>NC_064620.1:513772108-515108805 GCF_023898315.1 Schistocerca nitens | reverse complement strand
CATTCGCAACCGTCTCCATGAAGCTGGGCTACGGTCCCGCACACCGTTAGGCCGTCTTCCGCTCACGCCCCAACATCGTGCAGCCCGCCTCCAGTGGTGTCGCGACAGGCGTGAATGGAGGGACGAATGGAGACGTGTCGTCTTCAGCGATGAGAGTCGCTTCTGCCTTGGTGCCAATGATGGTCGTATGCGTGTTTGGGGCCGTGCAGGTGAGCGCCACAATCAGGACTGCATACGACCGAGGCACACAGGGCCAACACCCGGCATCAAGGTGTGGGGAGCGATCTCCTACACTGGCCGTACACCACTGGTGATCGTCGAGGGGACACTGAATAGTGCACGGTACATCCAAACCGTCATCGAACCCATCGTTCTACCATTCCTAGACCGGCAAGGGAACTTTCTGTTCCAACAGGACAATGCACGTCCGCATGTATCCCGTGCCACCCAACGTGCTCTAGAAGGTGTAAGTCAACTACCCTGGCCAGCAAGATCTCCGGATCTGTCCCCCATTGAGCATGTTTGGGACTGGATGAAGCGTCGTCTCACGCGGTCTGCACGTCCAGCACGAACGCTGGTCTAACTGAGGCGCCAGGTGGAAATGGCATGGCAAGCCGTTCCACAGGACTACATCCAGCATCTCTACGATCGTCTCCATGGGAGAATAGCAGCCTGCATTGCTGCGAAAGGTGGATATACACTGTACTAGTGCCGACATTGTGCATGCTCTGTTGCCTGTGTCTATGTGCCTGTGGTTCTGTCAGTGTGATCATGTGATGTATCTGACCCCAGGAATGTGTCAATAAAGTTTCCCCTTCCTGGGACAATGAATTCACGGTGTTCTTATTTCAATTTCCAGGAGTGTATTTGTTTCAAACTTTCAGTAAATGTTACACAGTACCTTCTGCATAATTTAACACAGCCTTTTTGCAAAAAACTGTATATTTTTGAATATATAAATAAAAAATTGCAAAAAAATGTTGTGAATTTTCATTACAATTGAAAAAAAATCATCTTTAATAACTGAACTAAAATTTTGTAAAATCCCTGTGTTAAGTTGTAGCCCATACTCCAATAAATAATCTGTAAAAAGTTCAACTTCCTACCTCAAATACTTTGTGAGGAAAGATGTAATTTATAAGCGTTATTGTAACATTGCAAGTATAGGGCGTTCCGGAGCCCCTTAAGCGACGACACTGTTGGGCTCATGTGTACATTATCTCGCTGTAACTTCTCTCACGTATTTCTGGAACACTGACTCACACATACGCCAGGTTTGCACTCGTTCTGCAAGTTGCATATTTCGCAAGGTACTGTCGTTGCAGTGCAAACAGAAGTTTTGAGGTAACAAGCAGCGGGTAAGTACTTTCAGATTATAAATTTCTTGTAATAATTCTTGACAGTACGGCTCTCAAGCTCTTTGACAGTTACTAATAAGGCAACACGGTTAGTGCAGTAAGCATTCCATATTCGTACTTGCGGTTGGCAAACTACAGGTGAGTCAGTACGGGAGACATTTGAGACGGAACTGTGAGAGTGTGATAGCCTTTCTTAGGAGCAGGTATCGATTACTACCAGTGTGTTACATGTACTGAAAGCGACAGGACGATCGGCAGTGTGGGCATAAACCACTCACTGTAAGACGGCATCACTCAAAAGGAATGGTAGAGAAACCAACGAGGTACAAATCTTACGCAGACCAGGAGGGAAAACGCATGTATCGGGAGCTAACGGCTGTTTGCAGCGAATGATGTGGTCTCAGAGCTTTGAAAATTTCATTTCCTAGATAAGACGGCAATGTGGGCCATAATATGACTTCTCTTTCTCTTCACTGAATCAGAGGGTATACTGTGGAAAGTGAGAAGGCGAACAGATAGTGTAAGAGAAGTAACAGACAATGATACTAGTTTTCCTTACCACGATGCCACCATAAAATGTAGCAATAATCTTTAAAGTCTTATAAGACACGCGAAACATTGACATTAATGTGTTGATTACGTTGCTTGGCCTACACTCGAACAAAGACAAGTACTATCTTACGAAAGCCTGCAGACAAATTTTGAGTACCCAATTTACAGTTAATATTGGAAAATACTCAGAAGCCATATAGCTGCCACACTGATAAGGCAAGTCAGCACATACATTTTAGTAACCAATCCAGCGTCGAACAGGGAGGCTACCACCACTTTTGTCATCCTGTTGTTATTGTTGTTGTTGTTGTGGTCTTCAGTCCTGAGACTGGTTTGATGCAGCTCTCCATGCTACTCTATCCTGTGCAAGTTTCTTCATCTCCCAGTACCTACTGCAACCTACATCCTTCTGAATCTGCTTAGTGTATTCATCTCTTGATCTCCCTCTGCGGTTTTTACCCTCCACGCTGCCCTCCAACACTAAATTGGTGATCCCTTGATGCCTCAAAACATGTCCTACCAACCGATCCCTTCTTCTAGTCAAGTTGTGCCACGAACTCCTCTTCTCTCCAATTCTGTTCAATACCTCCTCATTAGTTATGTGATCTACCCATCTAATCTTCAGCATTCTTCTGTAGCACCACATTTCGAAAGCTTCCATTCTCTTCTTGTCCAAACTATTTATCATCCATGTTTCACTTCCATACATCGCTACACTCCATACAAATACTTTCAGAAACGACTTCCTGACACTTAAATCTATACTCGATGTTAACAAATTTCTCTTCTTCAGAAACGCTTTCCTTGCAATTGCCAGTCTACATTTTATATCCTCTCTACTTCGACCATCATCAGTTATTTTGCTCTCCAAAAAGCAAAACGTCTTTACTACTTTAAGTGTCTCATTTCCCAATCTAATTCCCTCAGCACCACCCGACTTAGTTCGACTACATTCCATTATCCTCGTTTTGCTTTTGTTGATGTTCATCTTATATCCTCCTTTCAAGATACTGTCCATTCCGTTCAACTGCTCTTCCAAGTCCTTTGCTGTCTCTGACAGAATTACAATGTCATCGGCGAACCTCAGAGTTTTTATTTCTTCTCCGTGGATTTTAATACCTACTCCGAATTTTTCTTTTGTTTCCTTTACTGCTTGCTCAATATACATATTGAATAACATCGGGGAGAGGCTACAACCCTGTCTAACTCCCTTCCCAACCACTGCTTCCCTTTCATGTCCCTCGACTCTTACAACTGTCATCTGGCTTCTGTACAAATTGTAAATAGTCTTTCGCTCCCTGCATTTGACCCGTGCCACCTTTAGAATTTGAAAGAGAGTATTCCAGTCAACATTGTCAAAAGCTTTCTCTAAGTCAACAAATGCTAGAAACGTAGGTTTGCCTTTCCTTAATCTATATTCTAAGATAAGTCGTAGGGTCAGTATTACCTCACGTGTTCCAATATTTCTACGGAATCCAAACTGATCTTCCCCGAGGTCCGCTTCTACCAGTTTTCCCATTCGTTTGTAAAGAATTCGCGTTAGTATTTTGCAGCCATGACTTATTAAACTGATAGTTTGGTAATTTTCACATCTGTCAACACCTGCTTTCTTTGGGATTGGAATTATTATATTCTTCTTGAAGTCTGAGGGTATTTTGCCTGTTTCATACATCTTGCTCACCAGATGGTAGAGCTTTGTCAGGACTGGCTCTCCCAGGGCTATCAGTAGTTCTAATGGAATGTTGTCTACTCCAGGGGTCTTGTTTCGACTTAGGTCTTTCAGTGCCCCGTCATATCTCCCATTTCATCTTCATCTTCATCTACATCCTCTTCCACTACCATAATACTGTCCTCAAGTACATAGCCCTTGTATAGACCCTCTATATCTATATACTCCTTCCAACTTTCTGCTTTCCCTTCTTTGCTTAGGACTGTGTTTCCATCTGAGCTCTTGATATTCATACAAATGGTTCTCTTTTCTCCAAAGGTCTCTTTAATTTTCCTGTAGGTAATATCTATCTTACCCCTAGTGAGATAAGCCTCTACATCCTTACATTTGTCCTCTAGTAATCCCTGATTAACCTTTTCGCACTTCCTGTCGATTTCATTTTTGAGACGTTTGTATCCTAGTAATAGAAAAAGTAGTCCAGAACAACAGACATCGAACCGACAGCACATCATTTAAAATTAGTGGTGACACCATAGCTTTTTCGGGAGATAATGAAAGGCAGGTTTTAACTCAATGGTAATAATATCTCGCCGACCGGAGTGACCGAGTGGTTCTAGGCGCTACAGTTTGGAATCGCACGACCGCTACGGTCGCAGATTCGAATCCTGCCTTGGGCATGGAAGTGTGTGATGTGTATAGGTTAGTTAGGTTTAAGTAGTTCTAAGTTCTATGGCACTGATGACCTTAGAAGTTAAGTCCCATAGTGCTCAGAGCCATTTGAGCCATTTTTAATAATATTTCAACGAACCAGCATACTTCATGTTCACCTCTGTTGCCAAGGACAATGTTAGCTTAAAAGTCTAAATTGAAACGATTTAAGAATTTAAATACCTGGTAACTTTCTTCACTAAAGTAAATGTTGTAGAAAATGACTTAAATTAGAATTAGGAAACTTCCTGGCAGATTAAAACTGTGTGCCCGACCGAGACTCGAATTCGGGACCTTTGCCTTTCGCGGGCAAGTGCTCTACCATCTGAGCTACCGAAGGACGACTCACGGTCGGTACTCACAGCTTTACTTCTGACAGTATCTCGTCTCCTACCTTCCAAACTTTACAGAAACTCTCCTGGTTCGCAGGAGAGCTTCTGTAAAGTTTGGAAGGCAGGAGACGAGATACTGGCAGAAGTAAAGCTGTGAGTACCGGGCGTGAGTCGTGCTTCGGTAGCTCAGATGGTAGAGAACTTGCCCGTGAAAGGCAAAGGTCCCGAGTTCGAGTCTCGGTCGGGCACACAGTTTTAATCTGCCAGGACGTTTCATATCAGCGCACACTCCGTTGCAGAGTGAAAATCTCATTCTAGAATTAGGGAGCCAAATAAAATGTACAGTAACCTGTCAAAGATTTCAAAGAGCAAAAATACTTCCAATGTAAGTATCTATAAGCCAGTTACACGGATAACATTAAAACTCCGGCAACCACAGATAAAATAGTTATGCATGATTGCTTGTACCTCCAATATAAGTATCTATAAGCCACATACACGGATAACTCTAAAACTGCGGCAACCACAGATAAAATAGTTATACATGATTGCTTGACACTTCATACAGTGAACCGTTTTTTAAAATACAAGTGATAAAACTATTAAAACGAAACTGAATGAAATTTCCAATGGTCCGCTGTAGCTGTCTTTGTTCAGGTCACTTATAAACACACACAACGTGTTTCACAACTATAGAGTTGCATCTTCTCGTGCAAATACAGTATAAATGTTTTGTGATGAGTTACAGAATGCAGCAGTGTAACAATTGGCGTGACTATGTGAGGATTTCAGCTCTCCTCTACTGATAGAAAATCATCGTCAATGATGAAAGTCATGTCAGTGTTAAGTCTCGAATTTCCCTCAGCGCCTCATTACCTGGACGGTAGTCACAGCACGCGCTTGGGCAACACGGGACGCTCGTAGCTTAAGCAGTCAGCTGCTGTGTCGGTCACTACAGGGCCCAGTACTTCCCTGAATAACATGTATGAGGGTTATCTTCTTTCTTGACATTTGCTGGCAAGAGCGTAATTTAATCGGAATGTGTGCAGTTCGCGACTGACAGAGAAATTACTTTCATTATTGAAGATGTTCATTTTATCATTTGATGACAGTTTTTTATCAGCTGAGGAGTGCTGAAATCTGTACCTAATTATGCCAATTGTTACAGTGCAGCATTGTGTAACTACGACATAGCATTTACATCTGCACCAGAAGAGGCAACTCAAAAGTTGAGAAACCGGTTGTGTGGGTTTATAAGTGACCTGAACAAAGACAGCTACAGCGGACCATTGGACATTTCATGCAGTTTCGTTTTAATAGTTTTAACACCTATATTTAAAAAAAAACTGTCCACTTATACGACCAGTTCTAATATATACATGCATGGCAGTCCGTAGAAATGCCATAAGAACTAAATTTTATAAATGACTGAAAACTTATTACATACCAGGGAGTTGATGGTTATTCAGTCAGTGCATGAGTAAAATCTCTGTACTCCATTTTACAAGGGGGGGGGGGGGTGAGTGGCCCTCCTTGGACGCCTTCACATATGAGCAACAAAACAGAATACATAATGTCTAAACATATTTACAAAGTAAATAACATATTATCAGAAAATTCTACAATGTAACTCTCATCAGATAAACACATAAAGACAGGAAGAACACAAATATACAAGAGTACACAAACACATAGCGGAATAACAGAAAGGGAAAGGACAGGGTTTGTATTACTGCAGTATCTTGCAAACAAAACTTTCTTTACTTCTTGGAGATCTCCCTTCGTTCTTCATTATTTCAAAAAGTGCTATCTATACCTGCTTTCTGTACTTTTTTCGTAAAACTTCTCAATGCATTTCTTCCAATTCATCGCAACTCATTCTCTTATATAGTCTACCCCTCTTAAGCTAACTTAAATCTACTGAGCTCAGAGGCTAAACTAAGGGACGGGGCAATGCAGCAGCACAAAACAATTAACGCAAACAGCAATGACAAAAAAAATGGAAATTGGCAAAGCAAGCAGCAGCAAATGCAATAACTTATATCTAAACATGACAATGCTCAAGCAGAAAAAATATTACAGTAAAAATGGCCATGTTTAATACCTATGTCACATCTTAACACTAGAGTGACGCATCACGAGAACTTACACTAGCAGATAAGTTACCAAATCGTAAAAAAATTATTTATGCAATTCCTGTGAAGGGAAATGTCTATTTATGTGCCCTCATTTTCTTGTAAGTAGATCATAAATTTCTTATTGTCTGGATCTGTAGGCATAAAATAACTATATTAGTACATCTATTAAATTTTATTTTAACCAATGCTGCAGTGCAGCTAGAAACTAGATATTAAACAAAATGAGTAAATAAACACATAAAGCAAGCCATATGGCATTTCTCTCAACTAGCAAGATAATAGCTGTGAAATGTTTCTCATCATTTCATTAAGCATTTTAGTAAATATCATAAATTAAGAGCTCCACAGTATAATCATATGTTTTCAAGTTTGAGCGTGTCATATTTGCGATGCTTTCTACAAAGGAATGTCAATAGCGAGGATAATGGCCTCCTTTTTTTTCTACCTGTGCCTCTGAAAGGCACACACTAATGGCTTTTTTTCCAGGCGACTGTCGCGCAACTGGGTGCCCACGACTCATTACCTGAAGGTGGTCACTTAACTTTCTTACTGAAATATTTACGACACCAGTTTGCATTACAGTGACAGTCTCATATAAAAAATTTCACAGGTCGATAATTTGCGTTGCAAATGTGTAGAAACAAAATCCTATGAATATAACAGTGTCCAAAAAATTTTTGTCGGCATTGTAATACATTCGCGCATTTACACACATTTCATAACTCTTAAAGTACGATTCTTGGTTTCCAACATCGTTTTTCGCAAGTCAGAGTCCCTAACCACTACTCATTATTCCTTACCTTATTACACATATACATATTCGTCGACACTTCTTCAATATTTCATCATAATAAATACGTAGCATAATCAAATTCCTCATATAGCATCAGCTTATTGATCATAAACATACCGCAACAGCGTAATACACATCGTCATCATAACATCATAAAACCTCAGCCAAATCTCAAAAACGTCGTAGTTTCCTTCAATAATTTCAAAACCTAAAAAAATTCTCTGCTCATGTCAAAAGTGTCATCTACCTCAAACGTACTTAAAAAATCATGATCTCATACCAAATACATCATTCAAAGCTCTCATAGTATCACAATGGTTCCAAAAAAAATATGAACAGTTCACAAAGTACAGACAAAATACAATTTCATAAGTGTGAAGTTATCCAACTGTGTAATTGCGTAAACATGTCACTGACGTAGTAAAATAAATGTTTGTCTCTCTCAGTTAAATGATCAGATAGCTGTGTAATTTATGTGTTAGAGAAATATGGTACCGATGTGTAAAGTTGTATAAGCAAATACCATATTAGCTAGGGCTCCTTGTGCTTGCCAGACACATGGTACACAAAGTAGGTGTGTACCCCCCTGAGGATTAATGTAATTATACCCTCAGGTGTTACAGATTACAGCAATGGAATGAAATGTATCACGGAAAACCTTTGTATCATTGTACTTCAAATATCTTTAAAAATAAATAATTTAAGTACAAAATTAATCACTCAAATACGTGTCCTGTAGCGCAAAATGTGCATCTTGCTGTAAGATAATCTCTGTGGAAGTGTCGTAGTTATTGTCCTCTGAAAACTAAGTGCTGCAGAAGTCAATGTACTTACCTCATGATAAACAAAAGTGAAATGCTATGCGTATAGATATCGTAGTTATTACGTACATTACCGTGATCAAGAAAGTACTATACTGTAACGTATTGTTGTGCTACGTAAAAGGCTGTCACATTGTAGCTATAGCACAAAAGTTACTACTAAAACATGTTTTACTTTCCAGAATAATTCAGAAAAACTGTGCAGATATAAAACAGATGCACCACAAAAGCAACATTGTAAATTGTCACTCATTAGTAGCGTCGTGATAAAATCGTGTAGCTGTCACATAAACTAACCACTGTGTCATCTGGTATCTCACAGAAAGTACTTTAAATCCAGAATGTATTTTCAAGCAAACCAAAATGTTGCATTAAAATCTCATTGGCAGTATATGTTCTAAGTATGTAAGCCTTATAGTCGTTACGTAATTGTGCAACTAACAAGCAAGAATGTACAAATAACAACACTGTGTCGTCTGTTCACTATCACAATGCAGTGGTAATTTCTGTTTAAATAAGTTCTCTTGGTTCTTGACTGAATATTTAACTTCAAACATTGTTGCATGTTAACAGATTCTAAGTCTGACAAAGCATACTAGTAATGTATAATGAAAAATTTTATAGCAAAGACTAAGTTAAAAAGCAGATTATCTTTCAATAAACGGTTTCACATGTGAAGTGTGGTGCTATCCTTTACTCTTCATAGTACTCACAGTTTGATTTGAATGCAATTATCATGTTGTATACGTCGGTAAGGAATGCTAAAATTTTTCTCAAGGTTAGGGTGTATGCTATTTTTCCCTGAGCCAGCCGGCGCAGGTGGCTGCCTGCCGTGCGAGTCATTGTCTGTTTCTTTGTTGGCGGGCGTCGTTATTGGGATTTGAAGACCTAACTTCTACAAATTCACCTTGCCGAGAGGGCCCTGCTCTGTTTGAATCCCGCCAGTTCTGATGCAATTCAGCTCTGTCGTTACGATCATATCGTCTGTCGTCATGTCGGTAGATACCATAGTTTCTTTCTTGTTGGTCACGTGGTGGAGAATTTCTCCCTGAATCGTAACTGCGCGCTGGACTGTTGCGTCTACAGTTATTCTGTCTCCCTTGATAATAATTGTTTTTGTTCCCATATTGTCTGTTTCTATGGTAATCTCTGTCATATTCATTACCACAGAAATGCGATCTTTCTCTGTAACTATTATTACTCTGCCAGTGGTTGTCATATGGGTGGTGTCTTTTTTGGTCACGATTTGCGTTGTAAGAATAGACTTTTCGTGTCCAGTTATTGTTTCTGTCGTCACGGAATTGTGACGGATGTGACCTGTAGTGATTGTTTTCCTGTTTTCGCATCCCGCGACTGTCTGTGTCAATTTCTAATTCTTGTAAGAGTCCCTGAAAAGCTTCAATGTCGTCTTTGCAACGTCCTGCCAAAATAATATTTCTTAAATGTTCAGGCAATTTCATTAAGCAAATGCAGATGAGTTCTGAAGGGCTGTATGGGTTTGAAAGATATTGATTCTTATGCAACATGTCTTCAAAATATTTGACAAGACTGGAAAATTCAGATTGTTCAAAGTGTTTCATCATCATGATGCTATGTTTTACTCGGTCTTGTGTAGCTTGAGACCAATATGCTGAGAGGAATGCATGACAAAATTCTCCTTCACTGTGACAATCGTGAATGACCGATCGCATTCTTACAGCTGGTTCATTCTCTAAGTAGCCATACATAAATTCTAACCTGTGCTCCAATGACCAGTTGGGAGGAAAACAATGAGAGAATTGATGAAGCCACGATTGTGGATGAATGTCGTTGCCAGAATTCTTAAATGTTTTGAATTAGTAATGAACAGCTTATAGTCAAAATCATCGTGTTGGCGAGTAGCATATCGGACATTGTTACGTCGTGTCGGCGGTTCCATCTCAAAATTCAGTGCACTTTGCCAATTTCTTTCATAATTTCCGAAATGCCCTGTGTTATTATTTTGTGGCTTTTCCGTATTTCTAAGTTCCTCTTCCCGTGTTAGAGCGCGAGTGTCCTCTGAAATACGCAATTCTTGTATTACCTGTGTCAGCTGATCTTGTACTTCCTGGATTTCTCTTTGGTGTTGCGTATTAATTTGATTCTGATTTTGTTTGAATTTCCTAATTTGTTCGCACTCTTCTGTGCCATTAAAGACTACCGGTTTTGTGTCATTCAGATAATCATCTACCTTCGTAGATAAATTATTTAGCTGATCCGAAAGTTCAACTACTTTCTCTGATAATGAACTAATTTCCTCCATGTGTCTTTCTGAACCAATTTTCAGAGTATCTACTGTGTCCTTTAAGTTTTCTTGAGTTTTTGCAAGTTGCATAACCGAATCGGTAGCAGCAACTGAGTCAATTTTAGCTTGCAAGGTCTCATGACTTTCATGAACAGTAGTTTGCAGTTCTTTTATGGCTGCTTCGTGATTCTGTAATGCATTTTCATGCCGCGAAAAAATAGGTTGAAAATGCTCACAAATCTGTGTTTCTACGTCATTACAGACTTTTTGACATTTCGATTCAATGTTATGTAACTCAGTAGTTAAATCTTCACGTGTTTGTTCAAGTGTGGTGTCTAACTTTTGAAGCTTTTGCTGTGTTTGTCTCTGATTTTGTTCCATTGTGTCTAACTGTTGCTGTGTTTGTCTCTGATTTTGTTCCATTGTGTCTAACTTTTGAAGCATTTGCTGTGTTCGTCTCTGATTTTGTTCCATTGTGTCTAACTTTTGAAGATTTTGTTCCATTGTGTCTAACTTTTGAAGCTTTTGTCCCATTTGTTGCATTAATTGTAATAACAATGCACTGGTGTCTGAAACATGTTCCTCAGTGCTATTCGGCAATGCATATGAACCGGCAATATTCGCAGTTTGAAAAGCAGAAAAAGTGTTTTGACTTATTTGAGAAAACGGTGAGGACGCAAAACCTGAATCTACAGTATTTGCAAGATTGTGTCCTGTCATTTCAGATTCCTGAGGCAAGCTGTTGCCGACCGATCGATCGATACTGCTTCCCTGTTCACTAATTGTTTCACTGTCTACACCATTGTTTGTAGCCCGCTCCATTTCCCTATGCACAATTACCAAATTACTACTTTGAACATTAGTTAATTCATTACTCGGTGGCGCTAACACACTGCTTTCGTCTTCACTGTCATTTCTCAGTTTACTTTGGAGCCTAGTATTACGTTTTTCACACGCCATTATTGTCACAATATTTCACACGATAACACAGAAAAGCACAATTTGAAGAGCAAAAATAAGAGAACACATTAATGTAGCACTGAAAATAATATCTCGTTAATTGCAAGAGCAACTGCGAAATACTTGCTGCAAATCTACATGCATGCCACAACTGTTTTATTGTACAACAATGAAAAACTACAACTACAAAGGAAATTCTCTCTATAATTACGCGCTAGCAATAAACAAAAGCTACACTAATTACACAAACTACAAGAAAAAATCAGAAGATTCCAGTGAGGTATCCTCGGCTAAGGGTCGACATATGAAACGTCCCCTTAGAAAAATTATACACGACTGTGCTTAAACTGACACACAATATTTTTAAGCGCAACGCAATCTGACTTTCAATAATTCGTACAAAAGAATGGCCCTGACTAACATTAACCTATACCTTTCACAAATCACTTACCTCACAAAAATCTTCGTTACTCGAACTACTGCAATACAGCGAGTCCCACTACTGCCAGCTAAATAAAAGATTCGAACTACGGAAGGCACTAACTACTGATAGGCATAGTTAGCAAATGGAAGATTTTAATAGAGAACAAACAATGTATTTACCTTAATAGTCATAATATATATAGCAGTTCATGACATCCAGTCTTACAAATTTCAAAACTCCGCCATCTCTCTCCTCACATCCACCACTGCTGGCGACTCACCTCCAACTGCGCAACGCTACGCGCTGTTAACATCCAGCTGCCGCTGCCCAACACTACAATGGCAGACAACAATGCAAACTAGCCACAGACTGCACACAGCACAGCCAGTGATTTTCATACAGAGCGCTACGTAACGTTGCCAATAAGAAAACATAAACAGCCTACTTACATATGTACCAACTATCGGATGCACACTTTGTTTACATCGGGTTTTCTTGCTCACTTTGTTTACACTGGGGATTCTAGTACTCTCTGTTTACATTTGTGACGAAGCTAGGACCTCTTAATGTATGACGTCATCATCATCACGTGACAAGTTCTCCCCCTCCCGCTTCCCTCCCTCTGTCCTCCAATCAAAGCTTAAGATTATGCCCACCATAAAACGAAACAGCCAGTAGTGCCATAGTATTAAAGTGAGACAACCAGTCGTATCAAACTGTTTTCAAATTCAAAGACTTTGTACAAGAAAAAAAAGATTTTGTACACGAGGTCAAAGATATTTACCTAAAACAGTATCATTTTCAAACATACTTGCAAGTGAATGCGTGCGTGCGCGCGCACACACACACACACACACACACACAGAGCAGGCCGATGTGGCCGAGCGGCTCTAGGCGCTTCAGTCCGAAATCGCGCTGCTGCTACGGTCGCAGGTTCGAATCCTCCCTCGGGCATGGATGTGTGTGATGTCCTTAGGTTAGTTAGGTTTAAGTAGTTCTAAGTCTAGGGGACTGATGACCTCAGATGTTAAGTCCCATAGTGCTTAGAGCCATTTGAACCATACACGCACACACAGAAAATGGGAATAATGCTTTTGCTTTAGCTTTTTATAAATGATCCCTACAACTTTTGCTTCCATATATGATTCGTATCAGAATTATTGTCTACTTTTTCAGTCGTTACGAACATTTTGGTGTGTATGTATGTGTGTGTGTGTGTGTGTGTGTGTGTGTGTGTACAGCAGCTATCCTTCCAGACTTACAAGACTTGCAACATGTCAATTCATTCGAAAGAATTGTGTGCAGGGAAATATTCAAACCTGTTTACCCTTAATAGTTCTATTGAATCGCTCCACAACTGAGGCTTCCGACTGCTGTTACCTCAACGATGATGACTGCCATTATCCCAATCAAGCTGGCTGTCATTACCCTAACCATGGTCATTGTCATTACTCTGATCCTGGTGACTGCCAATACCAGTCATGGCGACTGCCATTATCACATTTATGCTGACCACCATTACCCCATATCAGAGATACTTAACAGACTCGTCGCCCAAAGTCGTTTGACTTCAGCCAATATTCAAAACTACAGAGCCCTCATTCTGGTCGCTGTAGACAGATAGCAGATAAGTCTTGTGCAACAGTCTTACTATGATATTATCAACACCACGACTGGGAATTAAATATAAAATCACACACTTTTACGCCTCACGAAACTGTGCTGTAAATCCATATTATGTATCTCAAAATAATGAAGACTTGTTGAGGAACACTCTATTGCTGCGTGAAACAGCGATGTAAACCAAGCAAACGTATTGAGAAATATCTTACGAATTATTGAAAAACTGCGTATTTTGTAGCCTATTCGATGTCATCATGATCCTCATGGGCTGCAGCTACACTTTAGATAATCCGATAAACACGTTCATTCTGCTTATGATCTAATCTGGCAGATTCTGTGTCGCTGACAATGTGTATGGAATCAAGTTACAAGTTCCACCATTTAAAATCTAGGCTTCCTTGCGCGTCGGTGACATCAGCAGCATTTACAAACAACCAGCACGTTTTGCTGGTTGATATTAGTGTATGGACTCGATTTAGCTGCTATCATTTGAAAGAATCCGATGGAGCTTCCTCCATTTTGCTACTCTATCGTATTTCTGTCATGCTGATATTTATCCACATATGGTACACATAAAATTTTTTGTCTACAGTTTCACGTCACATACGGTTAGTAACTTCTCATTTCACAGTCATCAGGACCGACCTCAAGCTCAACAACCGATGACTAAGATTCTCTCTCGCATACACAGTCTAATAACTTGTCGCGCTATAATGAAAATTATTCTGCGGTCACTCGACAAAATTTGACAAAAGAATCAACATTTATATACCATGATCACAATACAGAATATTTACACAAAACAATTAATCAACGTTCACCTTGGATAATATTTGGTTACGTACGGAACAAGAGCTGTCGTCTTAAATCCAATAACAATAATAGATCACGTCTATCTGTTAACTCGTATGACACAGTAGCGAAAACAAAACGTTGAAGAAATTATTACTATATTACGTCGTGTCACGAAGTCCTAAAGTTTTAAGGTATTGTACGAATTGAAACTAAGACAATACGGGAAAAACTGCCGATGAAACACCAAAGACAACTTGAATTTTTATTAAATGGTCTTCATCAATACCATCAAATTACTCTCTGTTGGTGCTGCAAGGACATTGTAAGTAGACACATTGTGGGCCCGCTGCTGTGGTTTTAACAAATTCTCAACAGGAACTTACACACTTTTCCGTAGGAAGTGCAAGAACCTGTGTATTATGTTGTTTTTAAGTATTTGTAACGCTGTTGGTTCTCACGTACCGGTTCCAGAGTGTTGTATTTTTTTTTATCTTTGAAGCTGTCGTTCGTGACTCTTGTAAGTGGCAACGAGGAAAATTTACTGCGAAATTGTAAAACACAGAAATCTGATAGTTTTTTCTCTTTACAGTACCCTCTAGTTCCATGGAAGTTGCCTCGGTACAAGTCCTGTAATCCTGCCTCTTTTTCTTTTCAGTGTTTTCCGTATATCCCTTTCATCGCCTTTCAATGCCATCTTGATTCAAGGTCAGAGGCATTAGTTTGCTTACTGCAGTGTTATACGACAGTAATTATGTTTGTAAGAGATGATTAGATCTTGCGTGCATGCACAGGGAGTATCATAATTAAGTGGGAAAAAAAATTCCATTAAACAGGCGTCTATAAACAAGCAATTTGCGAGATGACTGCAATCAGAGCAACCACTGAATAAGTGCGCGCCCGTTAACAGCTTTCAAGTGAGAGAATGTAAGACGCTGAAGAGAAATTTTGGGAGCATAAGCCCTGTCACTCTAGAAACAACTATCTTATTAAGTTCTTTATTGGGGAGAAGGGTGTAACTTAACAACCGCAGGAAATAAGCACTCTAGTTTGCTATTGTGACTACCGTAAAATCAACAAAAGATTCCAAGTACGTTGTTTATCAAGAAATTACTAACACAATGTACTGTTTCATACATTGCTACTTAGATGTAGGCCCTTAGTTGTAACTGATGTATAGTGTATACATAAGGTATATACAGTATTTTCCTGTGCTATTGTTATCTGCACCATTACCTAACGACAGTGCACTGTATAAACAAAAAACTTTATAAAATTAAATTTGATACATTTCCGACTTTTGTAATAAATTGCGTCCTTCAATTTAGGCTAATTGTTTCTGTGTTGTTAATAACTAATATTCATACGTTTGGTATGTCAACAAGTTGAGTGCTCTTTTATTGGTTATTTATGGGGGTTTACGTAGTATCGATAGCTTTACTTTTCATATGCGCTCTAACGACAAGCAAATACTTTCATGTACAAAACCGAATACTTCAATGATACTTGATTTTCGAAAGCGTAGTGCATCAGCTTTTAGGCTTACACTTTTGAGTAAACAGTATGTATCTGGCTTTATCTACTCAATTTATTTAATCTTTTCCATGTAAGATGCCTCTTATAAGTTGGAAATAAAACTGTCAAAATTATTTTAACGTGACCATGCAAAATTAATCTCAAACAAATCTACTTACTTATCTGCGTTTACCAATTATAACATTTGCATTTGTTCAAAAGCACGTAACAAGTAAATATATATCTTTCTTTATCTTCTCCAATGAGAATTAGAAAATTCCTTCAGACTTTTTTCTTTTAATTGGAAAGACCCCCCCTAGCCTAACGATATTTATAGTTTAAATACTTTTTAATCACAACTGAGCAAGATAGAGTTATTTGCCTTTGAACTTCAAAAGTTATCTCTGATATGCGTTTCTTACGAAAGCTACTCTTTAAGTAAAACAATAGAGTAACTTCTTCCTGAAATCTGTCCTTAATGCGTCTTCGGAAAATTAACTTTTGAACTATAATTATCTCATTTTCATTTATTCTTATATTTCTATTGTTCTGATTTTCTTAGTTTTCTTTAATCATTGGATATTGAGGCTATATCAAAACGGGCAAATGTCAAAGTCGGGAGCAAGTTTTGACTTTTAAACAACAGTCATAACTTATTCAACGTAAGTGAATACAAACGGTACGCCACTATGTTCCAGTGCCAGCTGTAGTGTAATTATAAATATATTGTATGTGTTTGTGTGTGTAAATGTGAATGAATGAACTGTGTCTAATGTAATTTTGACGTGTTGTATGAAATTGTCTTTTAAACAGATCTTCTTATAATCTTTTAAACTGTAAAAATGTTAACATAGATTTATTACACCCAACACTTCGGTGTGCTAAATAACTGATTATGATTATTTCATGTTACTGAAGTTATCAGTACGTTATCGTGCATATACGTTATTGCACGCGAAAGTAAACAGCATATGATGTTTTTTGGTCTCAGGGGTTGAATCTTTAGGGCTCGTATATATCAATATTTACTAGTAGCACACTGGTTTGTTAATTTTAATTGCATGAAGCATATTTAGTTATAGTTTTCTCTATAATGGCGCCTACGTGAAAAATAATGTAGTCCCCATTTGTGACCCAGTACGGCAAAATTTGCATAAGAAAATGAAAATAATGATTGACATACTTTAATAGTTTCATAAATGCATAAACTGAATAAGTTATCTCAATAATATCTGGGTTAAAAGTGTAAGTACCAATAATACTTGTACCGACTGTAGTGGCAGACAAAAATAGGGGTAAGATCGTAACTAATAAAGCTTTTAATAACTGCAGGGAAGAACACAGTTCTTCTATAAATGAAAGATGGTTTCAATAGTAGCAAATAACATTTTTTGTTCTGTAAACGATTTAGATAAATTAATAATTATTACACTTATTCCGCCCTCTTAATATGGAACATAGGAAGAGCGCGTCTTGCTAGGTCAGTGATACTACTCGAAAAGGTACAATGTCATCTCTTTCATCACACAAATAAAAATTAGCAGAATATGTATTGTCTTTTTTAATCATGCCTTCACAGATTATAAATCGTGTTTATTGCCTTTGTCCTTTTCACTCGGTGCACTTCACATGAAAAAATGCCAATGTTTTTCACAGATTACAGAGAAATATTTAAGTCTTTCTTCAAGCATGACATTTACATGAAATGTTATGACTTAAATGGCCACGTGCGTCGAACTGTCACATGATCATCTCGGGTATTATATATACACTCCTGGAAATGGAAAAAAGAACACATTGACACCGGTGTGTCAGACCCACCATACTTGCTTCGGACACTGCGAGAGGGCTGTACAAGCAATGATCACACGCACGGCACAGCGGACACACCAGGAACCGCGGTGTTGGCCGTCGAATGGCGCTAGCTGCGCAGCATTTGTGCACCGCCGCCGTCAGTGTCAGCCAGTTTGCCGTGGCATACGGAGCTCCATCGCAGTCTTTAACACTGGTAGCATGCCGCGACAGCGTGGACGTGAACCGTATGTGCAGTTGACGGACTTTGAGCGAGGGCGTATAGTGGGCATGCGGGAGGCCGGGTGGACGTACCGCCGAATTGCTCAACACGTGGGGCGTGAGGTCTCCACAGTACATCGATGTTGTCGCCAGTGGTCGGCGGAAGGTGCACGTGCCCGTCGACCTGGGACCGGACCGCAGCGACGCACGGATGCACGCCAAGACCGTCGGATCCTACGCAGTGCCGTAGGGGACCGCACCGCCACTTCCCAGCAAATTAGGGACACTGTTGCTCCTGGGGTATCGGCGAGGACCATTCGCAACCGTCTCCATGAAGCTGGGCTACGGTCCCGCACACCGTTAGGCCGTCTTCCGCTCACGCCCCAACATCGTGCAGCCCGCCTCCAGTGGTGTCGCGACAGGCGTGAATGGAGGGACGAATGGAGACGTGTCGTCTTCAGCGATGAGAGTCGCTTCTGCCTTGGTGCCAATGATGGTCGTATGCGTGTTTGGCGCCGTGCAGGTGAGCGCCACAATCAGGACTGCATACGACCGAGGCACACAGGGCCAACACCCGGCATCATGGTGTGGGGAGCGATCTCCTACACTGGCCGTACACCACTGGTGATCGTCGAGGGGACACTGAATAGTGCACGGTACATCCAAACCGTCATCGAACCCATCGTTCTACCATTCTTAGACCGGCAAGGGAACTTGCTGTTCCAACAGGACAATGCACGTCCGCATGTATCCCGTGCCACCCAACGTGCTCTAGAAGGTGTAAGTCAACTACCCTGGCCAGCAAGATCTCCGGATCTGTCCCCCATTGAGCATGTTTGGGACTGGATGAAGCGTCGTCTCACGCGGTCTGCACGTCCAGCACGAACGCTGGTCCAACTGAGGCGCCAGGTGGAAATGGCATGGCAAGCCGTTCCACAGGACTACATCCAGCATCTCTACGATCGTCTCCATGGGAGGATAGCAGCCTGCATTGCTGCGAAAGGTGGATATACACTGTACTAGTGCCGACATTGTGCATGCTCTGTTGCCTGTGTCTATGTGCCTGTGGTTCTGTCAGTGTGATCATGTGATGTATCTGACCCCAGGAATGTGTCAATAAAGTTTCCCCTTCCTGGGACAATGAATTCACGGTGTTCTTATTTCAATTTCCAGGAGTGTAGTTGCATCAGTTTTCATACATGAGTACATTGAATTGTAATTGAAGATTTTACTGTACTTGGGGTTGCAAGGTTACATAAATTTTGTTCGTCATTTAGTGTAAAACAGCTTTTTGGTCACTGCAGAAAATATTTGTATTATTGCTGCGTTTATTAGTGGTGTATTTCACTATGATGTCTCGTCAAGATAGATGTAGTTCGGAAAATACTTTGTAAACTTCCGGGACTATATCTGCCTTTGCTCCCCTATTTTGGTTACGGGACTGTGGGAAACCCAGGATTAAAACCACCCTGGATCCTTCACACTGCATCACCCAACGTATGCTGAACAAAGTAAATTCTCATGTTGCTGCATTATTTCACAAAAGTCAATAGGATGTGAACCTATGTGTGATACTATTTGTAACATTTACGAAAATTAATTGAAAAACAACAGTCCTTTAAGGAAGTTCACAAAATTCATTGGAGATCATCAACTCAATTCAAAATTACGCGTAAAATTTCTCATACATTTGAAAAATAGTGCACTTGTGATTAAAAATCAGGGTAATTTCCAAGAACGATTGCCTATCGAAGTCGCTGGGTCCAAACGATACATATCGAGCGTGCGATCGTAATTCGATCATGCGACCCCGGTGGCGGGCGTTGTGATCAATTATTTGTGATAGTCATTTTTATCTGTTTTCCGTCGTTCCCTTACTTGCTCTAAATTACATACCTCCGCGAATTATTTGTGAGTTGATAGGGAAACCCAGACGATTTATGTCGTTACCGAGTGGGATGTCTGGCGTTCTTGACGTTTCTTCGGCGGATTCGCTCACATGGAAGAATCTAATTCCATGTTTATGCAGCGTAGAAAATTGTTCGACTTTTTGTAGCAAATATGGAATACTACCAGACAAGAAAGAAGGGACTGTGTAGACTGTGGTGGTGCGAAGTGAGTAAAAGTCCGTAAAAACAGTTTCGATGCTGAAATACCGTTATAACTTCATTGCAGACAGTGCGGAAAACGAACGAGTATCAGGAAGAATACACGGTTCGACTCTTCCAAATTATCCATCCAGATCACCGTTATGGGCTTTCACATGACGACAACACCGACGTCGAGTAAGGTAAGTCGTCTCCTTTGCAATTAAAGGTATTTTTGTAACGCACTTCTTTTGTCGTTGCTGTAGCGACCAATGTAAACATACTCACAACGCCCGCCAGAGTCGCATGATCGATTTACCATAGCACGTTCGATATGTTTCGTTTGGACCCAGCGACTTCGATAGGCAATCATTCTTGGAAATTACCAAAATCAGTTCATTTTTATTTATAATGTTCTGGATAAACTCGAAGTTTGATTGAAAATAAATGCCAAGTTTGTATAGCAAATTAGTAATGCTTTCATCGAATTTACAGTACTCATTCTTGCTTTACGTTATTACGCAATGTCGATGGCAGACAACTCACGCCGCAAGCCATTCCGGAACCCGCCATCTGCGGTTGCAGATGTGATCCGGGGACGAGAAAGGAAGGCAGGAATCCGCGCTGCTCTCCGCGCTTCGTCTAGCTAGCTGTAGCTTCCTCTGAAGCTCGTACTGTCAAATTGCACGAAAAAACGAGCAAGCGTAATCAGTTCACACAGCTAATACTTTGCTAGCCTGCAAGGAAGGAAATTCGTGTTTGTTCCGACTCACACTACACTCGCACGTAGTCTATACTATTTTAATGTTTGTGTGTGTCTACTCCGTAGTCCCGCTTGATTCTCGCAGAAGTAGCAACTGATAATGCGCACTGCACCACAGGTCACTGTTTATCGTATCATTAAAAGATGTATGTGATTGCGTTTCACTAGGTGAACATTCCGTTATACAGGGTGATAAAAAAGAATACCACAACTTTAGGAATTTAAAACTCTGCAACGACAAAAGGCAGAGCTAAGCACTATCTGTCGGCGAATTAAGGGAGCTATAAAGTTTCATTTAGTTGTACATTTGTTCGCTTGAGGCGCTGTTGACTAGGCGTCAGCGTCAGTTGATGCTAAGATGGCGACCGCTCAACAGAAAGCTTTTTGTGTTATTGAGTACGGCAGAAGTGAATCGACGACAGTTGTTCAGCGTGCATTTCGAACGAAGTATGGTGTTAAACCTCCTGATAGGTGGTGTATTAAACGTTGGTATAAACAGTTTACAGAGAATGGGTGTTTGTGCAAAGGGAAAAGTTCTGGACGGCCGAGAACGAGTGATAAAATGTAGCACGCACCCAGCAACCATTTGTTCGCAGCCCAGGAAAATCGACTCGCAGAGCTAGCAGAGAGCTGCAAATTCCACAATCAACTGTATGGAGAGTCCTACGAAAAAGGTTAGTTATGAAACCTGAACGTCAACTACCCGAGGCGATGGATCGGCCGCCAGGCAGCCCGTGACAGAGCACTTCTTCACTGGCCTCCAAGAAGCCCTGATCTTACCCCCTGCGATTTTTTCTTATGGGGGTATGTTAAGGATATGGTGTTTCAGCCACCTCTCCCAGCCACCATTGATGATTTGAAACGAGAAATAACAGCAACTATCCAAACTGTTACGCCTGATATGCTACAGAGAGTGTGGAACGAGTTGGAGTATTGGGTTGATATTGCTCGTGTGTCTGGAGGGGGCCATATTGAACATCTCTGAACTTGTTTTTGAGTGAAAAAAAACCTTTTTAAATACTCTTTGTAATGATGTATAACAGAAGGTTATATTATGTTTCTTTCATTAAATACACATTTTTAAAGTTGTGGTATTCTTTTTGAATCACCCTGTATTTTACTGCGCGCCGCTATGTCGCGACATTTTGAAAACTTTGATTGTTGGCCGCTCCACTGACACAGTGGGTGCCATAAAGTTTGACACTGCACACGCATTCCTACGCAACTTCATCCCTACATCAGTTTTGATTGCTATTTTACTTAATTCTAAAGTTATTTAGTAATTGAATGTCTTTTCATTCACGTAGAGTTTGAAAGGAACTCACAGAGTGTCTCTTTTCATCACCGAACACATTTATACGAAATGTTTTATCAGTCCGCTTACAGATTAGCGCTGTAAACGTCGTTCATATATAGTTCATGTTTTGCACAAATCGAGTAACAACTCTGGTTTTCTACGTACTTTGAAGTGGGTATTATCACTTGTTCTCTCTCTCTCTCTATTCGTTTAGTCGGTTCCGACTCTTCGTGACCCCATGAACCAAATCACGCCACTTTTTCCTGTCTTGCACTTTCCCCCGTAGACCTTCCAGGTTGGAACACATTGCTTCTGTGATGCCATCGATCCATCTCATCCTCTGACGTCCTCTTCTTCTAGTTCCTTCAATCTTCCCCAGCATTAATGTTTTTTCCAGCGAGACATGCCTTCGCATTGTGTGTCCAAAGTAGGTCAGCTTTTGTTTTAAGATTAGACCTTCCACGGAGAAATCTGGTTTAATTTGCTCCAATATTAATCTGTTGGTTCTCTTTGCAGTCCATGGAACTCTAAGAAGTTTCCTCCAACACCACAATTCGAAGGAGTCAATTCTTCGCCGTTCAGCCTTTCTAATGGTCCAAGTCTCACATCCATACATCACAACTGGAAAGACCATAGCCCTCACAATACGGATCTTTGTTGCTAGTGTTATATCTCTGGACCTTATAACCTTGTCAAGGTTTGACATCGCCTGTCTACCGAGCAACAGGCGTCTCCGGATTTCATGGCTGCAGTCACCGTCAGCAGAGATCTGGGAACCGAGATAACTGAATGTGGTCACTACCTCCATGGTTTCTCCTGCTATATCCCACGAATTGGTAGGTGTAGTTGCAATAATTTTCGTTTTCTTCACATTCAGCATAAGACCAGCCTTTTCACTTTCGTCTTTCACCTTCAGTAAGAGTGTTCTCAATTCTTCTTCACTTTCTGCCAACAGGATCGTATCATCCGCGTACCTGAGGTTGTTTACATTTATTACAGCTATTTTAATTCCTGTTTCTCCTTCATCTAGCCTCGCATTCCTCATGACATGTTCTGCATACAGATTGAATAAGTACGGTGACAGTATGCAGCCTTGCCGGACCCCTTTCTGAATCTTTATCCATTTCGTTGTTCCATACATAGTTCTCACCGTGGCTTCTTGGTCAAGGTATAAACTCCGTATCAGATGAATGAGGTGATCTGGTACACCGATGTTTTTCAGTACGTTCCATAATTTGTTGTGATCGACGCAGTCAAAGGCTTTGGCGTAGTCAATAAAGCAGAGGTACACATCTCTCTGGAATTCTCTCGCTTTTTCCATAATCCACCGAATGTTAGCAATTTGATCTCTAGTTCCTCTTCCTTTCCTAAATCCAGCTTGTTCTTCTGGCAGCTCTCGATCTAGATATTGGCGAAGTCTATTTTGTAAGATTTTCAACATAACTTTGCTAGCATGTGAAATAAGTGCGATTGTTCGGTAATCTGAGCATTCTTTAGAACTTTTCTTCTTTGGAATGGGGATGAATACTTGTTAGTACTTGTTAGTACTTCTTTATACAATTTCATTAGTCACATTTACTTTGCGACTGAAATGCATCTGGTCAAAATTTACAGTTGATGCATTTTTACACTACAGTCAATTACAGTTCTAATTTGCATAAAAGAAAAGTGTCCTCTGTAGAAAGTAAGACCACTCGATCGCGATGGACTAAAAGTATCGAGTATGTTGTACACGGATGTTTTTATTCTACAGATTCATACCGTGGGCCTCTGCCTTTGATATGACAGGAAGAATACACGAGAGCCAAAATTGAAAAACGCAAGAACTTAAACGAGTCTAAACACGAGTCAAAGTAAAAAGCGGACAAAAATCGTTCCGAAATGTGTCTCTACAAAGCGGTAAGCATCGATCGGTACCCGCAAGTCTACCGGACATGAGCCTAGCCTACGTGGTACACAGTCATAGACATAGTATGACTTCAGTATATTTTCGTCAAACATTCAGGTTTCTTACACAACACATTCACATTGTTGTTGTTGTGGTCTTCAGTCCTGAGACTGGCCCGATGCAGCTCTCCATGCTACTCTATCCTGTGCAAGCTTCTTCATCTCCCAGTACCTACTGCAACCTACATCTTTCTGAATCTGCTTAGTGTATTCATATCTTGGTCTCCCTCTACGATTTTTACCCTCCACGCTGCCCTCCAATGCTAAATTTGTGATCCCTTGATGCCTCGGAACATGTCCTACCAACCGGTCCCTTCTTCTAGTCAAGTTGTGCCACAAACTCCTGTTCTCCCCAATTCTATTCAGTACCTCCTCATTAGTTATGTGACCTACCCATGTAGTCTTCAGCATTCGTCTGTAGCACTACATTTCGAAAGCTATTCTCTTCTTGTCTAAACTATTTATCGTCCATGTTTCGCTTCCATACATGGCTACACTCCATACAAATACTTTCAGAAACGACTTCCTGACACTTAAATCTATACTCGATGTTAACTAATTTCTTTTCTTCAGAAACGATTTCCTTGCCATTGCCAGTCTACATTTTATATCCTTTCTACTTCGACCATCATCAGTTATTTTGCTCCGCAAATAGCAAAACTCGTTTACTACTTTAAGCGTCTCATTTCCTAATCTAATCCCCTCAGCATCACCCGATTTAATTTGACTACATTCCATTATCCTCGTTTTGCTTTTGTTGATGTTCATCTTATATCCTCCTTTCAAGACACTGTCCATTCCGTTCAACTGCTCTTCCAAGTCCTTTGCTGTCTCTGACAGAATTACAATGTCATCGGCGAACCTCAAAGTTTTTACTTCTTCTCCATGAATTTTAATACCTACTCCGAATTTTTCTTTTGTTTCCTTTACTGCTTGCTCAATATACAGATTGAATAACATCGGGGAGAGGCTACAACCCTGTCTCACTCCTTTCCCAACCACTGCTTCCCTTTCATGCCCCTCGACTCTTATAACTGCCATCTGGTTTCTGTACAAATTGTAAATTTGTACATTCACATTATCACGTACATAAATAAAGAATAAAAGAGTAACATAATTACATACAAAAATAAGCTGGATATTAAATTAGAAAGTCTTCCAATCCATATGTGGCATACAGCAAACCAGCGCTTAACAGTATTGGTTAAAAATAGTCTTGGTTGCAATTTTAGTTTTTTTCATTTTTTCAACTACGCGTTTCGCCTTATTTAGGCATCTTCAGGTTGATCTTAATTTGGTATTTCTTAAAACGATCCTGTAGATCGTGGCTACACTGACTAAATGATCGTTTTAAGAAATACCAAATTAAGATCAACCTGGAGATCCCTAAATAAGGCGAAACGCGTAGTTGAAAAAATAAAAAAGAACTAAAATAGCAACCAAGACTGTTTTTAACCAATACTGGATATTAAATTCATGAAGTGAATGACTGTGGTTTTATCACAGGCAAAAATATTCATTTAATAAAGGTTATTTAAAGTGTCTGATGGACTTAAGATGTTTCTAGTACACAAAGTTTTGCATGCTTGAAGAGTGTTCGTTTGCACTTGAGCAACGTTTTGCACACTTGAAGAGTGGTCATTTCCACTTGAGCTTACACTTACTACGTATTTAGTAAATACAAAACTTACTTACTGGCAACAAGAGAATAACTGCTGACTACTATTTACTTGTATCACAGTGAAATGTTGGTTATTAAACCACAAATCTCTTTGTATCAGCGTAAGGTTAAAGTCCTTTTACCTTCAACGTGTCTGGATTTGCGAGGACATAACCTCCTTCAGGTTGCCCGTTTATTATTTTATGTGGCCCTGTACACACTACGTGCCACTTTTTGTTCTGCCTCTTAAGAAATGAGGCTATCGGGTGCGATTTCAATAAGACTAAATCTCCTATCAGGTAGGATTGGGGTTTAGAAATATTTTTGTCGCACTTGCTCCTTCTGAAATTGGCTTGTTTTGCAAGGGTACTGAGAGCTTGTTTTACCTTAGCGTCCTGTTCCCGACTGAAGCACCTAGAACAGCTTGACCACAGCGGCCGGGGAAGATATTGTGGACAGGCGAAGCCCATTTCTATATGACAGGATATGTCAATACACAAAATTGTCGAATATGGGCAACGGAAAATCCACACGCAAATCAACCAGTACCACTTCACACTGAAAAGGTCACTGTGTAGTGCGGGTTTACGGTGTCATTTATCATAGGGCCATATTTTTCGAAGAGACAATTGCTTCTGGTCCTGTTAGCTGTAGCGTCATTGGCAAGCGCTATGAATGTCTTTTGCACCAGCTCTCCAACAGCGTGGATGTGTGGATGGGATCGTTTTTCTGCAAGATGGCACACCTCCGCACATTGCAAATACAGATAAGCAGCTGCTAAAGCCCCATTTCAGAAATGCTAGAATTATCAGCCTCCATTTCCCTACAGCCAGGCCGTCCCGATTATCTGATCTTAATCCGTGCTACTTCAGGCTGTGAGGCTATCTGAAAGATGTGTTCAGTGTTACGATTGCAAACTTAGCTGCATTGATGTCACGCATTGCGTTACACATCCTGACCGTGACCCCGGAAACACATTGATCAGTTGTGGAACATGCTGTTTCTCGATTTCAACTTGTTGTAGAAAACGGTGGACAGCATTTGAACAGGTTTTGCGCCAGTCACACGGAAATTAATAATCCGATTTGTTTTTATTGATGCTTTTTATGCGTTTTTGTCTCAGGACAATTAAAAACCGATATGAATTATTCTTTTTATGCGGTTTTTGGCCGCAGAACAATTAAAAACTCACTTTTGCCATCGGATGTAATATGACCTTCCCGTGGTGGCTGGGCTTACGTAACTAACAGTATCACACCTCTACACCCATACACACTGAATAGTACACTTTTTTAACGTCAAATCACTGTGGCCGAGCGGTTCTAGGCACTTCAGTCCAGAACCGCGCTACTACTACGGTCGCAGGTTCGAATCGTGCCTCGGGCATGGATGTGTGTGATGTACTTAGGTTAATCTAGTTGACTGATGACCTCAGATGTTAAGTCCCATAGTGCGTAGAGCCATTTGAACCATTTTTAACGTCAAACATACACCTTAGGCATTGTTCTATGATTCATTTGTCATTTGTAATCGCTCACTATTAAATTATGATGCTTGCACCGCCATCTATTGCTACATTTTGTAACTATTTATTTTTCTTCTGCCATACGTTGTCCTCCTTCTCCGACAATACTCGGTTGCAATTTGACATCATTCTCACCGGTGATGTTATTTCTACAGCGGTTTGAAAGTTTAATTATAATCACCCTGTACATAACAA
This sequence comes from Schistocerca nitens, assembly GCF_023898315.1. Classification (NCBI taxonomy): domain Eukaryota; kingdom Metazoa; phylum Arthropoda; class Insecta; order Orthoptera; family Acrididae; genus Schistocerca; species Schistocerca nitens. The sequence continues at coordinate 515,081,370 of NC_064620.1, read as the reverse complement.
ATTCATAAACAGTTTGGATATCTTGTCAACTTTAGGGCTACTATGGCTGCATTTCAAACCACGAGTTATAGAATTAACTATTTTGGGCCTTCAAAACAATATCCACATGTAAGTCTTCCCACGAAGTTAATACTAAAACACACATTCAACAACCACAGTCAGAAACCACTACTCCTCACGAGGGTGTTCTGTACAAGATCATTAGTACGTGTAACTCGAACACAATCGGAGCCAGTACCTATTTCCAGTAACAAATGCACCAATTATCCTCAAGCTATTGTAGATTTGAAAAATCACAGCCAACTTGTTCACCATTCATTGTGGATTGTGGCAACTTTTTTTGGCTCAGACAGTACCTTAATACTGAACCAGATCCCAAATTATGTTCAATGTGTTTCGTAACTGAACAGCAACTCATAAGTAAGTATCCTGTGGAACCTCAACTAATCTCTCCGAAAATCGCTAATACCAAAGAATGAATCACAACGTTCACCAGTAGTCAAACATTTACGTTGACTTACCCACTCTCGTATAATCACACCCGACTATGTCTGGAATCATAAAGACCCAACGCATGCGGTCACGATCAATGGACCACCCTGTATAACTCTATACAGGGTGGTCCATTGATCGTGACCGGGCCAAATATCTCACGAAATAAGCGCCAAACGAAAGAACTACAAAGAAACAAACTTGTCTAGCTTGAAGGGGGAAACCAGATGTTGGCCCGGTAGATGGCGCTGCCATAGGTCAAACGGATATCAGCAGCGTTTTTTAAATAGGATCCCCCATTTTTATTACATATTCGTGTAGTACGTAAAGAAATATGAATGTTTTAGTTGGACCACTTTTTTCGCTTTGTGATAGATGGCGTTGTAATAGTCACAAACATATGGCTCACAAGTTTAGACGAACAGCTGGTAACAGGTAGGTTTTTTTATTAAAATACAGAACGTAGGTACGTTTGAATACTTTATTTCGGTTGTTCCAATGTGATACATGTACCTTTGTGAACTTATCATTTCTGAGAACGCATGCTGTTACAGCGTGATAACCTGTAAATACCACATTAATGCAATAAATGCTCAAAATGATGTCCGTCAACCTCAATGAATTTGGCAATACGTGTAACGACATTCCTCTCAACAGCGAGTAGTTCGCCTTCCGTAATGTTCGCATATGCATTGACAATGCGCCGACGCATGTTGTCACGCGTTGTCGGTGGATCACAATAGCAAATATCCTTCAACTTCCCCCACAGAAAGAAATCCGGGGACGTCAGATCCGGTGAACGTGCGGGCCATGGTATTGTGCTTCGACGACCAATCCACATGTCATGAAATATGCTATTCAATACCGCTTCAACCGCACGCGAGCTACGTGCCGGACATCCATCATGTTGGAAGTACATCGCCATTCTGTCATGCAGTGAAACATCTTGCAGTAACAGCGGTAGAACATTACGTAGGAAATCAACATACAATGAACCATTTAGATTGCCATCGAAAAAATGGGTTCCAGTTATCCTTCCTCCCATAATGCCGCACCATACATTAACCCGCGAAGGTCCCTGATGTTCCACTTGTCGCAGACATCGTGGATTTTCCGTTGCCGAATAGTGCATATTATGCCGGTTTACGTTACCGCTGTAGGTGAATGACGCTTCGTCGCTAAATAGAACACGTGCAAAAAATCTGTCATCGCCCTGTGATTTCTGTTGTGCCCAGTGGAAGAACTGTACAAGACGTTCAAAGTCGTCACCATGCAATTCCTGGTGCACAGAAAATGGTACGGATGCAACCGATGCTGATGTAGCATTCTCGACACCGACGTTTTTGAGATTCCCGATTCTCGCGCAGTTTGTTTGTTACTGATGTGCGGATTAGCCGCGACAGAAGCTAAAGCACCTACTTGGGCATCGTCATGTGTTGCAGGTCGTGCTTGACGTTTCACATGTGGTTGAACACTTCCTGTTTCCTTAAATAACGTAACTATCCGGCGAACGGTCCGGACACTTGCATGATGTCGTCCAGGATACCGAGCAGCAAACATAGCACACGCCCGTTGGGCATTTTGATCACAATAACCATACATCAACCCGATATCGACCTTTTCCACAATTCGTAAACGGTCCATTTTAACACGGGTAATGTATCACGAAGCAAATACCGTCCGGACTGGCGGAATGTTACGTGATACCATGTACTTCTACGTTTGTGACTATTAGCGAAAAATGTGGGGTAACTAAAACATTCATATTTATTTACGTACTACATGAATATGTAATACAAAATGGGGGGTCTTATTTTAAAAAACGCAGTTGATATCCGTTTGACCTATGGCAGCGGCATCTAGCGGGCCAACCATAGCACCATCTGGTTTCCCCCTTCAAGCTAGACAATTTTCGTTGTTTGTGGTTTTTTCGTTTGACGCTTATTTCGTGAGATATTGGGCGCGGTCACGATCAATGGACCACCCTGTATAATCGTTCTCACTTCTGACCAGAAAGGTACTACAATTACTACCACCACTACTAAAAGCGATGTTGAAGCATTTCAGAACGATTAAGATGAGTAAAAGATCGGCGCTACCGTCGTTTTAGACAATGGTTTCACTGTGTTCCACGGCCGTCGGGATGCTGTCGGCAGACATTTGCGGTGCGACATACGACCTTTGCCGCTATGTAGGTTGCTGATGAGAAACGCTTGCCACATCATCGTCCGCAGCTACAATTTCTCCGCCTTCTCTGTCCCTCTCTCTCTCTATAACATGTTACGTAACACAGTAAACATCTCACAATTATCATATTTTAGCCATGTCCGGCTGCAGATTATTCCGTAATGAGATGCGACACCTTGTTGCAAGGCATACAACACGATACATTTTGGCACGTTACAAGAGCTTACGAGGTAGTTACAACTCAGATGACGCTGCATACGCATGCCACCCATCGCTTGAAGCACTGCTGGCAAGCGGTATCGTAGCCTGTCGTGTTCAAAAGTATCTAATTTTGCGCCATGTTCAGAAGTATCCAAACGATGTGAATTTTGCTAAATTAGCACTACGTTCAAAACTTTTCTGAATGATTTGTTGGATGTTTTACTAACGCCCCATTCTGTATCGTAATCATTAATCATGCTGTGGATGTTGTTGTTGTTATGGTCTTCAGTCCAGAGACTGGTTTGATGCAGCTCTCCATGCTACTCTATCCTGTGCAAGCTTCTTCATCTCCCAGTACCTACTGCAACCTACATCCTTCTGAATCTGCTTAGTGTATTCATCTCTTGGTCTCCCTCTACGATAATTTACCCTCACCGCTGCCCTCCAATACTAAATTGGTGATTCCTTGATGCCTCAGAACATGTCCTACCAACCAATCCCTTCTTCTAGTCAAGTTGTGCCACAAATTTCTCTTGTCCCCAATTCTGTTCAATACCTCCTCATTAGTTATGTGATCTACCCATCTAATCTTCAGCATTCTTCTGCAGCACCACATTTCGAAAGCTTCTATTCTCTTCTTGTCTACACTATTTATCGTCCACTTTTCACTTCCATACATGGCTACACTCCATACAAATACTTTCAGAAACGACTTCCTGACACTTAAATCTATACTCGATGTTGACAAATTTCTCTTCTTCAGAAACGCTTTCCTTGCCATTGCCAGTCTACATTTTATATCCTCTCTACTTCGACCATCATCACTTATTTTGTTCCCCAAATAGCAAAACTCCTTTACTACTTTAAGTGTCTCATTTCCTAATCTAATACCCTCAGCATCACCCGACTTAATTCGACGACATTCCATTATCCTCGTTTTGCTTTTGTTGATGTTCATCTTACATCATCCTTTCAAGACAGCTGCTCTTCCAAGTCCTTTGCTATCTCTGACAGAATTACAGTGTCATGGGCGAACTACAAAGTTTTTATTTCTTCTCCATGGATTTTAATACCTACTCCGAGCTTATCTTTTGTTTCCTTTACTGCTTGCTCAATATACAGATTGAATGACATCGGGGAGAGGCTACAATCCTGTCTCACTCCATTCCCAACCACTGCTTCCCTTTCATGCCCCTCGACTCTTATAACGGCCATCTGGTTTCTGTACAAATTGTAAATAGCCTTTCGCTCCCTGTATTTTACCCCTGCCATCTTCAGAATATGAAAGAGAGTATTCCAATCAACATTGTCAAAAGCTTTCTCTAAGTCTACAAATCGTAGAAACGTAGGCTTGCCTTTCCTTAATTTGTTCTCTAAGATAAGGCGTAGGGTCAGTGTTGCCTCACGTGTTCCAACATTTCTACGGAATCCAAACTGATCTTCCCCGAGGTCGGCTTCTACTAGTTTTTCCATTCGTGTGTAAAGAATTCGTGTTATTATTTTGCAGCCGTGGCTTATTAAACTGATAGTTCGGTAATTTTCACATCTGTCAGCACCTGCTTTCTTTGGGATTGAAGTCTGAGGGTATTTCGCCTGTCTCATACATCTTGCTTACCAGATGGTAGAGTTTTGCCAGGGCTGGCTCTCCCAAGGCTATCAGTAGTTCTAATGGAATGTTGTCTACTCCCGGGGCCTGGTTTCGACTTAGGTCTTTCAGTGCTCTGTCAAACTCTTCACGCAGTATCATATCTCCCATTTCATCTTCTTCTACATCCTCTTCCATTTCCATAATATTGTCCTCAAGAACATCGCCCTTATACAAAATGGGGATTCTTATTTAAAAAAAACGCAGTTGATATCCGTTTGACCTATGGCAGCGGCATCTACCTTTCTGCTTTCCCTTCTTTGTTTAGAACTGGGTTTCCATCTGAGCTCTTGATATTCATGCAAGCGGTTCTTTTTTCTCCAAAGGTCTCTTTAATTTTCCTGTAGGCAGTATCTATCTTACCCCTAGAGATACATGCTTCTACATCCTTACATTTGTCCTCTAGCCGACCCTGCTTAGGCACTTTGCACTACCTGTTGATCTCATTTTTGAGACGTTTGTATTCCTTTTTGCCTGCTTCATTTACTGCATTTTTGTATTTTTTCCTTTCAGCAATTAAATTTAATATCTCTTCTGTTACCCAAGGATTTCTATTAGCCCTCGTCTTTTTTCCTACTTGATCCTCTGCTGCTTTCACTATTTCATCTCTCAAAGCTACCCATTCTTCTTCTACTGTATTTCTTTCCTCCATTCTTGTCAATCGTTCCCTAATGCTCTCCCTGAAACTCTCTACAACCTCTGGTTCTTTCAATTTATCCAGGTCCCATCTCTTTAAATTCCCACCTTTTTGCATTTTCTTCAGTTTTAATCTACAGTTCATAACCAATAGATTGTGGCCAGAGTCCACATGTGCCCCTGGAAATGTATTACAATTTAAAACTTGGTTCCTAAATCTCTGTCTTACCATTATATAATCTATCTGACACCTTCCAGTATCTCCAGGCTTCTTCCATGTATACAACGTTCTTTAATGATTCTTGAACCAAGTGTTAGCTATGATTAAGTTACGCACTATGGATGTAGGTTAATTAAATAACTGATGATTAACAAAAATAATATTGGATATTTCTATAACCTATTTTACAAAGTATTGGGTGGCTCAGGTTTTTTTTTTCGAAATTGCATTTGACTCTCGAATTGGTGTAAAATGACGTACATGTCGATTAGGCACTGGTCGGACTGATCCACTGACTATGCGTTATGCAAGTCCTAACTTGTCATGACCTGTCTCATCAGTGAAATACGACACTACATCAATGCGCATAAGAAGACATCAGCAGTTAATTCAACGATTTCTTCTTTTTGCAGCCCCTAGCAACTCATCAAAAGAATGTTCATGTAGCACACATTGTTATCAAGAGTTTCGTATTTTTTCAACTACTGGTTACTTGCTATAACTCAGGCATGCATTTTTATTCAGTGGTGCACAATCTGCACCTGCTGTCAAGAATAGTGAGCAATCAGATAAATGCCTGAAGAACTGCAGCGACTGTCGTCAAAATACCCAATCTTAAGGAACTGACGCACGAGGCAACTCTCCAAAAAATGCAAGTCTGACATTTGTAGTACTAGTTCAAAAAATGGCTCTGAGCACTATGGGACTCAACTGCTGTGGTCATCAGTCCCGTAGAACTTAGAACTACTTAAACCTAACTAATCTAAGGACATCACACACATCCATGCCCGAGGCAGGATTCGAACCTGCGACCGTAGCAGTCGCACGGTTCCTGACTGCGCGCCTAGAACCGCGAGACCACCGCGGCCGGCTGTAGTACTAGTAACAATCTTTTGTATTCCAACTACTGATTCTTCATCCTGAATCGATTCTAATTACGCAGATCTTTCACAAAGTCTCTCTAGTAGGCATTTGTTATAGACGTTGCCTTTACTGAAACATGAGTAATCTCATTCAGTGCTGTAGAATTTACACGCAGCTGGAAACTAAGCAGTGACTATCGAAAATAAGATCAACTGATCGTCTAACAGCGGAGAATCTGCAGTGGTTGAAGGAATGCACGTGATCGACAAAGAAGGCGAAGAAGATCATCGAAGGAGACGTCGTTCCGTGGGCTGAACATCGTCACTGCCGACTTTGTGGCTGGTAACACAATTACATTTCTGTCAATACAGCAATAATAGGTGAGCTGTTGACAGCAGCTGTTGACTCTGTATTTAGAAGTCATATATGTGTAGGTGGGTGGATAATAGAACTTGGCTTAAGGAGCCTAAACATTTCTTGGGTGCCCGTTTTCAAGTTTTTATGAACAGAGTTCGTCTTAAAATTAAATTTTCGCTAGCCTACAAGTTTCTCTTGCCAAAGTCAATACAAGAAAAACAAATTTACCTCAGTACAAGGAATACGTGTGTAATGCCATCCAAATCTAACGATGACTGCTACTCGACTAATGTTATTGACAAGAGTTAAAGAAACTTTTCAAAAGAGACATTCCGTTTGGGTTTTGGAAGAAATATTTCAACTGAGTGTTAATGTAACTCAAAGTAAAGTGTTTTAAGAATGACTATAAACAAAACAAAGTGCTAGCAGATAAATCTGCTGTAATAAACGTTAAGTCAAAGGACAATTCGTGTTTCAAGCGATCAATTTCAGCAGTTTTGTATCCTGTAGTCGAGAATGTGCAACATGAGTCTAAGAATTGTCCACATATAAAGAAATTAAACTTTGACAACATACCATTTTCCGAAGAGCTAAAACATGTTTACATTTTTGAGAAACAAAATGAAGACATCTCTGTTAATATCTACGGCTTTCAATATTCTGATTATGAATGGCTGACCATGGAAGGCAAGGAGCATAGGAAAGAATTCTGGGTTGTATCGCAACATATCACATAGCACCATCGCAAGGAACATGTTGCAGGTTGCTAATACAGATGTAACCCATTTCTATTACGTTATAAACTTTTGATGGTTGGGCTATAAAGCACGTGACTTTAATAAAGTGACATGAAGTATACTGATGATGAGGTACTGTAGTATTTTGACATAAACAACATTAGTGGAGTATGAAAGCAGAGAGAGATGGAATTTATCGGCAATACAGCACAGTATTTGACACAAACATTAAGCATGAAAACGAGCAAAGCATAAAAACACTGAAATCTGCTGCTGAGATTACAGTATTTGATACAAACTCTCTCTCTCTCTCTCTCTCTCTCTCTCTCACTCACTCACTCACTTTGTGTGTGTGTGTGTGTGTGTGTGTGTGCGTGCGTGCGTGAGAAAGAGAGAGAGAGAGAGAAAGAGAAACGGGTGGGAGGGAGAGAGAAGGATTGTGCATATGATAAAGACTAAGAAAGGAAATGAAGCTCTCCACACAATTACTGGATTACTTCGTAATCCTGTACTCCTTGACATGTCATCCCACGTGTGCAAGAAGTACAGAATTTGGTGTGTGAAATACAGACGTATGTGCTTGTGAGTGTATGGATGTGTCCAGAGACAAATATCTTCGACAGTCATGTAATTTTACCTAAATGTTTTAAACTTTGGTAGCCATGAAGGTTACGTAATTGTGTTCTGCATATCTTTGAACTTGAGGCCATTTTTACGGAATTGGTTGCCGCATTTTAATATGCGCTACGCTGTGATTGGTCTATTTCATTGAAATAGTGGGTGGTAATAGGGTGGGGGTCGGGGAAATAGTATAAAGCTTATCATGTGATGATAGCGACCACATAGATAAATGAGGTGTGGCTTCGACACAAATGTAAACAATGTTGGCCAGAACGGCTAATGTAAACAAAGTGTGCCATATAGTTGATATTTACACAACGCTTGTGAAAGCTGGACCACATATTGAAGGCAGATTGGAATGATAAGATATGTAAATTATTGATTAGCATGCAAGGGTACAGTACCCGTATTTATAATGCTTATTGCACGGGATATGAATGCAACATATCTTGCAATATAAGTGTTATCGTTGACTCTGATAATGCCTTTCAGAACACACAGCAAAGAGGGAAGCTCACCACTTTTGTATGAGCCGCGGCATAATCAGGTCGTAAATGTAGCTTCTGTTTGCTTTAACAATTTCAGTGTGTAATTGTCGCACACAATGATATTCAGCATGTATTTTTATATATGTAATAACAGAAGTTTCATTCTTCATTAACAGAGAGTGTTTCAACCAAAACAGTATTTCATCAACTTGAACCAGTCATTATCCTATCCAAAACCAGATTACCAAAAGGAATGTGGAGTCACGGTACGAGATGTAAGTCTGATGAAGCTACTCTCTCCCTCCCTCTCTCTCTGATCGTTTAGTCGATTCCAACTCTCCGTGATCCCATGAATTAAAGAATACCAGTTCCTTCTCTTCGTCATTATCTACCGAAAACTTTCCAGATTGGATCCATTACTTCTTTGATGCCACCACCCATCTCATCCTTTGCCGTCTTCCTCTGCTAGTACTTGCGATCTTGCCCAGCATTATGGCCTTTTCCAGTGAATCATGTCTTCCTATGATGGGCGCAACCAGTTTTTGTTTCAGTATAAACCTTCCAAGCAAAAATCTGGTTTTATTTGCTGTAATGCCTGTCTGTTCGTTCTCTTTGCAGCCCTTGGAACTCTAAGGAGTTTTCTCAAACACTGCATTTCAAAGGAGGCTGTTCTCCGACGTTCAGCCTTTCTTATAGTCCTGGTCTCACAACTGGAAAGGCCATAGTCTTTACCGCACGGATCTTTATTGTTGAAATTATGTCTCTACCCCTTAAAATAGTGTGATGATTGGAAATTGCCTTCTTGCCAAGTAACAAGCTTCTCCTCATTTCGGGGCTGCAGTCACCATCAGCAAAATCTGGGAGCCGAGATAACTGAACAGACAATCTATCTCATCTGTTTGACCTCGTACATGCCACAAAGTAATAGATGCAATAGTCAAAATTTTCATTTTCTTTACAAGCAACATTAGTCCAGCCTTTAAATTTTCTTCTTTCACCTTCAGTAAGAGGATCTCCAACTGTTCTTCTCTTTCTGGAATCAGGATATGTAAGGTTATCCATATTTATTCCAGCTATTTTAATTCCGGTCCCATCTTCATCTAATCCAGCAATCCTCATAATATGTTCTTCTCTTTCTGGAATCAGGATAGTCTCATCCGCATGTGTAAGGTTATCCATATTAATTCCAGCTATTTTAATTCCGGTCCCATCCTCATCTAACCCAGCAGTGCTCATAATATGTTCTGCGTACAGACTGAATAAATAAGGTGACAATATCCGGCCTTAGCGCCCTCTTTTCCGAAACTTGACCCATTTTGTTGCCCCTTATATGGTTCTCACTGTGGCTTCATGGCCAGAGTACAAATTCAATATGAGGTAACTGAGGTGATCCGATACTTTCAAGTTGTTGAGTACCTCTCATAATTTATTGTGGTCGACACAGTCAAAGGTTTTAGCATAATCAATAAAGCAGTGATATACTTCTTTTTGGAATTCTCTTACCTTCTCCATAATCCATCGGATGTTGGGAACTGTATAATGGCTACTTTTTGCTTTACAAAATCCAGTTTGTTCTTCAAATATCTCTCGCCCTATATATTGGCGAAGTGTATTCTGTAAGATTTTTAATTTTCTTCTTTGAAATCGGGATGCATACCAAACTTTTCTAGTCTTTTTTCACAATTAGATCTCCATATTTACTGACAAATTGAACGCAACACTTCCATCGCATTCTCTCTGAACAATTCTGTTGGAACTGCATCATGTCCACTAACCTCGTTTTTAACAAGATTTTCTAGGGCCCATTTCGTTTGACTTCACTTCCAAAAATATATGGTTCTTGGTTCTAAGCTTATTTGAACTTCATTATCACCAGTACGCAGTTCTTTCTTATACGGATCTTATACATGTTCTTCCCATCTTCCTTAATGTCCTCTGCTTCTGTTAAATCGTCACCATTTCTGCCTTTTATCATTCAAATTTTCGTGTGGAATTTTTTTTATGTTTCTAATTTCGTTGTCTTCCCCACTCAGTTATTGTCTTCCGCTTCTTTGCACTGTTCATTTAAGAAGATATTCTTGTCTCTTCTAGCTAATTTCCGAAACTGCATTCAGTTTAAACATTGCTGATACACCCACTGAAATTTTTGCTTTCTTTCGTTCTTCTACAGTTTGAAATTCCTTAGCCAATGAGCATTTGGCCTTCTGATGATTCTTTTTCTTCTGAATGTATTTTTCTGCTGGCTCCTTCCCAGCAGTCCACAACTCTTTTCTATGTTATAACTCCTAAGGCGTTAAATTTGTTCCTGCCTTCTGCTGTATAACCAGAAGGTATGCTTTTAAGGTCATATCTGTAATATGTAACAGCTTTAGCTGCTTTTCTCAGCTTCAGCTGGAATTTTCAATTAAGAGCAATCAGCTCCAGGGCTTGTTCTAGTTGATACAGTCTTCTACTTCTGATTACAAAGTACGTAATCAGTTTGGCCGTCTGGATAAGTTCGGGTGCATAGGCGTCGTCGGAGTAGCTCGAACACTGTGTTGGTAATAACCAACAAACTACCTTGGCAGAATTCTATGAGTCTCTGCCCTACTTCATTTCTTATACCGAGACCATATTATCCCACCACAACATCAATAATTTGGTTTCTCACTTTGGCGTTTTAGTGTCCAACTATGAAACAATTTCCTCTTCTGGTGTCAACAGCAGTAGTTCTTACAAATCCCTGTAGATCTAGTCGATAACATCCTCTTCAGCAACGGTGGTTGGTGTTTAAATTTGAATGACTATGATATTAAGATGCTGATCTTGAAATCAAATGGACATCATTCTATCATTTTTATAGTTGCACGCCATTACAGTTTTTCTTACTCTGTTGCTATCGATGAAGGCCTCTCCATTATTTCTGTTGTTCTCTTGTTTGTCCTGAATAATATGCTATATAGTCATCCAAAGGAAATGCTCTCCTCCTAGTCCGCGTCATTTCACTGATCCCAACATCTCGATACTATTTCTTGCCGTTTCTCTTTTGAGTACGACCAGTTTTTCTTGATACACGGACCTCAAAGTCAGTGTCTGTGAACATTACTTCTTCCTGCAGCATCAAACTCTTCATGAAACTTCTCTCAAGCTGATTCCCTCTGTAAATACGAATGGAGAACTTGAAGCTCTAGTACATTTTGAATTGAGTAATACCATGTAGTTTTCTTGGGATAATGTCAGTGGTGGATCCCCATCGCCTGCCACTGACCTCCAAAGTCTATCCACTCACTGGCTCAGTTTCCTACTGCAGTTGGTTACCCAATGCTACACGGAGCTGCTCGTTTTAACTGGGGCACCACTTATGGGTTGGAAGCTGGAGAGCTGTGGTGACAGAAGCTAAAAGAACTCTCTTCTTGAGTTGATGTAATCGCATACCACTCCCAGTTATTTGCCAGAGTGTCAAGGTGTTTGCAGAGATTCCCTCAGGATATATTCTGGGCCCAGGAGACGAGGTAGTGACTGGACCACGTATATATATATATTGTTGTATAAACACTGTGTCACGTAAGTTAATTTCTTTTCAAATGATCAATTTCAAAAGATCATTTAGCATTATGTGATACTATGAGACTCTTGTAGGATTGTGAAATGTATATTGGCATAACTACACTTCCCAGTGCAACTTTTGTTAGTGGTCACACAATACTGAAATTGCATTAGATATATGTCTGATATATGTTTGGACCTAGCAGTTTGGAATATTTGCGTTTTCTACACAAATATGGCAGCCATTGCTTTTACTTATATAACTAAGAAATTTTTATATATTTACCACACATTCTGACGTTTTTCTTATCTTGCGTTGATGCTTAGACTTAATGTTAGCTCAGTGTACACATGTCACTTTTACTGTATCTAAACATTACCCTGCTTTGAGTCGTCTGCTTAATTCTTAACATGATTGTTCCTGAGTTGGTTCACACGTACCTAGCCTCATTTGTAGGAATATTTTTATATGGTTTCTTGCTTCTCTTACGTTCATTTTCATGACTACGTCACACATTTTTTATTGTTATTATTGTGCAATTATTTCGTTTTACGCACATGCTCATGGTCACAGTTGCTTGAAATCAACATCACTAAGACAAATTGTGATATAGCATGTACAGCAATTATGTGATATGCAATCAATTTTTGCGGATTTGAAATAATGGTTGTCTTGGTGTAACTCGTACAATTGTTTTTAACAGGTATTTACTATTTTGCTTCACGAAGGTAACAGATATTTCTTGTACGAGTCGTCGTAGTGTATATGCTTGTACATTGTACTTTCGTGCATCCAGTATATAATTATTCAATCACTGGAACAGTTATGATATCTTATATGTGAATAGTTAACAGTTTGTAACTGACTTATGGTTCTTGCTCTTGGATTGTTGGTACAGGTAATAATCAATTAATTCTGGAGTTCATTAATAGTCAATGATTAATTAATATAATTACTGGGCTTCAGTTATCCATTTTAACTGTATTACTTCGAATCCACATTTCATTTTTATGCTTGACTGGTATGAAAAATTTTAATTTCCGTGACGATATGTGACGGTACAACACTCTTACATATAATGATTATTGTACAGGATATGAATGCAACGTATTTAACTACATTAAGTTCAGCGCTGTATATAAGAAAAGATTACACAGAGGGTTCCTCATTCAGATATCACACTGTAGGAGTTTGTTTGAGAGAATATCGTGTTACACCTTGTGTAAAAAGAGAAAAGTCCACTACAGCTATAGTACTCTACAGCATGTATCGGAATTCGGCAGCGGTGGTATCGCGGGCTATGTTGACTGCACTTTTTTGTTCTGCAATGCTACTGCTCGCATTAATCATGATTCCACGGCTGTCATGTGAATATAGAATCGATGGGTTGAGGAAGGCCATACATCATGCCGTGCATGACCTCTACATTAACAGTTAAACTCCACAAGCTATGTTACGGTACATGGTGGAGAGTACTTTGCGTTCCACTTTCACTTCCCCCCCCCCTCCCCCTCCCCTCCCGACCACCATTCTTAATTTAGTCGCGAACGGTTCGCGGGAAAAACGATTGTTGCTAAGTCTTCGTGTTAGATCTAACTTCTATAATTTTACCTCCGTGGTCTTCCTGCGAAAGATACGTAGGAGGAAGTAATACGTGGATGACAGTTCTAGGAACGTATGTTCTCGGAATTTTAACAGTGATGCAGTACCCGTCTCTTGCAGTGTCTGCCACTGTGTCTGGCTGTAGACCTCCATGACGCTTTCGTACATAATAAACGAACCTGTAACGAACTGCGCTGCTCTACTTTGGATTTCTTCTGTTTCCTCTATCAGAACGAATCTGTTACGGATCCCAGACTGACGAGCAGTTTTCAAGCAGAGGCCGAACGAGGGTATTTCAAGCGATCTCCGTTGTGGATGGACTATATTTCCGGAGGATTCTTCCAGTGAATCTGTGTGACATTTGACTTACCTACGATTAGTTTTATGTAATTGTTCCGCTTGAAATCACTTGGTACGCGTACTTCTAGATATTTTGTGGATGTGTTTGCTTCCGTTGATTGTTCTGCAATCACGTAGTCATACGATGATAGGTTTTTTTGTTACTTATAATCAATACGTAAACTTGAGTCTACACCAATCCCTGTAAGTGTCGATCTCCTGCTGGCCTTCTTGCATTTCGCTAGAATTTTCTAGCATTACCACTTCTCTGCATCGAAATGCCTCATGGAACTTACGACGTTATCCACTAGGTCATCTACGTATATTGTGAGAAGTAAAGGTCGTATTACACTCCCTTTGGGTACGGTCAAAGTTACTTTTACTTCTGAAGACTTCTCTCCGTTCAGAATGACATGCTGTGTTCTGTTTGCTAGAAACTACCAATCCATTTACGCAGCTGGTCTGACATTCCATATGCTCGTATTGTGTTCATTAGGCGGCAGTGCGGAACTGTACCGAACGACTTGTGGAGATCAAGGAACACAGCCGGTATCTACTGCTTCGTGAGTCTCGTGGACGAACAGAGCGAGCTGGGTTTCACACGGTCGTCGTGTTCGGAACCCATGTTGATTACTACTGAGGGGATATTGGTCTCGAGAACTACCGAAAAACTTGTTCCAAAATTCTACAACACATTTACGTCAGAGTATAAGCATTTAGCTTTGTGCAACTGTTCGCGACTCTTTTTGAAATGGGAGTGACCTGTTCTTCCTTCTAATCGTCAGGAACGTTTCGCTCCTTCACCGTCGTAGATTGGTGAGACACTGCTGCTAGCAGAGGAGCAAGTTTTCTACCTACTCTTGGTAAAATCGTTTTGATGATGATGATGATGTTTGGTTTGTTGGACACTCAACTGCGCGGTCGTCAGCGCCTGTACAAAGACTCAATTTGTACACAGTCCAATTTTTTTCACTGTCCAGTCTAGCCACTGGTGCGAATGATGATGAAATGATATAACTTGACAGTTATATCACTTGTTATGTATTTCACTGGTATTGTCTAATCTGCTTTCAGAAAACACTTGATAATGGCACTTTCAAGCCGAAATCATGATTGTGCAAGTGTAAATGTAACACTAAATAAACAACAGTCTAATGGCGGTACTGACATTAAAGAAATATGTTACGACTGTGGCCCCACATTATGAAGAAGTTATATAGTAAGCCCTTACTTAGTGTAACCGTTTTGGAAAGAAGATGATTATTATTTCGATTTGCTCTATGTCATCCTCCGTTTCGATGCCATTACGGTGACAGATTGTCTGGACGGATGGCTTCAATCGGTTTATTGATTTAACATGAGACTAAAACTGCGTAGGATTTTCTGTTGACTCGGTAGATGCAATTATATGATCGCATTAGTTGAACGCTTCACACATGGCTGTCCTTATCGTAATTTTGCCTTCGATCAGTTTTTGTTTGTCTGCGGGGCTCTGGCTACCTTTATTTTTGCAGAGAAGTTCTCTTTGCTGCACTGATTCCCTGATGTACGTTGAGTCTAGAAGTCTGGGCCTGCTGGTAACCAGGAAGTGAACGCTATTTGCGAGAGTCGGTTCTCTGATTAACTGGTCAAAGCAATTTTCGAATAAGACATTTAGAGCTATTTCAAATGAGTCCCTGTCCCTACTACCCGCTTAACAACTTGGAGCTCCCGGTCTATAGCTAGTCAGCTACTTCTGAGAACAATTATCATTAGGTATAGATGACCTATTTTGAGACGAAATTGGTGATGCTAACACTGTAGATGACAGTATTGTGTCAGAGCCTCAAATGATTGATTGTTGTAGTTTTTTGGAGTCGAATCCTTATTCTTTGAAAAAAAAAAAAAAACCATACACACAGATCTGAAAATGTACGTAGAAGAAAACATCCTGAACAGTCAACGGGTAAGAAACATTTTTCTACTTCTTTGCATACAAACTTCGAACTTGGTTGAGAACATGTTAACTGCAGTTTATTTGGGAACGATTGTATGTTGAAGTGGATGGGAAGTTACGAACAATGCAGTCTAAATCTTATGCTGTTTCGATGTCCATATCTCAGCATCCATTGTTATTACCAAAAGTTTCAACACTGACAAGACACATTGTCTACAAAGTTAACAAAAGCAAAACTGTACTTAGCCACTTGTGTTAGGCTAACGTATTTTATACATTTTAATTCTTTTGCTGCCATAGAAGGAGATATACAGAATTTTGTATGACTGTCTCTAGACAAAAGGTGTCAGAGCAGGAGGAGCGTGCAAGGTGGAGCGAAGGGGTGAAAGGAGAATAATAAGGAGGGTAAAACAGCTGATGGTGTAGAAAAGGGAGGGCTGCAGATGCACGTGCATCAGGAAATTTCCGGTCTCTACAGGGTGTCCCAAAAAAACATCGGCAAGCTTCAGGGAAACTTTCCTTACACCAAAACAACAAAAGAGGTCTAGTATGCATGGACTCTAAAACGCATGACTCAAGAGCTACAAGAACTTGTTCAGTAGAAGAGATGTGTTTCATACTAGCGAAGATGAAAAGACTCCTGGCTCTTAAAGTGTGCATTTTAGACCCAACGTGTCCTGGACTTTTTTTTCTATGTTTAGTCCATACTACTTCGTCCCAAAATATTTAAAGCAAAGTCGTTGCAGCAGAAGAGATACACTCCTGGAAATTGAAATAAGAACACCGTGAATTCATTGTCCCAGGAAGGGGAAACTTTATTGACACATTCCTGGGGTCAGATACATCACATGATCACACTGACAGAACCACAGGCACATAGACACAGGCAACAGAGCATGCACAATGTCGGCACTAGTACAGTGTATATCCACCTTTCGCAGCAATGCAGGCTGCTATTCTCCCATGGAGACGATCGTAGAGATGCTGGATGTAGTCCTGTGGAACGGCTTGCCATGCCATTTCCACCTGGCGCCTCAGTTGGACCAGCGTTCGTGCTGGACGTGCAGACCGCGTGAGACGACGCTTCATCCAGTCCCAAACATGCTCAATGGGGGACAGATCCGGAGATCTTGCTGGCCAGGGTAGTTGACTTACACCTTCTAGAGCAAGTTGGGTGGCACGGGATACATGCGGACGTGCATTGTCCTGTTGGAACAGCAAGTTCCCTTGCCGGTCTAGGAATGGTAGAACGATGGGTTCGATGACGGTTTGGATGTACCGTGCACTATTCAGTGTCCCCTCGACGATCACCAGTGGTGTACGGCCAGTGTAGGAGATCGCTCCCCACACCATGATGCCGGGTGTTGGCCCTGTGTGCCTCGGTCGTATGCAGTCCTGATTGTGGCGCTCACCTGCACGGCGCCAAACACGCATACGACCATCATTGGCACCAAGGCAGAAGCGACTCTCATCGCTGAAGACGACACGTCTCCATTCGTCCCTCCATTCACGCCTGTCGCGACACCACTGGAGGCGGGCTGCACGATGTTGGGGCGTGAGCGGAAGACGGCCTAACGGTGTGCGGGACCGTAGCCCAGCTTCATGGAGACGGTTGCGAATGGTCCTCGCCGATACCCCAGGAGCAACAGTGTCCCTAATTTGCTGGGAAGTGGCGGTGCGGTCCCCTACGGCACTGCGTAGGATCCTACGGTCTTGGCGTGCATCCGTGCGTCGCTGCGGTCCGGTCCCAGGTCGACGGGCACGTGCACCTTCCGCCGACCACTGGCGACAACATCGATGTACTGTGGAGACCTCACGCCCCACGTGTTGAGCAATTCGGCGGTACGTCCACCCGGCCTCCCGCATGCCCACTATACGCCCTCGCTCAAAGTCCGTCAACTGCACATACGGTTCACGTCCACGCTGTCGCGGCTTGCTACCAGTGTTAAAGACTGCGATGGAGCTCCGTATGCCACGGCAAACTGGCTGACACTGACGGCGGCGGTGCACAAATGCTGCGCAGCTAGCGCCATTCGACGGCCAACACCGCGGTTCCTGGTGTGTCCGCTGTGCCGTGCGTGTGATCATTGCTTGTACAGCCCTCTCGCAGTGTCCGGAGCAAGTATGGTGGGTCTGACACACCGGCGTCAATGTGTTCTTTTTTCCATTTCCAGGAGTGTATTACCAACCAACAGTTACAGCATCACTTTTATTAATAAGCAAGTTCCTAACGCCAGAAGGAGGAGGTATTTCCAGCATGTTTCACAGAACCTAAGATGAACAAGTGCTCATAGCTCTTGAGGTATGCATTTTAGAACCTATATTTACTAGACATTTATTTTTGTTTTGATCTAAGGAAGCTGTCCCTAAAGAGTGTCGATGTTTCTTGGGACATCCTGAATAGAGTGTTCGCCGCATTTGTATTTTGTCGCTCATCATTTTAGGACTAATGGTTCAAAAGGCTCTGAGCACTATGGAACTTAACATCTGAGGTCATCAGTCCCCTAGAACTTAGAACTACTTAAACCTGACTAACCTAAGAACATCACACACATCCATGCCCGAGGCAGGATTCGGACCTGCTACCGTAGCTCGGTTCCAGACTGAAACGCCAAGGACCGCTCGGCTACACAGGCCGGCTTAGGACTAATGCTGTGCCTCAAGAACACCGAGCTGCCTGCCTGAACCAAAGAGTAGAATACAATAGAGAGGGGAGTACGTGACGCAGGTGAAGCAAACTGAATAATCCTCCGTCGTTATTAATGCCGTCAGAAAGAAATGGCGTGGTAGAAGATAGTGGTAGATAGTGCATCAAACAATTAGAAAATAATGTTTGTCAGCTACAGCCAGAAGCGAAATCATACCAGATTATGGCAGACGAACACTTTATACATGTCGCCTTTCAGCAATGACTGCATGACATATACGCAAATAATCTAGTCCAACGTGATCTATTGCGAGACATTGAGAATAAGGCGACATGGTCTGGAAAATTCAGTTTGGTATCAGTCTTCGTGTGGTTTATTAAACTCTTTACAATATATATGATACATCCAACGCAGAAAAATTCGACAATCAGTTGGAGAAATGTGGAACTCTCAAGTTTCGACAACAGAGCGCAAAGAAAAACATTCTAGAAAATCATTATTATTACTTAAATTGTATGGAGCTTACGGTTAAACTTGTATTTGAATTTGAAATAAGTGAAATAAACTGTGTCTTACATGTAACAAATACGGAAGCCCTGTCTCACGGATCAGGCGTATGAAGATTTTACCAAGGGTGCCAATTTTTTATTTTATTTGTATATTATGTGTCATATTCCATAGGACCAAACTAAGGAGCAAGCTCATGGAACTAATCAGTACATGTAATATAACAGAAGATAAGTACAACGAAACGTACCTGAATCCCATGCAGAGAACAAGGCATAAGTTTAAATAAACATAATCGAAAATGTGACACAGGAATTAGCTTAATTTTTTAATTTTTGCAGGAGTTCATCAGCAGAACAGGAGGAGTGAGTCATGAGGAAACTCTTCAGTTTAGACTTGAAAGTTCGTGGATTACTTCTCAGATTTTTAATGCTTTTTGCAGTTTATTGAAAATGGATGCAACATAATACTGCAATTCAATATACAACTAAGTTGTAGGTAAACGATAGCTAGCTAAACTAGATTTCTTTTGAATTAATTTATTATCTGCTCGTTATATAGAATCAAACTTCATAAAACGATCAACCATGTTCAAAGGATACCTAGATTTTTTTATTAGAGTAATTTGAATTTTTAACTTTCCATGCATAAGAATCCTACTATAATCTGAAGTTATAATTTAGAATAAGTCACTATCTCGTCGCAGGAAACTAAAGGCCTTTCTGTCTGTAATCCACATCTTCTAATGTGAAAACATACTTCATTTAAAATTTCCACAAAGCACCATACAATTATTGGAGTAATGCCTATTGTAACTTTTGGAAACTGAATCACTTACTTTATAATTCTCGTACCATTCACAATATCTTCCATCCAACAACTGAGTTTTCAGTCGCTACCAAAACTAACGTATTATTCTCATGATGTTCCGTAAATGTTACAAAGTATAATGCAAGCCCTTGTCTGGATTCTCCATATCACAAAATTCTCGGAATATCATATAGCTTAAGGTATATGGCGAGGAGAACTTCGATGAAACGAGTTATATTACTCAAGTAAACAAATATATCAGTGTATAGAAAATGCAGCATACTTACGGAGAATGTTATGTAAAAAATATATGTACCCTACACCAGTCTTCAATCTTTTTTAGAGATATGTGCATGTATTTATATTCTGAACATACGGCAGCCACTATCCCGAAAAGAAATTTAGCAGCTATGTAGCTTACATGAACATCAACAAAAGCAAAACGAGGATAATGGAATGTAGTCGAATTAAATCGGATGATGCTGAGGGAATTAGATTAGGAAATGAGACACTTAAAGTAGTAAAAGAGTTTTGCTATTTGGGGAGCAAAATGACTGATGATGGTCGAAGTAGAGAGGATATAAAATGTAGACTGACAATAGCAAGGAAAGCGTTTCTGAAGAAGAGAAATTTGTTAACATCGAGTATAGATTTAAGTGTCAGGAAGTCATTTCTGAAAGTATTTGTATGGAGTGTAGCCATGTATGGAAGTGAAAAGTGGACGATAAATAGTGTAGACAAGAAGAGAAGAGAAGCTTTCGAAATGTGGTGCTGCAGAAGAATGCTGAAGATTAGATGGGTAGATCACATAACTAATGAGGAGGTATTGAACAGAATTGGGTACAAGGGAAATTTGTGGCACAACTTGACTAGAAGAAGGGATCGGTTGGTAGGACATGTTCTGAGGCATCAAGGAATCACCAATTTAGTATTGGAGGGCAGCGTGGAGGGTAAATTATCGTAGAGGGAGACCATGAGATGAATACAGTTAGCAGAACTCAGAAGGATGTAGGTTGCAGTAGGTACTGGGAGATGAAGAAGCTTGCACAGGATAGAGTAGCATGGAGAGCTGCATCAAACCAGTCTCAGGACAACAACAACAACAACAACATGTAGCTTACAAAACCATACACCAACTCTCTCGCTTACAGAACAACTGGACAACAATCGCACAAAATATAGTGACTGGTAGTGCGCCTCGCATCGCAGGGGTCGCAGAATGACGTGCCACAGCTTCACTGCGTGTTCTCTGCCCCCCTGGCCTGCACAGACCCTAGGGTGGGTGAGTGTGGCAGCCCTGTGTCTGCCCCGTCCCACTACCTCCAGGAGAACAGTCGTGACGTACCGGCGGTCGTGTTGCTCGGGTCGCGTGCCTGGCTGCCCTTTTTCTCCTTTTTGGTCCCTAGAACCGGTGCCCGCGCGCTCCGACGAGGCCGCTCAAACTTTCGCGTGACCCGTCCACCTACGGACCGATCCAACAGGCAGATTTTATTCACGAATAGCAACGCGACTTTCAGAGCAACCTCCCGTTGTTCACCCCCGATAATTATTTTATTTTTGCTATGATTTATATTCTTAAAGCCAGTCATACTAGACGAGATCGCAGCAGTAGTAGCATGCCCCTTTCGTGTTCAAGAATCACTTGTCTCAGGTTGTAGGTACAGGTAATGCAGTCAAGTTGGCACTGTAAAATGAGAGTCTGGAGGAACAATAAAACGTTGAATCATGTACAAGGCATGGCTACCAACATTCTTTTCAGTATTTGAAACAGAACTGAAAGTACTTTTAAAAATACTTTCTACAATTTTTCATTATTTAACATCCCTTTTTAGAACAATTATCGTTTTCAGTAACCTTTATGATAGCACCATCTTCATTCCATCACTTTCCTTAAGTCTGTTGCTATTAACCATTTTCACAGTTTTTCCTTCCTCTTGCGTGCACATCCATTCCACACAGACGAACTTTGATGCTAAAAATATTTCTGTTGGCTATATCGTCTCGCCTGAAATCAAAAGATATTAAACGTGAATCTGTTACTCTTTCCTACTCATTTTCATACCGAAACATTCTGCTATTTTTACTTTCATACATAGCTATTGGGATCATGTAACACCTTTAGTTCCTCTTTTTCCTTTATTTGCTTATTTATCTGGTATTTCTTCATCTGTTCTCTGTGCTACCCTTTTCTTTCTCATGACAGTGTTGTTTCTGTCTTTCAGGTCTTTTAAATTTTGTGTATTGTTCTTTGATATAGTTTATTTATAGTGTTTTTAGTGTTGATTTCTTTTCCTAGCAATTACGGAAAGTTTGTTTTGTTAGATTGTTCTCATTATTTCTACAGAGGTGTCTTCATTTTACCGTTACTTCTAATATTTTCTGTATATTTCGGTGGATCTCATTCCTTGTCATTCTCCAACCCTCTGTTGTTTGTTTTGCGCACTTTATTATTCTTATAATCCACCTTTCAAGATCTCTGTTCTGTGCAACTTATAGTTCATTCCATGTAAGCATTCTAGTCTTCCCACTGCAGTGCAGTGTTTTAAGTTTCTATTTCTGGAGCTGCATTTCATATTGCAGATGATTTATTTGTGTACCTGCTTCTGTCAAATTTTCTGAAAGTATTGTAGAATCAACTGTAAAAGGTAAGAAGTTAAATTAAATTCCATTCAGATTCCCTCCTAGAAATACTGGTCTCCATCTCTATATGTTTTTCTAAATCAGAGCTAAAGAAGGAAGATTATAAGCTGTCTACTCATCTCAAACCAGGTTTTATTTCAAATGTCTGAGAAATTTCTTTCATAAATTTCGTTTTGGGTACCATATTATTAGAATTTCACAAATTACATTTGCTAATTTTACTTTAACATCAAATTATCTAATGCTTTTATCTATTCTTTCTCTTGTACTGAATTAATTGCTTTTGAAATCAATAAATGCCACTGTTGTAGGTTTTCTTGTTACCATTCTGTTGCAAATTAATGGTATTAAATTAAAAATCTGATTTGTGTAAGATCTTCCATTTCAGAAACTGCCCCGATTTCCTTTGCCTAAAATTTCTCCAGTTCTCTTCAGGAGAATATTAGATAAAATATTGTCTGCCAGTGGTAGAAGTAACACTCCCAGTAATTCCCACTAATTGTTGGCATTTTGTTTGTCTTCATTTTATGTTGTCAGTGAATTAATACTATCTTCTACACTTCTGATGTTTTCTGTTTTGTACTTGCTCTCGAATAGTAAGTGTAGATTTTTTATAATAATTTCTCTGATCATTTCAATAATCCTGATGTAACTGAGTTTCACCTCTTTCTTTGTCATTTTTGAGTATTTTCATTATTTCACATACTTCTTTCTCAAGATATTCTGTCTTCGCTGATAATTTTATTTTAACTGTTGGACTTCAACAGTTCAAGTGTGACAAAAAATGGCTAGCATTCTACAATAATCCTGTTTTATCATTTATGTCTTTGAAACAAACGCTTGATACCATTTAAATAGATATGATTAAAAGTTAGTTGAAACTTCCTAGTACCAAAATTGACTTACTAAATTTTCTTTTTAAAGTGTTCTTTCAATTTTGCTGAATGCTTTTGATGATTTTTTGCTACCTGAAATTTTATAATTATTTTTCTTTTTGCATTATTTCTATTTTCTCAATTTTTGAATTTTTGTTCTAGTGCTTCTTCACTTTCTGTGCTCCACCATGTCTACATGTTTATTTTATTTTATTTCGTAAACGTTCAGCTTTTTGACATGTCCAAAAAATTACATAGTATGTAGAGCATAATATATGCAATATAAAACTGTATAAACAAACGTCTTTGGCACTTATGTGATCCATTAACATTGGAGTCGCCAGCAGAAAATCATCTGAAATGTCAGCAAATGATCTTTTGGGGCATTCTTCTTGGATGTGTTTGATGGTCTATGGTTCTCTGCAGACACAAAAGGGGGATGGCTTCTTACCCCATATGTGTAAAAAAATTGCACATCTGCCCTGCTGCGTTCTAATTCTGTTTATGTTGACCATGTTTTGCATGATAAGTCAAATCCCAGAGGTTTTTGGGTGGCACAGGGCATATTAATATCTTTTTGTCCATTCCATTCTTGAGTAAATGCATTAGTATGGTTGAACTCAACTTCCACAGCAACCCCTGCTGTTGTTGCCCGTGGTTGCCCTTGAGCAGGGTTGGTTATGGTTTACATCATCGACATTTTAATGGACTGGTGGATCTGCGTGATCCACGATCTTTTTGTACTGGTTTGTGAGATCATTTATGCATTGTAGTTGAAGGGGTTGAATATGGCTTAGTGCTGTCAACCATTCCACAGGTGTTGATTTGATAACACCAGTAATCACTCTCATAATGTTATTTAGTCAGACATCTATCTTTTGTGGATATGGCTGTTTAGTCATACTGGATCATGTTAGTTTATGATTAAGGATAGAAGACTTAGG
Organism: Schistocerca nitens; assembly: GCF_023898315.1. Lineage (NCBI taxonomy): Eukaryota > Metazoa > Arthropoda > Insecta > Orthoptera > Acrididae > Schistocerca > Schistocerca nitens. The sequence continues at coordinate 515,057,095 of NC_064620.1, read as the reverse complement.
GCAGAAGAATGTAGAATTGATGCTGATCCTCACCAGTTTATACTCATAGCTTTTGAATGGCGATGTTTCCAAATTTTCAGGTATTTTGTTAGATGCTCTCTGAAAGTATTCTATCAAGGGTTACTTCCAAGTGCTTTTGATGTTTAGTTGTGAGCAAGTGTAGGATTTTCAAACTGTATGTTAAGTTTTCATCCATCGAGTTTATTATTTATGTGGAAGGAGGGAAGCCTCCATTTTGGTGGCATTTTGTTGGAGTCTCCATTAGCGAAAGTACTTTCCAACTACACCTTAGGCCCTCCTTTCGGATTTCATCTGACTGCTACTCAGTCATTGTTATAGCAAAACTTCCTTGGATTGTTTTTGGCATGTGTGCAATGTACAAGCTAAAGAAAAGAGGAACCAGAACTGAGCCCTGTGGTAAGCAATTTTTTAATTTTCCTGGGGAGCTGATGTTCGATCCAATGACTACTTTGAAGAGTCAGTCATTTAGCATATTTCCATTTAAATGAATGATTGCTTTGCAAGGAATTATGCGAAGAAGCTTGTATATCATGCATTTTTTTCCACATTTTCATTTCTGATATTGACTTTACTCATGTTGTACCTGTTCAGCTTGTAGTTTTTCCTTCTATGGATGTGTGTGATGTCCTTAGGTCAGTTAGGTTTAAGCAGTTCTAAGTCTAGGGGACTGATGACCTCAGATGTTAAGCCCCATAGTGCTTAGAGACATTTGAACCATTGGTTTGTCACGAAGGACACGACCTAACGTAACCGAAGTTTTAACGTAGGCTGCAATATTCACAGTGGTTCTGTGTTCAGCAAAGTCCCCAATAACACACCATGCACATCCCAGAACGCTGTCACAGACATTTTCGTATCAGATTGAGTCATTCTGATTTTTTTTCCTATTGCGGCACCAGTATGTTTCCACTCCATGGAGGCCTTCCTGGATTCGGGCGTGTAGTAGTATCACAAGTGACGATTCATGGCTCAAGTGATCCAAGCTTGTCATCATTCGCTGGTCCTTGTGATTGTCTGTTATGTCCTTAGGCACCCAGTGGCCACTAACATTAAGAAATTTCAACGTGTCATGAACAATATCATACACTGCACCATAGGGAATGTTGAAATGCTGCAATAAGGTTCGCAGTTGCACACGCAGGTCGTTCAAAATTGCTGCCTCAATGGCTCAGACACTCTGCAGGGTTGCAGTTGTTACCGGCTGCCCGGAGCGTGGTGGATCACTAAGGTTCATACATATATACATACATTAATCCTTGTTCCATAGATCATGAATACGACATTTTGGAATGATGTGAAACGTGTCACTTTAACATAAGTTTTCTTTACACAAAATAATTAATTAATTAATTAGTTTTCTTACAGTTACTACTTCATATCTAAGAATTCTTCTATTGAGTAGGAGTTGTCATTCAGAAATTCTTTTAATTTGCTTTGAAATGTTGGTTGGCTATCTGTCAGACTTTTAATACTATTTGGCAAATGACAAAAGATTTTTGTGGCAACATAATTCACCCATTTCTGTGTTTAAGTGATATTTAATCCAGAATAGCGAATATCATCCTTCCTTCTAGTGTTGTAGCTATGCACTTCGCTGTTATTTCTGAACTGGGATGGGTTATTAATGACAAATTTCATAAGTGAATATATGTATTGCGAAGGAACTGTGAATACTCCAAGTTCCTTAAATAAATGTCTGCAAGGTGATTTTGGGTGGGCTCCAGTTATTATTCCGATTATACGCTTTTGTGCAATGAATACTTTCTCTCTTAATGACGAATTGCCCCAAAATATCACGACATATGAAAGCAGTGGATGAAAATAGGCACAGTAGGCTAATTTACTGATGTGTTTCTCACCAAAATTTGCAATAACCCTAATAGCATAAGTAGCTGAACCTAACTGTCTCAGCGGATCATCGATGTGTTTCTTCCAATTCAATTTCTCATCAATGCACACACCCAGAAATTTTGAGTATTCTACCTTAGCAACAGACTTCGGTTCATAGTCTATATTTATCAATAGTGTTATGCCATTTACTGTACAGAAATGTATAAACTGTGTTTTCTCAAAATTTAGTGAGAGTCCATTTGCAGAGAACCACTTAATAATTTTCTGAAATACATTATTTGCAATTTCCTCAGCTGATTCTTGCTACTTGGGTGTGTTTACTATACTTTTATCATCAGCAAAAGAGCTAGCTTTGCATCTTCATGAATATAGAGTGGCAAGTCGTTAAAATACGTTAAGAACAATAAGGGACCCAAGACTGAACCCTGTGGGACACCATTCTTGATACCTCTTGGAAGAATGCTCGCCACCTGGAGATATTGCCACAGTCCGTCAGTAGTGCCCATTTATGCCACACCTGTCCCTGTGAATTTCACTGGATTTATGACCTTTGGCCCAAAAAATATCGAACTACACTTCGCTGCTCGTGGCTAGTAGATGGCAGAAACGTACGCGCCATGTTTGTTTCGTAGTTCAGGCTTTTCTCGCTAGAGCTGCACATGCAAACAAAATACACTCTGTAGCTTAAACGTCAGATTAGGTAGTCGTGAGATTTCAACATTCCTTCTGCAATACCAGGGGAGGAAAAAATTACTGTGTGTTACTTTCATATGCTCCGTGGTGTGTTAGAAATAACACTCAAAACACAGTCTCAACTCCTTTTCGAAGCATCGTTAAGTGGATGCCTGCATGCCGCCGGTGGTACGACCTTTTAAGTTGCAAACCCACGCGCATCGGCTGCTGTAGAATGGTTAATGCGAAGTTCATTAGGCGGACACCGCGTGTTGTGGGCCGTGGTACGTTCGGCCGCCGCGTGGGCAGCACGCGTGCCCCGGGCAGCGCGTGACGTCAGCTGGCCGGTCCCTCATTAGTCGGCCGCCGCTGCCCCAGCGGATACGCGCCGAGGTCGCGCAGAGGTCTGGCTGAGGTTTGCCAGGAAGCGGAGCTGGAGGAGGCGGCCGGCAGCAGAGGTGACGGCCCGCTGTTTGTCGCTGCCTTCTCCCAGCCTGTTACGAAGTACCAAGAGCATGTCTACACTACTGGCCATTAAAATTGCTACACCACGAAGATGAAGTGCTACAGACGCGAAATTTAACCGACAGAAAGAAGATGGTGTGATATGCAAATGATTAGCTTTTCAGAGCATTCACACAAGGTTGGCGCCGGTGGTGACACCTACGATGTGCTGACATGAGGAAAGTTTCCAACCGATTTCTCATACACAAACAGCAGTTGACCGCCGTTGCCTGGAGAAACGTTGATACCTCGTGTAAGGAGGAGAAATGTGTACCATCACGTTTCCGACTTTGATAAAGGTCGGATTGTAGCCTATCGCGATTGCGGTTTATCGTATCGCGACATTTCTGTTCGCGTTGGTCGAGATCCAATGACTGTTAGCAGAGTATGGAATCCGTGGGTTCAGGAGGGCAATGCGGAACGCCGTGCTGGATCCCAACGGCCTCGTATCATTAGCAGTCGAGATGACAGGCATCTTATACGCGCGGCTGTAACGGATCGTGCAACCACGTCTCGATCCCTGAGTCAACAGATGGGGACGTTTGCAAGACAACAACCATCTGCACGAACAGCTCGACGACGTTTGCAGCAGCATGGACTACCAGCTCGGAGACCATGGCTGCGGTTGCCCTTGACGCTGCATCACAGACAGGAGCGCCAGCGATGGTGTACTCAACGACGAACCTGGGTGCACGAAAGGCAAAACGTCATTTTCCGGATGAATCCAGGTTCTGTTTACAGCATCATGATGGTTGCATCCGTGTTTGTCGACATCTCGGTGAACGCACATTGGAAGCGTGTATTCGTCATCGCCATACTGGCGTATCACCCGGCGTGATGGTATGGTGTGCCATTGGTTACACGTCTCGGTCACCTCTTGTTCGCATTGACGACACTTTGAACAGTGGACGTTACATTTCAGATGTGTTACGACCCGTGGCTCTACCCTTCATTCGATCCCTGCGAAACCCTACATTTCAGCAGGATAATGCACGACCACATGTTGCAAGTCCTGTACGGGCCTTTCTGGATACAGAAAATGTTCGATTGCTGCCCTGGCCAGCACATTCTCCAGATCTCTCACCAATTGAAAACGTCTGTTCAATGGTGGCCGAGCAACTGGCTCGTCACAATACGCAAGTCACTACTCTTGATGAACTGTGGTATCGTGTTGAAGCTGCATGGGCAGCTGTATCTGTACACGCTATCGAAGCTCTGTTTGACTCAATGCCCAGGCGTATCAAGGCTGTTATTACGGCCAGAGGTGGTTGTTCTGGGTACTGATTTCTCAGGATCTATGCACCCAAATTGCGTCAAAATGTAATCGCATGTTAGTTTTAGTATAATATATTTGTCCAATGAATACCCGTTTATTATCTGCATTTCTTCTTGGTGTAGCAATTTTAATGGCCAGTAGTGTATATCGTGTGGATACCTGCGATTAATGCTAGTACAGTGTAGCGTTGTTAATGATCATTATGGACTGACGTGGAGAGGGTAGAACCTGTTACCAACATACAACATCTGTTCTCATTGATTATTACTATTGTTATTATTATTATTATAATAATCTTTCAACTAATTTGATGCTATCACCCAAATTTCTTGATCCAGCTCTCCATACTAGTTCGTCTAGTGCCAGCCCGTTCACATCTGCACATCTACTGCCGTCTACAACCACTGGAATTTGCATCCTGTAGTCGGGCCTCGGCCTCCCTCTAAAATTTTTACTGTTCACGATTCCACACCCCCCCCCCCCCCTCCATTTAAAAAAATCGATATTCCTTGGTACCACAGGATGTATCCAATAAACGTATCCCTTCTTTCAGTCAAATCGTACCATAAGGACTTTGACACGATTCAGCACCTCTTAAACTGTAGTCGTTTTTCGCCATCTAAAGATTACTTCACGCTGTGTTGATAACTCGTGTGTCGTGCGTCTTTTACCGCTGACACCGTATCGCAAACAACAAAGATTTTGAATGGTGTAGCGCCAGAGTAAACTGGAATACTGACTGGAAGTCTGTGGTGTTCTTCTGTAAGTCTCACTTCTGCTTGTGGTGGTCACATTGACACAAACGTGCCTGTAGACTACGTGATGAAAAATCACAGAAAACAGCGATTCTCAAGACCCACACCATTTCGACTCCAGAAATCATGGTTAGGGAGCTATTGGATATGGTGACAACACTGATCTGATAATCAGTGGAAGGAAGCTGGATGCTTGTTGGTATGCGTTGAGAATGGTGAACAATGTTGCTTTCCCCTTCACGACCAGGGTGTCAAATGCCATATTGCAGCAGAATAATGCAGCTCACACAATTAACGTCGTGAGAAATTTACGTATTATTGACTGGCGTGACTAGTCCTCTCATTTTTCATCCATAGAACATATCCAGCTTGCTATGGAAATACATATACATTCACAGGAACCTCTTGCCGGCGACATTGATGAAGTGACATAGCTTGGGTTTCAGGCTTGGCAATAAATTACCCAAGATGACTTTCAGAAGCTGTTTTCTTGCATGCGCCATCGAATACAGTCATTCCAGCGAGCGTTTCACCTCATACAGAAGTTGATGAACATCGGTTCTGAAGGAAATGGAAGTTCATTATCTGATATTCAGTTACGTGATGAACATCGCCATGAAGTTTGATAAACATTTGACATGATGCTGGTGGAGTAACACTTTCTATTACTGCCAGTGTAGTTTGTCTGGAGAGCGAGCGGCGCTTGTGGAGGGGGAAGAGGACTTTCTCAGGAGAACGCTAAAACTGTTGTAAGGGACGACTAATAGTCAACTCCCACCTAGCAGTGCGGTGCAGTGTTGCGGTGATTATCTGCATTCTGTTATGGGACGTTGTTTGTTACATTAATTACTCATTACACTCAAGCTCCAAAGAAACTGGTATAGCCATGGGTATTCAACTACAGAGATGTGTAAACAGGCAGAATACGGCGCTGCAGTCGGCAAGTCTATATAAGACAACAAGTATCTGGCGCAGTTATTAGATCGGTTACTGCTTGCCAAAATGGCGGGTAATCAAGATTTAAGTGAGCCTGAACGTGGTGTTATAGTCGGCGCACGAACGATGGGACAGCGTCTCCGAGGTAGCGATGAAGTGGGGACTTTCCCGTACGACCGTTTCAAGAGTGTACCGTGAATATCAGGAATCCGGTAAAACATCAGATCTCCGACATCGCTGCGGCCGGAAAAAGATCCTGCACGAGCGGGACCAAAGACCACTGAAGAGAATCGTTCAAAGTGCCAGAAGGGCAAAACTTCCTCAAATTGCTGCAGATTTCAAAGCCGGGCCATCAACAAGTGTCACCGTCCGAACCATTCAGCGAAACATCATCGATATGGACTTTCGGAGCCGAAGGCGCACTCTTGTACCCTTGATGACTGCACTACACAAAGGTTTACGCCTCACCTGGGACCGTCAATACTGACACTGAACAGCTGATGACTGGAAACATGTTGGCTGGTCGGACGTGTCTCGTTTCAAATTGTATCGAGTGGATGGACGTGTATGGGTATGGAAACAACCTCATGAATCCATGGACCCTGCATGTCAGCAGGGGACTGTTCTAGCTGATGGAGGCTCTGTAATGGTGTGGGGTGTGTCCAGTTGAAGTGATATGGGACTCGTGATGCGGCTAGATACGATTTTGACAGGTGACACGTACATAAGCATCTCGTTTGATCAGCTGCATCCATTCATGTCGATTGTGCATTCCGACAGACTTGGGCAATTCCAGCAGGACAATACGGCACTCCACACGTCCAGAATTGCTACAGAGTGGCTCCAGGCACACTCTTCTGAGTTTTAATGCTTCCGCTGGCCACCAAACTCTCCAGACATGAACATTATTGAGCATATCTGGGATGCCTTGCAACGTGATGTTTAGAAGATATCTCCACCTCTCGCACTTATGGACAACCCTGCAGGATTCATGGTATTAGTTCCCTCCAGCACTACTTCAGACATTACTCGAGACTATGGCACATCGTGCTGCGGCACTTGTGCGTGCTCGCGGCGGCCCTACACGATATCAGGCAGGAGTACCAGTTTGTTTGGCTCTTTAGTGTAGTAGAATATAGATAGTGTAGCTAATCTTCACAGATTTGGTATTCACTATTTTATTGTGGGTGCATATTTCTATATTTCTCTCTCTGTCTGTTTCTCTCTCTCTCTCTCTCTCTCTCTCTCTCTCTACAGACGACCAATCTCAATTGATATACGGCACTTTCTGACTTGAATTTTTAGGATGATTAATTCGTACGTTTACAGGTTCAGTTATTTCACTGAGACGAGCACCACCCTGGTTGCTACAAGAAAAAAAAACATACTACCTTGTGCATTCTGTACCGAATGAAAGATGGTTGTACTGTGGTATGAAAATGTGACGTATTAAGTTATGGAATGTTCACGTTACTAAGTACATGTATTGAAACATATCAAATAAGAATAAACAACATGACACAATCTTTGCATTCCAATGACTGACTGAGAAATACTAACATTTACCTGCTACCGGACAGCAAGAGTCTCCGGGCATTTGGTATGGTTAACACACGCCATTTATATGGGATTACTTTTTCTGTGCGGCGGTACGAGGGTTAAGAGAACGCCGAGGATTGCCGAGTCACAAACTAAACGGCTATGTGGGATTTCCGACCGTGGCGTTCCCGCAGGAGCAGTGACACTCTCGACCAACCGGTGTTGCACCATTATACACTCCTGGAAATTGAAATAAGAACACCGTGAATTCATTGTCCCAGGAAGGGGAAACTTTATTGACACATTCCTTGGGGTCAGATACATCACATGATCACACTGACAGAACCACAGGCACATAGACACAGGCAACAGAGCATGCACAATGTCGGCACTAGTACAGTGTATATCCACCTTTCGCAGCAATGCAGGCTGCTATTCTCCCATGGAGACGATCGTAGAGATGCTGGATGTAGTCCTGTGGAACGGCTTGCCATGCCATTTCCACCTGGCGCCTCAGTTGGACCAGCGTTCGTGCCGGACGTGCAGACCGCGTGAGACGACGCTTCATCCAGTCCCAAACATGCTCAATGGGGGACAGATCCGGAGATCTTGCTGGCCAGGGTAGTTGACTTACACCTTCTAGAGCACGTTGGGTGGCACGGGATACATGCGGACGTGCATTGTCCTGTTGGAACAGCAAGTTCCCTTGCCGGTCTAGGAATGGTAGAACGATGGGTTCGATGACGGTTTGGATGTACCGTGCACTATTCAGTGTCCCCTCGACGATCACCAGTGGTGTACGGCCAGTGTAGGAGATCGCTCCCCACACCATGATGCCGGGTGTTGGCCCTGTGTGCCTCGGTCGTATGCAGTCCTGATTGTGGCGCTCACCTGCACGGCGCCAAACACGCATACGACCATCATTGGCACCAAGGCAGAAGCGACTCTCATCGCTGAAGACGACACGTCTCCATTCGTCCCTCCATTCACGCCTGTCGCGACACCACTGGAGGCGGGCTGCACGATGTTGGGGCGTGAGCGGAAGACGGCCTAACGGTGTGCGGGACCGTAGCCCAGCTTCATGGAGACGGTTGCGAATGGTCCTCGCCGATACCCCAGGAGCAACAGTGTCCCTAATTTGCTGGGAAGTGGCGGTGCGGTCCCCTACGGCACTGCGTAGGATCCTACGGTCTTGGCGTGCATCCGTGCGTCGCTGCGGTCCGGTCCCAGGTCGACGGGCACGTGCACCTTCCGCCGACCACTGGCGACAACATCGATGTACTGTGGAGACCTCACGCCCCACGTGTTGAGCAATTCGGCGGTACGTCCACCCGGCCTCCCGCATGCCCACTATACGCCCTCGCTCAAAGTCCGTCAACTGCACATACGGTTCACGTCCACGCTGTCGCGGCATGCTACCAGTGTTAAAGACTGCGATGGAGCTCCGTATGCCACGGCAAACTGGCTGACACTGACGGCGGCGGTGCACAAATGCTGCGCAGCTAGCGCCATTCGACGGCCAACACCGCGGTTCCTGGTGTGTCCGCTGTGCCGTGCGTGTGATCATTGCTTGTACAGCCCTCTCGCAGTGTCCGGAGCAAGTATGGTGGGTCTGACACACCGGTGTCAATGTGTTCTTTTTTCCATTTCCAGGAGTGTATTTTCGATCAGAGCCCCCCGATTGCTGATTATCGACAGTCGTTCACCATCAGAGAATGTGTTGTCATCGTCCGTCAGACATTCCCTCACCGACAACCTTCGTTTCATTACAATTTTGTACGCTTCTCGAGTTCTGTATAAATACAACGAAAGAGAAGCCGTGGATTCTCAAGGATCGTCATCGAAACGGTGTGCATAGAAAATGTGATGAACGTGCGAACTGGTTGTGCGTGAATTCCGAAAGGAGTGAGTGCTGAGGCCGATTACAAATTGTAAATGACAGAATCACGACTGAACAGCAACATTGTTGCCCACCTGATAAAAAAGATCTGTAGATTAAAAAACAAAATTATCACTGCAGGAAGAGTCCGTGAAGAAAATAGAGCGCTGGTGCTCCAGATTTCTACAGAGGACTTTCAAGATTCGAAAGCTAAAAGTTTAGATTTTGTGGCCGAAAAAACCACACTATGAGAACTCGAAGACTGGATTATGTAGATCAAGAAGAACTGTTTGACCGACCCAGAAACCTGCCTCTATTTCGAGATTCAACTGAGCGAAGACATTGTGATATTAACTGAACGTAGTAGCTTTTTGAAAAGTAACAATGGGTCTGAATTCTGGTGTTGTGACGATACTTAGGAAAACCTGTGTGAAAAATTGAGTTTTCTTACGCTTCGCACATGGGGCAGTTTGTTAGATACACAATACACATTGATATCGGAAACAGAGAAGAAGGGACCAAAGTATTACCTGTTATCTTTGCCTTGCTCCCACGAAATACCCTCCGTAAGATAGCTTTTGGTAGAAAGATTTAGTTTTAGACTGTGATGGGAGAAGACGGAAGCGCGAGGTAGGGACAACGAGCGCATGAAAAACGACCTGGCCTCTGTAAAGATGGGATTTGTAACTGCTAATACGAGTAACGAGAGCGTAGCGTATAAACAACGTGACTCAGGGTGCTTGTTGAAGGCGGAGAGTGTTCTACCCCGTCGGTAATGACCTAGTTGTGGGAGGGACGTTAAACACTAATCTCCTGCAGTTTTCAACGTGCAATGCTACCCATTCGCCGTTGCTGGTGGCTTTTAGTGAACTCATTCATCGTCATTTGGCGGCACTGAAGGTCTTTCTCAAGTGGTGCTAATGATGCACTTAGCAAACGGACACGCTGTAGCTGCTTCCGCTGACTGTGCTGGCGCCAAGTGCTAAGTGAAAACTGCCTTACCCCGCAGGACAACAAAAGGAGCTACAGAAAGACCTAGTTGATGGGGCATCTGACAATGGAAAATAACGAGCTGCAAACTGCGGTCGACCGGCTGAACTGCCACAGCCGAGGGCCTTTAAGTCGTCACCGGCGTAACTGGGTAGGAGGGGCCACGTCCGACTGGTATCAAAGATTTACTGTATACCAGTCGGAGTAAGGCTAAAATCATTACAAAACTGTTTTAGAAAAAAACATGTCAAAAGTCATCACACTGGAACCGTCTGATATAGTGTGGAGTCGTTAGAACAGTCGAAACGAAGGAAATTTTATTTATAGATAACACAAAAAACATATTCTGAGCAGAGAAACAAGAACATGTCGTCAACGTAGGCAGATACGTTAGTCAATATTTTCTCCCTGTGCACAACAAAACTTATTTAACGTAATAACACGTAACTTAACAATAGCATTCATTCTCATGCCAAAGAGTAAAAAATGATGCAAAATCTGTGACTTGGACTCACAGGCATTGAGTTGACTGTGGTTGAGTGCGTGCCCTACAACTAATTTTTCTGATGTATCCTTGCCGAACGACTTCAAATGTAAAAAGAAAAAAAATCACGATTAAGATTTTCTCTGTGTGGTAAATGTCTTCTGGGAAAGTAATTTTTCTTTTTTTTTTATTTTTGGGATGAAGATTCTTGTTGAAAATCCAACCACTCTCGACGTTTCGAATTCTTTCATATCTAGCATATTCTTTGCAAACTTTGTAATTTGCCATCACGTTGGGAAATAAAAATTTATGGTATACTAAAATCCGCTGGTAACCATAAAACCCCAAGGTAAATTGTGATATTCTAGCAAAAACTAAATTTTTGGTAAAAAATCCTGTTTTATGCTAAAATCTGATAAAATAAATCTTTTAACTAATACGTTTAATAAGGTCACATTCTAAAATCTACTTGGCCACACCCCAGGTTGCCAATCCCTTTCCTCTTGAAGTAATCTGCAACTGATCTAAATAATTTTATATTCGATTTTTTGGAAACTATTGGGTTGAGTGCTTAATATGTATAAATTTAGTTTCCCTATTTCTGAGAGTTTTAACGATTCTACGGAGTCTGGACATTTGACTTAAATAACCGCCTGCTTCAAGTTTACTCCGAACACTTGCAGAGTGAATTTCACAAATTGAAAAGCTTCAGTTCCGTCACCTACGGTGCTCAACCTATAGATCCACAACATGCCCGACAAAACATTTGGTAAATTGATATACGGCGATGAAATATCTCTGTTTGCTCTAAAGACCACTCTCTCAGAGGCGAAGGGAATAGCGTCAGAAGATTGGATAAGTATTTCAGGAGCTAGAAACTAAAAGCAAACCCAATGAAGACACAGCGTCTGAGCAGCACATATACCGGCTACTGTCCGAATTTAATATTCGTTGACAGTGTATTACAGTGTAACAGTAGTCTACAGTACTTACTTTGGACACGTCACTTATCTTCTGCATCAACTTCGGAAAATGTTTGCTAAAGTGACGAGCCACAATAATTTATTGCAAAAGCTAACTAAAGCTCAAATACTCTGACAACAGCACTGGCTTTATTTTATTTGTAGCTCAGTTAAAATCTAGAGAACCAACCTGGGTAAACACTGGCTAATTCGCCTCATAATGCTGTAATCTAAGAGATGAATGGAGAAAGCAGTGGATGACGTCCTTCCATGGTCATAAGAAGTTAGGCAACGCAGATCCGACCCTCCAACTCCCGGGCGCGAACCAATCGAGAAAAATATGGAGCTTCCTCGACCATATCAGATCTGGCCACGCAGTGAGAAAAGCAGCGCTAGACAAGTGGGAAATTACCGATGAGGGAGACTGCGGAACATAGGAACAAACTGTGGATCTCATTTTGCACGACTGCTCAAAAATAAAACTCATAGCTGCCTGGAAAGACTCTATAGGCGCAACACTTGCAGAAATTAACCATTTGGTGTCTTTGGATATCCAACTATGATGAAAAATGGTCTATCAACTTGTTTTGTCTACTACTATACACTGTGATTTTTTTCACCGTGTAAAAACTGTAGGGATTGATCGATGAGAGGATACGAAAGAAGAAAGGTCTAATTGAGCTTAGGTCCGGAAATGCATGGTTTCCATGCTAGAGACCATTTATTCAGTCATACACTGTTACAGAGACTGCGGCCTAATAAGCGCTGTATCATGCAGCCACAGTTGCAGTATCTGTTGAAAATGATTTCCATGTGCCTTTACGCAAGCTTATATGTGCCGTAGCATGTACTGTTTCACACCTTCACATTCGCCAGGCTGCGTTCGAACAGTGCCAAAGGCAGCATGAATACACTGCTCCAGTGTCTCCACATCTGGAATGGGCTGTGCATACACGATACTTCTGAGATGGCCCGGGTTGAAATCGCACGGCTTGAAATCAAGTGAACGAGCAGGCTATGCAACTGCACCTCCTCGTCCGATCCATCGACCAGGGAAGACACGGGTGAGATGCGTCCGGACGTTAACGGCGAAGTGGGCCAAAACATCTCATGTAGCAGCCACATAACCCTTCGAATCATCAATGGCATTTCCTCTAGCAGGGCAGACAAAGTCGCTCGCAAGAAACGCCGATAGTTCCGGCCTGTTACGCGACGTGGAGAGGAAGACTGGTCCCAAAATACGGCCGCCAATCATCCCGGACCACACAGTCGGGCTGCACCGATGCTGATGATTTAGTGTCACCATACCATGAGGGTTCTGCATACTATCTCACAGAAGACCGTTACGACAGTTGAAGATATCACTCCGCGTAAAGGTGGGCTCATTGTGAATAGGATGGATGACACAAATCGTGGTTGCCTGGTGAAGAAACCAGAGATAAAACTGCTCCCGATGCGGAAAGTCTGTCGGTAGGAAGCCCTGCACACACTGTAAGCGATAAAGTTAGTAAGAAATTTCATGGAGAATGTTCCACACGATCTTCTGGCTTAGCCTGTAGTGGCGGGCCAACTGCCTGGTACCGACAAGGCGGTCGTTCTGCGCAGTTTTAATCTCATTTTCCTCCAAGTCTGGTGACCTAAAATATCGTGTATGCCCTTCATGATTTCCTGCTTCCTGAAACGACCCTGTCTCAAACAAACGGCGAAACACTGTTGCAAACACTGAATGCTGTGGCCATTTCCGGCGGGGATGGGTTTCCTGATACAACCTTGCTGTCTGCCGCCTGTTGCCATTTGCCTTTCCGTAATGGGAAGCTCCCGATTCGATTATGGAACCATTGTGTACAACGCTGTATCACAACCACTCATTACAAGGTGAGTCAGCAAGATAAGTGAATTGGACCCAACATTACCCATTACTTGGGCAGGAGAGGGAGCTAGGGCATGACGTATGAGGAACAGCACCACCCTGTAGGAGGAAACCATGCGTACTGTAACTGTGACTACATGATACAGCGCCAATTTTACTTATTGCCGAACGCACCAAAAATGAAAGTGGGCTTTCTCGCTAGACCAAACCATACTAGTTCCCATCATGCCCGCGGCCAACCGTTCAATTTGAACGTCCTAACTCAAACCGTTCCGAAGTTACGACGATTTTATTTCATATAGTTCAATAATTGTCATCCTTTATGTACATTTGAAATCTAAATTTGTAAACCATACGGTAAATAAATAAAGTAACCTAATGACAGGCCACTAGCGTTGTATCTGGTACGCTTCTGACTGCACCTCCGCAGTGGTTCCCGGTGCTAAGCAACATCACCTCACTAAGAACTTAGTGGGCTCTGGCTTGATATGGACAAGAACACATATCAATCAGTCTCTTCTCATACATTCTTCATCGAACAAGGTTCTACAACCCGCTTGCAATTTTATGCACTACCCTGGAGAACCACCGTGGCCTTTTCATGCCAGTGGCTGCCTCTAAATCGGAGTAGTCGCCTTCTTGGGCCTAGAGAACGCGATAATCAAACTCCCAGGGTTCAACCTTCCTCGCGCCACGTTAACCAACCCAAGTGCGGGACAGGGAGGAAGGATACTCTCTCTACGACTGGGTCACACTCTCCAAGCTGTGGCTGCGGTGAGGTCGGGCAGCGGTGCGACACAGCATTCAGCATCGATTCTACAGTTCCTTAGCCAGGTTTCCGGGAATACGTAGTACCAGATGTCTATACCGGGTCACGCAAATCCCGTAAATTTACGGGTCGCTTGTTTGTAGGCGCAGGGCTGGTTCCATCGGATTCAAATCCTGAGAATTTGGTGCCCAATGAATTAACCAGAATTCACTGTTGAGCCGTGGTAAAAGTTGCAGTTTTGAAGAGCGCGCCGCAGCGCGTTGTGTGAAGCAGTCGCCCTCCGTTTCTGGCGGTGGCGCCGCTGTGGCAATCGCAGCTTTGGTGTCTCCCTCTGGTGGGAAAGGGGAAGGGTTGCCTGCTCACGTGCATTTAATGGGCGCTATGAGCTCGCTAGTCGGTCAGTCTGGGTCAGTCTCTCGACCCCAGCTTGCTAGGCTGTCTCTCGTCCGCATTTGTTAGGCAGTTAGTGTCTGCCTGTCGTTCGGAGTGCTAGTATGTCTGCCATTCGGATCAACCTTTAAAGCCGGCAAAATGAGAGTCTTTCCACTCCGCCAGTAAGAGAACTCAGCGAGTGGTCGCCCGGTCGGGGTTTAGTTCCTGCATCTGATTCTGCGCGTTAGGCCGCCAGTCTGCTCGAGTTTGCTCAGGCAATGGTCATTGGCGGTTGGATCGATCGGTTGGTCGGTCGCGCACTGAGACACAAGATGACTTGTCCGTCTTGAGCGACGGCGCATGTGAGGTCGCCATCTGAGTCCAGTGGGCCTCGGCGTATAGCGAGTCCTTGTGGGACTGAGAAAATGGTTCAAATGGCTCTGAGCACTATGGGACTCAACATCTGAGGTCATCAATCCTCTAGAACTTAGAACTACTTAAACCTGACTAACCTAAGGACATCACACATATCCATGCCCAAGGCAGTATTCGAACCTGCGACCGTAGCGGTCGCGCGGTTCCAGACTGAAGCGCCTAGAACCGCTCGGCCACATCGGCCGGCTTGGACTGAGAGACTCGTTTTAAACAGAACGAGAGACTTTGAAGAAATCAAAAAAAGGGAACGAAAAGTAATCAGAAAAACATTAGGTACACATTATGCTAATGAAGAAACACATGCCGTGCGACTGCTACGGTCGCAGGTTCGAATCCTGCCTCGGGCATGGCTGTGTGTGATGTCCTTAGGTTAGTTAGGTTTAAGTAGTTCTAAGTTCTAGGGGACTGATGACCACAGCAGTTGAGTCCCATAGTGCTCAGAGCCATTTGATTTTTGAAGAAACACATAGACTTTGTAAGAGCGAATAAAGAATCTGAAGAGTATGCCTATATTCGGATACGAAAACCCAGGCCAAAATTTTGTGAGCATATTAAAAGAATGGAATCAACCAGATTAACTTTACAGGTTGTGTAGTTCTTGGAATGTCGCACTAAAATTAAAGAAAAGATGAAATTCATTGGTGCAGTAAAAGAAGACCTGAAGGAAGCAGGAGTAATAAAACTTGATGCACTAGACAGAAAAATTTTTAGGCAGAGAATTCACGGCTGGAACAACTTTGCCTGACGAGCGGAAAAGTGCCCATTCTAAGAGAAAGAAAGTAATACGGCCAAAAAGCGAAGATAAAATTCTGAAAATGCCCTTAGTTATACATCACGCGGTGCACTAGGGCCCTAACGTGAATAATGATAAAGGTAACATTTAGCGCAGCATTTTGTTTCCAACAAGTAATTATTAATGCTAGTGATTAGTGTGTGCAAAGTGAAACTGTAACAGTTAATACCCTGGTGATAGTTTGTACTAATTCTGTGCTTTCGTTACAAAAACATAACTATATGAGTAGATTTTCTACTGGTCTTTTAACCCAAAGTATGTCACTGATAACGTCATCGTAATGATCTTGACCCTAGACTCTGATAACAACGTCTGTAACTGACTCAATGGCGCTTTGTGATTTTCGGTCAACTGACAGTGTGTCTGGGGGCTCCACGTGGAGTGACGGTTGACACTATCAATTGTCCGATCAGTGCCAGGGGCACTCGTCCACCGGAATCACTTGCAGATACAATACAGAAAACCTACAACTACTGATCCGTACCAGATAGGGTTTATAGAAGAGATAGAGAAGATCCAACGGAGAGCAGCGCGCTTCGTTACAGGATCATTTAGTAATCGCGAAAGCGTTACGGAGATGATAGATAAACTCCAGTGGAAGACTCTGCAAGAGAGACGCTCAGTAGCTTGGTACGGGCTTTTGTTGAAGTTTCTTCACCGTAGAGTCAAGCAGTATATTGCTCCCTCCTACGTATATCTCGCGAAGAGACCATGGGGATAAAATCAGAGAGATTAGAGCCCACACAGAGGCATACCGACAATCCTTCTTTCCACGAACAATACGAGACTGGAATAGAAGGGAGAACCGATAGAGGTACTCAAAGTACCCTCCGCCACACACCGTCAGGTAGCTTGCGGAGTATGGATGTAGATGTAGATGTAGATGTTGTTGTTAATGCTAGGTCGTGTCATCCTGACAAATATAAAAGAGCATTTTTTAAGTCAATGATCCACCGTATGCTAAAATTACCCCTTGAAGAAAATGAAATTAAAAAAGAAACAACTGTTCTAAAACAGATTGCGAAGACCAATTCTTTTGATACGTGTCAAGTTGACATTATGTTCAATAAAATGCAACAAAGTACACCACCAATAGGAGCTCATAAATACACAAACATGACGTACATGGGGAACATATCAGATAGGATCAGTAATTTATTTAAGAATTCTGAAATAAAAATAGCATTTGAAACTAACAATACTTTGCAAAATAAATTAAGACATAGTGTAGGTAATGATAACGATAGATTTCTCAGATCAGGGATTTACAAGATCCATTGTGGTGCTTGTAGAAAAATATACGTTGGCCAAACAGGCCGGAGCTTTACTACACGATACAAAGAAAATACATCAGGTACTGCACGAACAAAATCAGTCTTCGGCCATCACATAACTTTTAATAAGCATGTCGAAGGGACGGTACTACAGAATTTGCAACTCCCTCATCACGCTAATAAACACTTATTATTAAATATTTTGGAGGAGATCGAGATATATGCCCATTATAGAGATTAAGTCAGTGCTTCTCAATGAACAGTTGGATATTCGTGAAAAACAATTTCATCGTCTCTTTGACGAAATTCTATGAACACATATGTACTCTTTTGTCCAGAAAATCATAGGACCCAGTTGTATCCATGGCAGAAATGTATCTTAGAACAGTACGTAAATATTTATATCACAATCTTAAACTTCCAACTAGAAATATTACAAAATATGACTCCATTTTTAATAAAATAGTTTTATGACAGTTAAAAAATGTATGTAATATCATACCACTCTGCAGCTGATCATTCCATTATTACATAATTTTCAGTGCCAAATCAAGTTAATATAAGACAGACAGACTGAAGCTAGCATAGGTGTATACTTGCAGTCGAGTCACAACTCACCTATCGATATGATGCCGCAATGCCAAAGACCTTCAAACACCGTTGACTTTGAAACCATTGTGGTAGTACCACTTTAGCTCATAGAGGACACACTGAGTATACATCGTCTGTACAGTTATTTTAAAGCTTTTAATTGATGTTGTTGTTGTGGTCTTCAGTCCTGAGACTGGGTTGATGCAGCTCTCCATGCTACTCTATCCTGTGCAAGCTTCTTCATCTCCCAGTACTTACTGCAACCTAAATCCTTCTGAATCTGCTTAGTGTATTCCCTCTACGATTTTTACCCTCCACGCTGCCCTCCAATACTAAACTGGTGATCCCTTGATGCCTCGGAACATGTCCTACCAGCCGATCCCTTCTTCTGGTCAAGTTGTGCCACAAACTTCTCTTCTCCCCAATCCTATTCAATACCTCCTCATTAGTTATATGATGTACCCATCTAATCTTCAGCATTCTTCTGTAGCACCACATTTCGAAAACTTCTATTCTCTTCTTGTCCAAAATAGTTATCGTCCATGTTTCAATTCCATACGTGGCTACACTCCATACAAATACTTTCAGAAACGACTTCCTGACACTTAAATCTATACTCGATGTTAAGAAATTTCTCTTCTTCAGAAACGCTTTCCTTGCCATTGCCAGTCTACATTTTATATCCTCTCTACTTCGACCATCATCAGTTATTTTGCTCCCCAAATAGCAAAACTCCTTTAACTATATATGACGGTAGTATCTGTTCCCGAAAGAACAGTTACCGTCGATGACCATGCAGCTTTGCTAGAAATGAAATGATAATTAAATAGACACCCTAGCTGCAAGCAGGCGTTGATACACTTCATTGGGGACATGTTGAAAATGTGTGCCCCGACCGGGACTCGAACCCGGGATCTCCTGCTTACATGGCAGACGCTCTATCCATCTGAGCCACCGCGGGCACAGAGGATACTGCGTCTGCAGGAACTTATCCCTTGCACGCTCCCCGTGAGATCCACATTCCCAACATGTCCACAACACTCTGTGCCCGCGGTGGCTCAGATGGATAGAGCGTCTGCCATGTAAGCAGGAGATCCCGGGTTCGAGTCCCGTTCGGGGCACACATTTTCAACATGTCCCCAATGAAGTGTATCAACGCCTGCTTGCAGCTAGGGTGTTTATTTAATTATCATTTCAAAACTCCTGTACTTCTTTAAGTGTCTCATTTCCTAATCTAATTCCCTCGGCATCACCCGACTTAATTTGACTACGTTCCATTATCCTCGTTTTGCTTTTGTTGATGTTCATCTTATATCCTCCTTTCAAGACACTGTCCATTCCGTTCAACTGCTCTTCCAAGTCCTTTGCTGTCTCTGACAGAATTACAATGTCATCGGCGAACCTCAAAGTTTTTACTTCTTCTCCATGAATTTTAATACCTACTCCGAATTTTTCTTTTGTTTCCTTTACTGCTTGCTCAATATACACATTGAATAACATCGGAGAGAGGCTACAACCCAGTCTCACTCCCTTACCAACCACTGCATCCCTTTCATGTCCCTGGACTCTTATAACTGCCATCTGGTTTCTGTACAAATTGTACATAGCCTGTCGCTCCCTGTATTTTACCCCTGCCACCTTTAGAATTTGAAAGAGAGTATTCCAGTCAACATTGCCAAAAGCTTTCTCTAAGTCTACAAATGCTAGAAACGTAGGTTTGCATTTCCTTAACCTTTCTTCTAAGGTAAGTCGTAAAGTCAGTATTGCCTCAAGTGTTCCAATATTTCTACGGAATCCAAATTGATCTTCCCCGACGTTGGCTTCTACCAGTTTTTCCATTCGTCTGTAAAGAATTCGCATTAGTATTTCGCAGCTGTGACTTATTAAACTGATAGTTCGGTAATTTTCACATATGTCAACACCTGCTTTCTTTGGGATTGGAATTATTATATTCTTCATGAAGTCTGAGGGTATTTCTCCTGTCTCACGTATCTTGCTCACCAGATGGTAGTTTTGTCAGGACTGGCTCTCCCAAGGCTGTCAGTAGTTCCAATGAAATGTTGTCTACTCCCGAGGCCTTGTTTCGACTCAGGTCTTTCAGTGCTCTGTCAAACTCTTCACGCAGTATCGTATCTCCCATTTCATCTTCATCTACATTCTCTTCCATTTCCATAATATTGTCCACAAGTACATCGCCCTTGTATAGACCCTCTATATACTCCTTCCACCTATCTGCTTTCCCTTCTTTGCTTAGAACTGGGTTTCCATCTGAGCTCTTGATATTCATACAAGTGGCTCTCTTTTCTCCAAAGGTCTCTTTAATTTTCCTGTAGGCGGTATCTATCTTACCTCTAGTGAGATAAGCCTCTACATCCTTTCATTTGTCCTCTGTCCATCCCTGCTTACCCATTTTGCACTTTCTGTGGATCTCATTTTTGAGACGTTTGTATTCCTTCTTGCCTGCTTCATTTACTGCATTTTTGTATTTTCTCCTTTCATCAATTAAATTCAATATCTCTTCTGTTACCCAAGGATTTCTACTGGCCCTCGTCTTTTTACCTGCTTGATCCTCTGCTGCCTTCACTACTTCATCCCTCAGAGCTACCCATTCTTCTTCTACTGTATTTCTTTCCCCCATTCCTGTCAATTGTTGCCTTATGCTCTCCTCAAAATCTGTACAACCTCTGGTTTAGTCAGTTTATCCAGGTTCCATCCCCTTAAATTCCCACCTTTTTGCAGTTTCTTCAGTTTTAATCTACAGTTCATAACCAATAGATTGTGGTCAGAATCCACATCTGTCCCTGGAAGTGTCTTACAATTTAAAACCTTGTTCCTGAATCTCTGTCTTACCATTATATAATCTATCTGATACCTTCTAGTATCTCCAGGATTCTTCCAGGTATACAACCTTCTTTTATGATTCTTGAACCAAGTGTTAACTATGATTAAGTTATACTCTGTGCAAAATTCTACCAGACGGCTTCCTCTTTCATTTATTACCCCCAATCCATATTCACCTACTATGTTTCCTTCTCTCCCTTTTCCTACTCTCGCATTCCAGTCACCCATGACTATTAAATTACGTCTCCCTTCACTATCTGAATAATTACTTTTATCTCATCATGCATTTCATCAATCTTTTCGTCATCTGCGGAGCTAGTTGACATATAAACTTGTACTACTGTGGTAGGCGTGGGCTTCATATCTATCTTGGCCACAATAATGCGTTCACTATGCTGTTTGCAGTAGCTTACCCGTACTCCTATCTTTTATTCATTATTAAACCTACTCCTGCATTACCCCTTTTTGATTTTGTATTTATAACCCTGTATTCACCTGACCAGAAGTCTTGTTCCTCCTGCCACCGAACTTCGCTAATTCCCACTATATCTAACTTTAACCTATCCATTTTCCTTTTTAAATGTTCTAACCTACCTGGATTAAGGGATCTGACATTCCACGCTCCGATCCGTATAACGCCAGTTTTCTTTCTCCTGATAACGACGTCCTCTTGAGTAGTCCCCGCCCGGAGATCCGAATGGGGGACTATTTTACGTCCGGAATATTTTACCCAAGAGGACGCCATCATCATTTAATCATACAGTAAAGCCCTAGAAAAATTACGGCTTTGGTTACCCTTGCTTTCAGCCGTTCGCAGTACCAGCACAGCAAGGCCGTTTTGGTTAGTGTTACAAGGCCAGATCAGTCAATCATCCAGACTGGCAACTACTGAAAACGCTGCTGCCCCTCTTCTGGAACCACACGTTTGTCTGGCCTCTCAACAGATACCCCTCCGTTGCGGTTGCACTTACGGTACGGCGATCTGTATCGCTGAGGCACGCAAGCCTTCCCACCAACGGCATGGTCCATGGTTCATGGGGGTTCAAAAATGGCTCTGAGAACTATAGGACTCAAATTCTGAGGTCATTTGTCCCCTAGAACCTAGAACTAGTTAAACCTAACTAACCTAAGGACATCACACACATCCATGCCCGAGGCAGGATTCGAATCTGCGACCGTAGCGGTCGCGCGGTTCCAGACTACAGCGCCTAGAACCGCACGGCCACTTCGGCCGCCGTTCACGGGGGTTCATGATATTTTGTACAATATTTAAGTAGTTCCATCGTTGTAAAGATATATTTTATACATAACTATTTTTATGTTATTACTGTACTTTTTTTTAGTCTTGACGATTATGTGGACCTATTTTACACTGATTAGTTGACGTGAGTTAGAGGGAGAAGAGGTAGGCGGAGCATCTTCGTATTTAAGCGTATGCCCCTCACTTGCTGGCACCAGCTGAGAACACAGCAACTGAGAAGAGTGCTCCACCTACCATCTTCGAAGGATGCCATGTGTATAACAAGTCTTATTGTTTTTTATCCTTATAAGCATTTTGTAATATATGGTCAATATAGTAAGGTTTCTATTATTTTTTAAATTAAATTGCAGGTCTGATGATGGTCATGTGATATGACCGAAACCAGTCATCTATGTTCTTGTAGCATACGTGGTGTGGTCAAGACTGAATTTTAAAAAGAAAATTATTTTAAAATTTTTGAACACTGTTCCAAAAATGTTTATTAAAACTGTTCAGAATATTAAGCGCTCATATGATAGCAAATTAAGTTTTCATTTTCAACCGGAAGGGACTAAAGTTGGCGACTGTGAAGGCCCTCGTTTGCACTGTAGTACACTTCCCAGATCACACTTCTGAGTTCGTTTCTCCATACGAACTCTCTCTGCTAGTGAGAGTCTGAGCTACTCCGTAGTTCTCTGCTCGTATTTTTCAGCGAGCTCATTTCATATTCCTCCGGCCAGTCACGCACGTTGCTCGGAGCCGACAGCTTCCGCATGTCCATCACGTGATTCCTTCGTTCAGACTTCCCGAGCGGCTGACTTCTTCGAAATACTAAAAGAAGGAAGTTCAAAACACCGCCATGAATAACAAGTAAACTTCGAAGGATGGGGAAATCCTTCAGCGCCTGAGAATTCACGATACTGATGGTACAAGGGATCACAAGGGGACACTACAATAGCCTATAATACAAGCGTTGTTCTCTTACGCATCACTCGCGAGGCATATTTAAGATTTATTAACGTTTATAACATATTGTAAAATGACAAAAACCCTTTAAATGTGAAATATCAATTCCGATTCTGTAGTCCCTTCAGTAAATAAGTCTAAACACGTTACGGCCCTTCTTCTTCTTCTTTCGATTTCGGCCATCTTTGGACCACGTTCAACAATTCACTTGCCCGGCTTTTTGATCTTTTTTCTCTCTTCCCAATATTTCCTCATCATTTTCGAATGGTTCCTCCTCCGCTCTTCCGACCATTTCCTGTTATTATTCTTTAGTTTCGTTTCTTCTGGAAAACACTTAATTTCGTTCACTATTTGTCTAAACTTTTTCCTGTCCCTGATTGACTCACGGGTGACATTAAAATAGGCCAAATCCTTTTTCACCATCTGTATCCATTTATTGTTGGTTTTTTTCGTTCCTGTTACTATGTTCAAACACTTTTCTTGTTAGTCTGTTTCCATCCATCCTCGACAGGTGACCATAAAACGTTAGTCTGCGTTTACGCATTGCATCACTCACTTTCTCAATAGTTTTGTATATTTCCTTATTACTCTTTAGCTTGTACTCTTCTCCAATCTTTCTCGGTCCTAATATTTTTCTGAAAATTTTCCTTTCTTTCCTTTCCATGTTTTCTATTTCCCCCTTTTTGTTAAGAGTTAGGCACTCCGATGCATACAGGCATTCTGGTCTAATGACAGTTTTATAATGTCTTAATTTAGCTTGAATCGAAATGTTTTTTTTTGTTATATATGTCTTTGGTTTTTTGAAAAGCAAATTCCATTTTCCTTGCTCTCGCCTGGTTTGCACTCTTGTCTAAACCATTCACTTGAATTATTTCACCTAAATACTTAAATTTTTCTACTCTCTTAATATTGCCGTATTTAGTAATAAGATTTTTCTTGTTATTTCTATGATTAGACATATACACGGTTTTTTCAAATGAAATCTGCAGTCCAGCTCTGGCCGAAACTTCTTGTAGTTTCTCCAAGTAATTCTGAGCTATTTCTTCGTTTTCTGTAATTATTGCCAGATCGTCTGCAAAAGCTAAACAGTCCACTTCTATTTTTTCTTTTTTTGTTCCAATTCTGTTGTCATTCTTGGTGCCTTTGAGTTCTTCTTTCCATATTCTCAATATCTTTTCCAGTACGCAGTTGAAGAGGATTGGGGATAAACCATCACCTTGTCTAACACCTGTTTTAATTTCGAACTTCCTTGAAATTTCACCCATAAATTTAACTTTGGCCTTACTGTTTGTTAGCGTCTGTTTGATAATTTGAATTGTTTTCTTATCGACCCCAAATTCTTCCAATACTTTCAGTAATGTTTCTCTATCTACCGAGTCGTATGCTTTTTTGAAATCTACAAATACTATTGCAAATCTCTGGCCTCTTGAGATTCTGTAACGAATTAGTGTTTTCAGGTTAAATATTTGTTCAACACAGGATCTACCTTGTCTAAAACCTGCTTGATATTCACCTATTTTTTTATCCAGAACTGGCTCCACGATTTGAAGTAATTTCCTTGACAAAATTTTGTATCCTACTGGTAGTAGCGAGATCCCTCTATAATTATTAACATTCATCTTATCCCCCTTTTTGTGTAGTGGGTGTATCAGGGCACACTGCCAGTCTTCAGGAATTCTTTCTTCGTCCCAGATCTTCTTAAACATATGTTCCAAAACTTGTGGGAGGTTGGTATCCATTATTTTTAGGATTTCTGGTACTATGGAGTCTTCACCTGGGGCTTTATTGTTTTTTAGACTGTGTATTATGTGTTTTATTTCTTCAGCGTCTGGAGGTTTTGACTCGGTATCAGTATTTCGGTGGTTTTCAAAACTCATTTTATCTTTGGGGGGTTCACAATTTAGTAGATTCTCGAAATATTTTGCTAATATTTCACAATTAGTCTTGTTTGTCAAACCTAGCTTGTTCTCTTCATCTTTAAAACATAAATTTGGGGATTGGTATTTGGTTAGCTGTTTTCTAAAAGTTTTGTAGAAATCCCTTCATTGTTTGTGAATGAAAAACTGCGAGAAGTGTCAGATTCTGTGTGGAAATTACTGGTGCATGACTGTGTAGGATATGAGAGAAAAATGTTTACAAAGATTGAGTGCTGAATATTCACATCACAACAAGACAACAATACGAATTGTTGATGAAAGGATCAGAAAGAAAATGCCTCCGCTTGTTTCCACTCTACGTACTCGTCGAATCATAGATCGTTGTGCTCCTGGCCCGTGCGTAATGGTTAGGCTACTTTCTTATGGTAAGCTGATGAAGCGCCTCTGCATTAAGAATTAACCAACTGTTTAAGCTGACACCACAGATAATAGTCCAAACGATCGCGCTCTGGGGAGAATTCAAGGCATGGAAGTCTGGAAGAGGAATCCTGAATAATGCCTATACGGTCATTGTCGGTAAAATGTGCAGGGAGAAAATATATATATATATATATATATATATATATATATATATATATATATATATATATATGCCGCTACACCTCGCTGGGTGACTACTTTATCGATTGTGAATACGTTACTAATGGAGACGTAATAAAGGTCTAAATTGATAATTACATTCCACAATATGGCTTTAAATATAGAAGAGACTGTGTAACATTTACACAGTTGTGTTAAATGTGTCACTTTTACCCAGAGACGCATTTAAAAAGTTAATTCATACTTGCACCCAGATTGTTACAGACAGGTTTACCTGAAAAAAGGTTTACATGAGGCATACAGTGATTTTTGTGGTACATATTTATAAACGAGTTAACAAATAACCTGGTACACCATTTTTTCAAGATGCATCATTAGCCACTGCCGACTACGTGCACACACTTTCCCCACACCTCCCACAGAAAAAAACTTCGAGCACGCATCGTTCTGCGCCATTCAGGTGTATCAATTCATTATCAGTCTGGAGGGAGCCAGAGCGTGTAACGGATATTGACTAGTAGCAAGTGAATGCAGAGACATCTGTCGTGAAATATAAAAGATACTCGTTATTCACCGCGAAACGAACATGAGTTGCCACCGCCCACCCTCCCAAATGATGTGCTGTGTATGTGCTCTCTCTCTCTCGCACACACACATAGATAAACAGTTCATGTACATCGTGCATTACACACATACCACACCGTACGTTTTACACACATTCAGCTGACAGCAGGATCATGGCGACACTTTTGCCATTCTATTATGTTCTGTGTGCTTACCCAGGCCACAGGAAAAGAAAAAACTTTAAAAACGAAACGAACAGAAAATACGAAAAGGAAATTGTCACTCTTAAATAGAGGAGAGATGTTCTAAAACTCCTTACCGGTGACTGAAAGAAGCTTTTCAACTGCGTCAACGAATTCTTCCGTTCGGTTTCATACTTAAAGGTGGAAAGCTCACAAATTGCGTGTGTACCACTAGTATTTGTGTATTATGATCTGGTTTTCGGCTCGTTAGGTCATCATCACCTTGACTAACTCTACCGTATTCGACGATACCCCAACGGGCAGAAAATCGATGTGCAGTAGAATAAGTACAGTACTAACGGAACAAATAAAGTTTGTGCGTTTTCACCCTTACATTTGGTATCGAACTTTGAAAGTCGTCCAGTATCAGTTAATTCAGCAGTTAACGAAACTGGCACGGCGTCACAAGGATAAAAACAAAAAAATATTGAGACACATAATATTAAGATATTATCTTGGAGGAATAAAGAGGTATGGAGGAATAAAGAGACAAGGGCACACAATATAAGTTAACACGCTATGGACCCAGCATGACTGGTGAAGATGCGTATGATGCTTTCCACTCCTGGAAACTCTTACCCGTATAACCACTTCAACAGTCTAAATGTGGCAAAATGAGCCTGAAATCCGCAAATAAATTCGTAAAACTAACTACAATTGGCTGAAAGCATCAGAAAATATGTGACAAGCAGCCAAACATACTCGCAATCATTTTCTTTGGAACTTAAACACATCAAGTTAAAACTAATTTTCTCTTGAAAAAGGATTGTCGGTGATATAAATAGGATTCGGCTACTGTGAACCGTATCTATGCACTGCACTCGTGTTTGTTTTATTACACGTTGACGTTAGCAGGGAGGTGGTATGTTAGTTTCGTATTGGAAAAATCGCCAATCTGTTTAGTGCCCGATAAATGAGGAAGTAACAGCATTTTGATTTGGCTTTCTTGTGTTACTACAGGCTACCTATATGAGCGCTGGCACCGCTACAGCTTTTAAAACGCTGCATTTCTTTTCCCTGTATACACTGAGTCGACAAAAGTCATGGAACAGCGATGTGCACATGTATAGATGGCGGTAGCGTAGCGTACACAAGGTGTAAAAGGGCAGCGCATTAGCGGAACAGTCGTTTGTACTTAGGTCATTCATGTGAAATATTCCCGACATGATTATGGCCGCACGACGGGACTAACAGACTTTCTATATCTACATCTACATCTACATTGTTACTCGGCAATTCACACTTAAGTGCATGGCAGAGGGTTCATCGAACCTGCTACTTCTCTACCACTCTACTCTCGAATGGCGCCTGGGAAAAAGGATCACCTAAATCTTTCCGTTCGAGCTCTGATTTCTCTTATTTTATTGAGATAATGATTTATCCCTACGTAGGTGGGTGTCAACAAAATATTTTCGCATTCGGAAGAGGAAGTTGGCAATTGAAATTTCGTAAATAGATCTCGCCGCAAAGAAAACCGCCTTTGTTTCACTGATTTCCACCCCAACACGCGTATCATATCAGTGACACTCTCATCCCTATTGCTCGATAACACGAAACGAGCTGCCCTTCTTTGTACTTTTTCAATGTCCTCCGTCAATCCTACCTGGTAAGGATCCCATAACGCTACCTGGTAAGGACCCATACCGCGCAGCAATATTCCAGCAGAGGATGGACAAGTGTAACGTAGGCCGTCTCTTTAGTGGGTTTGTCACATCTTCTAAGTGTTCTGCCACAAAGCGCAATCTTTGTTTCGCCTTCCCCACAATATTATCTACGTGTCTTTCCAATTTAAGTTGCTCGTAATTGTAATTCCTAGGTATTTAGTCGAATTGACAGCCCTTAGATTTGTGCGATTCATTGTATACCCAAAATTTATCGGATTTCTTTTAGCATCCATGTGGATGACCTCGCACTTTTCTTTGTTTAGTGCCAATTGCCACTTTTAGCACCATACAGAAATTCTCTCTAGATCATTTTGTAATTGAAATTGATCGTCTGATGATTTTACTAGACGGTAAATTACAGCGTCATCTGCAAACAATCTAAGGGGGATGTTCAGATATCACCTAGATCATTTATGTAAATCAGGAACAGCAGAGGGCCTATGACGTTACCATATGGAACGCCAGATATCACTTCTGTTCTACTCGATGATTTACCGTCTATCACTACGAACCGTGACCTCTTTGAGAGGAAATCACGAATCCAGTCACACAACTGAGACGATACTCCATATGCACGCAATATGATTAATAGTCGCTTGTGAGGAACGGTATCAAAAGCCTTCTGGAAATCTAGGAATATGGAATCGATCTGAGATCCCTTGTCGACAGTACTCATTACTTCATTGAAATAAAGAGCTAGCTGTGTTGCGGAATGGTAGTTGGAGCTAGATGGAAGGGACATTCCATTTCGGAAAACGTTAGGGAAAGAATATTCCGAGATCCTCAGTGTCAAGAGTATACCAAGATACGAGATTTCAGGCATTACCTCTCACCATAGGCAACGTAGTGCCCGACGGCCTTCACTTAACGACCGAGAGCAACTGTGTTGGGTAGAGTTGTCGATGATAACAAACAGACAGCTTAAAATAGCTGCAGAACCTAACGTGGGACGTACGACGAACGTAAACGTTAGGACAGTGCCGCGAAATTTGGCGTTAATGTGCTACGGCGGCGGACGACCGACGACAGTGCCTTTGCTAATAGTACGACATCGTCTGCAGTGCCTCTCCTGGTCTCGGCTGGACCCTAGACAACCCGAAAATCGAGTCCTAGTCAGATGAGTCACGTTTTCAGGTAGTAACAGCTGATGGAGAGTTCGAGTGTGGTGCACACCCCAGGAAGACATGGATGTGGTGCAGACACCACGAAGCCATCGACCCAAGTTGTCAACAAGGCACTGTGCAAGCTGGTGGTGGCTCCATAATGGTGTGAGCTGTGTTTAAGTGGAATGCACTGGATTCTCTGGCTATGTTCGGCTACTTGGTGACCACTTGCAGCATTCGTGAACCTCATGTTCCCAAACAACGATGGAATTTTAATGGATCACAGTGCGCCCTGTCACTGGGACACGATTGTTCGCGATTGGTTTGAAGAACATTCTGGACAGTTCGAGCGAATGGTTTGGCCACCCACATCACCCGGCGTGACTTCCATCGAACATTTACGGAACATAATCGAGGAGCGAGTTCGTGCACAAAATTCTGCACCGACAACACTTCAGCAATTTGAACCGCTATAGTGGCAGCAACGCCGGTGAAAACTGTGTCCTACACGACACCCCATGGCTTTTGTCACGTCAGTGTAGTTTCGAGAATGTTTGTCGTAGTGTGTGACGTCACATAGAAACACTCCCAGATGGCAAGGGAAACGACAGCCGCCTTCACTATGCTATTTTTTCCGGACTCATAGGTGTTTCGGTCAGAACTATGAATCGTGTTTTCCTTGTATGTCGCAGGTGCCTACATACAAATCCGACGGAATGATTTCCAGTCTAAAGAGCGTCACAGTAAAGTCTGAAGTTGTTAACCTTTCGATTTCTGGTCACGATATCGTAGGACAAATTGTTAGATCATTTTCTAAGAAGCTCTAGATCATGCTGCAATTGTTTTCTGACCATTACCAATTGCGAAACATGATAAACTGCGCTGTTTTTAAAGATCATGCATTCAATAGGAAATATGTTTCTGCATATTTAACCCTCCGTTAATAGGGCAAAAATTCGTGACGTGGTCACTCGCGCGGATGACAAGTGTCATCCACAAAGCAAGCGGTCTATTTGTATACTTTGAACGGTCTTTATGACTGATTTTATGATTTTTTTATGAAATCTAAATATAATACATTTAATATTCATACACAGTATAATATATTCTAACGTTTGAAACAGTTCGACCACTCGAAGAACAATATCTTCAGCTGAATTACTGACATTACATGGTCCCTCTGGTTGCTTACCGACGTACGGTTCTAAATTCAAAGTGTAAGCTGTTTTTACATCAACCAAAGCAAACACTTATAACCCATACTTTTCTGGTTTGCTAGGGATATATTGCCTGAATGGAAAGGGCAGTTTCCTCTAAATGCCAAACGTTGTTCGTCAACAGTAAGACATTCAATAGGTGAAAAATATTTTTGGCAATTGTTCGTGAATAGTTCAAGTACCTCTCTGACAGGAGCCAACTTGTCAGTCTCTCTGTGAATACCTCTATCAAGGATATTACCAAACCTAAGACATCTCAAGAGAAACCTGAATCGGTTTTCACTTATGCCTAAATAACATGATCCAAGTCCGTTTCCCTTTGAGTTATCCCACAATTTCGATATACTCTTTCTAGAACATTTCAAAGAGCCACACAGATATAGCAAACCAATGAAAGCTCTGATATCTATCGCACCTGTTTCTTTAGCATCCCTTTCCCTGGAGAAGTTACCACCAACTTTACTGATGGATATATTAGTGCATGTTCCGATAATGCTTATAACGTTTTCATCCAAGAAAAAATTCAGAATTTCTATTTCTGTCTTTTTTATGTGAGCTTGTTTGTTTGGTCCAGGAAAATGCGTAATAATTTTACAATATTTGCTTCTAACAAAGGTAGGATATTTATTTTTTCTCCGTTTAGTTATTCCATCTTTCCCTAAAAGAAATGCATCCTCAGGAGTTACTTCTTCCTGTGACTCATATTTATCATTCTCTGGCACTTCTTGTTCTGTTCCTGAATCATGACCCTTGTTCTGTTCCTGAATCATGACCGCTTTCATGAACAGAATCCACAGTTTCTCAGTCAGCGCTATCACTGTGAGCATCTTCATCACTCAGGTCATTGAACTATTCCAACCATACATTAGGATCTAGTAGTGGACTGACAAAGGCAGCCAGTCCACAGTGACGGGTAGCCGAAAGGCACACGTATACACACGCCGACTGGCGTGAAGTCTGAAACAGGATACCTGATGAAAGCTATAAAGAAAAGAACGGAGCTTCTCGTATACTTAACTTTAATTTCTTGTTGTACATTGCTCTTGATAATACAAGTGAGACTCTCTCCAGATATGGTTAATGGCGCCATGCTAGGTCGTAGCCATGGACTTAGCTGAAGGCTATTCTAACGGTCTCTCGGCAATTGAGAGAAATGCTTCGTACGTGTAGTCGCTAGCAATGTCGTTCGTACAACTGGGTCGAGTGCTAGTCCGTCTCTCTAGACCTGCCGTGTGGTGGCGCTCGGTCTGCGATCACACAGTGGTGACACGCGGGTCCGACATGTACTAATGGACCGCGGCCGATTTAAAGCTACCACCTACCAAGTGTGGTGTCTAGCGGTGACACCACAGATCTCTACTAAACTCTGTCCAAGGTTTTTTCTGCTTTTGTCATTTCTTCCACAATCTAAAAGTAAAGAGAATACTAGGTAACACAGCCAATAACTGCAGTCAGTTTCAATAAGTCCAAATTTACGCACATGAAAGCTCGATTGAATCTATGAACTTTGTTCAGATTGTGGCAGCAGAGCTCGCGCAGACGACTGGTGTCCTCCAGACTATAATAATGTTTCATAAACAAAGTATCTTTCGTAACTGAAAGCCAACAATGATTCGAGCTAACTGCTGTAGTGTTAACAGAAAGGTATTGTAAATGGCGCGATCTCAATCCCGCCCTACCAGACAAAATTTAGGGGGAAAGTCATGTGGATGACTAGTGTCATCCGCGAGAGCGACGGAGGGTTAAATCGCCGTCCTGTTGCAGTGAAACAAATTGTTTCCTTTCCTTTCTCTATTCCCTGTTCGTCCGTTGCCGTCGTACACGTATCAGAAATACTGCTGCGAAATGTGACAGGAATCAACTGAAGAAACGGCACGTTACCATCTATCGTTTCATGTGACTTCGTCGTGAATCTGCCAACAGTTGAGCAGTGAACCACGGTATCGAGAAATATGTTTGCTTGCTGTAGAATTGAACACAATGCTTTTCTGCGATCAGGACGGTGCAGGCAATTGCGGGTGCATTGTGCTTTGATAACAATGGAACGGCATTGTTTGTGAGCAGAACAACTGCACTCTTCAGAAAAGGCGGGACGTTGGAGAACACAGCTGCGGCACACAGATGCTGGTATTCATTCAGTGCGATAGCAGCGCCTACGGTTGGCCGTATGAAGAATTGCAGAGCATTCTGTACGGCACTCGCGGCAGTCATACAAGAGGCTTAACGTGTATCAACTTGTTGGTTTATACTCTTTGGCAAGCAGGGTCTCATGTGAAATGCATTGTGATTCAGTGTTATTTTCGATTCTAATGTTGTTAATGGTAGTACTCTACATTTTTTATCCTGATTATCCTGCGTAAATCTCGGTATACAACTTTTTTTCAAGTAAAATAACTTATAGGCAAATGTTTCTTTTAAACGATTGCCTTGGGCATATACAGGGTGAATCACTAGCTATTGCCACCAAGAATAACTCCGGAAGTATGATAGGAGCTGAAACGTGCGTGGGACAAAAGCTACATGGGACAATGGGGGCCATAATATGACGTTGGTCTTTGTTGCTAGATAGGTTGGTCGCTTCAGACATATGAAGGTCTACTTTGTTTTTTAAAATGGGATGCTATAGTTTGGTACTTATTTTCTGATAGCGAACATCGAAACGAATCCATTGATGTGTAACAGTAAGGTCTTTGAAAGTCAACGAGGGTCCCAAAGGTGGCATGAAGGTTTTCGAAGTGATGACGATTGGTACCAATGCAGTGCTGCAATCTTCTTATCATGGGCTGAATGCTATTCCTTATCACATCGGCACTTATCGAAGCACATGCTCGGACAATTCTCTCTCGCATATCTTCAGGTGTATTTGGAACATCTGTATAAACAATGTTTCTTACGAATCCCCACAAGAAAAAATCCATAGGCTTCAAGTCTGGCGAACGAGCCGGTCACGACACATCTCCTCCGCGTCCAATCCAACAATTTGGGAATTGTCACTGCAACTCATTTCCAGCTATCAGCGAAAAACGTGTCGACACCCATCGTGTTGATACCGCATTCTGTTCCTTGTTCCTAAACGTATTTCTTCCAATACCAGACCTAATGTTTCTTACAGGGATGTGTGTACTTCCTACCATTAAGACTTCCTTCATAAAATAGGGGCCTATAATTCTGTCCTCCAGAATCCCACATCATACATTCACCGACCACGGTTTTTGGTGTGCAACTTGCCGCAGCCAACGTGGATTTTCAGTTGCCCAATGATGCATGTTACGCGTATTAACATTTCCATTTTTCGTGAATGTAGCCTAGTCAGTAAATTTTGGAATTTTGTGGTAAGTTCCTACGGGACCAAACTGCTCATGTCATCGGTCCCTAGGCTTACACACTACTTAATCTAACTTAAACTAACTTACGCTAAGGACAACACACACACCCATGCCCGAGGGAAGACTCGAACCTCCGATGGGGGGAGCCTCGCGAACCGTGGCAAGGCGCCTGAGACGGCGCGGCTACCCTGCACGGCGTTAATAAATAAAATCAAATTAATAAATGTGTCATCCCTCTGAATATGAAGTTGAGCCCATTGGCAGAATTCAATGCGGCGCATACAATCCGTACCAGTTAATTCTTGGTGGAGACTGATATGGTAAGGAAGATATTTATGGCGATGCAGGACACAAACAACACTACTCTGGCTCATGCCAGATTCCCTTGCAATTTGACGCGAACTAACACGAGGATCTCGAACCACAGTGGCAAGAGTACCAATTTCCGTTTCCTCGTTAGTACCTCTCCTTTGCTGGATATGTTTCCGATTCGTTAAATATTCAGTTGTTCTCAGTTTATCATACACATATTTGAATATATGACGTGAAGGGTGAGTACATTGAGGACATCTTTCAGCGTATAAATCTCTAGTTCTCACTGAATTCCGTTGACATAGTCCGTAAATGAGAAGCTTATCGACTTGTTCTTCGAAGGAATATATCATTAACATTCGCTTGATTCGACGATAGCAGTCTTACAGTTCCTATTAGTATTTTATTGCGAAACCGTCGAATGTTGTTTACATGTCAACGTCACGTTAGACGGATACGCCGTTTTCAGCGAACATTTACTATTTGCACGATATAAGAGAGAGAATTGTCAGAGCATGTGCTTCGATAAGTGCCGATGTGATAAGGAATACCACTCAATTCATGATAAGAAGATCGCAGCACTGCATTGATACCAATGGTCATCACTTCGAACACCTTCTGTAAACGGACGTTAATGTTCCTTTTTGACCTCACTGACCTTCAAAGACCTTACTGTTACACATCATTGGATTCGTCTCGATAGCCGCTATCAGAAAATAAGTACCAAACTATAGCATCCCATTAAAAAAATAATAAAAAAAATTCACCTTCGTATCTCTGACGCGACCCCAACTACCAACAAAAGACCAACGCCATACTCGTATTACGGCCCCCGTTGTCCCTTTGCAACTTTTATCCCACAAACTCTTCAGCTCCTATCATATTTTCGGAGCTATTCTAGGTGGCAGTAGTTGGTGACTCACCCTGTATATACATTCTTCAAAAGAGACGATGAATCTCTCACGTTCTTAAAACGATTACCTGGTGAAGTCTGTCTGTATGTGACATAATTGTTTTAAACTCTTTTTGCACTGTAAAATAAATACCAGGTATTGGACAGCGGAAGACGTCAACTTTTTGAGCTGACACGTGTACTTCACATGTTATTTCACAAAGTGCTTCTGACGTCTAAGGCGCTTTCGTGGCTATAATGGCACAACTCCACTGGCCGCTATCGGGGACAGTCACGCGATATGACGGGCAGGCTTCGTTACTGGCGCATGCGAGTCCTGTAGGTAGATCTACCCGCCACAATTTATACGTGACCCCATTAGCATCAATTTACGGAGTAACAGAAGGCGACGGGTATTCCAGGTATGAAACGGCTGGAGGAGAAATAGACGGCCAGCTTACATTTTATTTACGTGATAAAGCAGACAAGTCTTGCAGAACAGCACAAATGGCACTCAAATGATGGGTGTCCGATCTCTGGCAGTGTAGCAAAAACATTATACTTAACATTTCAATGATGCATAGAACTGATTGAATACTGCGACCGGATTATGAGATTTACACAATAATTCTTTTTCAATTGCAGTTACTATTATATTGCAATATTTACTGGTACGATGCTTTTCGGCTGCATGCTGCCAACAACAGATGTTTAAGCATTGTTTATATATTAGTTATTATATAACACATTCCTGTGAAGGGTGAAAATATTTTGTGCTGGGCTTGCAAGTGAGGGTATGTTTCGGAATATTGTGGAACTTGTCAAATGGTTCAAATGGCTCTGAGCACTATGGGACTTAACTTCTGAGGTCATCAGTCCCATAGAGCTTAGAACTACTTAACCCTAACTAACCTAAGGACATCACACGCATCCATGCCCGAAGCAGGATTCGAACCTGCGAACGTAGCGGTCGCGCGGTTCCAGACTGTAGCGCCTAGAACCGCTCGTCCACCCCGGCCGGCGTGGAACTTGTCCAGAAAGGCTGATTTATGTTAGTATGCACCATTGTGTGTATCACATAAATAATCTCAAATATATTTTTGCTTATATGCGGAAGGAACTTATTATTTGCCACACAGAAATGTTCAAATGTGTGTGAAATCTTATTGGACTTAACACCTAAGGTCATCAGTCCCTAAGTTTACACACTACAGAACCTAAATTATACTAAGGACAAACACACACACACACACACACACACACGCACCCATGCCCGAGGGAGGACTCGAACCTCCGCCGGGATCAGCCGCCCGGTCCAGTGACTGCAGCACCTCTAACCGCTCGGCTAATCCCGCGCGGCTGCCACACAGAACACGGACACATCACCACCACTTCACACTTTCCCAAGCAGCTACTTACAGTGGAGAGGCTGGGCCATGCTAATACTCGTATAGTTCGTACACTATCGGTATTGATACTTCTTTTTTGTAGAAGAAAGCTTATGTCATGGCTCATTGCTGTGTGATTTTCAATATTTACTTAATTAAGGAGTTTTTTAATGGGGCAAGGACTCGTATAGATATATCTGCTAGTACAGGACAAGCATTCCCTGAAGATCTGGACAATGACCAGAAACAAGTATTCGGCACTGGAGTAGTTTTTAAAGATTTCTAATTTGCCACTGAGAAGCACGTCTCGTTGTGCTATGACATCGAGGTGAAAATTTAAAGCTTTTCTTTTTTTGCCACTGTCTGCAAGTGTGCAAGGACAGCAGTTTTGTTATAACTACTTCTTTGACGGTACTGAATTTTTGTCACGTGGCTGTTGTACAAAGAATGTAAGACCACAGTGAGAATTATGCCGCGCGGGATTAACCGAGCGGTCTCGGGCGCTGCAGTCATGGACTGTGCGGTTGGTCCCGGCGGAGGTTCGAGTCCTCCCTCGGGCATGGGTGTGTGTGTTTGTCCTTAGGATAATTTAAGTTAAGTAGTGTGTAAGCTTAGGGACTGATGACCTTAGCCGTTAAGTCCCATAAGATTTCACACACATTTGAACATTTTTGAGAATTATGGGTTTTTAACTTGGTTTGTTTCCCTTAGAATTCCTTTATAGACTGAACGATAAAAGAGAAGCAGCAATTAGGTTTTCTTTCGTCGCTTGTCTCTTCTTTTTCTTCATCTTCATCTTCATTCGCCTCCCGCGGACTGATCATGGGCATTTGCTTATGCGCCTGCGAGTCTTTTAGTGGACAATGCACTATAATATAGCTCTTGAGTTGAGTCAGAACAGTTTGGCACCGTCCCCTCATCGACGTGTTTGATCTCATTGCTACTGAGTACGCCTAGGACACCGTCTAGTGTGATGTGCCGGCTTTGCGTCCAGATCTGATCAAGCTCGTGGGTCATGATGATTACGCAACGCCTTCTGTCTCGTGAATTCCAAATCATGATGCGTCAGTTCCGACATTAGATGGTGCCGCCATGGTAGCTAAATGTCAGTACTCTCCCCTGTGGTGTCAGCTCATTTTAAACAGGGTAGCTGCCTGGTAGCTCTTCTGGGCTGACCGTGACCTATACATCAGCCATCGTTTCCTACTGGCAGGTGTAATTAACCCTACACCTTGGCTAACCGTAATTAACGTGCATATAGCTAACAGCTATACACTTAACTAAATTGATGTCCTTACCTGCCCTCTTTTTTTTTTTTTTTTTTTTTTTTTTTTTTTTTTTTTTTTTTACGAAGTTTAATCTCAGCTCGGGAACCACTGTAGGAATTTTGTTAGGGTTTCCACTTATAGACAGAT
This sequence comes from Schistocerca nitens, assembly GCF_023898315.1. Classification (NCBI taxonomy): domain Eukaryota; kingdom Metazoa; phylum Arthropoda; class Insecta; order Orthoptera; family Acrididae; genus Schistocerca; species Schistocerca nitens. Next base: position 515,019,475 of record NC_064620.1, on the reverse strand, counting down.
TGATTCCCTAGGAAGGTTTGTTCATATAATTTATAATTACAGTAACGATGAGCGTTTAGAATATTTATTGTTATCTGTTTCATATTCAATTGGCCTTTTGCAATGACATAATGACATCACGTGGCACTGATGGGAGCTACATACTGACGAGCTACAGGTTAGGTGTTATATGGTGGAAGAAGCAATAAAGTAAACAGCCGCCGCAAACTCCAGAGAGGAGCGAAGTTTGACCAGAATCTGTAAATATTATAAATAGTTCCCCGCCCCGTCTTTCTGGCTGTACGTGAAGCCTAATCTCAGGAACTGCTGTAGGGACTTTGTTACGATTTTCAGCAACAGGTAGACTGCTTCACGAGGAAGATTTGTGTATGTAATTTGTTACCACCATCTTGGCGACAATGTACTCACTGACGGTCTCCATTTATTATCGACTCGCAAAGCATATGGGGAAAAATACTCCCACAACTGTGAAACATCACTACATTGTTATCATCTTTCGGTCGCCCTCGAAACACACTTAGAAGAGAGTGCCGAAAAGTAACCCCTCCGAATTTTTTATGTGAAAACACTTAAAGCTTTTTAACCAAAACAAAGTTATTAACATTCCACACCTGCGTTCTTCACATTGGCAGAGGACCGCTAAAGTCTATACAGTTGCGGCCCTCTGCCAATGTTCGTCGCGAGGGTGACTATGTTGAGAAATAAGTATGTAGACAGGAAAAATAAAGATGTAGAATATTAATACCGTTTGTTTAATTTCAAAAGAGTAGAGTTTTCATATAAAAAATCCAGAGGCATTACTTTTCAACACATCCTCGTAAAATTAATGGCCGATTTTTCACATTCATTAAGTAAGAAAGATTTTTCATTAACATTTAGCTTGAATAACTCATCTTAAGTGCTGTACCTCGTATGGTCACAACAGTTACTCGTAGACTAGGAAGCATGAGAAAGACCAGGGTAGTTGGGCACACTGCAGAATATCAGGAGACAGTGCTATAATTAAATAATCAAATGCATTTACTTATCTTCTGAGAAGCAGTCATTGAATAAAGTCTTTTCTTAACTCAACAGTAAACTATCTTTCTGAATAACAGTAACAGCACCAAACACTCAATAGCGCTTGTAATTATAGCGATTAAAAAGTCAAGAATGATGGGGTGTTTCGAAAAGCCACATAGCTGTATGAAGGTGCTTCATTCGCAACTGCCGATTTCACATCAGTATCGACGCATCTTCAGGTTTATAACGGTCACATTTCAATACTGTAGATTGGCAATTATGGAGTCTTGGTTTTCGGGAAGCTATTCACGTTACGAACCGAACCACAATGGTGGGTCGTCATAATAAAATTGAGTGCACCCAAAAGATGCTTGTCAAAATGTATGAAGCATGACCGCTGAATGAGCCAGGTCGGATAATCCCTCGTAGGATATAAAATCCGAGAGACACCATCTGTACTAAACCAGTGAAGTAAAACTGAAAAGGTCCCGGCGGAGGTTCGAGTCCTCCCTCGGGATGGGTGTATGTGTTTGTCCTTAGGATAATTTAGGTTACGTAGTGTGTAAGCTTAGGGATTGATGACCTTAGTTCACACACATTTGAACATTTTTTGAAAACTCAAAATCCCGCATAATATGAGTACTTCCGCCGTATTGCCAAAGGCCGATGTGAACTGCTGGTCTCCACGGGCTGTTTACATCACATCGGCCTGTGGGCAATGCGAGATACAGTGTACTATAGCAGTGCCTACAATTGGACGAGGCACTACTAGAAGACGTGGATAACCTTTAAGTGAATGAAGAAATCAGTAGCTCTCGTTAAAATATTCCTCACTTACAGACAGCAAGACCCGAACAGTAATATGTACACATGTGGGAAGACATGAGCCGCACACAATAATTTTATCCAGGTAATGCAGCCAGCTCACTGAGCGAACCTGGATTCTTGGAACCGATGTCCTGCTATGTGAGCAGTGATTCGCAAATGAATAAGTTGTAAATAGTAAAGTCACACAGAAAAGTGTTTCTTTTTTTTTTTTAATTTTCGGTCTTTACTCACCATATCCACAGCGGATAGCGAACTGCAACCGTAATTTAAATTGGGGATTTATTTCGGTGTAACATACAACCAGTCTTTTTTTTTAATTTTTGAGCGATTTACTTTGATGATGATCCCGCAGTGTCTTGAAAACTAGTTAATGGCACAGAAAAATAAAGCGTATCAAAAATTCGTAAAAATAACTGGTTGCAGAAACGGACATAACTGCAACTTTTGTCGTGATTACAGACACTATTCTAGCCTTATTGTCTGCTGAAGTCAGTGATCGTCTTCAGACAGAGCGTATGCGTACTGGTGTTCTAACAGTGGTTCGATTTGGCGTCATATATTCTATGAAATAAGAGACACAATCCTACAATGTGGGGTGCTAAGACGGAAGTTTGCTTCAGTTAAAACTTCCGGCCCTAGAGGGCCTATTCGCTGCACATGATAGTCAGGAACAGTCTGAAAACCTTGTAAGGGTATTGCGGGATAGGTTGGGCTGAGAAATAATTATTAAGAAAAACATTCGATACGTTGTGCCTCTTCCGAGTTAATCAACTTTGAAGTTAGCCAATCAGGTGGTTGCGCGCGCAAATCCAAGCTACCAGTTGTTTTCGTAACGTAGATGATGGCGCACTAGACTGCTCAGCCCTTGCCTCGGGTTCGATCCTTGCTACCGCTCCATGCGCAATTTTTGTATCGCTCTCTTGTTCGGTTTTAGGTAACCAAACGAAGAACACGTTTGGCAACACCAACTCTGCCCGGCCGCTCGAATTTGAGTTGCAAAGGCCTGGACTTCAATGCTAATTAACTCGGAAACGGCGCAACGAACCGAATGTTTTTCTTGACAATTGTTTCTCAGCCCAACCTACCCTGCAACACCCTTACCAGCTTTTCATATTGCTTCCGCTCACCGTGCATAAAACGGTTCCTTAGCTTCATGTATGGCACACGGTCGAGCCTGGAGGCTTTAACAAGTTTGTTTGCGTGGCCATCCTCCGCAGCAAGCACAGAAATATTTGTTTTGTAAAGAAAACCCCTTTTCTTGCTGTACTGTAAAATTTATTTCTCCCGGACCCGTTTCGCCTTTTTTTACTCTAAGGCATCTTCAATGTGATTTAGAGTGATACAGTTCTGTTTTGATGTGTGATATTTTTAGATTATGAAACAGTTCACGCCGGACTTTTTTTGTAAATAAGTAATTACTTGCAGTTTGATGCTGGCATCTGCGTTTCCCCTCATCTGGTCTGGAGGTCGTGGTACAACTTCATTTCCGAAACATAAGCATATTTTTGTATTCTGAACTTTTTATTCTCATTTTTCACCATGCTTACCTTTTTATTGTGGTACACTATTACGCTGTTGCCACTAGTTGTAGGTATTTGTTCGAAAATTGTGTTTTTAAATACTTAAATTATGGCGCTTCAGTCTGAAACCGCGTGACCGCTACGGTCGCAGGTTCGAATCCTGCCTCGGGCATGGATGTGTGTGATGTCCTCAGGTTAGTTAGGTTTAAGCAGTTCTAAGTTCTAGGGGACTGATGACCTCAGATGTTAAGTCCCATAGTGCTCAGAGCCATTTGAACCATTTGAACTTAAATTATGCGAGTTCAGAATGTGTTTCCTACTGTTTGGTTTGCTTACCTACATGTTGCCAACCTAACGAAGTATATGTTGAAAACTAACGTCTATTCATGACGTATCTCGTTTGTGTGTGTATGTGAAAGGGGGGCAGGGAAGTTGCTGCTTTGAATTGTAGAATGTTGAATATTCATGTAATAACTATTAGAGAGTGGATAAAGCTTTTGTTTCAGTGTTCTGTGGAGGGGTTCATGGACAATTGAGTGAAAAGACGGTACTACTAATAGTATGATAATAATTCTTTTTGGAGAGTTATTCTAATACATTAATAGATGAAATAATGAATAATGCTACAAAAAGGATTATTATCATAATAATAATAATACCACCCAACACCTTTTCACTCACTTGTCCATGAACTCCTCTACAGAACATTGAAACCAAAACTCAAATCATCTGATTACCAAACATTTCAACCACCCTCTAACAGCTATTAGATTCATATTCAACACTGTACAACTCAAACCACCAACACTCCCACCCTCACTCCACACACACACACACACACACACACACACACACACATACACAGAGAGGGAGAGAGAGAGAGAGAGAGAGAGAGACAGAGAGAGAGAGAGAGACATCATGGATAGACTTTATTTCTGAACATATACTTCGTTAATTAAACAAACCAAACAGGAAGGGCTGCGCGGAGTGGCCGCGCGGTTTGAGGCATCATGTAACGGATTGCGCGGCCCCTCCCGCCGGAGGTTCGAGTCCTCCCTCGGGCATGGGTGTGTGTTGTTCTTAACATAAGTTAGTTTAAGTAGTGTGTAAGTCTAGGGACCTATGGCCTCAGCAGTTTGGTCCCTTAGGAATTTCACACACACACAAACAGGAGGAAACACATAATGAACTCACAATATTTGCGTCTTTAAAAAGCACATTTTTCGAACAAATATCTGCAACTAGCGCCAAAAGAGTAATAATACACCACAAAAATAAAGGTCAACATGATGAACAGTGTAAAGGAAAAGTTCGGAGCATTAAAACATGCTTACTTTTCGGAAATGAAGCTGCAGTGCGACCCCCAGACCAGATGAGAGGAAACGCAGATTCCAACAAACTGCAAGTAATTTCTTATTTACATAAAAAACGTGATGTGAACTGTTTGATAATCTAAAAATGACACATATCAAAACAAATCTGTACTGAAAATACCCTAGAGTTAAAAAAAGGCGAAACGCGTCTGGGAGAAATAAATTAGAGTGCATCAGAAAAGGTCGTTTTATTTACAAAAAAAAGAATATTACTGGAAGTTTTAACTTGAAGTAAGAGAGACTGTATTTTAATTCAGAAATAAATCTATTTCTGCACAGCAAATAGAATAACAAATAACACTAATGATAAAATTGTTTCATGAACGGTTGTTAGGGCAGACTGTCCCATTTTTTTATGTTGGTATTGAGGAAATTAGATTGGGAGAAGTATCTCAGTGAACTTCCCAAATGTTCAGCAGCTTTCGTTCATCGAATCACTGCTAGTATCGGAACCACACAAAATAATATTTCAATGTAGTTTGATTCTTCCACTCAGTAAGTCATCTGATGTAGAATTCTGCTATAACTCACCGCTTAGTAAGAAAGTTCTCTCACAGGTATCCTGTCGTGGACTCTTCAAGAAGTTCGGCTTTCTAACCGCACCTTCGCACCTGTGTGTGCGTGTATGTGTATATAATGAAATTACCAAATAATACAGAATAAGTACGACAAACGAGCGGTATTCTGCGAGGTCAAAATCAGGCACTGCACTTTAGTTATAAAACCGAAAGCTGGAACAGATTTAGAATTTTTTTCTGGAGGGAGGAGGGGGGGGAGGGGGACACAAGCTATCACTTCGATAATTATCCATGTTATAGCAGAGAACAGTGTATTAGTGTGTGGTAGGGTACCTACATGTTATGGTCAAGCTGGTCCTCAGAAGGACTTTGTAATAAATTTAAATCGACTGAACTGTTTTATTCAAATTTTACTGTTTTAATTACAGCAAGGCAAGTTAAACAAACATTTTATGTAGGTATAACATAATATACACCCCGAAAAATACTGCACTCCCAAAAATACTCCAAGTTCAGTCTTCTCTTAAATTTTCGACAAAAGACTTCTAGCTCTTCTTCTGTCGTAAATTTGCTGTTCCTGTTGACGAACATCATATCTAAGCCATTCAGTATGTCTTCTGCCTCGGTGATACGTAGAATAGGCTTTTATACGTAGCAGCGCAGAAAATGATCTTTATGCTGTGCTAATAGTTATGGGCAGAATTGATAGGAGCTAAAAGAGGACTTTGATGTTTGGAACATAAGACCTTTTATGAGCTTCTGCCGGAGAGGCTCGCTAGGATCTTGTTTTTTTTTTTCATAACTGATTCGAGATCATCATTTCCCCTCAAAAAATCATTTTTTTATATTTCAGCGTTCTTCAAGACTTCCCCAGTGGATCCATCACAAATGTATGTTGGTATTAACTTCTTTAAATGACCAACGATTTCAAGGTGTACTTTGGGGAATCTGTAGGCCAGTTGATTGAACAGAAAAGGAATCCAGATTGTGACTCTAAGCATTTATCGTTTGACACAGCTGGGGCATTCGTTCGATTATCATGTAGGGCAGTTGTTCTAGAAGTTTTTATCTCAGTGTCAAATTTCTCAGCAAGCTCTTCAGCTGCCTTAAAGACCGGATGGATGTGTCAAAAAGTCCTGGTGATGTTCTTTCAAGCTGTCGCAAGCTGCTTCGACGAGTTACGTTGCTTGGAATAGACCGATTTCCTTGTCTTGCAGTTGTCGAGCAAGTGGCATTGTTATACCAAGCACTTTGGCAAGTACCCATAAACTTACAATAAATGATAATGATTACTGCATAAAGTAATGAAAATTCAGTCGTTACAGTAGTCCTTCCACAGTGTATGTTACATAATTCCCGCCGGCAATAGTCAGGCTAGAAAATACAGAGCAGCATCACGCCTCTCTACCCATCGTCTTTCACACACTCTTTTTATTGTGTGAGTTTTGCTGCTGGTAGAGGTGACTATTTCTTCCTAGAATAAGTGTCGTCGTTCAGCGGATTCCGTGATGAAATTTGCTGCTGAACCAGTTATACCCATAGCATTTTGTACGCTGCTCAGAGTACAGGCTTTGCTTGGTGCAAGACTGAACCCGTGACTAGCACAGTTGCTGTAAATTTCTAATGGCTGTTCCTGTGATGTAATTGCTTGAACTCCCTTAAATTTACCACTCATATTCCCTCTTCCGTCATAGGATTTCGACAGCAAATTACTCAGTCCCATTTGCTTTAACCTACTGCAGGATGGTGTTTGCTAAGTTTTCACCTGTCAGATCAGTAACAGCAGTGAATTTTAGAAATTCGTGTCTTACAACATTTATTTCAACATCAAAGAAACGTATTCATAGCGATGATTGTTCAGAGATGAATATATCAGTTGTATCATCTGCTATTATGGTGGAAAATTCGAATTCCTTTTTGGAATCAACCGTTTTTCCAGTAATAACAACAGCACAGCTCTCTGTTAAATAATTTTGTGTTGTCTTACTGATATAACTGGCGTTTTTAAGACCGACTGAACGTGTTGTTTTAATACTTCATCGCCTGCGTCCGTTAGAAATTTCAGTGAAGTACGTAAGTTTCCCTCTGAACTAAAATTCCAATGCTTCACTGTTCATCTCCTGGCTGCCTTCACCAAGCAATAATCGATCATCTCTATGTCCTCGAAAGAATATATTCTAAGCTCCACATAACATTATTGTCTTGAAAACTGGAATTAGCTTTTTTTCTGTTTTCGTCCACTCTTCTGTTCCCAACCTCGTCCATTCTTGTTAAAACATCAGTTACATGCAGAAAGTTCTGCCAGACAACTGTATTTCTCTTATGATACACTTTCTCTCGGTGACTGTGTGCAATTTGAGTTTCTTTCTTATACGTTTCCATTGGATCATTCACTAGTCTTCCTAACTTTACATTATTGTTGCCTCCTTCTGCTCTACCGAAGAGAACACAGGCTTTATAAAATCCGTCACAAAATTTGTTGCTGTAGGTTAGACAAACATTTTCTTCTAGCCATTTTCTCTGGACCGATCGCGTTTTATTGCCTTCTGCAACTTGCGGGAAGCAAAATTTGCTAGTAGGTACCCAAATGCTCTTTAACTATTGCAATATATCCCCGTCCATCAGATGTCGACTTTTGTTCACCAAATGATCAATATAATGTTCATCCACAATAGTCTCATCATCACGTAAAACACTCATTATACTTAGATAAGAATTACTGGTAGTTGAACCCACAATCGCTGGAAGTGACGCCTGTTCTCCAACGTTAATTTCACTTTCAACTTTTAAGCTTTTACAGAAAAAACCAGTGAAGTGTTTTTTGTCGTTTGGACCCGCTAATATCGTCTCCTGTTGAACGCACGGCGGGAAGCGAACACAATAATGTGTACTTACGAACAATGGCTGAAGTGATCACGTACGTCACGTTCATTCCACAAATAACAGTTTGCCAACCTTTCATGTTTAAATTATACCGAATAGGAATAGCAGAGCCTCTGCTACAACCATCTACTGGCCATAGTTGCTATTACATACTGGCAAAAATCCCCATGTGCCGCCCTACTTCCCCTCCCTTCTAAATCTCCCACTTATCAGAAGGACTCCCTGCTTTGTAATGTCCTATTTTAAATAAATACTGATAGTTGGAGGGACCTGAAAAGGAGGAATGAAAGATTATCAGGAAAATCTTGGGACTCCAGAAGATTACTGACTGAACTTGGAAGAATAAGAAAATCGAGGAGGAGTACACCGAAAGGATGGTTGAAATTTTATGGACACCCATTAAGGATGGACGAAAACCGACTGAAGAGAAAAAATCTTCAGTTGCATAACATCATTGAAGCCTACCTCTAGACAGGTAGGAGAGATTATGAGAGATGCACAAGAAACTGGTATTTCATTAGAGATGACCCAGAACTGAGGAGAATTCAGAACCAAAGTCAACAACATAAAATCGTTTGAAGAGAATTAACTAAAAAGGAGGTCCACATATTACATTTCCGAGGAGGAGAGAAAGAAAAGAAGTGAATAAATGAAGAGGGAAGAGTGGAAAATAAAGGACCAGAAGCGGTAATTTGTACGCCGTCCATAGTGGGCAAAATGCGGAAGAAATAAATAATTTTTTTACGAATACCGTAATCCATTGCATCTTGGAAACTCACAGTTGCAGTACTAGAGGGAAAAGTGACGTTCACAACTTTTCACTAATGCAGTCCATGAAATAGGGATGTGTATGCAACATGTGGCCACAAAGAATTGATCAGTTACCCAACAACATAAAAATCAGGTCACAATGCAAATTTTAAATCCAAATAGTAACCCTTCCTTCTGAATAACTCGAGTTCAACACAAGATTTTTGATACGAAGAAAATAATGTGTATTTACTGACTATTGCAAGTGTTCAGAACGAAGTTGATACACTACTGGCCATTAAAATTGCTACACCACGAAGATGACGTGCTACAGACGCGAAATTTAACCGACAGGAAGAAGATGCTGTTTTATGCAAATGATTAGCTTTTCAGAGCATTCACACAAGGTTGGCGCCGGTGGCGACACCTACAACGTGCTGACAAGAGGAACGTTTCCAAACGATTTCTCATACACAAACAGCAGTTGACCGGCGTTGCCCGGTGAAACGTTGTTGTGGTGCCTCGTGTAAGAAGGAGAAATGCGTACCATCACGTTTCCGACTTCGATAAAGGTCGGATTGTAACCTGCCGCGATTACGGTTTACCGTTTTGCGACACTGCTGCTTGCATTGGTCGAGATCCAGTGACTGTTAGCAGAATATGGAATCGGTGGGTCCAGGAGGGTAATACGGAACGCCGTGCTGGATCCCAACGGCCTCGTATCACTAGCAGTCGAGATGACAGGCATCTTATCCTCATGGGTGTAACGGATCGTGCAGCCACGTCTCGATCCCTGAGTCAACAGACGGGGACTTCGCAAGACAACAATCATTTGCACGAACAGTTCGACGATGTTTGCAGCAGCATGGGCTATGAGCTCGGACACCACGACTGCGGTTACCCTTGACGCTGCATCACAGACAGGAGCGCCTGTGATCATGTACTCAACGACGAACCTCGGTGCACGAATGGCAAAACGTCATTTTTTCGGATGAATCCAGGTTCTGCTTACAGCATCATGATGGTCGCATCCGTGTTTGGCGACATCGCGGTGAACGCACATTGGAAGTGTGTATTCGTCACCGCCATACTGGCGTATTATCCGGCGTGATGGTATGGGGTGCCCATTGGTTATACGTCTCGATCGCCTCTTGTACGCATTGACGGCACTTTGAACAGTGGACGTTACATTTCAGATGTGTTACGACCCGTGGCTCTACCCTTCATTCGATCCCTGCGAAACCCTACATTTCAGCAGGATAATGCACGACCGCATGTTGCAGGTCCTTTACGGGCCTTTCTGGATACAGAAAATGTTCGACTGCTGCCCTGGCCAGCACATTCTCCAGATCTCTCACCAACTGAAAACGTCTGGTCAATGGTGGCCGACGGAGGTTCGAGTCCTCCCTCGGGCATGGGTGTGTGTGTTTGTCCTTAGGATAATTTAGGTTAAGTAGTGTGTAAGCTTAGGGACTGATGACCTTAGCAGTTAAGTCCCATAAGATTTCACACACATTTAAACATTTTTTTGAATGGTGACCTAGTAACTGGCTCGTGATAATACGTCAGTCACTACTCTTGATGAACTGTGGTATCGTGTTGAAGCTGCATGGGCAGCTGTACCTGTACACGCCATACAAGCTCTTTTTGACTCAATGCCCAGGCGTATCAAGGCCGTTATTACGGCCAGAGGTGGTTGTTCTGGGTACTGATTTCTCAGGATCTAAGCATCCAAATTGAGTGAAAATGTAATCACATGTCAGTTGTAATATAATATATTTGTCCAATGAATACCCGTTTATCATCTGCATTTCTTCTTGGTGTAGCAATTTTAATGGCCAGTAGTGTATTAGAGGTATGCGCTGCACCAGCAATTGACAAAAGCTGTTGAACACAAGGCCAGCGGGACGTAACTTTTTCATTGCGATGAGCAGCAGACCACTGCACTTGCGCCGACGGCAGCTGGTCGATCACGCCCGGCGGCGGAAGTGGCGGCAGAGGTCATAAAACAGAGAGAATGTGCTGCACGCCGCAGGTCTCGCCAGCCACCTGCTAGAGCATACACTAGAAGGCAGCCACCTGTTCGCGGCACTCGTGCCTCGCTCCCTACTCGCGGTAACATCTGGTCTCCACAAGAGCTGACACTTCTGAACAAAACAACTGAAACATAGCCCGGTAATCTCTAGGAAGCCAATAAGTGTGTCACCTTTGAGTTTTAGTGGCCCAATTAAAATTTCAGAGAGATCCACCTATTCTCATATAAACAGCGAAATAGGAAAACCTAAGAGCCAAATGTGACATTTGTCAGGAGAGTGAGAAGACAATTTATCTCTCTTTGTACATAACTGATCTGAATACTAAACACCTTTTTCCAAAGCTGTCTCACAGAGGAAGACCGCACTGCAGTTCCTTCTCTAAATCCTCGCACGAACGAAAAAATGGCTGACATCGAAATAAGTGTCCAAGGAATAGAAAAGCAACTGGAATCACTCAACAGAGGAAAGTCCACTGGACCTGACGGGATACTAATTCGATTCTACACAGAGTACGCGAAAGAACTTGCCCCCCTTCTAACAGCCGTGTACCGCAACTCTCTAGAGGAACGGAAGGTTCCAAATGATTGGAAAAGAGCACATGTAGTTCCAGTTTTCAAGAAGGGTCGTTGAGCAGATGCGCAAAACTATAGGCCTATATCTCTGTCATCGATCTGTTGTAGAATTTTAGAACATGTTTTTTGCTCGCTTATCATGTCATTTCTGGAAACCCTGAACCTACTCTGTAGCAATCAACATGGATTCCGGAAACAGCGATCGTGTGAGACCCAACTCGCTTTATTTGTTCATGAGACCCAGAAAATATTAGATACAGGCTCCCATGTAGATGCCATTTTCCTTGACTTCCAGAAGGCGTTCGATACAGTTCCGCACTGTCGCGTGATAAACAAAGTAAGAGCCTACGGAATATCAGACCAGCTGTGTGGCTGGATTGAAGAGTTTTTAGCAAACAGAACACAGCATGTTGTTCTCAATGGAGAGACGTCTACAGACGTTAAAGTAACCTCTGGCGTGCCACAGGGGAGTGTTATGGGACCATTGATTTTCACAATATATATAAATGACCTAGTAGATAGTGTCGGAAGTTCCATGCGGCTTTTCGCGGATGATGCTGTAGTATACTGAGTAGTTGCAGCATTAGAAAATTGCAGCGAAATTCAGGAAGATCTGTAGTGGATAGGCACTTGGTGCAGGGAGTGGCAACTGACACTTAACATAGACAAATGTAATGTATTGCGAATACATAGAAAGAAGGACCCTTTATTGTATGATTATAAGATAGTGGAACAAACACTGGTAGCGGTTACTTCTGTAAAATATCTGAGAGTATGCGTACTGAACGATTTGAAGTGGACTGAACATATAAAATTAATTGTTGGCAAGGCGAGTGCCAGGTTGAGATTCATTGGGAGAGTCCTTAGAAAATGTAGTCCATCAACAAAGGAGGTGGCTTACAAAACACTCGTTTGACCTATACTTGAGTATTGCTCATCAGTGTGGGATCCGTACCAGGTCGGGTTGACAGAGGAGATAGAGAAGATCCAAAGAAGAGCTGCGCGTTTCGTCACAGAGTTATTTGGTAAGCGTGATAGCGTTACGGAGATGTTTAGCAAACTCAAGTGGCAGACTCTGCAAGAGAGGCGCTCTGCATCGCGGTGTAGCTTGCTGCCTAGGTTTCGAGAGGGTGCTTTTCTGGATAAGGTATCTAATATATTGCTTCCCCCTCCCGAGGAGATCAAGAGTGTAAAATGAGAGAGATTCGAGCGCGCACGGAGGCTTTCCGGCAGTCGTTCTTCCCGCGAACCATACGCGACTGGAACAGGAAAGGGAGGTAATGACAGTGGCACGTAAAGTGCCGTCTGCCACACACCGTTCGGTGCCTTGCGGAGTATAAATGTAGATGAATCCAAAAAAATAAGCAGGTATTCTGATACCACAGAATTATGCTGCTCACCGCATCACAGTAACAAATAATGAGACAAATTAGAAAATAAATAGTTTATTAAGAACGTGCGATGTGCCATAGTAGGAAACTGACTGGTTCTAAGGGCCAGTACGAAAGCTTTTACAAGATGCCACACGCAGCCATGAATGAGAAACGTCCTCAAGAGATTCCATGCGGCGCCGCTGCTGGAAGTGCACTTGCGTCGGAGTGCAGTGCCGCTCGCCAAACTCCGCGATAGCCGACTACTATAGCATTATCATAGCTCAGATGATAGCATTATCATAGCTCAGATGCAGCAGCACGAATCTTATTAGTCTGAACTGTATACCAAGGTTTATAGTTAAATGTCCTTGATATGTGGCTGTCATTCCGTTCTATTCAAGTTAGAAACATTTGTCCTTGTTTTCTGCGACAGTACTAACTATATAAGATGTTTCAGAAGTGACAGTCAATAATTCACACATGGAAAGTACAGGCCAAAAGTAGCTAAAAAGTTCCAATAAACATGGATCCGCAAACCAACCGTTTCCGAGGTATCGCATTCATGCGAGTTGGGAACCAACTGCAAACGCCCCTGGATACCGGGGTATTTACGTTGGTATCTCAAGGTTTGAGATCTGTTTGTTTACGTATACGCAACTACTTTCCTTTCCCCCTCCGTGCACAGCGCCTTACCCGCCTCACAAGCAGTTATGAACGTGAAGGCACCATGGACAGAGGTTAAATCAATGAAGAGTACGCTGACATGCAGAGCGAATGGCAGTGCCCTTGATGCTGGACCATTCCATGTAGAAGCTTTTCCTTTCTGCAGGCAGCCCGACAGGCGTACATTTAGCTGGTTGCAGTAGCGCATTAGAGAAACTGGGAGATTCGTACACCATGTACGAGAAGGTAGACCCAGATCCATAACACCCGATGCTGAGGAAAGCGTTTTACGCATTGTACACGAACGTCCGAGTACTTCAACAAGGGGGATTGCTTACCAAAGAGTGTCCTGAGTCATAGCAGTGTGCGGCGGATTATACATCGGCAAGTACTCCATCCATATCATCTCCAGCAAGTGGCAAGCCCTCAAACCTGCAGACTTCCTTCCCAGAGAGAATTTATGCCATTTCGTGCAACAACAGTATACCCTGAATCCCTTGCTTGTAAGCAGTTTTCTGTTCATGTATGAGACTGGATTTACCCGTGACGGCATTTTTAACTACCATAACTGTCACATTTTGGCCGATATCATCCCAATGCAACACACGTACATGACATCAGCAGCGTTATTCGTTGAACGGCTGGGCAGGACTGCTCGGAGACCTCGTAACTGGACTACACTACCGCAACAGAGACTAACTGGACAGCAATACATGCGGTTTCCGCCGGCTGTACTGCCAGATGTACATGATGATGTTCCACTGAACCAACACCAGAACATGTGGTTCGAGCATGACGATGCTTCAGCACATTTTCATTTAAGACTGCGTCAGCTTCTAACTCGGACAGACGGTCGATGCTGGATAGGTAGAGGAGGGCCTGTGCCATGGCCTCCAAGGTCTCTGGATTTAAATCCTATGGATTTCTGTGTGTGGAGTCGTATCAAAAGCCTGGTCTACCCTACAGAAGTCAACTCTCTTCAGAAGTTACGCTTGCGGACTGAAGCAGCCTTCCAGCATTTACAGAATTCCCCAGAACTGCCCGAGAGGATTCGCAACTCATTTCGGAGACGAATTTAGTGTAGTATTCAGACGCGTGGACATGATTTCGAACACATGTTTTAACGTCTAGAGATGCCATGTGTTTCTAGACACTGATGAACCGTAACAGAAACTGTGTTGTATGTCGACAACGGTTGATTTGTGGAACCATGTTTATTGGAGCGTTTTAGCAACTTTTGGGCTGTATTTTCCACGTGTGAATTATTGTCAATCACCCCAGAAACACCCTGTATGTTGACATTCGTGTGGACATGGATTGCATCCAAGATAAATATTGTAACATCCCCTTAGAAAAATTAGTGAATTACTGTGCTGATAAGCCTCTTACGTTATTTAATTTTCAAACAGCTGACCAGACCTGAACGTACTCACACATTTCCCTCCTTACTTATTCTGATCAACACTAAACTGACACACAATATTTTTAGAGCAACGCAATCTGACTTTCAATAATCCCTACAAAAGAATGGCCCTGACTAATAATAACCTATACCTTTCATGATATATATATATATATATATATATATATATATATATATATATATATATATATCAGTTCATGATATACAGTATTACAAATTTACTCTGTCTGATGGACACACGTCCAGATCGTCCGATCTCAAAATTCTGCCATCTCTCTCCCTACATCCACCACTGCTGGCGGCTCACCTCCAACTGTGCAACACTACGCTCTGTTCAAATCCAACTGCCCAACACTACAATAGCAATATTCCAACAATACAAATCAGCCACAGACTGCACACAGCACAGTCAGTGATTTTCATACGTGACGTTACCAACATAAAAACCTACACAGCCTACTTGCAATATTCGATCCTGAAGAGTTTTACTAAAGTGAACTAAAATATTAGGATTGGATAAAAAGTAGTGGCAACACTGCCATGACATTAAGGATGTGCGTCCAATGGCATGTGTGCTGTCTGTAGATGATATAAGAAGGTCAGCTAAGTAGAGCAGTGAGTGGCGACGGCTGTGTTTGAGTCAGTTGCAGTGTGTGTACTGTCTGAAAGCGCGGAACGCCAGTTCAAACAATAGCGTTTGTAGGAAACACGAGAAATGAGCCTGTATCAAAAGATAAATGGCCGGAATAGGAGCGCACACCAATGTTTTCAAGGACTCCGTGCGATGTGTGGTGATGCAGCCTTACCGTATCGTATGGTGGCGAGAAGGGTGACAGCAGTCGGGATGTCATTCAAGATCAGACCAATGAATGGAAACGGCCTGCTTCTCCTCGTACACGGAACGTGTACAATCTGGTGCCAAAGTGATGGTTATTGTGGCTTACGGTGTCCACAGATTAATCCTGCATCACGTTGTGCCACAGGGGCAGACGGTTACTGCAGCCTACGACTGCATTTTCTTGCAACATCATCTTCGTACCACACTGGGATGGAAACGACGCAACCTCCTGACACAGCGTCCCATTATCCTTCACGACAATGTGTAACACCGAAAATGCAGGATGCATGGCACCTGCTACCGACATATAATTTTTTTTAATTGTATGTAAATATTTTAATTTAAATGCTTTCTTTTAATAAGTAAGGGCATTGTTTCACTGTATGTGTAAATTTATGTAGAAGTCTGTTGACATTTCATTGTATTTATCTCTGTCTTACTGTGAAACTTATAAGCTTTGGGGAAAAGCCAAAGGAATTGCTATTTGCATCGACTAGCAACGATAATAGTAGTGCTTGTGCACTGTAAAATCGTTGGGTAGGGAGTTTTTGCACAGAGCGCGCGGAGAGGAGACGGATTCCTGCGCTTGTAGTGAGCGGTAAGTGTGGTGTTAACGCTCTGGCAGTAGGGAGCACCATTTCGGCAGCATCATGTACGCACGCCGGCCAGATGTCTGGTAGCAGGAGTAAGGACGGTGGACGGGCGAAGAGGCTGTATTAATTACGATTGCCCGTTCCTGTAATTAGCCGTGCTCCACAAGATGCTACCATCTTCAACAACTGCAGCAGTTCCAGCAACACAGATTCGTCGTCAGCTCCGAGTTTCGTCGTGTGCACAGCACTGAAGTAAGACTGCTCATTGGTTGAAAGTATTAACAGCTAACCCAGAAGCACAACTGAATGTGATTTGATTGATAAAATTTATTTAAATAATAATCAGTTAAGCTCAGGGCGAGTGTGTCCTCGTTGTCCTCAGACATTCTTACCAAGCAGGGTCCTTGTTCCTTTTTTTTTTCCTTATATACTAACCGAGTGTCATAAGAAACAAATTGAATAGTTACAGCCAGTTTATTAATGAATAATTTCACTTTTAAGAATTTTAGCCTCGGTCTACTTTCAATTAACTGTTGTACAACAGAGGTTTCAGTATATGAGTAAAGTAAAGCAATTTCATTTTTCAAGTTTGAGAATCAATCACTGGAAAAAATCCAAATCGAAAGAAATGCACAGATTAAGAGTGCGGAAGTTTTATTTACTTTACATATAGCTTGGAGCACATGGCTGTTTGGTTTGATATGCATTCTATTATTTATTTCTGTTCAAGACAGTAAAAAAGGCTCAGTTGTTCAGACAATAATATGAAATCCAATTTGCAAAATAAGTAACTGCAATGTAAAAAGTGCATGCCTTTTTTTTCTAAATTTCTATGATGACCTTACGTTGAGGTTACTGAAGGTCATTGTTCACGTAACGAAGTTCAATACTAACATACCGGTGAATTGCATATTTTCAAGTCATTACTCGATTGTTTTTTCTTTAAAATTTAATGACAACATAATGTAAGTGTGAGTTCTCAGTTTTCTTTATCATTACATACTCACCTAAAATTAGTGTCGAAAAACGTGACAAACTTCAGTTGCCATGTCAGTGTTTAATAATACATGTTTTTCTTTCCCATCATCTTGTACAGGATTTTGGATGTAAATTGCCCTATTGGGCTGGCGACCATTAATTATTTCCTTTTCGCTCATTAGTGTATCTTTTGGAATCATGATCAGTGGTACCCCTTTTCTGTCCAGTGTTGTTTGTGGGTGAATGCACAAAATAACTTTCTTTTTTCCAAATTATAACCCTGTTCGGTTTAATTATTTTTTATTTTTAGTAGACTTTTCCATCAGAAGGGTTTGTTGTACACTTTCCTCCTACTTATCGGTATTATTTCTTCGGGAAAGATAGCCTTATCCAATTACTAAAATACATTAGGCATACACGCGATCCACGGTCATATTTTATATCGCAAGCAAGATAGGCCGATTAGTAAGGGGGGGGGGGGGGGTTACAAATGCAACGATGTCACACCTGAACCCAGTATAGGAACTCCTGCATACTGGGGGTGGGAGATGGTGGAACATCCACGACCTTAACCCGATATATGACCTGTTCCAAAAAAGAAGGAAACTCTTCGTGGCACGCGCTATGGCTCAAGAGAAGATATCATCCGTGCCACTGGCCAGTCCTTTCGAGACATCGTCAGAGATGGACGCGCTGACGGTGTGTGAAGCCTTCCAGCTCTGTGGGAGAAGAGGACTGAGACGGGGGGCGATTGTATTGAGGGCTTGTAATACAGTGACCATCTGTCAATAACCGTGTTGTCACTATTTCTTATCCAACCCATGTATTATCTGTGTTGTAGTAACTGCTTGACCATCTCCAGAAGTAAATCTAGGTTTGCTAGGACATACATCAAATGGGGACGAGTTTCACGTGATTTTGTTCGTGCTCCCGATCGTCTGCCACACAAAGAGTGGCAACAATGACGATCCTACGTTTGTCCAGTTTGAACAGCCTTGCAGCCAGCCTTGCTTAAGTGGACGTGCCCAGCATCCCACTAGTGACAGCGGCCACAATAATTTTTGTATCTTATATCTAGTATAAAGTTTTTCACCATGTCTGAACCCCCACGTGAACTACATCCAAACGAAGTTGTTTAGGTTGAGACACAGAGACTGAACGACTACTGCTCAGTGAGCTTACTGTCGCAACAACCAGCATCACAGCCATTTGCTGCATCCAAATTTCGCCAATTTAACACCGAAGAAGAGGACTTGTCGGAATACCGCGCTCAGTAGCTCACTTCACTGCATACAGAATTAAAGGTACGGTGCGCATTGCATTCTTTCCGTCCGCTGTTCGAAGCGACGTTTATTGTCTATGTTTCAAACTGTTCCCGACTCTTGTCTGGAAGATGTTGATTATGAAGAACTCGTTCGGAAACTCGATGAGTAATACAAAGCACAGATCCATGTCGCTGTGATGAGATTTCAATTTTTTCACCTTAAGTACCCTGAAAATTCGCTGTGATGAGATTTCAATTTTTTCGCCTTAAGTACCCTGAAAAGTCACTGCTGATCGTAAAGGTTCTAGCGTGGATAAAGTTATACTGATGTAGTTTTATGTTATGCAATAACTCAGAACCTGTCAGACGCACGCATGCATATGTTCCGCTATCGGAAAACTGCCAGGTCCGAGTGTGAAAACATCTCTCTCAACTGTAGAGACTCAAAGTATTTTGGAAGTTGATTTTGTGACTCCATCTGTTTACCTTGTTTGTAGTGTCCAGGGCACTCACTGTAAAGTTAATAACAAAGTGAGTGAATACAGGGTTCAGATTAAAAGTAGAACTTTTCAGTCACATTGTACATGAGGTGTACTTAGGAATAAGTGTTTTTCTGATCATGATAGAAAAATTTGTCCTTGTCCTGAAGGAAGGTGTTTCCAAGTGTGGTGAACAAGGTCTGTTCACAATGCAGCCAGGACAGGCACCCGTCTATCATACAGCTACAGGGTAACTCTCAGGAAGTGAATGTGGCTATGGCCCAGCCAGAATGGCAAACACCAAAAAAGGCTCACAATTCCACCTAGCAGAAATGTTCTGCTGTAGTCCACTGACAGGGGAACGAACCTTCTGCCCAATTAAGAGTGGCCCAAAAGACTATTAAATTTCAATTATACACACGTGTTTCTGTTTCCTTCATCAATAAAGACACCTATGAAATGATCGGTAGCCCACAGCTACAGAAGTCTACTTCTCTGATGGCAGCATACAATAGACACACAATACCAACACTTTTTGCGTACGGTTTGCCAGCAACTTTTTGTGGTGTTTCAAAATGTGTTTCATTCCATGTACTGTGCTCTAGAAACACTGCAAACAGTTCTTGTTTGATTTGTTCAACCTGTGCACACAAGACAATGTGTTACAAATCAATATGTACACTATTGGCCATTAAAATTGCTACACCAAGAAGAAATGCAGATGATAAACGGGTATTAATTGGACAAATATATTATACTACAACTGACATGTGATTACATTTTCACGCAATTTGGGTGCATAGATCCTGAGAAATCAGTACCCAGAACAACCACCTCTGGCCGTAATAACGGCCTTGATACGCCTGGGCATTGAGTCAAACAGAGATTGGATGGCGTGTACAGGTACAGCTGCCCATGCAGCTTCAACACGATACCACAGTTCATCAAGAGTAGTGCCTGGCGTATTGTGACGAGCCAGTTGCTCGGCCACCATTGACCAGACGTTTTCAGTTGGTGAGAGATCTGGAGAATGTGCTGGCCAGGGCAGCAGTCGAACATTTTCTGTATCCAGAAAGGACAGCACAGGACCTGAAACATGCGGTTGTGCATTATCCTGCTGAAATGTAGGGTTCAGGAATCGAATGAAGGGTAGAGTCACGGGTCGTAACACATCTGAAATGTAACGTCCACTGTTCAAAGTGCCGTCAATGCGAACAAGAGGTGACCGAGACGTGTAACCAATGGCACCCCATACCATCACGCCGGGTGATACGCCAGTATGGCGATGACGAATACACGCTTTCAATGTACGTTCAGCGCGATGTCGCCAAACACGGATGCGACCATCATGATACTGTAAACAGAACCTGGTTTCATCCGAAAAAATGACGTTTTGCCATTCGTGCACCCAGGTTCGTCGTTGAGTACACCATCGCAGGCGCTCCTGTCTGTGATGCAGCGTCAAGGGTAACCGCAGCCATGGTCTCCGAGCTGATAGTCCATGCTGCTGCAAACGTCGACGAACTGTTCGTGCAGATGGTTGTTGTCTTGCAAACGTCCACATCTGTTGACTCAGGGATAGAGACGTGGTTGCACGATCCGTTACAGCCATGCGGATAAGATGCCTGTCATCTCGACTGGGATCCAGCACGGCGTTCCGTATTACCAACGCGAGCAGCAGTGTCGCGATAAGATAAACCGCAATCGTGATAGGCTACAATCCGACCTTTATCAAAGTCGGAAACGTGATGGTACGCATTTCTCCTCCTTACACGAGGCATCATAACAACGTTTCACCAGGCGACGCCGGTCAACTGCTGTTGTGTATGAGAAATTGGTTGGAAACTTTCCTCATGTCAGCTCGTTGTAGGTGTCGCCACCGGCGCCAACCCTGTGTGAATGCTCTGGAAAGCTAATCATTTGCATATCACATCATCTTCCTCCTGTCAGTTAAATTTCGCGACTGTAGCACGTCATCTTCGTGGTGTAGCAATTTTTATGGCCAGTAGTGTACTATTGCTTCTGACTTGGGTAGTAAGTACAGTGAACTTCCTGAACCAGGATTAGTTACTGTAGGCGTAAATATTTTGAGGCGCGCATTGGTGTTAAATACAATGTGAAAGCTCGATTTTATCATGCTAGGCCTAGGCCTGTCCCCTACGCTGTACGTTAGGAGGTCGCTCCAGACTTACAACAATAGAAAGACATTTGGGTCACACAGTCCGCTTCTGCGAGCCAGTGAGTGTCTCCCTTGGTCATACTTAAAAAAACCGACAGGAATATTAGGTCTGTGTGCTGATTTTAAAGCTACGCTAAACCCGCTCATTGTCATGGATTCATCTCCTCACCCAAGATCAGAGAATTTAATGGACAGATTGGGAAAGGATGGACTGTTTTATAAGATGGATTTATGTGAGGGCTATTTGCAGTTAGCACTGGACGAGGAGTATAAGCAACATTTTGTGATCAATACTCACCTGGGATCGTTCCTGTTTCAAAGAATATCATTCGGAAGTGCTTAGCTCCTACTAATTTTCAAAATTTCCTGGAACAATAGAGAGCCAAATAGTCTATATTGTTGTCACAAGTCGTACCTCTGCTGAACAGTCGGCTAGTTTTGAGCGTTTGTTTAAAGTGCTCGCTGGGGCTGGCTTAAAGTGTAACGAGGGGAAGATCTCTTTCTTCCACGAAGAACTTGAATATTTGGGACATGTCATAAATGCACCGGGTATTGACCCAGCTTAATCGCACTTGTCTGCGACTGCAGATCTGCCAGCACCATGCACATCAGTGAGTCGTGGGCCAGCGTGGGGGAATTAATATATTACGATAAATTTGTTGCAAATGCTGCACAAACTGATGCTCCGCTGACCCATCTGCACCAGAAAGGTCTTCCCAAGAACGTCAGGATGCATTTCAGCAGTTAAAAGACGCATTGTTAAATTTTCATTCTCTCGTTTGTTTAGATACAGTTAACCCTCTTGTGTTCGCTGCGGATGCATCTTCATACGGCATTGGACCTGCACTCTCCCATAGAATTGTTTCATCTGATAGGTCCATTGCTTTTGCCTCGAAAACTCTCAACAAAGCGTAGTGCAATTATAGTCAACTTAAAAAAGAGGCGCTCGTCATTATCTACAGCGCTACCAAGATCCACCAGAACTTTTATGGTTGAAAGTTCTATTTCATTACAGATCATCGGCCTTTAATCGTTTTGTTCAATCCTCTGAAGCCCGTCTCTCGACGAATAGCGCAAAACTTGCAGTGGTGAGTTCTGTTATTGTCTAATTATCAATACAAGTCGTTGTACAGGCCAACTGCACAACAATAGAACACTGTCTTGCCATCTCGGTTACCAGTCAGTACCGACATAGCATCTGATTCGTCTGAGGGATCGTGTTATCAAACCAATATTCAAGATTTTGAAATACTTCAAAATTTTCCTCTTCACTTTCGGCATATTGCTGGAGCAACCGCTTCTGACCCAGCTTTTCGAATTGTTTTGCAATATTTTTACCGTTGCGCATGCATGCATATCCCAAGAAACTTTGCATCGTAATCAGAATAACACAGGCACTGCAATATCGTATTTATCTGCATACACCTGGCATGCAAATTTCAAGTACAACGTCTGATTTGCGCATAATTATACATAACAGATGTACGAGTATAGGCCGTAGACGCAGGGTTGACGACATATGTAGGTTGTGGGGGGGGGGGGGGGGGTGGCCATCAGTCGTGCGCATGGATAGCCAAATGCTATAGGCAGGAGAGCGGTAACTCAGCGTGTTTGGTCAGAGAGCCAATGGCCCACTGTAATTAAAAAAGTGAGTAAAGGAATGAACGATCGACTTGAACGGATGCCATGTGACGTCCGCCTACACCCAACACGAGGATCAGTACCGAACAAAATGAAGAAAAATAAAAAAAAAGGTAAGGTGACTGCTTCCGATAAGGGGGAAATCCGGGTTCGAGTACCGGTCTGGCACAAATTTTGATTGTCGTCATTCCATTCTACAGCTAATGGTTGTCACTATTCGCAATTCCGAATACATTTGATGTATATTATAAAGCTACTTTTGTCATCTGCTTAGGGTCAGCCCTTCGTTTTCATCATCCCTAGTCAAAATGTTGGAGATAGATTTCAGTACCTCACGTGGCCTTCGCCATTCATTCTGTGTCTCTTTCCGTACAACGTAAGATTTTTCAAAAGAGCTAGAAAAACAATGCTGGGATGAAGTGTATAAGGAAACCAACGTGAATACGAAATTTTCTAAATTCTCCACATTGTTTAAATTGAGCTTTGAAAAATCATTTCCAAAAGTATGCATGTCTGTATCAAAATCTCACAAAAACAGATGGCTAACAGCAGATATTAAGAAGTCCTCCCAAACACTTAAATACCTCAGTTCCATGAAAAAGATTCGCAATGATCCAGAATTCTTAAATTTCTATCATAGATAGATACATAGATCTATAGGAAGGTGCTGATTGCTACAAAAAAATCATTTAATGACAAAATACTATATAATGCAGAGAATAAAAGCAAAGCAGTCTGCGATGTTAGAAAAAAGGAAACGGGGGAGGCAAACAAACACAGAATAACATACTGGTAAGGGAGGGGGATAAAGTAATAAATGATCCACAGTACTTAGCAAACTATGTAAACGAGCATTTTTCAAGTATTGCAGAGAAGTTACAGTAAAAATTCCCCCCCCCCCCCCTCCTCAAAAAAATATGACAGCTGTAAATAATGCTGCAGTAAATACAATGATGTTACTTCCAACCACAGAGAATGAAGTCAATAAAACTGTCCAAAAACTAAAAAATAAAAAGTCAGTAGGCTTAGATGAAGTACCTATGTGTGTACTGAAATAGCCGGCCGGAGTGGCCGTGCGGTTCTAGGCGCTACAGTCTGGAGCAGAGCGACCGCTACGGTCGCAGGTTCGAATCCTGCCTCGGGCATGGATGTGTGTGATGTCCTTAGGTTAGTTAGGTTTAATTGGCTCTAAGTTCTAGGCGACTGATGACCTCAGAAGTTAAGTCGCATAGTGCTCAGAGCCATTTTGTACTGAAATAATGCATAGGGATTATACAAGGCCCCTTAACGAATATAATAAATGAATCCTTCACATCAGGGACATTTCCAGAGCAGCTGAAACAGGCAAGAGTTGTACCTTTGCTTAAGTAAGGTAATGCAGAAGACACAGAAAATTACAGGCCCATTTCCCTGCTGTCGGCTTTCTAAAAAATAATACAAGCAGTTATGAAAGACAGATTAATGAATTACCTGAATAAATACAATCTTTTAAGCGAACCACAGTTTGGTTTCCGAAGTGGCAAAAATACGGAGTCAGCCATAGTAGAATAACAAAAGTTGTACTTGATGCTCTTGATAAAGATGAGTGTGTCACAGGCATATTGTCGGATCTTTCCAAGGCGTTTGATACAGTCGACCACAAGATTCTATTAAATAAATTAGAAACATTAGGGATAAGAGGGGTAACTAATGACTGGTTTCGATCATACCTGAAACCTTCCCATCTCCTCTATATCTCTTTTTTTTTTACGCAACTTTCCCTTCTACAATAACCTATAAAACATTCCCTTAGGTTTTCTATCTCTTGCTTAATAACAACAAATGAAATCTTCCGTTTGAAATTTATTCTCTTTCTCAATCTTCGCATACAAATTTAATTGCTGCTTATTAAAAGTGATTTTCTGATTATTTCGACGAAACAGAATGTGTCGTCGTCGTGGCCCTCAGTCGTTATCTGCAATAACCCAAAACTGTTCCTTACCTTTTTTATCGTTACTCGATCGCCATCTGGCTGCTACATCGAACTGCGACATGAATATACTTACTTTGGCTTACTATACTCTATTAACTGATGGTGGGCTGTCATAATAAGTGGCTGTATTTATTACCAAAGCTGACGTTATTCTGTAATAGCAAAGGTGACGTTATTCTTTAATTAATTTGACTGAAGTTACGTAATTCATAGTTACACTTTTTCTTGACAACAATAAAATTTTTGCAAAGTTTTACGTTGATGGTTTCTGGGATGGATTATAATAAGTAATGCAACATTGCTGGCAAAAATTAATTATATTTTGAAAACATTTCTTCAAATATTTACTGCTGGTAAAGAAATGATTTTACAAACGTTCAAATGGGACTTACTTTTTACAATAATCTTACAACTAGCATTGCACAAACATACCTTCAGTAGTCTTGAGTTTCGCAAAGAAAATAATTCAATAATATTAGTTCCTCTCATAGTAATAGTTAGCTGATGTCTCTGTACATCCGTTTATAATCTCTTGTAAATCATAGCTGGTGGCTGGCAGGCACACTGCCCCTCTCAACCTCTCGCTTCAGACCTGCTACCAACTCGCTTCACATCTCGCTTACTGCTGACTTCCTACGAATGCTAAAGTGCGGTCTCTCCTGCCAACAATGCTTTCTGGTGCGGGCAATCCCTGCTAGCATTACAAAATGTATCAATGCGCGGTCTTTCCCGCTCTTTTCTTAAAATGTATCCAAACGCGGTCTCTCCCTCCCTTTTTAAAATTATATCAATTTGCGGTCTCTCTTGCCAACAATAATTTAGTGCCGAAATTCCCTGCTACCACAATTATTTCCAACATGACAAATATTAATTATTCCTACTTAATCCTATTAATAAAATATAAACATCTTTCATAAATTGTTGTTTGACAATAGACAATAGAAATATACACGTTTTACATACCTAACAGATGGGGTACAAGGAGTAGAGATAGCACATACTTCAAATAGATCTAAACATATAGTATAACACTTATCAGAATCAAAATACATTAATACAGGGGTTCCGCAAGGTAGTATATTACGACCAGTACTGTTCCTGATATACATCAATGACTTTCCCAGTAGTGTTACTCATGGTGAAAAAATCCTCTTCGCTGATGACATCAATATTATAGTCACTGAGGAAACAAGAGAACTCCTTGCCGAGAAAGCAAATGAAACTCTCAAGGAAGTTTATGATGGGTCAGTAAGCAATAAAGCGACATTGAACATGAAGAAAACTACTGCCAAGAATTTCAAATTGAAGAGGAAAAATGACAATGTTAAATTAAATGTAGATGTCACCTGTATAAACTGTGTAACAAATGCAGAATTTCTAGGAATGAATATTGATTCTCAGTTGAAGTGGTGTGAACACCCAAAGGTACTTGTAAATAGAATGTCATCAGCATGTTGTGCCCTTAGAATTCTATCATCAGTGTGTAACATGCAGTGTCTTTTAGTTACATATTATTCATATGTACACCCAATTCTTAGCGCACAAAATATGAACACAGTTTTGAAACTCCAGAAAAGGGCCATAAGAATAATAACCAAAAATACTAGTCGAGCTCATTGTAAAGATCTGTTCAAAACACTGGGGATTTTAATTGCTCCATGTGAATGCATTTACCAGTCAGTTGCACACATCAAAAATAGCATTGGTAATTACTGCACAAACAGCTCAGCCCATGACCTTGCAACAAGAGATAGACTCAACTTACATTTACCAAGAAAAATAAACATAAAACTCAAAACAGCATTTTTTACCAAGGAATAAAACTGTGCAATAAATTACCAAAATAGATAAAAGAAATTGAAAAAAATTCACTTATTTAAAAAGACAGCAAAAAATAACCTGCTATGCAATACATTTTATACATTGAAGGATTACTTAGATAAAACAGAGTAGGGGTTTGATAAAAAATGTTACACAAATAAATAACAATAACAATAATGATTATAAAACATCCAACATTCTACATAACACCTTTTTTCCCTTTTTTTCCTTTCTAGAAATACTTACCCCCAAGCTATACATAGCACAATACTAACACCTCTTCCTCTTTCTGAGCTCATCATCTCACTCATTATGGAGGGATGATGACTCATTTTTTCAGGATAGCAAATGGGAAGTTGCGGTACAGAAAATGGCCCAGACATCACCTCTCTCTCTCTCTCTCTCTCTCTCTCTCTCTCTCTGTGTGTGTGTGTGTGTGTGTGTGTGTGTGGCTCAAATGGCTCTGAGCACTATGGGACTTAACTGCTTAGGTCATCAGTCCCCTGGAACTTAGAACTACTTAAACCTAACTAACCTAAGGACAGCACACACATCCATGCCCGAGGCAGGATTCGAACCTGCGACCGTAGCAGTCGCGCGGTTCCGGACTGCGCGCCTAGAACCGCTAGACCACCGCGGCCGGCTGTGTGTGTGTGTGTGTGTGTGTGTAGTGAGTGAAGTGTTATGAAACAACGCAGTGACTGATAGTGAGATATGAGTGAACAGTGTGGCATTACATTATTTAATAAGTTGTTTGTAAAAAAAGTATTGTATGCCAGGAGTAAATCTAATTATTGTCTCTAACTAGAAGTCTGTAAATATATGTATATACGAATTAGCTTATTTTAAATTGATCTAAACTTGTAAATACTCTGAGATGTCCTACATCCTTGTAAAAAGAGATCTACGGATGAATAAAGCTACTACTATTACTACTACTACTACTACTACTACATAAAAAAATCTCTACCGGATGCATTCGGGATCCAGGCTTAGTTGAAGTGTAGGGTTTGTTTCCGCAATGCATCTTTCTTTCTGCAGTGGAGTGTGCGCTGTTGTATTACGACTTATGACTTTATCTTAGGCCGGATCTCGACTCGGGCCATCGCGTTTCTGGCAGAGTGGTAGTCCAGTGAGACACATAGAAGAGCTTCTGAAAATTTTGGAACCTGTGTGTCGTGTCTGAAAAGCTCTGTCGACTGGAGCATCGTTCATGAGAGGAGAGGTTTAGGGTTCGAGTGCCGATCAGGATCACAGTTTTAATTTCTTGTGAAATTTCACAATATCTTATACGTCGCTGCGTGATGTCAGATTAATTCTGTCAGCTCGACGTTTCTCTTAGAGTTAGCCAAGTGTTTTAATCATATTTCGTCGTCTACGAAGTTAACATATATCAATCCTATGAAGGATTATACCGACAGCAGTAAGAGCATGTATAACATATCTAAAATTATCTGTGTTATCACTGCGAGCGAATGACATATGCTGATAGGCAGTTATTTCTGACTTGTTCGTTCGGCTAAAAACGCAACAGACGACTTCCTCTTCCGTGTAAATCTCCCTATCTCAGAGGAGCAGAATTATCTTTTGTGAAGATTCCAATTTATATCTTCGACTATAGCTCCCTCTAGGACCATGGAAGTTAAGCTTTGATGTCTTACACATGTCCTATCATTCTGTCCCTTCTTCTAGTCAGCGGTTTCCACGTGCATTGTAGAGTCTGAGGAGAATCTCCTCATTTCGTGTCTTCTACATCAACAGAATTTTCAATACCTTGCTACAGCACATCATGTCACTCGCTTCGAATTTCTTCTTTTCTGGTCTTCCCGCGGTCCATGATCCACTTCCACACACTCCTGAGCTCCAAACGTACATTCTCGGAAATATGCCTCTGCTAGTCTGCTTTTCATATTATTGTTGCTTCATCCGTTACGCATTATTTTGCGTCCAAGCTAGCAGAACACCTTCACTTCGTTTACTTCGCAGTCTTCAGTCTTGATATTAAATTCATTTCCACGCTTCTCATTTCTCCATCTTCCTTTGGTTTACTGCCAAACTCTTATTCTGTGCTGATGAGACCGTTCATTCCATTTAACAGGTCCTGTAATTCTTCCTCACTTTCACTGATAGCAATGTCGTTACCACATCATTGATGTTCTTTCACCCTGAATTTTCATCCCTGAACCTTCCTTACTGACGTCTTTGCTTCTTTATCGTACCTCTTGAAAGACTGCAACCTTGCACTAAGCCGTATTTAATCCGAAGATCTTTCTAGTGCTCTTCCATTCTTATTGTTCTCTGTTGGTTTTCGTACGTATTGCATACTACCAGCATCTCCCTATAGTTTACAGAAATCCAAACATCTGTCAGCATTTTGAGGTATCTAACGCTTTTTCTAGGATGGCATACCCTATCCTCATTTTTTTATTAAAATCTTCCTGCTATTATCTGGTTGCTGCCTAGCTGTATATACAGGGTGATTCCGTGGTAATTTTACAAACTTTCAGAGATGATGGAGAAGGGTAAGTCTATCAATTTGTGATAAGGACCTTGGTGCGGAAACGATCGAGTCTAAAGTTATAAGCATAAATTGTTCTGGTTCAAATGGCTCTAAGCACTTTGGGACTTAACATCTGAGGTCATCAGTGCCCTAGGTTTAAAACTACTTAAACCTAACTAACCTAAAGACACCACACACATCCATGCCCGAGGCAGGATTCGAACCTGCGACCGTGGCAGCAGCGCGGTTCCAGACTGAAGCGCCTAGAACCGCTCGGCCACAGCGGCTGGCAAAATCGTTCTGATACCTCTGATAATGGAGCTCATATAGGGGTACTGTTGTTGCTAAGATTTTGGAGTAGACAACTTTCAGAGGTAGTAGTATGGACCAATACAAGAAAAAAAGTATATCAAATAAGGGCTCTAAAATGCGTAACTCAAGATCTATGAGCACTTGTTCATCTTCGCTACTTTGAAACATCCCTTCTACTTACTTTTGAATACATTATGGGAGTGACAGTGATCAATGTGGTACAAATATTTACTATCAAAAACAGTCTTGATCACAATTTTTATATTACGGTGACCGGTTTCGACTACAACGATAGTAAAAATCCCTTCTACTGACAAAATGCCCACAGCTCTTAATGTATAATTTTAGAGCCATATTTACCGGACAGTTCCTTCTTGTTTTGGTCCATACTACCTCCTTCAAAAATAAGGAAACCAAAGAGCTTGCAAGAGGAGAGGTGTGTTTCGCAGTATCGAAAATGAACAAGTGTTCGTAGCTCATAAGTTAAGCATTTTAGAACTCGTGTTTACTGGACTTTTTTTTGGTTTGGTTCATATTACCGCCTCTTAAAGTTGCCCACCCTAAAGTCTTAGCAACAACAGCATCGGAACACGACTGTCAGAGGTATGATAACGATATTCGCTTATAACTTCCGATTCGGTCATTTTCGGCCCAGGGTCCCTTACCTTAAGCTGATACATTTACCGTTCTCCACCAACCCCGAAAGTTCGTAAAATCATCTCGGATTCACCCTGTGTAACATTAGATGGTTAATGAGTAGCAGGCCACGTCAGCGAGCTCCTAATCAAAGGATGCCGGATCCTAGCATCGCTGAGAGCGAGGGTGTTGATTTAAAACTCTGTATCATATTCTGCGTTCCTTTCTGTGTTGCCGTATTACGACGGTACCAGTCCGCGGCTCGTGGTCTTGTGGTAGTGTTCTCGCTTCTCGCGCACGGGGTCCCGGGTTCGATTCCCGGCGGGGTCAGGGATTTTCTCTGCCTCGGGATGACTTGGTGTTGTGTGTCTTTCATCACCATTTCATCCTCATTCACTCGCAAGTCGCCGTGGTGGCGTTAAATAACTTGTGGAGCGGCGACCGAAACGCCCCGCGAGGGGTCTCCCGGCCACCGCTCAATATTATTATTACGAGGGTACCTGAGAAAATGCTAACCACACTGCCATAAGGACTGAGCTGTGACTCATCGTCGAACATTACTCGAAGAAGGAACTATCCACTGACTGCAAACTTAAACTGTAAAGAGGTAAAGAAAACAGAGACGGTTAGTAAGTATGTTTATCCCTCCCATTTTTGTTACAGCAAACAGAACGGATGGTAATCAAGACGAGTGCACCGACTTGCGTAGAGTATGCCGTTAGTAACATGTGTGAATGGAAAGAAGAGTGAGGACTTGTTTGGGTTGCCGTGGTGAATGACAACGCACAGGGGCGAAGGCCGGTGAGCGACGTGGTCAGCGTTGTAAAGGATGTCGACGTCAGCGTCCCTGTGACGTCATCCTGATGTCCACGACAGATTTCCCTGCACACTCGTCGGCGCTGCTGCTGGAATGATTGTAAAGAGAGGAGCGGAGAAGAGGCGGAAGGTGCGGGGAGTCGCTGCCGGCACATTGTAAACGCGAAGGAAGCATCGCTGACATCACCGGCCAACGTTGTGAAACCGAGTGACGTCACACTGCTGATCGGGGTCGCAGGTCGTCCTGCTCTCTGTCTCTCTCTCTCTTTCTGCGTCCACCCGTACATAACCTCAGCCCACATCTAGTTACCAACTGCCTAACTTTAGCTATTGCACTTATATCAATCTGGCTTTCTGCCAAATCAGTGCCGAAACTCTGTCACACTTTAATGAAGCGCTACAGTAGTGGACATGTACTTTTTTTTTTTTAGCGGAGTGTAAAACAGAGAAATGAAATTTACTTGTAAGGCAGTATAGCGTTTGACATAAACATTTCTTTGGTGTAGTCTCGAACCAGAGAGAGAGAGAGAGAGAGAGAGAGAGAGAGAGAGGCAGCAAGGGAGAGAGAGGGATGAAATGCAGTTGTGCAACGTTATGCAGTGTGTGTGTGTGCGTGTGTGTGTGGTGCGCGCTGTAACGAGCGAATCAGAAATACACTACTGGCCATTAAAATTTCTAAACCAAGAAGAAATGCAGATGATAAACGGTTATTCATTGGACAAATATATTATACTAGAACTAACATGTGATTACATTTTCACGCAGCTTGGGTGCATAGATCCTGAGAAATCAGTACCCAGACCAACCGCCTCTGGCCGTAATAATGGCCTTGATACACCTTGCCATTGAGTCAAACAGAGCTTGGATGGCGGGTACAGGTACAGCTTGCGAGGTGCCGGGGCTAGCAGTGTATTTAATACTAAATTCTTCTAGAATCTACATATGTAAATGATGCTCTAAGCCCCCCCTATTCTAACTCCGACTTTTGCTGTTGCACATGGATTAAAAAGAAACGCGAACTGACTGTATTCGACCCTGCAAGTGGAGTAGAAAAGAGTTTGGCACCTGCAATAATTTCATTTGATAAATAAGTTAAATAAAGGAAAGTTTCATTAACGTAGTGAGAAATGATAGGGTTGCTCTACCGATTAACAGAATGAACGTTCTGTCCAAAATACCAATATGATTTATTATAACTCAAAATAATAAACAAAAACACATGAAACATTTACAGTACACCACATTGGCTCAAATTGGATACTCAAATAAATGCTGTGAAGGTGAAGTTGTCCCTAAACTGGATTGTGACATTTATGACAAAGTGGTATGTGGAGCAATTCCTTGCAACTCAAGTCTTAAGAGAGACACACAGCCAACCCAGCATTAATTGCTGCTACATTAGTGAGAACTCAGACAATGAACACCCAAGACAGAACAAAGTTAGAAAAGACAAACAGGCGCGCTCTGCTGAGCTCTGATTATCACCTAGCAAAATTGCCTGCTTAGCTGGTGCTGCGGACGTACATTACCAAACTGTCTTCTTTACTGCACGGACACGATCTGGCATACCGGAGGCGATGCCTGGTTGCTCGACATCCCGTCGTGGTGATGATAATGTCGCGAGTATAGCCCGAAACGAATTATCCTGGCCTGGTTGTTCCAGACTAAAGACTTCCTAGCAATACAAATGCGCCTCTGAGGGAGACGAAGAAGGCTCGCCACACAATCACTGACGGTACAGTGATTGATTTTAACAAGCGAAGTCACACAGTAACTCCGATACAGTCAACTTTAGCCAAAATTGCTCAAGACAGACAACATAGGCCTCTTGTACGCAGAACGCTCAATTGCCAACTGTACTCGGAAAGTTACGTTGAAGTCGAAACTTCAGCAACTTCGTCAAACAGTTACAATTAAATAAAAGTATATTAGACAGCCAACGGAAAGCAGGCTGTCCAGAGCAGCGAGAGCTCAGTCTTGTAACCTACTCCGACCGAAAGGCGAGAGCCAACTCCCACAAGAGCACCCTTACAGGCCGAACACAGAACATTACCACCCCCACGACCGTGGCCGTGGTTAAACGTTCCAATCAGCAACTCGAAAACCGGCGGAAAATTCCACTCTATTGCCGGAGCACTACCATTCCACCAATGGAGATTCTTGGCGCCAATTTCTGCGCTGATTTTGCTACGTCACGGAGCTATGCCCTGAGCAAGCCAATCACAGTTACGATTTTGCAGAAAGCGCGGGAATTTTCCCGCCACAACTGCCTGGGTACACAAGTCATTCCCACGCCTCGCTGGTAGCCCGCCAGAAAGTGTTTTCGCTAAGTTTCTGCGAAGTAACGGAACCTCTAGCCCAGCCGCTACTTCAGGCCCCTGCGGGCGTGTCTTCTGACAATGTCGGCGTCTGGAAAGCATTCACTCGACTCCCTCACACCCGTCGGCTTATCCCCTTCAAGATCAGCAAAGCCCGCCTGTCACCGGACCACCCGGGTGACGAGAGACGCTGCGTAGGAAGTCCGCGTGTGAAGGAATAGCGACTTTTCACCGCATGCAATTAGAGAGGAAAATCGTAAGATAGAAATATGAGAGGGAGCTCATGCCACCTCTCAAGCTGCCCATGCAGCTTCAACACGATACCACAGTTCATCAAGAGTAAAGACTGGCGTATTGTGACGAGCCAGTTGCTCGGCCACCATTGACCAGACGTTTTCAATTGGTGAGAGAACTGGAGAATGTGCTGGCCAGGGCAGCAGTCGAACATTTTCTGCAGCCAGAAAGGCCCGTACAGGACCTGCAACATGCGGTCGTGCATCATCCTGCCGAAATGTAGGGTTTCGCAGAGATCGAATGAAGGGTAGAGCCACAGGTCGTAACACATCTGAAATGTAGCGTCCACTGTTCGAAGTGCCGTCAATGCGAACAAGAGGTGACCGCGACGTGTAATCAATAGCATCCCATACCATTACGCCGGGTGATACGCCAGTATGGCGGTGACGAATACACGCTTGCAATATGCGTTCACCGCGATGTCGCCAAACACGGATGCGAGCAGCATGATGCTGTAAATAGAACCTGGATTCATCCGAAAAAATGTTTTGCCATTCGTACACCAAGGTTCGTCGGTGAGTACACCATCATGGGCGCTCCTGTCTGTGATGCAGCGTCAAGGTTACCGCAGTCATGGTCTCCGAGCTGATAGTCCATGTTGCTGCAAACGTCGACGAACTGTTCGTGCAGATGGTTGTTGTCTTGCAAACGTCCCCATCTGTTGACTCAGGGATCGAGACGTGGCTGCACGATCCGTTACAGCCATGCGGATAAGGTACCTGACATCTCGACTGCTAGTGATACGGAGCCCTTGGGGTCCAGCACCGCGTTCTGTATTACCCTCCTGAACCCACCGATTCTATATTCCGCTAACAGTCATTGGATATCGACCAACGCGAGCAGCAATGTCACGATACGATGAACCGCAATCGCGATAGGCTACAATCCGACCTTTATCAAAGTCGGAAACGTGATGGTACGCATTTCTCCTCCTTACACGAGGCATCACAACGACGTTTCACCAGGCAACGCCGGTCAACTGCTGTTTGTGTATGAGAGATCGGTTGGAAACTTTCCTCATGTCAGCACGTTGTAGGTGTCGCCACCGGCGCCAACCTTGTGTGAATGCTTTGAAAGGCTAATCATTTGCATATCACAGCATCTTCTTCCTGTCGGTTAAATTTCGCGTCTGTATCACGTCATCTTGGTGGTGTAGCAATTTTAATGGCCAGTAGTGTAGTTACAAGAGAAATAGAAAATCGTCAAGGTATGAATATCTGGTAACTTAGATGGTGCCATTCAGAACCATTCGCGTTCGCCAGTTCAGTATGGGGTCATGCGCATTAAGAAACCGCTGATTTCACGCTCGCTGACTTAGAATTGGACAGAGGGAGACACAATCACGCACTGGCCGTAAACAAGCAGACCCAAATGCAGTATACAGACGAAACGCCAAACAGCAGGTCGGATTATCAACAGCCGACAGCAGGAACTATGTGAATGATAATTACACCGAGGTGACAGAAGTCATAAGATACTGATATGTACGTATACAGATGGCTGTAGTATCGAATACACAACGTACAAAAGGGCAGTGCATTGGCGGAGCTGTCATTTGTACTCTGGTGATTCGTGTGAAAAGGTATCCGACATGATTATGGCCGCAGGATGGGAATTAACGGACTTGGAATGCGTAAGGCTAGTTGGACGCATGGGTCATTCCATTTTGTAAATCGTTAGGGACTTCGGCATTCCAGATCCTCAGTGTGATGAGAATACCAAATTTCAGGCGTTACCTCTCACCACGGACAAAGCAGTGTACGGCCTTCGCTTAACGACCGAGAGCAGGGGCGTTTTCAAAGAGTTGTCAGTGCTAACAGACAAGCAGTAGTGCTTGAAATAACTGCAGCAACCAAGGTGGGACGTACAATGAACGTATTCGTTAGGACAATGCAGCTACGACAGCAGACACCCGACGCAAGTGCCTTTCCTTACATCAGACATAGCCTGCAGCGTCTCTACTGGGCTCGTGACCGTGTCAATGGGACCCTAGACGATTGGTCTGGTCAGACGAGTCCCGATTTCAGTTGGTAAGAACTGATGGTGGGATTCGAGTGTCTCGCGGACCTCACGATGTCTTGTATGCAGGTTGTCAACAAAGCATTGTGCAAGCTGGTGGTGGCTTCGTAATGATGCGGACGATGTTTACATGTAATGGACTGGATCCTCTGTTCCAACTGAACTGATAATTGACTGGAAGTATTTATGATCGGCTACGTGGAGAACATTTGCAACCATTCATGAACTTCATGTTCTCAAACATGGCACCGTTCTACAACTGTCCATGACTGGCTTGAAGAACGTTCAGGACGATTCGAGCGGATGGTTTGGCCATCTAGATCGCCGGACGTGAATCCCACGGAACATTTAAGGGACATAATCGAGAGGTCAGAGAGTTCGCAGTTATGGACGGCTATAGACAGAGCATGGCTCAGTTTTCTATAGGGAACTTCCAACGAATTGATGAGTTCATGCCAAGTCGGGCTGCTACACTACGCTGCATGAAAGGAGGCCCGCCACGAAATTGGAAGGTATCCCATTACTTTTGTCTCCTCAGTGTACACTCAGTTAAGCTTGGACACTAAAAAAGATTTGTAAAACTTACCTGTACGTACCTGCATCTGTTGTCCATCGCGATGTGAAACTGAACGTAAGTGTTCGATTAGAACGATAGAAACTGGACCCTTTTCATGGTTCGTGGTCTGAAAAACATTCTTTAGACTTTACTGTGTGTGATCTGTTACTAATGAAGTATTCGGCCATTGAGGCCATTGTTCTAGTAATTACTTAATATATAGAGTGAGGGTACAAGCCTCGTCTGTGTTTTACACATGTTTTAAGTGGGCCTTAGGACTCAAATGATAGCCCAGTGTGTCAAACCTTCAACATGTTCATATGTGTGCTGGTTTGTTTGAAAATATGAAAAGAACAATTTCCTACCAATTTTTTTTAACCTCAGAAGAGAAGAGGTTTCCTGTGCTCCGCAGAAGTCTATTGCAGCTGATCAGTCGGCTGTTCAACGCTGGAAAACATTAACTTGTGAGCATCTATACGTTCCAGATTGACTAACTAGCTGTATCTCCCATACCTGAACCTCTGCTGACAGAACGTCACGTGTTTCAGGGGTTAGCATGGGCTCAGGAGCGCCGGCGTCGAGGACTCGACGGGTGTAAAAATAATCTGATCTGGCCAATTGTTCAAAATGACAGTCACAATGCATTATTTATTTTGCCGCCAACCGGTTTCAACCCTCGATGGGGTTATCTTCAGGGCAATTTACACCATTTGGTCGCTCGCTGGAGTCGTCACCCTGCTTGTGCACGGTTGGTAGCCATGCATAGTAGCTGTGCATTATTACCAACCGTGCACAGTCAGGGTGACGACTCCAGCGAGCGACCAAATGGTGTAAACTGCTCTGAAGATGACTCCATCGCGGGTTGAAACCGGTTGGTGGCAAAATAAATAATGCGATTGTGACTGTCATTTTTAATAATTGGTTATAAGTAAACCAATCACTGTTATCTCCACACAACTATGTTGTCTAAAAATTCAGAACTCTGGTGGCTAGGCTCGTCTATGATCGAAAACCACTGACCCACATGCCAACAGGGCCGTTGCCTATAGTGGAGGTGTTCTCATGTCAGGTACATTTACATTCGCTGAAATGGGTCCCCTGATACGTCTGCCATCGCCCATCGCTGGCAAACTCTTATTATAACGTTACTTTATTTACAAACAGCAACCCCAAAAACGACATTGACCTTTTATTTAATTATTTATGGTTAATTTGCCTGATCAGGTTATGCTCCTCGGGCTCTCTCCAACATCGGAGCAGGAACTGTAGACGTAAAAAACTGATTAAATAACATAATGTCAGAGACATTACTGGTCTCATAGAGATATGATTTTAGGTTTATGGACTGAGCTGGCGATTGAAAATTTGTACCGAGGCCGGTAATCGAACCGAGTCTACTGCTTACTGGGCAGGCGCGTTAGCCACTAAGCCAACTTGGCAAAGCGGTTCAACAGCTGCACCGACTGCCCTGGCATGCCTCCCTTCTCGACCCAAATTGGTTTCGATTCCCGGCCTTGGCAAAAATTTTCACTCGTCGCTTCACTCTGTATACGTAAAATGTGAAAGACTGTTACAAAACATATTCAGTATTTATGCATAATTGTGGCTCAGTTGTGAACGCCTGACGCCCATTGTTATGAGAATGGTCATAACTATCAACGCAAATAATAGTAGCGACTAACAATAATAATAATAATAGCATACATTAACAATAATTATAATACAAGGCGAACAGAAAAGTCGAGCATACATTTTTCTTTGATTTCAAAAATTTATTTCTAAGAGACTACGCTAGATACAGCTACTCGGCTTGCTGCATTTGGTAGCTCAACTCATGAAGATGTTTATGTATACAGTTCCACATGTCCTGTGTTTGTTAGCCGTAGAACATCTAGGCGATAATCAATTTCTAGCCATGTCTTTGCCAACATCTCTTCCGTCAACGCCTCTACTGCATCTCCTATTCGTGATATGAGTTTACATATCAGGAACTCAATACTTTATCCTTAACGTAACTCCACAAAAAAGTCATCACCGATTATTTCTGGTGAACGTGGTTATGGTACTTGCCGTGTTCCCTCGTAAGTCACGGCCTACCGGCTCCCTGGTAGTCATCCGCCAGAAACGCCCATATGCTCGCGGTGAAGCGCTTTGCCGCCCTGTCCGAGCCGCTTTGACGCCCCCATGCAAACGACCAGAAGCGTAAACGTCCTGCTATCGTAAAAAAAAAACAGTGCCATCAAAGGTCGACATAACGCTGTATAATATGCCCGCTTACATACGCCTATTGCTCTGGTTCTGGACGATTTAACGTTTAAATCTTGATTTCCGCACTTTGGTGATCCATTCTCTGTCCTAATATGAAATACCATATTATACTTTGTCACCTCAAACAATTTCATATTTTATTCCCCTTCGTCTCTTATTTTACAGTAAGGAACAAATGTAGAGCTCAAGTTTCGTGAAGTTAAAATACTGTTTGGTTCTACTTACGATTTTTTGTCATTATTACATATGATCGTCCTGGCGTATGTATTTAGTTGGTTACGCGCACCAGGAAGTGGCGTTTGCGAACGTATTTCAAACATAATGTTTTGAACATGGATGTGATCAGCAACCGTAATTAATTACAATGTTAGGGGCGCCTTCTTCAGAAGAAACTGTTACCTTACCTAACAATATCACAGGAAGGTACATTAACAGCAGGTAGGCATTAGAACGAACACATAATTTTTACAAATTAAATTGCTTAAAAATACTCGCATGTGGTTAAAAGGACATTTGAGTGACATCGCTCTAGTCAAAACATTAAAACCACAATTAAAACATTTTCCACCTGAATACATAACAGGTATAGTCAAAATTTTAAAACAATATATAAATATGCCACTAACGGCACTACAGTGGTATAGGACAGACTACACTATTGGCCATTAAATTGCTACGCCAAGAAGAAATGCAGATGATAAACGGGAATTCATGTTATACTAGAACTGACATGTGATTACATTTTCACGCAGTTTGGGTGCATAGATCCTGAGAAATCAGTACCCAGAACAACCACCTCTGGCCGTAATAACGGCCTTGGTACGCCTGGACATTGAGTCAAACAGAGCTTGGATGGCGGGTAAAGATACAGCTGCCCATGCAGGTTCGACACGATACCACAGTTCATCAAGAGTAGTGACTGGCGTATTGTGACGAGCCAGTTGTTCGGCCACCATTTACCAGACGTTTTCAGTTGGTGAGACATCTGGAGAATGTGCTGGCCAGGGCAGCAATCGAACATTTTCTGTATCCAGGAAGGCCCGTACAGGACCTGCAACATGCGGTCTTGCATTATCCTGCCGAAAAGTAGGGTTTCGCAGGAATCGAATGAAAGGTAGAGCCACGGGTCGTAACACATCTGAAATGTAACGTCCACTGTTCAAACTGCCGTCAATGCGAACAAGAGGTGACCGAGACGTGTAACCAATGGCGCCCCATACCATCACGCCAGGTGATACGCCATTATGGCGATGACGAATACACGCTTCCTATGTGTGTTCACTGCGATGTCGCCAAACACGGATGCGACCATCATGATGCTGTAAACAGAACCTGGAATCATCCGAAAAAATGACGTTTTGCCATTCGTGCACCCAGGTTCGTCGTTGAGTACACCATCGCAGGCGCTCCCGTCTGTGATGCAGCGTCAAGGGTAACTGCAGCCATGGTCTCCGAGCTGAAATTCCATGTTGCTGCAAACGTCGTCGAACTGTTCGTGCAGATGGTTGTTGTCTTGCAAACGTCCCCATCTGTTGACTCAGGGATCGAGACTTGGCTGCACGATCCGTTACAGCCGTGCGGATAAGATGCCTGTCATCTCGACTGCTAGTGATACGAGGCCGTTGGGATCCAGCACGGCGTTCCGTATTACCCTCCTGAACCCACCGATTCCATATTCTGCTAACAGTCATTGGATCTAGGCCAACGGGAGCAGCAATGTCACGATACGATGAACCGCAATCGCGATAGGCTACAATCCGACCTATACAAAGTCGGAAACGTGATGGTACGCATTTCCCCTCCTTACACGAGGCATCACAAAAACGTTTCACCAGGCAACGTCGGCCAACTGCTGTTTGTGTATGAGAAATCGGTTGGAAACTTTCCTCATGTCAGCACGTTGTAGGTATCGCCAACGGCGTCAACCTTGTGTGAATGCTCTGAAAAACTAATCATTTGCATATCGCAGCATCTTCTTCCTGTCGGTTAAATTTCGCGTCTGTAGAACGTCATCTTCGTGGTGAAGCAATTTTAATGGCCAGTAGTGTATATGTACCTGGCGCGCCAACGTCCGAGGGCTTCTCCGCGGTCATTTCCGGTGCGGCTCTCCTCTTGCTACCTCTGACGGTCGTTCGCTGCAGCAAAGGAAGCCAGGATCAGTTTACCTTGAGGTTTTCCTCTTTCTTGATGAAGCTGTTCTCGTGTTCGTGTATTTCTACAGCTTCTCTGAACAAGCGGGTGTGATAGTTCTCTACAGCCAGAACTTCCGTGTCGGCGAATATTACTACGTTGTCGGTCTCACACAGCGCGTGCTCTGCCCCAGCCGATTGCTCCACCTGACCCAACCTGCAATGTCGTTTATGTTCTGTGATCCTGCTGTTGATCGATCGTCCAGTCATTCCAATATAAATTTTTCTGCATGTGCATGGTATGCGGTATATTCCTGGCATTGCAAGTGGGTCCCTTTTCTCTTTTCCCGATCTGAGACAC
Source organism: Schistocerca nitens (assembly GCF_023898315.1). Classification (NCBI taxonomy): domain Eukaryota; kingdom Metazoa; phylum Arthropoda; class Insecta; order Orthoptera; family Acrididae; genus Schistocerca; species Schistocerca nitens. The sequence goes on along the minus strand of NC_064620.1, from coordinate 514,978,560 downwards.
TCTTTGATTTTCTTTGTCGGTTTGTAAATAGTCTTTACGCCGTGTTTGCGCAATATACGGCCGATTCTGTCCGTCACTCTGGGTAGGTATGTCAGAAAGGCCGTACCTGACATTCATTTTTCTGATTTCCCACTTCGCCAAGTGTTTGGGTCTGTCATACTTCTAATATCACTTGCGGAGTACCCATTGCTCCTCAGACATTTTCCAAGTGTTGTATTACGCGTCCGAGGTGCTGTGGCTCACACATTCGTCTTTCCCGCGTTACGAGCGTCTTAATCATGCCTCTTTTCTGGCTCGTTGGTGATTTGATAGTTTGTGCCGATATCGGTCCGTGTGTGTCGGTTTTCGATACATGCTGTGTCCCAGGTTTTCACCATCGCCTGTGACCAGCACATCTAGAAAAGGTATTTTTTGGTCCTTCTCTACTTCCATAGTAAATTTTATGTTGGCATGGAGACTGTTCAAGTGTCTTAGGAAGTCAGCGGCACAGTCGGCTGGGTCTGCTGGCAGCCCCTGCGCAGTGTCGGAGCATGTGCGGAGCTGTCCGATCGCCACGACCTTCGTCTTCATCGACCCAGGACGTCAAAGGTAGTAGTTTCAACTACCCAAGCCACGTCCATTCGTGTTGTGGTGGTTCGTTTCGGTGGTTTACCGTTGGGGAGGTTTTCCTGTGAGCAACACCGAATGTTTCTACTGCTGAAATTTAGCCACCATGCGCTGCAATTAACTATTTTGGTTGACTACAATTCGAGTGCACCAGTGGAATTTTCTGCCTTGTGGCCGTTAGTGTTCTGGTTACCTGCCCTGGGCACTGACATAAATTCAGGTAGTGTTCTTTTGGGGTAAGTTAACTATATTACCGTGTTTCAAATTCAAGTGTACCAACGGAATTTTCTGCCTAGTGTCTGTTAGTGTTCCGGTTACCTGCCCTGGCCATTAACGTAATTTCAGGCAGCGTCCTTTCCTCACCTGTTGTCGCTGTCCAACATGGTGTGTAATTTTGACAGCTAATACAAACTCCATTGTGGATTATCATGTTTGTAACCTTTTCTGTTTGAGTTCTCATTTACTGATTGATGGGAAGCAAGTCGTTGTGTCGGTCGGTCCGTGGCTGTCCCCCCTGGTTGGGTTCCGACGGATCAAGCGTAGTTGGGCTCACCACCTGTCTCGCCTAAGTGAACGAGGGCAGACCGACCTCCCTGGAGGCTTCTGAATGCCACCGGTGTTTAATTATCTGTTTTCAGCTGCTTAAAGTTTAAGGCTTATGGCTATTTTCCTTTTGTCTTAAAAATTTTGCAAAATTAATTCTTAAATTTATCTTTCAAGCTTAAACATTGCGGGCTTCTGCCTTTAAAAGATTATCGAAATATATTTTAAAATTTTGAAACTTAATTGTGGCCTTCAGCCATTTGTACTGCACCTTGCATATGTTTATTCTATCTACTTTGCGGTGATGTTTTTTAACTGTTTTATTGCTACCTTAATTGGATTTTGATCTTATTGATTTGGTAAGATTTCTTGTTTGGAGGCCTTCAGTGGTGGAAGAGTTGCATTCGGTAAAGGTCCGGCTATGTGCCGCTTTGGTTGTAAAAGTGTTATTAAATTACAGTAAATTACAAATTAGAAGATGATACTGACCCGAACCTATTTGGCCCTTTCCACAATCCTAATTACCTGTTCTGCCCAGCGGGTTTAGCGGGCGTATCACCTTGCAACGTCTTACTGTGGGCAGTGTGCAGTCAAGTCCACTTAAAATGAGAAGTCTGCACTTCGTTCCAGATGTTTTAATTTTCGTTACTGCACTACTTTTTTGCTTCATAAATTCAACAGTAGCGAGTTTTAAATCGGAAAATCGTTCCAGGCCTGCCCCTTAACCTACAAACTGTGCAGAAACAAATGGAGTCTCCATGTTCTTTGTTCAGCTGCACTGAAAAGCGTTGCAACTACAGTGGAATAATGCGTGCGATTTCAGAAATTTTACTATTCGTACAATTTATTCACGTGCTCCAGGCCTGCAAATTTAGCACAAAGTGCTTTTTGATATACAGAACAATGAATACCGTCTGTCGATCGTTGGAATTTTTTGCTCTTTCATGGTCAACTAAACCTTTAAATTGTTATTGCATGGAATTGTAATGAAGTTTCATAACAGATATGCTCTTCTTTCACTTAATGCCAACTGAGAATTCTCATCCCTCTCTTCCGTCATTCCTGTTCATTTTAAAGGATTGAGGCGATAGATCGCTAAACTGCCGCATTTTATGCAAACAGCCACTGGACCGGTGAAGGTCCTTCTTACGACGAAAAAATAGCGAATGCTGAACGGCCTGAGAGCACGATTTTGCTGAGGTGAAGAGAGTTGCGCCGACCGAAAAACGTCGCACCGCAGTGCTAAATGTGGCGCTGTTCTGGGTAGTTCCGACAAGGAGCGATCAAAGCCGACCGACATACCTGGCCTTGGCACACTCGTTTCACGCACACACTGCACGTGTGAAGTTTGGCATGTCGTGGCCATCCCTGACCTAGACTGTGACCTTCAATTTGCTTCCAGAAGGAAGTGCGTCTCAACACCCCACCATATGAAATACGTCCTTTGTGTACATACGAGGTGCGGCTAGAAAAAAACCGGACTGATCCTGGAAAAAACATTTATTTACAATTATTTACAATTTCATGTTATCTCCTTCAATGTACTCTCCTCCTCGGTCTCTACACCGCTCCATACGAATTTTCCACTGTTCATAGCAATGCTGCAGATCATTTTCGGTAAGTCCATACATTACTTCCGTCGCTTTTTCTTTTACTGCTTCAACAGTCTCAAATCTAGTTCCTTTCAAAGCTGACTTGACTTTAGGGAAAAGAAAAAAGTCACAGGGGGCCAAATCAGGTGAGTAGCGTGGATGATCTAAGATGGGAATGTTGTGTTTTGCCAAAAACGTCTTCACTGACAACGCACTGTGAGCTGGGGCATTGTCTTGGTGAAGGATCCATGACTTTTTTCTCCACAAATCGTTCCGTTTTCTCCGTACTCGCTCACGTAGGGTAGCCAGGACGCTAATGTAGTAATGCTGATTCACTGTTTGTCCCTCTGGTACCCAATCAATGTGCACAATCCCTTTGATGTCAAAAAAAAAAAACAATCATCATTGCCTTGAATTTCGATTTTGACATTCGTGCTTTTTTTTGTCGTGGAGAAACAGGAGTTTTCCAATGCATCGATTGGCGTTTAGTTTCGGGATCGTAAGTAAAAAACCACGATTCATCGCAAGTAATAACATTTTGTAAGAAGGTGGGATCACTTTCAATGTTTTCCAGGATGTCAGAACAAATCATTCTTCGGCGTTCCTTCTGTTCAATTGTGAGACACTTTGGAACCATTTTTGAACACACTTTGTTCATGTTGAAACTTTCATGAAGAATCTGCCTAACACTTTCCTTGTCAACTCCTGTTAACTCAGACACTGCTCTAATTGTTAAACGGCGATCTTGTCGAACAAGTTTACCGATTTTTTCAATGTTTGCATCAGTTTTTGCTGACAATGGTCTGCCAGTGCGAGTGTCATCACTGGTGTCTTCGCGGCCATCTTTAAATCGTTTAAACCACTCAAACACTTGTGTTCGCGATAAACAATCATCGCCGTACACTTGTTGTAACATTACAAACGTTTCACTTGCAGATTTTCCTAGTTTGAAACAAAATTTGATGTTAACACGCTGTTCTTTCTGTACACTCAACATTTTCCGACGCACAGACAAAACGTCAACTACTTAAAACAGACGCCACGGGCAGACTGAGTGCAGGAGGCAGATGAAACTCGAGCAGTAGGCGGAGCGAGAGTCACGTGACAGGCCACGCGACTTTCAGCCTTATTGCATTCGTTTTATTGTTTCACCAGTACTAGTCCGGTATTTTTCTAGCCACACCTCGTATATGTACACAGCTACACCTACCCCTACCCCATCATAATTACGAGGGTTGTCCAGAAAGTAAGTTCCGATCGGTCGCGAAATGTAAACCACTGGGAAAATCCGGTAAAGCTTTGCACACATGTGTTGGACAGTGTCTCTAGTATGCCCGTCGATCGTGTCCCGTCGCTCTTTTCAGTTTTGAGTGAACAGTGAGCACGTAAAGATGTGTAGGGAATAGCGTCTCCCGCCAAGTATGAGGGCCTGGTTACAGATTTCGCCTGTGTCATGCATCCCTCATAACACAACTGTCGAGCAGTTCCTTCAACATTCCAATTCTCGGCCTCCCACTGCAGGCGCAATGAAGACGCACCTGCAGCATTTCCGATGAGAAGTGTTCGATCACCCACAATACAGTCCGTAATTGGCTCCCCCTGAGTCTCATCTCTGGTCACAAGAACCGCTGGCTACGAAGACAAAATTTTTCCACAGACAACGAGCTGCAGACTGTGGTATCGATAGCAACGATGCCACGGAATAGTTTCTCAAGTTGGCACTACAAGAGACACAGACGACAGCGCCCTCTAGCCGATGCTGTCGAGGTCTACGAGCGCCGCGACTGCTTCAGCCCATTTCATCAGGTGCAGCCAGCCCGGAAACTTCGCTTCAGATTTACTCTACATACGACGGGTCTAAGACTTCGCATCTGTCCAAAGTTATGTATTCTTCTTGCACCAGTAAACCACTTTTACTCACTGCAGTACCGACATATTTTTTCTGCTCCTGCTCCTACCCACGCGCCGCCTTCCAGGCGGGATACAAAACAGACCAATGCAGATAAGTGGCCGAAAGCACAGGTCGATACTTTCTTCTATGACGGGGATATTGGAAAGTTGATACAACACTACGACAAAACTTGAAGTTGGAGCGGCGACTATGTAGAGAAATAGGTGGAAGGTGTACCTAACTCTTGCAAATAAAACGTTTCTGGTTTTCACTGTGGTTTCCATTTTGCGACTGATCGGAACTTACTTTCTGGACAACCCTCGTATAAACATCAGTTCCGCTACTTGGCAGTGTAATTATTTCACGATGTTTCCCATCTATAGCTTCAAGCCAGTGTGGGAAGTTCCACTGCTCCTCAATGCCCTGTGCAATTTCTTACCAATCATTTGCATACTGAGGAAACTGAAACAAGAGGATAAATACAATACTGCCAGTAAAACAGTTACCGCATAATGCAGAGGAAGTGGGTGCCTTCCTGATACATCTCAACAGTTTCAGCCCGAAAATACAATTAACTGTGGAGGCGGAGAATAACGGTCAACTGAATTTCTTGGATGTGTCTATTATCAAGCGAGTGAACATGAGTTTGAGCCACAGAGCATACACTAAAGCCATGCATACTGATCGGTGCATAAAGATGCTAACCAACACACTAGAAAAAAGGAGAGGTGATTAAACCTTGGTAGATAGGGCGCACAAAATTTGTGAACCGTCTTAAAAGATGAGCTTGAACATCTACGGTCGACATTCAAGAACAATGGTTATTCTAGCAAGGAGGTTTCGCCCTGGGGAGAAAATCAGGACCGATGAGGAACGACGGCCGCCCAATAGGGAAACTTTTCCATCCGTTCATCATTACGATTACAGATCGCATTGGAGAAAGTGTTGAGCAAGTACGTTGTGGAAACTAGCTTCAGACGCACCAGGAAGATGAAATAATGTTTAAGATTGGCAAAAAATATATAACATCCTTTGCCTACACCGAGTGTACGTAAATTTTCTCGTAGTTGTGCACTGGTTTATATTGGTACCACAAAAAGAACTGTTAGTACCCGTCTCGTTGAACACAAGAGGTATTGCCACATGAGACGTACGGATAAATCAGCTGTAGCGGAACATCTTTACCACGAGGTTTATCATGAAATAAAATTCACAAAGACCAGTGTCTTATCGAAGACATCGTAATACCATATGCTTATGTACAGAGAGGCTGTAGAGACTTAAAAACATCATAATAACTTTAACAGAAAAGAGGATGTTGTTAAATTAGATAAAACTTGGGTGTCAACATTGCGACCTACGAATGACGATAGATTACTTTCAATCGAGAATATTGGCATTACCAGCGATAATCGTGTAGCCGACGTCACGTGATAGACTGTGGTGCCCTCTACACTGCCTATACACTCGGCGCTCCCTCGAGTCCTGGTTGCAGTTCGCCATTGTAGCTCTGAAGATAGGAAACGTTAGAAGAAAGTTTTAAACATCTACCACGACCTAATAGCCCGAAGTGTTAAGTGAAGTCAGTACCAGAACACAGTCAAACAAAAGAGGATATCATTGAACATAGTTTATCTCCTAAAGCTGTGAGAGACGAAAGCCTAAGAGAAGTGATTTTTGTCCTACAAAGTGTATCAAAAGAGACTGCGAAGGAAACTGAGCCTCCAAAACAGAAAAAAAGGCAGCAGGCCTAAAGGAGACAGTGACTTCGGTGATGTATTTCAAATAATTAAAGGAGTAAGTTACAATGTAAAAGAGGAAAGTACTTAGGAAAAATAAGATCCCCATCTAATAGCTTCGGAGAGTATGTTGCGTCCAAACTGAAAAATTACAGAGTTTATGTACAAAATGCTGTACAAAATGAAATGTAGGAAATACTATTTCGGCTGTACATGAGCAATTTCAACCTCTGGGAGAAGTCTTGCCAATTGATATCGTGTGTACCGCTTCCGCCGACTCATCAACAGGCACAACATAAGTGAAAATTATAATTAGTGTAAGAAAAATGCACTGAAGAGCGTAGGCATGCGTATTCAAATACAGGGATATGTAAACAGTGGCCCGCATCTCGTGGTCGTGCGGTAGCGTTCTCGCTTCCCACGCCCGGGTTCCCGGGTTCGATTCCCGGCGGGGGCAGGGATTTTCTCTGCCTCGTGATGGCTGGGTGTTGTGTGCTGTCCTTAGGTTAGTTAGGTTTAAGTAGTTCTAAGTTCTAGGGGACTTATGACCACAGCAGTTGAGTCCCATAGTGCTCAGAGCCATTTGAACCATTTGTAAACAGTATATATATGAAGATGGTATCTGTTCTTTCTGACATTATCTGTTCTTTCGGACATGCGCGAAGAGAATCGTTCAACATGTCCGAAAGAACAAATACCATCGATGACTGTGCAGCTCGTTAGAATGAATTTACAATTAAATCAATACAATGAAATGAATACCCTTAGCTGCATACAGGAGTTGATATGCGTCAACGGGCACAGTTTAAAATGTGTGCCCCGACCGGGACTCGAACCCGGGATCTCCTGCTTACATGGCAGACGCTCTATCCATCTTTTTTTTTCAGTTTGTTCGGTATTGTTCGTTGCGTTTTTTGGTCTGGGCGGACGTCACAAGACATCCGTTCAAGTTGATGTTGATTACTTGACTCAGTTTTTTTTATGACAGAGGGCGAGCAGCTCTCTGACCATATATATATATGAAGATGGTATCTGTTCTTTCGGACATGTCTTGTATGGATTTAATTGTAAATTCATATGTAAACAGGCAGAAGAGGCTGCTGCGGTCGGCAACGCCTGTATGAAAATGGTTCAAATGGCTCTGAATACTATGTGACTTAACCTATATAAGACAACAAGTGTCTGGCGCAGTTTTTAGATAGGTTACTGCTACTACAATGACAGGTTATCAAGATTTAAGTAAGTTTCAGCGTGCTGTTATATTCGGCGCACGAGCGATGGGACAGTGTACCGGGAATATCACGAATCCGGTAAAACATCAAATCTCAGACGTCGCTTCGGCCGGAAAAGATCCTGCAAGAACGGGACCAACGACGACTGAAGAGAATCGTTCAACGTGATAGAAGTGCAACCCTTCCACAAATTCCTGCAGATTTCAATGCTGGGCCATCAATAAGTGTCAGCGTGCGAACCATTCAACAAAGCATCATCGATATGGGCTTTCGGAGCGGAAGGTCCTCTCGTGTACCCTTGATTGCTGCACGACACAAAGATTTACGCCTCGCCTGGGCCCGTCAACACCGACATTGGACTGTTGATGACTGGAAACATCTTTTCTGGTCGGACGAGTCTCGTTTCAAATTGTATCGAGCGGTTGTACGTGTATGGGTATGGAGACAACCTCATGCATCCACGAACGCTGCATGTCAGCAGTGGACTGTTCAATGTGGTGGAGGCTCTGTAATGATGTGGGACGTGTGCAGTTTGAGTGATGTGGGACCCCTGATACGGCTAGATACGACTCTGACAAGTGACACGTACGTAAGCATCCCGTCTGATTACCTGCATCCTTTCATGTCCTCGTGCTTTCCGACGGACTTGGGCAATTCCAGCAGGACAATGCGACACCCCACATGTCTATAATTACTATAGAGTGGCACCAGGATTACTCTTCTGAGTTTAAACACTTCTGCTAGCCAAGAAACTCCCCAGACATGAACATCTTTGAGCATATCTGGGATGCCTTGCAACGTGCTGTTCAGAAGAGATCTCCACGCACTCATATTCTTACAAATTAGTCTAGTCCATGCCACGTCGTGTTGCGTCGCTTCTGCGTGCTCGCGTGGGCCTACACGATATTAGGCAGGTGTAGCAGTGTCTTTGGCTCTTCAGTGTAAATTGCATTAAAGTAAACCAAAACAAATAACGTAAATTAATGTAAAACAGAAATACACAAAAGACCTTATCATTCACATGACTTACATTCAATGTATCTGTGTTAATGTCAGAGTTTAGCTACTATTTTACTACATTTAAAAACAGAAACAGTATAAGTGAAAATTATTCGACAAACTCCAAAGCTTAAGTTACGAAGTAGCCTATAAGACTGGTCTTTTGTATATTCTTATATTACATTACTCATTTTAAGGACTGTATCTCCCTGCCATTTACCTTTATAAAATCAACGAATATTTTGCGTATGGCACTGCATACTTCAGGAATTATTGGGGAAACAGATGATTTTGTTATACTAAATAGATATTTGAGACGAGCGTTAACTGTCACCTGTTGCTTAGAATCGCAGCGTTTGTATTAGCTTCTTTTTCTGCCGATATGGATCGTCGATAGTAATTTGTGACTTCTCCTTGAAATCTTCGGTCCAGTTGTTTCTAGAAGAAGGCGAAAATCGTCCATCAACATAGGGGTGAAGTTTAAGAATAAACCAAGCGATGGTTGCAGCTGGAAATTTCCGATCAGAGTCGAACCACCATTTATTTCACGCCTACCCAAGAATATAGACACACAAATTCTTCTGTCTCTACGGCGTTTGGATTTCATGACCAAAATGTTCTCTATACAAAATAAACCAGGTATTTGATACTGAATACTGAAGTTAACGAAGATAACGCGACAAAGATTGAGCCTGAAAAACACACACACATCGCGTGCTATCGCTTCCGTTCGCTCCAGTGCAAACGCGAATTTTCAGGTACAAGTCAACGCGCGCACGCGTGCATTGCTAGCGAAAGCGTGTTCGCCAGTGTACGCTCGTTTTCGCTTCTGTGTAAACGGCGCTTGACGTCGTGCTCCGGCGCTCTGTCGGTAGCCATGTAGACTGCCCAAGGCAGGGTCTCTGCATTTCCCTAGCAAATAAGGCTCGAATAGTGAACTGTCTGTACTCCACAAAAGCGCTTTCCATTTTTCTGCTCTGTGTTGAGTCCCGTACTGCATTCGTCTGCTATCTGCTACTTTATTGGCCAACTTGTCATGCTCTACACAGTTTTCACATTGGGGGTTTCGACGGAAGCGAAGTTTTAAATTCTATGGAAGAATTAATTGCCGATTCCACTTCGGAAAGGGCAGCCGATGATTCTGTTACTGATCCAGATTTCTGTGTGGCTGAATGCTCAGGTAAGCAATAAATAAAAGTAAATAATGTAGTGAAGCGTTTGAAATTTCGTATCGTCTAAATCATGGATGCACGGAAGAAATTCGTGAGAGAAAGTGAGCAAATTAAGGGGTTCTTACATGTCGAATAGTACTGTCAGTTCCTCAATATAGTGACCGTCTGAGGGCGAAAATTGTCGTACTGCCAATACCAGAAATACTGACGATCAGTAATGATACCGACCAAAATATCTCGGTATCCAATTGAGCGTGTGAGAGCTAGTATTAACGGTTTGACAATTCGCCTCACTGTATTTCGCATTTATCCAGTTTGCCTTCTATATAATACCGCAGATATATCCTAAGTACAAGCGATTTAGATTTGTAAACTTTTTAAAATGAACAAAGAAACGATGGCTTAATTTGTTTAGCGTTACAGAAACACTCCATGCCTATGCGATCAGTCGTCAAAATACGACTATTTAAAAAAAGTCTTGCTAACAGTGTTTTTGGATATTAAATACTAAATTTCAAACGCTCTAATGACTTGTCTGTGCTGTATCTTGTTTTTCTGTTCGTTTTCATATTAACATTATTAGATAATTTCCTGAAATTGAACTTAATTATTAATTTATGATGAGTTGCCTACTGCTAGTTGCTTTTAGAGGCGTGCATTTTTCCATGATGACATTGCTAGATCTCAGCATCCCTTCTTCAGAAGCTTGCATTTGCTTACGTGTCGTGCACATGGTTTCTACAGTAAATGCATTGCGTAATTTTGCAAGTGAAATTTTGAAGACAGCTGTTGTAAGACATCGTAAGTAAAGGAACTATGTTCGCAACGCATAAATAAACGTAAACATCTAAAGATGAAATGAACATTAAATGAATGTATTCTCCAAAACGCTTCCCTTAGGGGGTTCAGCAGTCATTTGCTTAGTACGGACTTGGCGACCTCGGGGACTGGTAAGCGCCTTCAGTCCTCTGTCACCGTAAGCTCTGGGCATTTTTCAGTGACCACCGTGTGGCCCAGCGGTGGAATGTTGTGTGTTATAGGGCACGAGGATGTTGACTTGACCGCCCGGATCACGCGGATGGTTCAAAAGTCTATAAAAAAATCCTCAGCCTCAAAGTGTGCTGCGCGCTGATGACACGCATGGCTGTTAAAGTGGAACAGTCGTTAGCGGACAGACTGTGGGAACCTACCGCACCGCAGTTGTATAAGGCTTACCTAAATATGCGGGGATCTGTCTGGGTTGACTTTTATTTCCCTAGCTGCCCATGAGACCAGGATGGATCCTTCGAAACCTTCTCTTCGTCCTCCCAGCGGAAAGAGTGTGCCGCTGGTAGATACCAACACCCAATCAAACAAGAGGGCTCCTGTGGCCAGTCCTCCAGACTTGGCCAGAATGTGTTTCTCATAATTAAACAGAAAGAGGGGAGCTTTGTGAAAGTTTCACCTTTTTACATACACAAATCTTCAGGGGGAACAGCTGGAAGTTTAAAATCTGTCAAGCACTTGCGAAACGGGACACTGTTGGTAGAAACGTCCACTTTCCAACAAATGAAGAACCTCCAGAAAGCCCAGTGCCTCAGACATAAGCAACAGAAACCGACCTGCACAACACCTTGCCGTACAGCAAAGGTGTTGTGACTTGCAGGGATCTGGTCGACATTCCCCGAGAAGAATTGAAAGCCAAGTAGTCCCAGGAAGGCATCGTTGATGTGCAAAACATAATGAAATGGGTGGATGGCGATCTCATGAAATCAGACTCTTTTACACTGACTTCCAGCAGCATAAAACTTCCAGAGCACGTTAAGGCTCGTTTCCTTTGCCTTAGTGTGCGGGCTTATTTCCCTAACCCAATGCGTTGTTTCACATGTCAGTACTTTGGGCACACCACCTTAGGTTGTACAGGAGCATCCACTTGTGGTAAACTTTTATGGCCTCCTACGAAGGTGCTGGCTGTTAATCTCCTCCAAAGGGTGTAAACTGCTCTGGGGATCACCCTATCTGGAGTAGGAACTACAGTGTCTTTCTTAAAGAAAGGAAGATACAGGAGACCAAAACATCTAAGCGTATTTCGTATGATGAGGCTAAAAATATCTGTAAGGCCATGCAGCACACAAAGTTGGCTATCCCCTTTCCATCTGTTCTTAAAGAGCCAGTTCAAAAGACCGATGTTGCTACCCAAACAGAGTTTGCTAGCGTCAGCACTAGTACCTTGTGCTGATGCAGTTCCTTCAAAGCCTCCATTTCCTCCCAAAACATCAACAAGTCAGTGGTCGCTAATTTTGCAGAGCTCCCTGCTACTCCAAAGTTTCAGCCTGGCCCACTGTCCAACACTGCTTCCGCCACTGCCGCCGTTTTGGCCCCAAAGCAAACGCAGAGCAAAAAATCAAAGGCCAAGAGTCCACTAACGATGGAGTTGGGAAATAAACAGTCCAACGATGTTGACGTCGTCCTATCTTACGTCTCTCTTGACTCTTCAGTAGAGCTAATGGACTTTAGGAACTAAAACTGCTGGCACAGGAATATCCCCTGTGCCTATGTTTACAAGAAACCCATTTTAAAGCCACTGACGCCCCTGTGCTAAGGGGCTATACCCTTCACCGAAAGGTTAACCTGACTGGGGACAGAGCCAAGGGAGGAGTTGCTGTGTTTGTTAATAACGTACATCACTCCCCTGCTCTCCAACTGACGACTAACCTGCAAGCAGTTACTGTTGAAATTCATGTGTGTCAAAGGATCACTGTTTGGGTTTGCTCATTGTATCTACCTATGCAAGATGCTATAGACCCTTAGGCTCTCATACATCTTGTGGAACAACTCCAGCGACCATTTTTCCGACTGGGAGACTTCAATGCTCATCATGTCTTGTGGGGCTGGACCTTTGCTTACCCTAAGGGTTGGATTTTGGAGACCATCATGACGCTTCACTAGCTGTGCAACCTCAACATAGATACTCATACTCATTTCTGTACTGCTGTACGTTATCAGCCATCGACCTCTCTTTCTGCTCTCAAGCCCTCACAGACTGTTCAGTGGGAGGTCATTCTAGTGAGCACTTCCCACTCCGCATTCAGCTAGTGGCTTGAGCATTCCCTGAAGAGAAACCACCAAAACTGATGGTCAGCAAGGCTAACTGGACACTGTTGAGCCAGCTGGTAGTATCTCAACACCGCAGCAACGTCCAGGAATGGGTGATCCACACCACACAAGTGTTCAAAAATGGTTCAAATGGCTCTGAACACTATGGGACTTAACATCTATGGTCATCAGTCCCCTAGAACTTAGAACTACTTAAACCTAACTAACCTAAGGACAGCACACAACACCCAGCCATCACGAGGCAGAGAAAATCCCTGACCCCGCCGGGAATCGAACCCGGGAACCCGGGCGTGGGAAGCGAGAACGCTACCGCATGACCAAACACAAGTGTTCCATCATGCTGCTGACTTGTCCATCCTAAAGTCCTGTACATTGGTGGACAGATGCGTGCCATTCAGCAGTATGGGATGGGCCTGCAGTTCTTCGACGGTTTAAATGCCGCCGTGCAGCAGGAAATCTCTCATTCTTCAGAGCTGTGAGAGCCAAGGTTCGAGGTGTAATTGAGGAGAGCGAGAAAAGGTCATGGCAAGCGTTCCTGGTCTCCATCACCCGTCTATGGGAAGCCATCTGGAAGATATCCAGTAAACACATTCGTTTACCAATTGCAGCAGTGCTGAAACTGGGGTGTCCCCTAACAACGCCCAGAGACATCGCCCAGACACTAACAGAGCATTATGCAAAAACTAATGACAAATCCAGCCATTATCCAGCGTTTCGCCACTACCATGTGCCTGTAGAGAGGGGCAACTTGAACTTCAGATCCAATAGTTCTGTCCTAAACCTCCCCCCTCTCCATGTGGGAAATGGTATCAGCCCTGTCTGAGACTCGTGACACTGCACCCAGTCACGACCGAATCCGGTACTGCATGCTCCCTGCAGTGTCAAAGGAAATCCTCCTTGAATATTTTGATTACTTCCCCACTTGTGAAGAGAGGCAATTTTGATAGCTCTCCTCAAACCAGGAAAGGTTACGAGGAGCCAGGGCTAGCAGTGTGTTAAGCACTAAATTCAGCTAGAATTTGCATATGGAAATGATGCTCTAAGCCCCCCCCCCCCTTTCCTAACTCCGACTTTTGCTGCTGCTTATGGATTACAAAGGAACGTGAACTGATTGTAGTCGACCCTGCAAGTGGAGTGGAGAAGAGTTTGGCACCTGCAATAATTTAATTTGATAAAAATTAATTTGACAGTGGAAAGTTTAATTAACGTCATGACAGATGAAAGGGTTGCTCTACAGAACTACAGAATGAAAGTTCTGTTCAAGATAACAATTGTATTGATTCTGACCAAATTCAAAATGAAAAACACATGAAACATTTACAATACATCAATTTGATACACAGATAATTGCTGTGAAGGTGAAGTTGTCCAGAGACAAGCTTGTGACATTTATGACTAATTGGTATGTGGAGCCAATTACTTGCAACTCACATCCTAGTAAGAGCACCCAGCAAACCCGACATTAATTGCGCTGCAACAGTAGTGAGAACTCAGACGATGAAAACCCAAGACAGAACCAAGATAGAAAGAACGGAAACAGGCGCGCTCTGCTGAGCTCTGATTATCACGTAGCAAAATTCTCTAATCTGCCGGTGCTGCGGATATAAACTACCAGGCTGTCTACTTTACTGCAAGAACACGATCTGGCGTACCGGAGGCGATGGCTGGTTGCTTCGACGTCCCACCGTGGTGATGATAATGTCCCGAGTATAGCCCAATACTAATAATCCTGGCCTGGTTGTTCCAGACTAAAGATTTCCTAGCAGTTCAAATGCGCATTTAAGGGAGACGAAGAAAGCTCGCCACACAATCACTGACGGTACAGTGCTTGATTTTATCAAGGGAAGTCACACAATAACTCCAATACAGTCAACCTTAGCAAAAACTGCTCAAGACGGACAACATAGGCCGTTTGTACGCAGAACGCTCAATTGCCAACTGTACTCGGAAATTTACGTTGAAGCTGAATCTTCAGCAACTTCGTCAAACAGGTACTATTAAACAAAAGTATATTAGACAGCCAACAGAAGGCAGACTGTCAAGAGCAGCGTGTGATCAGTCTTGTTACCTACTCAGAGCGAAAGGCGAGACTAGACCCCAATCACAGAGCACCGTACAAGCCGAACAGATTACATTACCACACCCACCACAGTGGCGGTGGTTAAACATGCCAATTAGCAACTTGATAACCGGTGGAGAATTCCACTCTACTGCCGAAGCACTTCTATTAGCCTACACCAATGGAAATACTTGGCGCCAATTTCTGCGCCGCTTTTGCTACATCACGAAGCTTTTCCTTAAGCAAGCCAATCATAGGTAATCTTTAACAGAAAACGCGGGAATTTGCCCGCGAAAACTCCCTGGGAACTCATGTCGTTCCCACGCCTCGCTTGTAGCTCGCCAGAAGGTGTGTTTACCGAATTTCCGCGAAGAAACGGAATATCTCACGCCAGGTGCTCCCTCAGAACCCACCGCGGTCGTGTCATCCCGCTCTTTGGACAATGTCGGCGTCTGGGCAGTATCCAATCCATTCAGCCAGCCAGTCCCTCACACCAGCAGGCATAACCCTTTCTTGACCAGCAGAACCCTCCCGTCTTTCCGGACCAACCATGTGACAAAAGACCCCACGTGGGAAGGAGTAGCAACTCTTCACTGCTTGCAATTAGAGAGGAAAACATTCATATCTTCGGAGTTCTCAATACTAGCATTGCAATGAGTATTTCGGCTATACCTCCCCAAACCGCATTACTAAGAGAAAGATGATTCCTGTAAGCATGAGTGTGGCAGGCCACTGTGTGCATGGGAAAGGCATGCCACCTCTCAAGGTGTCCCAGTAGTTACCAGAGTATATAGCCGTCTAGGAAAGACTATCGAGCGAATGGTTAACCGTCATCCGGTCTAGTTGTCAGAGACCAGGCAACTCCTTAGCCACCCTCAGTGTGGATTCCGGATATTTCGGTCCCTGCTAGAGGCAGGTATTCAGCAAGATTTCCTACGTATAGATCACTTTATCGACATACTGTATTCTTCGATTTCAGTAAGGTGTACGATTTTACTTGGAGACAGTATTTTCACACAACTGCATCAATGGGGCATCTTCATACAGTATTTCCTGACTCAGCGGTTTTTTAGGAACTAGGAACTGAACTGGTGGTACGCTGTCAGGTCATTTTGAGTAGGAGGATGATGTGCCTCAGGACTATTTTAAGCATTACCCTCTTTGCCATAGCCATAAACAGTATCACGTCTACAGTAAGGAGTCGTGTACAGTGCTCCTTTTTTATGGACAATTTTGCTGTTTTCTGTTCCTTCTCCATTGTTGCAATAGTGATCCGTCAATTGCAACTTGCAGTGTGCAGTTCACAGGAGTAGGCTGCAAAGACGGATTTTTCAGTTTTCTGCAGATAAGTACGTGGTGTTCATTTAATCGCTCTCGTCGTATTTTCAGTTTACCTACCTTGCATATGAAGGACATCTTTCAACATCTTAGAGACTCGGTGGGGTTCCTGGCATCATTTTTTACTCCAAATTGTCGTGGTTGCGACACCTGAGAAACCTGAAAGCCAGGACCTTGAAGAAACTGAACATCATAAAGTGCCTTAACCACAGTTCTTGGGAAGTGGACAGGGCGCGTCTGCTCCAGTTTCATAGGGCAGTGTGGCTAGACTATAGTGCCAATATATGGATAGGTGAGGTCTTCTTATTTGAAGATCATTTATGCTGTCCACCCTGAGGGGATTAGGCTGGCCATCGGAGCTTATAGGATCAGCCCCATACCCAGTCTCTGTGCTGAGGGTGATGAACCGCCACTTACAGCTCGACGGCAACTCCTCATGGTGTGTCAGGCATGTCAGTTCCTCACAGCTCTGAGTTCACCCGCATACCATACTGCTAGTCGTCCTCCTCTGGAACGCCTTTTCTCCCACTGTCCACGAACAACAAGGCCATTTTTGATCCACGTGTAGCATGCGCTAGAGCCTCATGGAGTGGAGCAAATATATACAGCCTCAAATCCAGGGTTTTAACCGTCTGCCGTCCTGGTTACTGTAGAGTCATTTCAGATTTAGTGTAGTACAGGAGAGATTAACTCCTGTTTGTGTTTTTAATGTGAAATTTTCTGACATTTTATATGAGCACCACAACCAGTGTAGCTGTCCTTACTGATGGAACAGGGGGACTCCTTTGGTTACTCTGTCGTTTTTCTGGACTGTGATCTCAAGGTCCGACTTCCTCTAAACTTTACCGTCTTCGGCACAGAATTATATGCGATCTTGCGGGTACTATCGCAAATGAGCGCTCTTCCAGTTCTAAATTTATTGTCTGTTCCGATTCTCTGAGTGCCATTTGTGGTGTCATCGCCAGACACCACTAATGCTAGGTGGTAGCCTTTAAATCAGCCGCGGTCCGTTAGTATACGTCGGATCCGCGTGTCACCACTATCAGTGATTCCAGACCGAGCGCCACCACACGGCAGGTCTAGTCTAGAGAGACTCCCTAGCACACTCCCAGTTGTACAGCCGACTTGGCTAGTGATGGTTCACTGTCTACAGACGCTCTCAATTGCAGAGACGACAGTTTAGCATAGCCTTCAGCTACGTCATTTGCTACGACCTAGCAAGGCGCCATATTCAGTTACTATACTATCTTCAAGAATGTCTTCTGAACAGATAATATTGTGACTCATGTACCATCAAGAGCGACGTTCATCATTAATGGATTAAAGTTAAGTATCAAACTAATTATGTCCGCTTTCTGAATTCTCATTCCTTGTCATGTTCCAGACCTCATGTCAGTATAGTTATTCCCTCCTCACGCCAGCCTGCGTGAGCTAAAACGCGTGCACTTCGGCCTCCACTCGTAACACGGTGTTGGCTCTTCTGCTAATACAAAACCATTCATTCTCTACAACGTTCGTACCCAGCAGACAAAGTAGTCCAAAACATCCAGGATGCCCTACTCCAACTACTGAAGAAGGAGGTGTCTTTTTGCTAGGTATCAGGCCAAGTGGGTATTGCGGGGAACCAAAGGGCGGATCTAGCAACCCCCTGCACTATAGCCTCGCTGTTGCAGTACAGATTCTTGTGTCGGTGGGAGGATGAATGGCTGGGACAATAAGCTCCGTCTAGTAAAGCCCAGAACGCGGTTGTGGCCTATCTGCTTCAAACCACGTCGACTGGAAGAGGTCCTCCTTTCTCGTTTTCACACAGGCCGTAGCCCTATGACGGATAGCTTCTCCCTCCTGCGAGAGGATGCTCCAGTGTGCGGTGCTTGTGTGTGCAGATCACTGTGCGCCCCTTTTATTCGGCTGTTTTTTTTATTTTAAGACCAGCAGGCAGCGGCGGATTTTCCGGCGGATTCGCCTTCTGTTTTAAGTAACATTCAAATGAATGTGGTTCCAGTTTTAGAGTTTTGTAAATTCCCCAGTATTGTACCTAAGATCTTAGGGAGATCGTTTTCATGAGTTAACAGGGTGGCTAGCTCACCCATGTTTTTTGTAAGTGGTCATCCAGTGATGTTTCCATGTGCCTTTCTTTTAACTCCTTTGCCGTTTTGCTTATGTTTTAATATCATATATAGCTACTTTCCCTCTTTTTCCATTGTTTTAGGACATGTGAGATAGTGATTGTGTGGTCAGTGTGAGTGGGGAGGGAGCGAGAGCATGAGTGTGCGACAATTTTAGAGATTTTATCCACATTCGTTTGTTTTAATGAGTGTAAGCGTGCTGATAACCTCGTTGTTGAGAGCCCGTAAGCTACAAACACACACACACACACACACACACACACACACACACACACACATACACACACTTAAAAAGGCGTGTTTTCAGGCAGAATTTGTTGGCTTGGGTTGTCAGGAAAAGTTGCCATTGGTATCAGTGAGTTTAAGCATTAACAGTAACAGCGTCAAACTAAACATGTGAAATGTCTCCTTCGAAAAATTAGTGAATTACTGTGCTGGTTAACCCCTTACCTTATTTGATTTTCAAACAACTGAGCAAAACTGAAGGTACTCAGACATTTCTCCCTTTACTTATTCTGACCATGACTAAACTGACACACAATATCTTTAGCCCAACGCAATCTGACTTTCAATAGTCTCTACAAAAGAATGGCCCTGACTAACAATAACCTATACCTTTCATGAATCACTTACCTCACAAAAATCTTCGTTACTCGAACTACTGCAAAACAGCGAGCGCCAATACTACCAGCTAAATAAAAGATTCTAACTACTGAAGGCACTAACTACTGATAGGCATACTAAGCAAATGAAAGATTTTGATAGAGAACAAACCATGTATTTACCTTAATAGTGTTCAAAAGTCATAATATATATATCAGTTCATGATATCCAGTATTCCAAATTTACTCTTTCTGGCGGACACAAGTCCAGATCGTCCGCTCTTAAAATTCTGCCATCTCTCTCCCGACATCCACCACTGCTGGCGGCTCACCTCCAACTGCGCAGCGCTACGCGCTGTTCACAACCAACTGCCCAACACTACAATAACAAATACTGCAACAATGCCGACCAGCCTCAGATTGCTCACAGAACAGTCAGTGATTTTCATACAGAGCGCTACGTGGCATTACCAACATAAAAACCTAAACAGCCTACTTACATAGCCCCCATGTTCCCCCAAAAAAATTTTACAAATTCTCTTGGGCAGTGGCCAATGCAGATTTGAAAAAATTGTTCATAATTACAATAACAAAGATATAAAATGCACACACTTATTGATACAATGTTGGTCAAAAGCTAAAATTTTCTCACAGTCGATAAAGACAGTCCTGATCGTTCATCACAGTAAAATTGCAGTGTTTTTTTCTCAAAGTCTGAGCAGTAAAAGAAAATGCACACGGAAGTAGTGGATTTCCATTCAGTCTTGAAGAAGTAGTGTTGTCCTTCCAACGGAAAGACAGTGCTGACTCTTGACATGCAGACAGGTAATGGTCCACAACAGAGCAAACCCACAGCAGAGTCAGTCAAAGTTAAAGAATATTGGTAGGTAGGTCTTCACAGAGCAGACCCACTGCAGTCCTTGTAGAAATAATGGTATTGGTGGCTCATCATAGGTGCAGACCCACTGCAGTCCTTGTAGAGATAGCCAGCAGCCATCTGTTGCGACTGTGCAGGTGCACAATCACCATTAAAGAGTCTTGCAGACAAGATAGCAAGTCCATAAACCACCACTTGTGCACTTACAAAGTTTTTGGAATTCTCATTAGAACCAGCAATGCTGTTAACCAGTCCCTTGCTTAATTATTAACACACGTGCAAACACTAACAGTCCCCTTTTTTCTCGCATATTCTGTGTGTACTATGACCAACAAAAACGTGTGCAGTGAGATGAAACTTAATTTGAAGAACTGGAGTCTATACAACTATAAATTTACAACATAAGAATACAATTACAAAGGTACAAAATACATCATTATAGAACATAATAGTACAGATAACATTTGTAGTATTATGGGCTTTACAAAAGAATAGAAATAAACTTCTACATCAGTGTTACAGGAATTATGACGTAAGTAAATAATGAGAATAAATTTCGATACATTTATTTCACACATGAACATTAAAACAGAACAGAATAAACAATGTCTAAACATCTTTACAAAGTAAATAACATATTATTAATGCAAATTATATTTGAGGATAACAGTATTCGTCATCATAGTGAATGTAGCTTAGTATTAGAAAAATTCTACAACATAAATCTTATTAGCTAAACACATAAAGACAGGAAAAACACAAATACACGTAGCAGAATAACACAAAAGGAAAGGACAGGGATTGTTTTCAGTGAGACGTCTGGTACTGCAGTCCAACCCAAAACTTCATTCCACAGATTTTTCCTCTTATTTCAACATTTGTTTCCACCAAAAAAATCCTATTCAAGCACGCTTTCTGTATTCTATTCATATCCTCTTTCAAAACACTTACTCTCCACTGTACACTACTTTTTTAGCCAAACCATTTTCTTGTAGCTTCTCAATGCACTTCTTCCAATTCATCACAACTCGTTGTCTTATATAACCTACCCCATCTTAAGGTAACTTAAATCTACAGAGCTCAGATGCATAAACTAAGGTATAAGGCAATGCAGCAGCACAAAACAATTAACACAAACAGCAATGACAAAAAATGCAAACTGGCAAAGCAAGCAGCAGTAAATCTAAATTAGCAGAGCAAATGCAACATTGCAACTAATATGAGCCAATGTGAAGCAACAAGAAAAATAAATCAGTAGTAAAACTGACTTAACAGAGTAATACAAAGTGAAATTCAGTAGCACTATGCCTGGAAAACAGCAGCAGCAAATGCTATAACTTCTATCTAAACATGACAAAGCTCAAGCAGAAAAAATATTACAGTGAAGATAGGAAATGTCTAATAACTATGTCACATCTTAACACTAGAGTGATGCATCAACTTGACTTACTCTACGAAACAAGTTACCCAGTCATTGACAAAGATTATGTATACAATTCCTGTGAAGGGAAATGTCTTTTTGTGCTCCCTCATGTTTTTGGAAGTAGATCATAAAATTATTGTTTAATGGATCAGTAGGCATAAAATATCTATGTTAGTACATCTATTAAATTTTATTTTAACCAATGCTGCAGTGCAGCTAGAAACAAGATATTAAACGAAATGAGCAAATATATACATAAAGCAAGGCTTGAAATGTCATTCACTAGCCGTATGGCATTTCATAACGCAGTAAAAAATCTCTCAACTAGCAAGACAATAGGCGTGAAAAGTTTCTCATTGTTTCATTAGTAATTTCAGTAAATATCAGAAAGCGTCGTATTTGCGATTCTTTCTACAAAGGAATGTCAATATCGAGGTTAATGGCCCTTTTTTTCTCCACATAATGGCTTTTTCTCCAGGCGACTGGCATAGCTGGTCGCCCACAACGCATTACGTAAAGGTTACTTAGCTTTCTTACCGAAATATTTACGACAGCAGTTTACGCTACAGTGACAGTCCTATAAAAAATTTCACAGGTCGGTAATTTGCGTTAAAAATGTGTAGAAACAAAATCCTATAAACATAACAGTGTCCAAAAAATTTTCGCTGGCATTCTGATACATTCATGCATTTACACACATTTCATAACACTTAAAATACGATTCTTGGTTTCCACCATCCTTTTTCTCAAATAAGAGACCCTAACCAGTACTCATTATTCGTTACCTTATTACACATATACATATTCGTCGACACTTCTTCAATATTTCATCATAATAAATACATAGCATAATCAAATTCCTCATATAGCATCAGCTTATTGATCATAAACATACCTCAACAGCATAATACACATCGTCGTCGTAATAATAACATCATAACACCTCAGTCAAATCTCAAAATCGTCGTAGCTTCCTCCAATAATTTAAAAACCTAAAGAAAATTCTCTGCTCCTTTCAATAGTGTCGTCTACCTCAAACGTACTTTAAAAATCATGATCCCTTACCAAATACATCATTCAAAGCTCTCATAGTATCACAATGGTTCCGAAAAAAATATGAACAGACAAAATACAATTACATATGTGAGAAGTTATCCAACTGTGTAATTGTGACGTAGTAAAAAAATGTTTGACTCTCTCAGTTAAATGATCAAATAGCTGTAATTTATGTGTTAGAAAAATATGGTACCGATGTGTAAAGTCGTATAAGCAAATACTATTAGCTAAGGCTCCTAGCGCTCGCTACACACTTAGTACACAAAGTAGGTGTGTACCCCCCTGTAATTATACCCTCAGGTGTTACAGTTTACAGCAATGGAATGAAATGTATCACGGAAAACCTTTGTATCTTTGTATTTCAAAAATCTTTAAACATAAATGTTTTAAGTACAAAATTAATCACTCAAATGCGTGTTCTGTAGCGCTAAATGTGCGTCTTGCTGTAAGATAATTCTGTGGAACTGTCGTAGTTATCGTCCTCTGTAAGCAAAGTTCTGCTGAAGTCAATGTACTCACCTCCTCATAAACAAAAGTGAAATGCTTTGCGTATAGATATCTTAGTTATTACGCTTATTGCCGTGATGAAGAAAGTACTGTGCTGTAACTTTTTGTTGTGCTACGGAAAAGGCTGTCTCATTGTAGTTATACCACAGAAGTTACTACTAAAACATGTTTTACTTTCCAGCAGAATTCAGAAAAACTGTGCAGATATAAAACAGATACAGCGCAAAAGCAATTATATAAATTGTGTCACTCATTAGTAGTGTCGTGATATAACCGTGTAGCTGTCAAATAAACTAACCACTGTGTCATCTGGTATCTCTCAGAATGCACTTTAAATCCATAATGTATTTTCAAGTAAACCAAACCGTTGCATTAAAATCTCATTAGTAGTACCGGTATATGTTCTAAGTATGTGAGCCTTTTGGTCATTGAGTAATTGTGCAACTAACAAGCAAGAATATACACACATAATAACACTTTGTCATCTGTTCACTATAACAATGCATTCGTAATTACTGTCTAAATACGTTCTGAGGTTCTAGACTGGATAGTTAACTTCAAAACATTGTTGCAAGTTAAAAGATTCTAAGTGTGTCAAAGCGTACTAGTAATGTGAAGTGAAATTTTTTTTATCTAAGACTGAGTTAAAAAGAAGATTATCTCTCAACAAACGGTTTTACAAGTGAAATGTGTTGCATTCTTTAACCCTTTCTAGTACACAGAGTTTCAACTTGAACACAATTATCATGCGGTATACGTCGGGAAAGAAACCGGAATTTTTCTCAAGGTTAGCGTCAATGTTATTTTTCTCTGAGCCAGCCACCGCACTTGGGTGCCTGCTGTGTGAGTCATTGTCTGTCTCTTTGTTGGTGAGCGTCGTTATTAGGATTAGGAGACCTAATTTCTACAAATTCACCTTGTCGAGAGGCCCCTGCCCTCTTTGAATCCCGCCAGTTCTGATGATAATTAGGTTTGTCGTTACGATTATATCGTCTGTCCTCATGTCGGTAGATTCCATATTTTCTTTCTTGTCGGTCACATAGTGCAGAATTTCTCCCTGAATCGTAACTGCGAGCTGAACTGTTGCGTCTGAAGTTATTCTGTCTCCCTTGATAATAATTGTTTTGGTTCCCACATTGTCTGTTTCTATGGTTATCTCTCTTGTAGTCATTACCGCGGAGATGTGATCTTTCCCTGTAATTATTACTACTCTGCCAACGGTTGTCATATCGGTGGTGTCTGTTTTGGTCACAATTTGTGTTGTAAGAATAGCCTAGTCGTGTCCAATTATTATTTCTGTCGTCACGGAATTGTGATGCATGTGACCTGTAATTGTTGTGTTCCTGTTTTCGCGTCCCGCGATTGTCAGTGTCAATTTCCAATTCTTGTAACAGTCCCTGAGAAGCTTCAATGTCGTCTTTGCAGTCCTGCCAAAATAATATGTCGTAAATGTTCAGGCAATTTGATTAAGCAAATGAGGATGAGTTCTGAGGGGCTGTATGGGTTTGACAGGTACTGATTCTTGTGTGACATGTCTTCAAAATATTTCACAAGACTGAAAAATTCAGATTGTTCGAAACATTTCGTCATTATGATGCTATGTTTTACTCGGTCTTGAGCAACTTGAGACCAATATGCTGAGAGGAAGGCATGATGAAATTCTCCTTCACTGTGACAATCGTGAATGACCGATCGCATTCTTACAGCTGGTTCATTCTCTAAGTAGCCACACATAAATTCTAATCTGTGCTCTAATGACCAGTTGGGAGGAAAACAATGAGAGAATTGATGAATCCACGCTTGTGGATGAATGTCGTTGCCAGAATTCTTAAATGTTTTGAATTTATGTGTAGTAATGAACAGCTCATAGTCAAAATCACTGTGCCGGCGAGTCGCATATCGGTCATTGTTACTTAGTTTCGACGGTTCCATCTCAAAATTCTGTGTACCTTGCCAAATTCTTTCATAATTTCCGAAGTGCCTCGTGTTATTATTTTGTGGCTGTTCCGTATTTCTATGCCCCTTTTCCCACATTGGAGAACGAGTGTCCTCTGAAATATGCAATTCTTGTATTACCTGTGTCAACTGATCTTCTACTTCCCGGATTTCTCTTTTGTACTGTGTATTGATTTGATTTTGTTTGAATTTTCTAATTTGTTCATACTCTTCTGTGTCAGTGAAGGCTACTGGTCTTGTGTCATTCAGATCATCATCTACCTTTGTAGATAAGTTTGTGAACTGACCCGGAAGTTCTGCTACTTTCTCCGATAATGAACTGATTTCCTCAGTGTCTTCTTCTGAACCAAGTTTCAGACTGTCCATTTGTGTTGAAAGCGTATCTACTGCGTTCTTTAAGTTTTCCTGAGTTTTTGCAAGTTGCGTAACCGAATCGGTAGATGCAACTGAGTCAATTTTAGCTAGCAAGGTGTCGTGATTTTCATGAACAATAGTTTGCAGTTCTTTTATGGCTGCTTCGTAATTCTGTAAAGCATTTTCATGACGCGAGAAAACAGGTTGGAAATGCTCACAAATTTGTGTTTTTACGTCATTACAGACGTTTTGACATTTTGATTCGATTTTAAGTAACTCAGCAGTTAAACCTTCACGTGTTTGTGCAAGCGTTTGTTCCATTGAGTCTAACTTTTGAAGCTGTTGCTTTGTGTCTCTGGTTTAGTTCCATCGTGTCTAATTGTTGCTGTGTTTGTCTATGATTTTGTTCCATTGTGTCTAACTTTTGAAGCTTTTGTCCCATTTGTTTCTGATTTTGTACAAGCGTTGTGTCTAACTTTTGTAGCCTTTGTCCCATTTGCTGCATTAACTGTAATAACAATGCACTGGTGACTGAAACATGTTCCTCAGTGCTATTCGGCAGTGAATTTGAACCGGACTTATGGGCAATTTGAAAAGCAGAAAAAGTGCCTTGACGTATTTGAGAAAACGGTGAGGACGCAAAACCTGAATCTACAGTATTTGCAAGATCGTGTCCTGTCATTTCAGATTCCTGAGGCGAGCTGTTGCCGACCGATCGATCGATAATGCATCCCTGTTCACTAATTGTTTCACTGTCTGCACCATTATTTGCAGCCCGCTCCATTTCCCTATGCACAATTACCAAACTACTACTTTGAACATTGTTTAATTCATTACACGGTTTGCGCTAACACACTGCTTTCGTCTTCACTGTCATTTCTCAGTTTACTTTGGAGCCTAGTATTACGTTTTTCACACGCCATTATTGTCACAATGTTTCACATGATAACACAGAAAAGCACGATTTGAAGAGCAAAAAAAAAAAAAAAAAAAAAAAAAGACATTAACATAGTATTGAAAGTAATATCTCGTTAATTGCAAGTGCAGCTGTGAACTACTTGGTGCAAATCTACATGCATGCCACATGTGTTTTACTGTACAACAATGAAAAACTACAACTACAAAGGAAATTCTCTCTATAATTACGCGCTAGCAATAAACAATAGCTACACTAATTACACAAACTACAAGAAAAAATCAGAAGATTCCAGTGAGGTATCCTCGGCTAAGGGTCGACATATGAAACGTCCCCTTAGAAAAATTATAAATCACTGTGCTGGTAAACCCCTTACTTTATTTGATTTTCAAACAGCTGAGCAGAACTGAAGGTACTCAGACATTTCTCCCTTTACTTATTCTGATCAACACTAAACTAACACAATATTTTTAGCGCAACGCAATCTGACTTTCAATAGTCCCTACAAAAGAATGGCTCTGACTAACAATAACCTATACCTTTCATGAATCACTTACCTCACAAAAATCTTCGTTACTCGAACTACTGCAAAACAGCGGGCGCCGATACTGCCAGCTAAATAAAAGATTCCAACTACTGAAGGCACTAACTACTGATAGGCATACTAAGCAAATGAAAGATTTTGATAGAGAACACACCATGTATTTACCTTAATAGTGTTCAAAAGTCATTATATATATACATACATATATATATATATATATATATATATATATATATATATATATCTCAGTTCATGATATCCAGTATTCCAAATTTATTCTTTCTGGCGGACACAAGTCCAGATCGTCCGCTCTTAAAATTCTACTCTCTCTCTCCGCACATCCACCACTGCTGGCGGCTCACCTCCAACTGCGCAGCGCTACGCGCCAGCGTTGCCAACTCTAAAAAATCCGAGTCTCTAGATTCAATATCAAAAGTCGCTAGAAAGTCGCTAAAACTGATTTTACTATGGGTGTACTGAAAATTTCGTGCTGTGAATAGTGCTGTAAGCCAGTGGGGGTGGGGGGTGGGGGATAATAAAATATTAATAAAATTTGTCTCATACGTAATTGCTATATTGTCTTAATTAAATGACACATCGCTTGCAACAACATACGTATAAAATACGCTAACGTATAATTAAACATGTTATCATAATTGAAGTAACACATAAATTGTTTCAATCACAGTAGTCAAATATACTAGAAATATACAACTACATTTGTAACAAAAGAAAGCAAGAACTCAAATTAGGTTACAAAATACATACATACTGGTATGTGAGCTATTCATCGTCGTCACTCAGAAGATCGAATAACTCTTCTGTTTCATGCTCTGACAGAACTGTAGTTGATGTAGAGGGTTGAACGTCGCTCAAAAGATGATGTTGCAGTTCGCCTGGTTTTGTCGCAAAAGAGTAACTTTTGTTCGTTCCAATAAGCTCCAATACGTCTGACGGTATGTGAGAAGATGCACAATCTTTGTTTTGTTTCTTCAGCTGGTCTCTCAATATGATCAAAGCATTAATTGTCTTTAACGATAGTCTGTTACGTTGATTAGTTTTTATAATCTTCATAGAACTGAATATTCTTTCCACTTTTGCATTTGAATGCGGGAGGCATAGAACAGTCATTGCTAGCTGTGAAATCAGAGAAAAAGGATTCTCCCCTGCGGCATTTTTATACTGCAAAACCTCACTCAAAATGGTTCAAATGGCTCTGAGCACTATGGGACTTAACATCTATGGTCATCAGTCCCCTATAACTTAGAACTACTTAAACCTAACTAACCTAAGGACAGCACACAACACCCAGCCATCACGAGGAAAACCTCACTCCAAAATCTAACAGTGTTAGTAGTGTTAATCCACCTAATGAAGTTGGTATTATGCCATTCTTGCAGCATAGCGTCTATGAAATCGCCACTAAAACCCAATTCTTTGGCTACATCCGCAACAGCATTATTCACTTTTAGTGTTTCTTCAACATAAAGCATTGACTTTTTTTTTAGGATCGTAACGTTACTTGGCAGTCTTTGTTGAATTTCTTTTATGAGTTTCAGAATAAATTGCATGCATCTCATCTTCAAATAAACTTTATTTTCTTCTGACACACTTGACTCAGACAATTACTGTTCAAACATAAAGCCAAGGTTCGGATTTGCGTACATACATTCGCTTGGAACTGGTGTTGTCAACAAATCAACAGTTGGAAAAACTATGTTTTGTCCAAGTGACTGCATGAGAAATATAAGTGTATCTAGTAATTTAGTGGAGTCATTGTCGTCTCCTTCAAAAGCTTTTATTGCTATTTGTACGTCTTTTAAAGCATGTCTGAGGTAAAACATGTAAAGATGATTTGAGTCGTCACAATACATCTTGTACAAAAGATCGGCCGTGTAACAATTGTCTTGAACCATGGCAAGTGAAAAATGTAGCTTTAGTTGTTTCCACTGCTCCAGAATTCTTCGTATTGCTGGTTCAATTGAAAGCCAACGTGTTGCACAGACCTTCAAAATTTTTAGTGCCTGTTTCCCACAATTTGTCTCATAAACTTTTTTATATTCCTCTTGTCTTTTGGGTGAAATGGAGAACCAATTGTAGGTGTCCCGTACAAGAAACTCTATGTTTCTAGGTATGGTATTCACTGAGGCGTGCGAAACTGCAAGATGAAGAGAGTGAGAAATGCAACGGATCAATACCAAATGCTTCAAACCATATTCTCTCTTGAGTTGTTCGAAAAGCCCATTGTTTATTCCAACCATTGCAGAAGCATTATCTGTGCCAATTCCTACCATATTAGCGATTGGAAGTTTGAGATATTTCAAAGAATTCACAAGAACAGCAGCCAGATTTCTTGCGTCTGCAGTTTCTACTATAGCGAGTTTGAGAAATGCTGATCTAATGGTTTGGTTGTTTACACTATAGTACCGTATAACGATACCTAGCATTTTAGATATTGATACATTTGTGGATTCATCTATTAGTACACTGTATTTTTGGTTACCTATATCTTCAACCAATGATTGTGTAAAATATGGAGCCAAAACTTCAGTTATAATGTTAGTGCACTTTGTACGATGTAATTGCATGTTTTTAGCGCCCTCATCACCGGAAAACACCTTCTTGCACAGTATTCCTAAATGATCTACAGCTAAAATAGGACAATGTTCAGCAATAAATAAAGAAAGGGCGCCTTCCGCTCTGCTTGCTATTCTAACTGTAGTTTTCGGAACAATTTTCACAGGTAAGGTGGTTTGCGTTTTTTTTAAATCAATTTTTTGTTTATGCTTAATAGTTTTCGAATGCTTTCTAATATCACACAATTTAGCGTAAAACTCTGTTGCACATACTTGACATCTTGCCTTGGATAAGTCTCCAATGACTGGTTTCAGCCACCCATTGAATTCAGGTTCTGCTTCCCACGCATTCCGATATTTTTGAGCGTACTGCTTCTTCTTCTGCGGTAAATCCATTATGTAAGCCGCCACAACATAGGTTTCACCAATTTATAATCACTGAAAATACATTAAAACTCAGGCGAACTAGAGGTCATGACACAATCTACTCACTCGGTGACTGGATATTAGTCCAATTGTTCATTGTTTAAAACGTAGTAATGTCTGAGATACCCCCATCGAATTGTTCTTGCGTTACCACTGTGCATGTGGTAATAATTTGACTGCGAGTTAACATTTCGAAAAATTAGAGGTTGCTGGACAGAAATGTATTTTATTATACTTAATATTACGTATGTTTTTTGTCAATTCGGAAAATAAAGGGAGTTCAAAAGTTGAAGAATTGTAGAGCGATACGCTATCGACGATAACAGGCTAGTGGGTAATGAATAGTGAATTGTTCTATAGTCAAGGTTTTCTTACTCTGTAGGCAATTCCCACATTCAGGTTTACTAAATGCTGAACAATACTACATGATCTGCTAAGAACTTAATTTAACTTGTAAATCTAGAACAAAGTCAGTGTAGTACCCATTCTATAGTTAAAATCTTAGTTTTGTTAATGAAAATACTGGCCCAAAATAGTTTTGATTTGTACTTCAAAAGTCGTCAGTATTCCAAAAGTCGCCAGATAAGTCGCTAAATAATTTTTGTCGCTGAAAAGTTTTTTTTGTCGCTAAGACGAAGGCAAAAGTCGCCATTTCTAGCGACAAAGTCGCTAAATTGGCAACACTGCTACGCGCTGTTCAAATCCAAGTGCCCTACACTACAATAGCAAATATTGCAACAATGCCGACCAGCCTCAGACTGCTCACAGCATAGTCAGTGATTTTCATACAGAGCGCTACGTGGCGTTACCAACATAAAAACCTAAACAGCCTACTTACACATGTAGGAACATAGTAAGTAGTAGTAAGTGCACATTCTATGTACCTACATGTTTAGTTTGACGTTTATACTGCATCAGAATATTTTATGATCTGAAGATATCAGTAGCCGAAACCGGTCATAGTGAAACGTAAAA
This sequence comes from Schistocerca nitens, assembly GCF_023898315.1. NCBI lineage: Eukaryota > Metazoa > Arthropoda > Insecta > Orthoptera > Acrididae > Schistocerca > Schistocerca nitens. The sequence goes on along the minus strand of NC_064620.1, from coordinate 514,947,955 downwards.
ATTTATGTGATCAAGACGGACCTGTAAAATAAAGTGCCAAAAATATGATCATGGGCTCATTTTCAGACTTTTTGTCTTCAATTGATTAACAGCAACGTCACGAACGATGTAGTTTTGTTTTAATGCTCTAAGGACACTGCTACCCGCGTCACGTTACAGCCTGTTAAGTATGCGAATCAGGTTGCCCATGTCTGGTCTAAATCGTTGTTGTTGTTGTGGTCTTCAGTCCTGAGACTGGTTTGATGCAGCTCTCCATGCTACTCTATCCTGTGCAAGCTTCTTCATCTCCCAGTACCTACTGCAACCTACATCCTTCTGAATCTGTTTAGTGTATTCACCTCTTGGTCTCCCTCTACGATTTTTACCCTCCACACTGCCCTCCAATACTAAATTGGTGATCCCTTGATGCCTCAGAACATGTCCTACCAACCGATCCCTTCTTCTAGTCAATTGTGCCACAAACTTCTCTTCTCCCCAATCCTATTCACTACCTCCTCATTAGTTACATGATCTACCCATCTAATCTTCAGCATTCTTCTGTAGCACCACATTTCAAAAGCTTCTATTCTTTTCTTGTCCAAACTAGTTATCGTCCATGTTTCACTTCCATACATGGCTACGCTCCATACAAATACTTTCAGAAACGACTTCCTAACACTTAAATCTATACTCGATGTTAACAAATGTCTCTTCTTCAGAAACGCTTTCCTTGCCATTGCCAGTCTACATTTGGTCTAAATCAACATCGGTAAAACGACTCTGATAGTAAATATCGACACAGAAAATCACACCAACACGCGTCTCCAACTGTGTTCCGATGTCTGTAAGAGCCAGAAGCGAAAAACGTGCCGAAAACAAACATCTTAGTGGTGTCTGAATAATCATGTAGTTTTCTGTATACCTGACTGTTTCGAAACGTGGCTGTGTGTAAGAGCGATGTGTACAACCTTTAATTCGGAATAAAAACATGATTCAGTAGACAATTTCGTATGTCAGCTAATTTTAATATTTCGTAATAGGATTTTTAAGACAGATAAACTAATTTTCATCATTTCAAATGAAACATCATACACATTTATTACATCCAAAGCTTCAAAGCAAATGATCTTTGAAGAATGCCTCAAAAACAGCTGCCTCACCCAGGCGTCAGAGGCCAGCCTCAAATGTGTTAAATTTGAAGGCATGTGATGCTACGGCAAACCGAAAATAGAAATATAGCAAAACTGAGTGAAAATTAAGTAAGAAACTAAAGATTAACACAGCACTAGAGAAAAAAAGCCTACGAACATCGACTACTCTACAGCCAATTTGGACAAAAATAGATAATGTCGTACTTTCAACTAAAGCTATTAAACAGGTGTCATGTTCTCCATAAATGAATCACTAGTAAAATTCGTTACTCGTACTACATTATTTCACCAATAATGCCTATTCTAGTATCTTATTTCACTAGAAAGAATCAGTGTGACAGCTTCTCATCTGTAAAAGAGGAGCGACTGAGATGCATGAAACAATGCTGTTGCAGGTATTGTTTGTTTGGCACGTTAGAATAGATCACACGCCCCGACTGGACTTTATGTGTGTTACAAGCAGGAAAAAAAGTGAGTGGCCCTGTTTGTATTTCAGATGGTTCAGGCGAGCTTATATCTTTTTCCGACGGATACTTACTGTCCTGGATAATGTAATGGGCTCTGTCACTCCTTACCTTCGTGCTATAAAGTGTCTGAGTACATAATCCTCGTGCTTGTATCTTTGCGGGTTGTAAACAGTGTGTTTCGATGTCAAGCTCCTTCAGAGAAAATGTTTATCTGATCACGAAGGTACACGATTTGCAGTATAACATACGTAGGGAGAACAAGCACATTCTCGGTTCGTCTTGTTTGGTTTCTGTCGTTGGCATCAGTGCATTTTTTCAGTGCTTCTGTTGTAATATCTAAATACGTAAACGACTGGGAGAGAAGGAACCCCTATCAGTAGCAGTGCCCGGGCAATTAATTTCCTTGGTTCCTTCTCAGAGATTTTGAATCGGAAGAGAGCTGCAGCATGGGAGTGTAACATCTAAATACGTAAACGAGCGGAGGGGGGGGGGGGGGGGGGGGTAGCTCCTATCAGCAGCAATGCCCATGCAATTAATTTCCTTGATTCCTTCTTACAGATTTATAATCGGGAAGGAGTTGCAGCATGGCTGCCGTGCGATTTCTCTAAGCGATTTGCTGTTGACAGTGGGTGTACGTGGGAGGGCGCGCGTCCACAACTCGTTTCTGTGTTACTGTGACGTAACCAGTGGATATCTTTCCTGTGACTTTAAATGGCAGCGAGAGGCGGCTAATGTCACTCCTCCCACCACGTGTAATAGACTCCCACTACATCTACGATGCTATCTGTTCTTAATATGGCTCGGCAGCTCATTCGTACGTACTTTTTGATGCAGTTTTCCTTTAATTTTTTCATACGTGGCGTGGTATCGGTACATGTAATCTCTTCATTCGCACGACTAATGGAACATTATATGTCTGTGGATGGTTTTTGTGCTCTTTAAACATCAGAGATGTAATCTGTTTTGGAGTGAATTATTTCTCCTTTAGTTTCGGCTAGCTGTTAGCAACATTATTTGAACTGTGTCTTTCCGTGCACGTAGTGCAGTTCTTTTTCTGTGAGCCTTCTTTCCTTCTTCTTTCAACTCCTTCGTAATCTTTAATTTCGTTGCGTTCAGAGGTTCTCTTTGCAAAGTCACGTCTTCATCTATGTTCTCCACTTCTTCATGATTCCATTTAACATTCTCCTCCTCCTCCTCCTCCTTCTCTCTCTCTCTCTCTTTTTGGCCCACGAAGTATGAAGAAATCCGCAAATATTAGGCATACTGCCAAAGGGAAATACAGTAACCGTCTTGTAAACAATATCCTTCTACGTAATTTTTCAGCCTCGACTCACAAAAATAGTATCGCAACTAGTTTTGACTACTTGGGAAGCTGCCATTCGATGTTCTGTTTAAAAAAGAAATAGGGAAATAGGAAAATACTAGGAAACTAAGTTACAACAAAATCAAACTAGCTTTTACTCGCAACTACTGGAATTTAAATACATTTTACGTGGCAACTTGTCAAAGTACAACTGAACAGTCTAAGATATTGTATCAAACTAACTTTTACTCGCAACTACTGGAACTTTAGTACATTTTACGTGGTAGCTCGTCAGAGTACACCTGAACAGCCCAAGATATTGTAAACATATCTGCACTCTGACTGGTGGAGCTGAAGACAAAAGTTAACTATACAGTAATATAAAATTGGTAACTATTAAATAGCAAATGCAGCCTGTCTAACAGCTTCAAAGGGCAACAAAAATTTGATATTCAGTACATCATGTAATTAATGACCGAATTTAAAATTTTAAAACACTGTCATAATAGAATTATTAAGAAATATCATCTTAAGTTAGAGGTTTAATACAATAAATGAGATATAAAAGTTAAAAACTGTGTATATACTATAAAACAGTGCAACTCATGGCGTGCAAATTACCCAGACTACATTCAACTTCCAACCAACTTAACAGACAGTTTCAAACCTTCTCTAAACATTTTCTCGCTGACACGCCCCACAAAAAAATGAAAGGAAAAACAGTTTTTCGCTGTTCATTCAGCAAAATTTCAATATCAGGCATGATGTTGTAATTTATTACGTCTTTGCTACTAACTCTATTCGCAGCACAGTTTGCAGACAGTGTCCACATATATCACTGAATTTACTTGCAAAATTGTAGTTTCGTACGGCACAGTGCAGGAGATATCTAGTCATAAACAGTGAGACGCGTGGCAAATTACCATGTCTTTAACCATAAAGGTTTGATATACTTAACGTCAAGTATTTAGCAAAACTTATTTGTAAAGTAAACGGACGTTTGAAGCTGTTTTGTACATTGGAGTTCGACTCTTTAAGGAATCGGGGGCTCAGGGGCGGGGCAGTTGAACATCGCCATTATTGTCCAGCAGACATGTCACCGGAAGACATACCTTTCTTAGTGCATTGAGCAACGAATCAGTCACGGCTATTTTTACCTGCCTTGCGACTTTGCTCGTAGTGTGGTGTTCCTCTCCTAAAGGCAAGGTCCTCTGGTAGACAATAGGGGCATTCGCAGTATGACCTCGTGCTCATTTGCACACTTTTCGAGTCCCCAACTCCCTCACACGCCCCCTCCCAACCTGACCTCCCACTAAGGCCCCAACTTCTCTCTCTCTCTCTCTCTCTCTCTCTCTGCCTCCAAGGCTAGCCCCATGCCAGTTAGGTCGGAAATATTCGAAAGGTTGAGTAGTTAGACACGTAACATATTCACTGAATCACCAGTCTTCTGGATAGTTCGATGCAGCCTGCCACGTACTCTTCTACTGCACCAACTTCTTCAACACAGAGTAGAACTTGCACCTTACGTCCGCAATAGTTTGTTGGCCTTACTGCAGTTTGTAGGTTTTATCCTCTGCATTTGCCTCTAGCACCATGGAAGTTATTCCCTCACGTCGTAACACAAGTCCCATCACCCTGTCCCTTCTTCTTGTCAGTGTTTCCTTCCGACGCCGACTCTGCGGAGAATCTCCGCACTTCTTTATCTTACCAGTCAACCTAATTTTCAACATCCTGCATAGGACCAGACGCTTCGATTCTCTTCTGTTCCACTTTTTCCATAGTCCGTGATTCACTAGCATACAACACTGTCCTCCAAACGCACATTGTCAGAAATTTCTTCCTCAGATTAACGCCACTGTTTGATATTAGTACACTTCTTTTGGCCAGCAACACCCCCTTTGTCTGTGCTAATTACATTTTCTCCTTGATTCGTCCGTCATGTGTTCCAAAGTAGCAGAATTCCTTCACTTCGCCTACTCCGTGGTCACCAATTTGGGTGTAAAATTTATCGCTGTTCTCAGCTCTACTACTCCTCATTAATTTCGTCTTTTTTCGGTTTAGTCACAGTGCATACAGTGCAGTCATTAGACTGTTCATTCCATTCAGCACTTCCTGTAATTCTTCTGTCCTTTCACCGACAACAGATTTTTCGCAACGAATCTTTTTTCTGCTATTCCTCCACCTCGAATTTTAATCTCACTGTGTTAGTTCCGTCTTTGATTCTTCGATGTATAGATTTAACAGCAGTGGCGAAAGACTCCATTTCTGTGTTGAACCCTTCTCAATCCTAGTACATCTAGATCCTTGTGCATATCGTACGGGGTTACCTAAAAGTCCGTCAACATTTGATAATGCACTAATTCACGGAATAATGTAGGTAGAGAGGTAAAAGTTGACACACATGCCTGAAATGACATGGAGCTTTGTATAAACCAAGAACGAGGTAAAAACTGATGAAATGATGGCGTTTGACGCCAACACGTCAGTGATGTAGCATGAGAATCGCGTATAAAATGAGCTGCAATGGGAGAGGGAGTCAGATTAATCCTAGCATGGCTACTAAACACATGCTGTGAAGTACGACTTTTACTGAGGATGGTGCTCCACCTCATATTGCTACACGTGTGGAAGATCTCTTGTGTACATTGTTTGGTGAGTATCGAGTGTTGAGCCGCCACCTACATCACCTTTGGCCTCCCAGATCCTCAGTCGTCAATCCGTGTGATTATTGGTTGTGGGAGCTAAAAGACAACTTCAGAGGCCGGCCGGAGTGGTCGAGCGGTTCTAGGCGCTACAGTCTGGAACCGCGCGACCGCTACGGTCGCAGGTTCGAATCCTGCCTCGGGCACAGATGTGTGTGATGTCCTTAGGTTAGTTAGGTTTAAGTAGTTCTAAGTTATAGGGGACTGATGACCTCAGACGTTAAGTCCCATAGTGCTCAGAGCCATTTGAACCATTTGATCAACTTCAGACGGCAGATTCTCACTGTATGTACCAGTAGCTGTACAGTGCTTTTCACAACACAGTTCCTCGACTACAGGTATTGCTGGTGAAAGACGGCCGACATGTTGAACGTTTGTTATAAAGAACATTGTCCCGTTAAAAATCAGTTGTTATGGTAATTGTTGCTTTTGTGTCATATGAAGCGCCATACGTTGACATCTTGTGAACTTTTTTGGTCTGAATAAAACTTCATGCCATTTTTTGGTTTGAATAAGACTTCATGTCGTTTAAAGCAAGTGCGTAAATTTTTACCTCTTTGTCTACATTATGCAGAGCAGTATTGAATTTTCAAATGTTAACGGACTTTTGGATCGTCTTGAATGTTACCCATCTTTCCCTGCAGCTTACTCCTATTTTTCTCAGAATGTCGAATATCTTGCACCATTTTACATTGCTGAACGCGTTTTCTAACTACACAGGTCCCATGAATGTGTCTTCGTTTTTCTCAAGCCATGGTTCCACTTCAGGCGTAACGTAAGAACTACCTCTCTGGTGCTCTTTCCTTTCGTAAAGCCAAACTGACCGTCATCTGGAAGATGTAAGGGTGTTCAAAACATCGCCAGTTCTGACGGAAGACGCCATTTTTAAGGGAGGTAGGACGTCAAACGGGCCGTCTTGGAGCAGGAGAGACACCATAGGACATTTTAATTTCACCTGTGTATACCTTTACGAATAAATTCATAAAACTTTGTCAGCATGACCAGGAATGATTCAAGATTCACAATCATAGCAGTGGAAGTTCAAAAAATAACAAAATTAATTTTGTTTTACATGTGAAAGTTCATCATTTTTTCACTTACTATTGGCTGCGTTTGTTGCTGTAGGTACACCTTTCATCATGAGTAAGAGAGATTCTTCGATGAATTTTGCACAGCATACAAACCATACTTACAGGTGTATGAAACTCCAGAAATTATTTAATTTATGAAAAAATGAAAGTGCTGTTACATTTCAAACTTCGTGTTTAGAAAAAACTCAATTTTTATAGTTAATTATCTCAATATTTACCACAGTTTTCAATAGATTTGGAAAATTCTAGAGTTTCATACACCTGTAAGTATGGTTTGTATGCTTTGCAAAATTCATCGAAGAATCTCCCTTACTTATGAAGAAAAGTGTACCTATAGCAACAAATGCAGCCAATGGTAAGTGAAAAAGGTCAAATTTCAAATGTAAAAAAAAATTATTTTCTTATATTTTTGAACTTCCACTGCTATGGGTGTAAATCCTGAATCCTTTCTGGCCATTTTGACAAAGTTTTATGAATTTATTCGTAAAAGTATAGACACTGGAAATTATAACGTCCTCTGGTGCCTCTCCTGCTCCAAGTCGTCCCGTTTGACGTCCTACCGCCCTTAAAGAATTTTGTCCTCTTCAACCCGGTGTTCGAGTCACGTGAATGAGAGAGATGTATTGGTACTGCTGCAATTTTGTAGTTACGTGGTATTCTGTTTTTGCGCCGTCAGTTGTACGTTTCAGGATGTGGACCCAGGATGGACTGCGAATTGTTTGAGCACATTGATAAGATTCGGTATTACGATGGGGCGATGCAGAATGCAAAACACGTGACCACATCTTCGAACTTCAGTTCTCCAACGGGTGCCAACACTATCACAGCCGTTTGTCGATGCGTCCCAGAAACAGAGCGGTCTTGGTGGGGCAGGGGCAAGACAATGGACTGGCGTTCGCAAGGACAGTGGTTCAAATCATAGTGCCGCTAACCAAATGTAGGTTTTCCTAATCTCTTAAGGCTAATCCCAGGATGGATCCTTTGAAAAGGACATCGCCGATTAATTTTTTCGTAATGGGATAAAAACGCGCCTTCCTTCGATATTGGACGTCGCCTGAAAAAGGTGATGAACAGTATTTATTTGGGCTGATCTCTAGTCCACGTTCCAAAAAGGAAATTGCAAATATCTGCTGAAACAACAGAGAAAATCCGCCTGAATTTAGGAGGGTCACCCGTTATATAAAATGTCCATGCAAGAGAAATGAACTTGAAGGCAATTATTACAGAGAGGAAAGAAGAAGTACATAAAGCTGTGATGGGAGAAGTGTAACTATAAGAAGAAGATGAAAAACAGGAAATGAGCGTACGGCATTGTGGGCCGGAAGTCCCCCATTCGGGAAAGTTAGGCCGCCGAGGGCAAGTACTTATTGCATTCGACGCCCCATTGGGTGACTTGTGCGTCGGAGATTGGGATGGAATGATGATGAGGACAACACAACACCCGGTCCTTGAGGGTAGAAAATCTCCTGCCCCAGACGGGAATCGATCCCGGGCCCCTTGACGTGGCATTCCGCCGCGCTGACCACTCAGCTAACGGCGGCGGACAAGAAGATGAAAGGGAACATACGTAGAAACAAGGCCCATGAAGTAGACGACATTCCATCTTAACTATGTAGATATTTGGGAGGGCTAGCCATGACAAAACTATTCCAAATGATGCGCAAGTAATATGAGGCAGGTGAAATACCTACAGCCTTTAAAAACAATGTAATAATTCCTACTCCAAAGAAGCTGAGCGTTGACACGTATGAATATTACCCAACTACCAGTTTAACAACTCACAGACGCCAAGTACTGACACGAATTATTAACAGAGGAATTGAAAAACGGGAGGAACCGGATCTCCGAAAACATCAGTTTTGATTCCAGGGAAATATAGAAATACAGGAGGCAGTACTGACCCCACGAATTTTCTTAGAAGATAAGTTATAGGAAAACGAAACACAAACCTACATTTTTAGCATTTGTAGAACTAGAGAAATCTTTTGTAATATTGATTGGGATGCACTCTTCAAAATTTTGAAAGTAGAAGACATTAATTGCAGGGAACGAAGGGCTATTTGCAACTTGTACAGAAACTGGACTGCAATTATAAGAAACAAAGGACATGAAGGGGAAACAGTGGTTGAAAAGGAAGTGAGACAAGGCTATAGTCTATCCTCAATATTAGTCAATCTGTGCTTTGAGAGATAACTGAAGGAAACAAGTCAGAAATCTGCAAACAGAATCAAACTTTCAGGGAGACTAAACAAAAACTTAAAGATTTCTGTCATTCCGTCAGAGACAGCAAAGGATTTGTGAGAGAAGTCGAATGGAATGAACAATTTTTTGAAAAGACGTTGTAAAATGAACATTAAACAGAAGTAAAAAAAGTATTGGAATGTAGTCGAATTAAGTTGGGAAGTGAGACAGTAAAAGTCGTAAACGAGTTTTGGTGTTTGGGTAACAAAATAACGGATGATGGCCGAAGTGGAGAGAGTATAAAATGCAGACTGGGTGTAGCAAGAAAAACACATTTGAAAAAGAGGAACTATTAACATGTAATGTAAATTTAAGTGTAACGAAAACTTTCCTGAAGATATTTGTCTCGAGTGTAGTGCTATACGGATGTGAAACATAGAAAACAAACAGTTCAGAGAGAGAAAGAGGTAGAATGCTGAAGGTTAGATGGGTAGACCGAATAACCAACGACGAGTTACTGACAGGAATTGACGGTAAAGAAACTTTTGGCACAACTTGACTGAAAGAAAGGATCCGTTGATAGAACGTCCAGAGACACAAAGGACTCGTCAGTTTGGTAAAGGAGATAATACTTGGGTCTAAGAACAGCACAGTGAGACCAAGGGATGAATAAAGTAAACAGGTTCAAATAGATGTAGGTTGGAGTAGTTACTTGGAGATAAAGAGACTTGCACAGGATAGAGTAGTATGGAATGTTTTTTGTTCTTTGTGGCCCGCAGTACAAAACATGTCTTTTAATGACATGATTATTATGAATAATAGCCAGCTACACTGTTCTTTAAATTGTTGTATCATTCACGATGAGCCCGTTTCGGCATATTGCCATCATCAGGTGCGCTGTAAATACATAAGTAAGCGATGGTCTTAATATACTGGTCTGTAACTATAATCAGAAGAACTATAATACATCGTTAGGTGCTTTTACCTTACATGTAACATCGTTGCTGTCATGTCCTGTCTTTTTTAGAATTATTACTTTCTCCTAGGTGTACGATGAAGATGTATATCTGATTTTAGTTGGTTTCCATGTATACTATTTTTCTGACGGCTTGGGTGACAGTGGATCAGCGATATTACATGTTTACATAGTTACCATTATAAATAGGTGATGTGTGGAATACAGTTGTTTTTTATTATTTTTATAGGTTTAGTTCTATATATGTTTTTGTCTGAATTTCGTTTTAGTTCTATTTCAGATTGTTATTTTATACCATTCATGATGAGCCCATTAAGAATACGAAAACAAACATTGCTTCGAAATTTACAGAAAGCCTACCACCACAGACTGCATTATCGATGAACACTCATGTCATCTAAAGCCCCCCCCCCCCCCAAACTCGAATTCTTCCACTCAGTGCTTAACAAATTAATAAATATCAAACCAGTCTTCGGACTGAAGACCACAGTAACATGCTAAAGAACCGATATAGGCAACTAATAACTATTATTTATGTTATTATAATATTTTTATGTATTTTATTGTTATTTTAATCATAGGCATCTGTGCAACGTTAAAAATAGGCTTGAAGGCAAGTTGTACTTGGTGGGACGCTGAATGACTGACACGGTGACGAAGTTAGTGTTATGTTGGAGAGAATGTTGCAGATGTTTTGATCCTACTGGAGAAGGCCTGCCCTTAGGCAAACAGCGAGCGCTAACTCTTTTCTGTAAGCGTGTAGCCCCTGGCACGTCTGGTTTGTTTCGTAAGCGTTCTTGAAGACGAGGAAACTTACCTTGCTGTGTCCGCCCCTTGTAAAACGTCTTTCAGCAATCTTATCTTACTGCTTCAGAATTTTTGTCAGCGTGGATGACGGCTTTCGCTACATCTTTCTTTATTTTCTCAATCCGCATTCCACAGCGATTTTTGCGGAAGTTAATCACTTGTACTTCTCTGAGGTCATTTTTGCAACTTATTTGTGTACTGTAGCATGTTACACATTGTGAGAAATCAAAGGAGTTTGGTAAAGAGTTAAATGACGTAATAATTATATGGACAATTACTGAAATAATTCATATGACCCAGTGTGACTTACACCATAGATACATACAGCCCGCGCACGCCCCTATCCTCGCCATGTTAAGATCTGAAAGAAGCATGTAAGTCACGTGATGGTGGGCAAACAGCAAGCATCTGTCATAACCCACTATGCGAAGTGGAGCTGTCAGTTCAACTTTTTTCTCATTTACAGCTAAAATCAAGCATTAAATTTAACAACTGAACGACTTGTTTTATCGGTATGACACAGGAAATAGTGCAATTTACCTAATTGCTCCGACATTCACGATATTAATGCGATGGTTATCGTGCTTACATCTGCCCGAGTAAAACGGTAGCAAACAGTTTGAAACATTGTACTGGCAGTTATTCCTTCCGACAAACTACTGGATAAGTTCTTCAGTGCATTCCTGATGCACTGTGCGACATTTAGTTAGCCGATTCCATAGGAGTGGAATTCGAAATATCAGTTTGTCAGGAAGCATTTCGTTTTATGATGATTCTTCAAAAATCCATATGAGGAGCTATAATACGCTTTCATAACAAGTGACATCCATTTCTATTGATAATGTCCGGCTTTGACACAAAATAAGCGTTTATGTTTTATGACTTCTGTTTAATGCAGTACAGATAGCGGAACATTATCCATACACGGAACATAATACACTCCTGGAAATGGAAAAAAGAACACATTGACACCGGTGTGTCAGACCCACCATACTTGCTCCGGACACTGCGAGAGGGGTGTACAAGCAATGATCACACGCACGGCACAGCGGACACACCAGGAACCGCGGTGTTGGCCGTCGAATGGCGCTAGCTGCGCAGCATTTGTGCACCGCCGCCGTCAGTGTCAGCCAGTTTGCCGTGGCATACGGAGCTCCATCGCAGTCTTTAACACTGGTAGCATGCCGCGACAGCGTGGACGTGAACCGTATATGCAGTTGACGGACTTTGAGCGAGGGCGTATAGTGGGCATGCGGGAGGCCGGGAGGACGTACCGCCGAATTGCTCAACACGTGGGGCGTGAGGTCTCCACAGTACATCGATGTTGTCGCCAGTGGTCGGCGGAAGGTGCACGTGCCCGTCGACCTGGGACCGGACCGCAGCGACGCACGGATGCACGCCAATACCGTAGGATCCTACGCAGTGCCGTAGGGGACCGTACCGCCTCTTCCCAGCAAATTAGGGACACTGTTGCTCCTGGGGTATCGGCGAGGACCATTCGCAACCGTCTCCATGAAGCTGGGCTACGGTCCCGCACACCGTTAGGCCGTCTTCCGCTCACGCCCCAACATCGTGCAGCCCGCCTCCAGTGGTGTCGCGACAGGCGTGAACGGAGGGACGAATGGAGACGTGTCGTCTTCAGCGATGAGAGTCGCTTCTGCCTTGGTGCCAATGATGGTCGTATGCGTGTTTGGCGCCGTGCAGGTGAGCGCCACAATCAGGACTGCATACGACCGAGGCACACAGGGCCAACACCCGGCATCATGGTGTGGGGAGCGATCTCCTACACTGGCCGTACACCACTGGTGATCGTCGAGGGGACACTGAATAGTGCACGGTACATCCAAACCGTCATCGAACCCATCGTTCTACCATTCCTAGACCGGCAAGGGAACTTGCTGTTCCAACAGGACAATGCACGTCCGTATGTATCCCGTGCCACCCAACGTGCTCTAGAAGGTGTAAGTCAACTACCCTGGCCAGCAAGATCTCCGGATCTGTCCCCCATTGAGCATGTTTGGGACTGGATGAAGCGTCGTCTCACGCGGTCTGCACGTCCAGCACGAACGCTGGTTCAACTGAGGCGCCAGGTGGAAATGGCATGGCAAGCCGTTCCACAGGACTACATCCAGCATCTCTACGATCGTCTCCATGGGAGAATAGCAGCCTGCATTGCTGCGAAAGGTGGATATACACTGTACTAGAGCCGACATTGTGCATGCTCTGTTGCCTGTGTCTATGTGCCTGTGGTTCTGTCAGTGTGATCATGTGATGTATCTGATCCCAGGAATGTGTCAATAAAGTTTCCCCTTCCTGGGACAATGAATTCACGGTGTTCTTATTTCAATTTCCAGGAGTGTATATTAGAAAACGTCGGTTAAAGAGAAAACTCTTGTACTTAATTAAATATTAAGATCACTGTCGTAAAATCTTCGCAATTCGTCGAGTTTTTTAGGTCTGAGGACCAACATGCACCCTAACGCCGGCCGGAGTCTGGAGCCGAGCGACCGCTAGGGTCGCAGGTTCGAATCCTGCCTTGGGCATGGATGTGTGTGATGTCCTTAGGTTAGTTAGGATTAATTAGTTCTAAATTCTAGGCGACTGATGACCAGAGAAGTTAAGTCGCATAGTGCTCAGAGCCAAGAGCCACCCTAACTGTGTACGCAAAGTTTTTTGTATTCTTTAAACAACTTTACCTGCGGAACAAAAGGTTGATTGCTTTCACGTAACTTTTAGATGCAATCAAAAGTGTCAGAAGATTTAATCCTTGTAATAAACAAATTACTGGAAGATTAAGATAAACTCAACAGCTTCCCGGAAGTCATTTGCAAATGGAAGTTGCCAGTAGCCAATTGATCGAGATGCTGGTATCAAAATAATGACCCCGCGCTCGCTCTGTACCATCTGCGCTCTAAAGTGTGTAAAATAGCCGTTGAGTTTGAATTACAGTGTGTTTCCGGGGCGGTCTGACATGAGAGTCGCTTCGATTTATCGATTGTACCAAATCCCATCGGATTTCTTCGATATATAGGTTTCCTCAATGGACTTGATATCAAGTTCGATATCGAGAAATTGGATTTATCGAGATTCGAATTAGCGAGGGTCGAATGCACATTCTTTAACCAAAAAGTGATACCATGTGTTTGGCCGGCCGCTTGTCAGAGTTCTGATAACACAACCTGTTCATAGAGGTGATGAGATCTGAGGCCAGCATTTTCCTATTCTTCTTATGGTATTGTGCGCCTCCTCTATGTAACGGGCACACGCCTTCGTAGTTGGCAACGGACAGCGTCGTGGTTGGGGACCTTGGCAGACCGTGAGGAGATAGCCGAGTGAAACGGGTCGAGGTGCGTGAGTGGGTCGGGCGGTCTCTCTGTTGTAGCAGGGCGCGTCCACCACACACACACCCACCCACACGCACACAGAGTCGTTCCGACCGCACACAGCGCCGCAGTACTCCTTATACGGCGCCCTGGCATGCAGTCCGCGTTTACGTCCGCCCGACAGCGGTGTCACAACACTTGTCACGTACACTGCGCGCAGCTGTCCTCGTGCTGGCAATATTTCTTGAAAACTGAGCCTGTGGTAGCAGGCCGCTTCTCCGCCTCGAGTTTCGCACCTTTAGTTTCAATATAGGGAACGTTCCCAAGCGTTACTTGCCGTCCGTCTTTCCCCCCTCCACTTTCCATCAATTCATCTTGAGGTTCAAGCTCCCTGTTAGGTCCATATTTCCTTACAAATAAATTGGTTTTTAGACAGGCTCCGCCATGGACAAATTAGATTTTTCATTTGAACTAAGACCAATTTCGATGAGGTTGCAGCAGCTAGAAAAGGTAAAAAGGAATCAAATGATATTAAAATACAAACATGTGTCTGCTCTACTATCAGTGTCATTTATCTATAAAAATACGTATTTGAGCACAATCGATGTCTGAAGATTAGCGATTCTAAATCCTACGAAGAAGTATTCCCTGGAGAAAGAATACCGAAAACCTAAACAGGTGCTTGAATAAACATGTTAGGGAGATATGTAAGTTCGTGGCGTTTTTGTTTCTCATGTTGGTATAGGGTAGCTATGGGTTTGTTTATCGATTATCATTTTTATTTGTAGTTCACTGATGCTATTTGAGTTTACATATTGTATTTTGCCATTTGAAGGTAGTGTGTGGAGCTGTGAACGTTAGAAAATGGAGTGCCAAGTGGAGAAATCGGAACATTTCCGACGTATTCTTCTGTTTGAGTTCAGTAGAGGAGTGACAGCAGCAGAGGCAGCTAGAAACATTTGCGCAGTGTATGAAGATAATTACATTGGACAGAGCACGGTAAGAAAATGGTTTTCTCGTTTCAAAGGGACCACACCGTGGTTCAAGTCGAAAAATTCGATTTTTGATTTTCTTCATATTTCGATAGATTAAGGTTTAATTTAAGTACTCTGAAAAGTATTTTGTTGCAAAAAATTTTTTTCTAGCATTTAAAGAGCATTTTTCTACCACGTGTGTTTATGTGCCACGCCCACTTTTCTGTCACCCACTTTTCTGCATATATTTTAGATCTTTATATCCCCTACATTGCACTTTAGGGATTTTTTTTACTCCAGAGTGTGTTGCCTATCCTTGGAATACAACAGTCGGTATTCTTTTGTTTCTGCTGTTTGTAAACAACATCCTTTCAAACATGCGGTTAGTTTTGTTCAAGTGTGATTACGAGTAGTTGTTATACTTACGTGTGCAGTGCTTGTTTACGTGTGTTTTGTTGTATTTATTGAAGATGACGAAACGTAAAGGCATTTTCAAGAAACGGCAATTTAGAGGAAACAAGTTTGTGTGAAAAATGTGTGTGAAATCTTATGGGACTTAACCGCTAAGGTCATCAGTCCCTAAGCTTACACACTACTTAACCTAAATTATCCTAAGGACAAACACACACACCCATGCCCGAGGGAGGACTCGAACCTCCGCCGGGACCAGCCGCATAGTCCATGACTGAAGCGCTTGAGACCGCTCGGCTAATCCCGCGCGGAGAAACAAGTTCAGAAAGCTTTCTGTACAAGAGGGTATGTCGCCTGGCAACGATGTTTCTAATTGTAATTCTTCAACAAGTGCATCATCAAAGAAGCTCTCACCATTTGAAGAGAGTTACAACGAATTTACTGTAAGTGACAAGGGGTGCAGTAACATGATTACAAATTTGAGTATATTATCGGATGTAATTTGTAAATTTGTACAATGTAGACAGTGTGATGAGTCACAGAGTGTGAAAATTTGTGAGAGTGCCAGTGGGAGAAAAGGCGTAGCAATTGCTTTGGATTTAATTTGCCCTAAATGCTCAGATGTGATTTCATTTATGAGTTCTTCAAAACCAGATGCAAGTGGCCCTTGTGAATTCCTTGCGATCCACTGACAAGGGCAAGGCTGCAGGGAGGACATTTTGTTCAGTGATGAACTTACATCAACCACCAAATAAATTTGAAAAACTGACTGCAACATTAGAGAAAGCTGTGGGAACAAGGCTGAGAAAACTAACTGTTGATATGAGAGGAAAAAAGTTAGAATATGGAAAATTGTTGACCGGACAGGGTCGGTTTGCTAAAACTGAAATAGAAAACTTGCAGGTATACTATGGGCAGGCAATTAGGAGAAATAAAGAAAATCTGGAGGCAATCAAGAGAGATGTTTAGGCCATATTATTCTATAAGTCCTCCACTGATGATAAGCCATATCATGGATTGTGTCCATCAGGAGAAAATTCGTGGTGCAAATACAATAGGGCTTAGGCAACTAGAGAATCTTATTCTCACGAGTATTCTCTTCCTGCTGCTGTTATTACAGAAATTAAACCTATTTTCAGAGACTTGGCTCATCCTGACCTTCTTAGGAAATGTCTACATGGGCAGACACAGAACCCAAATGAATGTTTCAACAGCATAATTTGGAACAGCCTTCCTAAAACTGTATTTGTAGGCATGCATACGATGAAAGTAGGAGTTCATGATGCTGTTATTACATTCAATTGTGGTAATATTGGAAAGTGTTGGGTACTGAAAAAGCTGGGAATTAATTCTGGTGAAAATATGATCACTGGGCTGCAACATTGCGATAAAATGACAGGTCTGCATCTAATATGGCCAAGAAAGCAAGACAAACATCCAGGAAGGTGAAAAAGAAGTTGGAAGACCTGATAGAGGCCAAAGAAGGGACATCATATGCAGCAGGACAGTTTTAATTAACTGTAAGTAAAAAATTTCAAAAGTTTTTTTCTTTAAAGTCAATTTCCCGCAAACTAAAATTTATCATATGTAAATGACTGAAATTTTCAGAGACTCTGCATAACATAAAAAGCCATCTCTGGTACTACATTCATTAATATTCCCCCATTAGGAAGTTCACAAAAAATATTTTCTGCAGAGAAAACTAAATATTTTTTGTTAATAAATTTAAAAAAGTTAAAAAAGTATTTCTTAAAAACTATAAAATGGATAAAGTAGATTTTAGTACAGTTGACTCTGTTAGCATCATTCCACATACAGTAAAAATATTGAGGTCCTGCATCAAATAGTTTTTTCAGAAATGGGTCAAACACTTGCCTAAATTAACACGAGTTAGATAGGCAGGGTGTGATCCCCTTACGGAGAATCGTTTTCCAGGAAGATCTTCAGAGTTTGATGAAGATCGTTTAAAGGCATTAATCTGCTGGAACAACGACGATGTGCTACGAATTGCTTACCCAGGTTATCACTGATGACATTTATTGTCAACAACTGAGACGTCTTGCAGAAGCAATCCAAGAACAACGACCAGAAGGACTTCGTGAAGTGACGCTACTGTGCGGCAACGTCCTTCCGCATTCCGCATTCCGCTAGACTGACAGACAACGCAGGAGTTGCGTTGGGAAGTCATTGCGCACCCACCTTATTTCACTTGATCATGCGCCTTCAGATTGTCACCTTTTCCGCTCTCTATCGTGGTCTAGGGGTAGCGTCTTTGATTCATAATCAACGTCTTCGGTCCCGGGTTCGATCCCCGCCACTGCCTAAATTTTGATAAATAATCAGCATTGGCGGCCGAAGACTTCCGGCATAAGAAGTCAGCCTCATTCTGCCAACGACCTTGTCAAAGACGGCGGAGGAGCGGATAGAGGTTCAGGGCACTCTCTTGTCCTAGGAGTGGGAAATTGCCCCTAAAGGCGGAAGAATCAGCAATGATCAACGACATGAGGATGCAGAAGGCAATGGAAACCACTGCGTTAAAGACACGTAACGTGTATCCACAGGACATGTGGCCTGTAATTGAAGAAGTGTCATGATGATCTCTCCATTGGCAAAAGATTCCGGAATAGTCCCCCATTCGGATCTCCGGGAGGGGACTGCCAGTGGGGAGGTTACCATGAGAAAAAGATTGAATACTCTACGAAAGGATAACGTTCTACGAGTCGGGGCGTGGAATGTCAGAAGATTGAACGTGGTAGGGAAACTAGAAAATCTGAAAAGGGAAATGCAAAGGCTCAATCTAGATATAGTAGGGGTCAGTGAAGTGAAGTGGAAGGAAGACAAGGATTTCTGGTCAGATGAGTATCGGGTAATATCAACAGCAGCATAAAATGGTATAACAGATGTAGGATTCGTTATGAATAGGAAGGTAGGGCAGAGGGTGTGTTACTGTGAACAGTTCAGTGACCGGGTTGTTCTAATCAGAATCGACAGCAGACCAACACCGACAACGATAGTTCAGGTATACATGCCGACGTCGCAAGCTGAAGATGAACAGATAGAGAAAGTGTATGAGGATATTGAAAGGGTAATGCAGTATGTAAAGGGGGACGAAAATCTAATAGTCATGGGCGACTGGAATGCAGTGGTAGGGGAAGAAGTAGAAGAAAAGGTTACAGGAGAGTATGGGCTTGGGACAAGGAATGGAAGAGGAGAAAGACTAATTGAGTTCTGTAACAAGTTTCAGCTAGTAATAGCGAATACCCTGTTCAAGAATCACAAGAGGAGGAGGTAAACTTGGAAAAGGCCGGGAGACACGGAAAGATTTCAATTAGATTACATCATGGTCAGACAGAGATTCCGAAATCAGATACTGGATTGTAAGGCGTACCCAGGAGCAGATATAGACTCAGATCACAATATAGTAGTGATGAAGAGTAGGCTGAAGTTCAAGACATTAGTCAGGAAGAATCAATACGCAAAGAAGTGGGATACGGAAGTACTAAGGAATGACGAGATACGTTTGAACTTCTCTAACGCTATAGATACAGCAATAAGGAATAGCGCAGTAGGCAATACAGTTGAAGAGGAATGGACATCTCTAAAAAGGGCCATCAAAGAAGTTGGGAAGGAAAACATAGGTACAAAGAAGGCAGCTGCGAAGAAACCATGAGTAACAGAAGAAATACTTCAGTTGATTGATGAAAGGAGTTCCGGGAAAATCAGGAATACAGAAATACAAGTCGCTGAAGAATGAAATAAATAGGAAGTGCAGGGAAGCTAAGACGAAATGGCTGCAGGAAAAATGTGAAGACATCGAAAAGGATATGATTGTCGGAAGGACAGACTCAGCATACAGGAAAGTCAAAACAACCTTTGGTGACGTTAAAAGCAACGGTGGTAACATTAAGAGTGCAACGGGAATTCCACTGTTAAATGCAGAGGAGAGAACAGATAGGTGGAAAGAATACATTGAAAGCCTCTATGAGGGTGAAGATTTGTCTGATGTGATAGAAGACGAAACAGGAGTCGATTTAGAAGAGATAGGGGATCCAGTATTAGAATCGGAATTTAAAAGAGCTTTGGAGGACTTACGGTCAAATAAGGCAGAAGGGATAGATAACATTCCATCAGAATTTCTAAAATCATTGGGGGAAGTGGCAACAAAACGACTATTCACGTTGGTGTGTAGAATATATGAGTCTGGCGACATACCATCTGACTTTCGGAAAAGCATCATCCACACAATTCCGAAGACGGCAAGAGCTGACATGTGCGAGAATAATCGCACAATCAGCTTAACAGCTCATGCATCGAAGCTGCTTACAAGAATAATATACAGAAGAATGGAAAACAAAATTGAGAATGCGCTAGGTGACGATCAGTTTGGCTTTAGGAAAAGTAAAGGGACGAGAGAGGCAATTCTGACGTTACGGCTAATAATGGAAGCAAGGCTAAAGAAAAATCAAGACACTTTCATAGGATTTGTCGACCTGGAAAAAGCGTTCGACAATATAAAATGCTGCAAGCTGTTCGAGATTCTGAAAAAAGTAGGGGTAAGCTATAGGGAGAGACGGGTCATATACAATATGTACAACAACCAAGAGGGAATAATAAGAGTGGACGATCAAGAACGAAGTGCTCGTATTAAGAAGTGTGTAAGACAAGGCTGTAGCCTTTCGCCCCTACTCTTCAATCTGTACATCAAGGAAGCAATGATGGAAATAAAAGAAAGGTTCAGGAGTGGAATAAAAATACAAGGTGAAAGGATATCAATGATACGATTCGCTGATGACATTGCTATCCTGAGTGAAAGTGAAGAAGAATTAAATAATCAGCTGAACGGAATGAACAGTAATGAGTACACAGTATGGTCTGAGAGTAAATCGGAGAAAGACGAAGGTAATGAGAAGTAGTAGAAATGAGAACAGCGAGAAACTTAACATCAGGATTGATGATCACGAAGTCAATGAAGTTAAGGAATTCTGCTACCTAGGCAGTAAAATAACCAATGACGGACGGAGCAAGGAGGATATCAAAAGCAGACTCGCTTTGGCAAAAAAGGCATTTCTGGCCAAGAGAAGTCTACTAATATCAAACACCGGCCTTAATTTGAGGAAGAAATTTCTGAGGATGTACGTCTGGAGTACAGCATTGTATGGTAGTGAAACATGGACTGTGGGAAAACCGGAACAGAAGAGAATCGAAGCATTTGAGATGTGGTACTATAGACGAATGTTGAAAATTAGGTGGACTGATAAGGTAAGGAATGAGGAGGTTCTACGCAGAATCGGAGAGGAAAGGAATATGTGGAAAACACTGATAAGGAGAAGGGACAGGATGATAGTACATCTGCTAAGACATGTGGGAATGACTTCCATGGTACTAGAGGGAGCTGTAGAGGGCAAAAACTGTAGAGGAAGACAGAGATTAGAATACGTCAAGCAAATAATTGAGGACGTAGGTTGCAAGTGCTACTCTGAGATGAAGGGGTTAGCACAGGAAAGGATTTCGTGGCGGGCCGCATCAAACCAGTCAGTAGACTGATGACCAAAAAAAAAAAAAAAAGTCGAACAACTTTCAAGGAACTTTCTTTCCGGATGAAAATACTCTGCGAACATGTCTCGATGAGGTCTACTCCTCAGAATCACGTGATTTCTACAGTTGTGAGATGGAAAAGTTACTCCAGCGTTTGTAGACTCTTGTAAATAGTGAAAGAGAATATATTATTGATAACTAAAGTCTCTGTTATGTGTATTGCACCAACAAAACACATGCACTACTTCCAGAGTTGTACCACGTCAATCCAAATAGCTTTGAGACTTGATGAATAAAAAAATAGACTAAAGATAAGACGGTAGTTTTATTGCCTCAGTCTTTTTACATAGTCTACCCTCACTAGAGCACAACAAGTAGATTGGTCATACCACCATGTTAAACTCTCAGTAAACTCCTTCTATGGGATATTATTCAACTAGTGCGCCACCTTGGCTTGATTGCCTATTGTGTCGCGAAAGCGTTGGCTCTTCACTTGAGTTTCTGTACTTTGTCGTTAGGTTCGTACTGATAAAATGGTTCAAATGGCTGTGAGCACTATGAACTTAATATCTGAGGTCATCAGACCCCTAGAACTTAGAACTACTTAAACCTAACTAACCTAAGGACATCACACACATCCGTGCCCGACTCGTATTGATAACATCGTCTTGTCATGACGATTTTTTTTTCTAGAAAAGAACTTGGTGCGTTTTGCATTTCAATCAAATCACGGCAGGTGATGACACCATTTTGTTTTTGTTTGAGGGTCAAGACTTGCGGAACAAGCTTTGCACACAATTTTCTCTTCTACAAAACATTCTGGCACCGCCAGCCTATCCCATGTGGAGCCCGTTAGGTCTTTCGCAAAAGCATCGGATGAATTTATCTCCGGCTGCATCCATCTTTCAGTGCTTATAACGATTTGAGCATCAGTGCTTTCTCTTAGCGCTTCGAGTTCTGTTACTTGCCCAATATAACTACGACAATTTACAACTGTTACACCGATGGTTCCTAGATGTAAGCTCTTCCTGTGTTCGACCTACATCCTTTGGGAGTGCAGTCTCTTTTGTGTGTCCCCGAGACCCAACCAAATAACGGCCCAGTCCGAGCTATTCAGCCCCTGTTACCCGTGTAGCCGACTCTTGCGTGTAATGGACTCCTGACCTTTATTAGCGGAACCCGATACCGGGCCAGTCAATGGCGCAAGTCGAGGGATATAGAGCCTACACAGTCGCAGAACTATTTGATCCTCTGAATCTCTACTCGGCTCTGTATCAGAGGTCAGCAGTCGATACTGTCGACTATGCTGCAAATGGTGAGTTCTGTTTTCATTTCGCAGATATGAGTGGCAGCCTTTTTCACTTCTGATAGCTACTCGAAACTAGAGAGAATCTCGCTGATCCAAAGCGACACGCATCATTGGTACCGACATGAGCCACCACCTGCAGTTGGCTGCACCCTATGCTCTTCATAGCATCCGGAAGGAGCTGTTTCATGTCTGGAATGACTCCACCAGGTATGCACAAGCAGTGCACACTGGCTTTCTTCTCCTCCTTGGCAGCCATGTCCTTAAGGGACCCGATAACTCGCCTAACATTGGAGCTCCAAACTACCACTAATCCCAGCCTCTGTGACTGCCAGAATCTTACAGGCTGAGGGGTTTCGCACAAGAGAGGGGTTCTAGTAACGCCACTATGAGGATGAAAATCAGGTTTCCTTTAAATAAACACTGTAACGGTCGTGAACGTTAATTACGTTTGAGACTGAAGGTGGTGTTAGTCAAGAATGACTTTAAGATGACAGAGACGCCATTATCAGCATCTCGCTGAGTTCGAACGAGATCGTGTAATAGGGATACGAGAAGGTGGATGTACCTTCTGCGATATTGCAGAAAGACTTGGCAGGAATGTGGCCACTGTACGTGACTACTGGCAGCAGTGCTCACGAAAATATAGGTCGCAAGAAGACCGGGCTTCGGATGGCCGCGTGACATTACCGACAGGGAAGACCATCGTTTTCGGCGTATGGTTCTGGCGCATCGTACTCCATCTGCGGCAGCAATCTGAGCAGAAGTTGGCGCCACCGTGACACAACGGACTGTTTCATATTGGGTACTTGAAGGACAGCTCCGAGTCAGACGCACTGTAGCTAGCATTCCACTGATCCAAAACCACCGCCATTTGCGAATTCAGTGGTGTCAAGCGAGAGCTTGTATGTAGCCAGTTTGTATGTTGGCATCGTTGTAGACTGTGTTAATATCGCTGACAATGCTCTGCGACCTCGGTAAGAGATTCTGTGGTTGGATGGACTAGCAGTTAGCGAGTGGATACAGAAGTGTATAGACATGTTTTTCTGTGCTAGTAGGACATGCATTGTAAAGTGAGACGCAAGGAAATGTAAAATAAGGATGGATGTTGTTGGTAATGTTTGGGTTGTGGAATTATTGACAAATATATAATTTTTGGAACTGGATGTCACATGAATAAGGTACAATTTTCTAAATACATTGTTTGCTCTTAAAAAATATCTTTCTTTTGGTAACCATATGCATCCTAGTAGTTAGAGTCTATAGTTGTTAGTCTTTTTATTTAGCTGGCTGTAGTTGCTGCTTGCTGTAATTGCTGTAGTTTGCGTTATGAAGATTTTCTGTGACGTAAGTGACTTATTAAAAAAATGGAATTCGTGATTGAAATGAGTTTAGGCAATCAACAGAGTTGGAGGTAGTTTCATATTTCTTTAATTTCATATTTTTTGGACTTTTATTATTGTTATGCTTTCTTGCAATTCAGGGCCATTCTTTTGTGTTAATTCTTACCGTAGTGGATACACCGGTTCCCGTCAGATGACCGAAGTTAAGCGCTGTCGGGCGTGGCCGGCACTTGGATGGGTGACCATCCAGCCGCCATGCACTGTTGCCATTTTTCGGGGCGCACTCAGCCTCGTGATGCCAACTGAGGAGCTACTCGACCGAATAGTAGCGGCTTCGGTCAAGAATACCACCATAACGACCGGGCGAGCGGTGTGCTGACCCCACGCCCCTCCTATCCGCATCCTCCTCGGAGGATGACACGGCGGTCGGATGGTCCCGGTAGGCCACTCGTGGCCTGAAGACGGGGTGCTTTTGTGTTAAGTATTTGAAGTCATGTTGTCACTGTATAGCAGTCAGATGGCGTTGGGCTTGTATATTGTGAGTAATAAATAAATAGGCTAAGTTTGAGTTGTTTTTGTCAATGAAAATTCTGTACGCCAGTGTTTAAATGATAAAATAATTAAAGACTTAGTTTCACCTGTCGGCCCTTAGCCGAGGACACTTCACTGGAATCTTCCGATTCCTTGTAGTTTGAATAATTAGGGCATGATTAGAAATTAGTTACTCTTTACTGCTAGCGTGTAAATGTATGTATGGAATTTCCTTTGTAGTTGTAGTTTCTTATTGTTGTGGCAAGCATGTGGATATGCACTAAGTATCTTGCAGTCGCTTTTGCAACTAATTAGATATTTATTATTTTCAGTACTATATTAGTGTTTCTTAAGCTGCAAAGCTACTTGAGAAATGACAGTGAGGAGGAGCGTAGCTTGGTAGCACCAACTAGTAAAGAATTGACAAATGTTCGAGATAATAATTTGGTAATAGTGCATAGGGATATGGACTAGACAGTAAATAATGGGGTAGAAATGGAGACAATCAGTGTACAGGGAACTATTGACGATCGATCGGTCGGTAACAGTTAGGTTTTGCATCAATACACTTTTCTCAATTAAGTCAAGACACACTGTCTGCTTTTCAAAATAATATTGCCGGTGCAAACGCATTGACGAAAAACACAAAGGAACATGTTTCAGTCACTAATGCATTGTTATTGCAATTAATTCAAAAATTTGGTCAAACAGACCAAAAGCTTCAAACGTTAGACACAGTGGAACAAAATCAGAAACAAACACAGCAAAAACTTCAAAAGTTAGACACAATTTAACAAACACGTAAAGATTTAACCTCTGAGAGACACAAAATCGATTCGAAATATCAAAACATTTCTGAAGACGTAAAAACGCAAATTTTTTCAGCCTATTTTTTCGCGACATGAAGACACATTACAGAGCCACGAAGGAGCAATAAAAGAAATGCACACCATTGTACACGAAAATAACGACACCTTGCAGGCTAAAACTGACTCTGTTGCACCTACCGATACGGTTGCGCAACTTGTAAAAAAATCAGGGAAACTTAGAAGACACAGTAGATACGATTACGACACAAATGGAAACTCTAAAACTTGGGTCAGAAAAACACGGAGGAAATCAGCACATTATCGGAAAAAGTAGCCGAACTTTCGGATCAGTTAACAAATTCATCTACGAAGGTGGGTGACGATTTGAATGATACAAGACCGGTAGCCTTTACTGACACAGTGCAGTACGAGGAATTAGGATATTTAAACAGAGTCAGAAACAAATTAATACGCAACACAAAAGAGAAATATAGGAAGTACAAGATCAGTTGGCACAGGTGAAACTAAGTCTTTAATTACTTTTATCATTTAAACACCGACCTACAGAATTTTCTCCGACAAAGACAACTCAGACTTAACCTGCAATCGGACTGCTAAATAATGACAACATGACTTCCAATAATTAACACGAAAGAATGACCCTGACTTGCAAGAAATTCTAACAATAATAAAAGTCCAAAAAATATGAAATTAAAGAAATATGAAACTACCTCCAACTCTGTTGATTGCCTAAACTCATTTCAACCAGGAATTCCATTCTTTTTATAAGTCACTTACCTCACAGAAAATCTTCATAACACGTACCACAGCAATAACAGCAAGCAGAAACTACAGCCAGCTAAATAAAAAAGATTCTAACTACTATAGGCTCTAACTACTAGGAGGCATATGGTTAGCAAAAGAAAGATTTTGTTGAAGAACAAACAATGTACGAGGTGCATTCAAGTTCTAAGGCCTCCGATTTTTTTTCTCCGGACTGGAAAGAGATAGAAACATGCGCATTGTTTTTAAATGATGCCGCATTCATTGTCAATACGTCCCAGAGATGGCAGCACCGAACGGCAGATGGAATTTTACCGCCAGCGGCGAGAATGAGAACTGTTTTAAATACTTAAAATGGCGACGTTTTCCTTACTTGAACAGTGTGCAATCATTCGTTTTCTGAATTTGCGTGGTGTGAAACCAATTGAAATTCACCGACAGTTGAAGGAGACATGTGGTGATGGAGTTATGGATGTGTCGAAAGTGCGTTCGTGGGTGCGA
Source organism: Schistocerca nitens (assembly GCF_023898315.1). Classification (NCBI taxonomy): domain Eukaryota; kingdom Metazoa; phylum Arthropoda; class Insecta; order Orthoptera; family Acrididae; genus Schistocerca; species Schistocerca nitens. Next base: position 514,921,782 of record NC_064620.1, on the reverse strand, counting down.
CAGTTTAATGAAGGCAGAACATCGTGTGACAACAAACCGAAACAACCTCGGGCTCGCACAAGCCGGTCTGACGAGATGATCGAGAAAGTGGAGAGAATTGTTTTGGGGGATCGCCGAATGACTGTTGAACAGATCGCCTCCAGAGCTGGCATTTCTGTGGGTTCTGTGCACACAATCCTGCATGACGACCTGAAAATGCGAAAAGTGTCATCCAGGTGGGTGCCACGAATGCTGATGGACGACCACATGGCTGCCCGTGTGGCATGTTGCCAAGCAATGTTGACGCGCAACGACAGCATGAATGGGACTTTCTTTACATTGGTTGTGACAATGGATGAGACGTGGATGCCATTTTTCAATCCAGAAACAAAGCGCCAGTCAGCTCAATGGAAGCACACAGATTCACCACCACCAAAAAAATTTCGGGTAACCGCCAGTGCTGAAAAAATGATGGTGTCCATGTTCTGGGACAGCGAGGGCGTAATCCTTACCCATTGCGTTCCAAAGGGCACTACGGTAACAGGTGCATCCTACGAAAATGTTTTGAAGAACAAATTCCTTCCTGCACTGCAACAAAAACGTCCGGGAAGGGCTGTGCGTGTGCTGTTTCACCAAGACAACGCACCCGCACATCGAGCTAACGTTACGCAACAGTTTCTTCGTGATAACAACTTTGAAGTGATTCCTCATGCTCCCTACTCACCTGACCTGGCTCCTAGTGACTTTTGGCTTTTTCAAACAATGAAAGACACTCTCCATGGCCGCACATTCATCAGCCCTGCTGCTATTGCCTCAGCAATTTTCCAGTGGTCAAAACAGACTCCTAAAGAAGCCTTCGCCGCTGCCATGGAATCATGGCGTGAGCGTTGTGAAAAATGTGTACGTCTGCAGGGCGATTACGTCGAGAAGTAACGCCAGTTTCATCGATTTCGGGTGAGTAGTTAATTAGAAAAAGAATCGGAGGCCTTAGAACTTGAATGCACCTCCTATTTAGAAAATGTTACGTTATTCATGTGACATCCAATTCCAAAAATTAAATAGTTGTCAATAATTCCACAACCCAAACATTACCACCAACATCCAACCTCATTTTACATTCCCTTGCGCCTCACTTTACAGTGCATGTCCTACCAACACAGAGTCTCCACTAAGAGAAACATGTCCATACACTTCTCCATCCACTCGCTAACTGCTAGTCCGTCCAACCACAGAATCTCTTGCCGAGATTCCAGAGCGCTGTCAGAGATATTAACACACACTATAGCGCTGCCAACATACAAACAGACTACTTACAAGCTGATTGTAGGGCGGGGTGTTTCCTCATGAAAGCTGGTTCTACTTTGGCATCAGTGATGGCCTTGTGTTGGGTAGTCTGCGTGCTAGACACTTGGAGTATCGTCTGCGGTGCGATTTTGTATGACAGCAGGAGCAGTCACATGGTTATTCCACGCACCCTGACTACAAATCTGTACGTCAATGTGGTGATTCGACCTGCCATTCACGAGCAGCATTCCAGGGTATTTTCGAACAGGATGACGCTCGTTCACATACCGCTGCTGTAGCCCAATATGCTCTACAGATTGTTGATATGTTGCCTTTGCCTGCTCATCTCCAGATCTGCCTCCAGTCGGGCACATATGGGACATCATCGGACAACTCCAGCGTCATCAACAATCAGCCTTAACTGTCCCTGTATTGACAGATCAAGTGCAACAGGCATAGGACTCCATCACACAAAGTGACATCCGGCACCTGTACAACACAATGTATGCACGTTTGCATACTTGCATTGAACATTCTGGCGGTTACACCGGTTATTAATGTACCAAAATTTCACATTTGCAATGCCTTATCTCGCGCTTACATGAACCTGCGATCATGCAGTGTTAATCAGTTAAATATGTAACATAGACAAAACTATCCCCGAAAATTCATTACTCTACATTACTTCTTGCTGTTGCTATTTTTTTCTGGCAATGTAGATGCAGGCGTGAATGAATGTGAAAAATATCGGATGATCAGTCTGGTGTCTCACGCCTGTAAAAGTGTTGGTAGTAAGACGCAAAGATAAAATTGAAACCGAAGATGTACTGTTTCAAAATCATTTTTGCTTCAAGGAAGTTGCAAGCAAGGTAATGGCCATTTTTTCGACGTTGTAAGGTAGCGTAATATACACTACTGGCCATTAAAATTGCTACACCACGAAGATGACGTGCTACAGACGCGAAATTTAACCGACAGGAAGAAGATGCTGTGATATGCAAATGATTAGCTTTTCAGAGCATTCACACAAGGCTGTCGCCGGTGGCGACACCTAAAACGTGCTGACATGAGGAAAGTTTCCAACCGATTTCACATACACAAATAGTAGCTGACCGGCGTTGCCTGGTGAAACGTTTTTGTGATGCCTCGTGTAAGGAGGAGAAATGCGTACCATCACGTTTCCGACTTAGATGAAGGTCGGATTGTAGCCTATCGCGATTGCGGTTTATCGTATTGCGAGATTGCTGCTCGCGTTGGTCTAGATCCAATGACTGTTAGCAGAATATGGAATCGGTGGGTTCAGGAGGCTAATACGGAAAGCCGTGCTGGATCCCAACGGCCTCGTATCACTAGCAGTCGAGATGACAGGCATCTTATCCGCATGGCTGTAACGGATCGTACAGCCACGTCTCGATCCCTGAGTGAACAGATGGGGACGTTTCTAAGACAACAACCATCTGCACGAACAGTTCGACGACGTTTGCAGCAGCATGGACTTTCAGCTCGGAGACCATGGCTGCGGTTACCCTTGACGCTGCATCACAGACAGGAGCGCCTGCGATGTACTCAACGACGAACCTTGGTGCACGAATGGCAAAACGTCATTTTTTCGCATTAATTTAGGTTCTGTTTACAGTATCATGATGGTCGCATCCGTGCTTGGCGACATCGCGGTGAATGGACATCGGAAGCGTGTATTCGACATCGCCATACTGGTGTATCACCCGGCGTGATGGTATGGGGTGGCATTGGTTACACTTCTCGGTCACCTCTTGTTCGCATTGACGGCACTTTGAACAGTGGACGTTACATTTCAGATGTGTTATAACCCGTGGCTCTGCCTTTCATTCGTTCCCTGCGAAACCCTACATTTCAGCAGGATAATGCACGACTGCATGTTGCAGGTCCTGTACGGGCCTTTCTGGATACAGAAAATGTTCGACTGCTGCCCTGGCCAGCACATTCTTCAGATCTCTCACCAATTGAAAACGTCTGGTCAATGGTGGCCGAGCAACTGGCTCGTCACAATACGCCAGTCACTACTCTTGATGAACTGTGGTATCGTGTCGAAGCTGCATGGGCAGCTGTATCTGTACACGCTATCGAAGCTCTGTTTGACTCAATGCCCAGGCGTATCAAGGCCGTTATTACGGCCAGAGGTGTTTTTCTGGGTACTGATTTCTCAGGATCTATGCACCCAAATTGAGTGAAAATATAATCACATGTCAGTTCTAGTATAACACATTTGTCCAATGAATACCCGTTTATCATCTGCATTTCTTCTTGGTGTAGCAATTTTAATGGCCAATAGTGTATTTGCCATTCTCGAAGATAAAGTCATATTTCGAGGATAAAATGACAATAGCCAAGGACAATTTCGAAACTGGAATTAAACTGCAATGGAATCAGATCCTAGTGGCAAGATGTGCAAACGAAGAAACCTCTTTGAAAACTATAAAGAAGCTGGTTAGAGTAAACAGCTTATCTTTCGCATATTACACGTTTTGGTCAAACAGAACTCAAATGAGAGTCGCGAATGTAGTGAAAGGGGGAGTAGCGTCTTGCTGTAGGTAATGTTGGGAAAGACATAGAATTACAAGTGAGGTTATACATGATAACTACCGTAAGAGAGACAGTACATGCAAGCTGACACATATAAAGAATAGTATATCCAAGCAAAGAGCTCTGCTGGTCTAATAAATTAACACAAAGTTGACGAAGTAATTTTTCAAACTGTTGATGTGAAACACAGTATTTTACAGATGTGAAACGTAGATCACGGGAAAAGCAGCTTCCGAAATAAGTTTCAAATTAGTTGGAGATATGAAGTATCTGTGTACTGGTAATACATTGCCTGACAAAAAAAGAGAAGCGGTAGAAGTGGAGGAGGAAACGAAATGAAACTTAACAGGTTGAGATGATATGTGATTTTATTTCAGTGATTAAAAAATCGAATCAATTGTCGAAAGGATCTAGCTAAAAAACCCTCTTGCCAGTATGACATTGCACCCCGTCTGGCCGAGATGCCCGCGTTGATTCTGCTGGGAAAGTGCAGTGAATCGATAGGGGAAGGGTGTCATTAAGCCACTGTATGCTCTCCTGAGGCAACCTGGCCCACAACTGTTATAAGTGGTCCTTGATATCGTGGATATTGGCACAGGGAAGGAGTTGATGTCCAAGATTATCCCGGCTATGTTCGGCATCAATTATACAGGGTGTATCAAAAAGAAACATCCGATTTGGCATGTCCATATTTCTGAAACTAATAAACATATAGAAATAGTTCTGTTTTTTGATGAACGGGAAACTCAAAAAGTGTTTTTCATACCTTTTCATAGGTTTTCAATGCGATATTCAAATTGTTACCACACTGCAGCGATCATGTCTTGAGTTACAGCTTCCACAGCTGCTGTTATGCGATGTCTCACTTCATTCATTGTTGTTGCCAATGGAGGCACATCAACAGAGTCTTTCATAAGCCCCCCACAAGAAATAATCACGTACAGTCAGGTCCTGTGACCTTAGAGGCCACAAATGTAAGGCTGAATCATTTGGTCCAGTGTGACCGATCCATTGTTCAGTAATCCTTTGATTTTTCTACATGCCACTGTGGCGGTACCCCATACTGTTGGTAAATGAAGTCGTTTGAATCAGTCTCCAACTGTGGGAAAAGAAAGTTCTTAAGCACATCGAGATATGTGTTTCCTGTAACAGTGTTCTCGGCAAAGAAAAATGGACCATACAGCTTTTACCGTGAAACTGCACAAGACACATTAAATTTTGGAGAGTCCCTCTAATATTGTACAACTTCGTGTGGTTGTTCCGTACCCCGCATCCTCAGACTACGACGTTCCACCTTTCCATTTAAATGGAATGTTGCCTCGTCACCAAACACTAAGCGTGGAAGAAAACTGTCATCCTCCATCTTGCCAAGAACGAAATTACAGAGCTCCATACGTTATTGTTTGTCACTTTCAAGAAGGGTTTTCAGTAGCTGAATTTTGTATGGTTTCATGTGTAAACGTCGACGCAACACACGCCAGACGGACATCGGGGGCATGTTGTGCTGTCGAGCTGCACGGCAAACGTATTTCTGCGAAATCCTTGTGAAACCATGGCGGATGCGTTCGACGTCTGTGTCAGACAGTCGGGGACGGCCCGGCGGTTTGCCTTTACACAAACAACCCGTTTCTCGGAATTTTTCATGCCATCCTCTAATTCTCTGTGCTGTAGGAGGACCCAAACCATATCTAGTACGAAAGTCACGCTGAACAGTTATTACTGGCCCGCTCTGCGCGAACGTAGAACACAAAACGCCTTCTGTTGTCCCAACACCATTTTTACTAGAACTGAAGTGGGCGCACACTGCTGCTACCCAGTAGAAACCGTGTAAAACTGGAGAGTTTGCTCTTTCCAACAGTACGATGTTCGCGCACATATCTCAGATAATACGAGTAGTTACGATTTCTTTAAATCGAATGATTCTTTTTGATATACCCTGTACAAACAAATATGATGATTATTCTTCTGCCTTTGTCTCGGCCATACCTGGATCGTTTATAAATATCGATTACAGATATAAAGTGCATGCGTATCTTTCGTTCTCAGGTCTATGTGCTTTCACAATCAGAGAAGTAGTAAGTCTACTCTTGTTTCTCCAACTTCTCCGTTCGAAAATATTTTGTGATCTTTTACACGGACGGCTAATCGATAGAAACAGTAGACACAGCAGAAAAGTACAGAAACGCTACTAACGCGAATATAGACTTGACTGTCTTACTTTTACGCACCAGGAGTGGTGATATCACAATATGCTACGACTTGCAGGAATAGTTTGCTTGACAGAGTAGAGGACGAGAAGATTGTAGGAAAAAACAAGGACTGTAATGAGTAAACCAATTTTTTTTAGAATGTCATGTGTAATAGGCATGTAGAAAAGAAACAATTAGCAGTATCACGACTAGATACGAAGAACTGGACGACGTCGTTCAACAAGTCGAAAGGCTGATGACACGAAAGGAAAGAAAGCACCGATAGTCGACAAATGCAGTTCGCCCCCCACGACATGAACGCATAGTAACTACCTGATTTGAAAAAGGTAATTTTCTTGTTTTAGAATTATGCTGCGAGCAGTTGACTGATTGTAATTACGTGATGACTGAATTTAAAGGGGAAAAGGCACCATGTTCAGGATGTTAGATCAGATAGGTACAAGAAATGGAATTCCCTGTGTAGGAACAAAACGTATGGTGAAACACTTGTGCTGAAAATTGCATTTATGGACAATCTCATAGCCACGAATCACTTGACATGAATTGCAGCGGGTTTCGTTAATGGAACACAAGCCTCAATCTTAAGTCGCACAGACTGATGGCGCCCGGACATCAGACAGCAAAGTGGAAGCCGTCAAATTACTCGCTAGTGGCTAATGGACTATCAGGTAATCAAACAGCTATTAACCTGTCAGTTGTTTTGAGACTTACTACGCTTTGGGTTCTCTTTCTTTTAGACAATAATGACCAGTTATTGCATCATTTAGAAAGCCTGACTCTGAAACACAGTATAATTACAGTAATCAACTGTAAAGAGCAATTATTAACTGCTGGCTTAGCTGGACGCGCTTCATGTTATATCGGTAACATTGTAATAATCATACCCCTATACATGCGACCTAGAAAAATATCACGTCTTTGAAGATATCGAACAGAAGCAAATTAATTAAGTAGCTGTGACATTAGAGTAGTTCGAGTTAATTAAGCCTGCAGCATAGATACAGCACGGATCAGTTTTATTTTTTTTTTTCAATAAGAAAAGAAGTATACTCTTATTGCCACTGTGTTTGTTGTGACATTTATAGTAATACTGCATATCTAATTCACCTCTCCAGTCCACTGTTACACAGGAGTTCAGTTGGACACATACATATCCTGATACACTCTCGAGAAAGGATTAATGAAGCGCCTTAGTGAAGCTACGTTTTCAGTACGCACGATAGCCACTATAATCGATTTTAAAACGAAGAAACTAACTAATTTTGCAAATTTCCATTCAATAATTAGTAGCAGAATCATTTTTGGGGACAATGAACCTTTAGCGATACTACTTTGAGAATATGGAATGATATGTAGTGTTAGTTCTAGATCATCCTACAGAAACCTCTTCAAAAATTTGGAGTTTTTCAGCTGCCTCACATTACGTATAGTCATGTCCTCTTTCGTTACCAATATTTCAGGTTTCTTAAAAAAAATATTGGAAGGATGAACGTGACACTAAGACTGAAAAGACCAGTTTTGCAACTACTTCCTGGAAACTAGATTAGAATAAAAAGGCGTCACATACATGTATTCGAAACTTCCGTGAACATATTACGAGGGTCACTCCAAAAGAAATGCACACTATTTTTTTAAAAAATCCATCTTTTATTCCACATGTTTGAAACTTTTACAGTATGTAGATACATCCTTTAGGAACAATATTTTCATTTCTCCACATAATTTCCATCCCTCTCAACTGCCTTACGCCATCTTGGAACCAGCGCCTGTGTACCCGCACGGCAAAATTCTGGACCAACCTGTTGGAGCCACTGTTTGGCAGCGTGCACAAGGGAGTCATCATCTTCAAACTTTGTTCCACGAAGAGAGTCTTTCAGTTTCGCAAAGAGATGTTAGTCACATGGATCCAGGTCAGGACTGCAAGGCGGGTGTTTCAGTGTTGTCTATCCGAGTTTTGTGATCGCTTCCATCGGTTTTTGACTGACATGTGGCCGTGCATTGTCGTGCAACAGCAAAATATCCTGCTTTTGCCGATGTGGTCGAACATGACTCAGTCGAGCTTGAAGTTTCTTCAGTGTGGTCACATATGCATCAGAATTTATGGTGGTTCCACTCGGCATGATGTCCACAAGCAAGAGTCCTTCGGAATCGAAAAACACCGTAGCCATAATTTTTACAGCAGAAGGTGTAGTTTTGCATTTTTTTTCTTGGGTGAATTTGCATGATGCCACTCCATTGATTGCCTCTTCATCTCTGGTGAAAAATGATGGAGCCATGTTTCATCACCAGTTACAATTCTTCCAAGAAATTCATCTCCACCATTCTCGTACTGTCCCAAAAGTTCGCTGCATACCGTTTTCCTTGTTCCTTTACGAGCCACTGTCAACATCCTGGTAACCCACCTGGCACAAACCTTTTTTTTAACGCCAACACTTCCAGTATTCTGCAAACACTTCCTTCCCCTATCCAAATGTAGCGTGACAATTCGTTCATTGTGATGCGTCTGTCAGCAGCCACCAATTCGTTAACTCTCTGCATATTGTCTGAGTGTGTGTAGTACGAGGCCTGCCGCTGCGTGGACAATTTTCAATACTTCCGTGCCCACATTCATCACGTAATCTGCTTGCCCACCGACTAACTGTACTGCGATCGACAGCAGCATCTCCATACACCTTTTTCAACCTCTTGTGAATGTTTCCCACCGTCTCGTTTTCACAACACTGGAATTCTATGACAGCACGTTGCTTCTGACGAACATCAATTGTAGCAGCCATCTTGAAGACATGCTGTGATGACGCCACTCAGGGGAACAGGTTGAACTAAGTTTGAAAACAAGCGAGAAAGATGTAACTACACACTGTAAAACTTTCACAAATGCAGAATGAAACTGTATTTTTACAAAAATAATGTGCATTTCTTTTGGAGTGACCCTCGTACATATCTTACGGTTAATGTGGCGCAGTGTAAGAGTGAATGAAAGGACTAGTTATTACGCAGTTCATTCTGCTTCATAAGAGTACCTTCGCAGAATCCCTTAAAATTAATTTGTGAAGTGATTTTTTAATGAACATTGATACCGTAACACAGCAGTATGTTATAATATTAAGTCATTTCATTGTACTACGCTTACATTGACTTCTTCCCATACACTAGGGGAGCTAGCTTTCATTTACAATTACACTGAGTGCTTTCCATATTGTAGGGACTTCTCTACGAGGAATCTGTGGAATAAGAGTAATCTACTGTAATGTAAAATGTAGTGGATCGCTCGAAATATCGGATGTTATGTAAACAAACGCTTTTCATTTTCTCAGACCAAACATAAAAAGGCAGTAATTTCAGATACAGTATAATGCGCTATAGCCTGCTGATGGAGATGTCTGTAACTCTTACGAATGTGAGCCAAGACAAAAGATATAATTTCTGTAGCGGTAGAATGGTTCAGAAACAGGCGGCCAAGTACAGTTACAGAGAGCTAATGATGCACGTGGGTGTTGGAAACTTGTATGACTATTTGGTAGCCACGTAGCGTGGTTGTTATTGACCAGTTCCTGAGAGGCATTCTGCTCACCCTTTTTCTGCGGTAGTGATGGAAGTTGCATGTTTAAGTTCAATACATCTTTCAAGTGGATGCAGTACCACATTTGTTACAACTGTTTATGAACTTGTAAGCAGTAATTGAAACTCACGCATAAATAAGACAGTAGCAATAACTGAATGTCTCTTAATTTGGGAACGAAGAGTTTCTAGATTCATGCCGACATTTGCGTTCCTTCTCACTTTTACCACAGGAATATGATCACAAGGTATTGCTTGCTTTTGCTATACTTGCTTCATTTCATTCAGTGTTAAACTGGCAATATGTAACGTAAGACATACCTCACGTACAGAATCAAAATTTCAGCTAGCAATCCCATCAGCGAATCGTATCATTAATATCTTTCTACCATGAATTTTAATTCCACTCCTGAACCTTTCTTTTATTTCCACTATTGCTTCTTCGATGTATAGATTGAACAGTAGGGACGAAAGCTACATTCCTGTCTTACACCCTTTTTAATCCGAGAGCTTCGTTCTTGGTCGTCCACTATTATTATTCCCTCTTGGCTCTTGTACTTTTTGTATATTACTCGTCTCTCCCTATAGCTTACCTCAATTTTCTCAAAATTTCGAACATCTTGCACCATTTGACATTGTCGAACGCTTTTTCCCGGTCGAAAGATGCTAGAAACGTGTCTTGATTTTTAAAATCTTGCTTCTATTATCAACCCCAACGTCAGAATCGCCTCTCTGGTGCCTTTACCTTACCTAAAGCCAAACTGATCATCATCTACCACATCCTGAATTTTCTTTTCCATTGTTCTGTATATTATTCTTGTCAAGAGCTTGGATACATGAGCTGTTAAGCTAATTTGCGATAGTGGTTCAAATGGCTCTGAGCACTATGGGACTTAACTGCTGAGGTCATCAATCCCCTAAAACTTAGAACTACCTAAACCTAACTAACCTAAGGACATCACACACATTCATGCCCGAGGCAGGATTAGAACCTGCGACCGTAGCAGTCGCCCGTTTCCAGACTCAAGCGCGTAGAACCACTCGGCCACATCGGTCGGCTTTTGTGCCTACTGCTACGCCTCAGAAGTTGGCATTGCGAATAAGCAGATCAGTCCTTTGTTTCTGATGCTAGTTTTAATAACAATTTGTCCATTTTATATGGACTAGTTTTCGTGGAAAGTAGTGTGATTATTGGCTATTTTCGTAGTAAGCCAACTTCATTGCTTTTCATACGTAAGTAAAATGACTAAGCGTAAAAGTATCTTCAAGAAACGCAAATTTACGGGTAAAAGATTTGTGAGACCTGCATTTTCTTCTGAAGTACTTGAAAACACGTGTGCTAGCAGTGAAGGAAACCACAATAATGTTTCTGAAGTAATGCACTAGGGGGCGTGGTCACTTCTGAATTTTCTGGCACCATGCATGAATTTACACATAAACATTCTCTTCCTTTGGCAGTAATGGAGGCAATCAAACCTATTTATAGAGATTTGGCAAATCCTGAGCCTTCAATAATGATGTGTGCTGCCGTGTGCCTAAAAATGTATTTGTTGGCCTTATGACTCTAAAGTTAGCAGTGTCTGATGCTGTAATAACTTTTAATGGTATGAAAAAAGAAGCAAGAAAGAAAAGGAGGGGGCAAGCAATGGGCTGTTGTGACACTGACGAAGACACAGATTATGAGCCAGGGCAATTGTAGTGCATTGTAAGTAGGCTGTTTAGGTTCTTATATTGGTAACGCCACCACCACGTAGCGCTGTGTATGAAAATCACTGGCTGTGCTGTGCGCATTCTGTGGCTGGGTTGCATTGTTGGAATTTGCTATTGTAGTGTTGGGCAGTTGTCTGTTAACAGCACGTAGCATTGCGCAGTTGGAGGTGAGCCTCCAGCAGTGGTGGATGTGGGGAGAGAGATGGCGGAATGTTGAGAGCGGACGATCTGGATGTGTGTCCATCATAAGAGTAAATTTGTAATATTGGATATCATGGACTGATATCTATATTATGACGTTTGAACACTATTAAGGTAAATACATTGTTTGTTCTCCATCAAAATCTTTCTTTTGCTAACTATGCCTATCAGTAGTTAGTGCCTTCAGTAGTTTGAATCTTTTATTTAGCTGGCAGTAGTGGCGCTCGCTGTATTGCAGTAGTTCGAGTAACGAAGATTTTTGTGAGGTAAGTGATTTGTGAAACGTATAGGTTAATTTAGTCAGGGCCATTCTCTTGAAGGGATTATTGAAAGTCAGATTGCGTTGCGCTAAAAAAAATATTGTGTGTCAGTGTAACCCCAGTCATGTATAATTTTTCTATGGGGGCGTTTCATATGGCGACCCTGCCAGGATACCTCACTGGAATCTTCTGATTTTTTTCTTGTAGTTTGTGTAATTAGTGTAGCTATTGGTTATTGCTAGCACATAATTGTAGAGAGAATCTTCTTTGTAGTTGTAGTTTTTCATTGACGCACAGTAAAACAGTTGTGGCATGCATGCAGATTTCCACCAAGTATTTCACAGCTGCGCTTGCAATTAACTAGATATTATTTTCAGTGCTATGCTAATGTTTTTTCTTATTTTACTCTTCAAATTGTGCTTTTCTGTGTTATCATGTGAAATATTGTGACAATAATGGCGTGTGAAAAACGTCATACTAGGCTCCAAAGTAAACTAAGAAATGACAGTGAAGACGAAAGCAGTGTGTTAGCGCCACCGTGTAATGAATTAACTAATGTTCAAAGTAGTAATTTGGTAATTGTGCATAGGGAAATGGAGCGGGCTGCAAATAATGGTGTATCCAGTGAAACAATTGGTGTACAGGGAAGCATTATCGATCGATCGGTCGGCAACAGCTCGCCTCAGGAATCCGAAATGACAGGACACGATCTTGCAAATACTGTAGATTCAGGTTTTGCGTCCTCACCGTTTTCTCAAATAAGTCAAGGTACATTTTCTACTTTTCAAAATGCCAATATTTCCGGTTCAAATTCACTGCCGAATAGCACTGAGGAACATGTTTCAGACACCAGTCCATTGTTATTACAGTTAATGCAACAAATGGGACAAAATCTTCAAAAGTTAGACACGATGGAACAAAATCAAAGACAAACACAGCAACAGCTTCAAAAGTTAGACTCATTGGAACAAACGCTTGAACAAACACGTTAAGGTTTAACTGCTGAGTTACTTAAAATCGAATCGAAATGTCAAAAAGTCTATAATGACGTAAAAACACAAATTTGTGAGCATTTTCAACCTATTTTTTCACGTCATGAAAATGCATTACATAATCATGAAGCAGCCATAAAAGAACTGCAAACTATTGTTCATGAAAATCACGACACCTTGCAAGCTAAAATTGACTCAGTTGCATCTACCGATTCGGCTACGCAACCTGCAAAAACTCAGGAAAACTTAAAGGACACAGTAGATACGATTTCAACACAAATGGGCACTCTGAAACTTAGTTCAGAAAAACACACTGAGGAAACCTGTTCACTATTGGAGAAAGTAGCCAAACTTACAGATCAGTTCACCAACTTATCTACAAAGGTAGATGATCATCTGAATGACACAAGACCCGTAGCCATCACTGACACAGAAGAGTATGAACAAATTAGAAATTTCAAACAAAATCAAAATCAAATCAATACACAGTACAAAAGAGATATCCGGGAAGTACAAGATCAGTTGACGCAGGTAATACAAGAATTACATATATCAGAGGACACTCGCACTCCAATACGGGAAGAGGGACACAGAAATACGGAACAGCCACAAAATAATAACACGAGGCACTTCGGAAATTATGAAAGAAATTGGCAAGGTACACCGAATTTTGAGATGGAACCGCCGAAACGAAGTAACAATGACCGATATGCGACTTGCCGACATGATGATTTTGACTATAAGCTGTTTATTACTACACGTAAATTCAAAACATTTATGAATTCCGGCAACGACATTCATCCACAAGCGTGGCTTCTTCAATTCTCTCATTGTTTTCCTCCCAACTGGTCATTAGAGCACAGATTAGAATTTATGTGTGGCTATTTAGAGAATGAACCAACTGTAAGAATGCGATTGGTCATTCACGATTGTCACAGTGAAGGAGAATTTTATCATGCCTTCCTCTCAGCATATTGGTCTCAAGCTACACAAGACCGAGTAAAACATAGCATCATAATGATGAAACATTTCGAACAATCAGAATTTTCCAGTCTTGTCAAATATTTCAAAGACATGTTACATAAGAATCAATATCTTTCAAACCCATACAGCCCCTCAGAACTCATCCGCATTTGCTTAATCAAATTGCCTGAACATTTACGACATATTATTTTGGCAGGACGTTGCAAAGACGACATTGAAGCTTTTCAGGGAGTCTTACAAGAATTGGAAATCGACACTGACAATCGCGGGACGCGAAAACAAGAACACTACAATTACAGGTCACATCCGTCACAATTCTGCGATGAAAGAAATAATAACTGGACACGACAAGGCTATTCTTACAACACAAATCGTGAACAAAACAGACACTACCCGTATGACAACCACTGGCAGAGTAATAGTTACAGAGAAAGAATGCATTCCCGTAGTAATGAATGTGACAGAGACAACGATAGAAACAGACAATATGGGAACCAAAACAATTATTATCCAGGGAGACAGAATAACTTCAGACACAATGGTCCTCCGCACAGTTACGATTCCGGGAGAAATTCTCCACCACATGACCGAAAAGAAAGAAATTGCAGAAACTACCGACATGGTGACAGACGATATAATCATAACGACAGACCTGAATTTCATCAGAACTGGCGAGATTCAAACAGGGCAGGATCTTCTCGCCAAGGAGAATTTGTAGAAGTTAGGTCTCCTAATCCTAATAACGACGCACGCCAACAAAGAGTTAACAGACAATGACAGGCAACGCATGCACCCACGTGCGCCGGCTGGCTCAGAGAAAAATAACATAGGCGCTAACCTTGAGAAAAATTTGAGCATTCTTTACCGATGTACCATATACCACATGATAATTCCATTGAAGCTGGAGCTCTGCATAGTAGGAAGAGTAAAGTCTTGCACCACATTTCACATGTAAAACCGTTTATTGAAAGATAATCTGCTTTTTAACTTAGTCTTTGCCATAAAATTTTTCAATTCACACTACCAGTACAATTTGTCACGCTGAGAAACTGTTAACATGCAACAATGTTTTGAAGTTAACTATCCAGTCTAGAACCTAGGGAACATATTTAGACAGTATTTACGAGTGCATTGCTATAGTGAACAGACGACACAGTGTTATTGTGTGTGTACTTTCTTGCTTGTTAGTTGCACGATTACGTAACGACTATAAGGCTCACATACTTAGAACATGTACCGGTACTGCTAATGAGATTTTAATGCAACATTTTGGTTTACTTGAAAATACATTCTGGATTTAGAGTACGTTCTGAGAGATACCAGATGACACAGTGGTTAGTTTATTTGAGAGCTACACGATTATATCACGACGCTACTAATGAGTGACACAATTTATATTATTGCTTTTGCGCTGTATCTGTTTTATATCTGCACAGTTTTTCTGAATTCTTCTGGAAAGTAAAACATGTTTTAGTAGTAACTTTTGTGGTATAACTACAATGAGACAGCCTTTTCCGTAGCACAACAATACGTTACAGCACAGTTCTTTCTTCATCACGGCAATAAGCGTAATAACTAAGATATCTATACGCAAAGCATTTCACTTTTGTTTATGAGGAGGTGAGTACATTGACTTCAAATGGTTCAAATGGCTCTGAGCACTATGGGACTTAAGTTCTAAGGTCATCAGTCCCTTAGAACTTAGAACTACTTAAACCTAAGTAACCTAAGGACATCACACACATCCATGCCCGAGGCAGGTTTCGAACCTGCGGCCGTAGCGGTCGCGCGGTTCCAGACTGTAGCGCCTAGAACCGCTCGGCCACCCGGCCGGCTACATTGACTTCAGCAGAACTTTGCTTACAGAGGACGATAACTACGACAGTTCCACAGAATTATCTTACAGAAAGACGCACATTTAGCATTACAGGACACGCATTTGAGTGATTAATTTTGTACTTAAAACATTTATTTTTAAAGATTTTTGAGTTTCAATGATACAAAGGTTTTCCGTGATACATTTCATTCCATTGCTGTAATCTGTAACACCTGAGGTTATAATTACATTATTACATTAATCCTCAGGGGGGGGGGGGGGGGGTACACGCTTACTTTGTGTACCATGTGTGTGGCAGACACAAAGAGCCCTAGCTAATATGGTATTTGCTTATACAACTTTACGCATCGGTACCATATTGCTCTAACACTGAATTACACAGCTATCTGATTATTTAACAGAGAAACAAAAATTTTTTTACTATGTCAGTGACACATGTTTACGCAATTACACAGTTGGAGAATTTCACACTTATGAAATTGTATTTTGTGTGCACTGTGTGAACTGTTCATATTTTTTCGGAACCATTGTGATACTACGAGAGCTTTGAATGATGTATTTGGTATGGGATCATGATTTTTAAAGTGCGTTTGAGGTAGATGACACTATTTAAATGAGCAGAGAATTTTTTTAGGTTTTGACATTATTTCAGAAATCTACGTCGTTTTTGAGATTTGACTGAGGTGTTATGATGTTATTTTTTCGACGACGATGTGTATTATGCTGTTGAGGTATGTTTATGATCAATAAGCTGATGCTATATGAGGAATTTGATTAAGCTACGTATTTATTATGTTGAAATATTGAAGACGTGTCGACGAATATGTATATGTGTAATAAGGAAGGAGTAATGAATAGTGGTTAGGGACTCTGATATGTGAAAAAGGATGTTGGAAACCAAGAATCGTACTTTAAGAGTTAGGAAATGTGTGTACATGCGTGAATGTATCACAATGCCGCCGAAAATTTTTTGGCCACTGTTATATTTATAGGATTTTGTTTCTACAGATTTGTAACGCAAATATTTCGACCTATGAAATTTTATTTGTATCCAACTGTCACTGTAGTGCAAACTAATGTCGTAAATATTTCGGAAAGAAAGCTAAGTGACCTTGGCGTAATGCGTTATGGGCGACCAGCTGTGCGAGTCACCTGGAGAAAAAGCCATTAGGTGGAGAAAATAAAAGACACCATTAACCTCGCTATTGACATTCCTTTGTAGAAAGCATCGCAAATACGACACGCTCATTACTTGGAAACATATCGTACTTTGTGCTACTTACTGAAATGCTTATGAATTGATGGGAAATATTCTTACATCTGCACACCTGATTATGACAAGTGTCTTTCTACGAGAATTGAGAGAATTTCTACTAACTTATTAAATGCCACATGACTATTGAATGATATTTTTATGCTTTGTACATAGTTGCTTATTTCATTTGATATCTGGTTTCCAGCTGTGTTGCGGCATTGGTTTTATAAAATAAAATTAAATGCATTTGCTAATGTGAACACTTTCTGTCAACAGATCTAGTAAATAATAATTTTATGATCCACATTCTTCGAAAAAGAAGCACTTGGAAAGGAAAGAACAATAAGAAGGGACTAATAACAGAAACTGCATACATAATTTTCTTTTTAAGTACTTGGTAATTTTTTTGTAGAATAAGTTGTGGTGCACCACTTGAATTACATAGACATTAAGATGTGAAGAGACATTTCCCTTATCTGCATTGTTGTCTTTAGTGTACGATTTTTTCTGCTTGAGCTTTATAATGTTTAGGTATAAGTTATTGCATTTTTTGCTGCTGTTTGCCAGGCATAGTTCTACCGAATTTTACCTTGTGTTAAGCCAGTTTTACTACTGATTTATTTTTCTTGTTTGCTGCACATTGCCCTATATTAGTTGTAATATTGCATTTGCTTTGCTAATTTCGATATACTGCTGCTTGCTTTGCCAATTTGCATTTTTTGTCAATGCTGTTTGTGTTAATATGTTATGTGTTGCTGCATTGCCTCGTCCCTTAGTTTATGCATCTGAGCTCAGTATATTTAAGTTAGTTTAAGAGGGGGTAGACTATATAAGAGAATGAGTTGCGATGAACTGGAAGAAATGCATTGAGAAGTTATACGAAAAAAGTACAGAAAGCAGGTATAGATAGGACTTTTTGGGAATAATGATGAACGAAGGGAGACCCCCAAGAAAAAAAAGTTTTATTTGCAAAATACTGCAGTACCAAATGTTACACTGAAAACGAACCCTGTCCTTTCCTTTTGTGTTATCACCCTATGTGTTTGTGTACCCTTGTGTATTTGTTTTTTTCCTGTCTTTATGTGTTTAGCTAATAAGATTTACGTTGTAGAATTTTTTTGATAATATGTTATTTACTTTGTAAAGATGTTTAGACATTATTTATTTTGTTTTGTTTTAATGCTCATGTGTGAAGTTGATGTTTCAAAAGTTATTCTGATCTTTTATGTATTTACTTATGTCATAATTCCTGTAACACTGATGCATATGTTTATTTCTATTCTTTTGTAAAGCCTGTGTCACTAAAAATGTTATCTGTATTGTAATGTTCTTTAATGATGTATTTTGTACCTTTGTTATTGTATTCTCATGTTTTAAAATTGTAATTGACACCCGTTCATCAAATTAAGTAACTTGTAAGCATTCATTTCACTGCACACATTTCTGTTGGTCATAGTACACGCAGAATATGCGAGAAAAAACAGGGGGACTGTTAGCATTTGCACGTGTGTTAATAATTAAGCAAGGGACTTGTTAACAGCATTGCTGGTTCTAAGGACAATTCCAAAAACTTTGTGAGTGCAGAAGTGGTGGTTTATGGACTTGCTATATTGTCCACAAGACTCTTCGATGGTGATTGTGCACCTGCACAGTCCCAATAGATGGCTGCTGGCCGTCTCTACAAGGACTACGGTGGGTCTGCATCTTTGATAGCCCACCAATACCATTATTTCTACAAGGACTGCAGTGGGTCTGCACCTCTGGTGGCCCACCAATACCGTAATCTCTAACAAGACTACAGTGGTCTGCTCTGCGATGACCTACCTACCAATATTCTTCAAAACTTCGACTGACTCTTCTGTGGGCTTGCTCTGTTGTGGCCCATTACCGGTCTGCATGTCAAGAGTCAGCACTGCCTTTCCATTGGAAGGACAACACTACTTCTTCAAGACTGCATGGAAATCCACTACTTCCGTGTGCATTTTCTTTTACTGCTCAGACTTTGAGAAAAACACTGCAATTTTACTATGATGAACGATCAGTACTGTCTTTATGGACTGTGAGAGAATTTTAGCTTTTGACCAACATTGTATCAATAAGTGTGTGCATTAGATTTCTTTGTTATGGTAATTGTGAAAAAATTTGTAACAAATATGTATCGGCCAGTGCCCAAAACCATTTGTAAATTTATTTGTGTGGAGAATGGGGGCTATGTAAGTAGGCTGTTTAGGTTCTTATATTGGTAACGCCACCGCCACGTAGCGCTCTGTATGAAAATCACTGGCTGTGCTGTGCGCAGTCTGTGGCTGGGTGGCATTGTTGGAATTTGCTATTGTAGTGTTGGGCAGTTGGCTGTTAACAGCGCGTAGCGTTGCGCAGTTGGAGGTGAGCCGCCAGCAGTGGTGGATGTGGGGAGAGAGATGGCGGAATTTTGAGAGCGGATGATCAGGACGTGTGTCCATCAGAGGCAGTACATTTGTAAGACTGGATGTCATGAACTGCTATATATATATTATGACTTTTGAACACTATTAAGGTAAATACATTGTTTGTTCTCTATCAAATTCTTTCTTTTGCTAACTATGCCTATCAGTAGTTAGTGCCTTCAGTAGTTTGAATCTTTTATTTAGCTAGCAGTAGTGGCGCTCTCTGTATTGCAGTAGTTCGAGTAACGAAGAGTTTTGTGAGGTAAGTGATTTGTGAAACGTATAGGTTAATTTAGTCAGGGCCATTCTCTTGTAGGGATTATTGAAAGTCAGATTGCATTGCGCTAAAAAAAATATTGTGTGTCAGTTTAAGCACAGTCATGTATAAGTTTTCTAAGGGGACGTTTCAGCATAAAAGATGCAGAAATGTAAGTCTGTATAAGAATTTATAATAAAAAAGGTTTATACCTCAATATCTCTGAACTACATTTTTCGCAATAAAAGACTCAGTTTCACAAAAAAAAAGGTACTGATGGTAGAGACATGAAATTTTCACAGCATGCCAAGTGTGAGATTCAACACATATGGAACTAGAATAATTAAAATATCCCGAGTTGTTTTGTTTTTATGTTCATTTATTAACAAAATTCGTCAAAGAATTGTGTGTTTGGAAAAAAATAACATGCCCCACAATACAACTTTAGTAATAATTCTTGTTCAGGGTATCTAGAAAGGTGCATTCAATAATTATGGAAAATTGTACGTTTGTATCTTAAAATGTTTCCAAGATAATGGGTCACAAAATTCGGTAATTTAACATAGGCGGCAATGTCCCCTTAAGTTAGATTAAGTAGTGTGTAAGCCTAGGAACCGATAACCTCAGCAGTTTGGTCCCATAGGAAGTTCCAACCACCACCAAAAGAACTTCAACCGTATATCCTCATTCCTTAGTACTTCCGTATCCCCCCTTCTTTGCATATTGATTCTTCTTAGCTAAGCTCTTAATAGTTCAGCGTACTCTTCATCACTACTGCATTGTGATCTGAGTCTATATTTGCTCCTGGATATGCCTTAAAACCCAGTAACTGTTATCGGAATCTTTGTCTGACCATGATGTAATCTAACCGAGATCTTCCCATATCACCCGATCTTTTCCAAGTGTACCTCCTCCTCTTGCGATTCTTGAAAAGAGAAATTTATTACAGAACTCAATTTGTCTTTCTCCTCCCTCAATCCTTGTAGCAAGCCCATATTCTCCACTAACCTTTTCTTCTACTCCTTCCCATACAACTGCATTCCAGTTCCCATGACTGTTAGATTTTCATCTCCATTTACACACTGCATTACTCTTAATATCCTCATATTCTTTCTTGGTCTCTTCACTGTCAGACTGCGACGTCGGCAAGTATACTTGAACTATCGTTTTCGGTGCTGGTTTGCTGTCGATGAGAACAACGCTATCACTGAATTGTTCACAGTTAAACACTCTTTGCCCTATCTTCCTGTTCATAACGAATCCTACTCTCGTTATACCATTTCCTGCGGTTGTTGATATTATCCTATATTCGTCTGACCAGAAATCCTTGGCCTTTTTCCATTTCACTTCAATGACCCCCACTATATCTAGATTGAGCCTTTGCATTTCCCTTTTCAGATTTGCCTGCTTCCCTACCACTTTATAGCTTCTGACATTCCACGCCCCGACTTGTAGAACGTTATCCTTTCGTTGGTTATTCTATTTGTTTTTCATGGTCGCCTCCCCCTTGTTAGTCCCCTCCCAGTAGTTAATGCAGTGGTTTCCATTGCCTTCTGCATCCTTATATCGTTGATCATTGCTGATTCCACCGCCTTTAGGAGCAGTTTCCCACCCCAAGGACAAGAGAATTCCCTGAGCCTCTGTCCGCCTGTCCATCCTCTTTGACAAGGCCGTTTGCAGAATGGGGATGACTTCTTATGCCGGAAGTCTTCGGCCGCTAGTGCTGATAATTAATCAAAATTTAAGCGGTGGCAGGGTTCGAACACTGGACTAAGAACGTTTTGATTACGAATCAAAGACGCTACGCCTAGAAAACACATTATTTTCTTTATCGAAACATTTGTTTATATATTATAACATTTGCTATTTATTAAATCAAAAAATAGCACCACGGGAAAATACCGACCAAATCGTAACTACTAAGTTACTGGATGAGATCCCAACATTAATTCTCTCGAAAGGACCATCACAAAGTCTTATTCATCACTGAGTGTTTCCGTCAAAGTGGGCCACAAAATGTGATCACTGAATCTCTTTACTCTACCGAAAGTAGTCGTCATCACTCTCTCGTTTGTCTGTTTCTGATCTTCGTCTGCCCGCTCGTGCACTTCCATAGCGCTGGAAAGCTAATATACGATCCCTCTTGGGCAGTTCTCCTCCTCTTGATCCCTTGTTCTAGAGAGACAATTTTCAGCTGAAAAATGTCAAAAGTCCCTAAAATATTTCAGTTGCGGACAGTTTGTTTTGTACTGACTTTCATGCGTTCGTGTCCCCCGAAGAAAGGCGATCAGTGACGCTTTGCAAACAAGATTACCTCATCAGGGAGTCTGCAGATGGCTTTAGGATTACCACTCATTTGCGGGAAAGTTAGCTTCCCCATTATTTTTTTCACGGAGGTGCATGTTTAGTGAAACAACGTGTCTTCCTAACGCAGAAAGCCGGCTACAACGAGTCCTCCCTGTTGATCACAAGCCTCTCAAGAAAGGTTTCTCCAATGAGAGATAGTGTTCTTCTCGGATTATCCGTATTCTCCATTGATTGTGTTTCGAGTATGGGTTTCCACAGACCGCCAATAAGCACTTAGTGGCGCCTTTACTGTGTAAAGCCAGTGTATCCAGCAATCGAATTTTTATCGAGGAAATCGGTTTAGAAAATTTCCGAGGAACTTCAGTTCACTAAAGCTAAGGCGTTTTTTAGGGTCAGGCCGCATGTCTCACTCGGTAGCGTCTGCCAATGGTACCAGGGTAATCAGTGGATGGTTCAAAATGGTTCAAATGGCTCTGAGCACTACGGGACTCAACTGCTGTGGTCATAAGTCCCCTAGAACTTAGAACTACTTAAACCTAACTAACCTAAGGACAGCACACAACACCCAGCCATCACGAGGCAGAGAAAATCCCTGACTCCGCCGGGAATCGAACCCGGGAACCCGGGCGTGGGAAGCGAGAACGCTACCGCACGACCACGAGATGCGGGCAGGTAATCAGTGGATCTCGGGTTCGAATCTCGTTATGATGTTTTTTGTTTTATTATTTTCATTCACTTCGAATAGCTACATCGTTTAAATACTCATCAAATATCTGCCAATCTAACACATATCTAGTCAACATTTTTATGAAAAACGCACGTCGTCTTGTTTCTAATTACATATCGCACACATTGAAAATATGAATTCTTAATTATCGATATTTTACAAAAGACTGCTTAAATTTAAAAAAACATTACAAATCTGTTAACGACCTTTTATAAAATAACTGTAATTTAGGATTTATATTTCCAATGAAAACGGAAAGTTTGTGAGCGACATGTATTTAGAAACTAGAAGAAACGCATTTTTCATAACAAATTGATGATCACGTATGTGTTAAGTAGCATATATTTGATGAAAGGTAAATAACTAAATTTAAAAAAACGTCATGGAATTCGAACCAGCGATCACTCAATGACCACTGCCCGACACTATGGAGTCAGCCACGTATCACGCCATGTAACTCACATCAACTTCAACGAATTTAAGTTCCTCGAAAACTTCAAGTCTATTTTCTCAATAATTTTTGAGAGTTTCATTGAACTGCTTTAGTTGGTTGATATTATGAGTTGTGAAGTTCACGTACCAAAAATATAAGAAATTAGACAAATCCGATTGCCGCGTGGTCTCCTTGTCAGTCAGATGCTGTCTATTATACTTTGGCATTCACAACAATATCCAGGAGAATGCGTGTGGATCGATGTAAAGTAGAGCGATCACACGAAACTTGCCGCAGGTGAGGCATATGTCACAATGAGATTCATTGAAAACATCCTCAGAAAGTTTAGTCTACTCTATAAGGACGTAGCTTGCAGAACAATCGTTTGAACAATACTTGAGCATTGCTCGTGAGTCAGGGTCTGGTACCAGATAAGATTAATTGAGAAAACAGAAAAAATCCAAAAAGCAGCAGCACGTTTCGTTGTAGGTCCACTTACAGAGAGAGAAAGCATCATAGAGATGCTCACCCAGCTCTAGTGGCAGACACTGCCAAGAGAGAATTCCTTGCATCACAATTTGGTTTACTGTTAAAATTTCGAAAAACATCTTTTGGGTGTACTAAATTTTATTATGACAACGCACCAATGTGGTTTGACTCTTAATGTGGGTAGCCTCCAGAATTCTGGGAATCCGAAATTGTCCATCTACATAACGAAAAAAAAAAACATTGTAAACCTGGAGATTGGACTGTACTGACGTGAAACCGGTAGTTGCGAATAAAGCACCTTCATACACCTGTGTCACTTTTGGAAACACGTCCTCATTCTTGACTTCTTTAATTGTTATAAACATTGTGATAATTTAAATGATCATTGAGTGTTTTTCATTGTTATTCATAATGTCTCAGAGCTGAGTTTCCCTCCTCAGAAAGTTATTTGTAATTTCCATAGCATACGTTCCTGAAAGAGTCTCCCAAAGTATTACTTCCTCCTCCGAGAGTGCCGCCTAAAGGCGACGAACATAAGTAAAGAGATTCGAAGTCTCCCGGAGGCTAAACAACAAGCGTTCTTCCCAGAAACCATTCGCCTCTGGAACACAGGGAAGTGACAGTGGCCCGTACTCCATGAGGTGACTTGTGGAGTATAGTTGTAAAAGTAGATGCCGTTTATTAAAATCGCTCATGTAAGTGAGTCTCCCCATTTGTGACCCACATCCTCACTAGAATGACTTACCATTCATCTCTGCCTCGCTTATACACTGAGCTGACAAAAGTCATGGGACATTCCTAATATCGTGTGCCCTCTGCCAGGCACTTAAATGTGATTTTTGCAGAGTATCCATGTAGATGTAGATGTAGACCTCCTTTATCCTGGTGTAGAGGAGCAACTCGACGTGGCATGGACTCAACAAGTTGTTGGAAGTACCATGTGAGCCATGCCACATCTGCTGCCGTTCATAATTACCGAAGTGTTGCCAGTGAAGGATTTTGTGCACGAACTGACCTCTCGATTATGTCCCATAAGTGTTCAAAGGGATTCAAGTTTGGCGATCTGCATGACCAAACCAGTGTCTCGAAATGTCCAGAATGTTCTTCAAACCAATCGCCAACTACTGTGGCCTTTTGACATGGAGAATTGGCATCCATAAAAATTCCATCGCTGTTTCGGAACATGGTGTCCATGAACGGCTGCAAATGGTCTCCAAGTAGCCGAACACCATTGGATCCAGTCCTATCCACCGTTATGGAACCAGTACAAGCTAGCACAGTGCCTTATTGACAACTTAGATCCATTGCTTCGTAGGGTCTGCGCCAAACTCGAACTCTACCATCAACTCTTACCAACTAAAATCTGAACTCATCTAACCAGGCCACGGTTTTCCAGTCGTCTTGGATCCAACCAATATGATCACGAGTCCAGGTGGGGCACTGCAGGGGTTGTGCTGTTAGCAAAGGCACTGGCGTTGATCGTCTGCTGTCATGTCCATTAACGCCATATCTCGCCACACTGTCCTAACGGATATGTTCGTCGTATGTCCCATGATGATTTCTGCGCTTATTTCACGCGGTGTTGCTTGTCTGTTAGCACTAACACCTATACGCAACTGCTGCTGCTCTCGATAGTTAAGCTGTCCATGGTCAGAGGTAATGACCGTAATCTGGTATTCTCGGCACACTTTTCACATTGTGGTTCTCAGAGTACCGAATTCCCTAACGATTTCTGAAATGGAATGTCGCTTGCGTCTAGTTCCAACTATAATCTCGCATTCAAAGTCTGTTAATTCCTTTCCTACAGCCATAATCACGTCGGAAACCTTTTCACACGAATCACCAGAGTACAAATGAAAGCTCCGCCATTTTATATGCTATGTACACGATACTACCGCTGTTTGTATATGCGCATGTTGCTAAACCATGACTTTTGTCGCCTCAGTATATACTTTCCTTACCACATCCCATGCCCATAATATCATCAGCTGGCATTGAGTCTTGTGTGGACAGTGGTCATAAGGTTGAAACTTCTTTATCTAAATGTGTGAAACTGTACTTAAATTGCTGAATGCCTGAGAAGATGAAACTTCTGAAACAGCTGAGTAAAACTGAACGCACTGAGCCTACTTTCTCTTTACTTTTTCTTATCATGTCCACACTGCCCCACAATATTCTAGCGCAACGCAATCTAACTGCTCAAAAAATTACAACCTGACTTCAAATAATTAATGCAAAAGAATGGCCCTGAATAGGAAGCAATCCTGACAATAACCTATACATTTCATTAAGCATTTACGTCACAAAAATCTTCATTACGCGAACTACTACAATACATCGAGCGTCAATACTGCCAGCTGAATAAAAGATCCTAATTACTAAAGCCACTAACTACTAATAGGCATGTGGTTAGCAAAGGAAAGATTTTGTTGCAAACCAAATAATGTATTTTTTAACTTAATTATGTGACATCCAATTCAAACACGAATATAAATCGTCATTGACATTCAGTACAAAGACATACAGTCATGAATAATTTTCAATCTCCAAGTCAGATACTTCCAGATCGTTAGCCTACGCTAACACTTCAGACCTCTACCCTACATCAATGCTAACTTCTCACATTTAACATCCATCACTACTGGCTGTTCACCTCCAACTGCCCAACAGTACTTCCATCACTGCTGGCGACTAACTTCCAACTGCCCAACACTACTCGCGATTAACTCCCAACAACGAGTCCAACCAGCCACAGAGTCTCATACAAAGAAAGCGCAGTCAGGGATCCACCGCAAAGCGCTACACAGCGCTGCCAACACAGAAGCAGCCCACTTACAAGATTATGGCTTCTAAGTGTACTTTTCAACTGCCTATTAAAATTTAATTGTTGGAGAACATTGTCATGAATACACAAGCATCTAGAATGAGATCTTCTTCTCCCAACCACTGAGTGTGACTTCAATCCCAAATTTCCCACATTACCAGCAAAACGGTAAATATCGATCTTTGCTCTTCCTATCCCTCGCCACCGAGAAAAACTTCTACTCATATAACAGTCCACCCTATGATCCATCCAACTCTACAATGCGTGAGACTAGTTCTGATCCATCTTCCTAACACAGTTGTGCAAGGACGCCCTGTGAGTGTTTTAGTAATTTGTGTTGAACCTCAATCCTACAAGGTAGAAAGACACCAGCTCACCGTGCAGAGTTCAGAAGAGTGAAGCAGTATGGACAGCGATGTAATCAGACAATGATCTCAATGTTGGTCCCACTACACTTCCCATAAAGGGCGCTGAAGACCTTGCTGTCGTGCGCCCACAAAACCCATCTACTACTACTACTATTACTACTTCCCATAAAGGAAACGTTATCGCTAACAGAAATTAGTGTACAGCTTCAGGCGAAACTATACGTTAGCAAAAATGAAAATCTCTGATTTTCTTTATTAAGGTTTATTTTTACTCTATGTATGACTTCATGACATAGCAGTCATCATTATAATAATATGTACACGATGGTAAAATATTGATGTTGGGTGTTCACAACTGTTAAGCGAAATTACTAACTACTCTAAGGTTCTTTAATAGTAAGATGGTTGATGACCATTTCTGTGGTCGATAAAATACAAACAAATTAAATACAGTTGGGGCCAGAGATTTCAATTAAGCTAAAATGTACAATGAAAATACTCAAAAATGTGTTGGGTCTGTATAGGGTACGTAAATATCACTGCAAATATAATTGCACAATTAAAACAGTTCAGTAACTTGACAGTATAAAGCAGTCTGCAGTGGCTGATCAATTCTTTTCGTTAAATCGGAAATTTCGCGTTTCTGCTTCAGTTAAACCAGACAGTCGTGAATACGTTTAACTACAGGGCATGGCTGAATGTACGAGCAAAATAGGAGAGACGAGACGACCCCAGTTCAGAATGGAAATTGAACATCACTTTCTGGCATGGTGTGCGTGTTTACCCTTGGTTGGTGGCTGCAGTAGCTGCCATCGGCGTGCTGTGGACCTGAGAATCTGTTCTGAATCTTTCTCGACTGTTAAACACCAGTCTGATACTGTTCCTACCGAGACTCCTAGTTGTTCCCCGGCTAAGTTAATTGGCATGGTATACGCTATTCGGCTGGAATAGCACGTATGTCATTGCCCTCAAATCACTCGCAAGCATTAACTGTCGCCTTTCCCCCCCCCCCCCCCCCCTATCGGAGGTTCGAGTCCTCTCTCGGGGATGGGTGTGTGTGATGTCCATAGCGTAAGCTAGTTTAAATTAGATTAAGTGGTGTGTAGGCTTAGGGACTGATGACCTCAGCAGTTTGCTCCCATAAGACCTTACCACAAATTTCCAATTTTTTTGCATTAACTGTCAGTGATCGGTGCAATTCTCTGTACTAGGAGACTTTGCAGTTTAACTCCTTAAGAGTTAAGAAGGGCCTGTTAACAAGTGTTCACATAATTACTATCGCAATCGTCTCAGCGCGGCGTGAGTCGCCTTGCTCAAAGACTCGACGATTTGCTGCACGAGAAGCAAAGACCTTGTAAAAAATAACTAGACTCACTGATGGCGCTGCAGTCGCGGGATAATTTGAACCTTCGGCTGGACGCCATTATAGTGGTTGTAGTCTGATGTGTTGTGTAGTACTGTTGTTTATGAAGACCCTGATTCAACGTTGTATATTTGTTGGGGCGTACATACAGTTTTTGTTACTCGTAATTCTACTGCCTGTACGTTCCAATCAAAAGAAGTGCAATGGTGAAGAGTTGTGCAGCGATTAATTGTACAAATAAATTCGAGAAAGGAGCGAATATTACATTTCACAGGTATGTGGATATTTTAAGTTGTTTTGAATGTCAGTGCACTTGCTTAGTAAATGTTTTTGTAACACGGTATTAGCATAATGTCTGTGCATATATTTGCAGGTTTCCTTTCTCAAAACCACAGCTGTTACAAAAATGGTTACACGCTGTCAGGAGGCAAGATTTCCGACCGACGGAATACCATTTTATATGTTCCGATCATTTTGAAGAAAATTGTTTCCTTGAAAATTACGTAAATCGCAGAAAGCTGAAAGATGATGCTGTTCCATCCATCTTTCGTTTTCCAGACCATGTACAGCAGAAGATAAATTTTTCTTTGTGAACCACATTTTATTTTAACTATAAAAGTTGAGTTGCAAGCAACACGAAATTTGAGTTAGCAGGCTTTTTATCGTTATAAAATGCAACTGAATGTGTGTAATTGTAATCTGATTTCACAACTTCTCTCGATGGAACAGTTGTTGAGTTAATATTTATTAACATAGTGGGCAAATCTTCGAGTATTTTGATGCATTTTGCGTACATCTATCGTAAATGAACTACGAAAAATGCCAGGGGTCCAGTGCATAACTTTTAGCTACGGCAGATTCCATGTACTACGTAACATAAATTCATAAACAGTGACTAGTTGCTGTTTGTTCATAAATTAAAAACTATATTGTAGTAACGTATTAAAAAGAGGATTTATGTTTGTGACTCTAGGGAAGGCATTTTATAACCAAAAGCGATGTATAAACATTCGAAATCCGCGCGTCAGTTTACCACTCTAATGGCCGCCGGCCAGCTATTCAATTTGTCCGCTCTTCACAGTCGACCACTCGTGCGGTTGTGGGGGCCTGACGAGAAGAGAGAATTTTTCTGTCTGCATTGGGCTTATGTCATACTCCGTGGTCAGGCTTTTTCTTTCTGTCCAATCAGAGCGTTCGTACTTGTTATAACTCCACTCACTAGAGCTTTTGTAGCGTATCAACGGCGTCGTTTCTTTCGTAGGACAGAGTTTAACTTCTGCTACGTAATACTGAGACAAACAGCCTTTTCCACGCGGGTTTTAACGCAGGTGGTCACAGTGAGTCAACAATGTTTTGAGTTGAGTTTCTCCAGACGTTTATCTGCCATCTTCAGCCGTGTTTCTGCAGAAAAGCTTTGCAAAAGGTCATCGTAAAAAAGCTAGATTTGTTGGGTGTCTTCCAGGGCCAAGAGCGGTTTCTGACGGCGGCCTACAGCCTACGCAGTGGCTACGGCGTCGCATTGTCTCTGCTGGAGGTTTCAGCCGAACATGGGACAAGTGTTGCTGTCATAAAATTCTCCTTTCTTTAGAACTGCGTCTCGTAGCCCGGGTTTGGGAAATTACTTTCGTGCAATTCCTAGTGCGAGTGTTAATGGTTTATATTCACGAGATGTCAGCTTATTTATTTGATCTGCGTATCAATAAAATTCGTACTTTTCATGTAACTCTGTTCTGTGACATATCAGTTTAAGTGGAATTGTTTCAGTAATTCAATGGAAGGTGTGTTATTTGTCTGACACCTTACAGGTATACCCAACTGTACCTGCATATCAACTGTAAAAGAAATGTACCCCGCTGAGCGTGCGGAACGTGAAAAGTGATGACCTAGCGACAAACATGCTTTTTGTATTCGACTATTTTTTCCATATTACCCTGTACTAGCTAACACCGTTGCCTTAATTCTTCAAAGATCTAAAACAACTTCATCTGTCCTACATCTGCCGTAAACTATCGACTCAATACAAAACTGTAACGCCAATCCTTAAGAACACTGAACCGTTGCCACGCTTTAAAATTGAACCTCTTACTGCCTAAATGATGTCCAAGCCATCTCCTGATACCTACATATCACCTACTTTTTCCTTTCCACGCAAAAATTCCACATTCCTTTTGCATAAAATCCTCTCTAGTACCTTCCATACACAAAGTGCTTATCTATAGCTACAAGGAGCTCCCACCTCCACCATCAAAACACACAGTTCGTACATGATGTGTGTGTTATCATCTTAAAACTTATTTTCATACTAGCTGAGTAACCCGGTGTTGCGCGGCTATTTATTTATAGCTGTGCCCAAAGCTTGATGAGTGTGTAATTTATTTCCGACTTATGAAGTTTTCTTTTGATGCACTATGATTGCGGACATAAACGAAGAGCTAGTTTGCTTCACTAACACGGGAAAACTAGGCATTCCAAAAGCAACTAAATTCCTCGCCCACAACACGCAACGTCTGGCCTTGTACTTTATGGTCATGGCATAAAATAAAGCCGCCAGTAACAGTACACGTTCAAAGAGAAATGATAAATTGTTAGGTGTAAGTGGGATTCGTGGTATAAAAACTCGCCCGCCTGCGCCGCTTGCCGCCAAGATTTCCACTTCTATGATGTTACGCTGGAGAGAACTGACCTTCAGCATTTGTGAGGGAAGCGTTATGAAGAGCGAGATAATGCATGAAGCTTTCAATCAGAGTTACGTCGAGGCTTGCTTTCGGAAGGAGTTTCCAAAGAACTAGTTAAGCCTCGGGTTCTCGATGCGCAGCAAATCTCTCCTCATAACATGTATTGGATTCTTGCGACTACATACTCCTCAATCTTTTAGCCTTTCCCGTGTATTCAGAAAGACTCGACCGTTTTCTAGGCGTTTCTATTCGCAAACAAAACGAAATCACAATGTAACGAGTAGGTACCCATGTCACAAAGCGAACTTATTAAATTCGTGTTTCCTAGCAAGCAATATAAATAAAACACACCGAAAGAAGCAAAGCAATGTTATTAAGTTTTCAATACACAAAGCAAAATCAGTAAATCTGTGTATCATATCAAAGTAAATTCTCTATCATGTTGTATTCGTAAAGATAAGATTTAGAAGCTTATTCTGTCACTGACGTAAACTTCCGGAAATACATCTGGCACTGCTCTAGTTTTTTGGTATACACACGGTGATGATAAAACATCGAAGCACGTTTTCCCGTTGAGCGGTGGGGAAGAGGTGGGCTGGACTAGTTGCTTGTCCTCCATTCCTACCTGACGAGATTGCTTTCGACTTCTCTCTGTGGGATCTGTCGGGTCGACGCTTTATGCACCGTCTGTCAGAAAGCGCCTGTACTTGCTTGCTTTGAGTTTTGGGAACTGAGACAGTGGGCGCAGTGTCGGCTGAAATGTCGGAAGTCACTATGGCGGCGATACGAAGGCTGCGTTCACGTAAAAGGCGAGCACCTGACAGTCGTGAACCATTCGTCAATGCCCCAAATGATAAGAGTAGTGACCAGTTGCTTTACCGCGCCACAGTACCGAAGCATGCCGATAGAGGAGGAAAAAAAAAGAAAAAAAAAAGACGAAGACCATCTATAAAGAAAAATATCTGTAGGAACAACTTGAAGAAACCATTGGAAGGACAATGCAATATGTAGAAAAGTGAAAGCAAAGGCATCAAAATTCAAATTTCAAGAGCAATTTCACTGTTAAACGCAGAATAGAGAGCAGATCGAAGGAAATAGTACTTTGAACGCCTCAATGGTGATGATGAGAGCTGTGGACTGACGTGATAGAAAAAGGAAATATGATTCGATTTGGTAGACAGAGGGGATCCAGTATCAGAGTTTTGGAAAGCTTTCGATAGAATAAGGCAGGAAGGATAGATAACATTTCTTCGAAGTCTCTAACATCATTAGAGGTAGGAGAAACCGTACTATTATTCCATCTGATGCGTAGAGCTTATAAGACTGAAGACATATCACCAGATTCCCGCAAAAAAAAAAAAAAAAAAATCTATCCACACAGTGCCGAAGACAGCAAGGGCAGAGAAGTGCGCGAAAACTGTCGAAAAATCAGCGTCGCAGCTCATGTATCCAGGTTGATGATAACAATAATACACAGAAGATTGGGAAAGAGAACTGAAGATCTGTTAGATGACTGTCAGTTTAGCTTTAGTGAAGTTATAGGCACTAGAGAGTGAGTTCCGAAGTAGCGCTTAACGATTGAAGCAAGACGTTAGAAAATCCAAGTAATTCTCACACGATTTGTCGGCCTGGTAAAAGCATCCAACAATGAAAAACGGTTATAAATTTTTGAAGGTCTCTGAGAAGCAACATGCAATATGAACAACAACCAAGAGGGAATTGTAGGAATTGAAAATCTAGAACATGGTGCTCCGTTTATGAAAGTGTAAAATAGGGATGAAGTCTTTCTCCCTTACTATTCAGTCTGTGCATTGAACAAGCAATGACGGAAATAAAATAAACGTTCAAGACTGGGATTAAAACACAGAGTGAAACGATATCAGTGATAAGAAGCTGATGACGGTGTTATCCTCAATGAAACTGGATAATAATTACAGATCCTGCTGAACGGAATGAACATTGTAATGACTATAAAGTATGGATTTAGAATAAACCGAAGAAAGACGAAAGTAACGAAAAATAGCGGAAATGAGATTAACTATAACCTTTAAGTGAAAATCTGGGACCGCCAACTAGGCGAATTGAAGGAATTCTGCTATTTGGAAACAAAAGAACCTGTGACGGACAGAGCAGGACGAATATAAGAAACGGACTAGCATACTCAAAAACAAGTCTACTAGTATCAAACATAGACCTAATTAAAACTCCGTCCGAACAGGCTTTCGAGGGCCCAACCGTACCGACCGGCCGCCGTGTCACCCTCAGACCATAGGAGTCACTTGATGCGGATATGGAGGGGCATGTGGTCATCACACCGCGCTCCCTGCCGTACGTTAGTTTACGAGACCGGAGCCGCTACTTTTCAATCAAGTAGCTCCTCAGTTTGCCTCACAAGGGCTGAGTGCACCCCGCTTGCCAAGTGCTAGCACAACCCGACAGCACTTAACTTCGGTGATCTGACGGGAACCGGCGTTACCACTGCCCTAATTCGAGGAACAAGTTTCTGAGAATGTATATTTCGACCACAGCATTGAAAGTAAATAAATGACCGACCGTTGGAAAATGTAATAGAAGGGAATAGAAGCGTCTGAGATGTGGTGTTATTGAAGGATGTTGAAAATTAGATGGACCAATAATAAATGAGGAGGGTCTCCGGAGAACTTGCTAGGAAAGGAATACGTGGAAAACACTGACAAGAAGAAGGACAGAATGACAGGATATATGTTAAGACTTCAGGAAAATACTTCTACAGGGTGAAAAGTATTTAAACCGACAAACTCCTTTGATTGTAGGGGACATCAATGTCATTTTTTCCTATGAGCAGTATTTAAACCGGTCGAGGAAGATTTCTCTGGCGGCAAATTAATTAAACCAACAAACACTTTTCCATTTTTTTATGACCAAGAGACAACACATTAGCACAACCCAATTTCAATTACAGTAGATTTTCAAAAATGCCTCCATTGACACGTAAACAAAGGTTACACTGTCGGATCACGTTCTGTTTGACACAGGCAAAAACCCCAGGAGTATCATAAATTGTTCTTGGTCCTGCTACTATCCGGGCAACCAGATCCTCTTCTGATGCAACAGGAGTTGGGTAAACAAGGTTGAGCATCTCTTCCCACACAAAAAAGTCCAGAGGGGACATATCTGTGGATCGAGCAGGCCATGGTACAGGACCACGTCTGCTAATCCACGTTTCTGGGAACCTTCGGTCCAGGAATCGACGCAGACGACGACTAAAATGTGCCGGTGCCCCGTCATGTTGGAACCACATGCGTTGTCTTGTAGGAAGCGGGACGTCTTCCAGCAATTCTGGCAATGCTATGGCGAGAAAATTGTAATAGTGCCTGCCATTTAATTGCCTAGGTAGCAGATACGGCCCTATTAAACAGTCCCCAACAACACCGACCCACACATTCACGAAGAACCGCACTTGATCAGCGCAAGTAACTGTTGCATGTGGGTTATCCTCACTCCAAACATGCGAATTGCGCATGTTGAAGACTCCATCATGCCCGAACGTTGCTTCATCGGTAAACAACACAGAGGATGGAAATGTATGATGCATTTCACACTTTTCCAGGTACCCCTGCGAAAACTGTGCTCTGGGTGGATAATCAACTGGTTCCAGGTTGTGGACACGCTGTAAGTGAAATGGACGTAACAATTGCTCTCGAAGGACTGTTCTTACATTCATCTGATTCAAAATGGTTCAAATGGCTCTGAACACTACGGGACTTAACATCTGAGGTCATCAATCCCCTAGAACTTAGAACTACTTAAACCAAACTAACCTAAGGACATCACACACATCCATGCCCGAGGCAGGATTCGAACCTGCGACCGTTGCGGTCGCGCGGTTCGAGACTCAAGCGCCTAGAACCACTCGGCTACACCGGCCGGCTCATCTGATTCGTCCCCATGTTACGTGCAATTGCACGAGTGCTGATTGAAGAATCCCGCTCCACATGAAGCAAGACAGCTTCCTCAAATTGCAGCGTTCTTTCCGTGCGACGGCGTCCCTGCCCAGGTAATCTGCTAAATGACCCGGTCTCACGCAGACGTTGGTACACTGCAGCAAAGGTCGTATGATGCGTGATACGGCGATTAGGATATTGTTGCTGGTAAAACCGCTGTGCAGCTCGTCCGTCGTGGTGCGCTACGTAGTAAGCACCAACTGTAATATCCACTTCGATTCCCGGCGGGGTCAGGGATTTTCTCTGCCTCGTGATGACTGGGTGTTGTGTGATGTCCTTAGGTTAGTTAGGTTTAAGTAGTTCTAAGTTATAGGGGACTGATAACCATAGATGTTAAGTCCCATAGTGCTCAGAGCCATTTGAACATACACAATATATATATATATATATATATATATATATATATATATATATATATATATATATTTATTACGAGTGGAATATGAACGTGTGGAAAATTACGTAACTCAATAATATTCATCCAATTATGTAATTATTTCTTAAAAAGATGATAATTATGTAAAACAGAGACAATATTTGTCTCACATTCTTTGTTAATCTATGTCATTCTTTTCTTTTGTTTTGTACCCTTTTGTCGTCTTCTTCTGATGTACGTCGCCGACGCAAGACGCGATTCGATTTGAGGTCTGTTGAATGAAAAACATTTAACGTAAAATTATTGTACTTAATGTTCATTTGCTGGTAAAAAACAAATAGAGCCAAATTCGTTAAAACTATTTATGATTAATTATTGAAAAATCACTTCCTCTTTTAATTATAATTTTGTATTAATTGTTTTATCATAGCTGCAAGAAGCGCAGCCATTGTTAGTTGTGATTATACAGCAACTTCATCTGTACTTCTGGTCGACATATCAAGGGTTTGTGTTACACTAATTTGCAAAACAGTATTAATAATTTTTTTTGGTGGCATCAATTTAAATGATTAATTATTTACTCAGCAAAGGAAAATCTTAATTGAAAAAGAAATCCTCTATCTTTTGTTGGCCGCCATCTTAACTTTTATCTCAGTGGCAAATTTAAATTACTTGAAACTGCAAACAATATTCCGATGTGTAAGAAATAAATGTGCCCCGGTGGTACTGAACTCTATTTATAAAAGAAAAACTTAATCGAATCAGACTGTATTTTCTAAGAACAGTGCTGATGGTATTTATTGTTGAACAAGATTTCATTGCTGATGTATGAGGCCAAAATTAAACTACGCACGAATCACAGAGAAAAATATTCCTGGTAGCATACGTCAGTGTTGTGTGCGGGTGGTATTCTGTGATTCCTTTTCATGATCAATTTGCTAAGAATAATTAAATCCATCGAAGACAAAAATTATAAAAGCTCTGATGTACGATCTGTAATTTTAGTGGTATGAACACAACTTACAGTCAACATTATTACACTACGTCAGGTGGAATTCTTGTGCAATTTGAACAAAATAATTATCCGGGAGATGTTGCAGTATGAATAATGCATTACATACGTGTATAATATTGTCAGTATCATTTACAAAATCAAATCAATGCAACTGCTAAATAACAGAGTGAATTCAAACCGCAGAATACCATAGAGTATCATATCATCCATATTAATTGCATTTGTCCATGTTGATGATACGCAAAACCGCCACACAACCATACCAGTGTACTCACTCCAGGTGCAGGAAAAAATGACATTAAGAAAAAATATTTGTTTTGATGTCCCCTACAACCTCCCAGAGTTTGTCGGTTTAAATACTTTTCACCCTGTATAGTGGCTAGAGGGAACTATAAAGGGTAAAATCTGCAGGCGAATACAGAGATTAGAATACATTCAACAAATAAATTAGGACGTTGGTTGTAAGTGGTGGTCTTAGATGAAGAAGTTGACATAGGAGAGGAAGCCGAGGAGGGCCGAGTCGAAACGGTCAGAAGACCGAAGACGAAAAGAAACGTTACCATGGTCTTCACTAAGTTGGAGTCAATGAAGTAAAACATAACTTACTTAAAAGTGTCACAGAAATTAACAGCAGCTGTGTTTCATTGTTATGGCGGTCTGACTGTGTTGGCTGTAATTTTTAAAGGGAAGTGTAAGAGAAGGATGTCCGAAAAGAGTTCTAAGGTTGAACTAGACTCTTTTGTTCCACAATTACATCACAGCCTGTACAGAATGACAGGTTGCAAAGAAAATTGTTTATGACGAGATGTAAATATATGCAAAGTGTTTAATTGCAGTCGATCAGTATGTATGAGAGCTCGTAATTTCTTTGTCTTCATCTGAGCTTTTTGTTATTCCCGCCTCGCCCATCTCATCAAGATCCTAACTTTGTGCGGCGACGGCTTGTGAAGTGAAGGCTAGTTCGGCAATTACCATGTTAATATATTTCTGTTTCGTGTGCACACCCTCTGAGATAAACGTAACTCACCAACTTTATGACAGCCTGTCGGTTTAAAATCAACTGTTTATCTCTACGTCTGAATGTCAGATATGAAAGACTGACACGGCGGTGTTTTATTCATGTCTCGTCGGATGGACCACAGTGGCTCACTGTTAAAAAAATGTTGTTCATTCATCATTGTTGCTCAATAGGCTTCCATCACCGTAACAGCTCAAACTCTTTGTTTACTGACAACAAATATGCAACTTAATAGTGTCTTCGTAAATAACTGAATAAATCATTTAGACCGATTTAATCAAGTCTGCTAAGCTGGCATATGTTCAAAAGAAACAAAGATCTCTTCTAGAGAGACCCTAGTAAGGATCATACGAACAATATTGTTCCCAAAATTAGCAGTGATGAATCTCACATTTTTACTTCAAATATTTTTTGATTAGTTACAGATTTTGGTAATCGTTTTCCGAAAAATCCCAAGGGACTCACAAAAGAAGAACCAGGCAGTTTTGGTATCTATATAAAACACTGATGTTAAGATATCTACAGAGAATTTTCGAATGACAAGATGTGTGTAATGACTGTGACAGGAGTATTTCGTAGGTCTGAATGCGTACGGAGGGAAGAAAAAAATTGAAAAATTTCGATGTCCTGTTTCCGTTGCATGGCGTTGACTGAAACGCAAACGGCCAGTTATCTTGTTCTCAATGGTAAGATACTTCATCCATATAGCAGACATTTGACCATTTGCGAACTAAGCTACGGAAGAAAGATTAGCATCTGCACTTCTCGTCGACGACGAGAGGAAAATCTGGCGAGTCCTTATGTAGCGAACCATCAGCCTTAATGTAAGCTAAAGAGAGACTATATCCGAGGCTTTGAACTCGTTCCTCCCGAATAAGAGTCGATGTGTTAACCAATGCCCATCTGGGTCATTGTATTACCATTTGGATGATACGAAATTCAATGAATCCCGCTTCTTTTTAGGTCAGTTTCTTTGGGAGATAATGCTGAAAAGATGTTACGTTCCTCTTGTCGAAATTTGGCACGCAGATTTCGCAGTGGTTACAAGCAAAACCGGCTTCTGCTCTATCTTTGGCAACGTTCTTACTGTGACTTTGTATTGTTTTATCAAAACTTCAAAATTTGCCAATATCAATGAAAATGTCACAATGAAGGTAGCGTTTACCACCAAGCTAGTAGCCCCACGGGGCTGTGATATACCTACAACCATTCATGTGTTATTCATGCTAAGAAAAGAGAAGGACATACCACGAAAGAACTATCCGAACAGGACGGAAATCGGTAGATGTGATGAACATGTACAGACAAACAAATGACTACAATTTCAGGTGCACCTGAACTTGTATCTGTGATAGATTATTAGAACGATAGTAACGTTGACAGTTCAGTACGTTTTTAACAACATATTACGATGTAATAAGTGTCATACTCATCGGATCTTGTGGGACTCTCGCATTCAAAAGGCTGCATTTTGACGACGACATGTACTCATGTCAGATAGTTTTATATTCTGACAGAATGTAACTTTTGCAGTGTTGCTTGCAAATGGCCATAAGGCCGAAATTGCAATAGTAACAATAAATATTTTATTCAGTCAACGGCGACTATGATGTCTTTTAAGAAATATAATATGACTGTGAATCCCAACCATGAGAAGTTAATCTTCTGTAAGATGTTCGTTTACCAACTTTACACTGCACGCCTCCTTGTCGTTATAAACAGTTAGGTACCTAACAGGCTTTCCTCAAACGTCTTTTAATTCGTTGCAGATACTACCTACAGCTTTCACCTAGACGTATAATCCAAAGGGGCAAGTGAAGGGTAGAGGAGGGCAGGTGCCGCCTCCTTCATATAAAATTGTATTCATCTCGCTTGCGACAGCCATAAATTTATTGAAGGGCAATTCCATTGTCCACCTTGACTGTTATACAGCAAATCTTTTCAGGCAAATGTTTGCGGCAAATGTTAGAGTGTCAATGGGCAGATATTTTTTTGTTTGGATAATGTTGTTAGCGCTAGTATCAACGGCTATATTGCGACAAGTACGTTTTTCTTAAACGGTGCCGTAAGCCTTTTATAACTGCATTCGATAGCTCTTGGCAAGACAATTACAGTCATACAGCGTTTGTTAATGTGAAGTTGAAACCTGCCGTAAGAAATTCGAGAAATGTCCAAGAATATGAGAGCTCGATGGCTGGAATCGGCATTAGCGTTGCAAACACCACCAAGCAGACTCTCGAGCTACGTTGTGTCACAATGTTGGTCAAATGTTAAAATGTGTGTGAAATCTTATAGGACTTAACTGCTAAGGTCATCAGTCCCTAAGCTTACACACTACTTAACATAAATTACCCTAAGGACAAACGCACACACCCACGCCCGAGGGAGGACTCGAACCGCACAGTCCATGACTGCAGCGCCTCAGACCGCTCGGCTAATTCCGCGCTTCTGTCACAATGTTATCGCGTTACCTGTTTACATGTCTGCATTGCAGGCCACTCATTTCTGCTACAACATTCGTTACGTGCAGACATGTACACTAGTGAGGAGAAGCTGGATAAACTACTTTTTACATGGTGAATGTAAAAGAAATGCCGTCGAAACAGTACAGTGGTATAGGGCTATCTATCCGGATCGCAAATGTCCGAAGCGCCAGGCAACTGCACGAATTATTAGCTCGTGCGGGCAGGTTGCTTGAACGTCAAAAAGGGGGCAAGAAAGAAGACTGCTACCGACAGAGAAACGAAGAAGCTGTTCTGGCTACGAATCTAATCAGTCCGCACAGTCATACGGTACATATTGCCAAGGAATGTGGAATAAGCCAGACGAGTGTAATTCGCATTCTGCAGCTACATAATTTCCATCCCTATCATCTGTCACTACATTTGATACTTGACGACCGTGATTTCAAACGTCGTACAGAATTTTGTCGGTTTGCCCTTTAACAACGAGAGACGACCCTACGTTTCTCGGACGCGTGCTCTTTACGAACGGAGCAACGTTTAGTAACCACGTTAATGTAAATTTGCTTAACATGCAGTGCTGGGCAGCCGAAAATTCACACTAGTTTAGTCAGGTGCAACTTCAACGACCATGGAGCGTGAACTATCATGCAGCATCACAGGAAATTACGTTGTGAGACATTACTTCATGGCCGGCCGCTGTGACCGAGCGGTTCTAGCCGCTTCAGTCCGGAACCGCGCTGCTGCTACGGTCGCAGGTCCGAATCCTGCCTCGGGCATAGATGTGTGTGATGTCCTTAGGTTAGTTAGTTTTAAGTAGTTCTAAGTCTAGGGGACTGATGACCTCAGATGTTACGTCGCATAGTGCTTAGAGCCATTTGAACCATTTTGAACCTTACTTCATCTCAGGCTCTCTAAATGGACATTCGTACTCACACTTTCCGGCGAACACTCTGCCGGTTCTTCTAGAAGAGGTACCACTGGATACTGGATAGTGTATGTGCCTGCAACACGACGGTTGTCCACCTCACTCGTCCGCTGTTGCAGTGCACATACTGAAGGAGAACTATTCCTAGACGTTGAACAGAACGAAATTCTGTTGTCAAATGGCCTGCGAGGTCCCCCGGTTTGATTCCTCTTGATTTCTTTCTTTGGGGAGCACTCAAGGATGCAGTCTACGACGAAGCCCCAGCTACGCCCGACGATATGTGTCGTCGAATATCCAGTGTATGCTCTCCCATATCATCCACTTAATTACATCTATTCATCGTTCTTTCGAATGGCAGTTGCAAATATGCCTTTCAGTTCGTCGTCAACACTTTGAACGCATTGTTAAATAAAGAATAAAGCTATTTTTTGTGAAGACAATTTATGTTACGTTATTTCGGTGGTTACCAAATCATTGTTAATAAATGTTTATTTCGTTATCATTTATTTCATTTACGTGTGTACGAAATTGCATTGCAGTGTCAAATAAGTCGACAGCGTATTGCACGTAGCTGGTAACACCATCATTACTCGCTTATGTTCAGCATAAAACGACGATTCGTTGAGAAGAATATTTATTTTCCAGTGTACGTGTCAACAAACTATTTTTAATCAAATGTTTAGTTCAACGATGTGTCTCATAAGATATAAATTAGAGCAGAGTAGGTAGAGACAGTTGTCCCACAGCACGTACTGTAGCTTTAAGAAGCACGCAGCCAAGTAGTGGAAAAGATAAATCAAATCTACCTTCTAACATTTGGATATTTAATACAGTAGTTGCTTTTTGCAGCGTATAAGGCCTATTTACTTTTGAAGAATGAACAGCTGATTTCTCTGTTTCAGCTCAGGTAAATCTGGGAGGATACACAAATCTAAAACAGTTTTCCTAAGCCCTTCGTAATACGCTAGATTCTACTCTATGCCGTATTTCCATGTAAAACATTCATAGGTGAACCTGCATCTAGGTCGTAAGTTGGTTCAAGGGGAAATACACCACGTTAAGGTAGTCTGTACAATTACACAGCTTGGTCCGAGACGCCTGCTTGGTGGTGTTTGCACCGCAAATGCCGTTTCCGACCACCGTGTTCTCACATTCTAGGACATTTCTCGAATTTACGACAGGTTTCAATTTCAACATTACCAAAAGCTATACCACTGTAATTGTCTTCCGAAGCGCTGTCGAATGCTCGGCGGGGTCAGGGATTTTCTCTGCCTCGTGATGGCTGGGTGTTGTGTGCTGTCCTTAGGTTAGTTAGGTTTAAGTAGTTCTAAGTTCTGGGGGACTGATGACCATAGATGTTAAGTCCCATAGTGCTCAGAGCCATTTTTGTCGAATGCTTTTATAAAAAATTTACGGTTCCGTTTAAAAAAAAACGCACTTAATTCAATATCTCAGTTGATACCGGCGCTAAAGACATTAAGCAAACAAAAAAATACATGCGGCTCGACGCTCTAACGTTTGCGGAAAACCGCGTTTAGAAATGTGTAACCGTTCACGAAATAAAAGGGATATTACGTCTTACGTGACCCACCCTGCATATAAACACTGCTATTTACATCACTGCCAGCTGATTTCGGCATGTCTCTTCAAGTGAATCTATAGCCTGAAATACACAGGCGAGGACAACGTTCTATGCTTGTCAACACTAAAATTGTTGTGACGGGTTGTCGCAAATGAACTGGGTTCCGAACAGTTGATAAAGGACATGTTTATTGCACGTATGAAATGTAAGAATTGAAGATATGCGAGGAAAAACTGGCTAATACTCGTATGTAAAAGCTTAGAGATAAGTGTTGCCATCACTTAGGGGTGAGGCCAATGTCAGTTTTATAGTTCCTGTACCCAGCAACAGATGGCAACATTTATCTCTAAGCTTTTACATTTGAGGGTTAGCCCGTTTTTTCCGCGCATGTCTTGAATTGTCAAAATGAACACTTTTTTATCTTTTGGTATACAACTTCATCTTTGCTGTCGGTCAGAGTGTAGATACATTTATATACATAGACAGAATCAGTCTAACACATATGCTGAACTAGAGTGTCGTTGGTATAAGACGGGAAGTACTGTTCAGTAGAAACTCTTTCTCGTAGCACTGTTCAAAGACAAAGTTCACAAAGATATGCGGGGACTTGCAGATTATCTTGGAGAGTCTAACTGGCTGCGTCTAACTCTGCTGTCGCTGCTTGCTGTGGACCTGGCGTTGACCGGAACGCAGCATGGCGTAGAACTGACCTTTTATGTCCGTGTGTCTTGTCTATTTCAAGACAGGCGGCCGATGGTGGCGCAGAGAATACCTGTGGCCGGATCTCGCTACTTCCGTCGCACTGGTGCGGCCAACGATGCTTCGTTAGCAAGCAGGTTCTCTGTGGTGTCGACAGCAGGTGTCAGCGTTATGCCTGTCAAATACACCACAAATTAACTACTGCCACGGTGGCAAATGTACAAAACAACAAAACTCACCACACTACTCGCATGTAACATCATCCTCCCCGGTCAGTTCGACCCTGGCAATTTACCAGTAAATAGTTCTTCAGTGATTTACTGACACACAGTGACCACTGTCCAGCCGATAATACCTATCGATATGGGACGGGGATATGATGCCTCACTATCCTTCGTCGATGTGTTTAACATTATTATATCTATGTACTCCACTTCATACACGAGGGTTGGAAATTTTATAGTGGCAACTATTTATTTACAGCTCGTACAAAATAGATACGTGTTTCAAAGTTTTACTGACCTTCAAAGTAGTCACCAGCATTGTGTATAAACCGTTGCCAGCGATGTGGAAGTCGTAGGATACAGTTAGCAGTGCCAGTTGTGTTGACAGTTCGAGCGGTGCGGTCTATTGCCCGACGAATTTGTAGCAGTGCTGAAGCGAATGCCGTGAAGTGTTTCCTTCAGTTTAGAAACTGAGTTGAACTCACGAGGGCTTAAATCAGGAGAGTGCAGTAGGTGGTATAGCACTTAGCAGCCCCATCAGTCAAACAAATCAGTAACAGCTTGCACTGTACGTGCTTGAGCATTGTCCTGCAAAATGATGGTCAGGTCCTGCAGGAAGTGTCATCACTTCTGTCCCTATGCTGTTCATTTTTGGAACACAACCTACGACCTACCAACAGTTGGTTCATACTCTGGTGTATTTGTGGTCTTTTATTTCTTATTCTCTGATCTCTATGTGAAAATTTTTAACTTTCAGCTCTGAAGATGATCATTATGTGACCGAAAATCGATTTTTCTGTTAATAAATCATCAAAATTACTGCCAACGCTGACCTTCCTTCTAATTTCATTCATTATATGGTCGATGTGCACACAGCACTCTATGGAGTCGCCAATCAATAATATTTGAACAACTGTCTACTGAAAAACAGCAAATGTCGAATTAGCCCGGCGAGGACGATGATACACGCGACTTGTGTGGTGAGTTCTTTTTCTGTGCCACTGCGCCAGTAGTTATTTTAATGACGACAAGGGTAGAACGCTGTTCTTGCTCGTGTCTTTTAGAATATAGGAACATTGCCTTGAAACTGATCAACGGACGGAATGATTTGATAGTGATGTAAGTAATAGTGTTTATACAACTGCCAAGGTGGTAAGTGACATCGTCGTATACGACGAAAAAACGAAGCACCACAAAAGGAATGGGACGGCAATCGGTAGATGTGACGTACAT
Source organism: Schistocerca nitens (assembly GCF_023898315.1). NCBI lineage: Eukaryota > Metazoa > Arthropoda > Insecta > Orthoptera > Acrididae > Schistocerca > Schistocerca nitens. The sequence goes on along the minus strand of NC_064620.1, from coordinate 514,877,562 downwards.
GTACGGGCAAACAAGTGATTACAATTTCTGAAAAACTGAGTGATTCATTCATGGGAAAGAGCATCACAAACTGAGTAAGTCTACAACGCGTTAATCCACCTCTGGCCGTTATGCAAACAGTTATTCGGCTTGACGTTGGTTGAAAGAGTTGTTGGATGTCATCCTGAGGGATATCGTGCCATATTCTGTCCAATTGGCACGTTGGATCGTCAAAATCCCGACCTGGAACCTCACTGACTGGAGCAGAATTATCTTCAGTGATAAGAACCGCTTCGAACTGATGACCACCGAAGACGTTCCTGAAAACGCGCCGGACAGCGGTGGGATAACAACCTGACTGTCACCCGCCATACCGCCCGACGACCAAGACTCTTGGTCACGGGTGTCACTTCTTCTGATGTCAGGATCCCTTTGGTTGCCATCTGTGGCATCCTTAGACAGCACAGCGGTACGTCGACGACAGCTACGCCTCGTTCTGTTGCCCTTCGCGGCAAGCTATCCTGGGCTTATGTTTCAGCAAGATAACACCAACCTGCATACGACGAGAATTTATGCTGCTTGTCTTCGTCCTTACCAAACCCTTCCTGGCCAGCAAGGTCGCAGCAACTCTTCTAGATTGTGAAAGTTTGGAGCATTATGGGCAGGACCATCCGAAGAGCTCGGAATTTAGACGATCTAACGCGCATATTGGACAGAATTTGGCAGGATATTCCTCAGGAGGAAGAACGTAAAATCATCAGAACGATACATGGGCCAAAGACAACAGAAGAGCACTGTAGACTACAACCTCATCAAACAACTGAGAAATTGTCCAACCTTGCAGCAGACATTACAAAAAGGCGACTAAAATTTTATGGGCACGTCTTTAGGTTTCCCAAAACATGACTTATGCACAACATTCTTAAATAAGTAAAAGATCTTAAAACTATACCCTGAACATAAGAGATCAAAAAGGACCAACAAAAAGCTCAGATAAATTATTCAGATATTTTGTACAGAAAGGAATTTAAGCAGAAAGTTGACAGTTGTGAAGTTAAGTCAGAGAACGAAGCTCCAAACAAAGCAGGAACAAAATGAACAGAGAAAAGAAAGAGAGCCCATGCAGAAAAAATGAGAGCAGTGTGGAAAAAAAGGAAAAAGAACGAGGAAGCTTTGCGTGATCCAACAAGGTCCAATCGCACATAATAATATGTACACACATAAAAAAATGCTTTGCATCACTCTGGTTCCCAGAACTCCTGAAGATAGACGTTGACTGTGGATATTGTATCGCAGACACAGTCCCTTTGACTGTTCAGAGATGTCACTAAACTCGCCCAAAGGCGTAAAAAACCATGCATGAGCAGCGCCAATTAAACGGAGGGGTCCGACAGCCGATCAGTTCGATTCGTTCCACCAGGAAGGAAGTACACGGATCGTGTTGTCCGTATTTCAACCATGCCTAGATAGTCAATACCGCGGTTCGATCGCGTCCGCATTGTTACCTTGTGCCAGGAAAGTCTCTCAACAAGGAAAGTGTGCAGGCGTCTCGGAGTGAACCAAACCGATGTTGTTCGGACATGGAGGAGATACAGAGAGACAGGAACTGTCGATGACATGCCTCGCTCAGGCCGCCCAAGGGCTACTACTGCAGTCGATGACCGCTACCTACGGATTATGGCTCGGAGGAACCCTGATAGCAACGCCACCATGTTGAATAATGCTTTTCGTGCAGCCACAGGACTGTGCGCAATAGGTTGCATGATGCGCAACATCACTCCCCACGTCCATGGCGAGATTCATCTTTGCAACCACGACACCATGCAGCGATGTACAGATGGACCCAACAACATTCCGAATGGACCGCTCAGGACTGGCATCACGTTCCCTTCACCGATGAGTGTCGCATTGACTTCAACCAGGCAATAGTTAGAGACGTGTTTGGAGGCAACCTGGCCAGGCTGAATGCCTTAGACACACCGTTCAGCGAGTGCACATCTTATGAATGACTTCCTTCGGATAACGACATCGCTTGACTAGAGTGGCCAGCATGTTCTCCAGATATGAACCCTATCGAACATGCCTGGGGTGGATTGAAAAGGGCTGTTTATGGACGACGTGACCCACCAACCACTCTGAGGGATCTACGCCGAATAGCCGTTGAGGAGTGGGATAATCTGGACCAACAGTGCCTCGGCTACTTGTGGATAGTACGCCACGGCGAATACAGTCATGCATCAGTGCAAGAGGACGTGCTACTGAGCATTAGAGGTACCAGTGTGTACAGCAGTCTGGACCACCACCTACGAAGGTCTCGCTATATGGTGGTACAACATGCAATGTGTAGTTTTCATGCGCAATAAAGAGGGCGGAAATAATGTTTATGTTGATCTCTACTCCAATTTTCTGTACAGGTTCCGGAACTCTCGGAACCGAGATGATGCAAACATTTTTTTAAGGGTCGGAAATTAGTAGATGTCATGTAAATGTACAGACAAACAAATGGTAACAGTTTCAGACAAGGGATGATTTGCTTAAGCGAAAGAGCTTTAGGAATTGAGCAAGTCAATAACGCGTCGGTCCATCTCTCACCCTTACGCCAGCAATTATCCGGCTTGGCATTGATCGATAGAGATGTCGGATGTCCTCTTGATGGACATCGTGCCAAATTCTGTCTGATTGGTACATTAGAGCGTCAAAATTCCGAGCTGTTTGGGGGGTCCTTTCGATATTGCTATTCGCCTCCACTCTCCTTGCAAAATAAAATTCGATTTGGTTCTGGTTTCTAAACACTCTCAGTAACGTTGGCACTTCAATCCGCAATGCTTTTTTCTCGTGTTACCAGTCAATACCAAAACCAGCTAACATTGCAAATAAGAAAAGTATTCGCATGATTCTGGTCGTTATTGCTTGACAGCAAAGTAATATGTGGAAATCTGTTTCAGTCATAATGCATAAATTATGTTAATTAACTAAATGTGAAGCTCAACATTGTCAGATGAAAATAGTAAATATTTGGTGCAGAGTTCGTGAGGTCGACGCTGGTTGCAGCGGGTGCGTACGTAGCAACTGTTCGAAAGCAGCTCATCCCTGTCTAAAATTAATGTTATTTTCTATCTTTCAACGAAAAATTCAATCACATAAGAACTAACAGTGTTATGTTTCTGTAGCTATGTTAGTGAACTATAACCAGCATAGTTACATCTCCTTTTGTTGACTTTATTACTGCAGTCGTAATAAAATCGTCATACTGGCCGTAACTCTGCAATCAAACAGGCAAGGCATCTAGATTGTAAATATTCTACTTGAATAATTGACGAGTTTATTTCGAACATTGAATTGACATCTCCTTTTGTTGACTTTATTACTGCAGTCGTAATAAAATCGTCATACTGGCCGTAACTCTGCAATCAAACAGGCAAGGCATCTAGATTGTAAATATTCTACTTGAATAATTGACGAGTTTATTTCGAACATTGAATTGGCCAAGTTTGTTTCGTTTAACGTATTCAGCACAGAATATGCAGAGACAGACAGAATTTCGGAACAGTCTCTAAATAGTCAATCTCAATTGGAACGTACTTTAATCCTATGTTTGTGAAGATTTGCTCAAACATTCGGAGTGTTCTGTTCGTTTTATCTCACAAATGGTAGAGAAAATTAAGTTTCACATCTCTGACATGAGGCTGTAATGCTTGAATACCTGCGATTAACCAGATAGTTTTGAGTAAATAATTCCTCCAAATCTCACGGTCTATTTTACAGTGAACTATCTCAGCTAATTTACGTCCCGGAGAGGAGATGTGGATATCATAACGTGGCACTCAGCCGCTAGAACACGCTTCATGGCTAGTCAAAAAAAGTTAAACAACAACGTGTGTCGCTTTAACCATCTTCAATGATTTTGTGGAGCTCCTTTTATTGTCACGCGAAGCCTGTCCAGAACCATCCTGACACTGGAAATGTTACGGTTTCGCAATCGAAACGGGTCAACAGATCGGGTCCTGTAGTTCCCTATAAGGCTGCGTTGCCACCGTTTCGACTTCTCTTGATTCATACCCTCGCATTCTTTCGGTGACGCAAAAAGAAAGAACTTTCTCAGCGAATGGGGCACAAGGCGGACGGGTCAGCTGCCTATAGACAGAGAGAGAAATGCACGCACTCTGTATCGGGTTCCACAGCACAAGGGGCGTCGTTTAAAGCTCTCGACGTTAATGGGACACGCGGTCCTTCACTTGGTGATTAGCTTCAGTCGTTTGCTACTGCACAGCCTCTGCAACGGAATGGAGAAAAACTGAAAGCGTAGGAGGAATGAGAAGGATGTTCAAAAAAGCATTGCAGTTCCTAAGAAGTCTCGTCGACGCCATTATGTAAATGGCCATCGATGTAAACATCCTGCTTCCAGAAGAAGAGCGCCCCAATGGTCGGTATAACGTTTTGTGATAAGCCGTCTTACGTATACGTATTGTATTGGTTATAGCTGTTTTTTAGGGCTTCGTATCTCAAACGCTAAAAACGGAACCCTTATAGCATCACTCTGCTGTCCGGGTGTCTATCTATTTGTCTGTCCGATCGTTAAGAACCCTTTTTCTCAGGAGCGGTTAGATATGAAGTTGAAATTTACGTCACTTGCTAACGTCTATTGTCCCTTGGCGCTGTAAAAATGATATGGCCATTTATGTCTGAAATCCGGTTTAGCAGGACAGAGTGGATCAGGTTGTGGAAAGGGGCCAATGTCAATTACTGTTAGTTATACAAGAACACACAGACCTTTATTCCTCGTTCTAGGCGCGCAGTCCGGAACCGTGCGACTGCTACGGTCGCAGGTTCGAATCCTGCCTCGGGCATGGATGTTTGTGATGTCCTTAGGTTAGTTAGGTTTAAGTAGTTCTAAGTTCTAGGGGACTAATGACCACAGCAGTTGAGTCTCATAGTGCTCAGAGCCATTTGACCCTTTATTCCTCAAACCAATGCACAATTTTCTCTTTAAAACAACAAAGATCAATTCACGGCTGAGGGCCCAAGTAACTTCTCCAGAATAAGTTTAAATGATTGCTTTTAAAACACCGGGATTTAGAGTAACAGCTGAAGGCCTTACTTAAGTAAAATTACATCATTTTCCCGGCTAAAGGCCGAAATATTATTTCAGATCAGCTAAGGAAATTCTTTAAAAGCCAAGCATTTACAAATTCGGACTAAAGGCCATATTAAGGAAAATTCAAGTTAATTCTTCGGCTGCAAGCCCAATAAAAAATTTTCTTTACGTAATAAAAAGAGAGGCTTTAAAGATAAGCCTTTACACAGTACAACAGAAAACACCTTAAGAAAACCCGAAGTATCTCTCCGGCGGGAGTGGCCGAGCGGTTCTAGGCACTACAGTCAGGAACCGCGCGACCGCTACGGTCGTAGGTTCGAATCCTGCCTCGGGCATTGATGTGTGTGATGTCCTTAGGTTAGTTAGGTTTAAGTGCTAAGTTCTAGGGGACTGATGACCTCAGAAGTTAAGTCCCATAGTGCTCAGAGCCATTTGAACCATTTTTGAAGTATCTTGTCGGCTGAAGGCCCAAAGAATTACTCAAGAATAATTAAAAACAACCTTAAGATAAACATTTACAGAACACGGCATAAGGCCGTTTCAAGAATTCAAGATAATTAAAGAGAAACCTTGCAAACAAGGATTTACATTTTAAAGCCACAGATTCTGAAACAAACGCGGCTGAAGGCCTAAATACAGAGCAACAAGAAATTTAAGTAAAACACGGCTGAAGGCCTAATCTTAAAATAGTTGTCATGGAGTTTGGCTGAAGGCCATATACTAAACATAAAACAGACAATATTGATACACGGCTGAAGGCCTGGCACAGTACCTGCGACCAAAAAAATGACAATCACAAACAACAAACCGTGGTGCTCAGAAGTGTTCCAAGGGTCGGCATGGGGAGGAAACTCTAACAACAGTTACATGAGACAGGCAGCCAAGCATAACACTAAACAATCGGGTGGCAACACGACCTAGGGACGGGTGAAGAACCAACCAACAACCTAACCAATTCCATCTGTCGCAACCGACCAACTGCGTACTTCAGTACGCTGACATCATTCATCTGCTCAGTGGAAATCACAGTAACCACACACAATTCCACGTAAACACACTTGCACAAGAACTCGAACAATGGTAAAAGCAATCACTGTGGAACAACAAGGACGAATCAGTTCGACACACAGAGGGTATCTTGCCGCGCGGTCTGAGGCGCTGCAGTCATGGACTGTGCGGCTGGTCCCCGCGGAGGTTCGAGTTCTCCCTTGGGCATGGGTGTGTGTGTTTATCCTTAGAATAATTTAGGTTAAGTCCCATAAGATTTCACACACATTTGAACATTTTTTGAACAGAGGGTTTCCACAAGTGGTCCGCGACCAAATACACGTCGTCCGATGAGACGACCGACCGAACGACCAACCCAGTTCGTTCCCACTCAAGTTACGTGTGTCGGTAACGGTCGGGCGAGTCTTGGCTGTCCGAAGCTGACTGCAGCTCCAACCCGACTCAACTCAACTCTCCGTTCGGAACTCGCAGACACGGTGACCCTGGCACACTGGTTCGGACCCAGCCATGCAGAGGTAACTCTTGCCCGTTGGCCACGACATCTCTGCATAAGGAAGGAACCGACGCACGTCAGGTAAGATGACCAACTGACGAGGCCCAGAAATGGTTGTAACCTCCCCACAAAATACATTAATTAAATAATATTATATGAGTATGATTCTTATTTAGTGTAACCTCCCCACAAAATTCGTTTACATTTGTAACCTCCCTACAAAATTCTTTCTCATTAACCTCCAAACAAAGTTCTTCCTGATTTAATCTAAGCTCAAAATTCATTCACATTTAGCGTAACCTCAAAACAGAAAAATTCCTAAACCTCTCAACAGTACAAATTATAATTATGTCGTTCACATTCAGTGTAACGTCCCAATAAAAAAATAAATTCAGTAACCTGGTAATAAAACAATGTAACTAACCTCTCAATTAAATTGTCGATCACTTATGACTTTTCAATAATTCACTGTGAATTTAACCTGGTAAATTTTGGACGACAGCAGTGCTGCGTCATGGCCCTGAAAGATAATTCTGAATAAAAAAGGAAAAATTCTTACCTCAATGAAGTCACCAGATATATCTGCTCTTACAATAAATTTTTCCGGCACAGCTCTGTGCAATGCTGGCCGACCTATCTGTCATTTATGAAAGGGAGCAACTGATTTTTCTATTGCAATAATCGGGATGATCATGTATGGGTGAAATTAGTAAATTCTTTAAATCGAAATGAATGGTTGTTAAAAGTTACTTTTTATGAGGAAGATTATTATTACGAGAGTTTTAAAACATTTACATGCGACTTGAGATAACATTACTACATATGCGCGAGGCTGCTTTTTTACCTAATACAATAATACTCAGGTTCCGACATCGCTGCACCGCGACCGGGCCAGCCAACACGCTACACCATACCAGACCAGAGCAGACTCCAGACTAGCAACAACTTACTGCTACAGCTACACAGTTCCTACTGCAGTCAACACTGCTCTCTGGTCAGAGACCTTGCATATCGCAGGCAGCGCATGAGCAATACATCGAAATTACATCTGCTCGGACCTCTTACAGGGTTAAAAGACCAAATACACGTCGCCCGATGAGACGACCAACCGAACGACCGACCAACGGTCGTCCCGCTCCAATCTCCTTCCGTCGGACAGTTCATGTGTGTCGCCAGCGGTTGGCGAGCACTGGCCGTCCGCACCTCACTGGCGCTCTGTCCCCGATTGAACTCCATCCCCAACTGCACTGCTGGTTCGTCCCCGACTTCACTGCTGCTGCGTCGGACTGAGCTGCCGACAGACGACGACCCGGAAATACTAGCGGTCGCTCCAGAGATGGTACGACAGTGCACTTATCGCTAAGCGCCGCTGCTGCCACTCACGGGCAAGCAAACCAGCAACCTAGTCAAAATGGCTCTGAGCACTATTGGACTTAACATCTCAGGTCATCAGTCCCCTAGAACTGAGAACTACTTAAACCTAACTAACCTAAGGACATCACACACATCCATGCCCGAGGCAGGATTCGAACCTGCGACCGTAGCGGTCGCGCGGTTCCAGACTGAAGCGCCTAGAACCGCTCGGCCACTGCGGCCGGCCAGCAACCTAGTGACGCCAGTAAATCGAATTAAAAGAAAAAAACGAGGCGACAGAACCACAAAAACAAGATGACGGCTCGAGCCGTGCACGGCTCAATGTCATATATTACGATAGTCGCAAACCCACTCACCAAATCCTGTAATATACTTCCCGTTCACCTAGAGTCACAGAATTTAGCAAGAAGCAAGATTTAACAGTACAATTTAAGGGGAAAAAATCCAAAAAACTGTTAATTTGTAATTATAACACACTAAAAAAGGTTTTGTTTTCATCTGTTTTCCATCTGTCTGTCGTCCGTCTGTTGAGGCACTATTTTCTCGTGAACGGATAGACGTATCAAATTCATTTCACATACTAAGTTCTGTCGACCCTTAGCGCTGTAAAAAACTTAATCTTCTAAGTCAATGCCATCAAAAGAGACGCTTATTTTTGTCACATATTTTGACACTAAAAAACTCACTTATCATAATCTATAGGGTACACACCGTTGACCTAGAATCACGAAATTTGACAACCAGTAAGCTTTCATGGTAGAGTTAAAGGAAAATTTTTTTTTTGCCGTTCTCGAAAGTCTTGGAATTCCCGCGACCGATATCTTGCCAATACCGATACCGATAACAGGCAAAAACCGTAGAAGTTCTCTATTCCTGTTACGTATGAACTATCTGTATACATAATTAAGTTTGTACGGTTCGCGATAACTACTCGCACTTCCCCGGAACTTTTACTTTTAAATTGTCTTTTATGATGCATACTCTGTCCTAACATGAAAAAGTATTGAATCGTCACCTTAAAATTTTTGTTTGTTATTACGACATATTTTACGAGACGTTCTTTATCGTTTTACAGTTTGCCTTCAAATACAGTTTTATACGGTTTATACATCTTACGGTTGGCAATACTGACAATGATATGTAGATTGGCTCTGAGCACTATGGGACTTAACAGCTGTGGTCATCAGTCCCCTAATGATATGTAGAATTATAGTTATAACGATGATTATTTCCAGATGTTAAAGTCAAATAAAGTGCTAGGACTGGGAGGAGAAGGCATGTACAGTTTCTGTCACCCATGTACATGCATAAGTTCGTAGCGTTTTTGCTTTGTATGTTGGTATTCCGGTTGCAATTGGTTATTTATCGATTTTTTTAAATTTGTAGCTCACTGTTGCTATTTGAGTTTACATATTGTCATTTTGCCATTTACCCGCCAGGGTAGCCGAGAGCGCTAATGTGCTGCTTCCTGGACTCGGATAGGCGCGCCGGCCCCGGATAAAATCCGCCCGGCGGATTAACGACGACGGCCGGTGTGCTGGCCAGCCTGGTTGTAGTTTTTAGGCGGTTTTCCACATCCTACTACGTCAATACCGGGCTGGTCCCCACGCCCCGCATCAGTTCCACGACTCGCAGCCATTTGAAACACACTCACACTATTTCACGATTTACACTAGACGCAGACAGCTGGGGTACACTACTTCCGTACTGGGGGGTATGGGGTGGCGGCAGCAAGGGCATCTGGCCACCCCTTAAAAAGACAGAATGCCACTGGACAGGGCATGGAAAGAAAATTGTTTTGTCTCTTTAAGGAAGATTGTTTGGGTATTATTGACTCTCCACATTCAGGAAGGGGTTTGACGAAGATCGTCTAAATGCATTAGTCCACAATGATCCACGTCCGTGTACTCGAGATTAGGCAAATGTGATGAACTGTGATCATTCCACCACTGTGGGGAAGGTTCAAAACTCAAGGTTACGAGTACCGCATGCTCTAACGATAATCGGTAGGTGACATATGTGCATCTCTTGTTGCTCGTCGTCAGTTGGCTGGTGAACAACACCGACCATTCCTGTCATATATCGGTACTGGTGACACGAAATAGTGTCATTACACTAGAATAAGGGAAAGAAAGAAATGGTTAAACCCAAACAAAGCAGCAACTCCCTGTACAAAGACCTGCGCTCATCCACAAAAGATAATGTTATGCATCTGGTGGAACAGCGACAGTGTGGTGTACTAAAAATTACACTACTGGCATTAAAATTGCTACATCAAGAAGAAATGCAGATGATAAACGGGTATTCATCGGACAAATATATTATACTAGAACTGACATGTGATTACATTTTCACGCTAGTTGGGTGATTAGATCCTGAGAAATCAGTACCCAGAACAACCACCTCTGGCCGTAATAAAGGCCTTGATACGCCTGGGCATTGAGTCAAACAGAGCTTGGATGGCGTGTACAGGTACAGCTGCCCATGCAGCTTCAACACGATACCACAGTTCATCGAGAGTAGTGACTGGCGTATTGTGACGAGCCAGTTGCTCGGCCACCATTGACCAGACGTTATCAGTTGGTGAGAGATCTGGAGAATGTGCTGGCCAGGGCAGCAGTCGAACATTTTCTGTATCCAGAAAGGCCCGTACAGGACCTGCAACTTGCGGTCGTGCACTATCCTGCTGAAATGAAGGGTTTCGCAGGGATCGAATGAAGGATAGAGCCACGGGTCGTAACACATCTGAAATGTAACGTCCACTGTTCAAAGTGCCGTCAATGCGAACAAGAGGTGACCGAGACGTCTAACCAATGGAACCCCATACCATCACGCCGGGTGATATACCAGTATGGCGATGACGAATACACGCTTCCTATGTGCGTTCACCGCGATGTCGCCAAACACGGATGCGACCATCATGATGCTGTAAACAGAACCTGATTCATCCGAAAAAATCTCGTTTTGCCATTCGTGCACCCAGGTTCGTCGTTGAGTACACCATCGCAGGCGCTCCTGCCTGTGATGCAGCGTCAAGGGTAACCGCAACCATGGTCTCCGAGCTGATAGTCCATGCTGCTGCAAACGTCGCCGAACTGTTCGTGCAGATGGTTGCTGTCTTGCAAACGTCCCCATCTGTTGACTCGGGGGTCGAGACGTGGTTGCACGATGCGTTACAGCCATGCGGAGAAGATGCCTGTCATCTCAACTGCTAGTGATACGAGGCCGTTGGGATCCAGCACGGCGTTCCGTATTACCCTCCTGAACCCACCGATTCCATTTTTTGCTAATAGTCATTGGATCTCGACCAACGCGAGCAGCAATGTGACGATACGTTAAAGGGCAATCGCGATAGGCTACAATCCGACCTCTATCAAAGTCGGAAACGTGATGGTACGCATTTCCCCTCCTTACACGAGGCATCACAACAACGTTTCATCGGGCAACGCCGGTCAACTGCTGTTTGTGTATGAGAAATCGGTTGGAAACTTTACTCATGTCAGCACGTTGTAGGTGTCGCCACCGGCGCCAACCTTATGTGAATGCCCTGAAAAGCTAATCACTTGCATATCACAGCATCCTCTTCCTGTCGGTTAAATTTCGCGTCTGTAGCACGTCAGCTTCGTGGTGTAGCAGTTTTAATGGCCAGTAGTGTACTTCCCCAAGAAAAACTTGTAGAACAATGTGATTTCTACAGTTGCGGAATAGAAACGTTACCCCAGCGTTCGCAGACATAAATAGTTATGGAGAAGACATTATTGACGACTGAAGTCTCTGTTACGTGTATCTGTTGTGTTTATTAAACTGACGAGAAAACGCTCCGAACTTATGCACCAACCTAATATTATGACAACACATCTTATGTACACTGCGTTTACTGTATGTTGAGCCACGGTTGTGAACTACATTTTATGTTTGTTGCCTTTGAAATATACTTTGAGTTGAAGAAGAGATAAGATAGTTAAATTCTGTGTTTTTAATTTGGTTTTCATGTTTTCTGTTGTAGTTTCTAAAGATACGGTCATAACTAAAAAATTTCTGATTGCATCACGCAGACAATAAAATAAATTTTGAAAAAAGTTATGAAGAAACAGTAAAAATATTGACATTATAGTGTTCGAGGATCTCGAGTCCTCTCCATCAGCAATTAATGTACAGTAAAACACCACGCAAGAGGCCTCAACTGCTGAGCAATTTACACAGTTCGGCCTTTTCTGGGCGAAGATTTCACTGGACACAGTTTACAGGGCACAGTCAGTATCATGGTCTCCCAGTTCCCTCCCCTTCTCTTTTCTTGTTCCGTCTGCAGATAGTATCACGTCCTCCCAACTTCCTTCCCTTCTCGTGATGCCAATTGAGGAGCTACTCGCCTGAATAGTAGCGGCTCCGGTCAAAGAAAACCATCATAACGACCGGGAGAGTGGTGTGCTGACCACACGCCCCTCCTAGCCGCATCCTCAGCTGAGGATGACACGGCGGTCGGATGGTCCCGATGGGCCACTTGTGGCCGGAAGACGGAGTGCTTTTTTTTTTAAGGACGAAAGAGGACACATACGATTGTATTTAAATAACAGTCGATGTCAAACTCCATAAAATAGGTATATTTTGATTGGTAGACAGCACTCAGCCAATCGAGAAAAACCACACACGTTACTATTCAGATAACACAATGCATAGACAGGGTGCCCGGAAAAAGGGGTATGCATCAAGGGAAGGGAAAAACTTCCTGCAAGGGTACGAGGAACATATCTTGCACACCGAGCACTTTGGCAAGAGATAACTGAGGAAACAGCATGCGCACTAGACTTTACAGAGCATAACATGTGTGCGTAAGTAGCGAGCAACACAAGAACATGTACAGAATTCCATAGCTTACTACAGGACGTAGTGTATCGGTCAGGTATGTAATTTTCATCTGGTGTACCCGTAGTGTTGCTATGGCACATCGTGACACAGCAGAACAATGGATGGCGGTCACATGCAGCAGATGTTGTGAAGAGTAGCGCAGAGACATGGTCACCATTGACAGTAGTGGTAGTATACAGTGACACTGATCAGTGTTTATAGGAACTTCTTTCCAACCACTGTTGCATGCCACATCATCCGTAAATATCGGAAACCTTTTTTGCGACAGCTTATGTATGTGTACTGATGGAAAAAATTCGTAACACCAGGAAGGAGTTGTTCAAATAAACGAAAGTTGGTAGGCGTGTTTCTACATCTGAAAGATGATGTCTGTTTCAATCCCATGCCAATCGCTTAAAAGAGGCGCTAGTAGCTCCACTACAAGGTTGCAAATCAGGTTTGCTTTAAATAGACGTTGCAACGGTCGTGGGCGTGTTTACCGTTGAGATTGGACCTGGTTAGATTACGTTAGTAAAAAAAGTCTTTAATGCAACAAAGACGCCATTATCAACACCGCACTGAGTTTGGAGGAGGATGTGTAACACATTTACGAGAACGTGGATGCTCCTTCTGCGATAGTGCAGAAAGAGTTGGTAGAGATGTAGCCACTGTGCATGACAGCTGGCAGAGATGATCACGAGAATGTACAGTCTCAAGAAGACCGGCCTCTGGACGGTTACGTGGCACCACTGAGAGGGAAGTCCATCGTGTTCGGAGTATGGCTGTCACATCGTACTGCTTGTGCAGCAGCAATTTGAGCAGCAGTTCGCACCACAATAACAAATCGGTTACATTAATGACAACTCCTATCCAGATGCCCCATCATATGCATTCTACTGGCCACAAACCACCGCCATTTGCGACTTCTGTGGTGCCAAGGGAGAGCTCATTGGAGGGCAGAGTGGAGATTTGTTGTGTTTTCTGATGAAAGCTGGTTCTGCCTTGCAGCCAATCATGGATGAGTGTTGGGTAGAAGGAGACCGGTTAAGGACTTGCAACCAAGTCGTCTGCGTGCTAGACATACTGGCCTTATACGTGGAGTTATCGTCTGGGTGCGATTTCGTATGGCACCAAGAGCATTGTCGTGATTATCCCACACATCCTGACTACAAATTTATACGTCATTCTGGTGATTCGGCGTGTTGTGCTGCCATCTATGAACAGCATTCCACGTGGTGTTATACAACAGGATAACGCTCGCCCACATACCGCTGTTGTAACCCAATATGCTCTACAGATTCTCGACGTGTTGCCTGCTCATCACCAGATCTGTATACAATCGAACGCATATGAGGCATCATCGGACGTAACTCCAGTATCATCCACAAGTACACTACGTGATCAAAAGTACCCGGACACCCTCAAAAACATACGTTTTTCGTATTAGGTGCATTGTGCTGCCACCTTCTGCCAGGTACTCCACATCAGCGACGTCAGTAGTCATTGGACATCGTGAGAGAGCGGAATGGTGCGCTCCGCGGAACTCACGAACATCGAACGTGGTGAGGTAATTGGGTGTCACTTGCGTCATACGTCTGTACGCGAGATTTCCACACTCCTAAACATCCCTAGGCCCACTGTTTCCGATGTGATAGTGAAGTGGAAACGTGAAGGGACACGTACAGCACAAAAGCGTACAGACCGACTTCGTCTGTTGACTGACAGAGACCGCCAACAATTGAAGAGGGTCGTAATGTGTAATAGGCACACATCTATCCCGACCATCACGCAGGAATTCCAAACTGCATCAAGATCCACTGCAAGTACTAAGGTAGTTAAGCGAGAGGTGAGAAAACTTGAATCTCATGGTCGATCGGCTGCTCATAAGCCACACATCACGCCGGTAAATGCCAAACGACACCTAGCTTGGTGTAAAGAGCGTAAACATTGAACGATTGAACAGTGGAAATACATTGTGAGGAGTGACAAATCACGGTACACAATGTGGCGATCCGAAGGCAGGGTGTGGGTATGGCGAATGCCCGGTGAACGTCATCTGCCACCGTGTGTGGTGCCAACAGTAAAATTCGGAGGCGGTGGTGTTATGAAGTGGTCGTGTTTTTCATGGAAGGGTCTTACACCCCTTATTGTTTCGCGTCACACTATCATAGCACAGGCCTACATTGATGTTTTAAGCACCTTCTTGCTTCCCACTGTTGAAGAGCAATTCGGGGATGGCGATTGCATCTTTCAACACGATCGAGCACCTGTTCGGAATGCACGACCTGTGGTGGAGTGGTTACACGACAGTAACATCCCTCTAACGGACTGGCCTGTACAGAGTCCTGACCTGAATCCCATAGAACACCTTTGCGATGTTTTGGAACACCGACTTCGTGCCAGGCCTCACCGATCGATGTCGGTACCCCTCCTCAGTGCAGCACTCAGTGAAGAATGGGCTGACATTCCTCAAGAAACCTTCCAGCACCTGACTGAACGTATGCCCGCGACAGTGGAAGCCGTCATCAAGGCTAAGGGTGGGGCAACACGATACTGAATTCCAGCATTACGGATGGAGGGCGCCACGAACTTGTACGTCATTACCAGCCAGCTTTTTTTTTTTTTTATGGGACTTCACATCTATGGTCATCAGTCCCCTAGAACTTAGAACTACTTAAACCTAACTAACATAAGGACATCACACAACACCCAGTCATCACGAGGCAGAGAAAATCCCTGACCCCGCCGGGAATCGAACCCGGGAACCCGGGCGCGGGAAGCGAGAACGCTACCGCACGACCGCGAGCTGCGGACACCAGCCAGCTGTCCGGATACTTTTGATCACATAGTGTAGTATCAAATGTCTCTGTATTGACCGACCAAGTGCAAAAGGCATGGAACGCTATCCGACGATCTGCCGTCCGACACTTGTACGACACAATTCATGCACGTTTGCATGCTTGAATTCAACACTCTGATGGTTGCACCGGTTATTGTTGTCCGAGCGTTTTATTTTGCATTGGCTTATCTGGCGCTTTCATTAACCTGTGATTCTGACATGTTAATCACTTAAATATTTTATCCAGGCAAATGTATTATCGAAATTTCTTTACTCTATATTAATTACTTTTTGGTGTTGCGATTTTTTTCTGTCAGTGTATATTTGCAAGACAAACATAAATATCCAAGTTAAATGCCGTTAAAAGTTTAATTTTGAATTGCTCGGCCCAAAATTCGATATTTTTGTAATAATTCTCATTGTTGCCCTCGACATAGCGAATGACTATTAATTGAGTTACACATTTCCTAATACTTCACTAAAAGCCCAATAAACGTTTGAGCACTGTCGTGCCACTGAACCGTACATTTTCATTCACTATCAGAGGTATTACAATCACTTCGGATCACGTGCGATGCATAAAAACCTATAACGTCCTTATTATTATTTTAAAACTTTCCTACACTTCATATGAACTCTAAAAAAATCCATTAAATTTGGGTGACAAATCGTCCTTTGAATATAAATCTCAAATTATCATAAAGCTCCCTATTGAATTATGAACTGCTTCTGAATTACCTAAATAATTGATATTCTTTCGTGGCTAACAAGAATCACCATTACACACGTTTGTAATAAAATACAAATTTTAATGTTGGCAGCTAGGTATCAGATACAAAAATGAGTACAAATTCATCATCTCATTTTATCAGCAGCACGTTTTAATTAGAGCTGTTCAAAAGATACAAGTGTTCGAATGAGCTCGAGATTTCCCGATACTCCGAACCGTTCGATATAGTATCGAGCCTGTTCGAACAATCACGTGACGCTTAACTCGCGGGTGCGAGTGTAAAGGATACACAGGGAACCGTGAACTAGCCACAACTATAAGCTATGGCTCTCCGGATCTGACAGTTTTGTCAAAACCTGCACTAACTCCTACTGCCTTTAAACAAATTTAAGAGTTCTCACACAATACCGGTATGTATGATAAACATAAACATTTACGCTAATTTTTAGGTAAAGGTAACATAGACGAAAATGTTGTCCATCACAAAATATTACTTGACTGGCCCCAGTACAATTTTTTTTATTTTTTTATTTTTTTTATTTTTTGTAAGAGACGGTAATGACCTACCAAGTACGTTACAAATGAGCAATTCAATCCCTGTTGACATATTAGAATAACAGGTAAAAACGTTACCAGATTTTAATCAGTTTGACAACAAGACGCAAAAATTCAAATGAAATATTTAAGAAAATTAATCAAGAAGCACATGACGAACAAGCAAAATATACCACAATAAAGTGGATGTAATTTTTATCGCGAGAATGAATTACAGGGCAAGACTGATCTTTGAGACACTACCATCAGAAATCACTAGACCGCAGGACAAGCGAAGGTTCGAGAATTGGACAGTATCGTGATTACTATCTTCTATTTATTTATTAGTTGCCGTTATTACACATGACCTGGAGCCTAGAAGATATTTCTGCCCGTGATTCACAGTTATTTTTGTTACTAAAATCCACAGCGAGTCAAAAACGCTACGACAGATCGTTGTGTTGTTGTTGTTGTTTTGATGTTGTTGTGGTCTTCAGTCCAGAGACTGGTTTGATGCAGCTCTGCATGCTACCCTATCCTGTGCAAGCTTCTTCATGTCGCAGTACCTACTGCAACCTACATCCTTCTGAATATGCTTAGTGTATTCATCTCTTGGTCTCCCTCTACGATTTTTACCCTACACGCTGTCCTCCAATATTAAATTGGTGATCCCTTGATGCCTCAGAACATGTCCTACCAACCGATCCCTTCTTCTAGTCAAGTTGTGCCACAAATTTCTCTTCTCCCCAGTTCTATTCAATACCTCCTCATTGGTTATGTGATATACTCATCTAATCTCCAGCATTCTTCTGTAGCACCGCATTTCGAAAGCTTCTATTCTCTTCTTGTCCAAACTATTTATTTCACTTCCATACATGGCTACACTCCATACAAATACTTTCAGAAAAGACTTCCTGACACTTAAATCTATATTCGATGTTAACAAATTTCTCTTCTTCAGAAACGCTTTCCTTGCCATTGCCAGTCTACATTTTATATCCTCTCTACTTCGACCATCATCATTTATTTTGATCCCCAAATAGCAGAACTCCTTTGCTACTTTAAGTGTCTCATTTCCTAATCTAATTCCCTCAGCATCATCCGACTTAATTCGACTACATTCCATTATCCTCGTTTTGCTTTTGTTGATGTTTGTATTATATCCTCCTTTCAAGACACTGTCCATTCCGTTCAACTGCTCTTCCAGGTCCTTTGATGTCTCTGACAGAATTACAATGTCATCGGCGAACCTCAAAGATTTTATTTCTTCTCCATGGATTTTAATACCTACTCCGAATTTTTCTTTTGTTTCCTTTACTGCTTGCTCAATATACAGATTGAATAACATCGGGGAGAGGCTACAACCCTGTCTCACTCCCTTCCCAACCACTGTTTCCCTTTCATGCCCCTCGACTCTTATAACTGCTATCTGGTTTCTGTACAAATTGTAAATAGCAATTCGCTCCCACTACTTGACCTCTGCTACCTTCAGAATTTGAAAGAGAGTATTCCAGCCAACATTGTCGAAAGCTTTGTCTAAGACTATAAATACTAGAAATGTAGGTTTGCCTTTCCTTAATCGATCTTCTAAGATAAGTAGTAGGGCCAGTACTGCCTCACGTGTTCCAGTATTTCTACGGAATCCAAACTGATCTTCCCTAAGGTCGGCTTCTACCAGTTTTTCCATTCGTCTGTAAAGAATTTGAGTTAGTATTTTGCAGCCGTGACTTATTAAAGTGATAGTTCGGTAATTTTCACATCTGTCATCGCCTGCTTTCTTTGGGATTGGAATTATTATATTCTTCTTGAAGTCTGTGGCTATTTCTTGCTCACCAGATCGTAAAGTTTTGTAAGGACTGGCTCTCCCAAGGCTGTCAGTAGTTCTAATGGAATGTTGTCTACTCCCGGGGCCTTGTTTCGACTTAGGTCTTTCAGTGCTCTGTCAAACTCTTCACGCAGTATCGTATCTCCCATTTCATCTTCATCTACATCCTCTTCCATTTCCACAATATTGTCCTCAAATACATCGCCCTTGTATAGACCCTCTATATACTCCTTCCACCTTTCTGCTTTCCCTTCTTTGCTTAGAACTGGGTTTACATCTGAACTCTTGATATTCATACAAGTGGTTCTCTTTTCTTCAAAGGTCTCTTTAATTTTCCTGTAGACAGTATCTATCTTACCCCTAGTGAGATATGCCTCTACATCCTTACATTTGTCCTCTAGCCATCCCTGCTTAGCCATTTTGCACTTCCTGTCGATCTCATTTTTGAGACGTTTGTATTCATTTTTGCTTGCTTCATTTACTGCATTTTTATATTTTCTCCTTTCATCAATTAAATTCAATATTTCTTCTGTTACCCAAGGATTTCTACTAGCCCTCGTCTTTTTACCTACTTGATCCTCTGCTGCCTTCACTATTTCATCCCTCAAAGCTGCCCATTCTTCTTCTACTGTATTTCTTTACCCCATTCCTGTCAATCGTTCCCTAATGCTCTCGCTGAAACTCTCTACAACCTCCGGTTCTGTAGTTTACGCAGTTCCCATCTCCTTAAATTCCCACCTTTTTGCAGTTTCTTCAATTTTAATCTACAGTTCAGAACCAATATACTGTGAACAGAGTCCACATGTGCCCCTGGAAATACCTTACAATTTAAAACCTGGTGCCTACATCTCTGTCTTACCATTATATCATCGATCTGAAACCTTCTAGTATCTCCGGCTTCTTCCATGTATACAACCTTCTATCATGATTCTTAAATCAAGTGTTAGCTATGATTAAGTCATGATCTGTGCAAAATTCTACCAGGCGGTTCCTCTTTCATTTATTACCCCCATTCCATATTCACCTACTACGTTTCCGTCTCTTCCTTTTCCTACTGTCGAATTCCAGTCACCCATGACTATTAAATTTTCGTCTCCCTTCACTATCTGAATAATTTCTTTTATTTCATCATTCATTTCTTCAATTTCTTCGTCATCTGCAGAGTTAGTCGGCATATAAACTTGTACTACTGTCGTAGGTGTGGGCTTCGTATCTATCTTGGCCACAATAATGCGTTCATTACGCTGTTTGTAGTAGCTTACCCCCACTCCTACTTTTTTTCGTTATTAAACCTTCTCCTGCATTACCCCTATTTGATTTTGTATTTATAACCCTGTATTCAGCTGACCAGAAGTCTTGTTCCTTCTATAACCGAACTTCGCTAATTTCCACTATATCTAGCTTTAACCTATCCATTTCCCTTTTTAAATTTTCTAACGTAAATGCCCGATTAAGGGATCTGACATTCCACGCTCCGATCTGTAGAATGCCAGGTTTCTTTCTCCTGATAAAGACGTCCTCCTAAGTGGTCCCCGCACGGAGATCCGAATGGGGGACTATTTTACCTCCGAAATATTTTACCCAAGAGGACGTCATCATCATTTAACCATACAGTACACTTGCATGCCCTCGGGAAACGTCGTGATAGTATCAACAAATGTCACTAAATCACAGGCCGGTCAGAAGATCGAACAGAACCCGAGATCTCCCGAACTGTGACGTAAACTGTTCGAACAGTTCAAGTCATGTTCAAACATATCCCTAATTTTAATAATCGATTTATACTTTTGGACAATGTCTTAGAGATTGGCTGCCCCGCTCTGGCTGTCGGTAGGACTCCAACAGTGCAAGTTGTCGGCACAGCACTGGTTTTTGGACTCCACGGTAGAACATGAAACAAATGACAATCATAGCATTTTCAGTATAACAACTCATTTAAAATTATGAAATTTTAAGAAATTTTAAAGCTATGACACATATTTATACCTGCCTGGCGTCGTTGAGTGCACCACGCTGGAGGTGCAAAAAAAAAAAAAAAAAAAAAAAAAATAACAACTGCTCAGGTAAACAATGTAGAACAGTTTTGTTCGAATATCAGAAGAGACAAACAAAAGCTCTTCCGTGGTGGAAGTGCTTTACAAGGGAAGCAAATGATAATTAAGTTGCTGAAGAACAAAATGATAAACAAAAGGTGAAAGTCTAGCTTTACTAAAGACGAACCAGAGCAAAATCCATTACTGATAGACACTTGGAAATGTTCGAAGGTTAATCACTTCATCAGTACCTAGTTGGCGTAAGGGAAATGTCCGAACAATTACTCACTTTTCTAAGCTAGGTATGGATTCGGAGATGAATAAAGCATGGCAACTGTCGGATGATATTTCCTTAGCGAGCTTCTGAATGATGAGCTGCGGAAGCAGCCGGCGCCTGGCCCGGAGACTCAGCAGGTGAGACCTAACCGCAGATCCATGGTTGAGCTCTGGCGAAACCATGTGGCACCGCACAGATACGACATGAGCCACTGCCGAGCACGTGACGTGCTGTAGGAAAGTAGCGCCCGAGATCGTAGCACCATAGTCTGCTGGCAGCAGCACCTCTCGTGGTGTCTACCAGAAACTCTGCAGACAACAAATTAGCGTGTTGCTTCTGCATTTGATGTTGTTGTCTGGAACATTCACAACCACGCGGAACGAGAGCGGAATGTTGCAACCTCTCGTCCTAGTTTTGTTCGGAGCGTCACTACTGAATGTCGGCACTATCGTTTTGAATTTTACTTCCCATTTCAGAGCGTACTTCATCATTCCCCTTTTTCATTTGTTCTCCCAATTCATCGCTGACCCTTTGAATTTTATTTATCATTTCTGAGCTGACCTTCTGCACAAACGTTTTGAATTTTACTTCCCATTTCTGAGCTGACCTTCTGAATTTTACTTCCCAATTCACTTCCCATTGCTTTTAGGTATGCAAGGATGTCCAACACACCTGTGTTATCTAAATCTTCTCTCGTATTGTGACTTTCTCTTCCTCTACTCTTAGGTGATCTTCTGCCCTTTTGCCTTTCCATTTCTTGGTATTCAAAAAAGGCATCACCACACGCCCCTGATATGCTGCCTCGTGACGATGTCACTGACGGCGATCTACCACGATTCTTAGTTGTTCCGTATTCACTTGGACTCCCTACCTTATAGTATCCTATCTTTAAAATTGCCTCAGTGTGTCTCTGTTCCTCACCTTCGCTATCAGATTGCCCACCACAGGCGTGACTGTGTCTATCATTCTCAAAAAATTCCCCTGGATTGGTATTCCCCTCACCTGTGCCTTGTGCTGCTAACATAACTAACTCTTCTCATCCTATAGGCTCTCTTGACTACCCTGTGTATTTGCCATTTCTATATTATTACAACTAGTGCTCTGCAGTGCTACTAAGCGCGCTTTAGCACTAGTTATCATGGGCTGATCCCTGATAACAGTTCTCTCTTAAAGGTACACACAATCTACACTACCCACATTTATTATATAATGGGCACATAAGGTAAAATATCTACAGCAAAGAACCTAAACTAATGGCAACATCGTGAACGAGCAGTGTCGTTACAATACAAGCAAAATAAAACGATAAATAACATTACATACATATCAATGAATTGCAGCCAGTGGGCTGAAGCACAATGCCTCTGAAAAGAAATACAATAAATACATAAATATTGTTTTTAATGTTATACATGACTTTACCACTGCGAACTATATACAGAAGCTGATGGTCACTATCAATAACACCTAAACATTAAACGGGAATTTTTTTTTAAATTTCTGAGGTTTCAAACCACTTTATGACTACTATCAGAACACTCTAAGTAGGATCCTGGCAGAGTCGCCACATCCAAGATGCTACTCCAGGTGGGTGTAAAATGCATGTGCACAACGGAAAATATTGAACACTAAAATGACGATTTGGTCCTGTCTGACTATCCCCTGAAACAGATCTTAGGATCTCTTAATGCTCTTTAACATATAAATTACCACCTCAACATAAATGAATGATTAAGGCAACTAATACTACTAAATGATAAACGTTGTTTCTCATTATACATTTACTGTAGATTAAAAAAACCTTTATATTACAATCATCTATATTTCCTGACTAAAAAATTGCTGATCAATTGCCCAATTCTGCCTCTTTGTATGGCCATGCGATCTAACATAAATAACATGAAATGACTGACATCATCTACCTACCAAACACTAGAAGACACTACTTTCAAAGATGATCTGCAGTGGTGTGGAACCTCAGTGGAAATAAACTAGCGTGATCACAGCTGTTTAGCTTTATAGCCCTAATAAGCCAAAGCAATTAGCAATATCACTGTATGTACTGCGTCCAGTTCATCGGAGTTATGGGTCTCGTACATGCCTGTGATGATGGAAGAACTTCAGCCACAAAATAAAACTCTTTAAAACACTAGGACGGCAGAAGGCGGTCCTCTGACTAATACACTCTAATACTGTCTCCTCCTCTCTGTGTTCTAAAGACGAGAAACGCGAACTCCCAGCCATAAGGACGGAGTTCAAATAATGTCTCAATGTTAAGTATAGGCAGAAGAAGTGCTCTCAATCGCTGAACGCTGCATACTCAAAGGACGACTTCCAACCCGGAGGCGATGTCCAGAATCGTGTAAGTTCGCAACAGTACAGTGCCTAACCGTTCTAACCATAAACTCTCCTGAGAGCGAAGACAGCAAGTCCGCCTGTACCAACAAAGTTGATACTGAGCACACAAAAAACGGAAGACTTCTTCTCTCCACCGCTGGCTCCCCAGCAAGGCTCGGCTCTCCACCCTCGCAACTCAGAAAACAAATCATCTTCTCGAAACCATGGAGCACTCTTCTTCTTTAAAGATTCTTCCGAACGCCAACCAACCACATTTTAGTCTTTTGTCTTCCAGCGCGGATAATTTGCGAGGAAATACCTGTACTCATACAATGGTACTCTTCTGAATAAATTCCACGGAAATAACCCAGCCTGCATGATTTCCGAGTGACGCTTCCTCGTTCCTCTCAGCTGCATCCAAGATTTTCATAGTTTCCGAAGTATAATCCTTCTGGCCTAGCTACAAACCGACCAGCCGCCGCTGTATTGTGTTTCCGCGCCCAGGTGTCCAGACTGTTCGTCTTGCTGCTTCCTGTGTCAAGCAGGACCAACGCACCTATGCGGGCTGTTTTCCACCCAAGGCTTGAGTTCCGCCTGCCGTTTCATCTTCACTGGCATTCCAACCTCTACCAGTATAAGCAAACATTCATTGCGCCGTTTTGATAATAAAGACACTCCATCACCTTTCACGCAAAAGCGTTAACAATTATTTACAAGGCATATGTGATAATGTCAGTCTTCTTTAAATATTCATATATTCGATGTACAACCTATCAAATTATACCTAATTGTGGTTATAGATCACAGCAGAGTATGTAGATGAGTGCTTGTAAGGTGCGAAATTATAGCCACCTTACAACCTAATTTTTGACACATGTCTGTAGCACCAAATCTCAAATGCTTCGATTCTATTCTGTTCCGCTTTCCTCAATCTCCATGTTTCACTACCATACAATGCTGTGTTCCAAACGTACATTCTCAGAAATTCCTTCCTCAAATTAAGGGCTAGTTTGGTACTAGTGGACTTCTCTTGGCCAGGAAGTGCCAGTGCTAGTCTGATTTTGATGTCCACCTTGTCCCGTCCGTCATTAGTTATTTTGCTGTCTAGGCAGCAGAATTCCTTAACTTCATCTACTTCGTGACCATCAATCCTGTTCTCGATGTTCTCATTGCTCCTACTTCTCATTACATTGGTCTTTCTTCGATTTGCTCTCAATCCATACTCTTTACTCATTAGACTGTTCATTCTATTCAGCAGATCATGTAATTCTTCTCCACTTTCACTCAGAATAGCAATGACATCAGCGAATCGTATCATTGATGTCCTTTCACCTTGAATTTTAATTCCACTGTTGAATCTTTCTTTTATTTCCATCACTGCTTCTTTGACGTACAGATTGAATAACGGGGACGAAATACTACGAGCCTGTCTTACACCCTTTTTAATCAGAGCACTTCGTTCTTGGTCGTCCATTCTTATTATTTCCTCTTGTCTCTTGTATATCATGCATATTGCCTGTCTCTCCCTATAGCTTACCCCTATGTTTCTAAGAATTTCAAACATCCTGCACCATTTTACATTGTCAAACGGTTTTTCAAGGTCGACTGTTCCTAAGAACGTTTCTTGATTTTTCTTTAGTCTTGCTTCCATTATCAACCGCAACGTCAGAATTGCATCTCTGGGGCCTTTACCTTTCCTAAAGCCAAAATGATCGTCATCTAAAATATCCTCAATTTCCATTCTTCTGTATATTATTCTTATCAGCATCTTGGATGCATGAGCTGTTAAGCTGATTGTGCGATAATTCTCGCACTTGTCAGCTCTTGCTGTCTTCGGAATTGTGTGGATAATATTTTTCCGAAAGTCAGATGGTATGTCGCCAGACTCATAGATTCTACAAACCACCTTGAATAGTAGTTTTCTTGCCACTCCCCCATTGATTTTAGAAATTCTGGTGGAATATTATCTATCCATTCTGCCTTATTTGATCTTAAGTCCTCCAAAGCTCTCTTAATTTCTGATTCTAATACTGGGTCCCCTATATCTTCTAAATCGACTCCTGTTTTGTCTTCTGTCACATCAGACAAATCCTCCCCCTCACAGAGGCCTTCAATGTATTCTTTGCATCTATCCTCTCTCTCCTCTGCATTTACAGGTGGAGTTCCCATTGCACTCTTAATGTTACCACCCTTGCTTTTCATTTCACTAAAGGCTGTTTTGATCTTCCTGTATGTTGAGTCAGTCGTTCCGACAATTATTTCTTTACTGATTTCTTCACATCTTTGATGCAGCCATTTCGTCTTAGTTCTTTGCACTTCCTATTTATTTCATTCCTCAGTGACTTGTGTTTCTATATTCCTGTATTGCAAATAGTTAAAGAAATCAAAACTTGTGGTGGGGGACTGTGATTCGATAGTAGGAAAAGGAAGAGAAGGAAAAACAGTAGGTGAACATGGACTGGGGAAAAGGAATGAAAGAGGAAGCCGCCTGCTAGAATTTTGCACAGAGCATAATTTAATCGTAGCTAATGCTTGGATTAAGAGTCGTAAAAGAAGATTGTATACGTGGAAGAGACCTGGAGACACCGGTATGTTTCAGATTGACTTAATATTGTAAGAAATTTCTAGGGGCAGATGTGGACATTGACCATAATTTATTGGTTGTGAACTGTAGATTAAAACTGAAGAAATTGCAAAAAGATAGGAAATTAAGGGGATGCAACCTGTATAAATTGAAAAAACCAGAGGTTCTTGAGATTTGCAGAGGGAGCATTAGGGAACGATTGACAAGAACAGGGGAAATGAATACCTTTAAGAGACGAAATAGTGAAGGCAGCAGAAGATCAAGTAGATAAAAAGGCGAGGGCTAGTAGAAACCGTTGGATCACACAAGAGTTATTGAATTTAATTGACGATAGATGAAAATATAAGAATGCGCCAAACGAAGCTGGCGAAAGGGAATACAAGCGTTTAAAAATGAGATTGACAGGAAGTGCAAGATGGCCAAAAAGGAATGGCTAGAAAACAAATGTAAGGATTTAGAAGCATATTTCACTAGAGGACAGATAGATACAGCCTACAAGAAAATTAAAGCGGCATTTGGGGACAAGAGAAGCACGTGTAGGATTTACAAAAGCTCAGATGAGAAACCAGTACTAACAAAAGAAGGGAAAGATGAAAGGCGGAAGGAATATACGGAGAGTCTATAGAAGGTAGATAAACGTGAAGGCAATACTATAGAAAGGGAGGTGGACGTAGATGAAGGTGAGATGGGAGATATGATACTGCGAGAAGAATCTGATGGAGCTCTGAAAGATCTAAGTCGAAACAAAGTTCCGGGGGTAGACGATATTTCGTCAGAACTATTGATAGTCTTGGGAGAGCCAGATATGACAAAACTCTACCATCTGAAGTGCAATATGTATGAGACAGGTGAAATACCATCAGACATTAGGAATAATATAATAATTAAATTCTAAAGAAAGTTGTTTCTGACAGATAGGAAAATTACCGAGCTATGTAATAACTTTAATAAGTCACGGTTGCGAAATACTGACAGGAATTATTTACCGAAGAATGGGAAAACCGGTAGAAGCAGACCTCGGGAAAGATCAATTTGGATTTCGGAGAAATGTAAGAACACGTGAGGCAATACTGACACGACGACTTATCTTAGAAGATAGGTTAAGGAAAGGTAAACCTAAGTTTCTTGCATTTGTAGATTCAGAGAAAGTTTTTGACAGTGTTGACTGGAATACTCTCTTTGAAATTCTGAAGGTATCAAGGGTAAAATACAGAGAGCGAAAGGGTTTTACCAACCTGTACAGAAACCAGACGGCAGGTATAACAGTCGAGGAGCATGAAAGGGAAACAGTGATTGCGAAGGGCGTTAGACAGGGTTGTGGCCTATCCCCGATGTCATTCAATCTGTACACTAAACAAGCAGTAAAGGAAACCAAAGCAAAATCTGGAGTAGAAAAGTTCGAGGAAAATCAATAAAAACCTTGAGGTTTTCCGACGACAATGTCGTTCTGTCAGAGATAGCAAAGGACTTGGAAGAGCAGTTGAACGGAATAGATATTGTCTTGGGAGGAGGGTATAAGATGAACGTCAACAAAAGCCAAAGAGGGATAATGGAATGTAGTCGAATTAAATCAACTGATGCTAAGGGAATTAGATTAAGAAATGAGACACTTAAAGTAGTAGCTGAGTTTTTTATTTGGGCAGTTAAATAACTGATACCCGCCGAAGTAAAGAGGATATAAAACGTAGACTAGCAATGGCAAGAAAACCATTTCTGTAGAAGAGAAATTTTTAACACTGAATATAGATTTAAGTGTTAGAAAGTCTTTTCTGAAAGTATTTGTCTGGGGTGTAACCATGTATGGAAGTGAAACATGGACGATAAACAGTTTAGACAAAAAGAAAATACAAGCTTTCGAAATGTGGTGCTACAGAAGAATGTTGAACATTGGATATGTGGATCACGTAAGTAATGAGGAGGAACTGAACATAGTTGCGAAGTTAAGAAATTTGTGCATAACTTGACAAAAAGAAGGTATCGGTTGACAAGACACATGCTAAGACTTTAAGAGATCACCAATCTAGTATAGGAGGGAAGTGTGGGGGATAAAAATCGTAGAAGGAGACCAAGAGATGAAGACAGTAAGCATATTCAGAAGGATGTAGGTTGCAGCAGCTACTCGGACGTGAAGAAGCTCGCACAAGAAAGAGTAACATGGAGACCTGCATCAAACCAGTCTTTGGACTGGAGACCACAACAGAAACAACAGCAGCAACAATCTGAAAATAAGTTGCGACTTCTGCAAAGCGATTTAGGGTTATCACCCGATACCTCAAATACTATTGATGAATGGAAATCTGACTTCCAGTGGGCCTGAATGCGTTTCCACTACACTTTTCACTGCGCGATATCGACACGCTAACACAAAATAAAAAGAAGTTCCAGCATATAGAAGTCATTAACTTTCGTGCGAGAAGCTCTCCCACCAGGCCAAGGCACTGCTGAAAAATTATGAATCGCGTGCACGGGACCGAAACTGCTGTTTTATCACAAAGACCAATCAAAGCTTGGACTGCTGTTTGCGTGTCTCCTGTCTCGCCAGACTTCTGACCCATAAAAAGCCGCCATAATGACGCACTCATTGCGCCAGCAGCTAGAGCCGATACGAACCGCCACAGAAATCAGCTTATATCAGCCGTCGCAGCTGCGCTAGATCTTCAACAAAGGAAACACTGCACAACTGCTTGCATAGCCGAAGTCAGTGGTTTATCGGTCATGCCGTCAAACTGATAAGTGGACACGAAAGAGAGTGAGACACGGTTGTAGCCTATACCTTGATGTTATTAAGAAAGGGGATTAAAGCCCAGAGAAGAGATAAAAACTTTGACGTTTGCCAAGGATGTCAAAGGAGTTGAAAGCTCAATTGACGGAACAGATGTCGTCTTGTAAAGCGGTTACAACATGACTATCAATAGAAGTAAAAGAACTGTAATGGAATGTAGTCGTTTAAATTATGTGATGTTGAGGAAATTAGGTTAGGAAATGAGTCACTAAAAGTAGTAGTTGAAGTTGGTATCTGGGTGCGAAAATAACTGTTGATGGCCGAAGTAGGGGATATAAAATTCCGTACTAAGAGAGGCGTTTTTCTAAACGAGAAGTTTGTTGACACCGGTTATAAATTTAAGTCTAAGGAATTCTTTTTTAAAGACGTTTTTCAGAAGTGTGGCCTTGCACGGAAATAAAACGTGGACGATAAATAGTACAGACTAGGAGATAAGGTCGCTGCACCGGATTCTGATTTGCCTGCACATTTTATTGAACTTCGTAGCAGTTTTCGCTGCACATTGCCTCAGTGTCAACAACAGCAGCACTTTGTACAAAGACTCTTAGGGACCTTCAAGTGATATACTGTAGAACTAAGCTGTATTTAAAATTTTGCGAAATTTTACGGTTGAGTCTCATAAACTGTAATACTTACTGCATTTTTCTGATTTCACTGAGGTCTGATAAACAGGGTGTATCAAAAAGAATTATCCGATTCGACCAATAAACATATTCAATGAATTTTGGTGGTGGTTCTGAGCACTATGGGACTTGACATCTATGGTCATCAGTCCCCTAGAACTTAGAACTACTTAAACCTAACTAACCTAAGGACATCACACAACACCCAGTCATCACGAGGCAGAGAAAATCCCTGACCCCGCCGGGAATCGAACCCGGGAACCCGGGCGTGGGAAGCGAGAACGCTACCGCACGACCACGAATTCAATGAAGTTTATTTTTTGATTGAATGGGAAACTAAAAGCTTTCTTTTCATACACTTTCATAGGTGTTCAATCTGCTCACCTTGAGGTGCACAGCATAATTATGTCAATTCGGTATTCAGATTGTTCCCACACTGCAGCGAGCATGTCTTGAGTTACAACTTCCACAGCTGCTGTTATGCGATGTCTCAGTCCATTCACTGTTGCTGGTAACAGAGGCACATAAACAGTCTTTTATAAACCCGCACAAGAAATAATCACATACAGTCGGGTCCAGTGACCTTGGAGACAATTAATTTAAGGTTGAACCACTTGGTTCAGTGACCTATCCATCGTTGAGTAATCCTTTGATTTAAAAATTCCCGCACTTCCTGATGCCAGTGTGGCGGTGCCCCATCCTGTTGGTAAATGAAGTTGTCTCCAACTGTGGGAAATTACAGTTCTCAAGCATATCGAGATATGTGCTTCCTGTAACAGTGTTCCTGGCAAGGAAAAATGGACCATACACCTTTCCCTTGAAACTTCACAAAACAAATTAAATTTTGGAGAGTCCCTCTCTGGTTGTGATTTTCCGAACCCCTTATTCTCACATTATGACGGTTCACCTTTCCATGTGATTGGAATGTCGCCTTGTCACTAAACACTAAGCGTGGAAGAAAACTGTCATCCTCCATCTTGCCAAGAACGAAATTACAGAACTCCCCACGTAGTTGTTTGTCATCTTCATGAAGAGCTTGCAGTAGCTGAAATTTGTATGGTTTCATGTGTAATGTCGACTCAACACACGCCAGATGCACATCGGGGACATGTTAAGCTGTCGAGCAGGACGACGATCGGATTTTTGCGGACTCCTTGTGAAACTATGGCGGATGCATTCGACGTCTGTGTCAGACACTCGGTGACGCCCAGCGATTTGCCTTTACACAAACAACCTCTTTCTCGGAATTTTTCATGCCATCGTCTAATTGTCTGTGCTGTAGGAGGATCCACACCATATCTAGTACGGATGTCAGGCTGAACAGTTATTACTGGCCCGCATTGCGCAAAACGTAGAACACAAAAACGTTTTCTGTTGTCCCGACACCATTTTTCCTAGAACTCAAGTGGGCGCGCACTGCTGTTACTTAGCGGGAACCATGTAAAACTCGACAGTCTGTTCTTTCCAACAGTACGTTGTTCACGCACATAGCTCAAATAACATAATAGTTATGATTTTTTAAATCGGATGACTCTTTTTGATACGCCCATACACCCTGTATATTATCTAAATGTAATACGAATAACGTGTAGTCCATTCTCGTAGACACACACACTGAAAGTTTCGAAAATAAATTTTCAGCAACGTAAATGATACGTCGCAATAGGAGGAGAGGTGCAAAGTGGTACGGTTTATTAGTAGGTCTTCTACATTGTACCACAGATATTATAAATAGTACTATTAAAGATTTTCACAACTACAGCAAAAACTACAGAAATTCTGAGAGTAAAATCAATATTTTTATTAATTTTTAAGATACTAGCAATTCAGTTGGGACCCTTGAAATATATTCACTATCTTAAATACTAGCCCACTTTCGACTTACACTGGACGGTTTTAACATTAGCTATACATTCAGGTTCCTTGCTATCACAATAAAATACTTTGCTCCCTGTACTTACTTTCAGACACCGACTATGGAACCATACACAACATACACATCGTTGCTTCCCCAATCTCAACTTCGCAGATCTTGAAAAACCAATTTGAAGACGTATTTACACGTTTGATTGTGCCAGTTCTCGTTTTGTTGGACTTACGTTTGTTTTGCTCAGATTCTTTGTCAAGGAGGGGGCTGTTGTAAGGATATCAGATTATTTGTCAAGGAGGAGTCTCTTGTAAGAATTGCCGGTGATCTCAGCAGCAGATGATGTTGTCCTGCTTCTTTTTCTTTTTTGTAGATCGGGACTGGGGAGATATCTTGTGGGCCTATTGACACTCTCCTCCTACGTTTCTTTTGTGCGACTTGAAGGATTCAGGAGTGCATAATTTCCGTTAGTTATGTTAATTTTCCTGGGAGTTCTGGACTTGTCTATTCACTCATTTCTTCTTCCTCAGTGCTACTTTCTGACTCTGGGTTGCTTCTTTATAATGTCAGCCGTAATTGAAAATGCCGCCACGTGTGAAATCAGATCTGTGATTCGTTTTCTAAATGCAAAGAAAGTTAAACCAAAGGAAATTCATCGGCAAATCTGGGAGGTTTACACACAAAATGCTATGAGTGATTCAATGGTTAGAAGATGGGTCAGACTGTTCAATGAAGGACGTGATCAACTGCATGATGAAGAACGAAGTGGATGCCGTCTGTGGTTACTGATGAACTGGTTCACACAATTGAAGAGAAGATTAAGCACAACCGTAAGTTTACACTTGTCCTTGCTATGGAAGTTCCGCAAATCTCACGATCACTAATTCATTAAATTGTTACTGAAAAACTGAAATTTCGAAAACTTTGCTCACATTGTGTACCCAAAATTCTTACTGAACAACACAAAAAACAACGGATGGGCATTTCACTTCAGTTTTTGACACGCTTCAGTGAAGAAGGCGATGGTTTTCTTTCTCGGATAGTCACGGAGGATGAAACTTGGGAATTGTACCACACCCCTGAAACAAAACGGCAATCAATGGGATGGAGGCATCCTTCATCACCCAAGGAAGGTTAAGCCTAAGCAAATCTTGACACCTCGAAAAGCCATGTGCACTGTTTTTTGGGACGGAAAAGGCATTTTGCTGATTGATTTCTTACCACAAGGCCAAAAAATCAGTGTACATGGTTACTGCGAGACCATTACGAAATTGCGCCGCGCAATACAGAACAAGCGCCGAGGATTACTGTCAAAAGGCGTTGATTTTTTCCACGATAATGCCCTGACTCACACGGCGAATGTGACCAAACAACTCTTACGGGAATTTCACTGGGACTTGTTTGATCATCCTCTGTAGAGCCCGGACCTCGCTCCTAACGACTTTCATCTCCTCTTACAACTAAAATCTGTCCTTGGTGGTCAACACTTCAACGGTGATGACGAGCTGAAAGAACACGTTACCACATGGTTGAATACACAGGTGGTAACCTTCTATGAAGAAGGCATACAAAAACTTGTGCCATGCTATGACAAGTGCCTACAAAATTTCGGAAGCTGTGTAAAAAAGTAGTTTGACAGTTGTAGATTTTTACACAATAAATATTTTCTCTGTATCTGTACACGTTTGTTTTATATAACCGAATGGAACTTACTTTGTGGACATACGTCGTATAAATAAAGTACGCATTTACGACCTACTGTGAGCTATATAGGAGCAGCCGCTTATGATTTTGCCAAGTACTTGGCGCCTGTATTCATACCCATTACATGTAAGTCCGTATCATACAAAAAATGGTACGAATTTTATCAGCTAGCTTAAGTCACTTAAGCTGACTTATTTGTCAAGTTTGATGTTTCCCCTTTACAAAAGTGCCTCAGATGAACTCGCTACATCTCATCGGTAAAAGTTATGGGGCTGACATTACACCCTTTTTCAGCCATTTTTCGGACACACACCCTCCTCGACGTACTATTCATTCTGTGGTGTCACAGCCAGACACCACACGTGCTAGGTGGTAGCTTAAATCGGCCGCGGTCCTGTAGTACATGTCGGACCCGCGTGTCGCCACTGTGTGATCGCAAACCTAGCGCCACCACAAGGCAGGTCTCGAGAGACTGACTCGAACTCAGCCCAGTTGTACGGACGACAGAGCTAGCGACTA
This sequence comes from Schistocerca nitens, assembly GCF_023898315.1. NCBI lineage: Eukaryota > Metazoa > Arthropoda > Insecta > Orthoptera > Acrididae > Schistocerca > Schistocerca nitens. The sequence goes on along the minus strand of NC_064620.1, from coordinate 514,844,114 downwards.
GACGTACTAAGCCTTTCTCTCTCATTAGCCGAGAGACAGAATAGCCTTACAGTGATTGTAATTAGAGTCTCACTTGTGTTCACCATAGAGATGTACAAGAAGACATTAAAGATAAGTATATGAGAAGCTCCGTTCTTTTCTTCATAGCATTAATTACGTATCCTGTTCCAGTACTTCACGCCCGTCTGCGTTAGTCTCGCGTGCCCTTTAAGCCACCTCTATTTACAAGGTGTTGGCCCAGCTGCCGACACATCACATGGCGACGAGTCTACAACGGATCTTGTGTTTTACTTTGCCCTAATTTCTTTGTGTCATGGCTTCGCCACAATCTCCAGATGTACTGTCCGAATTTTATCGCTTGCAGAATCAGCAGACGCAGGCGTTATTGGATGCTCTTGGACAGCTCGTCCAGGGTCAACGTGCGCTGCACACCGATGCGGCCGCCGCCGCTTCATCGCTACCGCCGCCACAACATGCTGTTGCACCTCAATTCAGACCCTTTGACGCAACACAAGAGTCATGGCAGGAGTGGTCCCGCCAGTTCAGCTTTCATCTAGCCGCCTACAGAATTCAAGGTAATGAGCGGCAGCCGTTTTTGCTTTCTTGTGTCGGTGTGTCCACCTACCGAGTGATAGTGAAGTTGTTTCCCCGGCGCGACGTAGCAACTCTGTCCTACGAAGAACTTTTGTCTGCTTTAGATGCCTATTTCAAGGAAACAGTAAATGTCGTTGCAAAAAGGTATACGTTCTTTCGTACAAAACGTACGGCCGGTCAGACTAATAGGGAGTGGGTTGCGACATTGCAAGGACTTACTAGGGAGTGTGCGTTTGAATGCGAATGTGGCCTTCCTTATTCAGATACTATGGTGCGTGATGCAATAGCACAGAACGTTTCTGATGTTCGCATACGGGAACAGATTTTGAAACTAGTTAATCCCTCCCTTCAACAATTGATAGACATATTGGACAGGCAAGACACACTTGGCTTTGCTCAGGACTCATTTGCAACTTCGCCGGCAGTGTGTCACATTAACCGGCCCGCCGGGCCCGCTGCACGGGACGCTCAGTGGCCCTCGCGCCCGTCAGCGCAGCGGCAGCCTAGCTCGCAAACACGTGCGCCGCGTAAGCAAGCTAATGCAGTGAAATCATGCCCGCGGTGTGCAACTAGACATTCGCGTGAACATTGCCCGTCACGCCAAGCTATTTGCTTTTACTGTCATAAGAAAGGACATGTCCAAAGTGTTTGCCAGAAAAAGCTCCGATCAGACACTCACACCAATTCCAGGCCCTTTGCTTCGCGCCGGCATCGAACCAAGGAAACTTAGGCTCGTGAACCTTCGCCCATGGATATTCATGTAGTTCATTCCACCCCGTCCGGTGACAGTGTTCATTCCACAAAATGTGTGCGTCGCCGTCGACGGAAGTCCCGTCACGTCGCACGTGATTCTGTCCCAGTGTCTGTTCCAGTTGCACAACACGGTCGCTTTTGTCGTCAGCAGGACAATAAACTTTTTGTAGACTTAGACTTTGCAGGCAAAGTGATACCATTCCAGCTCGATACCGGAGCTGCAGTTTCATTGCTCAATCACGACACGTACAACCAACTGGGCAAACCTCCGTTGCGTGCCGCAAATGTTCAGCTCAATAGTTACTCAGGCCAGAAAATACCAGTGTTAGGACAGTGCAGCCTTCTTGCAACATACAAGGGACAAACAAAACTTGTGTCATTTTACGTTCTTCGTTCTTCTACTGCAGTGAACTTGTTTGGTTTAGATTTATTTCAGTTGTTTAATTTGTCTATAGTAAATCAGGTCCTCTCAGTGATTCAGACTGTGCCTTCCGCCAGTGTTTCTAGTCTATGTGAAGAATTTGCGGACATTTTTGCACCGGGCCTTGGTTGCGCTAAGAACTATGAAGCACATTTGGAACTGAAAGCAAACGCGCAACCGAAGTTTTTCAGAGCGCGCAATGTTCCCCACGCATTGCGTGATGAGGTCGCAAGAACATTAAACGATTTAGACTCTCAAGGTGTAATTGAACGTGTGCAGGCTTCTCTCTGGGCCTCACCCTTAGTAATTTTGCCAAAACCTTCCGGAAAATTGAGACTTTGTGTGGACTTCAAAGCAACTGTGAATCCACAACTAGTAACTGCTACTTTTCCTTTGCCCCGCCCGGAAGATCTTTTTGACAAACTGTGCCCGGGAAAATATTTTTCAAAGTTGGACCTAGCAGATGCGTACTTGCAAATACCTGTGGACGAAGAATCCCAGCGCGTCTTGGTGGTAAACACGCATCTTGGTTTGTATCGCTTCAAAAGACTGCCATTCGGGTGTGCGTCCGCACCTGCATTGTTTCAGCAATATTTACAAACTGTTTGTGCGTCGGTCCCTACTGCTGCGAACTATCTGGACGATTTTGTGATCTCCGGAAAGACAGAAGCCGAACATTTGCAAAATCTCCGAACGTTATTTCAGGTCTTGCGACAAAATGGTCTTCGCTTGAGGAAGGACAAATGTGTGTTTTTTGCTCGGGATTTACCCTACCTGGGCCATGTAATAAATGCCCAGGGCATCCATCTGAGTCCAGAGCACCTCCGTGCCATACAGGATTTGCCTTCACCGCAGACCTTGAAGCAACTACAGAGTGTGCTGGGTAAAATCAATTATTATCATAAATTTTTGCGCAATGCTTCTTCCATTTCAGCTCCGCTTCATCGCTTACACCGTAAAGGTGTTCCGTTCGTCTGGACGACGGAATGCGAACGCGCCTTTTGCCAGTTGAAATCGGCGTTACTTTCAATTACTTGCCTTACGCCGTTCGATCCCCAGAAACCCCTTTTGTTGATGGTAGATGCATCGGATTTCGGGATTGGTGCTGTGCTTGTGCACAAAGATGGATCGCATGATCGCCCTATTGTCTTTGCGTCAAAATTGCTCTCATCTGCGCAAAGAAATTATTCACAGATAGAGAAAGAGGCTTTAGCTCTCGTGTTTGGTGTTACTAAGTTTCACGATTTCTTGTATGGTCGTCACTTTACCATCATCACGGACCACAAACCTTTGACATCGCTTTTTCATCCGAACAAGCCGGTACCTCCGCGTACGGCGCAGAAATTCATTCGCTGGTCTCTTTTCCTCTCGCAGTACCGCTACAATATCCTGTATCGGTCCACTGCTAAGCACGGAAACGCTGATGCGTTGTCCCGTTTGCCTGTTGCTGAGGATAAAGCATTCGATTCTTCCGAACTTGCTTGCATGTTCATTGATGCGGAAACCGATGACGTGGTCGCATCGTTTCCGATTGATTTTCGTCGTGTCGCTACAGCCACAGCTGCTGACCCTGTCCTTGCTCCCGTTTTGCGTTTTGTTGCTACGCAATGGCCCTTGTCCACGTCACGGATCGAGGATCCGCTGGTTCGCCGATTTTTTGCTCACAAGGAGAGACTTTTTGTACGACGTGGTGTTTTGTTGTTGCGTTCTGATAATGATCAGTCTCGAGTCGTGGTCCCACGTTCGTTACAGTCCTCTGTCTTACGGCTTCTTCACCAAGGACATTGGGGTATAGTGCGAACGAAACAACTTGCTCGTCAGCACTGTACTTGGTTCGGAATCGATGCTGCGATTACGAATATGTGCTCCTCTTGCGTGGTGTGTGCCGAACAACAATCCGCACCGCCGCGGAAATTCTTTGCATGGCCGAAAGCCACTTCCCCTTGGCAACGCTTGCACATCGATTTTGCTGGTCCATTCTGGAATGCTCGTTGGTTGTGGTCGATGCTTTCAGTAATTTTCCTTTTGTTGTCCGGATGTCTTCCATGACGTCTTCTGCCACAATCCAAGCCTTGTCTGCTATCTTTTGTATTGAAGGTCTTCCGCAGACTATTGTTTCCGACAATGGCCCACAATTCATGTCCGCAGAATTTCAGTCCTTCTGCAAGGCCAATGGTATTCAACATCTGACGTCCGCGCCGTTTTCGCCTCAGTCAAACGGTGCCGCGGAACGATTGGTCCGGACTTTCAAGTCACAGATGTTGAAATTGAAAGAGTCGCATTCTCGGGAGGACGCATTATTGCTCTTTTTGTCCTCGTATCGCTCTCAGCCCCGCGATGGTCGCTCGCCGGCTGAGTTGCTCCATGGTCGTTCTCATCGAACCTTGATGTCTTTGTTGCATCCGCCGCATCAGGTTCCTGTGCAGCGGCAGACTCCTGCTTTTGCTCCTGGCGACGTTGTCTTCTATCGCACCTATCGCGGTTCACGGCGTTGGCTCGCAGGGCGCAATCTTCGCTGCCTCGGCCGCGCGATGTATTTGGTTTTGGGGGCCTCTGGTGAGGTGCGTCGGCATCTCAATCAGCTGCGCCTCTGTCGTCGCCCGGGTTCTGCCGCTCCCCGTCTGCTTTCAGCGACGGAGCCGTCAGGTCAGCACCCTGGGGACCCATCTACTGGCTCGCCTCATCCCCAGGTGTTACCGACGCTGCCTTCCATTTTGCCTCATGGCGTCGCGCCGCCGCCGCAGCCGCCGCAGCCGCCTCCGGCGCCGCCCGCAGTGGACGCTTCGCTGCAGCCGCCACGCGCCTCCCTGGGTCACGCGCCGCCGATCGCTTCCCGTGACCAGCTGTCCTCCGCCATGGAACTCTTGCCCGCTCCGGACCAGATGTCGTCATCGCGCGTCGGATTCTCCGACCACATGGAGGTCGACCCTTCGGCCCCTCCTGTCTCTTTACGGGCGCATACACCGCATGTTGACGTGCACCCTGGACTAGGTTTTCCGGCGTTTCCTAGCTCCCCTCGGACCGAATGGCCGGGTGGGGGTGGCACAGCCTCGCCTGTTGTTAGGCTCCCCACCTCATCGCATACGTCAACATGGGGTCCTCCCCACGGCGGGCGGAAGCCTTATCTCACGACCGTTCGCCGATTTGCGGGGGAGGAATGTGGTGTCACAGCCAGACACCACACGTGCTAGGTGGTAGCTTAAATCGGCCGCGGTCCTGTAGTACATGTCGGACCCGCGTGTCGCCACTGTGTGATCGCAAACCTAGCGCCACCACAAGGCAGGTCTCGAGAGACTGACTCGAACTCAGCCCAGTTGTACGGACGACAGAGCTAGCGACTAGACGTACTAAGCCTTTCTCTCTCATTAGCCGAGAGACAGAATAGCCTTACAGTGATTGTAATTAGAGTCTCACTTGTGTTCACCATAGAGATGTACAAGAAGACATTAAAGATAAGTATATGAGAAGCTCCGTTCTTTTCTTCATAGCATTAATTACGTATCCTGTTCCAGTACTTCACGCCCGTCTGCGTTAGTCTCGCGTGCCCTTTAAGCCACCTCTATTTACAAGGTGTTGGCCCAGCTGCCGACACATCACATTCAATAACAAATTTTTTGAACAATCTGACGGCGTCGCCATGGGGTGTCCTTTGGCTACGCTGGAGACCAATCATTTTATGGAAGACTTTGAGGCGCGAGTACTCAACTCAGGAGTTTTAAAACCAGCTATATTTTGGCGATACGCTGATTATACTTTTATGGTTTGACCTCGTGGTTTGAATTGTCTCCGAGAGCTCCTGACATTTGAACTCCAATACTATGGAGATGGAGAAAGGTTTTTACCGTTTTTAGATGTCTTGGTGTGACATAAGGACAATGGCACACTTAAACATTCGTTATTTCGAAAGCCCGCTTAAACAGATCTGTACTTCGAGGCTACTATTTGTCACCATCCAGTAAAAACAATGGGCATTCTCAGGATCTTGATTCATCGAGCTCATGCCGCCTGAGGTGCCCATAATCTGGAAGTGTAATTGGAACACCTCCAGAGGGTGTTTTATAACAATGGATATTCTTCTGAGCGGGCACAGAGACCGCTACAGACGTACTAATGGCCGAAGAAGGAAGAAGTTGAGGTCTTTTTAAGACAACATCTTACATGTCACACACAGCCGCGCGTGGTAGCCGCGCAGTCTGACGCGCTCTGTCACGGTCCGTGCGGCTTCCCCCGTCGGAGGTTCGAGTCGTCCCTCGGGCTTGGGTGTGTGTGTTGTCCATATCGGAAGCTAGTTTACGTTAGAGTAAATAGTGTGTAGGCTTAGGGACCGATGACCTCAGCAGTTTGGCCCCGTAAGACCTTACCATAAATTTCTAAAAGTTACCTGCCACATGTTCGAAATGTTTCCGCGAAAAGAGGCGTAGTTAATTATGATTGTATTATGTCACGGACGACATTCACCTGGGATTCCATGGGACTTCTGGTAGCAGTCGAAAGCAGCATGACAGCTGTGCTTTACGTGAACATTACCGCGGACCCCCTGCTTCTCTTCCCAGATGACGACGGCTTCTGCCAGAAGGATAAATGTCCATGTTACAAGGCCAGGTACATTCAACAGCTCAGGAGCATGAAAGTGAACTCATGTTGACTTCTTGGACATCAAATTCGCCTTGTCTGGCCAGACGGAACACATCTGAGACATTATCGGGTGTCAGCTGCATGCCCACGTGCCAGTGGCCCCTAATTTACGAGAACTGCATGACGTGTTCGTAGACATCCTGTGCGACATACCTCCAAAAATCTACTGAAGTATCTTCTGGTAAACCTTCCGGGATGTAAGGTCGTGGTCCATGAAACTCTTCAGCTCCTAACGTTTCGTCCAGAGCTGCGCTGGACATCTTCAGAGGGGTGTTTCTCCTCCGGTGAGTCTTGCCGACTGACCGGAGGGGTGTTTCACCGGAGGAGAAACACCCCTCTGAAGATGTCCAGCGCAGCTCTGGACGAAACGTTAGGAGCTGAAGAGTTTCATGGACCACGACCTTACATCCCGGAAGGTTTACCAGAAGATATGTCATCCGGTCGTGAAAGCCTTCATACTATAATCTACTGAAGACTTGTCGAATCCAAGCCACGCAGAATTGTTGCCATATTGCGTTCCAAAGGTGGACTACCACGCTATTAAATAGGTGATCATAATGACTACGAAGTTTTTCGCGACGCAATTCTTGCATAAAGGGTTCTCGGTTTACTTGCCGCGTCAAATTTGGACAAAATCCCGAGCTTTAGATGACTACCTCCGTCATTTTCGTCAGGGGTAAAACTAACAAAGATTACGGAGGTAGTCATCGAAAGCTCAGGATTTTATCGAAATTTGCCGCGGCAAGTAAACCGAGAACTCTTTATGCAGGTGATCATAATGTTCTTTTGCGGTTAAATGAGTTGTGTTAAAGACGAGTCAACAATAGAGCAGTATTAGAATGATTGCTGTAGCATTGCCACAGTGTAAAAAAGGGGAAGATTTGTGCATGAGCGACAGTGTACAGAGTTTATTAGGATATGCTTGTCGTCCAGTCGGTGGATTAATCCAGGCTCTGTGATGGTAGGTCTTACACCTGTACCCTGAGAGGATGAAATAGGAGCGTATTTGTTCCAGGTGTAGAATGGATGCAATATTTGAGTTAGTACCACATCAACGCTTTTTAGCGAAAGTACGATCGTATGGCGTGGGGCCTATAAACGATATTTGTGACTGGAATGAGGATTTTTGGTTGGGAGGATGCAGCGCGTTATCTTGTGTAGTGTCATTGACAGATGAGGAAGTAACTTCAGGTGTGCCTCAGGGAAGTGTTCCTGTTCATTGGGATTTATTTATGAGCTGAGAGATAATATTAATGATCACCTCACATATTGTGCAGACGACATATAGAGGTTGGTGGAAAAAATGGACGCACGGCGAGCAATGCATACTTGCGCATAAATCGAGATGCTAGCCAAACCTTCAGGTGGCGCAGTTGTATCTGACCACCAGCGGCACCTGTGCAATGTTCTCAGTACGTTGAAAGTGTTCTGTGGAGTTGTGAGAGCACTATGTTGGAGGTCCGCAGCTCGTGGTCTAGTGGCTAGTGTTGCTGCCTCTGGATCCCGGGGTCCCGGGTTCGATTCCCGGCCGCGTTGGGATTTTCTCTGCCCGGCGACTGGGTGTTTCCGTTGTCCTCATCACTTCATCATCGTTCGTGTGAATGGCTAGATTGGACTTGGGGCTTCGTACGGGCGCTGACGACCACGCAGTTGAGCACCCCACGAACCATACATTATCATCAAACATTGTCGGAGCCAGGTGAATTCGAACGTGGGTAAATTGTTGGTGCTAGCATAGTGAGTGCTTCTGCAACCACAGGGTAGCCGAAGTGTTTAATGTTTCAAGACGCACCATATCGACGATTACAAGGGAAGCGGAAAAACATCCTCCACTTACTCACAGATCAGAGAAAGTGTGTCATGAGTGATTGCGACAGACGGTCATTGAACAGGATTATGACCAAGAATAAGAGGACGACAGTTGCAAAAGTGTTTACAGAGCTAAACGTCGCACTCACGAACCCTGTCAGCACCAAATCAACACGAAGGGAGCTCCATAAGGTGGGAATTGCAGGGCGATCTGGGATTTTAAAACCACAAATCAGTGACGCAAAGTACTGTAAGAGAAAAACCTGGAGCACTAGAAGAAAGTCATTTGGTCTGATCAGTGTTGTGGCACTCTGTTTCCAACTTCTGGCTGAGTTTAAACATGGCAGGCGTTCGTTAACGATTTGCGTGCCACATTGTGGTATTCCATGGACATCACGGGTGCTCTGAAAGGTCGAATTACTGCCAACGATTAATGTCATTTTGGCTGATGCATGGGGGCTTAATTAAATAGAATGCAAAAAATTTTAATTTTAGTAGCTGAATGTCCGGCTACGAAGTCTCGTAAACGGTTGGCCCTGACCAGTATTAGTACGCAATCTGACTGCATAGAATAACAATGAAAGAAAACTTCCGTTAACACAATTAATTAATTAAGTCCCCAGCAACTATAAAACCTAGGAAACAACAAAACACAAGTGTAGCTGTTCTGTGTGTGGAAGTGTGATTCAACGTATACATCTGGCACGGTTCTTCTTCAATAAGACAAGATATTTTAAATACCATTTATACTGAAGTAATAAAAAAAACAAATACTATAATTACACATAGAAACCAGAAATACAGTCTAATACAAGAACACGAGCCAGATGCTTTGTTGACTGAACCTGTGACCAAGAAGCATTATTGTTTAAGACATTGAAATAATGAAAAAAAAGGAATTTTTTTACCTTCATATATATTGACGAAAAGCACACTCTGATCATTACAGCATCCCCAATCCAACAACATCTGGTGTCTAGCCCATCAAAACAATACTACAAGTTCTGAACAAGCACTCACTACCGCAACTTCTCAACTACGACTCGCTACTGCAACATCTCAACAAGCACTGCCTACTGCTACTTCTCAATAAGCACTCTCCACCACCACATCTCAACAAACACTGCCAGTGGAGGCGGCTGACTAATACTCTTTGGCGCAATCTCTGGCGCTGTGGCTCAGTGTAGCCACCTTTCTCTGATCAGATCCATTCCATAGCAGATATTTGTTCGCCAGTGGTGATGCTGCGTTCCAAGACGACGGTGCCACTGCTCGCAAAGCTCTCCAGGACCGGCTTTGCCAGCATGAGGATGAGTTAGCACATCTCCTCTGGCCACCAGTTACCAGATCACAATATTATTGAGCCTTTTGATCTAGTTTGGAGAGAACGGTGCATGACCACGTCCATCATCGTTACCTCAACATACAGTCTTCTGCAGGTAGAATGGTGTAAAATTCCACTGAAAACTGTACAGGACCTGTGTTATCCATTCCGAGACGACTAGAAGCTGTTTTGGATGCCAACGGTTTTCTTACGGCGTGTGTGTTGTGTTTTTGGTGCTTCTATATTTTTGTCACCGCCCTGTCGTCACGTGTAATCCTCATTACGAATAACTTAAACTGGAACTATTACATAGATAACGTTGTGGGGAAAGCAAACCAAAGACTGCGATATTATTGGATGAACACTTAGAAAGAGACTGCTTACACTACGCTTGTCCGCCCTCTTCTGGAGTATTTCTGTCCGGTGCGGGATCCGCATCAAACGGAATTGTTGGTACAAATCGTAAAAGTTGAAAGAAGGGCAGTACTTTTTGTATTATCGCAAAATAAGAGAGAGAGATGATACACGTAATGGGGTGGCCGTCATTAAAAGGAAGAAGTTTTTCGCTGCGGTAGGACTTTCTAATGAAATTTCAATCACCACCTTTCTCCTCAGAATGCGAAAATATTTTGTTGCTACCCACCTACATAGGGAGAAATGATCATCATAACAAACCAAGAGAAATTAGAGATCTCATGAAAAGATTGAAGTATTCGTTTTTTTCGCGCGCTCTTCGAGGGCCGAACGGTAAAGGAATAGCTTAAAGTTGGTTCGATGAGCCCTCTGCCAGGCACTCAATTGTGAATTTCAGGGTAAGTAAAACATTTCATTAAACGCAGAAAAGTAACGCGCAATGACTACAGTTTCAATGAATCACAACTGGTATCAGTCAACTCATACAGATGGCTGGCTGTAACAGTTCATGGCGACGGGAAATGAAACGACGACGCAGGCTCAGTTGTAGATACAGCTTATTATAGACTTGAGATCAATGGAGGGATACTTCAAGAGTACAGACAATCTAGAAAAGAGACCGCTCACGAAACACTTGTGCGTCCCAGTGTAGAATATTGCTCGTGTGTTTCGCATCCTTACCAAACGGGACTATCAGAGAAAATGCTGAACGCATAGAAATGGCAGTACCAAAAATCACAGACTTGTCTGACTTGCGGAAGAGTGTTACGGAAATTCTGAAAACCTTAACTGGCAGACACTTGAATTCTATTAAGACGTTATCTTGCTTCCAAATCGATAGCGTGTAAAACTTGTACGTGTTGAAGTTTATAGTCTATTTCTAAACGCTTGCTGTGTAGCCTGTATACCATGAGGTATGTGTAGCATCTCTCTGTCTCTCTCTCTCTCTCTCTCTCAGTGTGTGTGTGTGTGTGTGTGTGTGTGTGTGTGTGTGTGTGTGTGTGTGTCTGTGTGCATGTGCTTCACAAAATACACTCATCAAAAAAAGTTTTGCATCACTCGGTTCCGAGAGTTCCGGAACCTGTACAGAAAACTGGAATAGAGATCAACATAAACATCATTTCCGCCGTTTTTATTGCTCATGAAAACCACACATACAACGAGACCTTCAAAGGTGGTGGCCGGCCGATGTGGCCAAGCGGTTAAAGGCGCTACAGTCTCGAACCGCGTGGCCGCTACGGTCGCAGGTTCGAATCCTGCCTCGGGCATGGATGTGTGTGATGTCCTTAGGTTAGTTAGGTTTAAGTAGTTCTAAGTTCTAGGGGACTGATGACCTTAGAAGTTAAGTCCCATAGTGCTCAGAGCCATTTGAACCATTTGAAAGGTGGTGGTCCGGGTTGCTGTACACACCGGTACCTCTAATACCCAGTAGCATGTCCTCTTGCATTGATGCACGACTGTATTCGTCGTGGCATACTATCCACAAGTTCATCAAGGCACTGTTGGTTCAGATTGTCCCATTCCTCAACGGCGATTCGCGGTAGATCAATCAGAGTGGTTGGTGGGTCACGTCGTCCATAAACAGCCGTTTTCAATCTATCCCAGGCACGGGGTTCATGTCTGGAGAACATGCTGGCCACTCTAGCCGAGCGATGTCGTTATCCTGAACGAAGTCATTCACAAGCTGTGCACAATGGGGTCGCGAATTGTCGTCCATGATGACGAATGCCTCGCCAATATTCAGCCGATATGGTTGCACTATCGGTCGGAGGATGGCATTCACGTATCGTACAGCCGGTACTGCGCCTTTCATGAGCACCAGCGGCGTACGTCGGCCCCACATAATGCCACCCCAAAACGGCAAGGAACCTCCACCTTGCTGCAATCGCTGGTCAGTGTGTCTAAGGCGTTCAGCCTGACCGGGTTGCCTCCAAACACGTCTCCGACGATTGTCTGGTTGAAGGCATATGCGACACTCATCCGTGAAGAGAATGTGATGCCAATCCTGAGGGGTCCATTCGGCATATTGTTGGGCTCATCTGTACGTGGTGTCGTGGTTGCAAAGATGGACCTCCCCATGGATGTCGGGAGTGAAGTTACGCATCATGCAACCTATTGCTCACAGTGTGAATCTTAACACCACATCCTGTGGCTGCACGAAAAGAATTATTCAACATGATGGCGTTGCTGTCAGAGTTCCTCCGAGCCATAATCCGCGTTAGCGGCCATCCACTTCAGTAGCAGCCCATGGGCGCCCTGAGCGAGGCATGTCATCGACCCTGTCTCTCTGTATCTCCTCCAACATCACTTTCGTTCACTCCGAGACGCCTGGAGACTTCCCTTGTTGAGAGCCCTTCCTGGCACAAAGTAACAATGCGGAGGCGATCGATCCGCGGTATTGGCCGTCTAGGCATGGCTGAACTACAGACGACATGAGCCTTGTACCTCCTTCCTGGAGGAATGACTGGAACTGATCGGCTGTCGGACCCCCTCCGGCTAATACACGCTGCTCATGCATGGTTGTTTATATTTTTGGGCTGGTTTAGTAACATCTCTAAACAGTCAGAGGGACTGTATCTGTGATACAATATCCACAGTCAACGCCTATCTTCATGAGTTCTGGGAGCCGGAGTGATGCAAAACTTTTTTATGTGTGTACAACTTCCGTGCGTGACTGTATAATGTACTTGGGTAATGAGTGTGCTGATCAAGACTTTGATAGTAACTAAAATGTAGAACAACCATGTACAGTTACTGGTGCTGATCTGAATTTGTACAGAAATGGATAAATGTTCGCTGTTCCCTAAATACACCAAATAATGCTTTTGTCATTATGGTCATATATGCGAAACAAAGATAAAGAAGGTCTGATATGCTCCGCCATAAGACCTCTAGTTCGTCTCTTCGCTACACGTCAACTTGAAATGAATCACGCTGCTTTTGCCAAAAGTGTTGTTGAGTTAGTCTCTATCAAAAAAATCACTGAAGTTGCACTGCGTGTAACAATGGTTGTACGTAGCAAGTTTTCAACAGACAGGAGAGAAATATGAAGTTTGAGGACCATGTAAAACAAAATCCTATTTTCATTTCAGTTCCTGTATTTTAACTGAGGAAGCATGGACGGTTAAAAGGGTATTATTAGAAATTTTAAACATGTCCCTGTTAAACACTGTTGAGCTAACAATCACCTGGACACAAGCACGGAAACATAAAACTGTCGAAGTAAATTAAACACTTTTAGCTAGGTATAGCTTCTGTGTTAAGCGCATTTAAAAGAGTGACGAGTGACGTACTGTTTTCTGAAGCAATGATTTCCTGAAATTCATGCTGATCGAAAAATAACTGCCCCAACAATGTTCTATCAACCTTTAATTCAATTTCTGCATTATGTCTCTCGAAATGAAAAATCATCCCTAGCACGCCACTCAAATACTGTATTTTCGATGGAAGCAAATGCAAATGCGTTACCTTATTCAGCCTACCCTGCGATGGACGAAACGCCATTCTGAAAATAAGTCTCCACTCTGTTACTGCCAACAGTACAAGTCAAAGTCAAAAGCGCCCGGGTCAGAAGCAGGCAAGCTAGAACAGTGACGTTATCCACAACATAACAAATTAACTCTGGTACTACTCCTCCACCCATGTGCTCTAGAACGAAACTCTCTGAGGCAAAAGTCCAAAAAAACCTACTGTCACTTCCTCACACAGGCACGATACAAACAAACACAAGGAAATATCGATAGAGGAAATTCCTCACACAGTCACCATACCAACTAACACAAGGAAATATCGATAGAGGAAAAGAAAATGTACTATCTATAATCAAGAGTTGTTCAGAAGTGTAGAAGACTCTTTGCTGACGGTTTCCACGGCGCAGCCAATATCCCCAATGACTCCCAAAGGTCTTCCGTAAGCAGCCGGCCGCGGTGGTCTCGCGGTTCTAGGCGCGCAGTCCGGAACCGCGCGACTGCTACGGTCGCAGGTTCGAATCCTGCCTCGGGCATGGATGTGTGTGATGTCCTTAGGTTAGTTAGGTTTAAGTAGTTCTAAGTTCTAGGGGACTGATGACCACAGCAGTTGAGTCCCATAGTGCTCAGAGCCATTTTTTTGTCTTCCGTAAGCCTCAGTTACGCAAGCTTCACTAGCCAGTCCAGTGGAGCTGCTCCCTTCGTTGCAAATCTGAACGAACTGAAATTGTAAAAAGTCGCACATACGGTTGCATACCTCAGTCCTGTTCCTGGTCTTCGTCGACCTGGTATCCTGCTGCGACGAAAATTCCTTACATCTCGACACCGTCACGGAAATACTGAAACGACAGATTGTGGCACATGCAACGCAACTGAGACCGTGGCTTGTGTCTGACGTGCTTCGTGGTGTTCAAGGATTCTTCCTTGCAATACAGGATACGAATGATGCTTCCAGATATATAAAAGATGTGATCCCTCAAAAATACAATTGCATGTAACTGTGCATATTATCTTGCGCCGTTCTCAGCGTTTCTGTATGTTATTACTCGCAGCAATGATTGTGTCACACATGCAAACAATGTTCTTAAGAATTTGCTTTTTTCCTTCGTTAGATCCTCCTGAATCGTATTAATTACAGAGACATTAGATACATCCTTACACGTCGTGTTGCGGCACTTCTGCATGCAGAAGTGGAGGTATCTTCTGAACAATACGTTGCAAGGCATCCCAGATATGCTCAGTAATGTTCATGTCTGGGGAGTTTGGCGGCCAGCGGAAGTGTTTAAACCGCGAAAAGTGTTCCTGGAGCCACTATTGAGCAATTATGGACGTGTGGGGTGTCGCATTGTCCTGCTGGAATTGCCCAACTCCGTCAGAATCCACAATGGACATGAATGGATGTAGGTGATCAGACTGGATGCGTACCTATATGTCACCTGTCAGAGCTGTATCCAGACGTATCAAGGGTCCCATATCACTCCGACTAAACACACCCCACACCATTACAGAGCCTCCACCAGCTTGAACAGCCCCTTGCTGACATGCAGGGTCCATGGATTCATGAGGTTTTCTCCATATCCGTACACGTCCATCCGCTTGATACGATTTGAAACGAGACTCATCCGAACAGGCAACATGTTTACAGTAATCAACAGTTCAATGTCGATGTTGACGAGCCCAGGAGAGGCGTAAAGATTTGTGTCCTGCAGTCATCAAGGGTACACGAATGGGCCTTCAGCTCCCAAAGCCCTTACCGATGATGTTTCGTTGAATGGTTCGCACGCTGACACTTGTTGATGGCCCAACATTGAAATCTGCAGCAATTTACGGAAAGGTTGCACTTCTGTCACGCTGAACGATTCCCTTCAGTCGCCGTTGGTCCCGTTCTTGCAGTATCTTTTTCCAGCCACAGAGATGTTGGAGATTTGATGTTTTACCGGATTCCTGATATTCACGGTACACTTGCGAAAGGGTCGTATGGGAACATCCCCACTTCATCGCTACCTCGGAGATGCTGTCTCCTATAGCTCGTGCGCCGACTATAACACCACGTTCAAAGTCCCTTAAATCTTGATAACCTGCCACTGAACCAGCAGTAACGGATCTAACAATTGCGTCAGACGCTTGTTGTCATATATACGCGTTGCCGACCGCATCACAAAATTCTGCCTGTCCCGGTGGAAACAGAAAACACGGCTATTTATGGACAGCTTCATAACAAATACTAGTGTCCACTCGGTGTCTGGAATTCAAATGGTTCAAATGGCTCTGAGCACTATGGGACTCAACTGCTGAGGTCATTAGTCCCCTAGAACTTAGAACTAGTTAAACCTAACTAACCTAAGGACATCACAAACATCCATGCCCGAGGCAGGATTCGAACCTGCGACCGTAGCGGTCTTGCGGTTCCAAATGTCTGGAATTCCATGGTTCATTCGGAATTACGTCAATAACGATGATCATACTCGGATGCTGCAAAAAAACAATGTATTTCATACGAAATACTGTTGAAGAAAAAAATACGTTCAACGTGGACTGTGATTCGATTATGTTGCCACCATCGCATTTATCTGACGTAGCTATCAAACGAGAGCTCCTTGATAAGGAGCGCGCCATTTTGGTGTAATTTTTGTTGTTAACCTCAGTAACATGTCTGTACTGTAATAATCACAAACCAAAGCGTTCGCCGGTTGATGTCAATAATTGTACAACTTTCTGACTCAGTGTTCGTCATACCCCGGATTTAGAAGGGCTCACCACAATGGAGGGTTATTTGAGATGTCATTTATCTCTCAAGAAGCGTAATTTGGTAGCGCTGTCATATGCACACACAGAGTATCTTCGGTTGGAAGCATCAGAACTTTTTTAACTGAGCAGGCGATTCTCGTCCCTCACCCGACGACAAGTGCTGGAGTCAGCGATGGAAGCTGCTGCATCCCATATAGGGCGAGTGGAGAAGGGTCTGGGTGGAGGCGTTGCCCGCTGCCTGCTGCCCACGCAAGACCTCCCGAGCCCACGCTTGCCTTCACAGCTCATCTCTGCCACTTACCTCGCCTCTGTTGCTGGGCTGTCGCAGCATTGCCCCATTCTGGATGTCACGCTCACGATGAGAGATATCGTCTGGGGGCACTAGGATGCGCTGGTCTCTGGCAGTGATTGTGATGCACAAAAATTTCGTTTGTTCCAAGGACAAAATAGGCCCAGAATGAGATTTTCACTCTGCAGCGGAATGTGCGCTGATATGAAACTTCCTGCCAGATTAAAACTGTGTACCGGACCGAGACTCGAACTCGGGACCTTTGCCTTTCGCGGGCAAGTGCTCTACCAACTGAGCTACCCAAGCACGACTCACGCCCCGTCCCCACAGCTTTACTTCTGCCAGTACCTCGTCTCCTACCTTCCAAACTTAACAGAAGCTCTCCTGCGAACCTTGCAGAACACTCCTGAAAGAAAGGATATTGCGGAGACGTGGCTTAGCCACAGCCTGGGGGATGTTTCCAGAATGAGATTTTCACTCTGCAGCGGAGTGTGCGCTGATGGTAGAGCACTTGCCTGCGAAAGGCAAAGGTCCGAGTTCGAATCTCGGTCCAGCACACAGTTTTAATCTGCCAGGAAGTTTTGACAAAATAGGTATTTGTAGATCGTCAATATTTATTTATTTTATCCATCGCATCAAAGTAAACGCCACGCAACACTTCGGTAAACACCTTAACTGAGGAGTTCGATGGACTATGGGCGTAAGTCCGAAAAGTGCATTTCCGGTAAAAGTGAGTTGAAGATTTGCATGTTTATATCTTACTGAAAAACAATTATATTTCAATGATGTAATAATTCTGTCTTAGACCATACTTTTAACATACAGAATCATTCCTTACAACTGAAGATATTTCTTCAAAAAAAAAAAAAAAAAGGTTCAAATGGCTCTGAGCACTATGGGACTTAACTTCTGAGTCATCAGTCCCCTGAACTTATAACTACTTAAACCTAACTAACCTAAGCACATCACACACATCCATAGCCGAAGCAGGATTCGAACCTGCGATCGTAACGGTCGCGCGGTTCCAACTGTAGTGCTTAGAACCGAATGCTGCAAGTAAACGAAGGATAAATATGCGAGAGTCCCGATTATTCGTTGCTTCAAAAAAATAAATATAATTACCGTTTGTTGCTAACTAGCGAACGTTCAAACGCTCGACTATCACCCACAGATGGAAATGTTCGAAGTTCTCAGAAACACATTCGAGAAATTGGCAAAGTCCGCGAAAGCAGCGAATAGTTAGTAAAGACCGCGACCCAACGGCGAACTTTTCACACGTGCCGAAGACTCGCACCCGAATAACTCTAAGTTCCAACTGAAATAAGCGACCAATTTAGCGTGTGAAGTAACACAGCTCTACAGCATCCTCGACGTTGACTTTTCAAAATTATTTGTTATTAGGCTCATAACTTGCCCAGTGCAAAATTACAATTTCCTTAGGCTTAATGCTAATTACACAGGAGTTAGTAAAAATATAATCAGCGTGATTGAACAATTTCACGAAACTATTAATAGTGCCTAAAACTTTTACCGGCAAACAGAGACATATCAACCTAGTCAGAAATCATCTTCCCTTTCTGTTAGTGCAATCAGTTTCTTATAATTTTAATATAATTTAAATCAAGGGCAATTTTATTCGATAAAATATTTATTGGTTAAAAATAACCTAATAAATCATGTAAAATATACATTATGCAAATAGCGCGTGGCATGCCGCGATACAAAAGGATAGGTAACATACTTCGAAAACTAGTGGGCCTATGACATGAGGGTAGATGAGCAGTAAGGTGGAAGTTTCTGATACGCGAAAATCTCACATCGGTCCACGCACAACACTGCACGGAACCAGTAAGTTCGAAAAAACCCCCGCGAAAATACGTTTCCTTGGGGGCTCATATCTCGGGTTCTATTGATCAGAGAGATAAGGGCTCAAGTGTTTTACGTATCCCTTGGCCTACTGATCATTTTAATACCTAACGGAAGAACGGGCGCACTGTAGCTACCCAACAGCACAGGCTCAGGCTCAAAATTTTATCGTTACTAACTTTCTGATGCCTAGGCAAATTGAGCAGATCGGTTGGGTCTTTTGCATTAAGTCTGGTCTAGTGTTGACCTCAGGCGGCTTATAAAAGCAACATTTGTTCATTGGCGGTTCCTTAAATAAAAATAAAAATTAAAATAAAATAAAAAAATAAAAACCGAAAATCAATGAATTTTGGATGCGGAAAGTACCCATTGTGGGGATGGGCACTCCTGCAATTTCTATTCATGGTAATTTTTGCCATATGTCCTTAAGATGATGTTTTCTGGGAACTTCGCGTGTCGGAGTAAATAAATAAATTTTCAAAACTTTATTGACGTATTGACGTTTTCTCTAGCTCCAGAGGTTCAAAGTTACCACGCTTGTGCAGAACACCACGAAAAACTGGTTGGTAGCCGCTCTTACGCCGTGAGCCACAATTACCTAAACAACTCACCACAGTAAACGGTTGACATTTTAACTGTGCGTTCGTTAGACATTTGCCTAGAAACGCCATTTTCCGTTTTCGAAAATCTGTATCCGTAATAAAGATACATCAGAAAAACCGTGAGTTTTCGTTGCCAAAAGTATCAATTATGGCGATGACCATATCTGTAATTTCTATTAATGGCAAATCGTCGAAATTTTTAACATATGCTCCTAAGAAGATGCTGTTGAGGAACCTTGAAACTACCCGTTATCGAGACCAGAAGCTCAAAATTACTGTACCAATGCACATAAAAAAAGCACTTAATATTCCTTTCAAGGCTTAAATTCAATTCTAACTGACGTAATAAACACGTGGTAAGGCATCTGTGGTCATCGCAAGTGGCCTGAGGTCATCGAAATATGTTTTTAGTCGAATTTTTTTCCTCCACTGTAACTTCATGATGCGCCGTCTCTGTAGGTACTTCATGCCTATACACGCTGTCCTGACCTGAAAATTATTCAATGGTGCCACCTGGCGGCGTAAGTACCTTACCAAAAGTTATTTTGTCATACGAAATTCTTTGTACTTGCAAATCAAATACCGAACTTTTTGGTATAATGTAGGTGTAGCCTAAAAATGTGGTACGTAAAGTAGTGTAAAGGGAACTTGGTTGGATGGCAGACGATTTATGCTTACATATGCGTACTTACTTGTTGTTTATATGTGTTAATGTGTATAAATGAGTCGGGGTATATACACAAACTCTCAAAACTTTACTCTCCTATAGAACTGTTTTTTAAACTGCATACACCTCTGTAGCAATGAAACGAAGGGAACCAGCGGAAAACTGCTCCTATTGGAGGACAAAAAAAAATTAATATACTCCTTTTTAAAAGACTGTGACATGAAATGAAAATCAGCTGCCTGAATCCTCATTCCGTCTACCTCATCAAAAATTTTGGCATACAAACATATTCATGCTTTTTCGTGCTGAAAGAGAGTAGCAGAGAGACAGTGACCGTGGAAGAGAGAGGAGACCCTGTCAGTGGGCCGGAAAGATACTTGAGACAGAGAGTAGCAATGAAAGAGGATGAGAGATGGATGTAGAAAATAACAGATGGAGCCAAAGAGAGAGACAGCGTTAATAAGAGAGAAAGAGAGATGGGTGGAGAACATTCGGAACAAAAGAGAGAAGAGACAGTAAAAATGAAAAATACAGATACATACAGATGAGTGGAGAGCATACATATGCTTGGAGGGGTCTGCATCCCTCCTCCCCCCCCCCCCCCCTCCTTCCCAGACCTGTGAACTTTAACATGTAGGTATAGGAGACGGTGCATTTTGGACATAAATTGTAAACAAGTGCGTGTAGAAAAAAAAATAAGTTCGTTAACTGCCGAAGTATCGTGGAGACAGTGCAAGTGGGAAAGAAAAACAAAAGGAGATAGTGTAAGTGAGAAAAAGAGACAGTAAAAGTGGTGTATACTGTAAACCAATGGGAAAAAAGAATACAGTGGGGGAGACATATACAGACAGTGACAGTGAGAGGGAGATGCTGTGTATGAAGGCTTAACTACAAGGAGAGCCTGGGTAAAAGGGTTTAAAATGTTAAAAGAGCATGAATGCACTACTCAGCCAGATGATTATGACCACCTACCTAATAGCCAGTATGTCCACCTTTGGCACAGATAACAGTGGCGACGCATCATGGCATGCAATCAGTGAGGTTTTGGTAGGTCGCTGGAGGGAGTTGGCACCACATTCAGTCACACTCCAGGATTATTCGATTGGGTTCACACCTGGCGAGTTCGAAGGCAGCGCATCAATTGGAACTCGCGACTGTATTGCTCGAACCACACCATCACACTCCTAGCCTTGGGACATGGTGCATTATCTTGTTAAAAATGCCTCTGCCGTTGGGAAACACGATCGTCATAAAGAGGTCTACATGGTCTACAAACATTTTACGATACTCCTTGGCCACTGGACCCATTGACGCCCACAAGAATGTTCCAGAGTGCATAATATAACCTCCGCCAGCTAATCTCAGTCCCACAGCACAGGAGTCTAGGAGCCGTTCCACTGGAAGACGAAGGATTCGTGCCCTCCCATTAGCATGATGAAGAAGATGTTTGTGTCATTAGACCATGCAACGCTCTGCCCCAGTGCCAAAGTCCAGTGCCACCTGGCCATTTCAGTCGTAGTTGCCAATGACGTCATGTTGTTAACGTAGACACATCCATGGATCGTCATCTGCAGAGGACCATCGTTAGGAGTGTTCGGTGCACTGGGCATTCAGCCACACTTGTACTCTGCCCAGCATTAAAATCTGGTAGTTCCGCCACTGTTCGCCACCTGTCCTGTTTTACCACACTACCTAGCCTACGGCGTTCGACGTCTGTAACTAGGTGTGGCTGCCCAACCCCAAGACGTCTGGACATAGTTTCAACATGATTTCGCCACGTGTTTAAGTCACTCACCACAGCACTCCTCGAACATCTGACGAGTCGTGCAGATTCGGAAATGCTCGCGCCGAACCTTTGGGACATCACAATCTGCCCTCACACGGACAGCATGCTCACTGATACTACATGCACCATGCGTGTGTCTGGCTAGCAGTCATTTCTCGACAGGTGACGTTGCTATCGCCTGGACGGGGCTATATCGATAGTAGGTTGGTGGACATAATGTTCTGGCTGATCAGCGTACCGGGTGCTCAAAAAGTCAGTATAAATTTCAAAATTGAATAAATCACGGAATAATGTAGATAGAGAGGTAAAAATTGACACACATGCTCGGAATGACATGGGGTTTTATAAGAACCAAAAAAATACAAAAGTTCAAAAAATATCCGACAGATGGCGCTTCATCTGATCAGAATAGCAATAATTAGCATAACAAAGTAAGAGAAAGCAAAGTTGATGTTCTTTACAGGAAATGCTCAGTATCTCCACCATCATTCCTCAACAATAGCTCTAGTCGATGAATAATGTTGTGAACAGCACTGTAAAGCATGTCCGGAGTTATGGTGAGGCATTGGCGTCGGATGTTGTCTTTCAGCATCCCTAGAGATGTCGGTCGATCACGATACTCTTGCGACTTCAGGTAACCCCAAAGCCAATAATCGCACGGACTGAGGTCTGGGGACCTGGGTGGCCAAGCATGACGAAAGTGGCGGCTGAGCACCCGATCATCACCAAACGACGTGCGCAAAGATCTTTCACGCGTCTAGCAATGTGGGGTGGAGCGCCATCCCGCATAAACGTCGTACGTTCCAGCAGGTGTTTATCAGCCAGGCTGGGGATGATGCGATTCTGTAACATATCGGCGTACCTCCCACCCGTCACGGTAGTAGTTACAAAACCAGAATCACGCATTTCCTAGAAGAAAAAAGGCCCGATAACGGTATATGTGGTAAATCCAACCCATACCTTGGCTTTCTCGTCGTGCAATGGAGTTTCCACGACAGTTCTAGGATTTTCGGTAGCCCAAATTCTGCAGTTGTGGGCGTTGACAGACCCTCGGAGCGTGAAATTAGCTTCGTAGGTCCACACACGTTACTCAACCAATCGTCATTTTCCGCCATCTTTTGAAACGCCCACACCGCAAATGCCCTCCGCTTCACTAAATCGCGAGGTAACAATTCATGATGCCGATGGATTTTGTACGGAAAGCATCGGAGGGTACGCCTCAGTGCCAACCAAACAGTAGTGTATGGAATGCCGGTGCGACGTGCGACTGCACGAGCGCTGACTTCCCCGTGCATAGACGAAACCGCTACAGTCTCCATTTCTTCCTGAACTGTCTCAGCAGCATTACACCTTGTGCTCGGTCGGCCACTACGGGGACTATCGTCTAAGCAACCCGTGGCTTCGAACTTCGAAATCATTCTCGCCACAGCTGCATTTGTCAACGGACCTTTACCCGTTCGAATCCCCTTCCTATGGTGATAGGATCGTAACGCTGAATTAGCACATTCCCCATTCTGATAATAGAGCTTCACTAAAAGACGCTTTTCAGGTAACATCAACATGCTGCGACTGCTGGCACATCTGATTCTCTCTCTCATTACAGCTCCTTTTATACACGATTGTCATGCGCAGTCACTGACGTTTTGCTGTCCAGCGCCATCTGTCGGATATTTTGAGAACTTTGTTTTTTTTGTTCTAATAAAACCTCATGTCATTCCAAGCTTGTGTGTCAATTTTTACCTCTCTATCTACATTATTCAAATTTATACTGACATTTTGATCACCCGGTATATTCGCATGCGTAAATGCGGAAAGTGGGTGGGGGATTGAGGCAGCCGGTACCCCACTTTCGTGGCAGTCTTAAGAGGAACATATTCGCACTTCTTGTGCTCTGAGCGGAGTATTTTTCCGCTGGTTATCTCATGGCCGCCTGTGGCCATAACTGGCCAGCGCGGGAAGCCTCGGCGCTGTGCTAACAGCTTCAAGCTGTCGTGCCACGCCCTCTTTACTGCCTGGATGCTCTTAGCCATGCACTAGTGCCTCGCTACCTCTCGAGAAAAATGACCTTCCTTCGCAAATTCAGCCAGTAGAGCCAATAAAAGTGTAGAATTTTCCAGTCTTACAGACGATGTAAAGAAAAGAACATTCACTAGCTAGTTGACGTTTCGAATGTGCTTCCTTACGATTCAGTGGCAATTACATCTATTTTTGTAGCGTAATGTCCATATATGGAAATATTTGTGTGGGACTGAGAAGTGTACTGCAGCAGCACTGACTTCAGGCAAGTGCGGAATGTTGCCGCTGTGTGCCACCGTATTGTTGAAAGCCAGGTTAGGCCCCGCATATGGGGCAAGACGGGGAATTGGTAGTTTATGTTTCAAGTCGAGATATTGCTAACTAAATGTAAGAAGTTTGCAGGT
This sequence comes from Schistocerca nitens, assembly GCF_023898315.1. Taxonomy (NCBI): domain Eukaryota; kingdom Metazoa; phylum Arthropoda; class Insecta; order Orthoptera; family Acrididae; genus Schistocerca; species Schistocerca nitens. The sequence continues at coordinate 514,820,319 of NC_064620.1, read as the reverse complement.
TTCTTTGCATGCTATTGTAATTCAACGGTTAAGTAAACAAATGATAATCAAACCTACTTGAATTTGTTTATTTTTGTCCCTTTTGTAAGGGTTTAAAATTAGCTTCCCCATCTTGCCCCGTCTTCCCCTACATAGAAATGCTATTTTCCCGTTTTCGAAAATCAATATTACACTATCAAATTTCTTTGGTTCTGCGAATTGTCGAACCAGGTAATACGTTTTATTTAGGCCTCTTACTTTCACATAGTACACAAGTGTGGACAGCCTCGTCATCATTACTTTCTATCCCTGCACAAGTGTCGTGGGCCCAGCGTTCGCAGCTAATACACCGTATCCACTTCAGAGAAGTCATAGCAGTATAAACATTCTTCACTCTCTTCCTCGTTGTCATTCGACCTCAGTTTTTTATCCCTTGAGCATGAAGGGGTGGTTAAGACGTCAGTAACGTTCGTCACTTTTTCGTTGTCATTATGTCCTTTTGGTGGTATCCCAGGTTTATTAAACGTCTTTGAGAAGAGTTTTCGTTTACATACATCACGTTTGGGGACTCCTTTTTGTTTAATTTCTTCAGATAATTCACTGCTATAAGGAGATTCGGTTAAAACAACGGGTTTTTCACGCCTGTTAGATGGTTTCCTTTTGGTTTTTTTTACCCACCTTTGGAATAGCTAACACCATTTCAGGGCTGGTAACCTGAAATTTAGACGAAACAGAGGTTTGATCGTCAGTTGTTAATTGTTCAGGTGTTTTACGTCTTGACAACATCTCTGGTATTTGGTTTTCCGTTTCTGTGGGTTCAGATGTGTGAGCTTGATGAATGTCTGTAGTCGAACAGGGAAGTAATCACTTTCTTGAATCACATTTCTGTTTACACGCCAAATGCCTGTTTTCCGAAACCCGTTCACTGCTGTCGACATTGTAGCTGAATGAATGAAGACTTTGCCGAATAAACTTGCAACGTGATGCAGCGTAACAACTTTTCCAGGATGGGTGCGAAGCCACGATCTTACTTCATCTTCGTAAAATTTACTGAGAGGTTTCATAAATGCCACGTCCAATGGTTGTAGACGTTGTGAGCAGTGTGGTGGCAAACACAGCAAGACAACTCCATTTTAGCGGGCCATATCTATCAGTTCTAAATTCTTGGTGTGCGTTTTGTGGCCGTCCAATATGAGAAGTATTGGTCTTTCCTTTGACGCTCCAGTAAATGCAATAAACTTCTTAAATTTTTGATGTTGTTTCGTTCAGCTAGCTGAAAAACAAGTTCACGAAGTTCTTTAAGTGTTAGGCCAAAAGTACTGTCCTTCCATCTGTGTTAAGTAGCCTTTAAGTTCTGCCTCTTGTTCTGGGGTAAACACACTAGTGATTGGTCCTAACCTTTTCACAACTGTATAGCCAGGATTAGCACGTTTCTTTGCCATATGTCGTTCAATCGTTGTCTGTGGCACGTTGAACTGTAAGCAGCCCTGAAAGAACCCGTATGACCTTCTATAACACATTTACAGCGCCTTCCATTGACTCCGATAACCAATCTTGCCTAGAAGTTTGTCGCCGATACTTGCGAATCATCTGAAATAAAACACGTGGAACGTACTATTGAGTCAGATCATTCCTGGTAATCTACATTATGTAGTAAATACCATATTTCCAATAGTCAGTCGTTAAAGCATAGCAAGAATACCCACTTTGCACGTTTTGTGTATTTTTATTCATCATAAAGCCTAAGGCATACTTTGTAATTAATTAGGAAACGTTGGAATAACGAATACCATTCTATTTACAATTGTATTCAACGTATAATGTACGTGTTCAAAACCCGCAGCGAGGTAAACACATGAGACGATAAGAACGTAATGGTTGGACAAATAGTAGGGGCAAGACGGGGAAGCTCCCCATCTTGCCCCATCCCGTCTTGCCCCCTACCATGCTGTCAGGTTATGTTACGCCTACATGAACACTATTTAGTGAACATTGACTACTGACACAGCAGTTTACTGTTAATAAGACGTACTATTCAGTGCTATATATACAGTCTTGACAAATGTTCACGAAACACATTTTTAGGACCTCGAAAGGTGTAAAACATTGCAAATCAGTATAACAATTGTACGTACCTTGCAAAGCTCACAGAAACACGCGAAACTAAGGTTCAGCAATGTCAACATACTGGGACCTGTGTATTGATGATGTTGACGTAGCTATCCACAGATGGCAGCACTGTAACTGTAGCTTATAGCCCTTCCCCGTCGTACCCCACCTCCCCCCCGTCTTGCCCCGCCTTCCCCTAAATGTCTAAGGAATGTACAGTTAAAATTTGAGCCATTCGCTATTGTCAATTATTTAGATAAATGCGGATCACGGTGCAAAAACGGCTAAAGACCGGTTATTGCTGTTTTCTACATAAATACGGTAACTTTGAACCTATGGATCTCGAAAAAATCTGTAGGTCAGTACAGTTTTGACAGTTCATTTACGTATTCCAACACAGGAAGTTCCCAGATAATATCATCTTAAGGACAAGTGCCTAATATTAGACGATCTGCCATGAATAGAAATTATCGAAGTGCTCATCCAAGAACTGGTAATTTTCTTATCCAAAAATGATGATTTTTCGGGGTTTTCTCAAGAGTCACCCGTGAACAAATGACAATTTTATAAGCTGTCTAAACTCCACCCTAGACTACACTTAATGCAAAAGAACAAACCGATCTGCTCGAGTTGCCTAAGCTGGAGAAAGTTATTATATTTAAATTTTGAGCCTGTACTGTTGTATAGCTACAGTACGCCCGTTCTTGCGTTAGGTATAAAAATGGTCGCTGGCAAAGGTCTTTCCAAAACACTTGACCTTTTACATTTGTGATCAATAGAACCCAATGTCTCTTTTACATGAGTCAGAAACTTCCGCCCTACTGTTCAACTAAGCAGAAGTGAAAGGCCTACTAGCTTTCTAAGCGCGTTACTTATCTGTTTATATCACAACAACGAGACAAGGTACAGAGACGCACAATATAATCTGCTGATGTACCTGCTTTTTTTGGCAATATCATAATGACTAATGAAATATATTTTATATAAATTTAATTAAAATAATGTTTAATTAATCAAGTAAATCAGCTACACATAATAACAATACAGAACGTGCTAGGATAATATCAAACATGTCACACACTAGCTGCATTATATAAGTTTGACACGATTAGGTTATTTATAGCCAGTTAATGTTTTAGCGATTAAAATAGCCCTCGATTCAAATTATATTAAAATTACGAGGAAACGTATTGCACTAGCAGAAAGGGGAGATGATTTCTCAGTACGCTTATATGTCTATGTTTGTCAGTAAAAGTTTCAGGCAATGTTAATAACTTAGTGAAATTGTGCAATCATGTTAATTACATTTTTAACTCCCATATAATTAGAATTAAGCATAGAGATATTGTAATTTTGCACTGGGACAAAATGTGAGCCTAATGACAAATAATTTTGGAAAGTTCATAACGAGGGTATTTTAAGGGCTGATGCTGAAGGGCTGTATTACTTCACATGGTGAGCTGGTCTCTTATTTCAGTAGCAGCTTAAAAGAATAATAGTGCACCACAAAGAAGAAGGAGAAACAAGGTGAACACCGTGAAATAAAAGGTTCGGAATACAAAATTGTGCATATGTTTCGGAAATGAAGTGGTAGTGCGACCTAAGATGAGAGCAAAGGCAGATGCCAACAAACTGTAAATAATTACTTATTTACATAAAAAAACGCGACGTGAACTGTTTGATAATCTAAAAACAACAGAACTATATCGTTCTAGGTCCCACTGAAGACGCCTTAGAGTAAGAAAAAGGTGAAACATATCTCGGAAGAATAAATTATATTGCAGCAAGAAAAGGCGGTTTTATTTACAAAACAAGTATTAGAATTATTCGTGTATGTGTTTGCAGCACATGTGAAAAATCAGTTAAATGGAACAGAGAGGGATCCGATGGAAGAATTACTGTTCGAAGTTGAGGATTATTTTGTTTCCCAGGGTTCGCTGACAGTAACACCCATGATCCGACACTGAATACCAACAGGGAACAATTCACTGATGTATCCGAAACCACGCTGCAGTCCTTGGCATTGACAGCAGATTGTGGAAGATTTTATTAACCAGCAGGTAGCTGCTGGGATAGCAGGGGAGAGTAATATGCAATGGGTGTAGTATTGTGCTCGTACTAAAGAAGTCTATGTATGGACATAGACAATACAGATTCTGCTGTGATTACTGCCACCTACACTGCAAGGCCGTAACAGATGCACACGCCATCCAAGACGTTACTGAGAGCACAGATAATTTGGGGAAATGTCAGAGTTTACCGTCAATTCGAGGCTGGACCCTAAGACCGGTCGAATAGGGCACTTCATGGGACCTGTCAGTTCAAGAGAATGCCGTTGTATCTGCAACATTTCAGAGATTGTTGGGCATTGTTGAAGGATTTGAAACCGCATCAGTGTCTAGTTTACATGGATAATACCATTGTTGTTGTGGTCTTCAGTCCTGAGACTGGTTTGATGCAGCTCTCCATGCTACTCTATCCTGTGCAAGCTTCTTCATCTCCCAGTACCTACTGCAACCTACATCCTTCTGAATCTGCTTAGTGTATTCATCTCTTGGTCTCCCCCTGCGATTTTTACCCTCCACGATGCCCTCCAATACTAAATTGGTGATCCCTTGATGCCTCAGAACATGCCCTACCAACCGATCCCTTCTTCTGGTCAAGTTGTGACACAAACTTCTCTTCTCCCCAATCCTATTCAATACTTCCTCATTAGTTATGTGATCTACCCATCTAATACCATGGTATACTCAAAATATTTGGAGCAGCATAGATAATATCTGAAGGAAGTGTTTCAGAGTTTGAGGGCTGGATGTCTGACGGTGAGCACAGGGAAGTGCCATTTGCATTATAACAGGTAGAATATTTAGACCATGTAATTAATAAAGATGGTGTGAGGATACACCCAAGAGTAGTACAAGCTGTATGGGAGTTTCCAGTGCCTAAGCCATGTAAGGAACTGTAGTCTTTTTCGGGGATATCAAATTACTACAGAAAATTTGTAAAAGGATTTCCTGATGTAGCATGCCCACGCACGCAGTTGGTGAAGAAAGTTGTGAAATTTATATTGAGAGAGGAGTGTCGGGATGTATATGAAGAATGATTTGAGTAGAATGTTGACATTCAGACCATCTCTAGTATTTCCAGACTTTCAGAAGGAGTTTATCCTTTCATGTGACACATCTAATCACGATTTGGGATTTGTTTTAAGCCAGAAGGTTATGTAGCATAGGAGAAATATTCAGCGACAGAGAAGGGATGACGAGCCTCATTTATGGTGTCATGTATTTTAGATGTTATTTATACAGGCAAAATTTCAGGTAGTGGCCGACCATGGTGCTTTGGTTATTGGAACTGATGGAGCCATCTAGCAGGCTGACATATGGGCCCTGAGACTTAGCAAATTTGACTACAAAGAAGAAAAAAAAGCTGGAGAAGAAGCATGCAAATGCAGACACGTTAAGCAGGAATGTAGAAGTGGTGAAAATTCTGGGCTATGGTCTTGCAGCGTGGCAGGCAGCGCAGAGCACTGACAGTAATTATAAACAGTACAGGACACAGTTTACCACATTTGACAGGTGGTTGTGCAAAGAAACAAGGCTAGGGCCGCAGGAAGTAGAACCCGTGAAGTTTAAGGAGGAAATTTTAAAGGAAACACAAGATCACTCATTATCTGGTTATTGAGGGCGCAGAGCAACAAACTGGAGAGTTGCTAAAAGATTCTGGTGAAGAGGCAGGAAAGCGGATGTGGATCAATACTTGAGGAACTGCGATTGTTGTGCACAGTGAGCTGACTTGAATCGTAAGAAGTTACAAGTGCAGATGTTACCAGAGGCATCAAAACCGTTTAAAACATTTGAGATTGATATTTTAGGACCGTTCAGTCGTATACCAGCAGGAAATCGATTCGTAGCAAAATAACAGATCATTTTTATCTGTACATAGTTCCCATGATGAGCCAGCAGGCAGTCACAGAAGCAGTGGTTAACAACTGGATGTTGAAGTTTTGAATACCAGATACAATAATTACGGAACAGGGTACGAATTTCATGTTGGACTTATTGAAGAAGCCGTGTTATTTATTGCATGTCAAGAAGTTAAGAACTAGTTCTCTTCATCCACAGGCCAATGACTAAATGGAACAAGTGCATAGAACAACTGGGAAAACATTAAGTTACTGTGTGAACGCACATCATATGGACTGGGATACACATTTAAGGTATGTTTTGTCAGTGTATAATTCAAAAGTACACACGAATACTGGATTTTCCCCATATGAGGTTGTATATGGTCAGAAATTGCCATCACCATTCAACTTAATAAAGGCAAGGAAAGGTAAATCTGAAAACTTGGTACAGGAGTTAGCAAAAAAAGTGCAAGAAGTGTAGAAATGAATAAGGAGGCGAATATGAAGGCATCAGAGAAGCGGAAGGAATCAGTAAGATGTATGGCAAATTTATCACACTCCAAGGTAGGACAATGGTTGGTGTTGTCCAGTCCTTCCACGCTGAAAAAGAAAACAAAGAAGTACATCACAAGGTATCAAGGATCTTATGAGGTACAGAAGACTACTTCACCAGTCAATGTGAAGCTCCGATTACCAACCAGAATAACAACAGTACATGCTGAGCGTCTACAACATTTTCGAGGTAGTCCAGCGAAGATCTCAAAAATGTCAATGATGTATCCAGAGAAGAACACAATGAGATAGAGTCGAAGAAAAAGCTAGAACATACGGTTGAGCCTGCATGCAAAGTGTCATAAGCATTAAGGTCAAGAAGATGAGGGATGTTCAAATTGGTTCAAATGGCTCTGAGCACTATGGGACTTAACATCTGAGGTCATCAGTCCCCTAGAACTTAGAACTACTTAAACCTAACTAACCTAAGGACATCACACACATCCATGCCCGAGGCAGGATTCGAACCTGCGACCGTAGCGGTCGCGCAGTTCCAGACTGAAGCGCCTAGAACCGCTCGGTCACACTGGCCGGCGAGGGGTGTTCGCCAGGGATTCTTTTGTTTATGTGTCTGCGTATGTATAGGACTGTAGTGAACAAGCAATGTTAGTATGAAGATTTTATTCTATTATGTTGCTGTTTGTGAGTAGGCTCGCTAGTGGCAGCAGCCATCCGAGAAAGACAGAAGGGTGATATTTGTCCCTGTCCTTGGGCTGAAATACGTCAAGGGCAAGATTGGATGGAATACGAGTCATAGCAGTATTACATTTCGTCACGTGGACCAGTACTGCTGGTCTGGTGGCAACAGGATGAAAGAATCACCAGCCATCAGTAGGTGTTGAAGGTGGTTTTTATCACATGGCAAATACAGAATGATGTGAGGAGATGGTCTTCAGCAAAGGGCCAAGAGCGTCGGGTACTCAAGGAAGTTAAAAGATGGTGATAAACTGCATACCTCTTAAAAAAAACAAATGACACAAATAGTGGAAGCAGAAGCAGAAGAAAACATCTTTGGATGAGGGGTGGCGGGGGTAAAATTCTGGAAACGTGTTTGGAACGGCAGATGAGGATGACAGGGAATCAAATAAAACTATGGTAGTAGTAAAAAATTGACAGAGGGAAGTAAGTTATTGGAAGAATGGCGTACTACACAGATAGCGTATTTGGAGGGTGAAGTACTTAACAACACAACGTTGTTATGAAAATTAACGAGTAAAGTAATGAATTACACTAGAGCATCAGAGGACGTGAGTTTGGAATGCCAGAAACACAGAAGTATTCGGCAAGGAAGTTATAGTCACAAGACTTTTATAAGCGTCAGTGAATATCATATGGAATGCATGAGGGGTAGTGTCAAACTTGCAAGAAGCGTTGCATTTCATGTTGCGTGGACAACTAAGTGCTGATCTTTCGTCGCCTGAACAGCATTTGTTGGGCTTACAAAAAGCACAGCGCAAACTGCTGCCTGAGTTGAGGTTAATTATGGACCCCATGGACAAAATCTAACCTCTTACTGCCACACAGCATCACTAGAAGCGAAAACTTGATCAATGGGACTGCATGCAACATAATTGGTCCAATTTTCCATCTACCAGCCATAACTACGGGAATCTCCCAAGCGAACCAAACAACCAAAGCTGTACTGACCAGATGAACCTATGGAGTTATTGCCAGCACCAGATATAACATTTCTAAATCAAATTCTAGAACCTGATCTAATTTGTTCCCTGGACTGGTTCATTGCTGCACAGGAAGGGCGCATTTCAGCCAAGCAGTTAATGCAGTGCATAGAACAGTTCAGAGGACTATGATGTGTAACAGTGATGTTGAGCATCGCAATACCATGTGCCACTGTGGCGCTAACTCTGCTGTGTGCAGATTTTATTCTTTCAAGGCGGAGAGCTGATAATCAGCATAAACCGCCAGTAGTCCAGATTCCAGTAAAGTGGGTCCCTATAGCGTAAGAGAGAGTGAGAGTGAAACCTGGTAGTGTAAATGTGGAATACTTGTAAATTTTGAGCTAAGAGGGAAGGAAGCAACAGGACATTCTGTGAAGATTGAGTTGCTGGAAGCACAAAACAAATGTAAGAGGTAGACATAAGTAAAGAAAGTAAGGTTAGATGCCTTATCTAACCCGTATGGACAGGTCAAACTTCCCCGGACTTGGCGCCATGGTGTGGATAGCCAAACCAGGTCACCTCCACGAAAACGTCCATCTCCTGCTTCCCAATTACAGCAGCTGCCATTTGCCATCGCTGGACGGGAGTCTGAGCACGGTGGGCATCCCCCACCTTGACACCACTGGGCAGCGCCACGGATTGCTGCATCCACTGCAGCGTTGATTTCACGCACTGCTGGCGCAGTGTCCATGCAGCCATCTTAGATAATGAGGCTGCTGGCATGATGTAGCACCGTGTCAGCGATGGAGGGTGGCCGGCCGGTGTTGCAGAGCGATTCTAGGCGCTTCAGTCTGGAACCGCGTGACCACTACGGTCGCAGGTTCGAATCTTGCCTAGGGCATGGATGTGTGTGATGTCCTTAGGTTAGTTAGGTTTAAGTAGTTCTAAGTTCTAGGGGACTGATGACCTCAGATGTTAAGTCCCATAGTGCTCAGAGCCATTTGAACCATTTGATGGAGGGTGTGTGGCCAACCAGCCTGACAGAATTCAGCGGCCAGCTGGCCCCTGACCATTGTATTAAAATGTGCAGGTACATCAGTAAAAGAATGTGTTACAGTTGCAGCTGCCTTTATCTGGAGCCACCAGGGTTCCCATCTCGTCTCCATCACCCACTTGTAATATCCTGGCTCATAGCCACCTCAACTTGCACCAGGGAACACCATCCTTTGAAGGAATCACCTTTAAATATTAGAGTTCACCTGGAAGAATATTGCCAAAGGCTGGTATGGTTCCCCATTGACCTTTCCGCTCGATCGTAGAGTTTCTTCCAGAGGGAGGAGATCCTCACAGATATCAAATTGCAGATGTGACGATGGGCCGATGTTGGACTGTACAAGACTGTCAGGTTCCAGTCAACAACATCAAACCACCACAAGAGCGAATCACAGTATTGTGCACCAAACACGTCATAACCCCTTCACATTGGCGCCTGCCATCTGAGAATAAGTAATGAACTCCCTATGACATTCTGTGTTATCCTGCAGTATAAGTCAGAGACCAGCAGCCACCAGATTAGTGAATTACCGTCCCAGATGTAGTCTGCCTTTAACCCCACAACACAAACGGTAGCATTTGGATTGCTGCTGTGACTGGTAAGTATATACTGTTGATGAATGGCGTCCCACTGTGTTTGCTGACGCAGCAGGTTCTGCACTATTATTGTGGCAACCTAGGGAGAGGTCCCGTTCTTCCAATCCTGGCGTAGGTGTGGGGAACCATCGACTATGACTTCAGGCCACGGCTAGTAGTGACTGAGGGAACTGTAACGGCACACTACTATGTCAAGGACATCTTGCAGCCTCATACGTTACCTCTCAAGCGACAGTATCATAGTGATACTTTTCAACAGAACATGCTCGTCCACAGATGGTAAGTATCTATTAATTTTCTACATGATCTTGATGCACTCGCATGATCTGAAAGATGTGCAGATCGTCACTGACGAAACAGGTGTGGGACCAACGCAGACGTCAACTTTGTTCCAGAATCCTGGATGTCAGAGCCAGTTACAAAACTTCTGGGCTAGCTTGTCTCAGGAGAGGATACATATGGTTTTGTGACATCTTTCCCAACCGAGACCAGAGAGGATGCGGTTTCATAGTGGTAGGTGGGCTCATACTGCCAAGTTATTTATAAATATGACTTGATTTTATAATCACTGAAATAGAATCATATACCCTCTCCACTCCTGATGTTTCATTTCGTTTGCTCCTCCCCTTCTGGGTGCATCACTTCTGAAAAGCGTCAAACTGAGTACTGACGTCACCGGCCAACTCGCGACGTGGTTGGTGGCTGACTTACATGCCCACCACGAATAGTCGATTTAGACGAGAAAGTCGCTCGTGTAAAAAAGACTTTAAGCCATCCTCACACATGATGAGGCAGCTAATGAAGATGTGGATACTGATCGGAAATCCAGTCTCACGAGACACAGTGCTTGCATTACACGCGACGTGCCGGTTATTGCGATTTGTGACCGTAGCGCTCTCTGGCGGCAGCTGGCGGCCGTATCTGGCCCCCAAATCACGCAGTGTGTTTAAGAAAATGGATGCGCGTAAAATTCCTACGTTATCTCTATTAAAAAGCACATTTCCTCCAATGTCTATATGCTAGTCATGTTGCTCCATCTGTAGTATATATAAATAAAAATTCAACTTCCATGAACATGTCATAAGAAAAAAACCGAATTTCCATGTTGTAATTAACCTTGCCTTCTCGCAACTTTCGCAGGTAGGAGACGAGGTACTGGCAGAAGTGAAGCTGAGAGGACAGCGCGTAAGTCGTGCTTGGATAGCTCAGATAGTAGAGCACTTGCCCGCGAAAGGCAAAGGTCCCGAGTTCGAGTCTCGGTGCGGCACACAGTTTTAATCTGCCAGAAGTTTCGCAGATTAACCGAAATGTTCGATTCTGTTAAATTACGGCTGGCTTGGGTTAATTTTCCCACTTAAATTATATACTCCTCATTTGTAGCTATTCCTGAATATATCTGATCTCCAGAAAACTACTTTTCTGTTAATATATTATTATTCATATAGATCCGTTTCGTAATATAGATCTTGCACTATGTAAAATTAGTATTCACAATCGTCAACTTAAATGATCTCATAACGAATTTATTGTGCGGCTGGTCCCGGCGCACAGTGGGTCAGAATCCCAAAAAGCTGGTCAAAATACACTCCTGGAAATTGAAATAAGAACACCGTGAATTCATTGTCCCAGGAAGGGGAAACTTTATTGACACATTCCTGGGGTCAGATACATCACATGATCACACTGACAGAACCACAGGCACATAGACACAGGCAACAGAGCATGCACAATGTCGGCACTAGTACAGTGTATATCCACCTTTCGCAGCAATGCAGGCTGCTATTCTCCCATGGAGACGATCGTAGACATGCTGGATGTAGTCCTGTGGAACGGCTTGCCATGCCATTTCCACCTGGCGCCTCAGTTGGACCAGCGTTCGTGCTGGACGTGCAGACCGTGTGAGACGACGCTTCATCCAGTCCCAAACATGCTCAATGGGGGACAGATCCGGAGATCTTGCTGGCCAGGGTAGTTGACTTACACCTTCTAGAGCACGTTGGGTGGCACGGGATACATGCGGACGTGCATTGTCCTGTTGGAACAGCAAGTTCCCTTGCCGGTCTAGGAATGGTAGAACGATGGGTTCGATGACGGTTTGGATGTACCGTGCACTATTCAGTGTCCCCTCGACGATCACCAGTGGTGTACGGCCAGTGTAGGAGATCGCTCCCCACACCATGATGCCGGGTGTTGGCCCTGTGTGCCTCGGTCGTATGCAGTCCTGATTGTGGCGCTCACCTGCACGGCGCCAAACACGCATACGACCATCATTGGCACCAAGGCAGAAGCAACTCTCATCGCTGAAGACGACACGTCTCCATTCGTCCCTCCATTCACGCCTGTCGCGACACCACTGGATGATGATGATGATGATTAGTGTTTTAGGGCGCACAACAGCGAGGTTATCAGCGCCCGGACACCACTGGAGGCGGGCTGCACGATGTTGGGGCGGGAGCGGAAGACGGCCTAACGGTGTGCGGGACCGTAGCCCAGATTCATGGAGACGGTTGCGAATGGTCCTCGCCGATACCCCAGGAGCAACAGTGTCCCTAATTTGCTGGGAAGTGGCGGTGCGGTCCCCTACGGCACTGCGTAGGATCCTACGGTCTTGGCGTGCATCCGTGCGTCGCTGCGGTCCGGTCCCAGGTCGACGGGCACGTGCACCTTCCGCCGACCACTGGCGACAACATCGATGTACTGTGGAGACCTCACGCCCCACGTGTTGAGCAATTCGGCGGTACGTCCACCCGGCCTCCCGCATGCCCACTATACGCCCTCGCTCAAAGTCCGTCAACTGCACATACGGTTCACGTCCACGCTGTCGCGGCATGCTACCAGTGTTAAAGACTGCGATGGAGCTCCGTATGCCACGGCAAACTGGCTGACACTGACGGCGGCGGTGCACAAATGCTGCGCAGCTACCGCCATTCGACGGCCAACACCGCGGTTCCTGGTGTGTCCGCTGTGCCGTGCGTGTGATCATTGCTTGTACAGCCCTCTCGCAGTGTCCGGAGCAAGTATGGTGGGTCTGACACACCGGTGTCAATGTGTTCTTTTTTCCATTTCCAGGAGTGTATAAGTAGTTGTTCAATTTGTATCAAACTTAATATGTAAGGGTTTACGGAGTTCCTGATTAAGAATATGATATCAAAAAGCGAAAAAAACAAAATGGCGGACCCAAGACGGCAGGCTCTATGTACACTACTTTCATTTTTTACGTACAAAAGTAATTTTTAGGGAATTATCGAGGTTACTGATGATGACAGAGTTCAAAAAATTTAAAAATGGTGGATCCAAGATGGCGGTCAAAATCTATGTCTTTTTATTTATTTATATTTATATATTTTTATTCATATAAAAGTCAGTATTTAGGGGTTATTGTAGTTAATGCTTAAAAAATAAACCAAAAAAGTGGAAAACTCGAAGAAAGGACCAAATATAGGTTACAAGATGGTGTAAAATATTACAAAAAATTAATTCATTTTAATTACAATTATTTATTTTGTAAATTTTTTATAACTTAATTTACAAGTTTTCATTTTCTTATTCTTTTTCATCTTCTGCTTCAACTGAATCGTCATCATCCTCAAACACTGTTTCCTCATTATCTGCATCTGAATCTTCAGTCTTCCGCCACAGGAACTAAGAGGGCAACGTCTGGCGACGAACTGTTCAGTTTCTTCAGCGAAGATTTGCATAAGGAGGAAACCTAGGGGTCTGTCGCTGCCAACAATCTCCTGAACACGTCTTCCATAGTCTTAACTCTTGAAAACTTTCGAGAAAAACTCAGGCGATATTGCTTTATCAACTTATTGGTTGATTCCTGAGCATCCTCCGACAGTTGACCGATGGGTAAAATGGCTGAAGAAATAATGTCTGGGCCGTGAATCAACAATCTATAGACTGCTGTTGGCATGTTGTACCAGGGGTATTCTTTCACGTAGTGCCTGGGAGTTGCTAAGGCGTTTGCTCGAAATTTTTCAACGTCGATCTGACGTCCGCTCGAAATCGTCTGCAAAATTATATGGAAACGGTGGATTAGTTCTTCGGAAACTCCAGTTATCAGCGCTGATGTTGGAGTGTTTTCAAAAAAAACGTCGAGCGGTGTCTCCGTCATTCGTACTGCCAAACCCTTGTTTCGGCATGTCAATTACAATTCCAAGCTGCTCTTTGAAAGCTTTTTGAATGTTGGCTTTCAGTATTGCTTTTTCCTCTTTATCTTCTGCTTTACGTGCCTGCCACCTTTTTGTTTTCATTTGGTATGCTAAATGAATATAGCGTTCAAAACATCGAATCCAAGCGTGAAGAGTTGATACTCCGTACTGCAGATAATCGGCGGTAACTTGTTTTTTCAAAACATCGTCAATGTTATTAAATTGGGCAGACGTAGCCTTGCAGAGATAGCACCGTTGCGCAGATTTCGTGTTGGTGATAGCATTGCACACTTTACCATCTACCATGGTCATGCTTAAATTGTATTTAATGGAAATGTCTTTCCCATGAATAACTGTTTCGAATGACTGGAGTTGTTCGATCTGTTTGTCGTAATACGCTTTCTCATTTAAAGACGTTTGCTCTGTTTCCTTTGTAAATTCTAACTTCAGTGGTCTGCAAAAGAGGGTTGAAGACGGCTTCGGATTAATCCATAAGATCTTTTCTTCTTTAGTTTCTTCATTTACACCTGCAAGTTTCAGTGGAACAAGCGAAGTGAAAAATAAAGTTGCATCTGAAATACTCGAATCTGAAAACTTCATTTTATACATGCTTTGCCTGGAGGTTCCGTCAAAGCCCCATTTACAAATAAGGGCCATATTAGACATTTCCGAATCACTCATATGTAAAATATCGTCTCGTTTCAGCAGTAGAACACGTTGAACAGTGTGGTCTAACAAAGCTTGCAACCGTACCTCAGCTTTTGATTCGGTAAAAGTGAGGGTTACGTCTGGAGGGCAGCAAGCTTTTTTTGCTACCAAAACAGCTGAATACGGTGGATATAGTGTGTTTAAGCCTTTTCCTTTAGCCCCATTTCTCAAATGCTGGTAAGATTCTTTTGACAATTTCAAGTCGAAAAGGAGTGCTAGACCTTCATTTGCATCATATGAGGATGGCAATGATGTTGAAAATCGCAAGCCTGCCTTGTATTTTTTCACCTTGGATGGACTTGAGAGTGTGACGTCTTTCACAATCTTCGCAGCATCTGGGTGCCCCAAAGATCGAAGACTCATTTGCGCGGCGAACGATAATTCGACAGGACTGAACTTCGTACGAATCTCCTCAGTTCTCCTTCTTTTAGACCTATCAGATAATGTTTCAAATTTTGTGGCAGGTCGGCCTGTTGATTTAGTCACACTTGCAGGTTTCGAATCAATCGGAATATATACTATTGTATTTAACCAGGTTTCGTTCTTCTTGAAAAAATATCCTTGTCGCCGAGTTGCTTCCTTATACTTGCTTCTTAACTTTGTTAACAAAATCGAAATGGTAGGCCTAATATCATAGGGAATTTTAATTGTATGTTCATTTTTTTCTGTCTATGACCTTTCCAAATGTTCTACGACCCCTTCCAAATCATTTGACAAATACTCTTTTGTTATTAGAAAAATATCTTTCCTCGAAAATCCGATTCTGGAATACGCTGGATCAGATGAAACTGAAATTAAAAAAAATTCTGTTACACTTTTTGTCATTTTTCTAATTATATTATTCTTTACAATGCTTCTACGTGTCGATTGTAATTTATAAAACTCATAATTAGTTGATTCTACTGTCATTTTTGAAGATGTCTAAACAATGACATTTTGCAAGTGTCGCTTAAAACGTGGCTCAAAGCCAGAGTCGCAACTAGTCGCAGGATTTGAAGCTTAATTTACAAAGGTAATAATATATACTTGCGTACACAGCGCAAAAGAAAGCGGAATGTCGTGGAATTCGTAACTTATCTCTATTTTTTAAGCGCATTTTACGATTTTGTCATTCATTTCCCTGTAGTACGTTAATTGAAATGTAATCGTGCATAATTGATGATTTAATAGTGATATAAGTGTTTTTTCACTAGTACATACCCCCTGGAATACATTCCATTATGAAAGTATTGGTTTCACTTGCACAAAACATAAGTAACTTCCTTCAACAACACGACTGTTTTTGTAGCCTGGCCAGCTGCGCGCACGCTAACAATGAACTGCCGCATTTGACCTGAGATATTACCGAACAAATGAACATCTGGACGTCCGCACAGCCGGCATCAGTTGTCCCAGCATTGCTGCTGCCAACCTGATTGTCCAAAATCCCCGTCTTTAAACTTTTTTTTTCCTTTTTGGCCACGTTTTCAAGATTCTGGCCCACTGTGCGGCGGAGGTTCGAGTCCTCCCTCAGGCATGGGCGTGTGTGTTTGTCCTTAGGATAATTTAGGTTAAGTAGGGTGTAAGCTTAGGGACTGATGACCTTAGCAGTTAAGTCCCATAAGATTTCACACACATTTGAACATTTTTGAACATAACGAATTTACAGTAAACATAGTGCGGCTATGTTTTAGTTTTCATGCAAACAATGTTTTTGTCTCATTTATAATTTTTCTAATATTATTATGGACAGCGAAATCGATTTTAGAAAGTAACAGGTAACTACTATTTTTCGTAAGGTCAAAATTTTCAACCTTTGTCATTATCCATTAGGCCTATAAATCTTCTTGCAAATAATTATTTTCAGAAAACAATATATAATTTACAGCTGAAAAACAATTTCAGTTAAGACATCGTATTAATACTAATTTGTCATTTCAACAACAATGGACGAAGTCTGCTAATAGGTTAAAAATGGTTCAAATGGCTCTGAGCACTATGGGACTTAATTTCTGAGGTCATCAGTCCCCTAGAACTTAGAAATACTTAAACCTAACTAACCTAAGGACATCACACACATCCATGCCCGAGGCAGGATTCGAACCTGTGACGTAGCGGTCGCGCGGTTCCAGACTGTAGCGCCTAGAACCCTCGGCCACTCCGGCCGGCCTTCTAATAGGTTAAATAGGAACAAAGCTGCCATCCCAGATACTGAGACCGACATTGCAAATAGGTATTATTTATCTGGAAATATTACGTTTTCGCCCTAACTAAATTATTTAAATGTTGTGCATAATACAAAATAGTTAAGCTCAACGTAGTAATTTTTTCTTCATTATACATGGACAATAAGGAAGGGATATGCATCATAATGTCCAGTCAGTAAAGACATTAGCTTACAAAACTTCACAAATTCTGACAAACTCACTTCTGACAGAGAGTTCACATATATTTACTTAACACCGAATATAACAGAAAATGCTTCTATTAATTTAATGAGAATGTTCACGAAACGCTTAGAAATCACGAAGGTGAACAAAAAAAAGTTGATACGGCATGACGCAAACACAATTCATACTAATATACGCTGCAATTCTAAAACAAATGCAGTATTTTAGTTACGATCGTTGAAGGCTTTAATCGCCGATATGACATTCATTGGCATTTAATTATAACAAAGCTTCGAAGAACAGTGCGTTTTTGATGAATTTTTGATGTGCCGTTACCTTGAAACAGTGTACTTTCATAACAAGCGAGTTATAATACGGAAGTAACTAAATACGAAAATTCTTTAACCACCAATATGACGTTTCGCATTTTAGTACGACAAATCGTACCAGTATCGACCCGTTTTCGAGACATCTTCAATGAACCGGTGCTTGCAAGCAGCATATGTTCACATATTGTACGTTCCAGTACAAAATCCATCAACAACGGTTTCAACTGAGAACAACAAACACAATACGGAGCCTCGCAAATTCTGTTTGTGACGAATGCGTTCTTGCATCTTAGTGCTTCAACCTTTCGAAGCACCCTGCCGAAGTATCGCGGACCTTATTTTATGTTTCGCACGAGGCAATGGTCGTCAATGGGAAATAACATGAAGTGACGTCACAAAACTGGTACACTTCCACGTCAACGTTAGCTAACTCGCCCCGTGTGAGAATGGCTTTAGGAACCGTTCAGGCGCAGCCGGCGCAGAAATTCTCACGGTAGCTACTAGCGCTGCGCCGCCTTCTGCTGTTGGGTGTCTGCGGCTGACGGCGTGTTGGGAGATGTGTTTGCTTACACCCTGTGGACAGGCGGGCCGCGCCTACACAGGGGAGCACCGCACCGCTTCCTGTCTGCCGGGGGAGAAACAGCCTGTTCTCCAGACGAGACAGCCTCCTCAAAGGAGTCTGCTCTCGTTCCGGCTCCACCATCATATATGAGGTCTATTGGAAAAATTCCGGAACATTCGTAATTTCGCGCCAGTAATGTGTTGGAGGGATATGCGGTTAGCATCCCTGCAAACGCCTTTGTTTAATGTGTAGCTGCCGGAAGTTTCATTGTAGTATGTCTTTTAGTTATTGTTAAATGCTGTATTCAGTAGAGCATTGTGTTGCACAGTTTGCGAATTTTGAGATGGCGGAGTTCGAGGAGCAACGCGACTGTATTAAATTTTGCGTGGAACTCAAGAAAACCTGTACAGAGACACACCAAATGATGCAGGAAGCCCGCTTGAATTTGCTCGCGCAACGGCCTCATGCAACTGACTCGCAAACCGCGCAAAGTATCGAGTTTTTTCTTAAGATTATTTGTCACAACAACCTTCTCTGAAACACTCTTACAAGCTTTCCAGACTCTTTCTGACCACCCTGTACATATCGTCGCCCTGGTGCCCGATCGAATAGATTTACTTACTTTGCTTAGCTCTTTGCCGTAAACAGTGCACAATGAATATCCTTCTTTTCATTACCGTTCCCCTTTCTGCCGTAGGTTCAACAATCGTAATTTATCTCTTACAGAAACTCAAACAGCTGCTTCTTATCTCGATCGCTGTATTCCCTGCTCTCAGTGTGGCTTTTATACATTTCAATAAATTCAGCACTGTACTCTTTAGAGCACTGACGGGTATCTGCCAAATGTGCACCCAGACAAGAAACATCAGACTGAACAAACAGCTGACCCAAACATGCTTCGTGCGCCAAATCTGCGGCTGTCTCCTGTCCACAAGCTACGTTTCGTCTGCGCAGATTAAGGTTAATGCCCAAAGGTTAGTGCGACTGCTACGGTCGCAGGTTCGAATCCTGCCTCGGGCATGGATGTGTGTGATGTCCTTAGGTTAGTTAGGTTTAAGTAGTTCTAAGTTCTAGGGGACTAATGACCACAGTAGTTGAGTCCCATAGTGCTCAGAGCCATTTGAACCAACCCAAAGGTTAGAGTAGTTTTGCTCAAACGTCCAACTCCAACTTCCAGGTTTGCGTATATCTCATAAATGCGTAGCTCTCCTGGCCACACTCGCAGACTTAATGGAGCGATGCGTGTGATTTTTTTTTTTTTACCTTGATTTCACTAAACGTGAGTCAATTGTGATGGCTCAGAGGCGATTTCGCTGGTAAAAGCTACAACGGACAAAAAACAATATAGGGACGAAACTGGCTTCACACATGGAGCGAAGGAAATAGGTCGGCGCCGACAGTCAACAGAGAAGGTGGAGCGTGTGCGGGAACAGTCAGTGTAGTGAAGGAACCGATGGCACACGCGAGCAGAGAACTGCAACTACCGCATTCAACTGTCTGGCGCATCCTACGCGAACGTCTGCTGGTAAAAGAGTACAGATTGCAGTTGTTACATATGAAACCTTCCCGTCTCCTCTATATCTCATTTGTTACCCAACCTTCCCTTTTACAATAACCTATGAAACCTTTCCTTAAGATTTCTATCTCTTGCTTAATAATAACAAATGAAATGTTCCCTTTGAAATTTATTCTCTTTCTGAATCTTCACATACGAATTTAATTGCTGCTTATTAAAAGTGATTATCTGATTATTTCGACGAATCATAGAATGTGTCGTCGTCGTGGCCCTCAGTCGTTATCTGCAATAACCCAAAACTGTTCCTTACCTTTTTTACTGTTACTGGATCGCCATCTGACTGCTACATCGAACTGCGACATGAATATACTTACTCTGGTTTACTGTACTCTATTAACTGCTGGTGGGCTGTCATAATAAGTGGTTGTATTTATTACCAAAGCTGACGTTATTCTTTAATAGCAAAGCTGACGTTATTCTTTAATTAATTTGACTGACGTTACGTAATTCATAGTTAAACTTTTTCTTGACAACAATACATTTTTGCAAAGTTTTACGTTGATGGTTTTTGGGATGGATTATAATCAGTAATGCAATACTGCTGGCAAAAATTAATTATATTCTGAATGATATGATTTTACAAATGTTCAAATGGGACTTTTTTTTTACAATAATCTTACAACTAGCAATGCGCAAACATACCTTCAGTAGTCTTGAGTTTCTCAAAAAATTAATTCAATAATATTAGTTCCTCTTATGATAATAGCTGATGTCTCTGTACATCCGTTTATAATCTCTTGTAAATCATAGCTAGTGGCTGGTAGGCACACCGCTCCTCTCAACCTCTCGCTTCAGACCCGCTACCGACTCGCTTCACATCTCGCTCACTGACTTCCTACGAACGCTAAAGTGCGGTCTCTCCTGCCAACAATGCTTTCTGGTGCAGACAATCCCTGCTACCATTACAAAATGTATCAATGCGCGGTCTTTCCCGCTCTTTTCTTAAAATGTATCCATACGCGGTCTCTCCCGCCCTTTTTAAAATTATATCAACTTGCGGTCTCTCCTGCCAACAATACTTTGGTGCAGACATTCCCTGCTACCACAATTATTTCCAACATGACAAATATTAATTATTCCTACCTAATCCTATTAATAATATATAAACATCCTTCATAAATTGTGGTTTGACAGTAGACAATAGAAATATACACGTCTTGCACATATGCTAACTACTCGGGACGACGAGCTACGTTCTCAATTTTCCACTGATTTGCAGAGACTACTGCAGGAACACAGTTTTTCACAGAAATTTGTTTCATGTCTCTGGAAAGGTGAACCGTCACAGCATGCGTGTTTGGGGCACAGAACGTCCACACGTAATAGTGGAACCCATTCGGGATTCACCTAAAGTTAACGTCTTTTTTGTGCCATGTCCTCTTCAAAAGTTGGTGAGCCATTTTTCTTGAAGGGGAAGACTGTGACTGGTTTTGTGTATCCGGACATGCTACAGCAATGGCTTGTGTCACAATGACAGCAGGTCAGCGGAGACTTCATCTTGGAACAGATGGTCAGAGACTGGTCATTCCCTCAACGCAGGAGTGCCTCAGCATTGAAAAGGATGTGCTTCACATCATGACTCTCTTCTTCAGTAGCGCCAGAGGTCACCGGACTTAACTCCAGGTACTTCCTTCTTATGGAGCTATGTTAAAGACTGTGTGTTCCTGCCTCCATTGCCCTTTAGTTTGGAAGAGTTGTAAGGCATCATGGCGTGTATAGCGACAGTTTGTCATAGTAACGTCTCACGCGTCACTAACCGTGCACACATTGAGTACCTGTAATGTTAGTTAAAAACTTGGAGACATGTTCTATCCACTGATGTGCTCTTATTTTCTGAAAGTCTTGTAGTTTTCGTCCAGTCGACTTCCTAGATACCTCATAGGTACCTAGGAATAGCCGTGTACTGAGTTCTATTTGCAGTACGTTAAAATTTGTCACGCAGCTTTACAATGAAATTGACATGTAGCTACAGTAACAGAAGTTTTCAGTCGTTGAATCCACACGTGAAATTTTTGTAACTCAGAAGAAAGCAGTTAGAATAATGGCAAGAGCAGATACCAGAAATCATTGCAAGCCTTTGTTCATTAAGTATAAGATTTTAAGTGAAATTAATTTATATATTCCAGAAAGTATTAATTGCTTACTCGCAGAACTACCAAACGTAAGTGTAACAAATCAAAGACGTAATTATAATAAAAGAAGCAGTACTAATCTGCTCTCACCACAAAACAGACAAGCAAAAACGAACAATAGTCATACCTAAATGACAATCAAAATACACTGAAGCGACAAAAATCTGGTATAGCCATGCGTGATCAAAATGGTTCAAATGGCTCTGAGCACTATGGGACTCAACTGCTGAGGTTATTAGTCCCCTAGAACTTAGAACTAGTTAAACCTAACTAACCTAAGGACATCACAAACATCCATGCCCGAGGCAGGATTCGAACCTGCGACCGTAGAGGTCTTGCGGTTCCAGACTGCAGCGCCTTTAACCGCACGGCCACTTCGGCCGGCATGCGTGATCAAATACAGAGATATGTAAACAGGCAGAATACAGCGCTGCGCTCGGCAACGCCTATATAAGACAACAAGTGTGTGGCACAGTCGTTAGATCGGTTCATGCTGCTACAATGCAGGTTATTAAGATTTAAGTGAGTTTGAACGTGGTGTTAATAGTTGGCGCGCTAGCGATGGGACACAGCATCTCGGAGGTAGCGATGAAGTGGGTATTTTCCCGTACGGCCGTTTCACGGGTGTACCGTGAATATCAGGAATCTGGTAAAACATCAAATCTCCGACATCGCTGCGGCCGGAGAAAGATGCTGCAAGAACGGGACCGACGACGACTGAAGAGAATCGTTCAACGCGACAGAAGTGCAACCCTTCCGCAAATTACTGCAGATTTCAGTGCTGGGCCATCAACATGTGTCAGCGGGCGAACCATTCAACGAAACATCATAAAGCTTTACGCCTCGCCTGGGCCCGTCAGCACCATCACTGGACTATTGATGACTGGAAACATGTTGCCTCGTCGGAAATGGTTCAAATGGCTGTGAGCACTATGGGACTTAACTGCTGTGGTCATCAGTCCCCTAGAACTTAGAACTACTTAAACCTAACTAACCTAAGGACATCACACACATCCATGCCCGAAGCAGGATTCGAACCTGCGACCGTAGCGGTCGCGCGGTTCCAGACTGTAGCGCCTAGAACCGCTCGGCCACTTCGGCCGGCGTTTCAAACTGTATCGAGCGGATGGACGTGAACGGGCATGGAGACAACCTCATGAATCCGTGGAACCTGCATGTCAGCATGGGACTGTTCAGGCTGGTGGAGGCTCTGTAATGGTGTGGGGCGTGTGTAGTTGGAGTGAGATAAGACTATGACAGGTGACACGTACTTAAGCATCCTGTCTGATCACCAGTATCCATTCTTGTCCATTGTGCATTCTGACTGACTTGGGA
The DNA here is from genome assembly GCF_023898315.1 of Schistocerca nitens. NCBI lineage: Eukaryota > Metazoa > Arthropoda > Insecta > Orthoptera > Acrididae > Schistocerca > Schistocerca nitens. Next base: position 514,797,338 of record NC_064620.1, on the reverse strand, counting down.
AATTCCGGCAGGTCAATACGACACCCCACCCGTCCAGAATTGCTACAAAGTGGCTTCAGTAACACTGTTTTGAGTTTAAACACTTCCGCTGTCCACCGAACTACCCAGACATGAACATTATTGAGCATATCTGGGATGCCTTGCAACGTGCTGTTCAGAAGAGATCTCCACCACCGCGTACACTTACGGATTTATTGAAGCCGTGCAGGATTCATGGTGTCAGGTCCCTCCAGCACTACTTCAGACATTAATCTATGTACGCCACGTCGTGTTGCGGCACTTCTGTATGCTCGCGGGTGCCTTACACTACGTACCAAGTTTTTTTGGCTCTTCAGTGTATATAACAAACTGTGTAAATGTGCCACAAGCATGCCAATCAAATCATGTACAGAACGATTGCACAACTTCTTGCCATAAAACCCATTTCGTACTTTACAAGAGTTTTTAGATTTCCAAATATAACAATATAAATAATTGAAATGTACGTTTTGTAATACTAATAAGTAAATGTATCATGTGCAAATGCTGAATGGCTAGTAAAGAAAGTGATCCTAACTCAATCTCTAGAATGAGTGAGTAATTAGGTATTCTGTTATTTACTTTTATATTCGATGGAATTCTGAATATTACTTTACTTACTTTTCGTTAGTGGGAGCTTGTTAAATAACTCCACTCTGAAAATGCCACAGTCTACGTGGTATTTATTTTTGTGTCTTGTATAGTCATTGTTTAGATTAGTGGTCGTCCGAATTTTTGCTCAAGACCCAATACTGACACAGTGGGGCAGCACCTCGGACCGCATAGGTCTATCTATTGAGCGTGTGTTTTTTTTTTTTTTTTCTTATTGAGTCATCATTCTTCTGACTAGTTTGATGCGGCCCGAATTCCTCTCCTGTGCCAACTTCTTCATCTCAGATTAGCACTTGCAACCTACGGCCTCGATTATAAGGGTTGCCCAGAAGATAATGCACCAAATTTTTTTTCTCAGCCGAAAACAATGCCACGAATGCGAAACGTTACGTACAGTGTGTATTGTTTGAAGTCTCCTGAGTGAGCGTGTCAAGTTTCCGTCACTTCCGACAGATAGCGTAGCTGTAGCACAGTTTCAAAATGGCGTCTGAAGGTGATGTACGTTACAAGCAACATGCCATCATCGAATTTCTCACTGCAGAGAAAGAAACTGTGGGGAATATTCACAAACGCTTGTGCAAAGTCTATGGAGCATCTGTTGTCGACAGAAGTACAGTTAGTCACTGGGCACGGAGGGTGAAGTCATCAGAAGGTTCAGCGTAGCTCCACGATTTGTAGCGGTCGGGGAGACCATCCACAGCTGTCACACCTGACATATTGCAGCGAGCTTCCACTCAGGCCATTAAAGGATGCCATTCGTGGAATACATTTTGAGGACGATGAGGAGGTGATTAACCTAATGAAGCACTGGCTCCGCCACCAGGGCAAGGATTGGTACTGACTGGGCATACATGCCCTTATTTTGCGCTGGAGGAAGGCCATAGAACGGGATGGAAATTGCATCGAAAAATACGGTGTGTAGATAAAACACCATTCTTTCGTGTGTGTAATTCTCATTATGTTCAATAAAGAATTGTCGAAGAAAAAAATGTGGTGCATTACTTTCTGGGCAACCGTCGTATTTGCCGGATGTATTCCAATCTCTGTCTTGCTTTATAGTTTTTACCCTCTACAGCTGCCTCTAGCATCATGGAAGTTATTCTGTGGCCAATTTTCAACATTCTCTGTAGCTCCACATCTCAAATACGTCAATTCTCTTCTTTTCCAGTTTTCCCACAGTCCATGTTTCACTATCATACGATGCTGTGCTCCACACGTACATCCTCAGAAATTTCTTCCCCAAATTAAGGCCTATGTTTGATACTAGTAGACTTCTCTTGACGAGAACTGCCCTTTTTGCCTTTGCTAGTCTGCATTTTATGTCCTCCTTGCTCCGTCCATCATGTGTTATTTTGCTGCCTAGAGAGCAGAATTCCTTAAATTTATCTGCTTAACGATCGCCAAAACTGATGTTAAGCTTCCCGTTGTTTGCATCTCTGCTACTTCTTATTACTCCCATCTTTCTTCGATTTACTCTCAGTCCGTATTCTGAACTCATTAAACTGATCATCCATTCAGCAAATCCTGTAATTCTTCTTCATTTACACTGAGGATAGCAATGTCATCAGCGAATCGTTTCATTGATATTCTTTCTTTTATTTCCGTCATTCCTTTTTAGATGTATAGATTGAATAGTAGGGGCGAAAGAGTGTCTTATACCCTTTTTCATTCGAGCACTTCTTTCTTCGTCTCCCGCTCTTATTGTTACCTCGTGCTTCTCGTGTATACTGTGTATTACCCATCTTTCCCTTTATCTTACCCCTTTTTTTCTCAGAATTTCGAACATCTTGCATCATTTGACATTGTCGAAAGCTTTTTCGAGTATGAACGTTTCTTGATTTTTCTTTAATCTTGCATCCATTATCAACCACAACGTCGGAACTGCTTCTCTGGTACCTTTACCTTTCCTAAAGCCAGACTGATCGTCATCTAACACATCCTCAGTTTTCTTTTCCAGTCTTCTGTATATTATTCTTGTGAGCAATTTGGATGCATGAGCTGTTAAGCTGATTGTGTGATAATTCTCGTACTTGTCTTCTCTTGCAATCTTCGGAATTGTGTGGATGATGTTTTTTTCCGAAAGTCAGGTGGTATAACGTCAGACATATACATTCTGCACACCAACGGGAATAGTCGTTTTCTCGCCAATTCGCACAGTGATTTCAGAAATTCTGATGGAATGTTGTCTATCCCATCTGTCTTTCAAAGCTGTTTCAAATTCTGGTTCCAGTACTGGATCCCCTATGTCTTCAATATCGACTCCTATTTCTTCTCCTATCACATCATCAGATGAGTCTTTCCCCTTATAGAGGCATTCAGTGTATTCTTTCCAACTACCTGCTCTCTCCTCTGCATTTAATAGTTGAATTTCCGTTTCACTCTTAATATTACTGTCATTGCTTTTAATTTCACCGAAGGTTGTTCACTTTTCTCTATCATGAGTCAGTCTTTCTATCATCTCTTTTTCGATTTCTTCTCATTTCTCATGCAGCCATTTCGCCTTAGCTTCCCTGCACTTCCTATTTATTTCATTCATAAATGGCTTGTATTTATGTATTCCTGTATTTCCCTGAAGATTTTTGAACTTTCTTCTTTCACCGATCAACTGAAGTATTTGTTCTATTACCTTTGGTTTCTACGCAGTTACCTTCTTTGCAATTACGTTTTTCTTTCCAACTTCTGTGAGCACCGGTTTTAGTGATATCAGTTCTCTTCATCTGAACTGCTTACTGAGCTATTCCTTGTCGCAGTGTCTACACTCCTGGAAATGGAAAAAAGAACACATTGACACCGGTGTGTCAGACCCACCATACTTGCTCCGGACACTGCGAGAGGGCTGTACAAGCAATGATCACACGCACGGCACAGCGGACACACCAGGAACCGCGGTGTTGGCCGTCGAATGGCGCCAGTTGCGCAGCATTTGTGCACCGCCGCCGTCAGTGTCAGCCAGTTTGCCGTGGCATACGGAGCTCCATCGCAGTCTTTAACACTGGTAGCATGCCGCGACAGCGTGGACGTGAACCGTATGTGCAGTTGACGGACTTTGAGCGAGGGCGTATAGTGGGCATGCGGGAGGCCGGGTGGACGTACCGCCGAATTGCTCAACACGTGGGGCGTGAGGTCTCCACAGTACATCGATGTTGTCGCCAGTGGTCGGCGGAAGGTGCACGTGCCCGTCGATCTGGGACCGGACCGCAGCGACGCACGGATGCACGCCAAGACCGTAGGATCCTACGCAGTGCCGTAGGGGACCGCACCGCCACTTCCCAGCAAATTAGGGACACTCTTGCTCCTGGGGTATCGGCGAGGACCATTCGCAACCGTCTCCATGAAGCTGGGCTACGGTCCCGCACACCGTTAGGCCGTCTTCCGCTCACGCCCCAACATCGTGCAGCCCGCCTCCAGTGGTGTCGCGACAGGCGTGAATGGAGGGACGAATGGAGACGTGTCGTCTTCAGCGATGAGAGTCGCTTCTGCCTTGGTGCCAATGATGGTCGTATGCGTGTTTGGCGCCGTGCAGGTGAGCGCCACAATCAGGACTGCATACGACCGAGGCACACAGGGCCAACACCCGGCATCAAGGTGTGGGGAGCGATCTCCTACACTGGCCGTACACCACTGGTGATCGTCGAGGGGACACTGAATAGTGCACGGTACATCCAAACCGTCATCGAACCCATCGTTCTACCATTCCTAGACCGGCAAGGGAACTTGCTGTTCCAACAGGACAATGCACGTCCGCATGTATCCCGTGCCACCCAACGTGCTCTAGAAGGTGTAAGTCAACTACCCTGGCCAGCAAGATCTCCGGATCTGTCCCCCATTGAGCATGTTTGGGACTGGATGAAGCGTCGTCTCACGCGGTCTGCACGTCCAGCACGAACGCTGGTCCAACTGAGGCGCCAGGTGGAAATGGCATGGCAAGCCGTTCCACAGGACTACATCCAGCATCTCTACGATCGTCTCCATGGGAGAATAGCAGCCTGCATTTCTGCGAAAGGTGGATATACACTGTACTAGTGCCGACATTGTGCATGCTCTGTTGCCTGTGTCTATGTGCCTGTGGTTCTGTCAGTGTGATCATGTGATGTATCTGACCCCAGGAATGTGTCAATAAAGTTTCCCCTTCCTGGGACAATGAATTCACGGTGTTCTTATTTCAATTTCCAGGAGTGTATATCCTCAGCGAACTTCATGCATATCTCTCCATTCCTTAGCACTTCCGTATCCCACTTCTTTTCGCGTTGATGCTTCCTAACTAGTCACTTAAACTTCAGCCTCCTCTTCACCACTACTGCATTGTGATCTGAGTTTATATCTATTCCTGAGTACACTGTGGAATCCAGAATGTAATCTAACTGAAATCTTCAAGTATTTCCCTACCTTTTCCAAATATAGCTCCTTCTCTCGTGATTGTTGAACAGAGTATTGACTATTAGTATCTGAAATTTATTGCCGAACTCAATTAGTCTTTTTCCTCTCTCATTCCTACTACCAAGCCCATAGTCTCCCATAACCCTTACTCCTTCCCATACAACCGCATCCCTATGGCTATTAGATGTTCATCTCCCTTTACGTACTGAATTACCCGTTCAATATCCTTGTACACTTTCTTTATCTCCTCATCTTCTTCTTGCGACGTCGGTATGCATACGTGAATTATTTGCTGTCAGTGTCGGTTTGCTGTCGATTCTGATCAGAATAACCCTATCCTTGAACCGTTCACAGTAACTCACTCTCTGGTATCCCTTCCTATTCATGATGAATCCTGCTCCCATTGTACGATTTTCTGCTGCTGTTGATATTACCCTATACTCGTCTGACCAGAAATCCTTGTCTTATTTCCATTTCACGTCAATGACCTCTACTCTCTAGACTGAGCCTTGGCGCTTCTCTTTTCAGATTTTCCAGCTTCCCTACCACGTTCAAGCTTCTGACATTCCACGCCCCGCCTATTAGAACTTTATCCTTTCGTTGACTATTCAGTCTTTTTCGCATGGCCACCTTCCCCTTGGCTGTCCTCTTCCAGAGATCCGAATGGTGGACTAGTCCGGAAGCTTTTGCCAATGGAGAGAGCAACTGACACCTTTTCAGTTACACGTCACATGTCCTCTGGACACACATTATGTGTCTCTAATGCCGTGGCTTCCATTGCCTTCTGCATAATCATGCCGTTGATTATTGCTGATTCATCCGCCTTTCAGGGGCAGTTTCCCACCCAAAGGGCAAAAGAGTGCCCCGAACCTCTGTCTGCTCCTCCGCCCTTTTTGACGATGCTGTTGAGAGAACGAAGGTGACTCCTTATGCTGGAACTCTTCGGCCGCATTTGCTAATGACTTTTATTTAAAATTTAAGCAGTAAAATAAATGTCGTGTGGATAGGGTTCGGTACCAGAAACTAGGACGTTTTAATTACGAAGCAAAGTCCCTATCCTCTTATTTTTCTTTTTTGCATTTTGTTTGTTATTGTCCCTTGCATTTGGTCGTGGCGCACGTCACGTGACACCCGCTGAAGTTCATCTTTGATCCCTTCACCCAGTTTTTTCATTACAGAGAGCAGTCAGCTCTTTGACCGAATACGCTGAGGTCCGTGCCGGCCCCCGGAAGCATGTGTGCTATTGATAATATAAAAACTGGTATGTTATGAGACCCCCAATAGACCAACTATAACAAGGGCCCAATACGTTAGCCGCCGGCTTCAACTACCGATCGTTAAAGGTCGGCATCATTCGGAACATTTCGTGTCGACTGTTCCCTGTTTCAGATTGCCGCCACCGTTGTTGTGTTGTCTGTGTGAGGGGGTGATAAACTGATTAATAACAAACATTGTACATATATATTTAAATGCATTATGCAATAGGAGACACGATCATAAACGTTTGCTAAATGTTTTGAATGCCACTTTTCTTGTACTCACTGCGACGTATTACATCAGTTTTAATTTACCTTCATACACTACTGGAAATTGAAATAAGAACACCGTGAATTCATTGTCCCAGGAAGGGGAAACTTTATTGACACATTCCTGGGGTCAGATACATCACATGATCACACTGACAGAACCACAGGCACATAGACACAGGCAACAGAGCATGCACAATGTCGGCACTAGTACAGTGTATATCCACCTTTCGCAGAAATGCAGGCTGCTATTCTCCCATGGAGACGATCGTAGAGATGCTGGATGTAGTCCTGTGGAACGGCTTGCCATGCCATTTCCACCTGGCGCCTCAGTTGGACCAGCGTTCGTGCTGGACGTGCAGACCGCGTGAGACGACGCTTCATCCAGTCCCAAACATGCTCAATGGGGGACAGATCCGGAGATCTTGCTGGCCAGGGTAGTTGACTTACACCTTCTAGAGCACGTTGGGTGGCACGGGATACATGCGGACGTGCATTGTCCTGTTGGAACAGCAAGTTCCCTTGCCGGTCTAGGAATGGTAGAACGATGGGTTCGATGACGGTTTGGATGTACCGTGCACTATTCAGTGTCCCCTCGACGATCACCAGTGGTGTACGGCCAGTGTAGGAGATCGCTCCCCACACCATGATGCCGGGTGTTGGCCCTGTGTGCCTCGGTCGTATGCAGTCCTGATTGTGGCGCTCACCTGCACGGCGCCAAACACGCATACGACCATCATTGGCACCAAGGCAGAAGCGACTCTCATCGCTGAAGACGACACGTCTCCATTCGACCCTCCATTCACGCCTGTCGCGACACCACTGGAGGCGGGCTGCACGATGTTGGGGCGTGAGCGGAAGACGGCCTAACGGTGTGCGGGACCGTAGCCCAGCTTCATGGAGACGGTTGCGAATGGTCCTCGCCGATACCCCAGGAGCAAGAGTGTCCCTAATTTGCTGGGAAGTGGCGGTGCGGTCCCCTACGGCACTGCGTAGGATCCTACGGTCTTGGCGTGCATCCGTGCGTCGCTGCGGTCCGGTCCCAGGTCGACGGGCACGTGCACCTTCCGCCGACCACTGGCGACAACATCGATGTACTGTGGAGACCTCACGCCCCACGTGTTGAGCAATTCGGCGGTACGTCCACCCGGCCTCCCGCATGCCCACTATACGCCCTCGCTCAAAGTCCGTCAACTGCACATACGGTTCACGTCCACGCTGTCGCGGCATGCTACCAGTGTTAAAGACTGCGATGGAGCTCCGTATGCCACGGCAAACTGGCTGACACTGACGGCGGCGGTGCACAAATGCTGCGCAGCTAGCGCCATTCGACGGCCAACACCGCGGTTCCTGGTGTGTCCGCTGTGCCGTGCGTGTGATCATTGCTTGTACAGCCCTCTCGCAGTGTCCGGAGCAAGTATGGTGGGTCTGACACACCGGTGTCAATGTGTTCTTTTTTCCATTTCCAGGAGTGTATTTGCCGGCCGGAGTGGACGAGCGGTTCTAGGCGCTACAGTCTGGAACCGCGCGACCGCAACGGCCGCAGGTTCGAATCCTGCCTCGGGCATGGATGTGTGTGATGTCCTTAGGTTAGTTAGGTTTAAGTAGTTCTAAGTTCTAGGGGACTGATGACCTCAGAAGTTAAGTCCCATAGTGCTCAGAGCGATTTGAACCATTTTTTACCTTCATATTCCTTGCTATAAATATATACTGTATTTAAAGATGACCATCTACATGCGCATTCAAAACTCCATGTTACTTCTATGCAGTCCTAAAACATCGACCGCACACTGACCAGTGCAGCGCCTGACCAGTGCAGCGCCGCGAAACGGCATCAAGAAGGCGCTGATCCGCCAGCCAGTGGAAAGATTGGGTCTAGCGGTTCTAGGCGCTCAGTCCGGAACCGCGCGACTGCTACGGTCGCAGGTTCGAATCCTGCCTCGGGCATGGATGTGTGTGATGTCCTTAGGTTAGTTAGGTTTAAGTAGTTCTAAGTTCTTGGGGACTGATGACCTAAGATGTTAAGTCCCATAGTGCTCAGAGCCATTTGGAAAGAGTGGGCAATGGCAAACCTCCAGGAAGACGGAGTTCAGCACACTTGTCAACGCTGGCTTAATCGGTCGCCGATCACTGGTCGGCCCCAGTTCGGTCGCAGACCTCGAGAACATCAGTACTGAGTAATGGGAAGACGATACTTAGACTGCATTCTACGAGTAGTAATAGTGTGTGAAAGTAACTGCTTGTATGAGACACAGGACATCAAGCCATCCCATAACAAGAAGCTAAATTATGCTTCTTTCCTTTTTTGAAATAAATTGTTCTATTAATCTGGAAATGTTTTGTACAGATGATTTTGGATTCCTGCAGCCGACCATTGCAACTTCTTCCTTGCTTGTGTCAGTGCTGACTGCCACAGTGGCCAACACAACAAATTCTGCATCAAAATTTACACCATCGCAGCTGGCTGCTACGAGTGGCGCATGCTCGTCATTTGTCGGTCCTGGAAGCCAAACAGCAAAACATCCCCCTCCCCGCTCCTCTGATGCCGCAGTTGCTGCCCTACTTACCCCTCTGCCCCTGAGGAAAATGGCCAACTTGCTCACGGCCGAAATCAATCAAAATTAAGCACATCTTAAAATATTATCTCTATAATTATTCTAGTTTGTTACTGAGAAGGAAAACTAACTCTTAACGTTAGATGACGTTTCTGCACTCGCCTGTTAGCAGCTAGATGCATGTTTAGTATAAAATATAGCCGAGAACCTCAGGCAGCACGAATACTTGATTAGAGCCGCATGCGGCCCACAGTTTGACGACCACTGGTTTAGATGACAGTGAAAGTGAAACTGTTTTTTTACTGTCGCAAACAAAAATAGTTAAGGAGTATTGGATAGTGAGTGTAATGATTCTGCAACATATATACTTCACACGGTATCCTTAGTGTTCGCTTCTAATGAATAAAACCTTTATTTACTTCAGATACAGTTCTTCCCCCCCCCCCCCCCCCCGCACTCCTCCCCTCCCCTTCAAGAGAAAATTATGCAAGACAGCGTGGAGTGAAAATACGGGAAATGAGCCAATACTCTTCTCAGGCCAACACAATGAAGGACACTTCTATGGACATAAAATACTGAACTGAGTGTGACAAAACGCACAGCTCTTCTTTGAACCTTTGCTATCATTACTATTAATTCTATCCGGTAAGGACGCAGACTGATGAGCAAAACTCAAGAATTGGCCGAAGGAGTGTTTTCCAAGCCATGCCTTTCATGGATAAATTACTTTACCGCAGGATTCTTATAATGAATCTCAATCTTGAATCCGCTTGTTCCTGTATGACTGGATTTATGTGACCGTTCCGCCTCAAGTCACTCCAGACAATTTTACTCCTACGCATTTCACACTTGTCGGTGTTTCTGGTGGTACATCGCACATTGTGTAATCAAACAGCACTCGATGTCTCCACATATGTACGCAGAATATGTTACATTTATTACCTTGAGGATCAGCTACCAATTTGTAAGCCCATCGCCAATGCTCTGCAGGTCTTCCTGCATTTAGCTAAAGTCTTCTGGTATTGCAACCCTTCTACAGACAATATCCGCAGACAATTTCCGATGTTACCTACTTACTCATTTATATGTAATGTGAACAGTAACGAGCAGATGCAAAAATAGGGCCATGGGGGTCATGACCCTACCCCCCCCCCCCCCCCCGAAAAAAAAACACGCAAAAGCAGTGAACTAACAGCTGACATTTACACTTTAAACTTTTTATATAGGGTGTTCAAATATTCATTCTCCAAGCTGACAGATATCACGAGATACCCAACAAGTATTTTTCGTTAAATAATCAGTTGTCGAAAACGCATACTGAGTGAGCTCTATGCATGAGTAAGTGCATGGAACAGAAGATAAAAACCATATTCTTCAAACGTCGTTACACCAAAGTTGATCTGAGCTACATGGTATTCTGGCGTTCGCATTGAGGTAGTGAACAGCATGGGGTGCTGTAATGGCCGATTCACGGTCGCAGTACTACATAAAATGGAGCGCTACACATAAAGAAAACTGCGAGAATTTATTTCTCTGGGGCTACATAAAAGCTGAATCATACTATACCCCTGCGGACGCACAGAAGCAATTAATTACAAGAATTCTTGCAGCGGCCACACATATACTTAACATGCCACACACTTTCCAACGGACTCGGAGTGCCCTGTTACGTTGATAATGGCTCTGCGCTGAAGATAATGATGCTCATTTTGAACATCTATTGTGACAATACAGAACAATAAACAAATAAAACACATTAACATTGATTTGCACCCAATCACATCCTGGATACTCAGTAAGCAAGCACGACACTTCATTGCTTAATGAAGTATATTTGTTGCAGTCTCCGTCATCAAATCTGTCAGTTTGGGCATTAAATGTTTGAGCACCTTGTTGATTTTATTGTTATTGTTATTAAAATTCTAGGCATATATGGCAGAATAAATGTGGAGGTGACGGCGCATTATGTTTTTGAGGAGGGTGGGGGGGGGGGGGGTGGATGATCAAGAGAGACAATGACATTCTGAACCCCCCCCCCCCCCATAACCGAACTGTGGACCCGCGTCTGCCTGTAACTCCCCCTTCGAGCGTCCCTGAAATTAGCTTTAGAACTAAAGATTTCATCCCGTTAAGACCGACATGTTGATATCTGTCTGCTGGGTAGTCCACAATTCACTTTTGAATCTATACCGGTACTCAATAATTTCTTATGTCGTTCACTAAGCAACAATGTGGAACTGAATTAAATGCCTTCCGGAAGTCAAGAAACACAGCATTGATCTGGACGCCATTGTATACAGCGCTCTGAGTTCATGGACCAACAGGAACAGAGCGAGCTGAATTTCACAGTATCTCTGTGGAAATCATGCTGATTCATATAGAGGAATGTCGTTCTCCAAAAGGATGTAAGGTGGCTATAATTTCGCACCTTACAAGCACTCTTCCACATACTTTGCCGTGATCTACAAACACAACTAGGTATCATGTGATAGGTTGTACATCGGATATATGAATATACAGGGTGATTCAAAAAGAATACCACAACTTTAGGAATTTAAAACTCTGCAACGACAAAAGGCAGAGCTAAGCACTATCTGTCGGCGAATTAAGGGAGCTATAAAGTTTCATTTAGTTGTACATTTGTTCGCTTGAGGCGCTGTTGACTAGGCGTCAGCGTCAGTTGATGCTAAGATGGCGACCGCTCAACAGATCTGGAGATCTGGAGATGTTAGAGAATTGGCTGTTCCCTCAGCTCGAACAAGAAGCACAACAATTCATATTTCAGCAGGATGGAGCGCCACCACATTGGCACTTATCTGTCCGTAACTACCTGAACGTCAACTACCCGAGACGATGGATCGGCCGCCAGGCAGCCCGTGACAGAGCACTTCATCACTGGCCTCCAAGAAGCCCTGATCTTACCCTCTGCGATTTTTTCTTATGGGGGTATGTTAAGGATATGGTGTTTCGGCCACCTCTCCCAGCCACCATTGATGATTTGAAACGAGAAATAACAGCAGCTATCCAAACTGTTACGCCTGATATGCTACAGAGAGTGTGGAACGAGTTGGAGTATTGGGTTGATATTGCTCGTGTGTCTGGAGGGGGCCATATTGAACACCTCTGAACTTGTTTTTGAGTGAAAAAAAAACTTTTTAAATACTCTTTGTAATGATGTATAACAGAAGGTTATATTATGTTTCTTTCATTAAATACACATTTTTAAAGTTGTGGTATCCTTTTTGAATCACCCTGTATAAAGGAGACAGCCATTGTCACGTATGCCTTGTAAATAACAGTTAACGTCTATTGCATGAAAGGTGATGGTGTGTCTTTATTATCGTTGAGGTTGGAACGACAGTGGAAATGAAATGGCAGGCGGAACTCAGACCCTGGGTGGAAGGCCCACATACGTGTGTTGGTCCAGCTTAAACACAGGAAGCAGCTCAAAAAATGGCTCTGAGAACTATGGGACTTAACCCATTAAGTACCAGTGTCCTATTTTGAGGACAGAGCACATATTTATTTATAAATACATAATAAATTATTAATTTGCATCTATTACTGTTCTACGTCATTTGTTGATGCATTTTATAACAAATATATGCTTAGAGAAAATTAAAAGCAATAAATCCTACCATTTATTGATTATTGAATACTAAGGCACAATTTTCGTTATCGACAATTTAGTAATATTTGAAATATGTGGCAAAGATCTTTTTGCGATTATTTATAGTCAAGAATGTGTGTTTTAAACTACTTGCATTGTTAGCTCAATTGGAGTTATATTCATTGTTCTCCATTGTTATAAAATTTGGTGTACTCGAAATAGGATACTGGGACTTGGTGTTATCATTTCAGTTGTTTGTATTGCTGCATGTTCCAATATGAAACTCTGCTACTGCTGATGTATTTTCTGATTAGAACGTGGTAATTTTACCAGATTTTGTTGCTGAGGTAAGTAACGAACCCTCTTTTATATATAAATTACAGGATATGAAGTTACTTTGAAATTTACAGTGTATTATGTAAGTATATTTATGAATATCTTACCCATTGTTAATTAATACAGTTCAAGATGGACAGTTTATCCGAGGCAAGCCTATTACATTTGGCTATAAATTGTGGTCTCTTTGTGGAGCAAGTGGCTACTGTTCCAAATTTGATTTATACTGTGGAAAGAATTCAGAAGATAGTGCAAGGGATGAACTACTATTGGGATCAAGAGTAGTCCTAAACATGTTGGACTGCATTGAAAAACCCGAGAATCATTGTGTGTACTTTGACAATTTCTGCACTAGTAGAGGTCTTCTGATTCATCAGAGAAATTTGGGTTTTCGAGCAACTGGGACTCTCAGAGAGAATCGAGTCGGTGACTGTCCACTACTGACCAGCAACGAACTGAAAAAGACAGTTCGAGGAAACTATGACTACCAGTTCGACAGGAATGGTGAAGTCTTATTTCTTCGATGGCATGACAACAGATGCGTTACAATTGATACAAATTTTGACCAAGTTGAACCTTTGGGAGCAGCTACGCGGTACAGTAAACAAGCAAGTAAGAAGACACAAGTGCAACAACCTGCCGTTTTGAAGTTGTATAACGCGTACATGGGAGGTGTTGACCATGACTGGTTAGCTGGAAAATATGCGATGGTAAGTAGAGGGAAAAAATGGTACTGGGTCCTATTACACGTTTGCTGGAAATGGCCCTCATAAAGGCCTGACTCTTCTACAGACTAGTACATGGGAAAAATGCACAGGATTTACTGGATTTCAGACGTACTGTTACAGTTACATACCTGAAATTGTACACTGGAAGACCGAATATTGGACGTCTAATGGAATACCCATCAAGTCCGTTGAGAGTGATAACAGACATCAGGTTTGATGGAATTGGTCATATGATTGACAAAAGAAGCACGCAAAGAAGATGTGTAAGAACTAAATGCAATGGGAAACCAAAAACATATTGTGTTAAATCCAGTGTAACACTGTGTGTGAAGTGGATTGTACGATTTCACAAGAAATAAATAGTTGAGAATAGAATACAGTTTAGTACGCTATACGATACTGTTAGATCCCAGTGTCCTATTTTGAGGACAGCCATTATATCAGCATGTATAAATATTTTTTGGCTATTTTTGTACTTATTGTGGTTCATACACTATCTACATTATAACTAAGGAATAAAAAATTCAATTTAAAAAAATTAATTTGGGACTTAATGGGTTAACATTTGAGGTCATCAGTTCCCTAGAACTTACAACTACTTAAACCTAACTAACCTAAGGACATCACACACATCCACGACCAAAGCACCATTCGAACCTGCGAACGTAGCAACCACGTGGTTCCGGAATGAAGCGCCTAGAACCGCTCGGCCACTGCGGCCTGCGAGTGAATGGAAATGTTAAACATTTCCAGTCTATGGCACAATAGAGTCGCAATCGGCCGGTTTTGTAGCCGAACGGGAAGGATTATACTTCGGAAACTACGAAAATATTGGACGCCGCTGAGAGGAACGAAGAAGTGGCATCTTGGAAACCATGCAGGCTGGGTTATTTCCAAGGATTTTTACTCAGAAGTGTACCATTGTATGAGTATAGGTATTTACTCGCAAACTTTCCGCCCTGGACGACAAAAGAGTAAAATATAGCTGGTCGGCGTTCGGAAGAATCTGTAGAGAGGGAGAATATTCCGTGGTTTTGGGAATGTGATTCGTTTTCGGAATTACGATGGTGGGGAGCTGAGCCTTGCTGGGAGGCCAGCGGTGGAGAGACGAGGTCTTCCGTTGAGAGCGCCCATGTGTGATGGTCACTCAATATCAGCTTTGCTGTTATGGACGGACTTGCTGTCTTTGCTTTCAGGAGAGTTTATAGTTGGAACAGTTAGGCACTGTACTGTTACAAACCTATATGATTCTGGACTTCAACTCCAGGTTGGAAGTCGTCGTTGAGTACATAACGTTCAGTAATTGAGAGCACTTCCTCTGCCTATACTTACGTTGAGTCATTATCTAAACTCCGTCCTTGTGGCTGTTAGTTCGCGTTTCTCGTCTGTAAGTCACAGAGAGGAGAAGACAGTATTATAGGATATTAGTCACAGGACCGCCTTCTGCCGTCCTAGTGTTTTAAAGAGTTTATTTGTGGCTGGAGTTCTTTCATCATCTCAGACGAGTATGAGAACCATCACTTCGACGCACCAGACGCAGTACATACGGTGACATCGCAGATTACTTCGGCTTATTAAGGCTATAAAAGCTAAACAGCTGTGATCATGTTAGTTTATTTCCACTGAGGTTCCACACCACCATAGATCATCTTTGAAAGTAGTGTCTTTTAGTGCTTGGCACATAGATGATGTCAGTCATTTCGCGTTATTGATATTAGACGGTGCAGTCATAATAAGGGGCAAAGTTGGGCAATTGATTAGTATTTTTACTTAATAAATGTAAACTTTGTAATATAAAGGGTTTTTTAATCTACGATAAATATATAAGCAGGAACAACGTTTATCATTTAGTAGGATTAGTTGCCTTCATCATTCATTTATGTTTAGATTGTAATTTATAGAATTAAGAGATCCTAAGATCTGATTCAGGGGGCAGTCAGAGAGGGCCAAATTTTCGTTTTAGCGTTTATTATTCTCCATTGTGCACATTCATTTTACACCCGCTGGAGTATCATCTTGGAAGTATCATAATACATGGAGCACAAAACGTGTTAGATACTTCTGCAATGGACTGATGTCAAGGCTATGACTCTGTGTAAAGTACCGTAAAACTTGTTCCCTCCTCTGATTGCCTAACTACTGCACCACAAAGCGTGAACACACTGAGCCGTAACTCATTTTCGGGTTATTTTAAGGGGAGCCGGAATGATCCATCTCCTCCATCTTAATTTTAGCAAATAGAAGGAACATTTTTTCTAAAACCATTAAACATATTCCTCTGAAATTTGGACCATATGTTCAGTGAATATTTCTCTACAAAGTTATAATGGCATGTTAAGAAATATTTAGTGGTTTTTGTTTTACAATTTTTTTAAACAGATGCTTATTTTTTCCTAAAATTTTGCACTTTTTCTTCTATAACTCTTGAATTATACAATATTTTTTACAATTTGTTATAAAAATGAAGGAAAAGAAGTAAACATAATTGTGGATAAATTTCATTGATATACTGTTAGCAGTTTTTGAGAAAATGTCCCTCAAAGATGAAAATTTTAAAGTTACAGGAAATGGCTTCCAAAGTTTTTTAATACATTCCTGCCCCATCTGATGGATTATCAGCATCCTCTTCTTTTTCCAGTGTTAGTTTCATTTTCACTGGTCTTTTCTTCCCTTTTGCTGCACGTTGTAGGGTTTTGTCTCTTCTTCCTGCACCTCTTAGTCTTTCTTCATCAATTAGGCGCATTGTGGAAATGGTGTTGTGTCCTGGTTGGAAGCCTAAACGTTTCAGCACATCACATTTGACAATGTTTCCTTCATTGTATGTTGCCACTAAAATGCAATGTTTTATCTGTACAAACGCTCTTTTGGGAATCCTAATCCAAATTAAATTATTTACACGTTCCTTTGGATTTTGTGTTTTCCCATGTAAACACTTTTCCAATAACCTTGGCTGTGATAAATCTCTGAATATGGGCTTAATCACATCAATTACAGCATTTGGCAAACTATTTTTATGGGCATATTGCTTTCGTGATTGGCACTTACACCATGAGTGCATGTTGTGGGTGCTCATTTGTTGATACAGTATTAAAAAAAATGCCCATACTGCTCTCCTCATATGCTCAATGCTTCTTGTAGATTGCCTAGTTGCACACCCATAAT
Source organism: Schistocerca nitens (assembly GCF_023898315.1). Lineage (NCBI taxonomy): Eukaryota > Metazoa > Arthropoda > Insecta > Orthoptera > Acrididae > Schistocerca > Schistocerca nitens. The sequence goes on along the minus strand of NC_064620.1, from coordinate 514,780,414 downwards.
ACCTCTGCAATCTATGAGTTGCTTCATCTGTCAATCTTCCTCCTCCTCCAAGGATCTTACCATCAATAAGCTTCTGGGATCCTAATGTCGGCTTTAGTTTGCGCAAGTGAGCCCCCATGCACTTCTGCACATGTCCAATGCACTCCTTTTTTTTAATGTGAGTTTCATTGCCATAAGGTTTGAGTTCCTCTACAGCTTTATATCCCTTAGAATCACCATCTCATAGACAGTTAGTGTATCGTACATTATACCACTCCTGTAATCTGGAAAAAATTGCTTTCACTTCACTTGTGCCGTGAAAATTTGCTTCACAACTTTCAGTATGTTCGTCCTTGGTATTGCCCTTACATCTACAATGTTTTGAGAGAATAGCAACATCAATTACTTTGCAACTGTCTCCACTGGTAGCTGTCACAACTCCATTTAGAGATTTATGACCTCTACATCGCCATGATCCATCTAAAGCAACAGTTAAATCTCTACAATTCCCATTATCTGTCACAGCTTCTTGAACTGCTTTCTTCATTGTTGCTTGAGCAATATCTTCAGCAGAAGATCCGACCAATTCATTATAAAATCCATCTTGCTTGGTGGTTTTGGCAAGTTCATAATTTCACATAACATTGTCCCTGCAGCACTGCCCTTGCCAATGCAACGCAAGCCATCACTAGCCTAACATTTATATCATACACTTTCTTTCCACTATTACCACTATGAGAAATACTGATAGAATTAGAAAACGAAACTTCTGCAGCACATTTATTACACTTCAATGCCATTTTACATTCCAAACCATGTGAGAAGTTATTTCCAATTCCAGTCCACTTTCTTTGCAATCTTGGCATAATACGTTGTGTTTCAAAATATTAAAGAGGAAGGAAATGTTAATTATTTCATTCATAGCATTACTGTCACTTTCATAGTTTTCAAAATTTTCTTTGCTGTCACAAAGTTTCTTGCTGGAAGAAGTTCTATCACATTCATTTGGAGTAGTCGGTGAAGCAGTCTGAGCAGTATCTCCCTTCGAAACAACAAAAGATTTCTTCTTCCACGCATTGTGCCTTTTCTTAAACACTTGATTGCTGAAACGGGGCATATTGATATCCACAAACCAAATACGTAAAACAGGTACGAGCAAAATTCGTCAAATACTCAAAATTGAACAGCTAAACAACACAAAGCAAACTCCACAAGTCAACACACATGGTATAGCGTTTATGTTTACCGAAATGAACAGTCACAGAGATAAAGCCATACAACGTTGGATAACAAAACACTGTCTAATTCCGCAAAGATACCCTGCTTGCAGCCAGCGAGCGGTATGTCAACTTTGCAGCGATAAAAAACACACTTAGAATTCACTTAGAATGGTGAAACTTGATTTGTTTTATTCAGAAAACTGCAAATAATTTTATAATAAAAAACAAAAAAAACGTTAATTTTGTCATTTTCATCGTTCTGGCTCCCCTTAAGTTCTCTTCGTATGTGCATCGTAAATTGTCTCCAATCACAGCCATCCGCAACGGGAGGCAAAAGAAGGACACTCACTCTCTCCCAGAATCTGGGGTATAGGCTTTATACAAGGTAATATTTTGCACCGTCTTCAAATACTATCGATGAGATGAGATGAAACAAAAAGAAGTCTAATGAACTCATGTCCGGGAATGCATGGTTTCCACGCTACAGTCCATTTATTGAATCATATTTTGTTCGGTCTAATACGCGCTCTACCATGCAGCTACAGTTACAGTATGCATGGTTTCCTCGTGGAGTGTAGTACTGTTCCTCATTCGTCATGCCCTAGCTCCCTCTCCTGCCATAGCGATCGGTAATGTTGTGTCCGATTCACATCTCTTGGTGACTCATCTTGTAGTGGATGTGATACAGCGTTGTACACAATGGTTCCGTATTAGAATCGAGGGCTTGCCGACATGATGTTTACTTAACGGAAATGTCAATGGTAATGAGCAGCAAGGTTTTATCAGGAGACCTATCCCCACCGAATAAAACCACATCTTTCAATGTTTGCAGGTCGCTTTGAGCATCTGTTGTTCTGAGGAGTACGTATTCTGTTGTGAAGGTCATGCAGTCATTAATATGGACATTATTGTTGTCATTGGTTACTACTGTGCAACATATGAGTGGTCGTTTTACATGTAGTATAAATGACAAGTAGATGTTGTGTTGTTGTACTGTGCTGTCATCTTTAGCATCTTGAAATTGGTTTTGTCTTTGTAGTTATTCTGTCCTATGACAGGTCATTTGTTTCAACTGTCTAATTCTTAATTGTCTAACTACATATTTGTTATGTTCAGCGTTACAAAATGTTGTAAATGTAGGGTACATGTGACCTAAGAAACAGTGTATATTACAGTATGAAATGTCAGAATGAAATTAAAAAATTAAAAAAGAATGCACTCCAATCCAGGATTGAACACACTGACCCAAAACTCTATCCACTGCGCCAACTGTACAGCACAACTAATCCGTGCTGCAGAGGTAGTTACCATACATGTGGTTACAGTGTTGCCAGATTGCCTCTCTTTAACGTCCTTTTTCTGCCGGATATACTCGCTGGGCGAAATTTTTGTGACACACATTTTTTTATTGCTGGCATGTCAGGAGTCACGCTGCGAAGCCCGAGTGCACGAATTTCGCTTCACCCAGTATATATAGAAACTCCTGGAAGTTACGCCTGTACCTACCATCATTCATTTTTCTTGTTTTATCAACAACGAGAAACCCATACTGTGAATGATCCCAGCAATCAGTACATATCTTTACAAAATCATTGAACGACATGTCAGTTACTACATGTGTATGGTAAATGTATTTTAAATTCAGATTGTCTTCATTGAAGGCTGAAATGAGGTTGGCCTTATCCCTAACCAATTGATGAGGGATTCTCGAATGTTTTTGGCTTAGATAAAATACATCAGCACCCATATGACGACCGAAACAGAAATATTTTCGATTTAGGGTTTGGTTTTCCACAGCAACACTGTCAAATACGATCACAATGTTTGGCTTTACTTTTTCAGGTGGGGGATATCACTGCTTTCACCGAATCTCGTGTATGTAACGCCTTTTACACTGCACAGCATCTCCTGTAATAGCTGATACTTGCACTGAAATAGTGATTTTGAGAATACACAAACATGTTCAAATCGGGCTCCATCTCCGTGTGTTAGCAGCATCATGAGGACATTAGTCTTGCCACAATTGGATGGACCTACAATAATTGCTCATACACTCCTGGAAATGGAAAAAAGAACACATTGACACCGGTGTGTCAGACCCACCATACTTGCTCCGGACACTGCGAGAGGGCTGTACAAGCAATGATCACACGCACGGCACAGCGGACACACCAGGAACCGCGGTGTTGGCCGTCGAATGGCGCTAGCTGCGCAGCATTTGTGCACCGCCGCCGTCAGTGTCAGCCAGTTTGCCGTGGCATACGGAGCTCCATCGCAGTCTTTAACACTGGTAGCATGCCGCGACAGCGTGGACGTGAACCGTATGTGCAGTTGACGGACTTTGAGCGAGGGCGTATAGTGGGCATGCGGGAGGCCGAGTGGACGTACCGCCGAATTGCTCAACACGTGGGGCGTGAGGTCTCCACAGTACATCGATGTTGTCGCCAGTGGTCGGCGGAAGGTGCACGTGCCCGTCGACCTGGGACCGGACCGCAGCGACGCACGGATGCACGCCAAGACCGTAGGATCCTACGCAGTGCCGTAGGGGACCGCACCGCCACTTCCCAGCAAATTAGGGACACTGTTGCTCCTGGGGTATCGGCGAGGACCATTCGCAACCGTCTCCATGAAGCTGGGCTACGGTCCCGCAAACCGTTAGGCCGTCTTCCGCTCACGCCCCAACATCGTGCAGCCCGCCTCCAGTGGTGTCGCGACAGGCGTGAATGGAGGGACGAATGGAGACGTGTCGTCTTCAGCGATGAGAGTCGCTTCTGCCTTGGTGCCAATGATGGTCGTATGCGTGTTTGGCGCCGTGCAGGTGAGCGCCACAATCAGGACTGCATACGACCGAGGCACACAGGGCCAACACCCGGCATCCTGGTGTGGGGAGCGATCTCCTACACTGGCCGTACACCACTGGTGATCGTCGAGGGGACACTGAATAGTGCACGGTACATCCAAACCGTCATCGAACCCATCGTTCTACCATTCCTAGACCGGCAAGGGAACTTGCTGTTCCATCAGGACAATGCACGTCCGCATGTATCCCGTGCCACCCAACGTGCTCTAGAAGGTGTAAGTCAACTACCCTGGCCAGCAAGATCTCCGGATCTGTCCCCCATTGAGCATGTTTGGGACTGGATGAAGCGTCGTCTCACGCGGTCTGCACGTCCAGCACGAACGCTGGTCCAACTGAGGCGCCAGGTGGAAATGGCATGGCAAGCCGTTCCACAGGACTACATCCAGCATCTCTACGATCGTCTCCATGGGAGAATAGCAGCCTGCATTGCTGCGAAAGGTGGATATACACTGTACTAGTGCCGACATTGTGCATGCTCTGTTGCCTGTGTCTATGTGCCTGTGGTTCTGTCAGTGTGATCATGTGATGTATCCGACCCCAGGAATGTGTCAATAAAGTTTCCCCTTCCTGGGACAATGAATTCACGTTGTTCTTATTTCAATTCCCAGGAGTGTATGTTACAAAAAATATCAAATGACTAGAACAATTACGAAGAAAATAAAAACAACAAAAAAACGCTCAGATCGTTAGCTTGCTAGTCACTGAGGTTACCCTGATCGAGATCGAATCTTTTGCGGCATATTACAACCGTACACTAACCTCGCTGAATGTTATTATTGGTGGTTTTTGACCGTCATTTGGGCAAATTCTGGGCTGGCCCCCACTCTCCGCCTCTGAAATTCAATACGCGAGCTGATCACGTACGATACACAGCACAAAGCTCACACGATTCACAGACAGATGGCCCAGACGACTTCTGCCCCCAAGAGGACGTATGTGTTGAGTGAAACTGAACTCAATCGTCGAACTTTCAAGAGTGTGTTAAAGCTCTCTTTAAATCGATGTCCTCAAGTTTGCATTCAGTACTGCTCAGTCCTATCTACGGTTTTGTTTTCCCGAAGTACCGCATTACTTGTGCAGTAACAGTGCTACGCTATATGTTTACTGATGGGGTGTTGGCGGATAGTCACCTCGTGTATGGACTGACGAATGGAATGAAAGTGCAGCACAATGAGGCAAAGTTGAGCGGTTTCTGCAGCAACGCCACCCACGGCAGCTGTACACAGGATGGGTGCCTACGGTAAGCAAATCCTGTGTTTTGTGAAACGATCATCATCATAGAATGAGAGAAATCGGAGAGTGCACGGAAATACTGAAGTGTTCCGTTTTTCCTGCGTGCTGTTCAGGAGTGGAACGGCAGAGAAATACCTGGAACGTGGTTCGATGAATCCTCTGCCAGTCACTTAATTCCTATTTGCAGAGTAGTCATACGAATGTAGATGCAGATGTAGCTATTTAGTTTTTTACCCCAGCTACCTTTATTTCTGAGAAAATATCTGCACAACAGTGAAAAAGCGTATACACTATTGGCCATTAAAATTGCTACACCAAGAAGAAATGCAGATGATAAACGGGTATTCATTGGAGAAATATATTATACTAGAACGGACATACGATTACATTTTCACGCAATTTGGGTGCATAGATCCTGAGAAATCAGTACCCAGAACAACCACCTCTGACTGTAATAACGGCCTTGATACGCCTGGGCATTGAGTCAAACAGCGCTTGGATGGCCTGTGCAGGTACAGCTGCAGCTTCAACACGATACCACAGTTCATCAAGAGTAATGACTGGCGTATTGTGACGAGCCAGTTGCTCGGCCACCATTGGCCAGACGTTTTCAATTGGTGAGAGATTTGGAGAATGTGCTGGCCAGGGCAGCAGTCGAACATTTTCTGTATCCAGGAAGGCCCGTACAGGACCTGCAATATGAGGTCGTGCATTATCCTGCTGAAATGTAGGGTTTCGCAGGGATCGAATGAAGGGTAGAGGCACGGATCGTAACACATCTGAAATGTAACGTCCACTGTTCAAAGTGCCATCAATACGAACAAGAGGTGACCGAGACGTGTAACCAATGGCACCCCATACCATCACACCGGTTGTTGCGCCAGTATGGCGATGACGAATACACACTTCCACTGTGCGTTCACCACGATGTCGCCAAACACGGATGCGACCATCATGATGCTGTAAACAGAACCTGGGTTCATCCGAAAAAATGACATTTTGCCATTCGTGCACCCAGGTTCATCGTTGAGTACACCATCGCAGGCGCTCCTGCCTGTGATGCAGCGTTAAGGGTAACCGCAGCCATGGTCTCCGAGCTGATAGTCCATGCTGCTGCAAACGTCGTCGACTGCTAGTAATACTAGGCCGTTGGGATCCAGCACGGCGTTTCGTATTACCCTCCTGAACCCACCGATTCCATATTCTGCTAACAGTCATTTGATCTCGACCAACGCGAGCAGCAATATCGCGATACGATAAACCGCAATCGCGATAGGCTACAATCCGACCTTTATCAAAGTCGGAAACGTGGTGGTACGCATTTCTCCTCCTTACAGGAGGTATCACCACAAAGTTTCACCAGGCAACGCCGGTCAACTGTTGTTTGTGTATGAGAAATCGGTTGGAATCTTTCCTCATGTCAGCACGTTGTAGGTGTCGCCATCGGCGCCAACCTGGTGTGAATGCTCTGAAAAGCTAATCATTTGCATATCACAGCATCTTCTTCCTGTCGGTTAAATTTCGCGTCTGTAGCACGTCATCTTCGTGGTGCAGCAATTTCAATGGCCAGTAGTGTAATATGTAATCACCAAAAACTATGTTAGTGGGCGTCAACAAAATATTTTCACAATCTGTGGATGAAGTTGCTGATTAAAATTTCGTGAGAAGCTCCTACCGCAACGAAAAACGCCTTTGTTTTGATGATTTCCACCCCAATTCGCATTGTCACATCCGTGCCACTTTCTCTCCTCTTCGTGATAATACAAAAGGAGCTGCCCTTCTTTCGACGTTTTCGGTGTCCTCTGTCGATCCTATCTGATGCAGATCACATTACCGCACAGCAATACTCCAGAGAAGAGCAGACAAGCGTAGTGTTAGCAGTCTTTTAGTAAGCCTGTTACATTTTATAAGCGTTCTGTCTTTTGTTTCCTTTCCCCACTTCTGAGCAGATAAAAATCGACACAAACTGTTCCAAATGGTGCTGACTTCGATTAGTATACTTAGCGGCCGGGAACCGACTTATGCCACATTTACTACGGACAGTCAACTGGGGCCTCGTAACATACTAATTTATATACAAGTGGCCAATAAAAATATGCAAACGCCAAAAACGCAGCACACTGCCATACCTAATACGTTGGAGAAACCCTTTGGCATTTAAAACAGCTTCCAGTCGTCTCGGAATGGATAAATACAGGTCGTGCATGGTTCTCAAGGGAATCTTATACCATTCTTCCCGCATAATAATCGCAAATTCAGATAACAATGATAGGGGCAGATAGCGATCACGCACCCTTTTCTCCAAATTATACCACAAACACTCAATAATATTAAGATTTGGTGATTGTAGTGGCCGGGAAAGATGCGACGTTTCATCCTCAAGCTCCAAAGCCAGTCCTGAACGATATGAGCTGTGTAAACAGGGGACCTGTCGTCTGGGAACACAGTATCACTATTGGAGAACAAACATCGTGCTGCGCAACGCACGTGATCGGCCAAAATCGTCACATAATGCTTGGCAGTGATGTGACATTGCAAAGTAACCGTGGGGACCAGGGAATACCACGATATGGCTGTCTAAAGACTCACCAGACCCCTGACATATTTCACTCATCGGGCATAAACTACGTCAGAAGTTGCAAACAGTGTGACACAAGATTCGTCTTTCAAAAGGATGTCTTCCACTGCCCCATAACTTAGTTTTTATGATATTGGCACCATAATGAGAATGAGATTTTCACTCTGCAGCGGTGTGTGCGCTGATATGAAACTTCCTGGCAGATTAAAACTGTGTGCCGGACCGAGATTCGCACTCGGTAACTTTGCCTTTCGCGGGCAAGTGCTCTACCAACGGAGCTACCCAAGCACGACTCACGCCACGCCCTCACAGCCTTACTTCTGCCAGTACCTCGTCTCCTATCTTCCAAACTTTACAGAAGCTCTCCCGCATACCTTGCAGAACCAGCATTCCTGGCAGAAGTAAGGCTGTGAGGGCAGGGCGTGAGTCGTGCTTGAGTAGCTCAGTTGGTAGAGCACTTGCCCGCGAAAGGCAAAGGTCCCAATTTCGAGTCTCGGTCCGGCACACAGTTTTAATCTGCCAGGAAGTTTCATATCAGCGCACACTCCACTGCAGAGTGAAAATCTCATTCTCGAAACATCCCCCAGGCTGTGGCAAAGCCATGTCTCTGCAATATCCTTTCTTTCAGAAGTGCTAGTTCTGCAAGGTTCGCAGGAGAGCTTCTGTAAAGTTTGGAAGGTAGGAGACGAGGCACTGGCAGAAGTAAGGCTGTTAGGGCGGGGCGTGAGTCGTGCTTGGGTAGTTCAGTTGGTAGAGCACTTGCCTGCGAAGGGCAAAGGTCCCGAGTTCGAGTCTCGGTCCGGCACACAGTTTTAATCTGCCAGGAAGTTTCATATTGGCACTATGTTTTCCTGTTACAGACATTCACGTAACTGAAGTGTGGTTTTGGAATTCCAACTTTCCCTGCAATTCCCTGCTTACAGAGCTTCCTTCGTGTTGTTTGGTGCTGACAGCATTCACGAGTGCGACATTCAGTTCTGTAGTGAGTTTAGCAGCCCTTGTCCTTCTTTGTTACAATTATCTTCTATGACAGTGAGTCAACGTCATACAGCACACACTTTAGTTAGCATTGTGACATAGCAGATGATGTTTTTCCATTTTCGCTGTGTGCTGTATAAATCTTTGATGCAGTGTTTCTTGAAACACCAGACACTTTGGCTTGGTTATGTAAGCAAGCGCCATACAACCCCAACAATTTGCCCACTGTCAAATTCACTTCAGTCTGACGAAACACTCACAATTACACAGAACACTGTTATGCCCACAAATGACACTTGCAATGCACTAATAACATTGCACAGGTGCCGTTTGGGGTCAAATAAAACAGTGCCACCTGCAGGCATGACTAACATCTGTAATTACGTTCAGACATGCATTTTTTGTCCAGCTCCTTTAAATTACCAATTAAGAAAGAAACCCGGACATATGCAGCCTGAGGTGTACCTCACAATGTCAATATTGGCTCTTAAGTAAAAAAATTGATAACCACTGACTTACACCATCTTGGACTCCTAAACAGTACAAGTGGACGATTTGCACCATCTTCAATTTTTCCCCATAATATGGCAACTTAGCTCGGAGGAGAGTTTTTATGACTTTTAGTGAAAGACTTAAGAGGTTATTCCTGGAGACAGCAAGCTACATACAAACTGTGAAACTGAATAGGCGATTGCTAACTGCTGACCACCTGACTAATTACTGTACACGAGAATTGGGCTCAGCCTATAGTGTTGCCAGATTTATTCCCCCCCTCCCCCTACCTCCCAACACCACTGCTCCCATTTCCTATTTCATTACTTTGTAAGTATTGCACAGCTGAATATTACTTCTATCTTTTCCATCATAGACTGTAGGTTAGACCCCTTGTGATGCCATTGTATCACTCAATTCATTTGTTGTAAATCTTGTATGGGTCTGTGCCCTAAACATTGTACACATCCCCTTCCCTCAGGGTACGTACACGTTTTTGGAGTCCAGCCACCACAGACAGCATTTTCACACACATACAATTTTGACACAATATCTGCTTAGGAAGACAACTGACCCAAAGCAGGAACAATGCCGTAATTTTCATACTGCATTCTGAATACTGTATGTACTAGACTAATACTGTTTGATTAGCATGTGGCAAGTCTGACATTTTGAAACCTTCAGAACATCATGCATCTTCTTTCAATTGCGGGGGCACTTTCAAGTAACACTGACATTGCTTCAGTAAATAATGAGTGGGCATGTGGTAAGTGCCCATCTGAAGCTAGAAGTGTTGGTCAGATTGTAAGATTTGGGACAGGTTGCAGTAAAAGCTAAATACAGAGTTGAGACAAACAATAGTATTAAGAAGTTGAGCAGTTATTAATTAATAATCATATATATCAGGTGCATCTATAAAGGATGGTGAATGGCCTAAAAAATAGGAAACAAGAATTACAGCCGAAATACCTTTACTGACCTTCAAAGTAATCACCATTAGCTACAACACACTTCCGACACTGGTTGTAAAGCTATTGGAAATTGTCAGCAAACACTTGTTATGTAATCTCTTGAAGCATAATGCAATCCACATGTGCAACTTTTTCATTCAGTGCACAGAGATCTTCCTTCATCACCCTCCTATACACCAGATTTGGTGCCAGCAACCTATTTTGGTTTGCACACCTTAAATTATCCCCGAAAGGCTTACGCCGTGCAGATGCTGTGGATCCAACATGTGGCCATGGTGCTTCGAGAAATTCCACATGAAGCATTTGCTGACAGTTTCCAACAGCTTTACAAATGATGTCAGAAGTATGATCAGAAGTGTGGTGTTTACTCTGATGGCCAGTAAAGGTTTTTTTAAACTCATTTTTTTATTTACCGAGATCATTTTCCAAACTTTACAGATGCATCTCGTATGAAAGATAAGCAAAAGAAGCAAGTATTAGCTTTCTAGTGTATGTATAAAGTAACCACAGTTTAGAATTGACATCAGTTAATGATCAATAGGAACTTTTGATAAAAGTCGAAACTTATATCAAAGAAAGAATCATAATCTAGTAAATGGTAGTCTCCACAATAACATATTACAATATTCTGCAATTTAAAACTTTTTGGCAAATGATTTATTGAAAGTAGGTGTTCCTGAATAAATTTTTTATGCTGATTCTAGAAATAACTATCATTTTTGTCTAACCTGTCAGGTTTTTACACAAAAGAAAAAGTAATATATTGACAATTTTCACTTCTGAGGCCAAAAATATATTCTAACACCATTTCACACAAATTGAGTTTTTAAAAAACACTCCTCAGAACTCTCGTAATTTGTTTTGTGACTACCTTGCATAAAAACAAGAAGTCAACAGTGTTCCACAAATTTTTAAAATTTTTCTTCTTTGCCTTCCTTGTAAATGATGACTCTCCCTACTCAACATCCAACAGTGGTCGGTCAACATAGCTGCCGTCCAGTGCCGCTGGTACCTCCTCTTAATATCTTGATGAAAATATTCACTCTGCTCTTCAATATAGTGTCCCAAATCTCTGGGAAGTAGTCGATATGTGAGTGGAGTAAATGGACTTTCACACTCATTTAACAACCAATCATCTTGAAATTTTGCAACCTTTTTCAACAATGGCCTTGTAATTAGCATCATCGTTATTCCATAGAAAGTTCTCAGTAACTGATTGGAAGGTCGTCAACCACCTTTTTCTCTTTTCTTCATTGGCTTCTCAGAATCTTCATCCTTCATCAATTTCTTTTTTGAGGACTAAAAAAAGAATTCAAGCTTTCAATTTGTCTCATGTGGTGAAGGGAAATTTCTTGGAAAGGTACTTGATGCAGGGTCCACACTGTGGTAGAGCCTTTAGAGATTACTTCATCAAACCAATTGTATTTGCAGAGGTGGAAGCAAGACTCTTTTTTTGTTCTACAAGCTGTTTGTGCAAGATATTTTTAGTTACAGGCACAAAATTTCTCTGCTCTGGTCAAACTCTTACACTCCAATATCTTTGCCTTGACCGACTGTCCCATTCACATAGAAAGCATGGCATTTTTGTGAAACCAGCTTGTTGTCATAATAATATTCTGATAACTTCGAAGATACCGCAGATAAGCTAAGTGTGTTCCTCATACCAGATATTTGTTCAGAGTATCTTCATGTTCTCATACGTCACTTTTCTTTGAACTGAATAGGTCACAAGAATGGACCAACACACATTTCCATTATGCAATAACACACCTTTCAGGCTCCTCATTGATGAAATCCAGGAAAGTCTCCACTGTGTAGGATCAGGTTCAATGCCGCAGAAGTGCATTTGCAGTAAATCGAGGAAGGACTCATTCTGTGAGAATAAATGAACTAATTCTTTCTCTTTGTCTGTACCATGAGTAATGTGTTGCTGGTTCCAGAAGATTCTTACTTTGTAACTGGGAACCAAGTAGTTCCACAGATTCCTTAGGCAAATTCAATACAAGAGCATTAAGTTCACTCTGCGAGAACAGTTACGGAGTAAAGTCCCATTCAGGCTGGTAGACATAACTATTGTCTTCGGTAACTGCATCAACTTCTTTTTTTCATCATCTTCTGCCATGTTCTCTTCAACAGCTGGAGGAAGAGGAGCAATCAGATCTACTCCATGCGAAAACTGGCCTAATGGCTGAATCAATGGGTGGATACACAATTTGCCTCTTATTTTTCGAACTGCACTCCTGAACATCAACTAGGCAGAGGTAACAGTCATGAAGGTGATTTTTAGGCTCCCTCCACACCATTGGAATCACAAATAGCAAGCAAGTTTTCTTTCCTTTTGTCCACAATCTCAACCTTTCCACACAATAGTGGCAAATTGTCTCTGGCATCAATCCCTTGTACTGATCACCAAGTTGCATTTTAAAATAAGCACATAAGCTTTTTACGCTAAGTCTGTTCATCCCCAGTATAATCACCAAAATGTAACAGAAAATATTTAGGTTCTTCACACACTTGCATGTTACATAGTAGTAACTATCAACAGTAGGTGAAGTGTTTTATTAACACTGTCTTAAATACATGGAGTAAGCACAATATTTCACTGGCAATTCAAGCCTGTGAGACAAGCAACACTTGCAGGGTCACACAACAACAACTAGCATCAACAGGTGTAACAATCTACAGGTATACAGGGCCAAACTGACAAATTTCCCTCCTTGTAACCTACTGGCACATCAGTATATCCTTGAAGTCAAATTGCGGCAAAACAGTATGTGATAGGAAAAAACTAAAAACAAATTTGGAATCAACATAGAAAGTTGAGGTACTATCACATATTAGTTTTCAGTCATCTGATACCATGCGCACAGTGTTATCAGTGTTGTTCTGAAAGACCTAGTTAAGAACAGCCATTGTTTCAAAACATTAAACTAAGTATATATGCATTGCAAAGGTAATTAAACATGGTCAGGATATGATATAAATGACAAGTCAATGATCATAGACACATTACAAACAATAGGTAGATAGTTTATTTTTGTATTGGTTGTGATCTGTTGTAAGTCGTCTTCCCTAAAACTCTGTTTGCTGAACAACTAAATGAACACCAACATACTTAAAATGAAAAAGGCTGAGCTTAAAACTTCAGAGGAAAGAAGAGAAAAACAAACTACAGTCCTACCAGCCTCCTCCCTGTGGACAAAACACTCACTAGCGTATCAGCAACCACACAGAGGAAAAAATATTATTAGATTTTCTAATCAGGCAGAGGAACATGATGGCTTTAGACATGGATACAACAACACAGGACAATTTTCAAATCATGAAAAAATATAAGAACATTGTAATAAATGGGAAATCCCACCTCATGTGGAAATCATAGATGTAAAGCCGTAGACTCAGTTTCAACAAAATCTGCACAAACGTTCCTTGAGGAATAATGCACTGAATCAATCTATGTTAGTATAATGAAGAAAACATACATTAGTTAGACTTCATCAGGAAAGTGAGAAATTCAGAATTAAATGTTGAGTCAGGCAAGGAGATTCCATCACACAAAAAGTATTATCGGCAGTCCCACAGGAAATATGAAACAGGAATATATGTTAATTAATCATATCGAACCACATTTGTTTTGCAGACAATATTGTACTGAAACTTCCTAGCAGATTAAAACTGTGTGCCAGACCAGGACTTGAAACTGGAAGCTTTACCTTTTGGAGCATGTTCTCTACGAATTGAGCCACCCAATCTTGACTCGTGATCCATCCTCACAGCTCTACTCCTGCTAGGTATTTGGTATTGCTAGTGATAATGGATCATGGACAGGGTACATGTAATTATGGCTGAAATGGAGGTCGGCAGGACATGTAGATAGGTGAACAGATATTAGATGGACAAATGAAGCTCTTTGCTGGATTCCAAGAGGTCAGAGAAAGATTGAGGTGACAATCTAATGCTATGGATGCATGCTGGCAGCAGAAGACTGTAATGCAAGGAAAAGTCTCTGGGAGGCCTTTGATCAACAGTGGATGTTACGCAGCTGATAATTACAATCCCTGCCATGTTTCACTGTTGTCTTATGACACATCTTTCTGGAATTTTGATTAGCTATCAACATGAATTCAGAATCTACTTCATTTATAAGCTTCATATTAGAAGAAAAATGTTTCTGATTCCAATTTGTGATACACACTGACCTAACAATATTCTGGAGTACAGTTTCATTTTATTTAAATTTTGAAAATCATTCTAACAACACTCAAGAAATCTCATCATTCTTAAAAAAAAATCAATGAACAGCAATTCATACTTCATAAATGTTTCATCTATAGAAATAATACACCCCAATGTTATGATATTTCTTGTAAACTCCTGGGTACTTGATAGAAAACACAGGACAAACTACTAAACATACAACACTACACTGAAATTCAAGAGGCAGTAGGCCAAGTGTCCATATCAGTTGATAGAAGGAAGCTCTGAAGATGAATATGATCACATCAGGAATGAAAGTTCCACCTCTTCATCCTTCCTTTTTTCCTTAGTTTATGGGTTATGATCCAATCCTTATGCTTCGAGAAACTATGAAAATGATATTTTTTCTCACAACACTTTTGTCTCATATGACATTCATGATCAAGCCCCATTTAACATAAAGCAAGAAATTCGGAATCCATAACCAGTTCAAAAGTAAACTAAAAATGCACTTTATTAATCATTCTTTCTATAAATTATCTGAATATCTAGTTTCACAGACTGAAAAGTCTTGTCGGCTGTATGGCAAGTAGCTGTGTGCATTGCACATCTGGAAGACAAGTAGTAATATACTGTAGAGGAGACTCAGTATTTACAGATGTAGGTAAATATTTTTGAAAATTACCTCTGAAAATAATTAAATATTAAGCTACCAATAACAAACAGCAGCTATTTAGTATGGCAGCAGCTTCCTTCAAAGTAGCAGCTATCTTTTTAATTTATTTGAATAAATTTAGCTGGCATAAGCATTAATAGCATTAAACAGAATAATCATAGTTCATTGTTACTGCATTATGCAGGTTAAGTTTCTATCATTTCCTCGTCTTTTGTTAGTTAGTTACTTCATGTTTAATCGATCATTTTGCACGACATATCATAATTATGTGGAATGAGTGATTTTACATTCACATTGCAAATTAATTTGTACATATGGTTACAATTTGAACTTTTGAAAAGTTTTTATGTATTATAAAAGGAGAAAAAGTCAGTAATTCCTACCCACCATCTTTTACACGTTACAGTAACAGAAATTCTTATATGGAATGGAAGGATTCTATAGCACTGCTTCCTGAAAAAAGTAATGTAAATCACTTTATTGATATGTGACTACAATTGAGCCATTACACGTGCTCAGAGAATTGTAATTACTATAATCTCTGTATCATAGTCTACAAGAAAAGATTTCATTCTCTTCTCTCTTCTTCTTCTTCCGTGCCTGGCTGGTTCTGATGTCACATTCAGATTGCGGTCTGTAAAGAATTATTTCTACTACATGTAGTGTACTTAGAATTTCTGCTAAATATATATGTCAGTATTTAATGCAGTACGTGTTTCTGTTAGTAGCAAGAAAGTACCTTCCCTGTCCCCTTTATTTAATTAATTACATAACAATTAAATGTTGCCCTGGCCATATGTAATTGCATTGTTGAAGCGATGTCATTGCTGTTAAAACTGATAAAAATTTCTTCATAGCTATTTAATTTTGAAATTAATGAAAGGATTTAATCCCAGTAAATGTAAAACGGCATCTCATAATAATTTCCATTTCATTTTACGCCAGAGGTACAGTCTTATTGAAAGGAATTATTTTAATTGTGTATGCTGTCATTGCATGTAGGGAGCTATACTGGAGCATCAAGCCTCACAGAGAAAAATAATTATTTAAATATTCTATTAAATTTGCTTACCGTGTAACATTAAAGAAAGATAATTTTTTTTTTTTATCCATAGTGAGTAAGAAGGATGTCTTCACATTGGAATACGCATGATATTTCTGGTCACAGTGCCCTGAGAAAATTTAGTCGTGGGTTTTAATGAACATAAAAGAGATTTTCTTTAATCAAACATTTTCATTCCAAATTAACAGAACATTTTTTCTGTCTTTTCAAAAAAGTAAGTTACGCGATAAGTTGTCAAGAAGAAACCTGCTCAGTTTGTTTTCAAATTTTACTTTGCTGACAGTCAGACATTTTATATCACTGGGTAAGTGATAAGAAATTTTTGTAACAGTACTGTGCTCCCCTTTTTGTGCTAAAGAGAACCTTAATGTGGACTAATGAGTATCTGTTTCCTTCTGATATTGTAATTATGTACATTATTGTTCCTTTTGAACTGCAGTAGATTAACATATACTTTCACCCATTCCCCATCCCTGAGGGTCCTCTCTCTTCTGGGATCTATTGCACACAGTGAATGGATGGCAAAATTAATCTTATTAATTTTAAAAAATGTTCAAAACTGAGGCAAAAGCATATGTATGCCAAAATATTTTAATAGTTTTCAGATATTTATGTAGTTTTGATACACATGCTATACATTTCAAAATAGATCATGATATCACAATAATAACATAATAGCCAGTTTATTGTTGAGAAAGCTGCTATAAAACATGTGGCACTGTGGTCTAGTACTAGTATCCTCCTAATCTATTAGTATACAGTAAAGAGGAGGTGGTCTTAAAACAAACAAACCCTATATATTTTGTACCAAGATTAAAGTGTACTCATACCAATGTCACTGGCCTTATTATAGGACTAGAGATACAGATACAACAGAACACAACCAAATATTCCTTTTATTTTTTCTGGCTATTAGCCCTCTTCAGTTTTAAGTGAGAAGAAACACATTGAAACTTCAAAGAGAGAGTGAACTGACAAGTAAAAGAAGAGTGTCTATGATATAGACACAACAAAGGAGGAAGCTGTAATATGAAACTGCATAAAAACTGTGTCATCCAGTGTCATTTTCTTCACTATTTTTAAAAAAAAGCACTTCTGATAAGTCTTTCTCAACTCTGAATCACTGTTACAACTTCCTTCTGCTAACTGTTTTCATCATGGCTAGAAAGTGAAAATAGAGCAAGTTTACAATTTGTCTCCAAGAAAGCTCGTTAGAACATTATATATTTTATAGTTTTCTTGAAACTGACATATCTGAAACATTTTCATGAAGATATTTTACAGATCAATTTACAAAGTGTGTATACAACAATTATACATCAAACTTATGATTTCAAATGTTAATACTGATATATTAGAGGGATATTTACTGCAACTTTCACTAACAACAACTCACATCTCATTTCTAAACTATGCCCCCTATTTGCAACAAACAATATTAAACTCAGTTTGGAAGCACTTCACTGCATTAATACATTATGCACCTCACAATATAATGTCTTCATTCAACACACACCAAATTATCTTTAACTTCAAATACAACAATATTACCCAACAAGGCAAATACAGTACCCAGCCACAATGGCAGTACTGACAAGAGAGAAACTGAGATAAAAACATGGTTTGCTCTGGTATTATTACAATTGGAGCACTTTAAACTGCTTTTTGACTAAATGTTAACTCAAATGACTGTCAGTTTGCTACAAGAAAAGAAAGGCTCCCTTTTTCTCAGTTGGTCACAAAGTTTCAATAAAGTTTTATATTACACAAGTCAATGTCTACTTTATTAAAATTGGTGAATGGAACTATACTTGCAGTTATTTAATGTGTCAATCATTATCAATTTTGATAAGAAATGCCTTAAGCCATGAATGATAATGACGACTTCAAATGGATACTTGCTGCATGATATTACTGTATTTTACTTTTCATTGTCTGTGATCATTCCCTGCTTCTCATCTTACAGAATGACAGCAAAAGCATAAGGCATTATTATCTAAGCCACAAAAGAGATTCGTAAGCTATATAGTGATAATGAAAAATTATTTGCAAGATGCAAATTAATTTCCTCTGTATAGCAGTCTAGATGATACAGAGGTAGTCAGACACATTTCAAATATTTTTATTCAACATGTTACATAACAAATACGTAGGGGAACGCAAAACACACACTAGTCAGCACTTTTGTTTCACAGTATCACTACACTTTAACTAGCACTGATTCACTGTCACATGTGCTAAAGACCATTCAAACCACAAAACCCAACTGTTGCATGGACACTTAAGCTATATTTTACTGTAAAACTCAAACTGAGTAAACATGTTCTGTTGTTTACACTTGGCTTTTTATTTATTCTGGCATCTTTTAGAATATACTAGTACTGAACTGATATTTTTTCTCATTGCTACCATTAAAATCTAAATCAGTATAACAGAAGCTAGGGAATTTGCACAGTTGATAACTCGCCTTATTATTCACAGTTTGGAAAAACCATTGTTTCACAGGATGTTCAGTTCACCCACTGAACATTTCAATTATTTATTTCATTGTCTTGTTCATCTCTGGAGAGATTTTATTTCCACTCCCCCTACGCTTGATATTATCTTCCTCATATGCCACCTTTATTTTAGGGTATCAGGAGAATGTTCTTTTCCATTCTCACTCTGTCTTCTTTTACTTGTCAATTCTTAATGTTAATACCAAGTTGTCATTCTTGCCTATTTTGTTATCATTCCCTGTTTGAATTAGGAGAGAACAGTGAGCGATGTTCAGTTCTTGCACCAACTGTGTCCAAATTTAACTCTGTTTAGTAATAACATGTCAACAGTTATTATTTATCTTTTACATTAATTATATAAATATTATTTATTGAAACAAACAACAAATGCATTATATTTGCAACTCTCTTCTTTCAAGTTAATATAAAGACAAGATCACTGTTTTGAAAGCAAAGCTTTTATGTTCTCGGTCTGTAGCTTTCTCCAATGACTCACTATCCACTACATTTCCTTCCTTCAAATGTATTCAATACAAATATCAGTCTGCCATTATTTCTCCAATGTTTCAGTTCTCCTCTACCTCATGATTATACAACTCATATTAGCATACTGATTCTTGAAGTCAAAACATTTTGTTTTAAAAGTTATCTGATGACCAATCAGTATTCCTTTTTGTTGTAGACTTTAGAGCACTAGTGCTTATATATCAAACACAACACTGAGAAAATACTATTATTAAAATTCATACAAACTTAATTCACATTAGACGTCAAACAACACATTCAGAAGCTGTAATCTTAATATACATGTCAGCTGACCACCAAGAAATATTTTACATAAGCATGACCAAATTTTATGTTATGAGGGCACATTGGTTTTTATTTGAATTTAGTTGACTTCTATACATCAATAAATCAATCTATATATAATCACATGGCCACATTTTTATTCACTGTAAGATATTTAACACTTTTGCTGTGAATAATGCACCAGGTCATAACATAGGTATAAAAGACACATTAAATAAATAAACTGAGTAAACCAACATAAAAAACTGTATCATAGACGATGGTCATTTCGTTCCATTTGCTGACCTCTTAAGTAAAACTGTATTTTAAGTACTGTGACAGTTATATAACAGAAATATAACTTCAGCAACAGGCTATTTTTAGATGAGATCTGGACTGTTAAAAATTTTACTTCTTCAGAATTTAACATCAATGAAACTGACAGACAACTATCTTTCAACAGTAATTTTGACAAACTGGAAACAAAATATTAAATGAGAGATAATAAATAGCAAGTTACCTTTTGACAATAAACATATGCAACACAGGTGTAATCAGTATTTCTGTATGTGAGATTTGTTTGTTCTTGCCTTAGTGGTTCCCATTCTTTTGAGAATCTTATAAAAAGGATTATTAATCACTTTTCTTTACATTTTATTACAATGTTTTCTTCTTTGTTTTTCACTGAAGATGCAATCTACAACACACTTCAAAATTCATTCAAAGAAAGTAATCAGGTTTGTTAAAAGCAATATTTATTACCTACCTCACTCTTCATATATAAAATAATCAATAAATTAATATCTTTACCCTGTCTGTTTTTTGTCTCATAATGTGGAGCCCTGGATACTTATCCTACAGGTAATGCCTACCTTTTCTTCTTCCTTTTACTAGAAGTAATCCCAGGTCTGCTCCTCTCAATTTTGTACCATCCAGTAAACACACCATTTAAATTTATTTATAATACCCCCTTTTTAAATAAATGCTCAAGCCCATGGATTTAAGATTTTAAAGGTTTAATTTACACCTAATATGTTCTAAATGGTTTTTTAAATGATTTGGTGGTAAAATTATATTCAAATTATAGATTTAATTAATAATATTTATCTTGTGGTTATGCATGAAGAACTTTTATTGGTGGTTGTTTCTGCAAAAGATTTTGCAATGTATTTAAATGCAAAAATAAACTTAGTTTACAAATTAAGTTAAAGTATCTTCAGTACTAGTTTCCCTTCGATAAACACTGTATCACATCTCTACCATGAGGCCTGTTATGAAGAACTAAGCATTTATTTTACAACTGATTTTTACAAATGAATAACAAGATAATACTTTTGTGGAGTTTATAGACAAAGGTCTAAGAAAAGTTGATTTCCCTGCCAGGGAGTGATATGCCATGACCAGTCAAAATATATCTGACTTTCTGTAGTAAACTGAACTTAAAAATGGAGCCAGTTCAGTTTTGAGTTTTTATTTACTGTGGCATCTTTACTTAGTGGATCATCTTCAGAAGATACAAGAGGACTGCACTCCATTATAACAAAGTTTAATACACACTAGTACTGCAATCAGAACTGAAGCTTCCTTGAAAGGCAGTGTGCTTCTTTTTATGCTGGATGGGTGGTTGAGGGTCAGTAAAAACAATGATGACAGTGATTTCTTTACCTTATAAAATCATTTTAATGGAATGATTACTTCTGGATTCAGTGGCTTAATCAAGTAGGTAGCAAGAAAAAAGAAGATTCATGGTAGAGGCCAGGAAGACATTTGACCTAACAAGGGGCATGGGTAGGTAGCTGCTGCCCTTTCAAAATGTACTTGTATCCTGCTCTGCTGAATAGGCAGTGTCAGTTTGAAGAAAGCAAAATCGTGTGGTGGATATTAGTTAGTAACAAGTGTATGCAGATCCATTAATAGTGAAACCCCAAAAGTAATTTCTCATTCCCCATGACCCAAATATCTCTCGTCTCAGTCCTTGGTATCCTCTTAGAAGTTACTAAAATAATGGGTGTGCAAAAAGACATTCTTGTATTTTAAACACTTGAAACTGGCATTTGAAACTGAGAGCTGAATCTACAAACTGATTGTAATTATGAGACTATTGTATATGAGAGTACCACATACAAGACTATTCATGTTTTTTTTATGTATGCCAGTAAATCATTCTATCACAAACAAAGAACACAAAATTACTTACAACTGAGAATGTAAAGTGTTTATCTAAGTAGTCACATAAGTAAAACCTGTTCCGTATGTGTCACTATGACTATTTTTTCATATACACAATAAATAAATTCTCCTAAAATAAAATGCAATAAGACAATATAAAAAGCAGTAATTTGAGGTACAAATCTCATTATCTGCAGCTGTACCCCACAACCAATTACTAATAATCACTCAGCATCACAACGGAGTACTTGTACATATATTTAACTGCATTCAATGCAGTGTCTTAGCACCTTTTCTAGGGAAATTATTCTAACTTCCATCATTTTTTGTGTATCACAACTTTGGATACATGTTCACACATACAACACTCGCAGCTAACATACATATACTTTTAAAAGCAGCCATTAAATAAAATATAATGAACAAATCTTGCTTAGTAGGCATATAGGAATACTGCTAACAAAATGACTCTTAAAATGGATTTTACATCACAATTCTTCAGCAAGCAATACACTTACGTGTAGATCTTTGAAGTGTCCACTACAAATATTTAATCTGAACTAATTTTGATTACAAAGACTGCCCCCAAGAACAGCAAATTACATTTAGAATTGACTTTAGACCAGAGACTGACTGCACTGGACTGCACATCTGTGAAATACCATATGATAAGAAATGATAGATTGGAAAATTGTGTACATTTTCCAAAAGCTTTTGTGTTCATAGTAACACTGTGCTTTAGGCACCAGTTGACTTCTCTGCTTTTCATGTCACCTACGAGGTAGAAACAGCATTCTTCTGAGATGTTAATCGTGCAATTTCTCTTCCAAGTGTGTCTATGTTTTCCTGTAAAGTGAAAATGAAGTATTTTAATAGTTATTGGGGCAGCATACAAAAACACAGCTACTATATTTCCAAGCAAAGACAAATTTATCACAAAATTGTATACTGAATTTTACATGGTTTCAAACATAAAATAATATGCACTTGTATGTTCAAAGTCACAACCTGCACTACAAAAATATATTTTAGTTCTTCAGTAGAAGTCATCACTGGGCTTACATCAATCCAAAGATGCTAAGAGGACAGAATGAGAACCAATGATTTCCATCTAAACTGGATGTCAAACTGCAGCTGTCTGAGTAAGACAGCCAAAAATCCTTATTTTTTATTTTATTCATTTATTTGGGTCCCCCCCCCCCCCCCTGCTCTGCTGATGCATCTGTAGTAAGCTAGTGTGTGTAAATTAATTTTGTTTTATGACAATTTGTGTTATCTTTCTAAACAAAGCAGTGCATTGGCAGTAATGTTACAAAAAAGACAAAAGTAACACTTGCACAGAACAGAAATTTGTATGTTGCATGAGTATCTACATAATTGTGGGATATTAAATTATATTACATCATACATATAGTTTATAGTCCTAGAAGGTTTTTTTCGCTGTGACTACGAAATTCAACCAAATGACATTTACAGAAGAAATTTTCTCAGAGGCTTCCTAAATGTGGACTTGTTATCAAACTTACATTTAATATTCAGAGGGGGGGCATTATAAACTTCTGTGTTAGTGTACTGCACACCCTTCTGCACCATTGTCAGATTTTTTCAATCATTGTAGAAATCATACTGTATTCATGATACGCACTATTCCTTTTACACAACTTAGTATTTTTACTGATGGACCATATAAGGCAAACTATAAATTGAGAAGTAGCAGTAAGAATTTTTAGTGCCCAGAAAACATTTCTACAACTACACCTACAGCCTACACCTCTTGTTATTCGTACAATGTGTTTTTTCCAAGAATATTTTCTTTGCACTTGTTGTCTAGGGTTAGTGTCTTTGATTAGTAATCAAAATGTCCTTGGTCCTGGGTTTGAACCTCAACATTGCTTAAATTTTGAATAAAAATCAACAGGAATGGCAGCAGAAGACTTCTGGCCTAAGTCAACTTCATTCTGCCAACAGCATTGTCAAATAGGGTGGAGGAGTCGACAGAGGTTCAGAGCACTCTCTTGTCCTTGTGGTAGGAAACTGCTCCTAACAGGCTGAAGAATCAGCAGTGATCAATGGCATGAGGCTGCAGAAGGCAATGGAAACCACTACATTAAAGACACATAATGTGTATCTACAGGCCTTGAGACTTAGAAGTGAAAAGGATCATGATGATCTCTCCACTGGCAAAAGATTCCCCGATTCTGGGAGGCAGCTGCCAGCAGGGAGATGACCACGAGAAAGAGACTGAACAACCAATGAAAAGATAACTTTCTACTAGTCGAGGCATGAAATGTACGAAGTCTGAATGTAGTATGGAAGCTAGAAAATCTGAAAACAGAAATGCTAAGAGTCAATCTAGATACAGTCGACAGTCAGTGAAGTGAAATGGAAAGAAGACAAGGATTTACAGTCAGGTGAGTATCTACATCTATGTGATAACTCTGCTATTCACATTAAAGTGCCTGGCAGAAGGTTCAATGAACTAACTTCAAGCTGTCTCTCTACCTTTCCACTCTCAAACGGCACGAGAGAAAAACAAACACTTAAATTTTTCTGTGCAAGCCCTGATTTCTCTTATTTTATCTGATGATCATTTCTCCTTATGTAGTTGGGTGCCAACAGAATGTTTTCGCAATTCTAGGAGAAAACTGGTGATTGAAATGTCATGAGAAGATCTCGTTGCAAACGAGAAACGTCTTTGTTTTAACGACTGCCACTCCAATTCATGTATCATGTCTGTGGCACTATCTCCCCTGTTGCGCGATAAAAAAAATGAGCTGCCCTTCTTTGAACTTTTTTGATGACGTACGTCAGTCCCACCTGATGCGGATCCCACACTGCACAGCAGTACTCCAGAATAGGGACAAATGTGGTGTAAGCAGTCTCTTTAGTAGACCTGTTGCATCTTTTACGTGTTCTGCCAATGAATTGCAGTCTTTGGTTTGCTCTACCCACAACATTATCTATGTGATCATTCCAATTAAGGTTATTTGTAACTTATTGACAGCAGCAAGAAATGGTATAACAGGAATCGTACTTGTTGGGAAAAGGAAGACAGGGCAGAGTGGGCTACTGCAAACAGTTCAGCAAACCAACACTGACAACAATAGAGCAAGTATACATGCCACTATCGCAAGAAGAAAATGAAGAGAGAGAGAAAGCATATGAGAATACTGAAACGGTAATTCAGCACATAAAGAGAGATGACACACTAATCGTAATGTGGGCTAGGAATGCAATTGTAGGGGAACCAGTAGAAGAAAGGGTTATGGGAGAACATGGGCAGTATTAGGAATGAGAGGGGATAAAAGGCTACTCGAGTTCTGCAATAAATTTCAGCTAGTATTAGCAAATACCCTGTTCAATAATCACGAGAGGAGATGGCACGTTCAGAAAAGGCTGGGAGATAGAGGAAGATTTCAGTTAAGAGTACATCGTGGTCAGGCAGAGATACCAAAATCAGATATTGGATTGTAAGCAATACCCAGGAGCAGATATAGTCTCAGATCAGAATTTAATAACGATGAAGAGCAGGCTGAAGTTTAAGAGACTACTGAGGAAGAAATACTGTGCAAAGAAATGGGATGCGGAAGTGCTAAGGATGAAGAGATATACTTGAAGTTTTCTGAGGCTACAGATACTGTGATAACAAACAGCTCAGTGGGCTGTTCGGTTGAAGAGGACTGGACATCTCTGAAAAGGGCAATTACAAAAGTTGGAAAGATAGACATAGTTACTAAGAACATAACTGCAAAGAAACCATGGAGAAGAAATCCTTCAGCTGATCGATGAAAGAAGGAAACAAAAAAATTATCAAGGAAATTCAAGAACACAGAAATACAAGTCACTTAGGAATGAAATAAAGAGGAAGTGCATGAAAGCTAAGTGAAATGGCTACATGAAAAATGTGAAGACATCGAAGAAGAAATGATTGTCAAGAGAACCAACTCAGCATACAGAAAAATTGAAACAACCTTTGGTGAAATTAAAACCAAGGGTGGTAACATTAAGAGTTCAATGGGAATTCCACTGTCAAAGACAGAGGAGAGAGTGAATAGGTGGAAGGAGTACACTAAAGGCTTCTATGAGGGGGAGAACTCTGATGATGTGATAAAAGAAGAAATAGTAATTGATTAGGAAGAGACAGGGGATCCTGTATTACTATCAGAATTTAAGAGAGATATGGAAGGCTTAAGATCAAATAAGGCAGAGGATATTAATAACATTCCACCAGAATTTCAAAAATCATTGAGGGAAGTGGCAACAAAACGACTATTCATGTGGTGTGTAAAATGTATGAGACTGCCAATATACCATCAGATGTTTGGAAAAGAAGATTGTAAGAGCTGACAAGTGCAAGGAGTATTGCACAATCAGCTTAACAGCTCATGTATCCAAGTTGCTAACAAGAATAATACAGAAAAGAATGGAAGAGAAAATTGCTGATCTGTTCAATGAGGATCAGTTTGGCTTTAGGAAAGGTAAACACATCAGAGAGGCAGTTATGACATTGTGACTGATAATGGAAACAAGGTTGAAGAAAAATCAACACATGTTCATAGGAGCTGTCAACCTGGAAAAAGCATTCAACAATGTGAAATGGTGCATGGCGCAAGATTCTGAGAATAATAGGGGTTAGCTATTGGGAAAGATGGGTAATACACAAAATGTACAAGAACCAAGAGGAAACAGAGTGCTTGGATTAAAAAGAGTGTAGGACAGGAATGTAGTCTTCCACTCCTGCTGTTCAATCTATACACTGAGGACACAATGATGGAAATAAAAGAAAGGTTCAAGAGTGGGGTTAAAATTCAAGGTGAAATGATATCAATGATAAGATTTCCTCATGGCATTGCTATCCTCAGTAAAAGTGATGAAGTACAAGAGTCTAATGAGTGCAGAATGCGGAATGACAACAAATCAAAAACGACAAAAGTAATGAGAAGTAGCAAAAATGAAAACAGCGAGAACTTAAGATCAAAACTGCCAATCACGAAATAGTTGAAGTTAAGGAATTCTGCTATCTAGGCAGCAAAATAATCCATGATGGATGGAACAAGGATGATGTAAAAAGTAGACTACCATGGGCAGAAAGGGCGTTCCTGGCAAAGAAAAGTCTACTAGTATCAAAGATAGGCCTTAACTTGAAGAAGAAATTTCTGATAATGTACATTTGGAGCAGAGCATCGTTTTGCAGTGAGATGTGGACTGTGGGAAAACCAGAACGGAAGAGAATTGAAGCATTTGAGATGTAGCATTACAGAAGAACGTTGGTAATTAGGTGGAGTGATATAGTATGGAAAAAGGCGGTCTCTGCAGAATTGGCTAGGAAGGGAATATATCACTTGTTTTACAATTCCACCCATTAATAACCAAAGAAACACATGCAATTGCTTGTGTACTCGATAACGGGTCCTCTTCAAAGTGATTCAGTATGGCCTCTTCCAATACAGGTGTGCAGCTTCTCCTTGGAGCACCACTGTCACGCATGCTGATAGTGAAGGTACCTTTTTCTCGAAGCCACCGCATAACTGTGGCAAAACGGGTACGCTATGGAGTTGAATGATCTTGATAAAGGTGAGGAGCCGCTCTTCCACTACTATGAGCTTAGGCAAATGGAAGGATCGTGTTGCTGTAATTTGTGAACATGTACACAGCCATAGTACTCTAACACACACACACACACACACACACACACACACACTTTCAAACAGCTGTAGCATGGAAACAATACATTTCTGGACATGGGTCCCCCATATCAAAATATTATGTACTCACTCCTCTCTACAAGACCTAGAAGTCTATAACAGGAATTTCCAAACACCTTGTATGATGAGACCAGTATATTCAGCAGTCAACCATAACACCCTAGAACTTCACTGTTTCAACTCTTTCCGTTGTCTGTGTGGCACACTCAATATTTAGCTCTCCTCAGTTTTGGCAGTTGCAGTGGAATGAGTATAGCTAGTTTTATTTATGTTTAACAAGAGTAAATTGACACTAAACCATTTTAATAAAACAATGAGAATACTGTTAATAGTTCCTTGAAGATTTTCATATGTACAACCATCAGTCATAATGTTCATGTCATCTGAAAAAATAGTAAAACTGCACAGCAGCTTTGTACATTGTGATAAGTCACTCACTCATAAATATCGGGAAAAGTAAAGGGCTAAGAATGGGTGGTTGTGGCACTCCACATTTGATGCTTCTCCATTCTGATGAAGCCATACCACCACAAAAATTGCCAATACTGTATAACATCAATATCTGCTTCGTATCTTTGAGGTATGACTGTAATCATCTGTTTGATACACCACTTCTTATCTTGAATAACTACAACATGGTGACACAAAGTGTCACTAGAACACACAAAACAATACTTTTTGATCCTGCATGCACATGAGCCCATTACACTGGATGTTCGAGATTTCTGGAGAAGAACAAAATAAACTGCTTCAGAACTACAGGAAAACTTATTGAAGGCTCCGCTGCATCATTTCAAATCTCAATCTGAAAACTGATAGACTGATTAGAAAACTGATTCTGATTTTTCATTTTGGTTTTTCTCATTTATTCCACTGTCATGCAACTCAAGGTGCAGTAGGAATCAATAAATTAAACCCAAATTTTTAAGTTCATATAATCCTTAAAATGGAGTGCCCAAAACAATGAACACTTCTCTTTCTCACACATACATGATTATTTAGAAAACATGAACAAATATAAATGTTCTAAGCAGTTATAATATCTAAAATATTCACATGTAGTTCATGTGTGCGTTGCACATCATGGAGCAATTGCCCACATGAATGGCACATTCACATCTGCGACATTCAAAACGTGATTTTCCACATTATCCATGATCATAAGAAGAGGCTTTACATCTTCTATACTGGGTCATTTTCTTCTCAGTTGGCATTATTTTCAGTAGAAAATGTCCTAACTTCTGCCTTGAAACCTTAGTGGATTTGTTGCTTTGTTTTGTCATCTCTTACAAACGTTGCCAGGTAAGGCCACATTCATCAACGGCCATTCTGTCACAAGGGCATTTTCAAATGGATTTTCCCCACAGAAGCGATATGTCATTCACCCTCCCCCCTCCCTCCCCAAACAAAAATAGTTCCCTTTCCTGTGGCTTTTACTCATGTTGTAAATATAATAAATCCCATTCCATAACTGAACAGTAGTGTTGCAGCACATGGGTTTGATTACTGGTAACAGTTCTAATTTAAACTAACAATAACTACAATGGGTCAGGTGAAAATATTTGCTTCAATATTTGAGGTCTAAAAGATTTTATTATTTATTTATCTATAAAAATTAGAGAAATAATTGTTTTACTAGGACAGATCACAACAGGAAAAAATTGGCATGTGTGATAGTACACAATAACAGAAGCAAAATGTTCCAATAAACACGCTTCTGCAATAAAACAGCTGTTCCGAGGCAACTGCAAATGTGTTGTTACAAGTCTCCACTGACTTCAGTGTGATATATTGTCCTAATTAGTATGAATGTATTTGAAACGTAAACTTTTTGATTAAGTCTGCACCTTGGGCTCAAATTTCATGCCCGCCATACCTTAACTTGCGCAATACTGTGGGATGTGCTAGATCCACGATGGGGCACCTGCACATTTTGCTGCTGATAGAAGACAACAGCTAACGGGCCCATACAGTCCAAGATAGCTAGCTCAAGCATGACCTATACCTTGGTCTCAAAGGTCAATTCACCTCAATCCTAAGGGTTTTTATGCACAGGGTCATCTAAAAGATGAAGTGCGCAGCATTTCTGTCCATACAGTTTAAGAACGAGATCAGCAAATTGCACAGTCTAGCCAAGATTTACAAGTTGATCTGGGAATGTTTGAATGAATTTGTAACTCACTCCACAGACAAGTGCAGTATTGCTCCCAAATGTGAGGACGACACATGGAACACCCCCCTTGAAAGGTGTAAGTGTAAAGTAAACTGTAACATGTAATCTGCTGAAATATTATTGTATTTCTTGCCATATTAGAAGGGGACTTAATCAAAAGGTTACATTTCAGATACATCTGTACTAACTATGTCAATATTTTCAAGTTTTGTTTATTTTTGACACTTTCACTTGTTGTAACACAATCATAACAAGTTTTGATCCACAAAGCACATCTTCAGATGCTATAGATGTTGTTTGGTGAACAAGCATTCATACATTGTCAACAGGACAATATTTGATACTGAATTCAGTGGGAGCTCATAACCACACATCTGCAAGTATCTCGCAAGCAACTCATTTGTGGAACCACAGTCGTTTCTATTCTAATAAACTCTCAGTTACCGCTATTAATTATGATACATCCCGTAAACAAATTTTGCACTTGGAGCACCTCTGGTGTTGCCCCAAGTGGCCACTTGTGTTGCTTGGGCCTTAAACCAGTGATTTGGCAGACGATGCTGGCATTCAACACTGATGTGTCCATGAGGTTGAAGCGTATCTTCATACACCTTGATGTATCTTCCTTTAAGAGGAAATGAGGACAGATGCTGATTGTCTGTGTGACCTCCAAATGTTCTGTGACAACAATAAAAAAAATCAAAAAATCTAGGTCTAAGCTTCACTCTTCCCATCTTATCCAACTCTGCATATTCTAGTGTATTACACAGTATTGGTAAGAGGTCTTCAATTGTTTTTTATTGACTCACTACATAGCAAGAATATTATGGGCTGAGTGCTAGTATTAGTTTTCACTCTGCCACAGTAGTTACACTGATTTGAGGTGGTATATTTTTGCTTGCTGATCTTAAAATCACAACAGCACAAGCGCTGCTTTTTAGCAATTCCCTGAACAAGTTGGGAAAGCTGTACAACTTGTCCATGTACGTAGTACTCAACTCCTCTAACACTGCCGCACATATTTTACACACAATTTTTTACCGGCAGGAAATCTGAGAACCACTTAACCACTTTCCTAGCACATTTCAGCAAAGACTGGAGTAATTATTTTTTTCCTTTTTGACCAGGTATCTTGATGAAAGGGTTCCTTCTGTGGTGTTGTCTGAAGAATGGGGTGCCAAAGCAGATGCCAGACTGAGATTCACTGGAAGAACCTAAGGAAATGCAATCCGAAAACAAAGGAAGTAGGTTACAGCACACTTGTCCGCCCACTGCTTGAATATAGCCCACCAGTGTGGGATCCATACCGGATAGGGTTGATAGAAGAGATAGAGAAGATCCAACGGAGATCAGCGCACTTCATTACAGGATCATCTAGCAATCGCGAAAGCGTTACGGAGATGATAGATAAACTCCAGTGGAAGGCTCTGCAGGAGAGATGCTCAGTAGCTCAGTACGGGCTTTTGTTGAAGTTTCGAGAACACACCTTCACCGAGGAGTCAAGCAGTATATTGCTCCCTCCTACGTATATCTCGCGAAGAGACCATGAGGATAAAATCACAGAGATTAGAGCCCACGGAGAGGCATGCCGATAATCTTTCTTTCCACGAACAATACGAGACTGGAATAGGAGGGAGAACCGATAGAGGTACTCAAAGTACCCTCCGCCACACACCGTCAGGTGGCTTGCGGAGTATGGATGTAGACATAGATGTAGAAAGAAAGGTTGGCATCTTGCACCAAAACTAAAGAAGAGTAGAGTCACTGCATGCTGCATTGATTAACGAGAAATGATGGCATAGGCATGCCTCCTAGAGCTCCTCCACACCACTGCAATGCCTCACCTTCGTTTGGTTGACGAGAGGAACGCTCGCCCCAATTCACAATCAAAGATCAAGATGACATCATTATCTTAGATGTCTTAGGCAGATCACTGTGTGAACATGTCAGTTATTCTTCAAGTGAAGAGAGTTGTAAATTTGTCTGTGTTACACGAGTCTTTAACACTCAGAGAGAGATGTAAATTCTCAGAAACATGTTATATTTCCACCCAATCCTCTCCTGGAGCAAACCAAAGAACCCACTGGACCAGCAAGAGTATTTTCGTACAACACAGAATATGGTGACTGAGCTGGTTGTAAACTAATTTGCCTCACCTACTGCATGTTTACAATGTGCGAGTGTGCAAGCTCTTTCACTGCCAGCTTTCTGTTCTTCAATTCTGTGCATCACAAAGTCTTTCACCAGGACTGGGACTTGTCTGTAACAGAAATTGCTCAGTTTCCAGTGCAGCACATTGAATGCCTGTTCCTCAGTGTTCAGCAACTGACATCACTACTCTCTCGCCAAGCAGCACCACCATATGTTGCTGTAGCTAAATTTTGACCATGCCATAGTCAGGAAGATGAATGGTTGGAATATTGGGCACAATATTGGAGGCCCATTTTGTTGCTTACAACATAACAACTGTGGGAGCTGAGATCAACCATCTGTGTGTAAAACTGTGTCCAGACAGTAGTCCTGAATCATTCAAATACAACAACCATGTTAAACCGCTAGAAAAGCAGTTTGACAGTCAGGTCCATGTTGTAGCAGCAAGGTGTCAATTTTTTCATCCCAAGCAACAGTCTGCTCAGATGCTGAAACAGTGCACTGCAAAAACTCAGACGGCTCACAAGGCACTGAAAGTTTAAGTGTTCTTGTGGTATCAATTATACTGATGTCATGTTATGTGATTCAATCACACAGGATTTTTCACACACATTGCACTGCAATTCTAAAACTGCCAAATCCTTATCTTCAAATAATTCTGTCTATTGTGGAAACCAAACTATTGTAAACTCAACAGAGGTTGATTTTGACACTCCATGTATTTCAGCTGTCCAAAGTGCACAACACACTCCACCTAAAGTAATGTCAGTGTTAAAATGATAAAAAATACAGCTCAGACAAACAGAAAGCACAGAAGCAAAAACTTTCAGTCTCGAGGTACATGATGTGTGCTACAAAATTCTGTGAAGAAGTCTTGTCCTCAATGCTTTTAGAACGATGATCAGACAGCTTCTCCTTACCGTGATGCAAAATTCTTCCAGTGCTATTTGTTTTGTAAATGAAAACTGCCTTTTCTTGTTGCACTGTATTTTATTTTTCCCAGATGCATTTCACCTTTTTCACTTTAAGGCACCATCAGTGGGATAGTTCTTTGCATTTATGGTTGGTATCTGCGCTTCTCTCATCTAGTCACATGCGGAGGTTGCACTACAGCTCTAATTACAAAGAAGGCAAAATGCACCTGGGAGAAATAAAACACAGTGCAGCAAGAAAAGGCAGTTTTATTTACAAAATAAATGTTCAAATGTGTATAAATCTTATGGGACTTAACTGCTAAGGTCATCAGTCCCTAAGCTTACACACTACTTAACCTAAATTATCGTAAGGACAAACACACACACACACACCCATGCTCGAGGGAGGACTCAAACCTCCGCCGGGACCAGCCGCACAGTCCATGACTGCAGCGCCTTAGACCGCTCGGCTAATCCCGCGCGGCTACAAAATAAATATTTCTGCACTTTCTGCGGGGGATTGACACATAAACAAACTTGTTCTTCCACTGTGTTCGGCAAGGTCACATTCAAAGAGTACACATGCCAACCCAGGTTCAGCAAACAGCCACCACTGGGGAATGCACGGCCTGTAGCAAAGATGTCAGCAGATGCGTATGGTTACAGTAAAGCCATTCCCAATGGTACAAGCCAAATCTCGCACATCAGCATCGCGGAAATCTTCCATTGCAATAAGCAGGCACATGAACAAACTTTTTGTTCATTGCAAGTGGAACAAATGACAAGTTACAGTTGGACAAAGGTACTTCTATTTCCCTATTTAACAAAGACTTTTATTACAGAATTGATAGCACACCACTACAACAGTCTACTTTTATTTTGTATTCCTACAATGAACAAAAAATTTCAGTCTTTGGCATGTGTAGTTTTTGCTAGCAACTTTTCATGGAGTGACAAACTGTTTTATGTTTCATGCATTCAATTCTAGAAACAGTGCAAATATTTCTGGGTTAGATTTATTTCATTTGTTCAACCTGTATACAAGACAATGTATTACATTTTAGTGTTCGAATGCATTACACTAATGCCTCTGACTTGTGTAGTAAATTCAAGGAACCGTTTGAACCAGGTTTATGCAGAGCTATAGACATTGAAGCACACATTACTGTGGAACACAATGCAAATCTCTAAATTTTTTGTTCATGGCCTGTCCCGCACGCAATATGTGAGCACGCTGCTCAGTTACTGCAAGATAATGGGGTTATCCAACCAGTTTGCGTGAGCCATGGGCATCACCCTTGGTCATTCCCAAGGAGCTGTTTTTAGAGCTACAGTAAATCCACACATTGTCATGTCTATAGGAATTAATGGATAGACCGGGACTGTGACTGGATATAGTCATATTTACGGTTACCGCTAGATAAGCATTTCAAACAATACTGTGTATTAAACACTAACCTAGGTTTGTTCCAGTTTTAAAGACTACCATATGTAGTTTCAAAGACTACTGTTTGGAAGCACTTCAGCACCTGCATCTTTTCAATGGTTCCTGGAACAGTTAACAGTGAAAGTACTTTCTTGTACAACTCTTTTACAAGACATTGCCATCGTGGGTTGTATGCCTGCTGAACATTTAGCGAATTTAGAGTGTTTGTTTCAAGTTCTTTCTGTGGCTGACTTTCAGTGCAACAAGGAAAATTGTTCCTTCTTCTGAGAAGAACTGAGCTATTTATGTCATCTTATTAGTGCAGAGGGTTCTTATCTTACTATATCACATTTGGCAGTGTTTAGCGATATACCGGTGCCTTGTAACTTTAAGGAGCTCCAATCACTCATGGGAAAGCTCACCTATTATATCAAGCTTATTCATAATACAATGCAAATTGCTGCACAGCTCAACCAGCTGCACCAAAAAATTGTTTCTTTTGTGTGGTCAAAAGAATGTCAAGATCTATTTCAGCAACTGAAGGACACACTATTAAGTCGCCGATGTTCAAAAATTGCCCCTGTGTTCTTTATCAGCCAACATCCATTTGATAATTTTTCTGACATTTTCCAGCACAAGTGGCTGGCATTATCAGACCTTTACCCTCGACTGCTGGTGGTGGATGGCAGCCTAGCTCGCAGTTTACGTGCAACTGGTGCACCAATGTCCAAGATCTTTCTTGTGGTCAATATTGCTGCAGTTCTCCCCTTGCTACCTGCAATGGTCATTCACTGCAGCATGGGAATTCAAGTTCCATTCCCCTTGAGGCTTTCCTCCTCCTCCTCCCCCCCCCCCCCTCCTCTCTCTCTCTCTCTCTCTCTCTCTCTCTCTCTCTCGCAACTATTGTCTTGTTTTTGTGTTTTTATAGTTTCCCATAACAAGCGG
The DNA here is from genome assembly GCF_023898315.1 of Schistocerca nitens. NCBI lineage: Eukaryota > Metazoa > Arthropoda > Insecta > Orthoptera > Acrididae > Schistocerca > Schistocerca nitens. Next base: position 514,745,397 of record NC_064620.1, on the reverse strand, counting down.
GTGTGATAGATCTTCTCTATAGCAAGAACTTCTGCATCAGCGAATTTTACTGCTCTGCCACGGCCAATTTCTACACCTATCACAACCTGCAATGCTGCTTGTTTTTGGTGATCATCCAGTAATTTTATAATAGACTTTTACACATGTGCACGGTATGCGTGGCATTCCTGACCTGCAAGTGAGTCATTCCTCCTTTGCGAATCTGAGGCATTCTTTGATCATCTTTGTTGGTTCATAAATAGTCTTTATGCCATGCTTGCACAATATACAGCCAATTCTGTCCTTCACTATGGGAATGTACGGCAGAAAGGCCATATACCTGACATTTCTTTTTCCGATGTGTCACTTCGCTTAGTGTCTGATTCTGTGACATTCTTATGTAACTATTACAGCGCCCATTGCTCTCCAGCACCCTTTCTAGGTGTTATGTCTTGTGTCTAAGGTGGTGTAGCTCACATACTCCTCTTGCTCACGTTATGAGTGATTAATCATGCCTGTTTTCTGGCTCAGGTGGTGATTTGACAGTTTGTTTTTCAACCCAAACATGTTTTACTGCAGTTGCAGCATCTTCAGTGGGCTTTTATTTTATGGCTGTTAAAGATAAAAAATGTTCTTTACTCTTTGTATACATGTAAATATTAGTTTTCAAATTGTAATTACAGATATTTGAAAAAAAAAACACATAAAATTATGAATTCATACCTTTTTACCATATGGTGTGGTTTTCCTGATGTATTATGTTTGTGACTGTTTTGTTTCACAGTTTGTCATCTGCAGCCACTTACACCTCAAAGTAGACATATTATTTAATCCAAAATTATGATTTGAAAATTGTTATGGCTATGACTGAAATTAATTAATTCTGCCTCTGTCTGTGTGGGTGGGTGGGTGGGTGGGTGGGTGGGTGGGTGAGAGAGAGAGAGAGAGAGAGAGAGAGAGAGAGAGAGAGAGAGAGAGAGAGAGAGGTTTGAGGATTTATCATCATTATTATTTCTTTCCTTTCTCAGACCTTAGGTCTGGTTCGAAATGAAAGTGACGCGGACCTTGATCAAGCGTGACTTCCTTTTAACTGTACGGTATATGTTACATTGCGTTTAGGAACTTTCGGGTAATTGAACATGTATCAATAATTACGGATTTCTGTAGTTGTATATATATGTTTGGATGAAGCTGTATTGCGTTGATGTACTGGTGGATATTGTGTGGTATGACTCCTGTAGTTGATAGTATAATTGGTATAATGTCAACTTTATCCTGATGCCACATGTCCTTGACTTCCTCAGCCAGTTGGATGTATTTTTCAATTTTTTCTCCTGTTTTCTTTTGTATATTTGTTGTATTGGGTATGGATATTTCGATTAGTTGTGTTAATTTCTTCTTTTTATTGGTGAGTATGATGTCAGGTTTGTTATGTGGTGTTGTTTTATCTGTTATAATGGTTCTGTTCCAGTATAATTTGTATTCATCATTCTCCTGTACATTTTGTGGTGCATACTTGTATGTAGGAACGTGTTGTTTTATAAGTTTATGTTGTAAGGCAAGCTGTTGATGAATTATTTTTGCAACATTGTCATGTCTTCTGGAGTATTCTGTATTTGCTAGTATTGTACATCCGCTTGTGATGTGATCTACTGTTTCTATTTGTTGTTTGCAAAGTCTGCATTTGTCTGTTGTGGTATTGGGATCTTTAATGATATGCTTGCTGTAATATCTGGTGTTTATTGTTTGATCCTGTATTACAATCATGAAACCTTCCGTCTCACTGTATATATTGCCTTTTCTTAGCCATGTGTTGGATGCAACTTGATCGATGTGTGGCTGTGTTAGATGATATGGGTGCTTGCCACGTAGTGTTTTCTTTTTCCAATTTACTTTCTTCGTATCTGTTGATGTTATGTGATCTAAAGGGTTGTAGAAGTAGTTATGAAATTGCAGTGGTGTAGCAGATGTATTTATATGAGTGATTGCTTTGTGTATTTTGCTGATTTCTGCTTGTTCTATAAAGAATTTTCTTAAATTGTCTACCTGTCCATAATGTAGGTTTTTTATGTCGATAAATCCCCTTCCTCCTTCCTTTCTGCTTAATGTGAATCTTTCTGTTGCTGAATGTATGTGATGTATTCTATATTTGTGGCATTGTGATCGTGTAAATGTATTGAGTGCTTCTAGGTCTGTGTTACTCCATTTCACTACTCCAAATGAGTAGGTCAATATTGGTATAGCATAGGTATTTATAGCTTTTGTATTTTTGTTAGTCTTTGTCTATATTTTTCTTTTAGTTCTTCTTTAATATTTGTGTGGTGTCACCGCCAGACACCACACTTGCTAGGTGGTAGCTTAAATCGGCCGCGGTCCATTAGTACATGTCGTACCCGCGTGTCGCCACTGTCAGGATCGCAGACCGAGCGCCACCACAAGGCAGGTCTAGAGAGACGTACGAGCACTCGCCCCAGTTGTACGACGACGTTGCTAGCGACTACACTGACGAAGCCTTTCTCTCATTTGCCGAGAGAGAGTTAGAATAGCCTTCAGCTAAGTTAATGGCTACGACCTAGCAAGGCGCCATTTGTACCATTGCATGTATCTCAAGATAGTCTCACTTGTATCATCAAGAATGCTGTATACCAAAGGACGATATAAAAGTTAAGTGTTCTAGTAGCTACGTTCTTTTCTTTATCACATTCATTACGAATCCTGTTCCAGACTTCACGCCAGTCGGCGTGTGTGTACGTGTGCCCTCTCGGCTACCCGTCTCTGTGGACTGGCTGCCTTGTCGGTCCACAACAATTTGTAGTATCTATTCCTATTTATTGTCTGTATCCTAGATATTTATAGGCAACTGTTTTTTCCATCGCTTCTATGCAGTCACTGTGGTTATCCAATATGTAATCTTCTTGTTTAGTGTGTTTTCCCTTGACTATGCTATTTTTCTTACATTTGTCTGTTCCAAAAGCCATATTTATATCATTGCTGAATACTTCTGTTATCTTTAGTAATTGGTTGAGTTGTTGATTTGTTGCTGCGAGTAGTTTTAGATCATCCATGTATAGCAAATGTGTGATTTTGTGTGGGTATGTTCCAGTGATATTGTATCCATAATTTGTATTATTTAGCATGTTGGATAGTGGGTTCAGAGCAAGGCAGAACCAGAAAGGACTTAATGAATCTCCTTGGTATATTCCACGCTTAATCTGTATTGGCTGTGATGTGATATTATTTGAATTTGTTTGGATATTAAGTGTGGTTTTCCAATTTTTCATTACTATGTTTAGGAACTGTATCAATTTAGGATCTACTTTGTATATTTCCAATATTTGTAGTAACCATGAATGGGGTACACTATCAAAAGCTTTTTGGTAATCAATGTATGCGTAGTGTAGCGACCTTTGTTTAGTTTTAGCTTGATATGTCACCTCTGCATCTATTATCAGTTGCTCTTTACATCCTCGTGCTTCTTTGCAACAGCCTTTTTGTTCTTCATTTATAATTTTGTTCTGTGTTGTATGTGTCATTAATTTCTGTGTAATGACTGAAGTTAATATTTTGTATATTGTTGGTAGGCATGTTATGGGGCGATATTTAGCTGGGTTTGGTGTGTCTGCTTGATCTTTAGGTTTCAGATAAGTTATTCCATGTGTAAGTGTATCAGGGAATGTGTATGGGTCTGCAACGTAACTGTTAAATAATTTAGTTAGATGTGAATGTGTTGAGGTGAACTTCTTTAGCCAGAAATTTGCTATTTTATCTTTTCCAGGGGCTTTCCAATTGTGAGTAGCATTAATAGCTTGGGTGACTTCACGTTGCAAAATTATCACTTCAGGCATTTGTGGTATCATCTTGTATGTGTCTGTTTCTGCTTGTATCCACTGTGCATGCCTGTTATATTGTACTGGGTTTGACCATATGTTGCTCCAGAAGTGTTCCATGTCTGTTATGTTTGGTGGATTGTCTATTTTAATGTGTGTGTTATCTATTGTCTGGTAAAATTTCTTTTGGTTTGCGTTGAATGTTTGGTTTTGTTTCCTTCTATTTTCACTTTTTTTGTATCTCCTAAGTCGTTTGGCCAATGCTTGTAATTTCTGTTTCTTCTCATCTAATTGCTCTATCACTTCTTGTTGTGAGATTTTACCTAACGTTTTTCTTTTCTTTTTTTTTTTTTTTTTCCTCTGACATTTCATTTCTTATAAATTGTGTTAGCCGTCCGATGTCCTTTCTCAGTTTTTCTATTCTGATCTGTAGCCTGTGTTGCCATGCTGGTTTTGTGGGTTTCTTCTGTGTGTTGGTTGGTTCTGATCTCTGCCTAGTGTGTATATTTAGTGTAGTGAGTGCTCCTATATAAACCAGTAGTTGTAACTCTTCCATAGTTGTATATTCATTTATTTTGTTGTGTATGATTGTGTTGATAGTTTTTATTGTTGTTTCGACTTGTGGGTTACTTAGCAGTCTATGCAAGAATGGTCTGATGTCTGTATTTGTGTCTTTGTATTCTATATATGTCAGCTGAAATTTTTCTTCTATATGTAACATGTGTGTCACTTTGTGTTCTATTTGTGCTTGTTCTGGTGGCTGTCGCAAGATTTCGTTTTCCTCTGATTGTTTAATTGATGCGTGTTGTTCTTTGTTTGTTTGCTCTGGGATGTTTGAGTCCATTACTCTATTTTCTTCTTCTTCTGTTTGCACATTATTTTGTTCCAGTATTTGTTGTACTTGTTGTTTGATGTTTTCTAATTCTGCCTGGGGTATCCTGTTATTTTTGATTATTACACGGATCTGATCAGCTAGTCGTTGTTCTGTTAAAAATTTTAATTCTGGGTATCTGGTAATAAATGTTGTGTATACTTGTGATCTGTATCCAGTTGTGTTGGTTCCTAGGTTTGTTGCTTGGTAATAACAGAACATGAGGTGTCGATTAACTTCATCTGACCATCTCATCCTCTGCCTTTGTTTTCCTTCTAGGGTGGTTGTAGGAAGCATATCCTGCAAAACACCTCTATTTGGATTTAAATCATTTTCCAGTTGGCTAGCAGTGTCGTTACCATTGTGGGCGGGCATAGGGTTCAAGCGTCGTCCCCGACCATGACGGCGCTTGTCCGAGGCTTCTTTAGTTCTGTCCTGAACCAACTCATCACACTAAAAGAGGGGTTAGCCCTATTAGTGGTTTGTTCTTTTCGTCGCCTTTTACGACTGGCAGAACATACCGGAGGCCTATTCTTTTCCCGAGCCTCCGCGGGATTTTTGAGTGTGTGTAAATGGAGAGAAAGGGGGGGGGGGGGGGAGGAAAGGAGAGTGTGACAGTAGGTATAAGGATGTTTGTAGGGGGGGGGGGGGATGGAGGGCGGGATAGCTCTATAGGTTGGTCTTGTCTAATAATTATTTGAGGGCACAGAACAGAGTTCCAGAGTTCCACAGCAGAGAGCTGTGTATTAATTTATCACTTGTTTTCCTTCCACTATGGTGTTTTGTATCTGATAATTTTCTTCAATTGTTAGTTTTTGTGGGGGGGCTGTTGCTGCATTTTATAATTTTCAAATCAGTATTGATGCTTGTTGCGTTATGTTTCTTCTTTTTTCTCATTTGACAATCAGTTCTACTCACAAGAAGACAGGCTTCCAATGGGGTCACCAGTCAATGGATTCCTAACCAACATTTTTCTCAGTCACATTGAAAATAGAATATTTGAAACAATATTGGTATCGTTATGTAGATGACATCATATGCCTTCTAGATGAAACACCAAGTGCATCCAAAAACTCCACAGTGATATAAACAAAGTACACCAAAAAATAAAATTCATCATAGAAACAGTACACGACAAAAGGTTAAACTTCCTTGACATCACAATATACAGACACAACAACCAACACCAATTCTCCATATTCAGGAAAGAGACCACCACTAGCCATTTACGAAGGTTCTAATCATCCGATTAAGCACAAACTAGCCGGCTTCCAATATATGCTACACAGACTGAACAAAACCCCACTCACTGGAAACAACTACAAGAATAAATTAAAGACAATCAGACAAAAAGCTGTAGAGAATGGATATGACACAAAAACTATAAACTGAACCACAAAATTAAAAAGGACCCCCAACAAACAAAAACAAAAGCCTCCTCATCAACTTACAAACACACCTATGAGCACACATGAACAAGAAACACCCACAATGATAAACAAGTTGTTCACTCTCACCTACAACAACAAAGTAGTCCACAGAATAGGCAACATACTCAAAACACAAGGGCTAAAAATAGCCTACAGGACAGACAACTCAACACAGAGAAAACTAAGGACAACCAACACAAGCACAGACAAACACAACACATCTGGTATTTGACAGAAAAACAGAAACTTTAATACCAGATTCTCAGAACACAGAAGAGCATTAAAAAGTAACAGCTGTCATTTCACATTTGCTGAACACCCTATGGACAAGAAACATACCCAACAAACATCGATACTGATTTGAAAAATCTCAAATGCAGCAACAGCCCCTCACAAAAACCAATAATTGAAGAAAATTATCAGATAGAAAAAGCCATAGTGGAAGGAAAACAATCATTACAGAAGACCAACCTATAGAGCTATCACCCTCTCAGCCATTTGAAATAAAGACTAGTGTTAGACAAGGTGATGGTTTATCACCTTTGCTGTTTAATTGTGTTCTATAAGAAATTGTAAGGATCTGGAATTCGGAGCTAGAGAGTCACAAAATTTAACCAATAACTCTGGGAAGGAAAACAAATGGAATTAAGATAAACTGCTTGGCTTTGGTGGAGGATTTTGCAATACTTTCAGAAAACCTGACAGATGCAGTTATTCAGAACTGGTCTCAAGATTTCAGCTGAAAAAACAAAATTCACGACAAATATAAAAATGCACTAAAATTCATAGAAACACAGATAGGTAAAATAGAGTGAGTAGATAAATTTAAATGTCTTGGAGAGACTATGACAGACAGGACTAGAAAAATCTGCAATGGATGTAAAAATTAATAAAATGAAAAGAGCATATGGTTTGCCCAAAAATATTCACAACAAGAAATGCAAATCTCAAAAAACAAAACTAAAACACTACACCACAGCTGTACGACCAGAATGGTTATACGGATCTGAATGCCTAACGATGAACTATAAGATGGACAGACGAGAGGTAATGGAAAGAAGGATTATTAGATAAATAATGGGCGCAATAAAAACTGCAGATGGTTGGAATACAAGAAGTAATGAGGAGATCTACGAAAATATAGAGAAAATATCTGAAGTAATGGCCAAATGAAGATCAACGTTTTTCAGGCACCTATATGAAATGGATGGAAATAGACTAACAAAACAAATACTCCTATATTTCTGGAAGAAGAAATTGACAACAGCATGGATTACAGAAGTAAGGAAAGATCTAGAAAGAAACAACAGCAAAGAATCAGAAGTAAGAGAAAAAAAAGGTCAAGTGAGGAAGGAAAAGGTAAACTGCAACATCTCATATGAGGAGCATGAGATGGAATGCAATCCTCGGTGGTGGTGGTGGTAGGAGGGGCGGGGGGACAGACCGGGAAGAAATGCAAAAGCTTGAAGCGGTTGTGAGGAAACAATTTTGTTTCCTGAAGGCAGAGAACAAATGGATGCTGTGATTCTAATAGCAACCATAAATCCTCTTTGTTGGATCGAAGACCATGAACGTTCATTAATTCTGCCTGTGTGTGTGTGTGTGTGTGTGTGTGTGTGTGTGTGTGTCTATTTACATAATGTTTCACTTACATTTCTTTTTGATCCTGATCACTGTCAAACACTACATATTGAGCTGTCACTGACACTGTTTCACTGTTTACCAGCTGTAAAAACAAACATGGCGGACAGTTGAACAGTTGAAGGTGTTCGAGAAGGTCAGCCAAGAGGGCATCTTTCGGGCAGATTCTGGAGATGGTGTGCATGAACGTTCCACTGGAGGAGAGTCATGACATGGAAAAAATGAAGGGATGTCACCTCAGTGGCTGCTGAATGCCTGCCTTTTGAAGACCCACTGCTACAGGCCACAGAGGTAGGAGGATCCTGCTCCATGAGGTATACAGAAGCGTCGGCATTCTTCTGTTGGCCTGCAGGGTCTAGAGCAGAAAAACGGTTGGTGGTGCACACTGGTGACATGGAGGTTGACCAGGCAAGGGTATCACTTGGCAACACCGTCGAAGAGGATCTTTGGGTCAGCGAAGGAGTAGACCGTTTGCCTTTGTTTGACTTCTTGGAGCCTTTCCAGTTGGCAGAGGAAGACTCATATGTTGGTTGGCTGGAGGGAAGTATGAAGTCTTAATGGAAGTATTTCTTCTGTCCTTTCTGGCCTGCCAGTTGTGTAGCTGGCAACTTCACCCTGTGAGCCAAAAGTTTGGAGGCTTGTTGCACAGCTAGAGGAGGAGATGGGAATGCTACCATGATGCTGAGCAATTTCACAACCACAGTGTTAAATTTGAGGTCACATCTGCATGCCCACCTCTTTCGTGGAACGAGATGCTGCAAGAACAGTACTGAAGGTGCCAGACAGTACAATGCAGGGTTTCCGACTAGCCAACAACTTGCGAGCAACTGGGTAAGGCACTTTTCCCTTCATCCGGATCTCCTGGACAGCCCGCACATCAACATACATGGGACAATCACGGGAGGATGTGGCATGGTCGCCATTGCTGTTGCCCTCGGGAGCATCCCTACCACATGTTACACATTTGGCTGGGTGTTGACAGGACTCTCAAGTGTGGTTCTAATGATGACACTGGTAGCCAGGCATTGGGTTTGGAATATACAATCTGACTGTGATAACTTCATAACCTGCTTTGATCTTTGACAGAAGAACTACTCTATCAAAAGTGAGAAAGAGAGTACGTTTGGGCACTAAGGAAGCATCTACTTTTTTCATCACCCAATGGACTGTACTGACACCCTGATCAGAGACGTACATTTGGATTTTCGCCTCTGTCAGATCATCGAGCAGCCTAGTGTACATAACACCATGGGAAGAATTCATCGTTCGATGGGCCTCTATACAAACAGGATAGCAAGGAGGAGTGAACCCGCAAGCAGTTGTGTTTGAGAATCAGAAGCACTCTCTAAAAGCAAATTGCCATTGCGTAAAAGAGAGAGAGAGCAGGATTTTACATCGCCAGCAACTGCATCAAAACCTTTCTGAATAATCAATGGATTTACTGTAGTGAAAGACCGATTGTCTTCAGTATGTGAAACCACAAGGAACCATGGTGCAGCTGGGAGGGTCTTCGAATCATTAGCTTCATATCATTTACATTTCGTAGTCATTCTGCAAAGATGATTTGCTTACTGTGAGAAAATCCCCCATATTTGCCAGCGTCTCCGATGGTGTGCTCCTTCCTACTGGGTGCCCCTTTCAGAAGGGGGCACACTCACCTTATGTGACTGTTCACACCTCAGGTCACAGCTCCTGAACACCTGACAGAGGGACCATCACCAATTTGGGAAGGTAGCAGCTCAGGCAATCACCCTCCCTGGGCCTGGCCTCTACCAGGGGGCATGTGCCAACCTTACCTCTCAGCCCGGGGCTGGGAATTACACATTAACCAGTCACCTGTTATGTGTCAGACGCGTGGGCTGGCCTTCAGGAGCGCACAGGGAGGATGAAGAAAAAGAAGAACCTCAAATGCTGAAGCAGAGAAAGGATAGGAGAAGGTGAACAAAGAAAGAAAGAAGGAGTAAAAACAGTGTAGAGTATTCTGTTATTGACCGCCAAAAATGCAGAATACATTTCCAAAAACAGCCCGAACATGATCCCCATGAGAAAGGAAAAATCACAGCAAGAAGATAGACATGCAGCATGAAAGGGAAAATATGTTGCAAAGGCTGGGGCCCCACTGTAGCCAAGCACGAACCCGCCAAAGAGCAACAAGCCCCCTGGGGGATGTTTCTGTGTTGATGCTCTTCCCGAGGTCACTGTCTCAGACATGGGACCACAATACACATCAGCAAAAATCCAACAGTTCTGCACCACCAGTGGCATACAACATGTGATCATAGCACCTTTCCACTCTCGGACTACCAGTGAAGCTGAACAGTTCATTCGAACATTCAAAAGTTACATGGAGCAAGCTTTAAAGATTTTTCCATCCTCTTACCTCGCCGTGACATGTGACGGAAAATCACCGGTAGAATCCTCACACAATCACAGACTCTGTACTCTGTTGCACCTTCTGTGGCTGCCATGAAATAATTCTTTCCATCTGGTCAGGGCAAGTTTCACCTACTATATGAAGTCTTCTGCAAATTTTCTGGAAGAAACAGAGTTTGGAGCATGGAGTCATCACTTAAGCCATCAGACATTGTTCTTTTGTCATTCAAAATTCTGCTGGGCTGCAGCAGCACCACCAAAACCAGCAGCGGTGCACTTCTGTGAATGTCAATGATTCTGCTGCAGATTGTTTGTCCACAGACCCAACACATAGCTGGGGTCCACACCAGCTGTATCTTTCATCTCTCCACCAGTCTCAGCCAGCACCATCCAGTGTGGTGCCCATGGAGGTTGACACCAAGCTGCCACCACCATTGATGTCACTGCTGTCGGCACATGTCCTGCAGCCTGAACTGACGTCCATGGACGTGACTCCCAAGTCATCACACTGCCTCCGAAGATAACTTTGATGTTAAACCAACCAAGGTGTCTGTCTCTCTACAAGCAGGTGTTCATCCTCTGGCTTTTCAGTTGGCATTGTGGTCAGTCACAGGTTAGATACTGGTGTGTAGGCAGGGATCTGCCATCAGCTACAGTTACACTCTCTGTCTCTCCTCACCTGCATCCACATGTGGTCTTCCCCTCCACTGTCATCACACGCATTCACCCTACACGAAGACAGCATGGAGGTTTGGGGTACAGAAATGTGGTGCTGAGCAACGAGCTGGGTGCCAAAGAAAGGTTAGCTCCTCATGCTGAAACCACATGAGAGTATAGTCACTGCATGCTGCACTGATGAATGAGAAATGCCAGCAGAGCCACATCTCTTAGAGCTACTCCATGGCACCGCAATGGCTCATCTACTTACGGCTGAGCAGAGGGACGTTCACCCCAGTTCGCACTCAACGATCAAGATAACACCATCATCTTAGATAGGCCGCCAGTGTACCGAACTTTGAGTGAACATTTCAGTTATTCTTCAAGTGTGGAATCTTGTAAATTTGTTTGTATGAAGTGATACGTTAACATTTGGGGATAGCTGTAAATTCTCAAAACATTCCTGTGGAAATGGATTGTACAATGTTAAGTAAGTCTTCATAGCTATTTTTACTCACAAGGGTGGCAGGAGAACACACATATTAAAGGTATTCAAATTTGCAAGCTTTCAGAGCCTGTGGCTCCATTTACTGGCTGAATGGTTGAAGGGGAAGGAAGAGTGGTAAAGGGGAAAGACTGGTGAGGTTAGGAAAAGGGACAGAGTTCGGCAAAGTTGCCCAGAACCCTGCATCAGGGGAGACTTACCAGACAGGATGAGAAGGAAAGAATGCATGACTTACATTAAATTAAAAAAAAAAAACTGATTGTTTTCATTCATATCTATATTGTAATGAAGTGAACTAACATTTTGCTTGTTATAGTTCTACGTAATCTCCTCCCAGAGCAAAACAAAGAACCCACTGTTGTGCCTGTGAATGTATTCTTGTACAGCACAATGCCTTCTCTGTGATAAAAGAATGCACCTTCATTACATGTTCTGTACTGGGAACCAGCTTGTGTTCTTGTCTGAATCAGAAGTCATTGTTCCAGCTCTATAGGAGTTTGCTTCTCATTTAGTTTTGAATGGTCTGGAACACATTTTTTTGGTGCACCAACATGTTTCTCATGTCAGTGTGATTTGTTGTGTTAAGTCTAGCTTCCTCATAGCCAAATATATATATATATATATATATATATATATATATATATATATATATATATATATATATATATATAACTGGAGCCAATTACTGTTGTGGCCACAGAAAACAACAAGCTCCAGACGAAACACGTGATGTCCCTACAGTGATGTGACAGCTGTTCCTGTCACTGCAGTGCAATAAACAGAACTGCTATGATGATCGTAGCCATCACTGTACTTGTCTGGGTTAATGGAGACTAAGTATAGGAGGGTGGTGGGCGTGAGGATATGTTGGAGAGCAAATTTTCATCTCTAAAGTTCAGGGAAATTAGTACTGGAAAAGGGTGCAAATGGCCAAACGTTGTAGCAGACACAAAACTCTACCTGAGCCATGTTGTAGAATGTGCTCAACAACTGGGACCTGTGAGGTTCACCACTGCTGCATCTAGTTCGATATGAGAACAAAAGCAATGTCTATGAGGTGCAACAACATGCTTGTTTGCGAGCCTGTGCCTGTCATTAAAATGGAGTATACAGAGGTAATTGGACATGAACATTATGTCAGAGGAAGTATTCGAAAGAGAGCCAAAGGAATTTTTTGTTCACATGTCAGGAGCCTACTGAACAGTAATTTGCATCCAATATTGAAGCAGTTATGTAAGCTGAAGTTCTATTCAAATTCTATGGTATGATTTTGTTACTATAATTCAATAACACTTTCCAACAAAGGATGTAATAAACTAATTAATAGTTGGTATCTCAACCCACTATGCTCAATAAATATCACCCAACCGACTATAAATAATATTAAAGATGAAACAACCCATCATCAACAAGTGGAGTAATTATCAGCAAAATGAATCAGTAAATAGGGTCTTCACAGACCCCAACATGGACAGCTCTTGTGCATCAATTCATGTTCTCACCCACTTAAGCGGTGGGTATTCCAATATAAAAATCTGTTAACAAGTGTTCACTGCATAGAAGGAAAGTAATGGAAAGGACTGGATGACATGAGACAAATTAGTAATTAATTCGATTTAGAGTCCAGCAGGAGACATTTGGAGCAGACGAAAAGAAGAAAAAAAAAAAAACATTAGAAACTAAAAATATAAAACAAGCACAAGTCATGCAAATAATCAAACAAATATAAAATGATGAAAGTAATAATGATGGATTTTTATTTTGGTGTGTTGGGGGAGGAGAGTCGAAAGACGAGAAATTACAACAGCAGTAAAAACTTTTGGGTTTCCCGCTGATTACAGTCACCGTATGAGCACAATATTCTTTCCATCTTTTGATGAAGTGTTGATGTATCACAGTCTGTCCCCTTATATCAATATTGGCAGCAGGCATTTAAATTTTGCAGTGGCTACTCTGCAACAATTTAACAGTGGCCTCCCCAGTTGATCAGTTGATTACATAGTCAGCAACTCATGTCCGCTACCCACGATTTCAAGGTGAAATCATGCTAGAACTAGCATAATACTCGCATAATATTCTGCCAGCATACTCTGCCATCTTCTTCATATGATCTGATGACGTTTACATATCATATGCCTATAATAGCATACACAGGTAAATCTCACTATATGTGATAGTTACATTCTGTGGAAATGCCACGAGTACCAAATTCTCGTAAATCGAGCATCATTTTTTATGTAAAATATGGGATAGATTCTGGTTTACTCACACACTGAGTTTAAAATTGTAGAGTTATCTGGTATTAAAAAAAAAAAAAAAAAACTAACTAACTGTGATCTTGGGTGCCGTAGAAGTTGAATGCCTGCCAGAGGAGATGGACCTTGATACCTGGGAGAGGACATCATGGCCACACAGTGCTTGCACTGCAAGCAGTTAATGTAGCAGCAGCAGAAGCACCAGCACCAGCACTACCTCCAGTTAGATTTGTTACAAAAATTGCTTCAGATTCAGGTGAATGAACTTGGGGCACGTGAGGCCCAGTTGCACCAGGCCTCACTGTCTCCCACTACTGACACCTCCACACATCCTCCATCATACCCACTTTTCAATGACACTAAGAAGGTCTGGCACACATACTTGCATTGTCTGAAACAGCATTTTTCAGTCTTTCAAGTCGTGGATGATTCATTCCAGTGATCATTGTTTTTGTCTTAGGCTTCACCAGAAACGTTGTTTCTGCTCTGACAGTTGTCCCTTCTGTCAGATCCTGTCGTGCTCTTGTTTCAAGAGATTTGTGTTCTGTTGACTGATTACTATTCCCAGTGATACCATGTGGTTGCCTTCAGGCTCGAGTTCCATCAACACCACAGACAGCTGGACCAGTCATACTGTTCTTAGGTCACCGACTTGCAAAGTCTCGGCCAAAAATACAATTTAATTTGTGCCAATCAAGGCTTCATATGTGGCCCTCTCAATTTGTGATTTGATGGTCCAGCTTACAACAGATATGGAGATCTGCAGTGTGGAGTTGAAACTAGATAACCCCTCATTGGGGGACATTTTGTGCATCGCACACTCATTCAAAATCGCACAGCGGCTAATGAACAACTAATGTTGAGGTCACAATTTGCAGCAGTCCACACACCTCCACATGATCCACTCTTTCACCGCAAGCACAGGACAGCTCCCAGGCAGCACTGCCATGATTTGTCCTTGTCTGACATCTCTATGGCATCTGAATCTCAGTTCAGACTCATTGCAGATCACAAGAGCTGCTCTCATTGTGACTGCAGAGCTTTTCCACTCACTCCTGGGCAGATTGTCCAGATCACTTGGGTCCTGCATACTCTGTGGCAAAGAAGGGCATTTTCAATTGGTGTGTCACAGCCATACAACCTGCTCTCGTCCTGCCTCATGAGAACAACACGACACTGTACATGCCCTGCAGTCTGCAGTTGCATTAGATGACCCTTTCATGTGGAAGTTGTTTCTCACACCCCACATTTATGATATGGACTTTCATTTTCAGGATGACACTGGGGGCCACCATTTTTCTGATCAATCTGGCAATGTATGGATGACTGGACTCATCTGAGTTGTCTCCTCCCTCATGGTATTTGGTGGAGTATGGGGGCAGTTCAGTTCTATCCCCCCCCCCCCCCCCCCCTCTCGTGAACAGTTCTCAGTCACAGCAGCCTACAAACATGTTACAAAGCTCATTATGCTATTTGTTGTCAACCACCCATCAGGTACTAAGATTTTTGGCCTTGACACTATTGCACTGTTTCTCTCTCTGATGAAGGCAAAGTTGTATCTACTACAGCCCCTTTCCAGAAACTGGACGATCCTTTTTCGGTAGTTGTGATGCTATTTAAGCTGGATTTGGTGTACACCATGGGTTTTCAGACACACATCACCCTCTGGCCAGGCATCATGCCTGGTGTTTACCATGCTAAGCCCACTCCAGTGGCCTCCTGCGCTGCAGTGAAGTAGCTGGGCCGTCTCAAGGCTACTGGAGTCATCAAACCTATGAAAGCTAAAGCATGGGCCACCATCATGATAATCAAGAAGCCCAATCACTGTTTTTGGTTATATGGGAAATTCAAGACTATCATCAATGCTCAACTGCTGGTTGAAACTTATCCTACACCCCTTACAGACCTCCTTAACAAACGTGCTGGTGGGGACTGATCAAAGATCGACCTTGCTGATGCTCACCTCTAGTTGCCTTTAGATGAGGGGTCTTAGAACAATGTTGTCGTCAACATGCCCTTTTGATTATGTTAAGTATAAGCGATGTCTATTTGGCATTGTCGCAGCTTCAACAATTTTCCAAAGGCATCTGGAACAACTGACACAGTGCATTCCAGTTTGTGCGAGTTACCTGGATGGTCACATTGTTCTGGAACCCTCCAGGCAGGAGCATTTGCAAAATCTCCACACCCTCTTTACCATCCTGCAGGCTGCAGGTCTGCATTGACATTTGGAGAAATATCGAATTTTTCAACTGGAAGTAGTGTATTTGGGGCACTGTCTCACCAGAGACAGAATCAGGCCCACTGACTGGAATGTTGGCACCACTGATTCTCTTCCCTACCTGAAGAACCTAACTGAACTGCAGGTGTTTTTGGGCAAAGGCAACTAAAACTACAAGTTCCTGCCTCAGGCAGCCCATATACTGCAATCACTCAATCACCTGCATAAGAAAGGAGTGCCCTATGACCGAACCCCTGCTTGTGACGGTCTTTTAACTAATTAAAAACCATGCTGAAATCTGTTTCTTGCATCACACCTTTTTCTGCCAGACGTCCCTTGGTAGTCGTAAAAAAATGGTTCAAATGGCTCTGAGCAGTATGCAACTTAACGTCTGAGGGCATCAGTCGCCTAGAACTTAGAACTAATTGAACCTAACTAACCTAAGGACATCACACACATCCACGCCCAAGGCAGGATTCGAACCTGCGACCGTAGCGGTCATTTGGCTCCACACTGTAGTGCCTAGAACCGCACGGCCACTCCGGCCGGCTTGGTAGTAGCAGCTGACACGTCTGCCTACTGCACCAGGGTGGTTCTGGCACATTGGAATGATGGCAGATCTGAATTACCAATTGCTTATGCGTCCAAGATGTTGACCCCTGCACAATGCAACTATTCAAAAACTGAAATGGAGGTGCTAGTGACAGTGTTTACCATTAAAAAGTTTCATTTCTATCTTTTTGGGTCAAAGTCCTCTCTCATTATGGATCACAAGCCCTTGGTTACCTTATTTAGGCCTCATTCAAACCTCCTGGAGTGAACGGCTCAAAACTTACCATGTAGGGCACAATTACTGAGTGCTTACAATTACACCATTCAGTTGAAGCCTATGGCCGATGCCTTGTCATGTCTACCTGCTGGAACGGACACTAATTTTGACCAATTGGAGGTCCTCTGCTTCCACAGTGATACTGCACAGCTACATACATTTTATGGGTTTCCCCATTATCATTATCGCCACAAATGTTACCACTATCACACACTGCGACCCCATCCTGCAGCAGATCCTCCAATACATGACCCATGGCTGGCTGGCCTATCTCACCCACTAATTGGCAACCACACTCAATACCTGCACACTACTTTCTCAGAGCCTCTCGGTTATCAGTGACAGTTAATGACGTATGTCGGGTGGTGATTTACACCGAATTGCAGCAACACATCTTGTGCTTGCTCCACTGGGGATATTGGGTGGATGGATGTCCCACATGAAGGCTTTGGCTCACTGCACATGTATTGGCTGTGTATCAATAGTGACAGCAAGCAACTGGTCCATGGTTGCAGGTGTTCACCCAGCACCAAGCAGTACCCCAACAGTCATTTGCATGTCGGCGTACACCCCACCGTCCATGGGAATGTGCCCTCCTCGATTTCGTGGACCCATTTTTGGGATCAATGTGGTTGCCCATTGTGGATGCCAACTCCAAATACCCATACGTGATAAGCACCATGATCAATGCCACCCTCATTGCCTTGGCCCAAGTTTTGGCCACTAAAGGCTTACCTCACACTTTGGTTTCATATAATGGCTCCCAATTCATGGCATCTCTTTCAAAGAGTTCTGTGTGGCCAATGGCATAAAACATATTCTCAGCCTTCTGTTCCATCCTTCCTCTAGTGGTGAGGCAGAGTGTCTCATTCGGATCTTTAAGCAACAAGTGAAGAAGGCTGTTGAATTCTCTGCCATTACCTCTGACCTCACTCTGTTTCTGAGCACATATCCCACTGCATTGATTGATGGTTGTAGCCCCGCAGAGCTGCTCCATGGAAGGTTGCCCCTCCTGTATCCCGCTCTCAGCAATCCCAGTGTTGTACATTTGATGTGGTTGTGTGGGGCCGCCACTGCAGGAGTCTTGTGGTTTTGACACTAGCAACAGTAGTAGAGACACACAGGAATTGGGATACATATGTCCTAAAACGGAAGGAGATGAAGTGCTGCCACCATAACCAGTTCCGGTCTCGAGAACAGATAGATCATCCATCATTTCCACCTCCCACTCCCTCTCTGCCTTCCAGTGACCACAAAGAAAGAAGGAAGGAAGATTTAGTTTAACATCCCATTGACATCAAGATCATTTGAGACAGAGAACAAGCTCGGATTGTGTCAAGGATACGGAAGGAAATTGGTTGTGCCCTTTCAAAGGAATCATCCAACATTTGCCTGGAGCGATTTAGGAAAATCACGGAATATCTAAATCTGGAAGGTCGGATGTTGTTTGAACCGTTGCCCTTCCAAATGTGAACCCAGTGTGCTAACCACTGTGCCACCTCACTCAGTCCAGTGACCACAAGGCCCCAGGGCCAGTGTAACTGGCGACTGCCAGCAACTCCCCACAAGCACACCAACACTACTTTCTGCTTCTGCAGGAACTGGAAGAACCCTCCAGTGCCCTCACCTCCAACGAAATCACAATGGACACCACCAACCACCATCCCTTTCCCCATCCGATAGTCAATGGGTCCATGTTGTCACTCATATCTTCTTTCCGCCCCCATGGCACAGTCTGTGGCAGTTTCACCCATATGCACCTATTTTGGTGGGTGGGGAGGGATCTGGTATCAGGCACTGCAGAGATTGAATGCCTGCAGTAAGGGATGGACCTTGATAGCTGATAGAGGACATCACGACCCTGCTGAACTTGCAAGGCGTGCATGCCACTGTCTTGTCACATGAGTGAGCCGGTAAATACTATTCCACACGTTCAGTATTTAGCCAGCTATACAGCACACAGCCAGTCAGTTCAGTGCTTGCACTTGATGCCTGCAGACCAATCTTCACTGTACCAGAACTGTTGGATAACTATCTTGTGTGTCACCCCTCTCTAGTAGTGTTGTGGATTTGTCCTCCACTGCTCTTGATCTTGACATCATCATTGTGGTGACTGCTTTGTGTAGTGTCTTCTTGTCATAAAGGTGTTTGTTCTTATCCTGGTCTGTTGTGTTATCCATAGTCTGTATGTCATGTTTCATTCTCCATACTATTGGGTTGGGTTACTCTTGCACAGGCCACTCTCCCACCTGGTGGCTTCCTTTAGAGTTCTAGGAGTACATCATTAGGGTTTTTTATTTGCAATCACCTGCAGTATTTCCTATGAAAAGGGTGCATTGTTTATTGGCAGACTTAAGTCCATATGCAGTTTTTTCTTCAACAGAAATGAAAGTGTGGTTAGGCATCCGTTTCCGAGCCTATTTCCTCAAGGTGAAAAACTTGATTTGCAGTGCAGTCTTTCTGTTACCATTTCTTTAAACCTCTCTTTAAATTTCTCGGCTCTAACTTCATGTACCTCCATCTTCAGCTGCCTCTCCTGTCATTTTAATACTGTGAAAACCAAAATGATGCTTGAAGCAATTAAACCGACATGAACTGGTCAACAAGGTGCTGGATTGTCCTCTTCTTTCATTAATCTGCATACAAGCTCTTGGCTTTAGTTTGAATAGCACCTCCACAGAGAAGCATGTGCTGTTGGTTTTGGTGCTCAATCCAACGGCTCAGCATCCCCCCCCCCCCCCCCCAATCACATGCGAGCAAGAATTGGTCACTGTAGTCACACCTTGTCAGTTAAACTGTGATAAGTTTTTGCTTTGATTCCACATTATCATGAATTATTTTCACAATTGATTCACTGAAAGTCAACAACATGCTCGTCTTTTTCATAGCAATCCAAAACTTCCCTTTCTTTCAGACAAATTTGACCTTCGTACATGCTTCTTTCCCTTGAGAGGCACACTTTCTTTCCCTTTACCTGACATTTAAATACAGATCATGTCAAGTGCAACTTACAGTGCTACTGACTTGACAATTCACGTCTCAACAAAGACGACAGAAGTAGAGTGTTGAGATCCATTAATGCATTAATACTGCCCGGTACTGTAAACAGATAATAGCATTCAAATCAAAATTAAAATCGCTTACAAATCCTCATATAACGTGGTCTACCTATATATGTAAGTATCCCCACTATCTAGTTACATGCACTGAAGTATTAAATCTCAATGTCAGCTGTCTCTACCTGTTTGCTCATTCACTTATGATGCTCTATCACCCCCCCCCCCCCCCCCCCCCCCCCAAACACACACACACACACACACACACACACACACACACCATTTGACACAATACAATGTGAGCTACTTTTCAATTCTAACTCAGTTGAGTCTTGTATACGGAGAACATAAATAATCCAAAATATATGCTACATGTCATTACGTTACGTGATTAAAGTGGTGAGATGTGCTGGAAATATATCATGTGGTTCCTATAATTCCAGCAGGCAGATGACCTATGAATCATAGAGGTGCTGAATATGCTCTTAGCATAGCCTGTTTTCACAGTTGTGAGGTACTGATTGCCTTGAATCAATGCCTTCAAACCACGTGATATTATCGTTGTTCTTGAACTACACATTTCAAGACAACAACTGCTGTTTTTTAATGTGTTGACAGAAAACCTTTTAATGTTCTGTGGACAGTTGTCAATGCCATGATGCAGGACATACTTTAGTGGGGAGGACAATTGTTAATGTAGTTTCGTCGCACTGCACCTGAAGGTGCAAGCTCGTTCTCTCGAAACACTTAGTTCAACACGAATAATTATACTGCATGGCTGAATGCAGTATTTCAATACAAACTGAATGTTGTAAACCACATCTTTCAGTAAGGTAAATTGTCATCAAGCCAAAAGTTGGTTTGGTACCATAACACTTCACTAGGCACAGTCCTGTGAAGGCACCATGCCTTGGTCTCCCTCCGACCTTTGAGCTGACTTTACCAGTCATAGGTAGACTATGGTTTAGTTTGGATACTGGATGACAAAGCAACTTGGAATTTTTTCAGATTAATAAATCACTGTCAGAGGCAAATGACTTGATAAGCAGCATTTACTTATGAAGCAATCGATATTTCATTGTGTACATTAATTACCTGCAAATGTTTTTACTTCCAGTTTTATACCATTTGAAAAAAATGGTAATTTATCTATGACCAATATATTTTTGAGAAAAAGTTGTTCAAGTACTTAGGCTGCTAGATGCAAATGCACTGGAGCCTGAAATAATTTTAAGTGTAAACATATAGTAGTTTCTTAACTCAAGGTTTACAGATTATAATTAACACTGCTAACAAATGCAAATAGGGAATAATGCACAATGAAGATACAACATAGATCACAGTCATAAGTTCAATTATAAGTCAAGATAAGAAAACAGCAGGCTTCCATTAACTGACAGGAGATTTGGAAACTTTTGCTCGTCCACAACAGGAACTACTTAAATATCACTTCAGTCACATTTATTGGAGTACTCTTGAAGATGAGACACACAGGTGTACTACAACTAAACATAGAATTATATTTTCACTCAAAAGAAGTTTAAGAGTGGAGTCACTAATTATTTTTTATTATACTCTACATCTACATCTACATCTACATGATTGCTCTACAATTTATAATTAAGTGCCTGGCAGAGGGTTCATCAAACCATCTTTAAGCCAATTCTTTACTGTTCCACTCGTTCAAAGTGATAATGTTACAAGTTTCTGGTTAAAAAAATAATAATAAAAAAAGAATAATAATAAAAAACAATATTTAAAAAACGACATAAAAGAACACAGTCACCAGTAAAACAACATAGTACTGCACAAAAACATAACAATATTACTATTTTAATAAATTTTCCAGATTACTGCCAATAAACAAGCACAGACTAACCTTCAGAGTGATATTTTTTAGAAGTGTGTCCTCTAACACTGCCTGCAGTTTTCGATTGATTTCCAATGACAGCTCAAGTGTCATGTGACTGTCAGCTGGCTTTGAACTATACAATGAGGCCATGATACCACCATGCTTAGCGATCTCCATCTGCAAAACAGAAAGTGCTGATGTAATTTCTCCAATCATAATAACGAGTGTCACTGAGATGGTACAAAAATTCTCATTTACATACTGATGTACTTTTTTCTTACTCAGACTAAAAATTTAGAAAGAAAGAGATTATAGTGCAACTTTAAGTGATAGATATTTATGCAGGTAGCAAGAGGTAATAAAATAAACTGCATTGTCATGGAATGATAACCGATTCTAACTTGAGGGAGGCACTAAAATGCCACAGTTAGAATACCTTATCAAGGGATTAGTCTGATATTTTTCTCAATTAAAAGTTGTACATATTTTTATGTGTATCTGCTATTTTCCCAAATGAAACACAGTTATGTTTTTAGTTTGACAGGAAAATGGCAGTTCTAGCTACATGTATGGATTTTACGATAACACCTAAAACAATTGATGAATCAAAAAATGAGGAACAATCTGCATTGTAAGTGAACATTTTTAACATTCACTGAAAATTATTTCTAAAACACTGCAGCTGCCACTTTTCGAAGGAAATTAAAATCCTTAGTGGTATAGTCTCACACTTCCACATCCTCCACAGAAAACTCTTTACACTGTGTAATCTAGAAACAGTTAAGATATCTCTACATCTATTCGCTGTGCAGTGTAAGCATCCAAATGCCAGCACTGCAGCACTTCATATAAATGAAAGTACCAACGTGCTTCAGAACTGTTTGTACACTTTCATAGATAAGTTAAACTGTGCTCATGTCATTTAATATTTTTCTGTTAACATTTCACACTCAAGTAATTCCAATCAATTCCAAAAATTGAAACAACCCACAAGAAAATTTTGACAATGAAATTTTCAAGAGCCTTCTACAAATAACTACAAGATTTCATGACACACTTGGAGGCACAAACAAGCTACAAAAAGTTCAGATACAGATAGGGAATAGCAATAAATTAAAAAGACAGTACAGTATTGCGGAAGAACACAAAATACCAAAGGTGGAATGGCCTGAAAGAATACAAGAAGAATAATTGAATACATAAACAAAAAGCTTTAAAATCAAACACCAGATGGTTAAAAATGCAACATTAACATAACCATAATTCAATTAAAAAGTAGTAGAAATTCAACAAACATGTACAGAATTTTTGTGACTGCAGTTATAAGGTGGATGCTACTCTTTTATATCACACAAAACATGATAAATTATTGTTTGGTAAATCCTGGCCAGCAATTCCATCTCATAATGTATTTTCTTGATTGAATTGTCCTTTGATACAAAACACCCACTGTTGCCATCTTTAATCTACATGAGTTCATAGCAATGGTTACTTTCTGTAATACATTATCACTACTCTTTTAAAATTTTTCTTCATTGTGTACTGTATATTAGATAACAGCTGAAGCTTCAATTGACTAAAATACCAGAAAAAAAAGTTAAAAAATGACTTGAAACTAATTTACCTTCCTCCTCCTACTGTCCAGTCCAACTAATGTAGGCTACAAAACAGTAATTTATATTAATAATCTCTTAAAAGAAACAGCATCAGTTTATGCAACTTATTACAGTGGAACTTTGCTTAACGAGCACTTCCCATAATGCACAGTTCACATAACAAGTGACAATTTAGTGTGGCATCACCAGCTCTTCGCGCACGGTGGGGGTACGTACAACAAGATGAACACCTTTCGTTGTCTGCAGTAGCATATGAACAATGCCTTTAGTATGTACTGCAGTCTGGGTTTAATGCTCTTTCTACTACCATCTTAATACAGCTTGAGGTCACACATTTTTCTAAACTTGTGTTCACAAAGTGTTTTTTGTGTGCAAGTTTTAATAATCTTCATAGAAATGTCCCTGAATATAAAGACGCAAGAAGATGACCATGAGAGAAAGAAAACGACCTTAGAAATTAAACGTAAAATCTCTGAAAAACACGAAGGTGGTGTGAGAGTTGCTGATTTAGCATGCACGTACAATTGGTCTAAATCAACTATTTGCACTATCCTCAAGAACAAGGACAAGATTAAGGAGACAAGGAGACAGATGCTTCAGTGGGAGTGACAAGAGTCTCTGGATGATGTCAAAAGGTTGCTCCTCATATGTATAAATGAAAAGCAATTGCAAGGTGACACTATTAACTAGAACATCATTTGTAAGAAGGTGAGAATGATTTTCACCAACCTTGTTAAGAAGATGCCAGCATCATCAGTGGCCAAAGAAGTGTTTAAAGGAAGCTGTGGGTAGTTCAAGAAGTTTAAGCAAAGACCCGGTATCCAGTGTTGTGAGGCATGGCGAAGCTGCCACCTCTGATACAAAGACATCAGAGAACTTCACCAGCAGTTTCAAGATGCTCAAAGATTCTGAGGATTATCTGCCGCAACAAGTTTTTATTTGTGACAAGACGGGTCTATTCTGGAAAAAGATGCTGAAGTATACCTTTATAACAGCAGAGGAGAATGCACTGCCTGGTCACAATCCAATTAAAGACCGTCTGACACCGCTATATTGTGCCAATGCGAGCAGGGGTTTGAAAATTAAACTGCTGCTTGATTACCATCCAGAAACTCCACGAGCCTTCAAGAAGTGTGAAGTCTGGTATAGCAGGTGAAATGTGATGCAGAGATCCAATCAAACAACAAGACTGGGGTGATATGTGATTTTCTTTGTGATTGGATCAATAAAGTGTTTGGTCCTTTGGTGAAAAAATATTTGCATGAGATGAATCTGCCACTACACGTCTAGGACAACGCTGCCGCCCATTCTTCAGGTCTACAAGACCGCCTCATTGAAGAATTTCAATTCACCAAGATCCAATTGTTGCTTCCCAACACCATTTCATTACTCCAGCCTATGGACCAGCAGATTATTTATAATATGAAGAAGCTCTATATGAAAGTACTCTCTGAGCATTGCTTTGAGTTGACTGAAGCTACCAGTCCCACTCTCAAAGAGTTTTGGAAATATCACGTCAACATCACTGCCTGTATCAAGATCATCGAAAAGGGGTGGGAAGGGGTTACCAAGAAAACTCTCATTTCTGCTTGGAAGAATCTTTGGCCGGAGGAGGAGGAGGAGGAGGAGGAGGAGGAGGAGGAGGCAGTAACAGCAATGCAGCAATCTTGCGGCACAATAAGAGAAATGCTAAAAGCATCGTATATTGAAAATCATCACCCCAATAAAGCAGTGGCTATGCATGCTACAAATTTATTTGATGATAATGCTGTGTAGTATTTTCACTAAGTGTTGAAGTGTTGGCGGAAACAAATGACTATAGTACATAATACTGTATGTATAATTTTCTTTGAATAACTAGCATGAATAAGATAAAACTTTTAGTACTGTCTCTGCATGGAAAACATTATTGTATTTTACATTAATTTTTGTGGGACAAATTGTTTTGCTTAACGAGTGTTTCACGCTACTAGTAAGAGTCTGGAACCAATTATGCTCGCTATTTAAGGTTCCACTGTATTATAAGTTTAAACACACACATGTAAAAAATAACCAATTAGTAGGAATTTAGTAACAATATTAAATGTAGTTATTTTGTTGTTAAGTATAATAACTACTTAGACACACATTATGCCGTCTCACAATCATTTCTCTCCCAAGTAAATATACTACAGAGTTTTGCTATTCCTCAATGCCTGCACTAGACATCATGAGAGTTTCTTGATTTTATAAGATCAAAAAATTTCAGTAGGTACAAATGTTATTAATGAGAAAACATACTATCACTTAGAACTACAGTGAACTTGAATGGGGAGAGAAAAGTAGTTAAAGTGGAGTTCAGCCTAATCATTGGAGCCCGTCAATCTGTAAATCATCGGAGACTGAAAAGGACACAACAGATCCTTCAGAAATGTGGTCACAAATAGGTCAGTCACATTGAAAATAACCAGGAAAATGGGCACACTTTTATCCTCAGCAAAATATTCCTATGCTTGTCAGCATCATTTGTGTGTATCCATTAGAGATAAAATAAATGCTCAAACATGGGGACTAGATACTTTACATTTAAGCTGACAACACTATCACTAAAAAAGAAAGAACATGTGTGGAAAGTTCCTTTTTCAAATATGCTGTTTAAAAATATTGAAGGTGAGCAAATTTCAATTTTGGGTGTAAATCAAAAAACATGAACAAAAATGGAATAACCCTCATTTAAGGAAAAGGAAAAAAGGCATTCTGTGAAAACAAGGAAAATAGTTTTATCAGTACTTTAAGAGTGAGTGCTAACACGATTTTTTGGTGTATGTTTGATTATTGTAAGAGTGAGCCAATACTTGAACTGATAATTTTTTGTGTGCATTTAAACTGATTTCACTTTTGAAAATTTTGCTTAGAGCCAACATTGAACTGAAATTCCAAGTAGATCTTTGAAATATGTTAATGTCACTTATTTCCAAATACTATTTTCAATTTAGAAGAACTTTTTTCTCTGGTGTATGTATTAGTACATGTTTAGTATAATTTTATAAATTTTCTTCAATTTACAAGCAATTAAATTTGTGTACAACACCTCTGCGCAGCTCAACAGTGGCAGACATCTCTCATATAACACATCTAAATAATAAGATTCCTGTTTCTACTTTTAAAATAAGAAAACATACAGAATATCAATATTTTTCCTCTGCTGCGTATCAGCATCAATCTCCAAAAAGTCATAATCCATTAGCATAAAACATGTTGCATTATCCTACAATACACTGACATCAGCAAAATAGGCCTATAGTTATGTCCATCTGTTCAAAGACCTTCATTGAATATGGGAAAGACTTGATCCCCTTTTCAATTGCTTAGAACACTTATTTCCTCCTGTGAATTATAAAAAAACTGATGCTATGAATGGTATCAAACAAAATTTGTGACCAGACTGAGGATTTCTTGGTTGGCAGTATGATATCTTGGATGGAGAGTCATCAACAGATGTAGAAGTAATTTTACACGTGCTCCTGGGAAGTGTGTCAGGACACTTGCTGTTCTCTATGTATATTAATAACATAGCACACAATATTAACAGTAAACTCGGACTTTTTGCACGTGATGCAGTTTTCTATAATGAAGTACTGTCTGAAAAGAAATTGCACAAATATTCATGCAGTTCTTGGTAAAATATCAAAGCGATGCAATGATAGGCTATTGCTTTAAATGTTCGGAAAATTAAAACTGCCCACTTTA
The DNA here is from genome assembly GCF_023898315.1 of Schistocerca nitens. NCBI lineage: Eukaryota > Metazoa > Arthropoda > Insecta > Orthoptera > Acrididae > Schistocerca > Schistocerca nitens. Next base: position 514,718,556 of record NC_064620.1, on the reverse strand, counting down.
CAAAATTAAAAATGCACAATATCCTATGCCTACAGTATTGATGTGTCACAAATTGTATCAGTCACTCAACTCTTACACACAGCTGGGTGTAAAATTTTCTAGGGTAATGAAATGGAACAATCACGCTTAATTGTGGGTACAGTAGGTGGCAGACTTTGGTTCATTGGTACGATACTGGGAAAATGCAACAGATCTACAAAGGAGACTGCTTACAAAACAACATCCTCCAATACTGCTCACGTTTATGGGGCCCATATGAGTAGGACTAATAAACGATATTCAACAATCACAAAGAACGACAACACAAATGTTCTAAGATTTGTTTGACCCTTAGGAGAGTATAATGGGGATGCTGAAGAACCTGAACAGGTACACACTTGAAGATAGATCCTGCAAATGTATATTTACATAGTTTCAAAAGCAAGCATTAAGTGAGGGATCTTGGGATATACTGCAACCCCATATGCATCACTCCTAAAGGGACTGGACAAACAAAATTAGACTACCGCTGCTGGCCCAAAAGCATTTAAGTAATTATTTTTCCTGTGCTCTATATGTGAATGGAAGAGGAACAAACCTTAATGCACACTACAATGGGACGAGCCTTCTGCCATGCATTTCACAGTGGTTTTGGAGTATGTATGTAGATGTAGATGTAGATTTTGATACATATACGAGGGCTATCCAGAGAGTAGATTACATTTTCATCTGCAGCAACAATGGGTGGGGCTAGGGTGGCCATATTTTTCTCGAAGTGTTTGTCTGTTCAGTTAGCATCCTTCCATGCCTGGGTGAGGTTCGTGTCATTTTCCATTATTTCACAATAAAAGTTTTACATGTGATTCACAATGACTGGGGTGCCGTTTGGTTTTCCATTAATTTCACAATGCCTGTTGCATCAAATTGTTGCACAGAAGCTAGGCTAACACACATTTTGTGCAAGACTGGTACGAAAACTCTTGACAGAAAACCACAATAACTAGCATATGGCTGTATCATCGACATTTTTGGATTCTTACGAAAAAATGGTGACTCATCACATGATCAAATCATAACTGGAGACAAGACTTAAGCAAAACATTTGAACTGTAAGACCGAATTGCTGTCTATTGAGTAGGGGCACACATATCCACTCAAAAACCAAGAAAATGCTTGCAGATGTTCTCTGCAAGGAAGATTAGGACAACAGTTTTTTTGGCAGAGGAAAGGTGTGCTTCTTATCAATTTTCTTGAGTATGGCACAACAATCAACTCTGTGGGTATAGTCAAACTTTCGAAAATTTAGGAAGAGGTATTCAGAATATGAGTAGAGTAAAGTTGAGCTCAAAAGTTTTGTTCTCACACAACAATTCTCAGCCACACAAGGCAAACTGTATTGAGGAGTATTTGATGCTTTCAAGTGGGGGGTGTTTCCTCACCCATTTTACAGTCCAGATCTTGCACCCAGTGACTACATTCTGTTCCCTACAATGAAGACCTGGCTCACAAAGCAGTGCTTTGAAGACAGCATGGAACTGCAAGAGGGCATGACTGACAAGTTGCGGTCTCAGGCAACAGAATTTTATGCCAATGGAATTGCAAAGTTTCTTTGTCACTATGATTAGTGCCTAAATTCATGCTATGTTGAAAAGTAGTATTTAAGTGTCACTTTCAAATGAATAAAACATTTTTTTTTCCTATCCTTTTACAATATTATGAAAAGGACAGACTGCTACTCACTGTAAAGATGACATACTAAGTTGCAGACAGGCACAACGCATTGGCCATAGGTAACAGTCCTGTATATATGAGATGTGCCTGCTTGTGTGGATGTGTATGTGTTTTCTTTACTGGAGAAGGCTTTGGCCAAAAGCTCAATGTGTAACAGTCTTTTTTGTGCCTGTCTGCAGCTCAATGTGTCATCTTTACACTTAAATGTAATCTAAATTCTAGTTAGCCCTCACACATTATTCTACAAGTATGCCTTCAGGTACAGACAGATTTCCTCAGTTGAGAGCCATTTTAGCTGATTTACTATTATGGAATCACTTAAATCAATAGTTTTGACATTTCTGCAACAACTAAAAAGAGCAGACGTGAAATGATCTTTCTCTCTTAAACAATTTGGAAGACTGAATTCAGTGCTTAGACCACTGTGTCATCCTTGACTTCAAGATGGATTATCTGCTTAGAGACTTTGTGTAATACCCAAACTACGTAGGCCCTTTTGTCAAAGGGGGAAAAAAATGACTGACTTATTTAAGGGGAGTTGGAACACCCTATTCCAACAATGTTAAATTTAGTGACTTGGCTTCCCTGTATATCAGAAACCAATGTAGCCATTAACATGAAACTTTTACAGGGCATTAAACTGTATCTTCTGAGTCTACTGAAATACAATAATTGCATTTCAGCCACTGCTTTTGTAAATACAACTTTTTAGTTACACAGTTAAAATTTTGGGTACTTTTTTGTATGTTATCCTAAATAATTTTAATTATACATAACATTATGTTCTTCTTTTAGTCCAGTAGACTCAGGATATCTATGTTATTACTCCCTGAAAATCCGAATACTCTACTTGAAGTGGTTTCTGAGATTTAGGGGAAAATGCAACAAATAATGTAAATTTTCAGGAACAGCTTCTCAAGTTTCAAAAGACTGTAACTCATTTAATATATGCTTAATTTTTTTTTATTTTCAGTCACTCAGAAGCACCCTGCACCACACTGTGTATCATCCACTTCATATTTTTCCAAGTTTTTTCTTCTTTTCTTCTTTCTGGTCTCCTTAGTGGCCAACTGTGCTGCAAACTCTGCTTTATCAATGCAAACCTTGTCCATCTATTCCAAGTCCTCTGATGCAGTTTGCTCCAGGATTAATTCCCATATGCTGTAGCACTTTCACTCTACCAATGTTGCCATCATTAAAAGCAATAACAGCATCACTGACTACCCACTTTAGTGTCTTCATTCCAACAAAAACACTTTTTGGTAAGAGAGTCCATATAAGATTACTGAACGACTCACTGGGATTTTGAGTCTGACCATGCAGACACTTCTTCAGTAATTCAGGATTTGCCAGGTCTCTGTAAACAGGTTTTATGATATCCATGACTGCTGCTGGGATGGAATACTTATGGCTGTATGGACTATTTGAGTACTTGGCATTCCAGTAATTGCACCATGAATCAGGTCCAGGAGGGCAAAGGTGGTGTACTGGTTTTTCATCAGTTGACGGTCTTTGGAAGAAGGCAGCCCATACTGCCTGCATCATTTTCAACAAATCCTTAGTATTATTTCTAATAGCCATCCTTTAATACTGCTGCATTTCATCAATCATTTTGTCTGTCAGCCTGCCTCTTATGTTTTTACCATCAGAAAGTTTCTTGTCTCTCAAACTTGGTTTCATCTTCCTCAACCTGGTGCCCATCCTCTTCTGGACATGACCAACACATCCAGTTTTGTGATAATCTTCTCACCATAAGGCTGGGTTGCTACTACACTGTTATATGCTTCTGAGTCTCCATTACCTAATAACTTAATGTAACACACTCCCCTTTCATTCAAAGATCGACTAAAAATTTCAATAGCTGCAGAGGCCTCCATATCACCACTTGTTCCTTCATGGTTTCTGTCGGAGATATGCCTTTCTTCATTCCCTGATTTACACTCATAACAATGTTTGGTTAAAATCTGGAAGTCTGTCACCTTTCCAGTACCCACACTGGTCACCTTAGCAGGAGAATTCTTAGAACGGTACCCACGCTTCTGCCAAGTGCCATCAAAAGCTACTGGTATGTCAGTCATATGAGAATTTATTTCAACAGCTTTGTTTGCAGCACACTTCATTGACTCACATGCAACAGATTCCACAGCAGCTCCAATAAATCCTGTATACTTGACAATTTTACAAGATGGGCGTGGCATACTCATCATGGCACACATTCTTTTTGCTGCAGTGTGTCCTTCGCCAATAGCTTTCAATCCATAAAACCACCTAACATTTACTTCAAAATAATTATCTTTGCACTTATCAGAATTAAAAAGGAATGAGTATATTTACAACTGACACAATTAATGATCAGTTTCCTGAGTAGTCCAGATGATACCTCACTGTCTTCATGTAAGCTAACTGGCCCTCCACATATTTTACAACACACACATTCAGCTAACACCATTGTTAGGATGTGTAAATCTATCAGAATGTAGCCTAACCTACTATTTACGTCACTTTTGTTTTGATAAAAGTGTATCACAACATTTTATTTTAATCTTCGAAGCACTAATGGTGTTTCTCTAGATAATGATGAGTTTGCCTGTATTTCATTGTCTGTAACTTCACATGCCATATGTTGAACACAATGTTTCCCTTTATTTGAAGATCTATTACCATGAAACCCACGATTCTTAAAAACACTTGATTTTGGTGCCATACTTCACTTTTTGAGAGATTTACTAATATATTCTAAGTTTTCCTCAGAAAAATGTTAGCACTTCGACATACAACGCGTGTTTATACTATGAAAAGATACTCTGCTGTTTTTGACAGTGCTACCAGTACAAACACATAATTTAACATTTATAACACAGCAATCCACAGCCTTCAATACAAAAAAATTACTGATTTTATTAGACCTTGAAGTAATGCACGTAAAAATTTTAACATTTTCAACCGGTGTAGATTATATTAACAAAAATAAAATAAAATACTTTCCATCCATGTGAGTTTATAAGCTATATATAATTTTATTCAGAAAATTGCAAATTTTATAATGAGACAAAAATCTGAAAAAGTGGAATTTTTTTTTTTCCATTCTCAACTCCCCTTAATGCTTCTTATATTGCTCTCCTTATACTCACTTCGCCTTCATTCACCTTTGACAACAAGCATTTGGTTTCATTTAAAACTGTGATGAAGCTCTCTTGCTTCGCATACACCTAATCCCAGCTATAGTGCACAATAGTCTTCACAATAGTCTTTAACTGTCTCCACTGATACTTCATACTTTCAGTCCCAGAGATGAATGTTTATTGCTCAGGTAAACTGTAATTCATTTGTTGTCTCACACAATGAACGCAAATATTTTCCTACCTTTGTTTACATTTCTTTTCATATTTGTTGTCACTGATGCAAGAAGAGACTTAGGAACACTGACTCCCTCCTCTATGTTGGCTCAGTGAAAAGGTTCGGATCTGTTGGTACCCAGGAGATTTAAGACATTACTCTCATGAGTTGGTTCTCTAATTGCTCATGGTAATTTTTGTACAAGACATTTGATATAACAATACAGCAGAGATAGTGAGTTGCAGATAGGCCTTAGTTGAAAACTGATGACACATATGCGCGCGCGCGCGCGCGCGCGCGCGCGCGCGCGCACACACACACACACACACACACACACACACACACACACACACACACACACACACAACTGCAGTCTCTCGCAACTGAAGCCACATTCAGTTGACATCTATTTTTGATGAAGGCTTTGTTGGCTGAAAGCTTATCTGTGACAGTGTTTTTGTTGTGCCTATCTGTGGCTGGGCACCTCTGCTGTGTGGTGACTAGCAACTTTCCTTTTCATAAAATTTGTCACATCACATCCTGGCTTTTCCATTGTTTGACATTTGGTATAACATCAAGGACGTCCTCTCCCTATCAATTGTTCCTGTCACGCGAGTTTCCCTATCTATAGCTTGTAGGTTTAAATCTCCCTTCATTATGACAGTACGATCAGGAAACCTATATGCATCATTTTCCATTTTTCCCCTGAAACATTCTGAGCCATGTCGGATGGTTACTTTCATCCAAACTATTTTGCATTTACAATTTGTAATACCCTCAAGTGGCATCGTCCTAAGAGAAAGGTAGTGAAGTAGGGTTACCATTGATCACAATATCAGTGGTATCAAAAAAGGATGAACTGGTTTTAGAGTGTCACATTTATGAAACTGAGGCCACGCAAAACACGAAATGTTTGTTGATTGAATGGGTGTGGCCAGAGTTTTAGAGAATCATCATTAGATGTGTGTGTTAAGTCAGTCTCAAGCAAGAAGGTGTCTGCTCAACAGAAGGCACTTCATGTCCTACTATTTAGCGAGAATGAGGCAGTGACTACAGTCCAGCACGAGTTTTGTCAGTGTTTTGGGATTGATCCATCTCTGTCAAAAAACAATCACTGTGAGCACTGCGAATTTGGAAAGACTGTTTAAGCAAAGGTATGAGCTGATGACACAATTCTGATGAAATGGTGGAAACAATTCGGTAAATGTTTGAGCCGAGTCCACGAACGTCTACTTACCTCACAAGCAAAGAAACTTGCAAATCCTCATATGAATGTCCAGCAAGTGTTAAGGCTATGTTTGATGAATAAAACATACAGACTGTAATTAGTGCAAGCTTTGCTTTTTGCTGACTTCAGAAATGCTCTGCTAGAAGACATGATGAAGCTGTATTTCAAGATAGCAGTCAAGTGAACCGACAGAACGTGCACATTTGGGGACTTTAGAACCTTCAAGCAATTATTGAGTGTGAAAGAGACTTCCCTAAAGAGAATGTTTGTTGTGCCATTACTAATGAAAAAGTTTATGGCCCCTTCTTATTTTTAAGGAAACATACTGTTATATATTTCTGACACAGTGCCAGAATGGGGTTGGTCAGCAGTGGAAAAGGGTGGAGGGGACTTCAAAAAGCCAAGAATGCTAGTAAAGCATTTATTTTGATAGGTTGTTTTGGTAAGACTATGTAAACCTCTTTGGATCTGCAATGGATAGAACCAGATTCAGAGGGTAATACATTTAAAGGCCAGGCATAACAATGTACTAAATTAATTTTCCACACACTTGGAAAAATAACATATCTTATGCTCTACAGATTCACATAATCTCCATCTGTGCTATGTGCTGTGTCACAACACGAATATGCATGTGAAGATCATGAAAACAACTTATATTGGTATATCAGATTTAAAACAAACAATATCTCGAAACATAACAATAGGGCATTGAATACAAGTGCTCATGCTCACACAACAGCTGATTACAGACTGAGATGCAAAGAAAGCAAAACTATTCATAAGCTCACTTGGTGCCAATGTGGTACAGTAGTACGCTCTGCATGCTTGCACGTCATGGCCAGGAATAACATATGAACAGGATATATTAAACATAAATGGATATGCATTAAACAGGCTTCTACAATCAGCATGTTTCACAGATACTGCATCTATTTTATGGCATCCTCAGATTTCAAGGGAAATACCTCTGCATCTAAAATACTTAACAGATGATCATACCACAATGAGACATACATTAAGACAAAAGTAATTAGGTCTTTTATTTTTATTCATCGTAATTGTACCTAGACACTGGGCTTTATTGTTGAACCTACTGAAAACTGTAAATGTTATTTGTTATTTCACACAATTTGTTGTGTAATTATGTATTATATTGCATGATTCAATCGATATAATGATAGGATATGTAAGTACACAGTTTAAGTAGTGTTGTTTGAATTATTAATGTCTCCTTACTATGGCATTCACCTAGACATCGGGAAACAATATCATGATGCACTAACACACTTTTCATACAGCATCATGTTCATTGTATCAGGAATAAGATACATCACCTCTGAGAGCAGTACATTGCCTGAATATTCTTATGGATACTATTGTACTATGTTACAAACTTTTATGTTTCCTTATAATACGTGATGAGATTAATTTATGTACTGAATACCATAGTACTTTGTTACACTACTCAGGATCCTTCTTTACTGATTCATGTATGAACATGTAATGTTTCTTTTATACATTTTGTAAACTATATGGAAGTTGTAAATGTCTGCTTCGAAAACAATGACTTGTATGCATACTATGACTTAATAGGTGGTTCAATTACTTCTTGTCATGTACTGAAACATTGTTCATTTAATTCATATTGTTTGTACAGCAATATGCATGAACTCAACATCTATTTATTACCACATTTTCTCCAATAGCGGCAGCAGTGCATACATATTAGATTACCATCGACATTTGTTTGTGATCAATATCCACATTCTGTTAAATGGTACACCTAGACACCAAGAAACAGCTTTACATGTAACGAAATTATTGCACACACTCTTTACTGAAATGGTCTTATTCACACACTACGAACTTACACTTTCTCTATGATGTAAATTAAAATGTTGAACACCCCCATTCAATGTCTAGCTGTAATGTGACTTCACATAAACATTAAGTAAAACATTATGATGTATCCAGACATCATGCTCTATTGATATTCAAGTAACATGTAAAATGCCATAATAAGTATATATACTGCCATTCCTTGGTATGGATTCTGAATACTCAGTAGATTTAATTTCTGAGTTTGCTGTTCCAAACACAAATTTGACAATTTGGAGCCTATTTTCTTAATGTACATTATAGAATATGAAGAATGTTTAGCTTGATTACTTATTGGATTATGTCACAAACTGAATACATAAACTTATTTTACATGTTAATAGAATGGAGTCTTTTATGAAATTCCTCATTGCTTTTTTAAAAAATTGTTGTTTTAAGTTCACTATGGTTTCTGATTTGGATATGCTTTGTATACAGGTGTGAATAATGGTTTGTTGAAAGCTCTTTTTTCATTTAGCATCATTTAGCACATCAATAGTTGCTTGGTGTTGTAGAGTCATGCCTTGGTTTACACCAAACAATTCCAAATTCTACCACCAGAGTGCCACCTGGTGCACTTATGGAGCAGTAGTTATGTTTACTCAGCATCTCAATCAGTAGTCAGCTGTTGTGTGAGCATTAACACTTGTATTCGGCACACTATCCTATGTTTGTACATATTGTTTACTTTAAATCTGACATGCAGATATCCAGTGAAATTCATGATCTGCACATGCATATTCATGATGTGAGACAATACATAGCACAGATGCAAGAGATTATATGGATTTGTAGAGCATAATGGAAACTCGACGTAGGAGTATCAATAATGTAGGAAAAGGTAGATTGCTACTTACAATAAAGAAAACACATTAAGTTGCAGACAGGCACAATTAAAAGACACTTAGATAAAGCTTTCAGTCACAGCCTTCATAAGCAAAAGAGAAACAGAGTAACACACACCATTCATATACACAACAAGCACACCTCACACACACAACTGCCAACTCAGGCAGCTTAGGCCTGAACGCAACTATCATATGGGATGGCAGCAGCAATCTAGAGGGGGCACAGAATGAGAAGGGATGTAGTGTATGGGTGGGGGAATAGAGGAACACTGTGTGGCAGAATGTGCAGGGACTAGAATGCCAACAGGCATAGCATCAGGAGGTTGTGGGGCAAAAAGGTGGGGGGAAAAGGAGCGAAAGGAGAGGAGCCAGGAAAGATGGGCAAGTGTATTGACAGGGGATGGCAAACAATGAGGCTTTGAGACAAGAATGGGGATATGACAGGACCGAGGGGATGGAAACTGTTGGGTGGCGGGTGTACGGACAGTACGTTATCATAGGTTGAGGCCGAGATAATTGTGGGAGCAGAGAATTTATTGTAAGGATAGCTCCCATTTGCGCAGTTCAGAAAAGCTGGTGATGGAGGGGAGCATCCACATGGCTCGGATAGTGAAACAACCACTGAAATCAAGCATTTTATGCTCAGCTGCATGTTGTGCCACAGGGTGGTCTAATTTGCTCTTGGCCACAGTTTGGCAAAGTCCATTCGTCCTGATGGACAGCTGGCTGGTAGTCATGCCAATATAAAAAGCTGTATAATGGTTGCAGCAGAGCTGCTAAATGACATGGCTGCTTTCGCAGGTGGCCCGGCACCTGAAGGGATAGGATAAACCTGTGACACGACTGGAATACGAAGTGCTGGATGGTAGATTGGGCAGGTCTTGCACCAGTGTCTTCCACTAGGATACAATCCTTATGGCAAGATGTTGGGATTAGGCATGGCCCAGGGATGGACTACAATGTTGTGGAGGTCGTGAGAGTGACAGAACGCCTCTTTAGGAGAGATGGGAAGTATCTCTGGTAGAATGTCCCTCATTCCAGAGCATGATGATAGATAATCAGAGGCCTGGCAAAGGGTGTGGTTCAGTTGTTCCAGTCCAGGATGGTACTGGGTGACAAAGGGGGCACTCCTTTGTGACCAATTCTTGGGGGTGGTGGGAGGTTTGGGGGTGTGAGGGAAATGGCATGAGAGATCTGTTTGCGGACTAGGTTTGGGGGTTATGCCTGTCTGTGAAGGCCTCGGTGAGGCCCTCAGCATATGGAGCAAGGGAGTTTTTGTCACTACAAATATGCCTTCTCTGGGTGGCCAGACTGTACGTGAGATATTTTTTGGTGTGAAAGGGATGAAAACTGACAAAATGCTGGTACTGTTGGTGGTTGGTGGGTTTAATGTGGACAGAGGTGCAGGTGGAGCAATCAGAGAGGATGAGGTCAACATCTACTAAGTTGAGGAGGACCACATGAAGCAGGTGTGAGAGAAGGTGTTGAGGTTGCACTGGAATAAAGATGTGTTGTCTTGGCCCTGAGTCCAGATGATGAAGATATCATCAAAGAACCTGAAAAGACTAAGGCTTGTCATTTTGGTAGGCTAGGAAGGCCTCCTCTAGATGGCCCACAAACAGGTTGACATAGGAGGGCAGCTTGCAGGTGCCCATAACCGTGCCATGGATTCATTTGTACAACTTCCCTCCAAAGGAGAAGCAGTTGTGGGTAAGGATAAAGTTAATAAGGTGTGTGAGGAATGAGGTAGTGGGTTTGGAGTCTGAAGGATGTTGGAAAAGTTAGTGTTCAACAGTGGTAAGACCATGGGCATGAGGGATGTTGATGTATAGGGAGATGGAGTCAACAGTGACAAATATGGATCCAGGAGGTAAAGGGGTAGGGAAGGTGAAGCGTTGGCGAAGGAAGCAGTTGGTATCTTCAATGTGGAAAGCTAGATTATGGACAGTGGTTGCAGGTGTTGGTCAATGAGGGATGAAATTCTGACTGTGGGGACACAATAACCAGCCACAATTAAGCATCTAGGATTTTTGGGGAGTGTATAGAAGGTGGTCATGTGGAGTGTCAAAGGAGTTAGGAGTGAAATGAATTCAGAGGAGAGGTTTTGGGAAGGACCTAAGGCTTTGCGTCAGACTCCTAAGATAGGATCACTTTAGGAGCATGTTGGAAAATAATCACAATGTTGTTAGCTTCTATGGAGGTGATGGACGCTGTACCAAAGATGTAGCATCAGGGTGATTTCTAAAGAGATGGCTGCCAATATCGATAGGTGAAGTCCAGCATATGACCTCCCATAGATGTACAAAGGAGTTGGTTACTATTGAGATGGAAGACACTGATCTTGGGCCTCTAGAGGCAGAGGCTCCAATATTTAAGAAGTAGCTGTACCACTCTCTCCAGTAGTTGACTACCGCCATTCAGCAGTTACTGCTCCATACAGAGCCATTTGTCCCTCGAAATGGGCATATCTACATTTTGTAATTTTATAGCCAGTTTTAAGTTATTCTAATGTATCCCTCTAATTTATATCCTGCATTATATTACAGCTAGGTTTGAAGATGATCATGCAGTGGTTATAATTATTTTCAAAGATTATAACTGGATCACTGATTCCTCCAATAATGTTTTCAATAACAATCCATTCCTGTGAATAATGAGGACATACCGAAGATGACTATTATTACACCATTTGGCCACTTTGAGGGTCAGTTTATGACATTTGGCTTACAAAATGTTGTGCAGACAGGGTAGAGATTTATAGATTCAATGGTACAAGGTTTGTCATGTTGCTTTGCATACATTGATGACATCCTCATTTCTTCAGCCATGGCAGAGGAACATCAACAGTACTTAGTCAATATCTTTAAATGCCTGGAGAAATATGGTTGTACTAAACACTGCCAAATGTGTTTTTGGGAAAATCAGAAATCACTCTTTTAGGTCAACTGATTGGACATCATTAATGCTTCCAGAAAAAGTAGAAGCAATACCGAGAATTTCGTGGGTGGAAACCACAAAAGAACTGTGCTGCTTTCTAGGAATTCTCAGTTTTTACCACCATTATCCACTCCTTTCAGCAGAGATTCAAAAATCTCTAACCACAGCACTGTCTGCAGTCTCAGGTATGTGTGTGTGTGTGTGTGTGTGTGTGTGTGTGCGCGCGCGCGCGCGCGCGCGCGCGCGCGCACACACACACACACACACACACACACACACACATCTATTGTTGATGAAGGCCCCTTAATGACCGAAAGCTGTATTTATTTACTTTCCTTTTCATAATATTGTTACACTTCTACAACATGTAGACTCGCATGTTGGATCACGAGTTCAATTCGTGAAGGGCCTAGGACTTTCCACTTCCACCCTAAGCACAATTGTGAGAAATCGGCCCAACATCAAAGCCAATGCAAGACAGTCTGGTTCCATGGCAGGAAAGTGTAAATATATTTAGCCATCAATATATGATCGTTTGGAGAAAACTTGCTGCAGATTGGTTTGTTAGCAGGAGAGCATCAGGAATGTCACTTGATGGCAACACTCTGAGAGAAAAGGCACTTCAGTTTGCTGCGAAATGGGTATTACCAACATCACAGCATCAAATCAGTGGACTGATCAATTTAAAACTTACCATAACATTGTTTACAACAAACTGTGTAGTAAAACTGTAAGTGTTGATGGTGGAACTGTGGACCAATAGAAAAAGAATTGCAAAATATCTTTAAAGATTATGATCCAAAAAATATTTTTAACATTGACAAAACTGATCTTTTTATAGTATATTACCTAGTAAGATCTTATGTTTTAATGGTAGAAATGCCATGGCCAGAAACTGACTATGCACTGGGTAAACATTTTATTTACGGTCAGTGTCGATGGGTCTGAAAAATTACCTCCTTCAGTAATTGGTAAATTTAAAAAGCCAATGAGTTTTAAAAAATGTTATAATTCTGCCCACTAATTATGATTCCAGCAGCAATGCATGAATGACCAGTTCCATCTTCATGTCCACCATGCATGTGCTGGATGCTCAAATGGGGGCAAAAATAAGAAAATAATGCTGCTACTTGACAGATATCCATCACACCATGACAATCTGCAGGTCAAAAATATTAAGTTAGTGTTCCGCCTCCTAGTTGTATGAGTGAGCTTCAACCATAGATCTGGGAATCATCCACTCATTTAAATGGAACTAGAGAAAAATGCTTGTCCAGAAGGCTGTATTTATGCACGATAATCGCGTGGACCAAAAATCTATGACCATATCACTTTTGGATGCTATGCATTATGTAGCCAAAGCATGGATGGATATAACTCTAACTACTTCTAACTGTTTCATGTTCACAGAACACACACAGGAACAACTGGAAGAAGATTTGTCTGAGGCTACAGTTTTTTCTGTGATAGGCATATCGTCTGCAGTTCATGAGTAAGTCGGTGTTGATACTTCAATCATCATTTCAGAGGTGCCAGCAGTAGATAGTATCATTACCAAACATTTTGAAGAAGAGAAACGAGTGGTAATTTGAGAAGAAGAAGAAGAAGAAGAAGATCGAGAACCAATTGTGTCAACCAGTAAAGAAGCTATGGAAGCTATTAACATTTGGAGGCACCACAATGGTAGTCCATCAGGTGATGATAACATGTTTGATGCTTTTAATACTGTGGAGAGACAAGCAAAGTTAACTGCTTTAGAAACAAACAAAAACAATCAATGAGTTTCTTGTGGTGGCCATTTTTGCAGCACCTGTATATAAATTACAGTAGTTCAAAAGAAAAATGCATTTGCATTCTGTACATTAAGTTTTTTTTTTATTTATCTGGTGCACCCAGAAGCATTTTACCTTATTTACAAGGCATCTTCAGTGGTTGTTCTGAAATATTACAATTTTTTTTGTTTGAACATAAAGTTGTCATTTGCACTTATAGGCTATAGATTTAAAATAGTTCGTTGAGGTTTTTATAATAAATGGAAACATACAGATCAGTGTCTAATTCATTATTCTTTACCCACACAGCTTTCTCTCAAGTGACACACTGGTTGAAAGTTTGCATTTTTGCTTTTCGTCACTGTTCTCAATATGTAGTAATTTAACTGTAATTTTCTCTGTGTTATTGGGATTACTGTATATTATATGATCAATCAATGTAAACAATCAGTAGTCATCCATATTCACTTTGGCATTTAGTAGTGTCTTCTATTCAACCTTTGTTTGGATATGTGGTAATTTTCTTATATCTAAAAACAAAGATGATGTGATTTACCAAACAAAAGCGCTGGCACGTCGATAGACGTGCCAGCGCTTTCGTTTGGTAAGTCACATCATCTTTGTTTTTAGATATATTTTTTCCCACATGGACTGTTTCCCTCTATGGTAATTTTCTTATACGGTTAGGAGGTGTCTTTCATTATTTATTCTATTTATTTTCATGTCTGTCTTTCTTGTAGTAGGTTGGTGATTATTTTCTCTTACATCTTCTAGAAAAGTTGAATGGCTTGTTCTATATTTCCATGCTATGATATGTTCTTTGTACTGCTTGTTGAAAGGCTGCTGGTATGCCCTACATATCGTCTATCACATGTGTTGTATATTCCTGATTTTGGCAGATGTCTGTGTCTTTTGTTATTTTTGGAATGTACTTTTGGATTGAACTATCTGTTTTGAATGCTATATTTATCTTTTGAAAATGTTTGTTATTCCATGTGAGAGTTTGTACTTGTAGGTCATTGTGTAATATCTTGAATCTTCTTTCTTGTTTTCATTTATTCTTTGTGTTGTTGTTGTTCTGTTGCTGGCTGTGCTTGTTTGTATGGTGTTTTGTTATGCTGTTATTTTTGGCTGAATATACTCATGTTTCTTGACTGTATTTATTGTTTAATTTTTGGTTTAACTTCGTGACTATACTACTAATGTACCCATTGTTTGTTGGGTAAAATTTTTATATACAGGTATTGCAGTTTCAAGCACTGTAGCACAACAAACTGACAAGGAAAGAATATTTCCTGGATAGATCTTTAATGAGCTGTAGTACTGAAACTACATATTTGGGGATAAAGCAAGCATAAATTCTAAATCCACCAAATATGGCACGATAGCTTCGGAAACTGTGAAATCCATATTGCGCTGTACGATGTGCTTTTGTTACACAATCTGGTCACAGGACACGTGATCTCCTCGGCCAATCAGACCACAAAATGAGAGCACGTTATGTAACCAGTCAATCATATCATCACATTTTTCACAGTGCAAACACACAAATGATGAATTTTAAGAATGAAACATGAATAAAATAGACAGTCCAACGTAATGTACAAAATGTACAGTATCAAGCAAAGAGATGCTGCAATATACCAGATCGCTGAGGAAATTGAAGGCGCTGGTTTCCCCCGAAAGGCACAGAAAAGCGGTCGCTAGTCATGCTTGCAACATTTTTGAAAAAATTACTGCATTACAATTCTGCAGGGCGGATTAAGTTTAGCCGCATCAAAAAAAAGGCGATGTTATATTTCTTTCTGGCGATGTGCTCGACGTAACATACACTCAGCTCGTTACTCCACAAAATCTTTGGTCTTACTGCCATATCATGGGATGGCACCTCTGATGTCCCACCACAATCTGTCCATGTTCTGTGTGAGGACAGAATGATCTTTCATAAGTCCAGACTATGATTCACTTTACGGTGCAGAAAACCTCCAGTACCTTGAGTGCTGTATGAAGCAGTCAGCAACAATCGTCATCCCAGGGAGGATCTTTTCCTTTGTTACTCTGAACAACACTTCCTTGGTCCGAAATTGAACTGGCTCAAGCAAGCATTTTTCAACCTTCACTGAACTGCACCGAATACCCTATTTTGTACGATTTCACAGCCTTTGTTGCATTTCCTTTTCCCGAATTTTGCTTCACCAACTGACAACTAAACTGTTGCATCCTAACCTAAACTAGAGCTCTGGCTACGCTACAGACCAGTCTGCCACCAAACCAGACTTTTTTGTTTTCACATTCATTGCCTTTGCCAACTCACAATCAAACTGTTGCAATCCAATATAACCTACATCTCTGGATATGCTACAGATCAGTCTGTCACTAACCCAGATATTTTAGTTTCACATTCATCGGCTTTGCCAACTCACTGCCAGGCTCTTGTATTCCAACCTAACATAGGCCCTTGGCTATGCTACAGATCAGTCAGTCGCTACAACCAGATATTTTCTGCCAATTCAGATTGTGCTCCTATGTCCCAGCCTAACAGCGCCACAGAAAATCATGAGATATTCAGAAAATTCAACCAAAAACAGCTTAACAACACTCTTAGACATCACGACCTCTTTGTAGGATAGCAGCCAAGAATTTGTAACAACAGAGAATATAAAACTCACTGCTTCACTCCAGGCCATTTAATCCAAGATCACTAAACCTAGAATTGAAGGCGCTGGTTTCCTAGAATTAACCGTTGCCACAGCATGCAAAAGGAGTTTTTCTTTTGAACTACTTTCATTTTTTTAAAAAAAGTGTTTCAGATTTTTTTTAAAGGCAAAATTTAAATGATTTTAATTTCAATATGAAGAGAATGGCTGTAATAGTAATTTATTAAATTTTCCTTGTTGTGTTTCTTATGCTTTCCTGTATTTTATACTTTCCTGCATTTTACACTTTTTTTGAGTCAGTCCACTGAAAAGTGTAAAAAGGGGTTTTTCCTGTATTTATAAAAGTGGAGATAAGCATGTGATCACAATGTCCTGTTTGAACTAAATGAGAAATTTTACCCAGCTGGCATTTCCAGTGTGTGGTCTTGCCAGCACCTTCAGCTGTGTAAATCATAGATTAATCTCTTGAAACTAAAATGTCTTGGTATTAAATGCATTCTCTTTGCACAGATGGGAGCCATTTCTTAACAACGGAAAATGTAGTGTCAAATTAACAAATGCTATAATCTGAGTAAAATTAAATTTGGAGTGCTGAAACATTAAATACCAGACCACCCAAGGTTTGATGCTTGTCCAGTTCTGTTCTTGAACTACACAGATGATTTACTATGGATATTAGATGAATCTTCAAAAATAGATATCTGCTGTTGACCAGTATACTGATAAAGTACCAGAACACATGCATACCAGACAGAGTCAGGAAAATAGTGAAACAATTGGCCACAGCAAACATATTAAACCTTAATCTTACAGATACTCATATAATGCAATTGCAAACAAATAAATATGACTAACAGGTAACAGAATTAGACAACAATGGACACACACTGGATGAGGCTCCATTTGTGAAGTTTCTGGGTTCCAGGTGGACATTAAATGGAGATGACACCAATACGTGGATAAATCAATCAAAGAGCTCAGTTCTTCCTGCTTTGTACTAAGAAGTCACTTTCAGTGTTGACTTAAAGACAGGTTTCCTATCATACTTTGCCTTATGGCATAATCTTCTAGGACAATGCAAGTGCCCACTAAGAATAATGTTGACCTAAAGACAGGATTCCTAACATATTTTGCCCTATGGCATAATCTTCTGGCACAATGTGGGTGTGAACAAAGCGTATTATTTGAAGTTAACTGAACATATTGCAGAATGCTCTACATTGAGCTTGGGATTCTTACACTTCCTTATCAATGCATATTCTCCCTAATAATATTTCTGTTAATAATTAGAAGGAATTTACCCCTTGGCGAATGCACAGCAAAAATGCTGTGGGTAAAAATAATTTGCATATAGACTTTGCCTTCTTGTCACGGATTCAGAAAGGAGATGTAAATTGTGGTTCAAGAGTCTGTTACAGATCACTGGTTGGCTTCAAGCATAAAACTGGAAATGCCCAGATATTTCAAATCAAAGCAATAGCATATTTTATCAACCAGTCTGCCCATAACTAATATAATATTTGGACTTAAGAGATGTAAATTCTAGTTGATCCTAATTTCATATTAAACAGGTATTTTTTAACTTTTTCAATACATATACAGCTGCTGTGGTCACTGAGATCAATAACACTACATATACTCTTAATATGATGTAGCAAGAACAACAGAATTTGAATAGCGTAGCTGTAGCAGCAGCAGCAGCACCTTGCTTCAAAGTAGCTACTTTTCTCCCAATATCCTTGCTCTCAATGTGATCCTAAATCTAAAGACTAGTTTGATGCAGCTCTCCATGCTAGTCTATCCTGTACAAGCCTCTTCATCTCTGCAAAACTACTGCAACCTATATCTATTTAAACCTGCTTACTGAATTCAAGCCTTGCTCTTCCTTTACAATTTATAGCCCTCCCCCAAACACATTGTTCTCTCCATTATCAAAGTGAGCAGTCTTTGATGCCTCAAAATGTACTGTATCAACCAATCCTTAACACTCCTATACAAATACGATAAGGTGACAAAAGTCACGGGGTACCTCCTAATATCATGTCCGATTTTCTTTTGTCCGGTGAAGTGCAGCAACGTGACTTGGCACTGAATTAATAAGTCCCCTGCAGAAATATAGAGTCATGATGCCTCTATAGCCATCCATAATTGCGAAACATTTGCCGGCGCAGCATTTTGTGCACAAACTGACCTCTTGATTATGTCCCATAAATGTTTGATGGGATTCATGTCCAGTGATCTGGGTAGCCGAATCATTCACTCGAATTGTGCAAAGTGTTCTTCAAACCAATAGCGAACAATTGTGACCCAGTGGCATGGTGCACTGTCATCCATAAAAATTTGTTGTTTGGAAACAAGAAGTCCATGAATGGCTGCAAACAGAGTCCATGTAGCCAAACATAAACATTTCCAGCCAATGATCGGCTCAGTTGGACGAGGGGACCCAGACCATTCCAGGTAAACATAACCCACACTATTTGGAGCCGCCAACAGCTTGCACAGTGCCTTGTTGACAATTTGCGTCGATGGTTTTGTGGGGTCGGTGTTGCACTTGAATGCCACCATCAGCTCTTACCAGCTGAAATTCGGACTCATCTAACCAGGCCACTGTTTTCCAGTCATCTTGGTTGCAAAACGATATGGTCATGGGCAATGTCATGCTGCTAGCAAAGGCACTCACTTTGTTCATCTGTTGCCATAGCCCATTAATGACAAATTTCGCTGCACTGTCCTAAAGTACGTGTTCATTATATATTCCACATTGATTTTTGAGGTTATTTAATGCAGTGATGCTTGTCTGTTAGAACCAAAACTCTATGCAAACACCGCTTCCTTGTTTGTTAAGTCAAGACTCAAGGCTGATGGCCACTGCATTGTCCTTGGTGAGAAGTAATGCCTAAAATTTGGTGTTCTCAGCACACTCTTGACATTGTGCACCTTGGAATATTGGAATCTCAAATGATTTCCAAAATGGAATGTCTCATGCATCTAGCTCCATCTACCATTCCGTGTTCAAAGTCTGTTAATTCCCGTCATAATCCACCAGAAAGTTTTTCACATGAATCACCTGAGTACAAATGACAGCTCCACCAATGCATTGCTCTTTCATGCCTTGTGTACATGATACTACCGCCTTCTGTAGATATGCAATATGCACATGCTATCTCATGACTTTTGTCACCTCAGCGTATGAAGCAATCAAGAACTAATTTCTATAATTATTAGAGTAGATTAGCACTAGCAACAATTTATTATTAGTATACTTCACTGAAGTAAGGTACATGGGCTACAGCTACCTGTTAATGTACACACTGACTCCTTACAAATCCTTGAACATACTCCTACATTATCAGATTCGTAGAATTCAAAATGTGAACGAATGAAGGAATGAACAATGTTATCCATGGTCATCCACTGGAAACATCTGTTAAGGATAGAGTATCTTGACTTACTGGAAGTGCTACACTCACGGAATTCTAACTGTGGATAAACCAGATATCAACACTCATATTTATTGGAAGAATCTTAATGAAGTGTAATTCATGCAAAAAAAAAAATTGCTCACAAAACTTTTATTCAGCTACTTTTTACTGTACTGCTGTTGCGTCATGTGGACAGTTACACACTGGGTTAAACATGGGGGTGGGGAGAAGATGTAATGTGGACCTGCGAAGGAAGAACCAAAGCTAAACCAAGACCAGGTAGACCTCATTTACTGACAGATGGGGACCACCAACCATTGTGGACATTGGCTGTAAATAATAATAATAATAATAATAATAATAATAATAATAAATCACAAGAACTCAGCAGAACAAATCACTGATGAATTCTGAACTGCTACCAACAGTCCAGCTAGCAAAGTAATTGCATGTAGCAAGTTAAGAAGAACGGGGTACAATGGTCAAGCAGCTCTTCACAATTATCTTATGTAATATCTATGTGCTTAACATTCATCTGCTTGTGCTAGTCATTGTTGTTATGTAATACTCTGCTTATTGATATTTTTTGTGCTTCTCATACCAAATATATATAATCTACACATTTCTTTAGCCAATTCTAAGTGAGGCTTGAGACAGTCTGAGGAGCAACGGCCTTGGATAGTGGATGACCACAAAGGAGTGATTTGGAGTGATGAACCACACTACCCTGTGACAGTCCAAAGGAAGGATTTTGGATTTGGTGAAAGCCTGGAGAATCTTATCTGCCATCATGTGCAATGGCAACAGTGAAGAACGGAGGATGTGGTGTTTCGGTACAGAGGTGGTTTTCGTGGTTAGGGTGTCATACCTTCAATGCACTTAGGAACAATGAATAAAGAAGGATATGAACACATTTTACATCACTGTGTACTGTGCACAATAGGGGAACAGTTTGGAGACAATGACAGCACACCCTGTCACAAAGCTGCACCTTTGAGATAATTGTATGTGGGCAACAATATTCCTGCACTGGATTGGCCTGTCCAAGAGTCCCAAGCTGAACCCAATGGAACACCTCTGGGATGAGTTAGAATGTTGATCTAACTCCAGACCCCTGTGTCCAACACCATCACTGCTATTTTTGGTTTCAGCTCTTTAGGAAGAATGGGCTGCCAGTCCTCCACAGACACCACATTGAAAGTGTCCCCAACAGTCTTCAAGATGTCATAAAGGTGAAGGGTAGGCAGACCACATATAATGCTCACTAATAAGTTAATAAGTATCCACACACTTTTGAGCTGATGATGTATATTCTACCCAGATTTTGAATTGTGCTGGCATTCATATCTAGTTTCAGCCACATTTCTATTCTTAGTACTTCATGGGCATAACTACCATTACTACCATTATATAGCACTTCTACAGTTAACTAATACCGCATACTAGACTTACTCTCTCTGCTCTCGTAAGTTTGGCGTTTCCCTCTGCTGTCAATCTGGCTGACCTACAACCTATCTGAATATACCACATAACTGATGATTGGGCATGCAAAAATATTTCTATAAACAAAATCCCGACATTTGCACGCACATGTACCACCCAAGTAGCCACATCTCATGTGTAGTGTGCACATGATTAATGTGTGTGTGTGTGTGTGTGTGTGTGTGTGTGTGTGTGTGTGTGTGTGTGCGTGCGTGTGCTCCAATTTTCCAAACCATGTAACAGATATAGCTTCTATAAAGAATACCGAAAATTTTGAGTTTTGGTTATGTCCCATGCATGAATCTCTCTTAACCAAATTCAGCCAGTAGCCTGAATGAACCAAGAATGGCTACTGAAGCAGGGGCGTAGCGTGAGGGGAGACTTTGAGACTTGGTCTCCCCTGTATTCGTGTTTAAAGAAGATGCAATAGTAATTCATAACAAAAATATAAACAACTTTCTACTAAGAGCACTAAATGTGCGAAGACATCAGTTTTGTAGCCTGTGCCGCCGCACCCTGAGTATTGGTGCATCTGCCTGCTTGAGACTCGACTGCTCTCAGTCTCTGCCTCCCTTCCCTTACCTGGCTGTGTGCGCCTGCGCCCCTCCACGAGGGCCAGTGCGCTGCACTTGCAAGCAGGTATCGAGACTAGTCTCTGCCGCTTCTATGCTGGCTTTTAACACGGAAGTGAACAGTTGCGCGGTTTGTGTTCATAGTCGTTCTAGTGTGATTTTACTGCATATTTTCATTGTGTCACCAACATGAGTGAGGCAGCAACTGAACACCTTATAGAATTTTTATTAAAAACTCATTTTTCTACATTAACGTACGAAAAAAGTGCTATTGAAGGACAAACGACCAACTCCTATACTCAGTGTAGTTTTAAGTGAAGCCAAACAAAAACGCACTTTTCAGACAGCCTGGTATGAAAAGTATGCTTGGCTGACTGCGAATGCAGTTAATAACATATTATATTGTTATATATGTCTTCTGTTTGGCGGTGAAAAGGAATGATGCAATGAGGGCATTTGTACAATAAAGAACTTTGACAGGAAAGCACAAAAACATCAGACATCAAAACGTCACCTGCAGAACAAAGAATCGTTTCAGTTATTGGGCAAAAGCAGAACTGAGCATGCCATTTCTGAATCCGCTCGTCTGACAGCAATAAAATGCAACAAACAAGTTGCATCCAGCAGGACAGTATTGGCTTGTCTTATTCAGACAATTGTATTTCTGTGTAAACAAGAACTAACCTTTCGCGGCCATCGAGAAGATGGCAATAAAGGTAACTATCTGGAATTGTTGGATTTACTAGCTCAAGGAGAGCAGTTAATCCGAGACCATCTGTCATCATCTTCAACCTTTAAAGGAACATCTCCAGATATACAGAATGATGTAATAGAAATGATAACTATGACAGTTAATGAGAAAATGAAATCTGAAATTCAGAACTGCAATTTCATTTCGATTCAGGCTGATGAAACATTAGACGTGTCATTCAAGAGTCAAATGAGTATAATATTCAGGTACTGTATTGCAGACAAAATTGAGGAAAGATTCGTTGGATTTTACGATGTTTCTGGTGATAAAACTGCTGAAGGTTTGTCAAACATTATTCATGCAGTATTGAAAGAATGGAATGTGGAAGGAAAAGTGGTTAGTCAAACACATGATGGCGCTTCAGTAATGGCGAACAGAGAAAGAGAACTACAACAATTGGTGAAGCAGTTCTGTCCCCATACGCACTTTATTCATTGTTACGCGTACCAATTGAATTTGGTACTGTTACATGCCTCTAAAATCATACGACTAGTATGCATGTTTGTAAGTGATCTTAGTGCATTCCATTCGTTTTTAAGCAAATCATCAAAACGAACTGTATTGCTAACTGAGACAGGATTTAAACTGCCACATGCAAGCAACACTCGCTGGAACTTTCGTTTCAGGGCAGTTTCAACATCTAGTCATTTCTCAGGGCTATATTGTGTTTTTAATTACATATTTGATGATACAGACTCTCAGTGGGACCCAGAATCTTTGAGTTGTGCTGTGGGAATGAAACGACGGATGGATGATCCTACGTTTGTCTACTTGCTTTGCTTCTACCGAGGGTGCTTTGTTTATGTTGATCATCTCTTTAATGTTCTTCAGTCAAAATCTGCCAGTATAACTGCTTGCCACAACGAAATAAGAACTTTGAGAAACTTGCGACAATTAAGAACGGAAACATTCGTTGATGAATGCATTAAATGCAGCTTGTGTTTGAATGACAACTTATCATTCTGTGACAGTCAAAAGACATCTCTCAGGGCACTAACTTACGAGATACTGGATTTGCAAATTGTTCAGACGGAAAGAAGGTTTCAAGACTTTCTCCAAATTCAGTTTGTTAAACTTTTGAAGGAAAAGTGTTTCCCAAACTATCAAAAAGAATTCCCAAAGTTGAAACTGCTTCAATTATTAGAACAGTACCCTTTTTTCAAACAAGAATAACTTGAAAATGAACTGTGTAACATATACGCTGATGAGAAAAAACACTTATCTCCAAGAATCCTCTTGAAGCACATTGTCAACAATGATTTAGACCCAGGTTATGAAGAAACAATGAAGTTCCTGCATTTGGTTTTGACCCTACCTGCAGCTACAGCAAGCAGTGAATGAAGCATGAGTACTCTTAAACGAGTTAAGAATTATTTAAGGAATTCAATGACCAACATCCGGCTGTCATGTTTGAGCACGTTAGCAATAGAAAAGACACTACTTGGATAGCTATCCAGTGATCAGATCTTTGTAGACTGAGTTATAGACATATTCGTGGAAAAAAAAGACAGGCGCCTTGCACTTGTGTACAAGAAAATATAAGTGCTTCTTCTCTTGCTGCTCGAGTTCTAAAAATTTGTCATCATTTCTTGAACAAGTTAGTTATTATTATTATTATTATTATTATTATTATTATTAGTGGCAGTGGTAGTGGTAGTGGTAGTAGTAGTAGTAGTAGTTGTTGTTGTTCTTGTTGTTGTTGTTTTATTTGATGCATTTTGTTTCATTTGTTTAAATTATTGTTTATTGTACTATTTTGTCTCCCTATAATAACTGCAGAGTCTCCCCAACCATTCCAACCATGCTACGCCACTGTACTGAAGTAAGGTAGCAGGTAACATTCATACCTGCTTAAGACAAGATTTGCAGTCAGCTGTGTCCACTCTCCTCCACAGCCTCCAGATGAGTCTCCTCCTTACCTTGGCTGAGACCCCCATGCACAAATAATGAATACACAATCAATCTGTTTGCCATTTTTCTGGGGGCTCCACTGTCCACGTAATTTTGAAGCTACAAACAACCAGTATACCCACCCTGTTCGAAAACAGCCACCGCTACAGGCAGAATTCTGAAGCTATTTGTCTCTGGTCTTAGCTAACACACGTTTTAGTGGTTTATGGACAGTGGCAAATTTGTCCCACATCTGAACACAACAAGCACACTCCCTACCCATCTTTCAAAAACTACAGTTATATAATGATTAGCCTGGAGATACTGACAGATTTCTGATAGATTATATAATGGTAAGACATAGATTTAGGAACCAGGTTTTAAATTGTAAGACATTTCCAGGGGCAGATGTGGACTCTGACCACAATCTATTGGTTATGAACTGTAGATTAAAACTGAAGAAACTGCAAAAAGGTGGGAATTTAAGGAGATGGGACCTGGATAAACTGACTAAACCAGAGGTTGTACAGAGTTTCAGGGAGAGCGTAAGGGAACAAATGGCAGGAATGGGGGGAAGAAATACAGTAGAAGAAGAATGGGTAGCTTTGAGGGATGAAGTAGTGAAGGCAGCAGAGGATCAAGTAGGTAAAAAGACGAGGGCTAGTAGAAATCCTTGAGTAACAGAAGAAATATTGAATTTAATTGATGAAAGGAGAAAATATAAAAATGCAGTACATGAAGCAGGCAAAAAGGAATACCAACATCTCAAAAATGAGATCGACAGGAAGTGCAAAATGGCTAAGCAGGGATGGCAAGAGAACAAATGTAAGGATGTAGAGGCTTATCTCACTAGGGGTGAGATAGATACTGCCTACAGGAAAATTAAAGAGACCTTTGGAGAAGGGAGAACCACTTGTATGAATATCAAGAGCTCATATGGAAACCCAGTTCTAAGCAAAGAAGGAAAAGCAGAAAGATGGAAGGACTATATAGAGGGTCGATACAAGGGCGATGTACTTGAGGACAATATTATGGAAATGGAAGAGGATGTAGATGAAGATGAAATGGGAGATATGATACTGCGTGAAGAGTTTGACAGAGCAATGAAAGACCTGAATCGAAACAAGGCCCCGGGAGTAGACAACATTCCATTAGAACTACTGACGGCCTTGGGAGAGCCAGTCCTGACAAAACTCTACCATCTGGTGAGCAAGATGTATGAGACAGGCGAAATACCCTCAGACTTCAAGAAGAAAATAATAACTCCAATCCCAAAGAAAGCACATGTTGACAGATGTGAAAATTACCGAACTATCAGTTTAATAAGTCACAGCTGCAAAATATTAACGCGAATTCTTTACAGACAAATGGAAAAACTAGTAGAAGCCGACCTTGGGGAAGATCAGTTTGGATTCCGTAGAAATATTGGAACACGTGAGGCAATACTGACCCTACGACGTATCTTAGAAGCTAGATTAAGGAAAGGCAAACCTATGTTTCTAGCATTTGTAGACTTAGAGGAAGCTTTTGACAATGTTGACTGGAATACTCTCTTTCAAATTCTGAAGGTGGCAGGGGTAAAATATAGGGAGCGAAAGGCTATGTACAATTTGTATAGAAACCAAATGGCAGTTATAAGAGTTGAGGGGCATGAAAGGGAAGCAATGGTTGGGAAGGGAGTGAGACAGGGTTGTAGCCTCTCCCCGATGTTATTTAATCTGTATATTGAGCAAGCACTGAAGGAAACAAAAGAAAAATTCGGAGTAGGTATTAAAATTCATGGAGAAGAAATAAAAACTTTGAGGTTCGCCGATGACATTGTAATTCTGTCAGAGACAGCAAAGGAGTTGGAAGAGCAGTTGAACGGAATGGATAGTGTCTTGAAAGGAGGATATAAGATTAACATCAACAAAAGCAAAACGAGGATAATGGAATGTAGTCGAATTAAGTCGGGTGACGCTTAGGGTATTAGATTAGGAAATGAGACACTTAAAGTAGTAAAGGAGTTTTGCTATTTGGGGAGCAAAATAACTGATGATGGTCGAAGTAGAGAGGATATAAAATGTAGACTGGAAATGGCAAGGAATGCGTTTCTAAAGAAGAGAAATTTGTTAACATCGAGTATAGATTTAAGTGTCAGGAAGTCGTTTGTGAAAGTATTTGTATGGAGTGTAGCCATGTATGGAAGTGAAACATGGACGATAAATAGTTTCGACAAGAAGAGAATAGAAGCTTTCGAAATGTGGTGCTACAGAAGAATGCTGAAGATTAGATGGGTAGATCACATAACTAATGAGGAGGTATTGAATAGAATTGGAGAGAAGAGAAGTTTGTGGCACAACTTGACTAGAAGAAGGGATCGGTTGGTAGGACATGTTCTGAGGCATCAAGGGATCACTAATTTAGTATTGGAGGGCAGTGTGGAGGGTAAAAATCATAGAGGGGGACCAAGAGATGAATACACCAAGCATATTCAGAAGGATGTAGGTTGCAGTAGGTACTGGGAGATAAAGAACCTTGCACAGGATAGAATAGCATGGAGAGCTGCATCAAACCAGTCTCAGGACAAAGTGAGCCCAGGAATCTTTTTTCTTCATTTTGCTATTCTTTTCCATGACAGTAAGAATGCAAGTCACTGTGTAAGCACTGCATTGATAATACTGCACTCCACATAAGCAGACAACTAAACACAAATCAAATGAATATTTTACATTGCAGCTACATTATTGTACGTGTACCGTAATATACAGGAAGCAATTATCTGATGCGATAGCTCATCCATGAAACTTTAATTACGCTAGTATCTATGAAAGTGATCAACAAAAAGATAACATTATAAAGAGAATGCCATCTATCACACAGCAACAAATGAAAAATGAAGACTTTAATTTCAAGCATGAGAAACTTGGGTACTTCTGGCAAAAGAAGAGGGGAAGAGCTGGAAAAAGGGAGACTGGTAATTTAAGGACACACAAACTTTCACAGCAAAAGTCATACACAGGAGAACAATGCTAGTCAGAGATGAGTGGGAGTATGCCAAAATAGCCATAAATAGTATTTCACTACAAAATGAGAAATGGCAAGAACTCTTGTCCAACTTGCTACTACCCTGTCTGCAAATTCTAAACACTTACGCTTTTGAATCTTTTTCATCACCAACAATCTATTTTTCCTTCTCATCCTGCCTGGTATGTATGCACTGACTCACAGTCCTGGATAACTTCCTGTGACTTTTCCTGTAGCCTTAAGTCTTAATAATCACATTTTCCTGTGAACCTTTCATCTCACCTGTTTCTGACTGAAATCAGACAATTTTGTATATCTGCTACCAATTGGTGAGAAGATTTCCTGCATAAATATTATAAATATTTTCATTTATACAGAATTTTTTTCGTGAAGCTACTTGTGCATCATCCTATTTCTTTTTTATTTTTTGTGTTGCTTTTCTGATGATTTTAAATTATTTTTTGGTGTTTCATCCAGACTCCCCCATTAATGGAACAGTGGTTCAAAATGGCTCTGAGCACTATGGGACTCAACATCTTAGGTCATAAGTCCCCTAATGGAACAGTGATATTAGTTTTATGTACCATATTTACTCGAATCTAAGCCACACTTTTTTTTTCCGGTTTCTGTACTCCAAAAATCCGCCCGTGGCTTAGAACCGAGTGCAAAGTAAGCAGAAGTTCTGAAAAATGTTGGTAGGTGACGCCACAACTAACTTCTGCCGTCGAATATATGTAGCGCTACACAGGCATGCTCTGCAGGCACAAAGATAAATACTGGCACCAAGACCTCTGTGTCAGTAACTAAATTTAAAAAAAGGTAGAAGATGAGCTTTTTTTTTTGCTCTGCCCCGAGTTTCCACCACAGCATTTTCATACATTATCCAATGAAGTAAACAGAAATTTCATATTGTTCACCTTCAAATGTAGCAGCCTTTCAAATATTCGTAGCAACAAAAATAAATTTCTTTACACAAAAATACCAACAATGCACAAGGCTTTAGGATTGTTGCACCTGTTGATAAGCTGGGGCTCATTAAGATTTCACGTAGCGGCACCTATTGCTTCGTCGAATTTTGTGAAGTGCTTGTTGGTGTTAGTGAACCATAATGAAGCACTTTCATTATAGTGCCAAATTCAAGAGGAGAGTTATTTCTTTCGTGGAACAAAGTTCTAATCATGCGACAGGTCTGCGACACAGGATTGATGAGAGCAACGTCAGGCAATGGCGACTGGGGAGACAAAATTATTTGAATGTTCAAGTAGCAGGAAAGCATTTAGTGGGCCAAAATGTGGCCGATATCATACACGAGAAGTAATTTTAAATGAATTTGTTAAGGAACAGTGTCAGAAATTCCTGACTGTGAACGCCAAAATTTTAAAAATCAAGGCATGTGAAATTGCTAGAGAGCAAAAAATCGAAAATTTTAAGGCTAGTGGCAGCTAGATTGATCTGTTTATGAAGTGCTGGGGTTTTTCACTTCGGAGGCGAACTTCAGTTGCACAGAAGCTGCCGAAAAATTATGAAGAAAAACTTGTGGAATTTTAGCACTTCATAATTAGGCGGTGCACAGAAAAGCAATACCTTCTTGGTCAGATAGGAAATGCTAATCAAACTCCTGTATATTTTGACATGCCATCAAATTATACAGTTGACGCCAAAGGAAAGAAAGACATAAGTGTTCTTACATCAGGGGGTGAAAAACAGCGGATGTCCGTCATGCTTGCTTGCACAGCAGATGGACATAAATTACCCCCATTCATAGTTTTCAAGCGAAAGACTTTACTGAAATCCGAAGTGTTTCCAAACACTGTAATAGTACGAGCAAACAAAACTGGGTGGTCTTCGGAGGACATGGTGCTGGAATGGATTAGGCTTGTGTGGAATCATTGTCCAGGTGCCATGCTTGGTTTACGCAGTCTGTTGGTATTAGATGCATAAGCAGGCCACACAACACCTGTAGTAAAATGAAAATTAGAGGATAGCAAAACGGACTTGGCAGTAATTCCAGGCGGGATGATATCAATTCTGCAACCATTTGACATCTGTTTGAATAAACCATTTAAGGACAAGCTTACAAGCATGTACACAGACTGGCTTTCAAAAAGCGACAGACAACTGACACCAACAGGACATGTAAAATGCGCAAGTTCGTCGCAAGTGTGCCAATGGATTTATGATGCATGGAAGTGTGTTCCAAATCAGACTGCGCAACAAGCATTTAAAAAATGTTTGATGTCCAATGCACTAAATGGTACGGAGGACGATGCTCTGTATAAAGAAATGAGCAACAAAGAATCGAGTGATAGTGATTCAGAATCACGACTGATATTTTAAACATTTTGTATAAGATGTATTACAAACCTAACAAATTTTTGTTTTAAATTTCAGCGTTTAATTTCTAAGTTATTTTCGTTCTTATTTTATAAGTGTTGTTACTCTGCATTGCACAGCATAGAAAAGCATGGAAAGCTGCATCAAACCAGTCTACGGACTGAAGACGACAACAACAACACAATCTGCATTTTTCAGTCATCACTAAAAATCTACTACAAAAACCCGACTGGCAAGACTCTCTGTCATTTATATCAATACGGCCAACTCTATGTTCTGAATTTTTTCCTACCTGTGACAAGAGAAGGTTGCTAATAGGAACTTTTATGAATCGTGAATCACATGCAGTATTCTCTTCCCATAATAATAATAATAATAATAATAATAATAATAATAATACGAATGTAAACATTCTTTTGTGTTTGCTGCCATCTCCTTTAAATCCTGTCAGCCTAATAAACTACGAAACTAGAGTGAGACAACAGCAAACGCGGAAGAATATACATATCATGTCATGTTTATATTAATATTATTCTTATGCTGAATAGTGATACAATCAGAAATGAAGCACGGCAACTGACTAGATTTTTAAATCTAAGATGACTAATTTCTGTTCAGAATGTAATGTACTAAAGTGGCGTCTGGAAAGATTTTCAAATGGAGCAAAATGTTCGCTAAACTCTCGTTCAGAACATCTTCTATCACACACAGTCTACTATTTGGTTCTTGTTGATCATTATCAAAGAAAGCAGCAATGTTAGTAACAACAAATAGCAGTCTCTTGCCATTGTTTTACTAATGAGACAATTCTTCTTTTCTTTTTTTTTTGTTTTATTGTAAGCAGCGGTAGCGCACACAAAAGCAAACCATGCCGTGAGCGGCGACAGGTTGTAAACATTCATTATCAGAATGTGACAAACAATGGATGACACAGTACAATAATGCATTTTCAGCTTAGAGTGACATAAACACCTATAACAAAGAGAACGGCACTTATCAGATCAAAGCAAAATAAGCAATTGATTCAAACCAGATGAAGCACATGAAAAAGGAAGGGTACCCGTATAAATACAGACAGAGCACCTGATGCATAGCAATGTCTACCTGGTATAGCTTAGCTGCTAAGCTTACGACTCGAACCAAACTACTGTAGATGTATCTTCAGCCATTCGACCTAAATTGTGTCATGTTACAATGGACTTTGTTTCGATTTGGAGGTGCGGCCTAAAACTTTTATCTCCCCTTGAAGTTCGAGTCTCAAATTTCAGGTGAGGCGCAGATTCGGGAAATTGTTTTTCCTTGACTTCGAGTCTCATTTTTCTGGTGTGGCTTAGATTCGAGTGCAGCTTAGATTCGAGTAAATATGGTAACTAGGAGTCATGAAACAATGTGTGTGTGTGTGTGTGTGTGTGTGTGTGTGTGTGTGTGTGTGAGAGAGAGAGAGAGAGAGAGAGAGAGAGAGAGAGAGAGAGAGAGAGAGAGAGAGACACAAACTGTGCATGCCCTTCTTACCTTATTGTTGTCAGAGGCCTCTGGTGCAAGTGCTCCTGTCTGCTCCCGAAGAACATAGTTCTGCACAAGACGTGACTTGCGTTGCAATTCTGCCACCAACTGCTTTGTATGCTCCTCTAGAAACTCCAGTTTTTCAGTTTTTCGGGCAACACTACGTTGAAGGCGCACAATGCGTTCCACAAGTGCTTGCCTGTCAGGTTCAGAGGGGGCATTACTGGGACCGCGTACTGCCACAGAGACAGCGGATGACTCATCTGCAGCCGGTGGAGTTACCTGCACAAAAGCTTTAATGAGCATGATGCCTCATTGTACAAAGCATACATACAAGTACTTTTCACTGAGAACCATTAAACAACCTACAATTTTCTGTGTTTACACCAAAAAACGAAGAATAAGAAGAATAAATTTGCATTCCAGTCTGAGATGCTGGAAGTGACAGTCAGGTGTCCATGAGGTGTGCTTGCTTGTGTGTATGGATAGTGTGTATTTTTCTTTTGCTGATGAAGGCTGTGGCTGAAAGCTCTATGTCAATATCATTTAATTGTGCCTGTCTGCAGCTTAATGTGTCTTCTTTATGGTAAGCATCAGTCTATCTTTTCCTACACTGATAAAGAATAAAGTTTGTTACACTTCAAAGAAGAAATCATTCCTTAAATAAAATTTTGAGACTTATACATACCAATAATAAGTAACATATTGTGTGATAAAAATGCTAGTTGTCAATACATTCTATATTTTGTTTCCAAAGGAAGGAAGGCGGAGTTTAGCTGCCATATCAATGACTCGTCATCAGAAATATGGAAAAAAGCTCACAATTGTCAAGGGTGGGGCAAGAAATTGGTCATGGTGTCTTCAAGAGAAGCATCACAGAATCTGCTTGATGAATTTTGAGGATACCTCAATAAATCTAAACCTGACTGAGGATTTCGACTATGTTCCTCACAAAATTGAGTCCAATGGCTTCATCATGTGTCACCTAGCTTGAAGGTCCATTGTTCTTTTACCTGGCATCATTAAAGATAAACTAAACTTTACATGATGTTAAAAAAAAGAGGTTTCTTTTTTTCAGTATTTAAGGGAGATCCAGGTAGTTATAATAATGATTCTGGAAAACAATTAATTCAAAATTTAATTTACCAATGTAAGGCTGAAGTAAAAGCAGCTACCCGAGTATCAGAAACTTGCCAAACAGCTCTTGATCAGTTTCTAGTCAAGAAGAGTTTAAACAACACCTCACTAAAAATTTTCAATGCAGGTTTTAGTGATCATCTTGCTCAAATATTAAGCATAAAAGTATAAGGCAGTATTATTAACAACATGTCTTTCAGAACAGCATATCAAAGTTATAATCAGCATAATGTGAACTACTTCAACAACTTATTACAGAAAGAAAAATGGCTAGGAGTGTACAAAATGAACGATATAAATGAAAAATTCAACACTTTCATTGATACATTAACTCATTTCTTTGAACTTGCATTCCCACTGAAAACATTAACCATACGGGGAAACTCTAGAACAAACAGCTGGATCACAAAGGGAATAAGGGTTTCATGCCACAAGAAAAGACTACTTCACGAAATATGTAACTCAAAAAATTCCTCACCTGTAGTACGCGCATACTATAAAAAATACTCCAAAATATTAAGAAAAGTAATAAAAGCAGCAAAAATAATGCATAATGATGAAATCATTTATAATTCAGGTAATAAATCAAAGGCTATGTGGAGTGTTATAAAAAAAGAATGTGGAGAATACAGACAACCTTGCAAAAATATAACACTATCACATAAAAATAAAAAAGTAACAAACCCCTTAGAAGTACCCAACACATTTAACAACTTTTTCACAGGTATTGCTGAAAATATGTTACAATCAAACTTTAAGAGCACCCAGGCAAATGAATATAAAATAAGTGCATGTAGGGGATCAATGTACATCAGTTCTGTTTCACTAGATGAAGTAGCTAAATCAATAAAAGGACTAAAAAATTCAAATTCGGCAGGTATTGATGGTGTACCTGCAACAGTGTTAAAGAAGAGCGCATCAAACCTAATTGAAGTACTCACACATTTATGCGACTGCTCACTTCAGGCAGGCACTTTCCCTGATGTGTTGAAAACATCAAAAGTTATTCCTGTATATAAAAAAGGTGATAAAAACAATGTAAATAACTACAGACCCATCACAATTTCCTCCTGCATCTCTAAAGTACTGGAAAAAGTTATGTATGAGAAACTTATGAAATTCATAAATAAAAACAGCATCCTATGTAATGAACAACATGGATTCAGAAATAAGAGGTCAACGACAACTGCTGTCTATGAATGCATCAATTCCATCCTAAACCTGATGGACAAAAAACAGGAAACAATAGGAGTCTTTATTGACTTGTCAAAAGCTTTTGACATGGTGGACCATAAAATTCTGATATCAAAGCTAGAAAGATATGGTATTCGAGGTCTGTCCAACAAGTGGATCAGTTCGTTCCTGACAAATCGTATGCAGGCAGTGTGCGTCAAGCACACAAATATTGAACTAAAAACTGTATCTAATCACTTATCTGACTATAAACAAATAAAATGTGGTGAACCCCAAGGATCCGTATTGGGACCCCTTCTGTTTCTTCTGTACATAAATGATCTAAGCTTAAATGTTGATGCACACAAAACAATCATATTTGCAGATGACACCACGATTCTATTAAAAGGAGACGACGATGAACAGTTACAGCAGACAGTAAACACGGTCACGAAACAACTTAGCAGCTGGGCACAGAGTAATCAGCTTGTAATAAACAGTAAGAAAACTGTTGCTCTAAAATTCCACAATGTTCCTAACAAGGACATGTTTATCCCATCAGTCTCTATCGATGACGAACCAGTTGGTAACAGTACTGAAACCAAATTCTTAGGACTTTGGCTGCAGAGTAACATCAGATGGAATAAGCATATTGAATATCTCAATGCAGAACTGAGCAAAACATGTTACCTTCTTTGTTCATTAAAATCATGCTGTAGTGAGAAAACAGTATTGAATGCATATCATGCGTACTTTCATTCTCGTCTTAGATATGGGGTCACCTTCTGGGGAAACTCTAAAACAGCTTTAACTACAAAAGAGGGCCATTAGAATCTTGTTTGGGTGCAAGCCTAGAGACTCTTGTAAACCCCTGTTTAAGAAATCTGGTATTCCTCCGTTACCGTGTGTATACATTATGGAAACCCTTTTGTTCTTTAAATTAAATGTAATAGGCAAGGACCGGAGACCGCAAAAAAACTGTGATATACATGAGCACTTTACCAGACAAAACAGAAACTTACATATGACTCAAATCAGAACAGCACTGTGCCAAAAAGGTACTTTTCACATGGGAGTTAAGCTTTATAACAAACTTCCTGAAAACATAAAAGCTATCACTGAGGTCAATATATTTGGAAAATCTCTACAGTCATATTTACAGCATCACTGCTTTTACTCCATTGAAGAATATTTAAATTTATGAAATGTGTTATATAAATACTTACGTGTAAAGTGTATTATTGTAAGCTTAAATATGTATGCCTTGAAATGACTTTCAGCCTGTATATTTATAACTTGACTTGTCCAATGTCTTATGCATAAGCTGCTATGTAGACAACAGGACCAATAAAATACAATCTACAAAGTCAATTAGTGTTAATTATTTAAAAAATAATCAGAAAGTGTCAACATCTAAGCCCCAGGAATAGTGATAGACTCAAAAATATGGAATCTGATGTACAAACTCCAACAGAGGCAAATCAAATGTTCCAAAATATCCAAGAACTTTAACCCTCCAGCAGGCACATTGGCATATAAAGTGCACCAAATGTAAATTAAGTTTAATTCCTGTGACTTTACATTGTTTGTTGGGTCTGAGCAAAGAGCTATTTTTGCATTACTACTGCAGATACCACACTGATAGGTTTTGTCCATTGTTGAACACCTGTAGTGTGTCTGAGAGGAGATTAAAAGTGAGTGTCCCATTTGGCATACCAAATACACCCTGTGCTTGTTCAGGTAAGTAACATTTCTCCTGTTTAGTTTTTCTACTTTCACTAATACAGACAGTCTTGCATCTGATTTTGCTGGCAAATTGTGTATGAACTACTAAAGATGTTCTTCTTATTCAGATCACATGAAAACTGTGGTGTCACCGCCGGACACCACACTTGCTAGGTGGTAGCCTTTAAATCGGCCGTGGTCCATTAGTATACGTCGGACCCGCGTGTCGCCACTATCAGTGATTGCAGACCGAGCGCCGCCACACGGCAGGTCTAGAGAGACTTCCTAGCACTCGCCCCAGTTGTACAGCCAACTTTGCTAGCGATGGTTCACTGACAAATTACGTTCTCATTTGCCGAGACGATAGTTAGAACAGCCTTCAGCTACGTCATTTGCTACGACCTAGCAAGGTGCCATTATCATTTGCTATTTATCTTGTGATGCATGTACCGTCAGACCGATGTTCACCAATTATGGATTAAAGTTAAGTATTCCAGAAGCTACGTACTTTTTTTACTAGACTCAACTCCTTTAACTGTTCCAGACCTCACGCCAGCCTGCGTGAGCTTAAACGCGTGCCTTTCGGCTATCTCATAGTGGCTTGGCTGTCTTGCCAAGTCACAACAAAAACATTACAGCTGACAAACTTAAGGAGCTATTCAATATGAATGCCAATTTTGAAATAGAGTATTTAGATGAGGATTACGGCAGTTCTGATGATGAAGACAAAGCCATTTACTATAGCAAGCATGATTCACAAAGTAGTAGGAATATGATCCTGCAGATGACCGTAGTGAAGGTAATAGTGGTCTTACAAATCAGTTGTATTTCATAGGAAGAGACATACAGAGTAAACGGAAGAAAATCTGCAATCTCATTGCAAGCAAAATAAAACTAAATAACACCAATAAAACATTTTACTTTATTGTAACAAAGTTAAGAATTGTGAATCTTAACAAAAGAAGCCATTTAATTCACATAAAAAAAACAAAAATGCTTCATCTCATACGTTAACAGACTTTTATATATTATTTATGGACCCACACACATGATTCTACATGAAGCACACCATCTGTAGCAAAGATTACCAATTAAACAACTTGAAATAATAATAAAATACAACTAAAAGAGGTATTTGTTAAATATGGCTCCACTGAAGTGAAGCACATTTGACAGACAGAATACAAACTTCGCCGTGCACCTGCAAGTGCAAGAAGAATGCACACATCCACTAGACGATTAAACACAACACCTAAGGCATACTAAAGAGCAACAGCATCCTTAACGAAACAGGACTGTCACCTCATCAAAACATTAACTGATTTGCAAGTATGACAACAGTTAACAAATTACAGCAGCTTGCAAATGCAGAGTTTATAGGTAGATGGGAACTACTTTTATCAGTCTGACTACACACAACTGTTTACTGTATGATAATGTATGGTTAAAAAGAAAAATTACAACACACACACACATACACACACACAGAGAGAGAGAGAGAGAGAGAGAGAGAGAGAGAGAGAGAGAGAGAGAGAGAGAGAGAGACCATATCCCACAAATCAACAAACTAAACTGGATTTAGTAATTGCAGTGAATATTAAAAATGATAAGGCTGAAGTAAAGTGCAAAATTATTAATTTAATGACCCAAATAGTCTACTCAGGACAGTAATACAAGGAGTTGCACCTGTCATTCCTTTCACTCTGATGTGAAAGAGCGGTGAACTCTTTACTGAGCCACATACAATCACGACTGGTCAACAGGCACCCTCAACTTAACGAAATTGGCCCTAAGGTGCACATATACCTTTCGACAGCAATACATGAGTGCTCAATTTTTTAAATGTCAATTAGCCTCAGGGATCATGTGACTACTCTCAATTATCATGGACTGTTCATCTGACCACTCCAACGAATTTTGGAGTGACTGAGGTGCTCCATGATCTATGATCTTGGGGGATGTACATGCGTCCAAAAGATTACTGCAAGTGAACTGATGGATACATAAGATCTGTCAGAAAGTATCTGAATCATTCACTGTAAGGGATGATAACAGATACTACAATTATCTTAATTTGTACTTTGCTGGCACGTCGAATCTGTCAACATCCTTTACACACTTCTGGATCAGCACGAACCAATTATTTGTAAGTCCACATGATATTTTTTACAAATTTTATGAACCCAATAACAATGTTCCTACAATAAAACCCCATGGAATTTGGTTAACACACATACTCATGTGAAATGATGGCATCTGTATCTCTCAGTCCGCTGGTCTAGAGCAGTGGTTGGCAAACTACGGCTCACAGGCCACATCTGGCTTTTTGCCCCCTTGAGTGTGGCTCTACCACAAAATACTACATGTGGGCGCACACATACCATGTGAATGAATTTTCATGGCCCTTACACAAATGAATAGAATTGTAGTTAAAAATACGCACCCCTGTGGTTGGCAATTTCACCTGCCTTTGTCCGAAGCACTTTGCCTCCCCTCCAATGATTACCACCAGGTGCCATTTTGTGCATTTAGGGACCACAAAGTTTCAGTCTGCCTTTGTGCAGGGGGCTCATTCGCGATTCATGCATGAACAGAGTGAGCCAGTATCACTGTGCAGTGGCTAGTGATCTGTGGGTCCACAAAAGTACCTGCTCAAAGCATGAAGTTACCTGTATTTTTCCAACTAGCTGCTACTGTACACTTAAGAATTGTAATTATTTTGTGTTGTTGGTTTTATTATCACAAAAACACTGAATGGACCAAGACTTTCACACTTATTCAAAACTTAAATGGCCTTCTGACATGCCTTATCTGTCAGGAGACATTGGCCCATGACAAGACGTCAGATTTGAAGAAACACACTACACCCACACAGGTGTCATTTTGTACTAAATATCTTGTCAATGATGCCAGGAAGAAAGCAGTAGATTAACTTTATAAGAGCCAAGAAAAATCTAGTTCTATATTTAATTACTGGATACAATCTTCCAATCAGGGTGTATACGGGGACAAGGAAAAAAAAATCCCCGATTATTCCCGGATATCCCGTTTAAAAAATATGCTTTTTCCCGGGCCAAAATACACTTTTTCCATGCTAAGTTACAGTAGGTTTTCCTGTAGATTTTCCCTCGGAACTGTAAAACATATCAATCCTTTGAATGGTTAACGTTTTATACAATCGCGTAGAACTTCACAAAAAAAAAGACGGGGCAGAAAAGGTTTTGGAGAGACTTTTAATTTTTAATTAAAAAAAGGAGAGAAGTTTTGGAAAGACCTTTGATTTGCAGTACAGTGCGTTAGTTTCCGGAGCGTTGAAACCGAGGTTGCGATGTCCTTTTGTAAGCGAGTCATGTCTCATGCCACGTGAAAAGTCATGTCAAGCCACGAGAAAAGCCGATGACAGCAGCTATTCAGAGCTTAGGACACGTGTTATAGACAGCCAATAGCAAGTCACTGGTTACATAGCGCGAACACACAAGAGGAAAAGTTAACGGTTTACATTAATGTAAACAGTACCGTATATCTACAAGTAAAGCTAAGCTTTCACATATAATATTGGTCTCTAAGATTAACACGCTACAACAGACGCTAAGCTTTCACATGTAATATTGATCTTTTTTTGCGTGTGTTATGCTTTAAGATACGTCACACAAATGTACCAGTAAATTTAAAATTATGACGTAAATGTCTCGGCTCGAAATTCTTGTAAGTGGCTGGTTCTCAAACTGTTAAGTTTCGAACGCTCTGTGATTTAGATATTCGTCCCACTTTCTCACACGTAACATATTTCATCTTGCGTAAAAAGAAATTTACTTTAAAAGTAAAGCTTTTCTAACCACCGTTCGCAGTACTATTTGGAGGCTGTTAAAAATAGGTTCGATTTACCAGTTGCCGGAGAGCGCCAGAAAACAGGCATTATTGTGCGTGTGCAACTGCAGCATGGTGTAGGAAGCCCGCATGTTCGTGTGCATAAAGCTTACATTACACCTTAAAAGAAACAGGGCATCAGAGGATACTCCAAAGAGCATTGGAATTTCGTAAACCATACTAAAACGCATAATTCGGCTTGGAAGTGCAAATTGGCTTTTTCCAGATTCACAATGAAGTAGGTCCCATCTGATATTAAGCTTTTCAGTGTGGTTTTTTGGGATGTAAATTTTCTTGGAGGACCAGTACTCTACGATCTCATTTTTGGTTCTTTATTATGGCATAATGCCATACATGGCAGAATATGATAACGTGCACTAGAAATTCAGCGAACAGTTGGAACTAGCCAATACTGTAGAATGAAACGCTTCGTTTCAAATAAAATGATTACCTCAGCGGAAAGATTAATAAAGCCAAATTTCTTTAGCAAACTTGCAAAAATAACTTCATTGTTCTGCAAGGCGATTAATGCTTGACTGCTACTAACTTGGAAATAAAATAAAATCAGAAAACTGAAATTAATAATATATTTTTGCCCTCCGTAATTATGTGAATTTATTTTAATTCACTTGATAGCTTCCGGCCACAGAAATCCGTTTTGTTTTCATTTGACGTGGGAGCTGTACACGAAGAGAAGCAGCGAAATCACTTTACGTAAACACGGGTCACGTGGAGACTAACCCCCTCCCCACTGCAACTCAGACAACTCTGTGCAAGCGCGAATCTGGCAGCTAGGGCGCGCGAGCAAAATTTTTCTCGTTTGCATCTGGCTGCTTGCTGCTACTACCGATACAGCTAACAGCCAAACTTCAAGTAGCGGGAAGCGGGAGAAGGTACTACTTATATGCGAGTCAAATGCACATGCGCAACAGACCGCTGGCAACTAGTCAAACGAACTTAATGTGAACAGTTGTGACGTCATGCTCATAACAAGCAGTTCATTGTTACGAAGAATTACAGTCTGCGCCCTATGGCCTTTGACATATTTTTGCTATTTGCAGACGCTTGTGTTTGCACGGTGTTTTGTTGTTGTAAACTGCACATTTCCTTTGCCACTAAAGTTTTACTTTTTTTCCCTCTCGTTTATATTTTATTGCTGCAGTATCATTCTCCAGTAGCAGGATACAATAACATTCTTTGCTAGAGAATCAATTCTGCAGTCAAAATTACAAAAATTTAACTGAAAGCTAAAACAATGAAAAATTACCGGAATTCCGAAAAATTTCTGGGTTTTTCCCGGTTTTCTCCCGGATGAAAAAATTCCCGGGTTTTTCCCGGATTTCCCAGTTGTCCCGGGTCGTATACACCATGAATGATGTTATAATTGCAAGTTTTGTGGTTAGTCAAGAGATTGATAAGAGAGGAAAACCATATAGTACACATGGTGAATACATAAAAAGCTGTTTTATAAATGCATCTAAAGAACTATATCAGGACTGTAAGGGCAAAGCAGATGTTTTAAAAAAAGGTATGTGTTACCTCTGTCTGTTAAACAGTGAAAGACAGAACAGTCAAAATTTCTTGAAATATAACCAATTAGGAAGTCAAGTATTTTAAATTGGTTTCAGCTTTATCAACAATAGTTTACAAGTGCTGTGACACGAATGACACAGCACAAGTTTAATTTTTTGTATATTTGTAACATCTACAGGTCCTAAAGGACAACTTTTAGGATTACTGCTACTCAAAAGTCAAACATAAAAGGGTGATATAGCAGCTGTTGTAATTGTATGCATTGAGAAACATCATATTCCACTCAGTAAAACTGTCTCATCTCAACAGATGGGGTGAAAATTATGACCAGCATGAGAAACAGGTTTTTCGCTATTTTTGGGAAAAAAAAAATTAATCGTAAGATATTTATATTTATTATTGCACCATTTGTTGAAATAAGTGTGTGCAGACGCTTGCACAAGAAATTTGCAAAGTTATGGATTTGGTGATTAAGATTATCCTCCATTATAGCTAAAGCTCTTGATCATTGCAAATTTAAAGAACCTGTAGTTGAAATGGAGAATGAGTAAGCATGCCTTATGTTGCATAACAAAGTATGTTGGTTATCATGAGGAAACATTATGAAATGCTTTGCTTCCTTATTAACTACTTCTTGAGAAGTGTGTTCACTATTCAGAGCTAGCAAACTACCTGTGGATTCAAAAATTTTATTTCATGGTAGATGTTACACTTCAGCTACATCAGCTTAACCATTAACTACAGGGAGAAAGAAACATTTTTTCAATGTTAGAATTAGTTATTTCATTTGAAAGCAAATTCTCTCTTTCTGCTCAAGATTTTGAAAGACAAACTTCAATTCACTTTACAAGCCTATTGAAGCATTGCCAAGAAAATAATTCTGCAATGGCATTCCTATTCCAAAGCAGCAGAAGCCTTTCTAAACAGGTTTCAGGAATTCGGAAAGAGCAAAGTAATTCTGACCTTGGTTAAAAACCATCTGAATGCTACTATAACAGAATTACATTTTTCTGCCTTTAATATTGACATTGGCAACTTTGAATTGCAATTGCTGGATTTAAGAAACAAAAATTGTGGAGATTGAGAGCTGAATGTTTTTGCTCATGTAGAAACATGGAAGAAAAACAAATATTAACTCCGACAGTGGAAACTCCAGATGGAAATATCAACTATGTAGGAAAAGAGAGATTGTTAAGTTTCAGACAGGTACAATTAAAAGACAGTTACACACAAGCTTTTGGCCATAGCCTTCATCAGAAAAAGAGAAACACACACCATTCATTTACACAAGCAAGCACACCTCGAGCACACATGATCGCCAACTCCAGCAACTGATGGTCTGAACTGCGGGGGGATTGGTGGTCATGTTTGCGCGAGGTGT
Organism: Schistocerca nitens; assembly: GCF_023898315.1. Lineage (NCBI taxonomy): Eukaryota > Metazoa > Arthropoda > Insecta > Orthoptera > Acrididae > Schistocerca > Schistocerca nitens. Next base: position 514,676,411 of record NC_064620.1, on the reverse strand, counting down.
GCTTGCTTGTGTGAATAAATGGTGTGTGTTTCTCTTTTTCTGATGAAGGATGTGGCCAAAAGCTTGTGTGTGTCTTTCAACTGTGCCTGTCTCCAACTTAATGTGTCATCTTTATGATAAGCAGCACCACTATTTTTTTCCCCACATTGTAAATGTTAACTTAGTTCACAGCACAAATGCCCTCCTTTAAAAGACCTAGAGTATGAAGATACGTTGATTTGTAACACCTAGAATAGTATTCCTGACTCACACAATCAGCTGAAAACCTAGTGTTTGCTGTTCTTTTCTTATTCAGCTCTACATGTCCATACGAACAATCGTTTTGAAGCATGAACTTTATCAAGAGTAAATTGAGAAGATGTTTTATTGATCAGACCATGAAACTATGCTTAAAATTGGAAACAACAATATACAAACTTTACTTACTCAAACATTCCAAGGAGACACAAGGCCATATTAGTGTTTATGAGTCACTGTCATTATTTAATTTTATCAAAACCTTACAATTTTTACTAGCAAAACATATTGCTATTACATATGATATCATGTTTCATTCAACTAAGCCTTAAAACTTTACTTAAAGTTTACTAAGTTAATTTTACGGAGCATTGTAGAATGAAAGATGCTTTGCGCACAAATAAAGGATGAGCAAAGGAAGATACTTGAAACAAATATAGAAGAAACGTGAGGATGGGAGAGTTGGAAGGGGTGGTCCTCAGCCAACTTACCGCAGTCAGATTGAGGACCTTTTTAGTAAAGGCCAGTTGAGAACCTTTTTAGTAAAGGTCAGTTTAGGAGTACCCTAATTACCTTAATTATAATGTACCTACTCAAAGTTTAAGCTGAAAAAATCTGGTTCTCAAAAGAAATTTCAACTGTTTTACTTTTTATATCTGGCTCTGTTGCCACATGAGTTTGTTGACTACTGGCCTAACACTATATGGTTGCTCGGGGTTTTTTTTTGTACTGCACTGAACCGGGGACCAGTCTGTTGCAGTGTGGTACCTCTATCCAGTATTATCATCTAACAGAGAAAATAGTGACCTTTGTCAGCCAGGTGTTGCTGACCAGGGCAACTAAGGTCACCAGCAGCAGTTTTAATCAAACCAATTTTGCCAGAGTAGTACATTGACATAATTACTTTGAAAAGCAAAATGCCTAAATGATTTCAGAGATGGAGATTCCACAGACCTGACTTCAGTTATCTGGCTATGATGAAATGTGTTGAAAACTTTTATTTGGATTATTGTGTATTTTACCATTATTCATATTGGCAGCATATCACAATGCCGTACACCAACATATGTTAGATGACGACAGCATTCAGTTTACTACATTTAATTCAATTGTTGAACAGTATATGGGTGTAACAGTAAAATGTTTAGAAAACACTGCATTCTGGCACTCTCTGATACCTTAGACTTCTTCTATGTGTCTGTCCTCACAATCATCCCTCTCAACTTCGGGTGTGAGTGATCTGCCCTCCTCTCCAACTTTCCCAACATACCTGTTTCCTCACTGAGGAAGAAATACAGATATTCCAAAAGCTACAATTAGTCTTCTTTTTATACTTTTAAGTTATTCAGTTGACAGCACTTTTAATTTTGCCTCCTGAAGGTAAAAAAGGGCATTTTGTAATTCAACAGTTTTCCAACAGAATATTCATGCTGATGCAATTTACTTATTTATCATGACAAGAAAAAACTGAAGAGTGAATAGTATCCTCTGTAATCATCAAGAAACTTGTATACAATATAAGAGTGTACATGTCACAGACTTTGTACTGATAATCATTACACAATAATGTCATTGACTCATGACCTTCAAAAATTGTAGACAAATCAAATTAAATTATTTTGAGAGGCATGATGGCTGTGTTTCAGTCAACAGAAGAATGTGACCTAGGTTGGTTGACATAACCACAAGAGTTACTGGAGTATCAGATCAACAGAATCATCACATTGCAGTCAATTTCAAAACCAATAGTCAAGATACGATAACAGGAATATTATCACAATCCTAGAATGGAAAGAAAAAAAAGTCTGGTGAGCCTCTGTGGTGTAGAGAAACCACGAGGATGAAATAAGATAGATACAGGTAATTACAAATATACATACTATTCTATGTACCTTACACTATTGACAATATTGGAAAGATAGTTACTACTCACCATATAGCAGAGATGCTGAGTTGCAGATAGACACAACAAAAAGACTGCCAAACAAACAAGCAAACCAACAAGGCCAAACAGGCCTTCATCAAAATGAGACGCACGCATGCATGCGCACACAATCCTGGATTTTACATTCTTTGATTTTAGCCTACACTATTTTTCCACATAGTTCCCACACTGATTCAGACATTCTGAGATGCCCTTGTGGCAGAATTCATGGGGCTGACTGTGGAACCACCATCAGACTGTTGTCTTAGCTTCACTGTTGCAAGTGTATCACTGTCCTGCCAAGAACTACTTCAGCAGACCAAAATCATGGAAATCACGTGGAGTGAGATCCAGACAGTATAGTGGATGGTCCAGTCTCTGCCAGTGAAATGACCAAAGCCTGTCAGTGGTTCTGATTATCACATGTGGTCTCAAATTGTCGTGGACGATAACCACATTGACCATATTGACCACATTGAGAATGTCTTGGCACTTTATCCTGACGGCAGCCCGCAGATGTGACAGTGTGGAGCTGTTGGTATTAATGGCTGAATCTAGTAGCATGAAGCACAGCAGCAGCAGTCCATGGTGATAACAGAAGACCATTATTTGTCAGAGATGAATCCATATGTTTCCACTCCATACTCTGCTGCTTTGATTCCAGTGTGAAATGCATTATCCACATTCCACTGCCATAACAATGTGGTCCAATAAACTGTAACACTGCATATGATTCAGTGAAGCAATCATTCACTTGCCTTTCATTGTGTCATCCAACTACTGAGGCACCTTCCAGTAGCATAAGGACCCTTAAACAATGGCATAAACACTCCTATACAAAATGCCAAGCTCCCAGAAAATGACTGAGGCACATGTGCTGATCCCCCCTCACCGCTGGATCCACGAGGAAAATAATGTCTGTCAGCGACAAACGCAGCCTCCCTGAACATTCATGTCAATTAATTCTTTGCGGCCTTTTGCAAACTCACACATCACCATTTCACACTTTTCAAAGTGAGAGACTTTCCCCCATAAGTGGGCTGCAGTTCCCTGCTGATTTTGATGCTCCATAAAAAATGAATTGCACTTTGTTGCTTGTATGCCATGGACATGTGAAGCACAATGTCTTTTTCAACAACTGACAGCAGTGCCATGCCGCAGAGTTACTTGATGGTAAGGACACGCAGGTTCAGTTCGAGTAAGGTCCACCGCATACTGTTTTAATCCATTACATCGTTTCAGTACACACTGCAGAGAAAAATGTTACCTGCAAGTGACATTGACCTGCAGAGATCATTTATAGGTAATCATAAATCTCAGAGAAGTTTTAAAATGAAGAAATTTCTGTTGGTCTGTAAATAAATTCATAAGTCAATGGACTATTTAATGGAACAAATTCATGGAAGTTTGAGTAAAGTGCAATAATGTGCTTGCTATTACCTGTATGGCTGTACTTGCTGTCGCTTGGCCATTTACATTAATCTCACATCCTGAACCTGGGAGTGATGAGCATGAGCTGGTACGAGAATGCGACCCTAGGAGACCTGGCGATTCACAGCGCTCGTATTTCCTCCGTAAATGCTGGAGCTCACGATTCAACTCCTGTGTGTGAATAAAGAAATAAAGCTGAACTCATTATGTGTATTGTAACTAGTAGCACTAATCCTCCCATAAAAATTAATTTATGTACTGATCAGTAAAGCCACTCTTGAACAAACACTCTTCTGTCACATTATCAGCACAATTTTAAAAATTTTCTGAAATTTCATCTTTTACTGACAATGTTGAAATTTATGAAACTTTCAAATTATTGTTCATATCCTACATTCGCATCACAACTATTAATATAAACGAACACACAACTAGTACTGATGAACTATTTCAGCTATAGCATAACAACCTTCATGTTTCATAAATGTTTTTTTTTTTTTTCAAATGATAGCATGCAAAGAAGCACATACATTCTATGATAACTACTCAAAACTTTTTCATTCACCGAGATATGGAAGTAACTCATCTGCAGCAGTAAGAGGGTTAAGGGAGCAGGACAGGTACACATGTCAAAAGCACTTACAGAAAATGCAGAGACTGTATTTAAACTCTTCCGCAGGTGCAGAGCACAACAAGTTAACTCGTCCATAGCAGTTAAAGGGTTACTAGGGCCACTTTCGTTAACCTCTTTGTCACTAGGGCAGTTCAATGAGTACTTATGTTTGAAGACAAATGTAATTGATAATGCTATTTTCGATACTTTTGTAGAGGAGTTTGAATATGGTAGCCACATCAGTAAGCAGTGATGTGTGACTTTTGTCGAGATGCAAAGGGTGCCAATCTTCAGTGATTTGTTTTTATTCTTTGGATGGGAAAATATGAAGACAGAAAAGAAAAAGTGGACGGTGTTTACAGCGACCCTGTATATCAATGACAACAGTTACATATTGGTTGAACAGACTTAAATTTGACAAGACTCTGTTTTTAATGATGAATGCCCAGAATGTATGGTAGATGCAGTTACAGAAGAAATTATTGAAAAAGCCCAATCTGACCATAAAATGAAACTGTATAAAGAAGAAGAGGCCACAGGTGTGTCAACAGTAATGGCAATTAATATTTTACATTGTAAACAGACAATGAAAACATTGTCATGACAATGGGTGCTGCAATTGGTGCAGTTTTCAACTTTGAAGACCTGTCTGGAGCAATTTAAGCAAGATTCAACCCACATTTTACGTTCAGTTGCCACCACTGATGAGATATGCCTTCACCATCATACCCCAAAAACCAAGCAACACTCAAAATAAGGGTTGGTTCCACCTCAAACAAGGATAAGAAGGTCCCATTGGTCAGTAAAGTTTGGTGACCATTTCATGCAAACTGCATCACACTTAGTAAAACAAAAAATATCAATGAATTATATTACAATAAAGCATCAGACCACTTCAACAACAACAACAACAACAAAAATGAAGAAAATACGGCCATATTTGATGAAGCATAATTTCCTGTTTCACCTTGACAACATGCTAGCTCATTCATCTGGTGCGACTGGCACAAAACTGCTGGAAATGGATTATGAATTATAGCTACAGCCCTTGTGTTCACTCAATATGGCTCTACAGTAATTCTTCTTCTTCCTAAACCTGAAGAAATTGCTTGTAGGTATGAAAACTGCTTAAATTAAGAGACTATTTTAGAGACCTTGACAGTTTTCAGAAAGGTTGGAGGCTGGGACATTTAGAGAAAGAATATCCTAAAATGAGACTGTATAACAATATAACTTTTTTATAAGAAAAAATTGCGTCTTAGCTTGCTGTACTTATGGAACAGGCTTCATACAAAGTAGAATGTAACTGTTTTCAAGAAATAATCTTATTTTGTCCAGATCATTTCTCAGTTTCATTCACTGATGTACTAGTGTTTGTCGTATGATATAAGATGCTTGAGAGGAACAGATCATTGCAGTTAATATGGTAAGATTATGTTGTCCTTCATGCTGATACCATTAAGTTAAGCGTGTAGTATTGAGGATAAGTTCCCTGAGAAAGCCAACCAGCTGAAGTCATTCTGGCTTCAAATTTATTTCGATCTGGCTTCAAATTTATTTCGATCTAATGAGAGTTTTCTACCATAGGCATAATTTGCTAATAACCTAATGTAACTCTTTACAATTGATCTATAATTCCCTCAAAGATTCTGCCACCTGACCTCCTTTTATGCCTTCGTCGTGTTGAGGAACACAGCATTGGCTATGTCTGGTGGGATTCCATAGAAAGTCATCTTTATAATTTCTACACCTCGTACCGAATTTATAAGTGAGCATCAAGTGAACTATGCATGCCTTTGGGAACACACTACATTTAAGTACATACTCCACAAGTTATCACAGAGTACATGGGGGAGGGTATTTGGCACCATCAACAGCTACTTCTCACACACAAAATGAAGGAATATCCTCACAATGAAGACAGAATAATCTTCATCAGCACACAGAAACAGCTGTACTATAAGCCCAATGGTAGTTTCTCTCAATACATCCAAAACCAATAAACACTGTAAACAGACCTTAACGGCAGCTGCATGTTTCCGTGCGGCGATCTCCTGCTCCCCTCGGAGATCACTGCACTGTTGTTCCAGCTTTTGAGTATACGCAGTGCGCTCCGCCAAGGCTCTCGCCAGTAGCTCTGCTTCATTCTGTCTTGCGGATCTCTCAGATTCCAGATCTGCTGCAGAAGCTGAGAGGCGCTGCTGTAATTCCGAATTCTGACGCGCTAAACGAGCTGCTTCTAACTCCAGCTCCCGAGCCTGTAGTAAGAAAAAGGGTCATATAATAAATGAGACAATTTAAAATATAAGAGGTGGGGGGGGGGGGGGGGGTGCTGTACAACGGGATGTAAACAATACATTCACAGCAAACACAGGAATACAACAGAAAGAAGTGGAAAAAGAGATGAAAGAGCACAGATCACGGGAAGATCAATTTAAACAAAAAAGTTTATAGGAGGAATTTATATTTTTGTTGAGTTTCGTTTTCATTAAATTTACATCTACATATAAACTCTGCAAGCCACCAAAAACGTGTGGCAGAGGGCACCCTGTACCACCATTAGTGATTTCCTTTCCTATTCCTCTCGCAGATACAGCAAGGGGAAAATGACTGTCTACATGAACCCTTAAGAGCCCTAATTTTTCTTCTCTTATCTTTGTTGTCCTTACATGAAATGTATGTTACCAGCAGCAGAATCATCCTGCTGTCAGCTTCAAATGTCGGTTCTCCAGATTTTCTCAACAGTTTTCCTCAAAAAGAATGTTACCCTCACTCCAGGGATTCCCATTTGAGTTCCCAAAGCATTAAGTGTGTGTCTTGGTCACCTAATATAAAAACGGTGGGTACGAACCAGAACTTTTACAGACAGGAACATTGGTAAGTATCTGTCATTTATGTCTTTTGACACACACACACACACACACACACACACACACACACACACACACACACAACCAAATTTAAAATCAAGTCCATTCCATACGACAAAAGTTGTAGTCATAAATAAATAGCTTCCATTAAATTTTCAACATAGGTAACAAATAATGTAATTTTACTAACTGTGTGTATACAGTATAATACAAAGAATGCATGAATGAACATGTAGGTGATCTGGGAGTGTGGCCGGCCGGAGTGGCCGAGCGGTTCTAGGCACTACAGTCTGGAACCACGCGACCGCTACGGTCGCAGGTTCGAATCCTGCCTTGGGCATGGATGTGTGTGATTGCCTTAGGATAGTTGGGTTTAAGTAGTTCTAAGTTCTAGGGGACTGATGACCTCAGCAGTTAAGCCCCATAGTGCTCAGAGCCATTCGATCTGGGAGTGTATAGGGTGCAGCAGCAGCTCTAGGCTGACTCACCACAAAGTTGAACTGATTTTGGATGACAAATATGGATATGTCATTCCATACAGCTTCGACGTATGGGGTGTTCAGCAGTTGCTGTCTTCACTGTGAAATATTACTGTATCTCATTGCTACCTATCAGAACCAATCGGAGAGCATTAAAGATAAACACCAGTCCTAATTGTCCAATTGTAAAGTGACCTGTTTCCAAATTACATACAAAAATAACCACTGTTTCAGTATACATATAATTCGAAAACGATGCTTTGCTGAAACAATATGTGTAAAAGCCACCGTGTGTATTTTGAATGTGCCAAAAGCATTTAACATTATTTTTATGTGAGAAACACAATATAAATGTGAAATTAATACTGTAACTAATCGAAATAAATAGAGCACATGGTCAGGCTGACGAGACATGAATCCAGGAATTTTACAAAACCCAGAAAACTAAACAACTCTCAATGTTGGTAGAATTGATGTGAAAACAAACAGCGCATCGACTGGGCATTTCACTCAAAACATTTGCAACGCAGAGGTGGGAAAATATAAACATCTCAACATGGTGGAGGAGCTGGGATCAAGTGGAAGGCTGTGCAGAGGACGACTCGCAAGAATTCCATGTACAAGAGGCAGGAACCATAATCTTGTACGTTGCAGACTGCGCCACGGACGTCGCCAGGAGCAAAAGTGAAATTCTGGAATGACATCGCGAATGAATAAGATAAGTACCCCTTTTAATTGTTTTTATTTCAGTCACAGACAGTGTCTTACAATTTTCTGTTTTTGTTTCATTGTGTGCATGTGACAATTTCACCTGATAGGCAAGAAAGTGTTTTATCTAGTGTTTATCCACTTTGATCAAAATGAGTGAAACTCAATTAAATCGAATAGGCATGACCTCGCAGTCAGGCCATCAATTTCATGCTTCAACTCCAAATGAACACTTAAATAGTGAAGCAAATTCCGCGAGCAGTAGTTGTTCGCCTTTTCATGGTTTTTCAGGGGCAAATCAGCAACCGAATTTAATTGCTCAGATATCTCAATTGTTGAGTAATAAACTAGAACAATTGGTAACTCAAAATAACCAGTTAGGTAGCAACATTAAAGAGGTCACAGACAAGCTGGACCAAAATTTGAAATCATTGAGAGAAGAAATCAATGCAACAAATAACAAAGTACAAATCGTTGCATGTGACATACAAAGGGTAGAAACCAAAGTTGACTGTTTGGAGACTTTCACAATCTCCGAATTTAGAGAAACAAACAAAAGCATTGAATTAGTTAAGGAACGTGTCAAAAACACGGAAGTAGTTGTTTTAAATGAAGTAGTGAACCGAAAAGACGAGTTAAAAATGTTGCAGGAACTCTTTTTTTTTCAGAAAAAGAATTGGTAGGGAAAAGATTGAAATTAAATTCTGAAGTTGTTTCTGATAAGATATCTCGTATTGACGAGAAAGTAGAAAGTGTAACAATAGAACCGCAAACAGTCAGCTCTGAAGTTTCAAAACTGCAAAATAATATAATGTACAATTTTGATTCAAACCAGATGTTTGTGCATAGTTGTAACAATGTTAGTTTAAAATATTACCCAGGTGATGCGAAATTTCATCCAGTTGACTTTGTGCGTCAGTGCAAAGACAGTTTCCAACCTAACATGCCAGAGTCTGCTAAAGTTAAATTTGCGAAATGTTTTTTGGATGGTGAAGCCCTTACATGGTTTAACCAAAACACTGATACAAATACTACGTCTTTTGCCGATTTTGAACGCCAATTCTTGGCAAAGTTTTGGTCGCAAAACAAACAGGCAAGAATAAAATCTGAATTTCTTAACGGTAGCAAATATCACACAGGTCTTGCAATTAGCATGTGAGAATTTTGTGAAAAACAATTAGGGACATTGTCACATTTGAGCAAACCTTTGGACGAACTGATACGGATTGACGCACTGAAACGGCGCCTACCACACCGTTTTCAGTGGGGACTTGTATATGAACCAGATGACAGTGTTGATGAATTTTTACGTTATGTAGACAAAATTAATCGTGCATGGCAGAATGATGACAAACAGTACAATCAAAACCTCAGAAACACTCAAAATAGGAATGGGGGATCACAACAATGTAATGGACACAGAAATAATAACTGATATGGTAACCAAAACAGTAGTTACAACAGACACAAAAACCATCAAGAACAGAGAAACAGTAATCAGCTTCACAACAGCAATTCCAACCAGGGAAACAGGTAACCACCTCAATGGGAGCCTGTCAATTTGAGGTGAATAGTTATGGCACAAACCAGGCAAATAGGAGGTTAAAGAGACAGAAATGTAAAAGCAATCATAAATGTAATGTAAATAGGGACTATTACTTAGATGATACTAGTTATAAGCGAAACTTTTGGGGTCACATGTTGAGTGAATTGAATAATGCACATACTCAAGCAGGACCACAGTTTGAACTTAATGAACATGACTTAGCATTAATTGATGACACATTAACACCTGATGTAGACAGAACTTATGTATGGTAGCACTAGCTTGTTTTCTGACGAAGGTAAGGATAATGAGGTATCTATATTAGTAGAAATTGGTAGCCAAAATGAGGAAAAAACACCTGACTCTGATAATGAAACAGGTAGCGATTTCAGTAGTGTAACTTCAGATGTTGAACACTTTGTAGTTAAGGCAGACGTGCATGCAGAGGCATCACCCACAGATTATTTTGATGATGATTTTGGTAAAGATAGTGTTGTGAAGGATGATGTATTTAATGATATATGTACACAAGAGGAATTGGATGGCATTATTTATGTTGAAGTTATTGATAATGGTGTTGCAGCTGAAAGTAACTCTGAATTTCGAAACTGGTTCATGTGAAGGTATTAAGTGTGCAAACAATGTATTGGTAACAATTTGTATAAAAGAAATCTTAAGTAAATCTACTAATAAGAAGGAACAAGCTAAGTTGATAGGTGAGAAGATTTTGGAATCTATTATCAGTGAAAATAAAGTTTGTTTAGAAAATAATAAGGAAAGTGAAGTCATCAAATCAGATCCATCCATGAAAGATAATTTTAAGTCTAGTGCAAGTAAGGTATCTGTTTCATGTGTATTTGATCCCAGTCATAATAACACTCAATCTTATGTTGATTCTGACATTGAAACCTGTAGTGAAGAAGTATGTAACAACATCGATACAACTGAATTAGAAAGTGACTTGCTGGCAGAGAATGTGAATAGTGACCCAAATATTACCTTAGGTAGCCCTTACGTAGAAATAAGCATTAACAATTGGTCAGGACTTTGTTTGATTGACACTGGCAGTCCCATTAGTAGTATCTCAGACAAGTTGAGGAACAGGATAAAAGACACTGAAAGTTACATCAAATTTCCAATCACAGGTGTACGGATTAAAGGTGCCTGTGGCAAGTTTAGTAAGTTAATAAATAAACAAGCTTTAATTACATTTTCTGTTGGCAACATTAATTTTGAACATGGTTGTTTAGTTATTCCAGATCTCAATGAGCAAATGATTTTAGGGATGGACTGGATAGTTAAAGCAAAAGTGAGTTTTGATTGGCAAAATTCAGAACTGCTGTTCACTGAACCAAAGGCCAGTATTCAAGAAAAAGTAGTGATCCAGTTAAATTCAAGTACAAACAGTAGTAACCATATTAGGGAAATAATTTATCCAGAGTGTAGCCATTACATGGAGGAAGAGGAAAATAGGGATCACAATAACTAGAATTTGGTTGATGATAGTTACTCCCTAACCATATCAGAAAAGGTAAAAGAAGCAAATGACTTGGCTGAGTCTGAAAAGCAGGAATTAGAAAATTTTCTCTGGGAAAACTGTAACATTTTTAGTGATCAACCTGGTAGGGTCAAAGATTATGAATGTCATTTGAAGTTAAAGCCACACGAACACTTTTTCGTTAAGCCTTATGGGGTACCCATCTGTAAAAGGAAAGAAGTGGAGAGGGAACTCCAGAAAATGCACAAATGGAGAATAGTAGAGAGAAGTCACAGTCCATATAACAGCCCGATGGTCTGTGTTTCAAAAAAGGATGGTGGTGTTAGGCTGGTATTGGATTCACGTCACCTGAATAAGTTTATAAAAAGAGAAACAGCTCATCCTGAATCCATGGAGGAACTCTTGTACAAATTCAATGATACAAAATATTATTCTAGCCTGGATTTGACCTCAGGTTTTCATCGAATCACATTAGCACAGGATTCAAGGCAGTACACAGCCTTTTTATATAATGGTAAATGTTTTCATTATTGTGTTGTTCCGTTTGGGCTGAATGTGTCTGTAGCTGAGTTTATTCGAGCTTTGGATCATGTGATTGGAAGTGAACTACTATCTAACCTAATTATTTACGTGGATGATATATTAATAACCAGCAAAACTTGGGAGGAACACCTTGATACTTTGTACAAATTAGCCAATAAGTTCAGGCAAGGCGGTATGACCCTTAAATTAAGTAAATGCAAATTTGGAGTATCAGACTTGAAGTTTTTAGGCCACATAATTAACAGAGAAGGCATTCTACCTGACAGTGATAAAATTTCTGCAATTGTCCAGTTTCCATGTCCAAAGGACAAGAAACAGCTGAGGTCATTTTATGGTCTATGTAATTTTTACCGTAAGTATGTCAGCACCCAAGCTTTAGATGCACCGTGTTTGAGAGAGCTATTAAAAAAGAATACCATATGGGAATGGACAGATCAGTGTCCAGCAGCATTCGATGAGATCAAACAACAACTAAATAACAGTCAATTACTCCACAGACCTGACCTTTCACTACCATTTTGCCTAATGACAGATAGTTAAGATTACGGATTTGGTGTACATTTGTTTCAACAGAAGGAAATTGATGGAAAAATAGAACATCTTTCAATCAGTTTTGCCAGCCGAGGTCTGCAGAAACATGAACGTAATTACACAGAGGAACTACTTGCCATTGTATGGGGTTTCACTAAATACAGGAACTATCTAGCAGGCCATAAAGTCATAATTTTCACAGATCACAAAGCTCTATGTTATATTCAAGACTGTAAACTTTTCAATAGTAGATTAACCAGGTGGGCCATATTTTTGCAACAATTTGATTATAGTATTCAGTATATAAAAGGAGATCAGAATATAATTGCTGATGCTTTGTCTGGATTACCTGTGGGGGGGGGGGGGGGTGGTCAGGAAGAAGAACTATTGGATAACAAAGTGTTTAAAATAATGTACATGAGAGGGATTAAGGGTGAAAAGGAAATTACTAACATTTGCAGTCAGCTTAGGAGATACCAGAACCAGAATGATGATTTGAAACTTGTGAAAAGCCTTATTGGTAAAAAGGGTTATGAAAACATTGGCATGTATTATCAAAACTTTAAAGATATTTTATTCAGGAGACATAACACTGACTCTGACATCTGGAAGGTTTGTTGGCCTATACAATGTGTTGACGTTTTAATTAAGTACACACATGAGAGCTATGGACACTGTGGAATCATGAAATGCACTGACAAACTTAAGGAAAATGTCTATTTTAATAATATGTTTAGAAGAGTAAGACAGGTTATACAAAAATGTGATCGGTGTCAAAGAGTAAAAGTCACAAATCAGAAATACCAAGGTTATTTACAAATTATTGTGCCAAAAGGCAAACTGGAACTGATAGGAATTGATTTGTTTGGCCAATTGCCGAGAACTAAAGAGGGTTATACATATTTGTTTGTAGTTGTTGACTTATTCACTAAACTAGTAAAATTGTATCCACTAAAGAAGGCAACAAGCAGGAAAATTTTAAACTGTTTCTGTAATGATTACTTCACACAGATTGGAAAACCAAAAGCCATACTTTCAGACAATGGGAGCCAATTTACATCTAACGTTTGGAAAGATTTCATGAAAGATGAAGACATTAAGCACGTTCTTATTTCCGTTTCTTCTCCGTCTTGTAACCCAACTGAGCGCTATATGCGTGAAATAGGCAGGCTTTGTAGAACTTACTGCTCTAAAGATCATACAAATTGGTCAAGTTACATATGTGATTTTGAAGATGTTTTGAACACCTTACAACATACAACAACTGGCTTTACACCTTATGAAGTCTTTTTTAACAAACACCCACCAAACATCTTGTATGAATTGATCAATTTCCCTGTCTGTAATGAGTTAACACCGGACGAGAGAATGGAAATAGTAAAGAAAAATATTGAAACACACTGTGCCAAGAGAAAGCTTAAACATGATTCAAAAGGAAAGTTTACACAGTACAGTGTAGGTGATTTAGTCTTAACCAAAAGTTATGAGAAATCCAGGGCAAAAAAATAGAGAGATCAAGAAATTTTTCGATATTTACATTGGTCCATTTGAAGTTTATGAGAAACCACATCCAAACGCCTGCCGCCTTATCTATCCCAAATCAAAAAAGCTATTTGGTTTAAGAAATGTCACTCAGTTGAAACCTTATGTGCAATAATTGCAATCCCTCAGGGAGGTACACAATCTTTGAGTACTATGCATGTGGCTTATGCAAGATGCCCCAGCTAATGTGACATTTTCTTCTCAAAAACACTGATGCCACATTCTACGATACCTTTCCGACACACAAACTTCCGACAATACATATGTTAATTTTTTGTATCTATGTTTGCTTATATTTGTTATGTAAGATATTTTCATGTGATTTAATTTGTAGTACAAGATACATTTTGTTTTGATTGAGTAATCTGCATCATCAGATGTACTGAAAATTTGACATTTACATCCTACCGATTGTGACCATTACTGATATGTGAGGACTATGAATTGAAATTACATTGCCAGGAAAAACCAATATGTATTTTCTAGTGAGGAACAGTTACACATATTTACAGACAACAGACCATACTGTATTTATATCAGCTTATCCAGAAATGAAAGGTGAATTGTGTGAAGATACACTAAGCTAATTAATACGGTACATTTGTGCAGTTAAAAAGAACTATATACATCTTTTCACTGTTTTTTTTTTAATCATATATATTAAAGATAAACACCAGTCCTAATTGTCCAATTGTAAAGTGACCTGTTTCCAAATTACATACAAAAATAACCACTATTTCAGTATACATATAATTCGAAAACGATGCTTTGCTGAAACCATATATGTAAAAGCCACCGTGTGTATTTTGAATGTGCCAAAAGCATTTAACATTGTTTTTATGTGAGAAACACAATCTAAATGTGAAATTAATACTGTAACTAATCGAAATACATAGAGCACATGGTCAGGATGTACCAGTAAACCTATCATTATAACATTACTACAGCAAATTAAATAGAACATATAAATAAACCACGTTAATTGAATCTCCGATATATGTTAGCACTAAAATTCAGGCACTAGTTGATTTGTTATAAACAAATTTAGAAATGTAATTGTTACCTGTAACATAATTGGTCAGAAAATGTTATATTAACTCATAACTAAGTTGAAAATAGGTTCACCTTGTTCAGCACTGAGATTGTAAATTTTTAGCAATATGTAGCTCATATTCGGTTTAACTTTTAATTGTGATTTTCATTGTATGTAATTGTTAACAAAAGTATAAATAGAGGTCATGCAGGCGCCTTGGGGGCAATCGTTTTTTGGCTAGGGTTGCGAGCAAATGTATTGTAGGCTCACTCGTTTGTTGATTGTTGTGAACTCTGTGTCGTTTGATGACAACTTTGGGTATATGTGATGTAACCAGTACAGTTCACCAGGCTCGGACACCAGAGTCCTGGAAATATATTGGTATTAAAACTGCACTGTACTTTGGAATTTATTTGGGAGTCTCCCGCAATCCTTTTCATAGGCTGCACAGCGACGAGACATGAATCCAGGAATTATACAAAACCCCGAAAACTATACAATTCTCAATGTTGGTAGAATTGACGTGAAAACAACAGCGCATCGATTGGGCATTTCACTCAAAACATTTGCAATGCGGGGGTGGGAAAATATAAACATCTCAACTGGTGTCACTTTTCTATGAAGAGGGCATAAAAAATGTTGGTTTCCAGCTATGAAAAAAGTCTGAACAATACTGGCAACTATGTAGAAAAATACTTTAAGAAATGCTCTTTCCTGTAAAAAAAATTTGGTTTGAAAATATGTTTTTATGAGGTTTTCTTCCCCCCCCCCTCCCCCCACCCCAAAAACGGTGCTTACTTTCTGGATATGCCTCATACATGACAGAAAAATTGTCTCTACTACTTTATACTCTGTGCAACTTAAGCTCAGAAATGGGGTATATAGCTAAAAAACTTTTTGACAATCTATATTGGGAAATAACGTGTTTCAGACAACACAAATATTTTTAAAGCAAAAAATTAGTCTTGGGACAGTAGTAAGTAACAAAATATATACATAAGTTTGTATTAATGATACATTTTGTAACAAAGTCTATGATTATAATAATACATGGAACACAAAACTGATCAACTCATCAGGAAGTTGTGGGATAAAATCACTGTAATAGTAAGATAATGTTCCATTCTTCAATTTGCTTTGGGTACAACAAAAATTTTTGACCCTGTACTACGATCAAGATTCTATACTAAAATACGCCTATAGAAGAGATCATACACTGGTTCATCTTTCTATCCTTACTTAAAAGTATACAACCATACCATTTACTAGCATTTCAACACTGGTTTCCTTGTTGCTCCAACCTCATCTGCCTAGTTTGTTCCAGTGGCCTGTAATATTTCCACACAGAACCCTCAAATATCATTGATACCTTCAACCTTTTACTCTCTTTAGCCGACTGAAGCAATCTTAGTTTCCAAAAACTAGGATTTTTGTCATTATTTGGCCATGCATACACCTCCTGTCATATGATTAGATATAAGTCTTTACCCTTTAATTAACTGGGGTTTGATTTTGGATACCTCTTTCTTATTACAGTAAAGAGGCACAACAATACCAAACAAATACCGAAGGTGGGGCTATCAGGAAAAATTGAAGTATGAAAGTTGCATGTAATTTAATTGAAAAGTCATGATTCATGAACACAATGTTATGAAACAATTTTGGAGACTGGCCACTTAGAAGAATATCAGGCCCAGGAAGCCAGCCATTTATGCTACTGTTTAAACTGTTACCAGCACCTATGTAATTGTTGTATCTTCAAGAGTAATACATACTAATACTCAAACTTTCTTCTTTCCTTTTTTTTATGTATTCTTTTTTCTCAGGCCGGTATTACACTATCAAATTTCTTTGTCAAAGATTTGATCAAAGATATGATCCAATATTCCGTCCAATATATTTGACAAAGATCTTTGACGTAGCGCTACAAGGGGTATTACACTGTCATCAAATTTTTCGTCAAAGTTCAAGATGGCTGACAACAACTTGTTATTAATCGCAGCAGTTCTACGTACTCCAATTGCATTGTGTGCACATGCGGAAAAGAAGTGGGGGGAAAAAATGGAACCATACATACGAGGTTGATAGTCTTAAAAGTCCTGGGATTACAACTTGATAATAAATTCAGTTGGGAGGAGCACACCACAGAACTGCAGAAACGCCTTAACAAATCTGTATTTGCAATTCGAGTGTTAGCAGACATAGGCAACATAAAAATGAAAAAGCTTGCATACTTTCATTCCATAATGTCATATGGGATAATATTTTGGGGTAAATCTTGAAGTAAAACATAAGTTTTCAAGGTCCAAAAGCGTGTAATACGTATTATTTGTGGAGTAAATTCATGGACCTCCTGCAGAAACCTCTTCAAAGAACTGGGTATACTAACTACTGCCTCTCAGTATATTTACTTCTTAATAAAATTTGTCGTAAATAATATATCTCTTTTTCCAACAAACAACTCAGTTCATACATACAATACCAGGAACAAAAATGATCTGCACAAGGACTTAAAAGCACTTACTTTAGTTCAAAAAGGGGTCCACTACTCAGGAACACTCATCTTCAATAATTTGCCAGGAAACATAAAAAATTTAGTTAGAAATAAAGATCAGTTTATCAGTTTAAAAGGAGCCTGAAAGACTTACTACTGGCCACCTCCTTCTACTCCATTGGCGAAATGATGTATTGTATTTATTCATACTATTAGTATTTTTATTTCAGCTTAAAAAAAATCGACATGTTCCACATCCACGAGGATCTCCTCAGCACGGATCTATGGAACGAAAAACTAATCTAATCTGGGTGAAGCCGTGGGTTTTACGACGACACGATAAAAGCATTCAACAAAACTTGTTACGTGAGCTTACAGTGGAAGACGTCAAGTCGTACATCAATTACTTAAGAATGGATGAGCATACATTTCTGTATGTGCTCAATGAAGTGTATCCTCATATCACAAAGCAGAATTTTCACTTAAGAACTGCTACATCTTCAGAAGACAGGCTCACTATAACACTCCGATTCCTTGCTACAAGAGAGGGTTATGTTATGTTAGGTTAGGTTAGGTCAGGTTAGGTCTCCAATCTTCTTAATCTATTTTTGTATTCAGGGTGCCTCACGTTGTAAAGCGCCTCATCAGCTTCAGACATCTCTATTAATTCTGTAGTTGTCGGCACACACCAATTGTATTTACCGGCAATGGTTATAAAAACACTACAGACGACAGAACGCTGCAGCGATGCTAGCGCTCCGCGTGGTAACATATCGCATTGAAGTGAACAGAAGACAAGCGATTTCTTTGATCAAATATACGGCCTCGGCCTAGATTTGATCAAATATTGGACGACATTTGTCAAAGATCCCTATTACACTATCAAATATATTTGACAAAGATATTGGACAAAGAAATTTGATAGTGTAATACCGGCCTTAAGGAGAACTATACTTCCTGTCATCATCATTTTAAAATCTGTAATCTATTAAAGAACTAAAGTGAATATGAAAAATAAATCTTGGAGCTTGGTTTCAAGCTTCAAAATTTATTTTTCATATTTACTTTGATATATTACAAATTTTAAAATAATGATGACAGAAAGTACAGTTATCCTTAAAATAAAAAAAAAAAAAAAAAAAAAAAAAATGTGGGAGGTATGTTACAGAGCAATTTCTTCCTCCTGATATTTATAAATTTCTTGCTCACTCAACAAACTTGATGTATTTGTAGCAGAATTACAGCAAACTACAAAACCAATGACAACATGATGAAATTACACCAGCCTGATTTTACTGGCTCAGCCATTCATGACAGCAGCTGTTATGTTCACTAAGTTTCTTTCAAAATAATTCTAGAAACTGACAGCAGAAGGCAGTACCAGTGAAAGGACAAGTAGTGAGATGTCCTTACATTGTTCTGATATGCAACTGAGTCAGTTTTGAGCAACAGATGGCTCGTGCATTGAGAAAATTGCTGCCCAATCTATGCCCGAGTGCAATCTCTTTAATACAAAGTTGTGCCATAGACTAAGCTTGCACTTGGTCTACAAAGTGTTAACATCAGTTTGTAAATTGTGGGCAAGCCGCTGAGCCTGAAGAAACATCTGTATATGTGGAATATATTTTAAAAGAAGTAAGTTGTTCTTTATACCTCACAAAATTATACCACATTGTTTTTGTTGATTGACTGATTGAAGAATTTAACTAATCAATGTAGTTTGAACCAGCTGATCTAATTTCTAACATACGCCTATCATTTACCCTGTAACCATACATCACATTATAAGTACCAGTAATTGGGAATAAGGCTACAAGTTATTGTTTGCTTTAAATATGTTACTTGATTTTAAGGTTTCAGTTTGTCCAGTGACTGGACCAGAGAACATGTTTTTCTGTTATACATTGAAATAAACTGATGTAAAATGGCTTATACAAAAAGTCATTTGGCAAATGACTGCAAGATTAAATTTCCCAAGTTGGTGCAAAACAAATATAGTGACTGGACAAAATCAAATGCTAAATGAAACCATGGATGACAATCCTAGCAACAACTTAATTCCAGTGTATGTGAAATTTTACTTCTATTCGCTACACCGGGCTAGTAACAATGGCGCAGTTCTCTTGTTACCTAAACATGCCATTCGAAAGTCAATGTTAGTGATGGACTACTTGCGGACAGCAGTGCCTCTTAATGAGTTTGTCCAAAACTGGACAATGATAGATGGATTCCAGATATTTTGGAAAATCTATTCCAAGTACACAGAAGCTCTCCAGGTAAACCAACTAGCCTCTGGACAGACTGTTTTCTTTCTGATGCTAATGCCCTTTCTCAGGACAATCTTAAGACTGGTTTTGACCTCAAAAAATTTTTCTTTACTAACACAGCTGACTCAACCAATCTACCAAGAAGTGATTGCAAAATTTCAACAGGCATTACACTGAAGCTCTGATTTCTGAATTGTCACACAAAGTACATACCAAAGTCATAAATTGCCATTTAAGAAATTTTTTTATCTGGGGGGTGGGGGGTTGGGGTGGTGGGGGGCACAACAATGAGAAAAACTTATTCACTATCAGCAGTTTTCCCCAACTCGAAACCATTTCGACAGGGAGTCAGAGCTAGCTCGCTCTTTCTCAGTTCCTCAGCCTCAGCCTAAATCACTGGAAGAGATACAATATGGTGAAGTAGACAGAGCTCCAACGTCTGATCCTCAACAGATTATACTTAATTTTTTACATGGTGAAATGCAGTACAGTAAAATTAACAGTATATATTTTTACTCCTTTGTCTGCCTGACAGGAATTAATCTTTTCTTTGTAGAAGAACAAGGGTATTGGCAGTCCACAATTCTGTGATAGTTCAATAATGGATTAGTGTCAAAATGCAAGCTACCACAGCATCTCTTTAATATTTTGATGGCATAAATGGACTAAACTATCCACAATTAACAAAAACTGATTACAATGTATGAAAATTAACACATTTAACACACTATAATATAAATTAACAGTTCTGCATAAGCTTTACTGCAGTTATGAGCATCACAGCAACACACCTTAGCTTCTGTAGCTGAAAACTCTGACTGAAGACGTACATTCTTGTCAGTGAGACGCTGAGTGAAATCGAGCAGCTCTGCCTCCCGCTCGCGGCATGCTGTGGTGTCCTGCTGCAACTCTTGGTTTGTCTGCCGTAGCCTCTCCACTTCCTCCTGGCTTGCAGATAGCCTCTCCTGCTCACTGACAACACCAAGATGTGACTCAGCTGTGGCATTTACAGAGCATTAGCATTGTAATTACAAAACCTCGCATATGATGTTTGGCTTCTCAGTATTTCTGCTTTATTTGGACTACGTAATACTTAGCAGCTGTGATACACGGCTCCTTGTAAAAAAAAAAAGGAAAGAAATTGCATGTAGTAATGACTCTAACTGTATGAATTTTAGAGTCATGAATAAAGGCAAAATATTATCCAAGTAAGTGAATTGTCAGCTGAGAATCTACAACATTCAGAGTAACTGTCATTCAAACTGTGGAGCTTCTCTGTGGCGCTGATATCTGAGCTGAACAAAAATAAAAGCAGTCTAATCAAATGTGCACATCTCTGCAGATTTGCCAAATCAAAATCTGCTATAGGTAAGATTCAAAATGGTGCCGCTCCACCCAGTTGGACCCTCCTTGTTGTGCTGTCCACAAGGTGGCTGAGATGTTACTGCTCAAATTCATCTCAGTCTGCAGCTGCAGTTCTCCTAAGGTCATCAAGCGTCAGAGAAGTTTCCTCTAACAACACACTAGATGTTAAATTGGTTTCAAGCAGCTCAATTGAGTTCATGTCAGTAGATACTGCAGGCCATTCCATTCTTAATGATTCCTGCTTCCTGGAGGAAGGTTTTCACAAGGCAGGTGTAGTGTGCTCAAGTGTTATCATCTTCAAAGGCTAACCCATCACTGAAATGTTGACTGTAGGACTGGACACCATGTGGGAAGATACCATCCTAACACTGGACATACCTCAAATTAGCAATGAGATGTGTGTACCTGCCCTAAAAATGACATATCCACCTCCTTGCTGAATTCATGGAACTGTATGGATGGTTGTGTCCACACTCTTCTACCACAATGATCAGGTGTCTAGACAAATCCTATCATTGTCAGTGAAGAGAATCAGAAGTCACTGATCCAAGTTTCATTCCAGGTGTTCCCTTGACCATCTTCTTCAGGCACTATGGTACTGGGGGTAGGGGTGGGGGTGGGGGTTGCCTACTGTACTGCACATATTGAGATGGCTAAGTGGTATATGGGTTGATACTGACCACCCAGCTGCCTCCGAAATGGCAGTGCACAATACTGTTGTATTCTTCTAGCAGTTCCTATAAGACATAATTTGTAGGTAGCGGGCATATTCTTGTGTAGATGTTCAAGGATGTTCACTGCGAGGCAAGTCAAAGTTTTTGCAACTGAATGTTTTAATGACATCACTGTTGAGTATGCCGATCTGGTAGGCAACTTCCAGTGCTGAAAGCCATTCTTGCAACAGAATGCCAATGATCACACGGTTTGAGCTCAACGTGGACCTTTAACACACTTCAGCAGCCTGAGCAGTGCACAGAAGCTGCATTGTCCCATTTACAAATGGAGACACAGTGCACTTAATTGTACACAGTGACTTCCTGGGGTCAAAAGAGTACTGGAAAAGTGATGTTGATCAAAAAAGCACAAACTAATCAAGTCATGAGGGTAGTGTGAAATTTTTTTACCAGTTTTAGACAGCCTTTATGAAAGGAAAGGTGCTCATCTGACACTGAAAAAATACTACAGAAATGAACCATATAAAATATGAAACTGTGTTATGACAGCGACAGCTTACAGTAAAGGTTCAATAAATACTGTTATAAATATGTCTATTCACTGAATACAGACTACAGACAGTTGTCACAGATACAGTAAATTGGATTACTTACAACTGCACCTCACTGTGACTGTACTTCTAGTGTCCATAGTCTATATGGAAGTGAGTCACTGATTGCTACACAAATCAATCATGCCATGTAATTCACATCACTAGCAGTACTTCCTCATCAACATGTATACATGTGGAGACAAGACTGTCACAAGCAGGCACATCATATACCCAACTATCATAAACTCTTGTATGGCATTCACCATCTCTGCTGTTTCTTTCAGAGAATGAATGCATAACAGTCAGGCTGGAAGTTAACATCTGCCATACTTCTCAAGCTGCAACTATCTAAACTGTCTCAATTTTATATTGTAATCTGTATCAGGCCACTTTCCTATGTGCTTATCTCCATTATTCTAGATACATACTGTATTCACTTTTCTTTGTATTAGGATTTACCTTGTACCACAATGCCGAAACACATTTTTATTCATCATT
The DNA here is from genome assembly GCF_023898315.1 of Schistocerca nitens. Lineage (NCBI taxonomy): Eukaryota > Metazoa > Arthropoda > Insecta > Orthoptera > Acrididae > Schistocerca > Schistocerca nitens. Next base: position 514,653,565 of record NC_064620.1, on the reverse strand, counting down.
TCTCTTGAATTTACTATCTACATTTAATCTCTGACTTTCATAAATTGAATAATATATTAATGACCACTCTGAATTTGCATCTGTTAGGTTCAATCAGGTTACAACACTACTCACTGATTTAGCTGCATCCGCAGAGCACTCATCTCAGCTACCTGTGCACGTAAATCTGCCACATCTTGCTGCTGGCTGTCAGCAGCTTGCCGCAGTCGGGAAAGTGTCTGCTCTCGTTCAAACCTCTCCTTTTCCAGGTTTTGAACCTACATAACAACGTAAATTTTATTGTACCTTGTATTTAATAAATGAAAATATGTAACAACCACTGTGCTGACAAATTCTATGATTCCCGCTGGGGAAAAGATGTTAGCAGACCGGTGGGGCATCATTTTATACTAAACCACACTTAACAAATGGAAGTACATGAGAATCTGAGACAAGTGTAAATAGTGAAACACAGAAAGTGGAACACACATCTCAAATGCATTTAAAGATGCACTATGCTGATACATGTTATTCCATTATTGTCTTTCACATGATACATTTTAACACCTGTATCCAAGGAAGACACAAAACTACTTGCCATCCATCGCACCACTACTTACTCACTTTACTTACATGCTTACAAGTTTCTCAGGTTCTATACTTTGTGACCTTTACAGATAAACCACATTTTTCCTAAAATTCTCCTAATAAAGCAAGTTGACCATTTGATTTTCCTGTCACAATCCTCAAATGTTTCAACACTCCACCAAGATACTTAATTGATATGACTTTGTCAAGCAACTGAATACTAATGCTGTTTTCAAACATTATGGGATTGTTTTTCTGACTCATCTACATTTCGAGACAGCTGCCATTAATCACACCAACTAGAAACTTCGTCAAAGCCATCTTGCATCCTCCTACAGTTACTTAATAATGACACCTTTCTGTACACCACTGCATCATCAGCAAACAGACACAGATTGCTGCTCATTCATTTTATCACATCATTTTTGTGTATAGAGAATAACAGCCGTCCTATCACACTTCCCTGGGGCACTCCTGATGATACCCTTGTCTCTGATGAACACTTGCTGTCAAGAACAATATACTGCGTTCTATTACTTAAGAATTTTTTGGGCCACTCACATATGTGGGAACCTATACCATATGCTTGTATCATCGTCATATCAGTTGTTTGTGAGCTACCATGTCAAATGCTTTTCTGAAATCTTAGAATATGGAATTTTCTTATTACCCTCCATCCATGGTTCACAGGATATCATGTGAGAAAAGGACAAGCTGAGTTTCATGCAAGCGATGCTTTCGAAAACCATGCTGATATGTGGACAGAAGCTTTTCTGTCTTAAGTAAATTAATTATATTCGAACTGAGAATACATTCAATAACTCTGCAGCAAACTGATGTTAAGGATATTGGTCCATAATATTGCATGTCTGTTCCTTTACTCTTCTTATACGCAGGAGACACCTGCACTTTATTCCAGTTGCTTGGGACTTTGCATTGGGCAAGAGATTCGCAATATACGCCACCTAAGGCCCAATGCCATACAGTACTCTTTGTAAAACTAAATTGGGACTCCAAAGGAACCTGGTGACCTACTTGTTTCAACTCTTTCTGTTGTTTCTCTGCACCAGGGATGCCTATTATTTCCTCCACACAGGAGATAAGCAATGGTCAGACTACAATATGTATGTACAATCCTCCTGGGTGAACGATTTCTTAAACACAAAATTTAAAACTTCAGCCTTCCTTTTGCTATCTTCTACTGGCACACCAGAATGGTCAATGAGTGATTGGATAGAAGCCTTTAAACCATTCAGCAGTTTTACAAGGACCAGAATTTTCTCAGGTTCTCAGCAAGGTCTTTTGCTAAGTTATGATGTTATGATGGTGGTAGTTATTGTATGCTTCACATATCGATCTTTTTACAGATGCACTAATCTCTTCTAACTTTTGCGTATCATAACTTGCACACTCTCTTTGAACTGAGTATGCAACAGTCTTTACTTCCTCAGCAATTTCCGAATTTTGTTTTTAAACCACGGTGGGTCCTTTCCGTCCTTAGTCCTCTCTTGGCACATATTTCTCCATACGGTGATTTACAATCTGTTTAAACTTTGCCCACAATTCCTCTATATCCATCATAATGGAACTAAATGAAGTCCATTCACAGTTTAAGTGGGAGCCAACCCTGCTTACCTGCTCTTTCAGCAAAAGTACTCTCCTAACCTTTTGGATTGATTTATTAACTTTAGTATCCACTGTCACTATGAAGACATCATGATCACTAATACTTGTCTATACTGACACCATCAAGGAGGTCAGGTCTGTTTGTAGCAATAAGGTCTAAAACATTTCCAATGCATGTGGGCTCTCGAACTAGTTGCTCAATACAATTTTCAGAAAATGTGCTCAAAAGTATTTCACAAGACTACCTGTCTCTGCAATAAGCATCCCAGTCTATATTCAGTAGGTTAAAGTCACCTCCAAAAAACTTATAAATGTTCAGAATGTAGCAGTAACTACAAATTAATTTGTATTGTGAGTGTAAAATGACTCGTTCCACATCATTACAATTTATCATGCAAAATGATCTACGGAACATGAAACTAACTAACTACTGCATGATCTGGATATTTCCACACTACTGGGTACAGACTTTCTTTGAATGACAAACTCTCATGATGAATTAGGTGGCCGGTAAAATCAGCCAACAATTAACTTGATTTCAGCTACACCTGTTGTATGCCTCCAGGTAACTTCACTGTCAACAATCAGATTTTGTTGCAAGAGAAACAGTATTTTGGTTAACTGCAATGAACACTCCCCCTCCTAAAGTGCCTAATCTGTCTTTCCGATATACATTTATTACTTGCTAAATATTTCATCCAGCTAAATATTTCAGCCACCTCTCAGTCCTGAGAATAATTCGAGCATGACAAATTTCCTGGGGGGCAGTACATTCAGGAACTTTGTTAGGAATACTTTTGGCAGTTTACTGATAAAATTTTGATAGTCGAAGTATCTTTACTCTGAAAGCAGTCCGATTCTGTTATCTGCATGTCAACTGGCAGGTGCTCATCACAGTACTTCAAATGACTTCCTAGCATAAAATAACCCCACACACATTCCACAAGTACTCTACTACCAGAGTTGCTGCTTCCTTTGTGTAGTACACCCCTGCCCTGACCTGACCTATCAAGTGGAGTCCTTCAATTCTCCATTCAATAGTGCAGGTACAAAAACTACAGTGAAGACTGTCACACAGTTGATGAACCTTCAGCTGAGACCCTCCACTCGGGTCCAAATCAAAGGACCCCGATCAACTCTGGAAACACTGCTCCAAATTGCAAGCTCTGCTTGCACACCATGCTTTAGGCCAGCAGACTTTACTGCTTCCACCAGCCCCCCATATAAACTGAGGATGGCTTCAGAACCTGAGCATGAATGGATCTTGCACACTTCGCAGCTTCAAGTAGGACCACTTCCACAACTTGAATGAAGCCCCAGACCAACATACTGAGTGCAAATTGGATTTCTTTCCAGCTCCGAATGCTATCTTTCTACAGGGCTCCATAATGGCCTAACACTGGAGTTCTAGATAACTAGCTTCCCCCCTCCCCCGATCCTCATATGCCTGCTTGAACCCTGCTTAAAGAGCATCCCCATCCACCTGTCCACTCACAGAGTGAACGGGCGAGGCCAGACACCCAGCCTGTACATAGACTCTCCACCTTGAGCAACGCAAACACATTACAGTGCACCATTCCCCCTGTGGTGGTGAGGATGGATCCAGCATAAGGTACAATGAAAGAAACCTCAGCATCAGAGCCCGAGGGCGAAACAAGTGACATTTTAAGTGTCCCATGTGATGTGCCAGATTCTCCGCCTCCAAGGCAGCAGCCTGATCATGGCTGACAGTGGCCAAAAGCACCTCCTGCTGTTCATGAAGTGCGGCCAGCTGCTCCTGCATCCACACACTAGCATGTGCACATCCTACCCATCCCAGCACGACTAACTTGTAAAACATAAAAGCACACGAAGAAACCTAAATATCCAACTCACTATCCTCCTGATGTGTCACCAACAGACGCTGATGCCTTACTGGGGTGTGTAGCTGGCTTTTCAAAAGAAATAACAACTGTGCTACAGGCTGCATGATCTACGCTTTACAGTTCCTAAAACACAAAACTAAACCTCTTAAATAGAAACACACGCAAAGAATTTAGGAATTAGGCTATGAAGAAAATACAGAAAAAGCTAAGTAGGTAACCTGCTGCTCTGCTGGTACTTAATAGACGACAGCTGGAACCTGATGGAATGACTGGACTGAACGAATGGTTGCTGCTCTTCAAAACAAACAAATGAATTAATGACAACTCCACTACAGACTGCCTGAATCTACACTTCACAGTTACAAAACCAGGTATGGAATTTAAGAATTAAACTACAAAGAAAATACAGAAAAAGTTAAACACGTAACTTGCTGCTCCACTGGTATTTTGTTTTGTTTTGTTTGTTTTAGGGCACAAAAACAACTGAGATCATAAGCACCTATGTCATAACCTTAGAACACGAAGAAGTAAAAGAACTTAAAAGCAACTACACATTGAGCCCAATCGACAGAAGGAAAATGAGCTAAGAACAAGGACTTCCTTGTGTAGAGAGGACCACAAAATATGCTGTACAGACAGCAGAGATCCCAAACCATAGATTAAATGCCGTTCGCCATATTGCTTTGATGGATAAAAAGTAAAACATGGTTGACAGCCTGCATGTTGTTCGCTACAACAGCCGATAACTCAGAAGAACATAAGTGGTTAAAAAAAGGGCATTCAGGCAAGAAATGGTGAACTGTCAAAGGCTGACAACAATGGGTATAGACTGGCAGAGGATCACTACTTAACAAATGGCAATGGCTAAAATGGCAACACATAATACACAACTTAGCCAAAATGATCTCCTCGCAACAAGAGTGCCGAGATAAGGTCAGCTAAGCTGCTGGGAGAGGCTTAATTCCCCAGAGCTTGTTCCTGTGAAGAGAAAACCAGTGGTGATACCAAAGTGACACCACTTGCTGACAGACAGTAATAGGGAGACCATAGGAAGGGATGGAAGAGCTAGCAGACCAGGTAGGTGGATTGCAGCCTTGGCAGCAGCATCAGCAGCCTCACTTCCTATCAGACAGATCTGACCAGAAACCCACATGAACATCACAGTGGCTCCCTCAACAGAGAGCAACTGGAAGCTTTCCTGGACCCACTGAGCTAGGGGATGGACCGTGTACAGCACAAAGAGGCTCTGAAAGGCACTGAGAGAATCGGAGCACATGGCACAATTAAAAAGCCTATGTCACTGGGTGTACAGGGTGGCCTGATAGAAGGTAAAGAGCTCTGCTGTAAATATTGAGCAGTGTTCTGGAAGCTGACAAAGTGGTTGGTGCCATTGACGAAGACACACCCAAAAGCACAGTAAGTCTGAAAGCTATCATTGTACATGAAGGTACTATTGCTAAGTTCCATGTGAAGGTCAAGAAACTTACAACAGTAGATTTAATTAGGATTGGTTTCCTTAGGAAGTGAATGCAAGTTGAACACAGGCTGCCACACTAAGCCAAGGTGGTGAAGGGTTCACACCTATCAGGAATGTGGCGGGTAGCATGAAGTTAAGCTGCCTGAGCAATAGCTGAAAGCGAACTCTGGGAGGTAACAGAGAAGAATAACGCACGCCATATTAGCAGTCGAGGGAGTCATCGAAGAACGAGACATTGGATGGGTTGCCAGATATGGCAGACAAACAGCATGCATATCCACTGAGGAGCACATCACACCAGTATAGCAGCAATAGTTCGGCAGCTTCTGCATAGACTCACAATCGGGCTAGTGAACAAGGTGTCAATGGCCAAACAGTTTCCACGATGGTGGACTGTATTATGATGATGAAAGGTGGTCAAATGTGCATAATCATAAACAGAACACCCTTAGTCTGGTTTCAAATGGACAGGGGCTCCCCAGGAAATACCGCTTAGAACACGTTGAGAGACCAGGTACAGCGTGCAGCCAGGTAGGACCAAGGGAGGACCAAGAAAGTTTTCTATCAAGCATGAGCCCCAGGAATTTTGTAGTTTCAGCAAATGGAAGAACAACAGGCCCAAGACGTAAAGAAGGAAGAAGTAACTGATTGCACCACCAGAAATTCATACAAACTGTATTGTCAGAGGAAAAGCAAAGCCAATGTTTATGCTCCATGAGTAAAGACGATCGAGACAGTGCTGAAGACACCACTCAAGGAGACAAGTCTGTGGATAACTCCAATAGATCACAAAGTTGTCGATGAAAAGAAAGCTGGAGATGCTTGGAGAGGGGGGGGGGGGGGGGGGAGACGACAGGCCATAATAAGGTTAATGGCTATAGCAAAGAGTATGATGCTCAGTACGGAGAAAGTCATAGGATAAACCTTAAACTCCTTAGCTTGGCAATTAAAGTGATGCAGGAGATGGCAGTAAAATGTGAAAGAATTATGTGTTTAACAAAATAAGTGGAGGCTGGGAAAGAAAATACCGTATTTACTCGAATCTAAGCCGCACTTTTTTTCCGGTTTTTGTAATCCAAAAAACCGCCTGCGGCTTAGAATCGAGTGCAAAGCAAGCGGAAGTTCTGAAAAATGTTGGTAGGTGCCGCAACAACTAACTTCTGCCGTCGAATATATGTAGCTCTACACAAGCATGCTTTGTGGGCACAAAGATAAATACTGGCGCCAAAACCTCTGCATCAGTAAATAAATTAAAAAAAAGGTAGAAGACGAGCTTTTTTTTTTCTCCGCCCTGAGTTTCGACCACTGCATTTTCGTACATTATCCAACGAAGTAAATACAAATTCCGTATTGTTCATCTTCGAATGTAGCAGAATTTCAATGTACTACGAAAATCCGACTGGCAAGACTGTTACGGATGTTTGTCAATATGGCCAACTCTACGTTCCGAGTTTTTTCCTACCTGTGAGAAGAGATGGTTGCTAATAGGAACCTGATGAAATGTGAATCACATGCACTATTCTCTTCACCATAAGAATAATACGAATATAAATATTTTGCCATGTATTCTTTCGTGTTTGCTGCTATCTCATTTAAATCCTGTCTGCCTAATAAACTACGAAACTAGAGTGAGACAACAGCAAACGCGGAAGAATAATCGTATCGTGTCATGTTTATATTCGTATTATTCTTATGCCTAATATTGATACAGTCAGAAATGAAGCACGGCAACTGACTAGATTTTAAATGTAAGATGACTAATTTCTGTGCAGAATTTGATGTACTAAAGAAGCGGCCGCAAAGATTTGCAAACGGAGAAAAATTGTCGCTAAACTCTCGTTCAGAACATGTTCTATCATACGCAGTCTATTATTTGGTTCTTGTTGATCATTATCATAGAAAACAGCAGTGTAAGTAACAACAAATAGCAGTCTCTTGCCATTGTTTCGCTAATGAGACGATTCCTCTTTTTTTTAAGCGGCGGTAGCGCGCACAAAAGCAAGTCATGCCGCGAGCGGCGACAGGCCGTAAACACGCACTATCAAAATGCGACAAACAATGCATGACACAGTACAGTAATGCATTTTCAGCTTAGAGTGACAAACACCTATAACAAACAAAACGGCACTTATCAGATCAAAGCAAAATAAGCAATCGATTCAAACCAGACGAAGCACGTAAAAAAGGAAGGGTACCCGTATAAATACGGACGGAGCGCCTGACGCATAGCAATGGCTACCTGGTAAAGCTTAACTGCTAAGCTTACGACTCGAACCAAACTACTGTAGCTGTATCGTCTTTCATTCGACCTAAATTGTGTCTCATATTACAATGGACCAACTTTGTTTCGATTTGGAGGTGCGGCCTAAAACTTTTCTCTCCCCTTGAATTTCGAGTCTCAAATTTCAGGTGCGGCTTAGATTCGGGACATTTTTTTTTTTCCTTTATTTCGAGTCTCATTTTTCAGGTGCGGCTTAGATTCGAGTATGGCTTACATTCGAGTAAATACGGTAGCTGTCAAATTTATGAAAAAAATTGGCGAAAGATGATTGGGTGAAGGCCCAGCAGTGTAGTGAACTGTAAACTGTTAAATGCAAATTCATAAACAACAATGGAATAATTATATGCAAGTAATATTAGTTTGTCACCATTGATGCCACCTCCCTCTATACCAACATCCCCCTTATATATGGTCGGTCTACTGCTGGACATTTTCTCAGTCAGCATCCACCTGATTCCAGACCTATGGCATCTTTCCCACTCACGTTAATCAACTTTATACTTACCAACAACTACTTCACCTTTGAGGAGCAGACATACAAACAGATAAGGGGTATGGCCATGGGAACCAGGATGGCTCCTTCCTATGCCAACCTTGTTATGGGTCACTTAGAGGGGGCTTTCCTGCGATCCATAAGTCTGGTTTGGCTTAGATACACTGATGAAATCTTTACCATATGGACTCATGATGAAGCTGACCTTTTAAAATTCCTGGAATCTCTGAATACCTTCTCCCACTTACATTTCATATGGTCCTTATGTTGATCTCATCCTCACTGAAGGCCAGCTACACACTTTCATCCACATTAAACTTACTAACAAACAACAGTACTTACATGACAGTTGTCATCCCTTCCATGTCAAATGTTCCCTCCCATACACCCTTGGCATTTGAGACAAATGTATTGTGCTTACACAGACTCTTTACAGCAGTACATCACCATTCTCACCTCAGCCTTCACTGGACATAATTAACCCACCAGTCTAGTTCAAAAGCAGATTTCCCAGGCCATCACGTCCAATCCTGGCACTGCTGATCCCTCCTAAAAACAACTTCGAAGCAAACCACTGGTCGCTCAGCATTATCTTGGTCTGGAATGTATTAATCGATAAGTTCGTGACTTCCTAAAATCATGCCCTGAAATGAGATCCACTCTGTCTGAGATTTTGCCCACCACACCTAGAATAGCTTTTCGTCGCCCTCCCAATCTCTGCAATATTCTTGTCAGAACCTATGCTTCTTCTGCACCCATCTCCCTACCCCATGGCTCCTACCCCTGTGACTGTCCCCGCTGTAAGACTTTCCCTGTACACCCTCCTACCACCACCTATACCAGCCCCCTAACTGGCAAAACATATACTATCAAAGGGATAAAGACACATCATATACCAGCTGTTATGTAAACACTGTTCAGCCTTTTGCATCTGCATGACTACCACCAAATTATCCATTAGGATGAATGGGCATACGCAGAGGGAGTACACTGACAAAACACAATAATCTGTCACAGAGCATGGTCTACAACATGACAATCATGACCTCGGTGCCTGTTTCACCACAAGCACCATCTGGATTCTCCCCCCCCGACATCAGTTTCTCAGAACTCCAAAGGGTGAACTAGCGCTAATCTCAGCATTTCTTCACAGTAACTACTCTTTTCTTCACCCTGTTTTAGTTTTCTACAGCTTTCATTGTCCTACCTATCTATTTTTCACCACTCCCCTCCCACTTCTGTTATGTACAATGCACTTAGCTTTTCATTCTTATTAGCTCATGCACGATGTTTAAGAAGTAATCTCTGACTTGCATATTACCCTATCTTCCATCTTTAAGCTCTCAGGTTTTCAAATCTCGTCCGATGCAGTCCCCAACAGTCAGTCTTTCCTTCTCATCCCAACTGTCTAGTCTCCTCTGACCTGCGGTTCTGAGCAGCTTTCCCGAAATCAACCCTTTTTTCCTAGACCTCTCCAGTCCTTTTACTTCTCCACTCTTCCTTCCCCTTCAACCCTTCTGCCTGAAGGAGGAGCCACTGGCTCCGAAAGCTTGCCTGATTATAATCTCCTTTTATGGGTGTTGTGCCACCACTTGGTGAGTAGATTTATCATCTATCCAATTAAATTATTTTTTCAAAAATTGATTGTTTCTGGAGTATCAATGTAGATACTGCACACACAACTGTTTATAACTAATACAGTTCACCATTATAGGCTGATGCTTAAAAATGCAGAGAGCACGTCTCCATGCACGAATCACGTCATAGCACGCCTTAGTCCACCAGGGGACTGGGAGATAGCACGATGAAGATGAAGTGCGAGGCATGGAACGTTCTGTGGTGGGAAGGATAACGTTCGCATGGTACTGTATCTGGTCATCAAAAACTTGGGAAATGTTCATTGAAGGTCGCCAGGGAGGAATAAAGCCTCCAGTTGGCCTTAGAACACTGCCAATTGTGCTTACACATAGCTGGGGCAGGAGTCAGCAAACACACAGTACACAAGAAATGGTCACTCACGTATGTGTCAGAGAGAATTGACCACTTGAGATGATGGACAAGCTGGGCAGTGCAGAATGAGAGGTCCAAACAGGAATAGATGTATGTGTGTGTGTGTGTGTGTGTGTGTGTGTGTGTGTGTGGAATCTGAAAGGAATGTGGCTGCTCCAATATTAAGACAAATGAGGTTGAGTTGATTGAGGTCAGCCAAGAGGGGACATCTCTGACTGGTTCTGGAAGAGCCCCAAAGGGGGCTGTGTGCATTAAAGTCACCGAGCAGCATGAAAGAATGAGGGAGTTGATCAATAATATGGAGGAAGTCTGCCCTGGTGACACCAAATGACAGAGACATTGCAAAGAGAAAAGGTGAAATGAGGAAGGATAAAGCAGACTGTAACAGCTGCAGCCAAGAGTTCAGTGAGGTCGTTCAGTTATGAGCATCATCCTGGATGAGCAACATGACTCTCCCCATGAGACGGAATGCCATCCTTGGGGGAAAGGTCAAAGCGGACCAGAAGGAAATGCGAGAGGTCAAAGGGGTCATGAAGACACAATTTTGTTTCTTGGAGGCAGAGAACAAGTGGACACTTTGAATCCAAGAGCAACCATAATTCCTCCTTGTTGAGTCTAATGTTGTGAATGTCCCTTGGAGAAGGGTCATAATGGGGACTAAGGTGGAAGGAAACAAAGTGTAGTCACCTCAGCTGCTGCCGAGTGTCAGTCTTTGAAGACTCGTTGCTACAGGGTGCAGAGGCTGAAGGTCCTCTTCCACGAGTACTAAAGAGGCAACAGTATTCTCACTGGGTCAGCCTGCAGATTCCAGGGCAGAAAGACAGTAGGCAGTGCGCACTGGCGAAATGGAGGTCAGCCGGGTGAGGATACCAGGCAGCTACACTGTTGAAGAAAATCTCCAAGTTGGGGAAGGAGAACTTTTGCCTTTGTTTGATTTCTTAGAACCTTTGTGGTTGGCAGATGAAGACAAATGTTTGTTGGCTAGAGGGAAATAAAAGGTCTTCGCAGGAGTATTCCTTCTGTTCTTTCCAGCCTGTCGGTGATGTAGCAGGTGATTTCATCGCTGGAGGCAAAGATTTGGTGGCTTGTTGTACAGCTGGAGGAGGAGAAGGAGATGCGGAGGATACTGTGATACTGCACAGCTGTACAACTGCAGTGCTGAATTTGAGATCGCAAGCCTTTGCGGCCATGTCCTTCATAGAGCAAGGCATAGCAAGAAGGGTACTGTAAGTGCCAGAGGGTAAAACAGGGGGCTTTTGAATAGCCAACAACTTGCAAGCAACAGGGTAAGGCACATTTTCTTTCACCCAGATCTCCTGGACATCCCACTTATCAAGATACATGGGACGTTCTCAGGATGAGGCTGAATGGTTGCCATTGCAATTGATACAGTGGGGAGGAGGAGGAGGAGGTCGGTAATCGCCCTCATGAGCATCCCTGCCTCAGGTAACACATTTGGTAGTGTTTCAACAGCACAGGTGACTGTGGTTGTAACGCTGACACTGGTAGCAGTGCATTTGGTTTAGAATGTACAGTTTGACTGTGATGACTTCATGGCCTGCTTTGATCGTACTCTATCAAACATGAGAAAAAGAGTGTATGTGGGCATTAAGGTTGCACCAACCTTTTTCATTACCCAACGGACTGCAGTGACGCCCTGATCAGTGAGGTCAGTTTGGCATTCTCCATCGGTCAGACTATTGAGCAGTCTAGTGTAGTTAACACTACGCGAAGAATTCAGCACTCGGTGGGCCTTGACATGAATAGGACAGCCCTGGATGGTGAAGTGCAAGCAGCTGTTAGGCTTGAAAATTGCAACTGGTTACCAAAAGCAAAATGCCATTAAGTAAATGAGAGCATGATTCCACAGGGCCTGCAACTGCATCAACACCTTTCTGAATAACAGAGACTAACCATAGCAAAAGACTGATGTTCGACATGTGATACCACGAGGAACAGAGGTGAAGCTGGGAGATTCTTGGAATCTTTAGCCTCATTCTGCTTACATTTAGCAGATATAGACTGAGATGATGACTGGCTCATTGTGAGAAAATCACCCTTGATTGCCAGCATCTCCGATGGTGCGCTCCTTCCAATTGGGGGCCCCATCAGAGGGAGGCTCGCCTGCTTTAGGTGACTGTTCACACCTCCTGAACTCTTGCCACAGGGGCCAATAGGTAGTTTGGGAAAGTAAAGCTCAGGGACTCAACCCTTCAGGAGTACACAGAGAGGAATAAGAAACAAAGAGGAACCTCAAATGCCGAATTGGAGGAAGAATAGGAGATGGAGAACAAAGAAAAAAAAGAAAAAAGAAAAAAAAAACCAGTTGAGGGGCTGTTCTGATGTCAGGCTACCAAAACTTCACAACACATTCCCAAACATATCCCAGACATGTTCCCCAGGGGAGAGGAAAAAAGAATAATGAGGACAGACATGCAGCACAGAAAGGGAAAAGCTGCTGCAAAGGCTGGGGCCCGTGGTAGCAAAGCACAAACTCACAAAAGAGTGGTGTGCCCACTACAGGCTCCGCTGGTGTGTAATGGCTGACAGCTGAAACCTGACAAAGCCAACATAACTCCAGATCAAAAGAAAAAGGTACAAAAGTATTAGAAAGAAATGGCAAAAGTAGTGAGACTTGAAAACATGAGACTGTAAGATCTGTAGTGACAGCAAACCCACCAATCAGGAGTATGGGAAGGAGAAATTGAAAATATTTTGAGGTGAATACCGGCAATCAATTGAAATGAAACTAATACCCAAAGGTAAAAAGAATTAAAAAATTAAAACCTCATTGGCAGCATGGTACACCCTTGGTGCCCCATCATAACAACTAGCGCCTTGCAGTTCCATACTACTACTATTTACATTCACCCCTCAGTAATGAAATCATTTTTTTTTAAATTAAATACAAAAAACTTAGACAAAATATTCACCTACAGAATAGGCCCTTACAAACAACAACTAAAAATATTAATTAACCTAAGAAATACATGCTTATACAATTGCTAATTCTAGCTGCACTGTTTTAGAACAGCTATCAATCCATGTTGTTGTGGTCTTCAGTCCTGAGACTGGTTTGATGCAGCTCTCCATGCTACTCTATCCTGTGCAAGCTTCTTCATCTCCCAGTACCTACTGCAACCTACATCCTTCTGAATCTGCTTAGTGTATTGATCTCTTGGTCTCCCTCTATGATTTTTACCCTCCACACTGCCCTCCAATGCTAAATTTGTGATCCCTTGATGCCTCAAAACATGTCCTACCAACCGATCCCTTCTTCTAGTCAAGTTGTGCCACAAACTTCTCTCCTCCCCAATCCTATACAATACCTCCTCATTAGTTACGTGATCTACCCACCTTATCTTCAGCATTCTTCTGTAGCACCACATTTCGAAAGCTTCTATTCTCTTCTTGTCCAAACTGGTTATCGTCCATGTTTCACTTCCATACATGGCTACACTCCATACAAATACTTTCAGAAACGACTTCCTGACACTTAAATCTATACTCGATGTTAACAAATTTCTCTTCTTCAGAAACGATTTCCTTGCCATTGCCAGTCTACATTTTATATCCTCTCTACTTCGACCATCATCAGTTATTTTACTCCCTAAATAGCAAAACTCCTTTACTACTTTAAGTGTCTCATTTCCTAATCTAATCCCCTCAGCATCACCCGATTTAATTTGACTACATTCCATTATCCTCGTTTTGCTTTTGTTGATGTTCATCTTATATCCTCCTTTCAAGACACTGTCCATTCCGTTCAATTGCTCTTCCAAGTCCTTTGCTGTCTCTGACAGAATTATAATGTCATCGGCGAACCTCAAAGTTTTTACTTCTTCTCCATGAATTTTAATACCTACTCCGAATTTTTCTTTTGTTTCCTTTACTGCTTGCTCAATATACAGATTAAATAACATCGGGGAGAGGCTACAACCCTGTCTCACTCCCTTCCCAACCATTGCTTCCCTTTCATGCCCCTCAACTCTTATAACTGCCATCTGGTTTCTGTACAAATTGTAAATAGCCTTTCGCTCCCTGTATTTTACCCCTGCCACCTTCAGAATTTGAAAGAGAGTATTCCAGTTAACGTTGTCAAAAGCTTTACCAACATTAAAGAGAAACACTAATAATTACTTCACTAACGGCTCCATATCTTGTAATGGAACATCAGCCAAACTTAGCTTACAGTTTTCAAGAAAAAATAAGTGAAAAAAGTGTTTTACAATACAGAATAAAATTATACAATAAATTCCCCAAAACTATTGAAGAGAGAAGAGAGAGCTATGTGTCTAAAAAAAAAAAAAAAAAAAAAAAAAATGCATACAAAAGACATGTAAAGTCAACAATTATTTAGCTAAAACATGAGAAGTTAAAAAAGGAATGCCTCATAAACTAATAATAATTTTGGACGTTCTACAACATACTTTCACAATATAATGCAACTATTTTTAATGGAAAATCTGGTACAGAATAAGAACAATATGCAATACGAATTAATATAAAATGTTACTCGCCACACAGAGAAGACACTGAGTGGCACACAGGCACATTTAAAAGAAAATTTAAACATACACTAAGCTAACAGACAAAGGATTTTGACCAACAGGTTAGTCTATTTTAGTTGTTTTTTTGTTGTTGTGGTCTTCAGTCTGAAGATGGGTTTGATACAGCACTCCATGCTATTCTAACTTAGACAAAATATTCACCTACAGAATAGGCCCTTACAAACAACAACTAAAAATATTAATTAACCTAAGAAATACATGCTTATACAATTGCTAATTCTAGCTGCACTGTTTTAGAACAGCTATCAATCCATGTTGTTGTGGTCTTCAGTCCTGAGACTGGTTTGATGCAGCTCTCCATGCTACTCTATCCTGTGCAAGCTTCTTCATCTCCCAGTACCTACTGCAACCTACATCCTTCTGAATCTGCTTAGTGTATTGATCTCTTGGTCTCCCTCTATGATTTTTACCCTCCACACTGCCCTCCAATGCTAAATTTGTGATCCCTTGATGCCTCAAAACATGTCCTACCAACCGATTCCTTCTTCTAGTCAAGTTGTGCCACAAACTTCTCTTCTCCCCAATCCTATACAATACCTCCTCATTAGTTACGTGATCTACCCACCTTATCTTCAGCATTCTTCTGTAGCACCACATTTCGAAAGCTTCTATTCTCTTCTTGTCGAAACTGTTCATCATCCATGTTTCACTTCCCTACACAGCTACACTCCACACAAATACTTTCAGAAAAGACTTCCTGGCACTTAAATCTACACTCATAGTTAACAAATTTATCTTCTACAGAGACACTTTTCTCGCCACTGCTAATCTACATTTTACATCCTCTCTACTTCGACTATCATCAGTTGATTTGCTGCCCAAACAGCAAAACTCATCTATTACTTTAAGTGTCTCATTTCCTAATCTAATTCCCTCAGCACCAAGTGATTTAATTCAACTACATTCCATTGTTGTCATCATATTGCTCTTGATCCTCATCTTATATCCTCCTTTAAAGACAGTGTCCATTCCATTCCACTGCTCTTCCAAGTCCTTTGCTGTCTGACAGAATTACAATGTCACGAGCAAACCTCAAAGTTTTTATTCCTTCTCTCTGGACTTTTATTCCTTCTCTAAATTTTTCTCTTGTTCCTTTACTGCTTGCTCAATATACAGTAACTGTCTCACTCCCTTCTCAACCACTGCTTCCCTTTCATACCCCTTGACTCTTATAACTGCCTACTGGTTTCTGTACAAATTGTAAATAGCCTTCTGCTCCCTCTATTTTACCCCTGCCAATTTGAAAGAGAGTATTCCAGTCAACACTGCCAAAAGCTTTCTCTAAGTCTACAAATGCATAAATGCAGGTTTGCCTTTCCTTCATCTATCTTCTATGAGAAGTCATAGGCCAGTATTGCCTCACATTTTCATACATTTCTTCAGGATCCAAACTGGTGTTCCCTGAGGTCAGCTTCTAACAGTTTTTCCATTCTTTTGTGAAGAATTCGTGTTAGTATTTTGCAACCGTGACTTATTTAACTGATAGTTCGGTAATTTTCACATCTGTTAGCACCTGCTTACTTTTGGAATTGGAAATACTATATTCTTCTTGATGTCTGAGGGTATTTCACTTGTCTCATACACTTTGCTTAGCAGATGGAAGAGTTTTGTCATGGCTGTGTCTCCCAAGACTATCAGTAGCTTTAACAGAATGTTAAAAATGTGGGAGTCCAGGGCCTTGTTTCGACTTGGGACTTACAGTGCTCTGTCAAATTCCTCATGCAATATCATATCTCCCATCTCATTTTCATCTGTGTCTTCTTCCATTTCCATAATATTGCCCCTGTATAGACCCTCTATATACTCCTTCCACCTTTCTGCTTTCCATTCTTTGTTTAGGACTGGTTTTCCTGGGGTCTCGATATTCTGTCAGATGGTTCTCTTTCCTCCAAAGGTCACTTTAATTCTTCTGTAGGTGCCATCTATCTTTCCCCTAGTGATATATGCTTCTGAATCACTATATCTGTCCTCTAACCAGTCCCAATGTGATGAAGCAAGCTGGGATGTTTTTACTTCCCCTCTTGTTTTGCCATATGCCTCCTTAAAATTCATTTTTTTTTTCATTTCTGACTAATTACCATTAACATACGTGAGTATAATCTGTATTTTCATATAAGAGAGGTTGGCCATCAGTTTTAAAGAATATAAGATTAGATCAAATTTTGCGTTTAATTTTCTGTATGTAATTGATTTTCTAATTTATTTTGACTATTCCTAGTTAATACTTTCATTAAAGGGTGAAATCAGTGATTGTTTCGTAACTTAAATTCTATTGTTGATGTGTAAACAAATATAAATTTTGTAATAATTGTAAACATTTGGAGAAAAAACTAACAATATTCTTAAAGGATCTATTTGGCTCTATTTGAAAACATGTTAGCAAAGCCAGCTCTTAATTAATTCCAAGGTAATTTCCAGTTTCGTAAAAAGTATTGTTCGCATAACTGTATTTGTTAATTTCATGATTTAAACAAATAATACAGCTTAATCCTTGTAGTAGAAGAAACTGTTAAAAAGACGCAATTTTTCGATTTATTCAATTAATTTAATGAGTTAAGTTTTAATTGTGATTTCTGTAAATTAAACATCAAACAATGTGTAGCTGCAGTGCCTATTATTGCGATAATATATAAGGGCCTGATTTGTGGTCCCGACACATTCAGTCCACGGCCAAATTTCAGACGAGAAACCCATAATGCTTGGATCAACAACAATGCATCAACTCACCAACAGGCCATGTGTGAAAGCCATGACAGTGTCTGTTCAATTTAATTGAAAGACTGTGAAATGTGTGGTTAGGTTTTCACTGCTCGCAGATATTCAACAGTAAACTATTGTAGCAGTATGTGGATGTTTGCCTGCTACCTATCAATGAGGCTTATCAAACGTTAAACAATAGTTAACTGGCCATATTAAATGTGTATATTGGCGGGTTGTTAACATTGAAAGTAAAGAACTGTGAAACACAAATGTGTAGTTGACTGCATCATTTATAGTAATCAGTGTTGAACTTCCACACCCATTTTTCAGCCAGTATAGCAACTAAGTAGGTCGACACCGAGGACAATCAACGAGGAAATAAAGCAGGTGAACATCACACCGCTTAGCCATTTTACACTTCCTATCAATCTCATTTCTTAAATGTTTGTATTGCCTGCTTCATTTACCGCATTTTTATATTTTCTCCTTTCATCAAGCAAATTCAATTTCTTTTGTGTTACCCAAGGATTTCTGCTAGCCCTCACCTTTTTACCTACTTGACATTCTGCTGCCTTGACTATTTCATATCTCAAAGCTACCCACTCTATTTCTATTGTATTCTTTTTCCCTGTTCTTATCAATTGTTCCCTAATGCTCACTCTGAAACTCTCTACAACCTCTGGTTCTTCAGTTTATCCAGGTCCTATCTTCTTATTTCCAACCTTTTTGAAGTTTCTTCAGTTTCAATCTCCAGTTCATAACCAATAAATTGTGGTCAGAGTCCAAGTCTGACCCTGGAAATGTCTCACATTTAAAATCTGGTTTCAGAATATCTGTCTTACCATTATATAATCAATCTGAAATCTTCCAGTGTCTCCAGGTCTCCTCCACGTATACAACTCTCTTTCATGCTTTTCAAACCAGTAGCTATGATTAAATTATGCTCTGTGCAAAATTTTATTAGGCTCTTTTATTCCTTTCCCGCAGTCCATATTCAGCTACTATTTTTCCTTCTTTTTTTTCCAACTATTGAACATTAAATTTTTGTTGTCCTTAACTATCTGAATAATTTGCGAAGCTAGTTGGCGTATAAACTTGAACTACTGTGGTGGCTGTGGGCTTGATGTCTACCTTGGCTACAATAACGTGTTCACTATGCTATTCATAGTATCCTATCCGCATTCCTATTTTTTAATTAATTATTAAACCTGCTCCTGCTTTACCCTTATTCAATTTTGTATTTATAACCCTGCATTCACCAGACCAGAAGTCCTTTTCCTCATCCCACCAAACATCACTAACTCCCACTACATATAACTTTAACCTATCCATATCTCTTTTTACAGTTTCTAACCTACCTGCCCTATTAAGGGATCTGACATTCCACAGACTGATCCATAGAACACCAGTTTTGTCTGTTCTGATAATGACATCCTCCTGAGTAGTCCCTGCCCAGAGATTTAATGGGGGACTATTTTACCTCTGGAATATTTTACCTAAGTGGATACCATCAACATTTAACCATACAGTACAGCTGCATGTTCTTGGGAAAAATTATGGCTGTAGTTTCCCCTTGCTTCCATCTGTTCGCATGGTCAGCACAGCAAGGTCGTTTTGGTTAATGTTACAATCATCCAGACTGTTGCCCCTTCAACTACTGAAAAGGCTGATGCCCCCGTTCAGGAACCACACGTTTGTTTGGCTCTCAACAGGTACCCGCCCATTATGGTTGCACCTACGGTACGGCTATCTGTAATGCACGGCACACAAGCCTCTCCACCAATGGCAAGTTCCATTGTTTTAAACAGTGGCAACTCCAGGTAGGAACGCCAACAATGCAGGAAGAGACAGATTGCTACTTACTGTAAAGAAGACATGTTAAGTTGCAGACAGGCACAATTAAAAGACACTTATAAAAGCCTTCGGCTACAGTCTTCATCAGCAAAAGAGAAACACACACCATTCATACACACAAGCAAGCACACCTCATGCACACATGACTGCCAACTCTGGCAGCTCAGGTCATGGCAATCTGGCCCGAGCTGCTGGAGCTGGTGGTCTCGTGTGCATGACGTGTGCTTGCCTGTGTGTATGAATGGTGCTTGTTTCTCTTTTGCAGATGAAAGCTGTGGCCAAAAGCTTTGTGTGAGTGTCTTAATAGTGACTGTCTGCAACTTAATATGTCTTCTTTAACATGAGTAGCAATCTATCTTTTCCTATATTGTTGTTAGTCTACTTTTAAAAATGCTTGTCTGCTGCTCAATGCCTTCTCTATGTGGTGAATAGGAACCTCTCCTAATTCATATTACTGAAAAATCTTATGATCATGACAAGCAGTGAACCACCCTCAATTTTCCCGAACTTCAAATCCTAACCATTATGAAGGGATGTTACGGAGACAAAGAAATTAGAAAGCACTAAGGAAATTCGGGCAGCATGGTACCACCTACAGCCAAAATAGTATCTGAGCAAGTGAGAGAGGCTTTATGTGGGGGCGCGCACGCGCACACACACACACACACACACACACACACACACACACACACACACACACACACAGTGGTTAGTTATGATATGAAACTTTAGTTTTGTCATTATTAGCTAAGTTGTTGACAGGTATGTGTATATGAAAGAGAATTGTGCACAACACAGAAGTCATTGCCAGAGTAGATTGTTAATTGCCACATGCCTTTTACGAGTTCAAAAGTTGTCTCTTCTTCTTCTTCTTCTTCTTCTTCTTCGGCATATCTGTCTAACAGAAAGTATTGACTGGATACTGTCCATTTTTAACATCATCCAGGTTTCCAAGTCGTGATGTTCTTTCTCCTCTCTTTCAGAGCTATCTTTCCTTCAATGACTCTTCGTTACAAGCAATTACAGGGCTTATTCTAGAATATATCATTTTATGGCATGTCACTATTAAAGTTTTTCTGTCTATGTTTCTTTATTACCACTGACAGCTCATTAGGTGTCATGCTGGAACGGGAAGCTGAATGATGTACACATGTCATGACACAGATCATCTAGCTGATGGCTCTCTTTGATGAAGTCAGTTTTATTAGTGATTATTGAGTGGACTAAGCAGTGGTAGAAAGCGTTACAGGATAAGTTTAGCAGACAGCTAAAGTAAACGAGTGATGGATACGGGGAGATATTTATGTGATGGTACACACCTTCACCAGCACACCGGTCAGCACTAGGAAACATTGTACAAGGGACTTTCAAAAAGAAATGAGCTGGAGGCATAATTACAGAAATCAGTAACTGTGTGTTAGAAGTATTGACCCTGGCTGTTGAGACACTTGTCCCACTGTGACACATGGTGGTGAATGGCTGTCTCATAAAATTCCCAGGGCTGCGATGTGAACTACTTCCACAAGTACAGCTGGACGTAGTCGTCCACGAGTGCAGGAAAGGTTATGCTGAGGTTCTTCTTTGACCCAGCATTACTCGCAAACCTTGAACACCCTTCGCCAAGTAATCAAATCAAAACGACCATGCAATCTCACCCATGGGGTCATTCTGCTCCACAACACCCTCATACAGCCAACACGGTTACAGCACTCCTGCAGAAATTCAAATGGGAGGTTCTCGGCCACCCTCCATACAGTCCAGATCTCTCTCTGTGATTACGCCATTTTTGGTCCCCTTAAGAAGGCTCTGAGGGGCAAACGATTCACCTCGAATGACAACGTCCAGCTGTACATGCGGAACTGGTTCACATCAGTCCTGGGAATTTTATGAGACAGCCATTCACCATCTTGTGTCATAGAGGGACAAGTGTCGTAACAGCCACGGTCAATACTTCTAACATACAGGTATTGGTTTCTGTAATTATGCCTCTGGTTCATTTCTTTTTGAACGCCCCTTATATACCAGGCACTGAACTAAGTGCACCTATGACAAGAGAAGACTATGACATGCCCCCTGGCTATGCGCCGATAGCGCCCCCTAGGAAGCATACATATAGGCTGTCGCCACCGGCTGAGCTGTCTCAGTGTCTCAATCTCAGCACCTCAGTGTGTAATAACAGGACTCAGCTCACATTGCACCTCAATACATCGCACTGTGCTCTAGTCTTTCACAGTAATAGTCGTCACCTCGCACTTTAACTAGCTAAAAGGGAACGTTAGTCATTGTGATATGGATACGGACAAGATTCCAGAATTAGTACATGTTGATTGCTATTAACAACAGAACTTCAGACTGGACATCACTGAAGTCAAGTACTCAACTGGTTCCAGTAATAAAGTGTACTTTAACCACATTTGCATTTTGTGTTGTAGTGAGAGGAAACGTGCCACCCACCTATCATACCATCCTCTCCTCATCCAGCCACAAACTGCAAAACATTACAAGATGGCACAGCCACAACAATTTATATAACACTTAGTTCATAAACACTGAAATTATACAGTACTTGTAGTATTAAAATTAACACCTTGAATGTCAAATATTCAGTATGGACCTAGGCATCAAAATATGGAAACTACTAACTAACAAAATGTATTACCTTTATTGAAAGTGTATTATTTTCAGCAATCATTGTTTCATGCTTAGCTTTCAGAGCCTCCAGTTCTTGCTGTAAATGTTTTGATACTTCCTCCTTATCTTCTCTTTCATAGCGTTCTAGAATTAGCTTAGCTTGTTCTTCTTTCAATTGTTGATCTGTAATAACATCCATTATATATATCAGAATAACAATAAGAACATTTTTAATCCATATATCAAAGAGTTTGTTCAGAACAATTTCAATCATATGTCTTACTAACTGGTAAAAACTACTATGGGCATGAAGATCACTAGGTCCTCCAGTCATAGTTACAAGTTCATACAGGTAATGGAAAACAAGTGACACTGGTTTCAGCTCAAAAGTGTGCAGGTCACCTAACCAGTCTAACTGGCATTTAAGTTTTTTAATTTTATTTTTAATTTTAATATCTACCTGAAATGTTCAAATATAATTAATTGTGCTGAGTAGGACTGTTAATTCAGCAGAGGCTGTTTATTCCTGTGGAAAGTGATCTGTTGACATGCTCACTATGTATCAACTGTGGACAGCCACTAGGTAGCATCGGAAAGAAATTATGTAACACCTTTTGGTCACCACATGGAGCATCGATTTCAGGCTGGACACTCTCTGTCACTGGCTTCCAACTAGTAATGGCATGAAACCTCTCCTACCCCTATTTTCGGACTTTGCTCCAATACAAAATTAACTTCGTCTTATGACTGTGCAGACTGCTTAACAGCCTCATAGCCCAACCAGGGCATGCCCCATACAATACATATATTGCTTTTTCTTAATTTTTAACCCACTCTTTCATTGGCTAAGATCCCTTCAGATGCCCACATCCTCACCAACTTGTCCAGGTCCCCTTGACAACTGTACAATAGTTTTCTGGGCTGCAAGATTGATTGGTGACCATTTCAATGACATTTCACTCCTGGGGATAGGAGAGGAAGTGAGAGTGAAAGTGGGAATAGAAGCAAGAAGAGGGTGACAGTGATTGCTTGAATGTAACACCAACCAAATGTGGTACATTAGTGAATTACTACCTGAAAAAAATTCTGTGGGGATAAAACACCACTGGTATGCCTAGGTGTAAGGACTGCCTTGAGCAGTTTTAACCAACATTTGGATACATATGACTTGCTGTCTGTCAGGAAGTGTAGAGAAGTGAAAAACTCATGAACAATAGAAAGTGACACAAATCTACAGGGTGTCTGGTAACTCACTATTTTTAAACAATTATAATTTCTTCATTCATGAATCAATTTTTTAGAGCTATGATTCTTAGGAGGTTCTATTTAACATTTTTTTTCTTTTGTTTAAGTTGGAAAATGCTGCCTGTGTTGAATGTGGAAGAATGGGCCAAAACAGCAGCTTGTTATGAGGTCTGGGGATCTGTGATGTGAGTGCTAAAGTGGTGGAGGGCTGAACGAGGAATCCATACAAACCAAACAACACTGGATACAAAAATAGTTAAAAATTGCCATTTGAAGTTACTAACAGGAAGTGTCACCGGTGCAAGATGATCAGGACAACAGAGAATGTTGACACAGTTTGTGAAATGTTCATGAGAAGCCCTAAGAAATCACTGTGGCAAGGATCTCATGAAAGTAGTCTTTCACGTTATGCAGTTGCAACGATTCTTGAGAAAGATCTCACTTTTATGTTGTGGAAGCCACATTATGTGCAGTAATTGTTTCCTGATGACTGTGGCACAGGAATCGAACCTGGACAAATTTTCTTGGGTTGGAATGATGAATGGCCTCAACTTTTTGAGAACATTCTGTGGACTGATGAGGCAGTTTTCCATGCTGGAGGATTTGTAAACAGGCATAACTGACATTATCTGGCAGCCAAAAACCCACACAAATGTGCTGAAAAAGCACAGGAGTGTCCAAAGGTGACAATATGGTGTGGTATCACATCATTCAAACTTGTTGGTCCTTGCTTTCTGAGGAACACAAAAAATGGCGAACGATACCTGGAAATGCTGCAAGATCGTGTATGGCCAGTAATTTCAGAATGGAACAACCCACAGCTCCACTTCACGCAGAATGGTGCACCTACAAATTCTGCAAATGATGTCCACGAATGGCTGCATGATCATTTCCCAGGTCACTGGATTAGCAGAAGTGGTGCACATGAATGGACTGCCCGCAGCCCTGATTTAATGCCTTGCAATCTTTTCTCAGGGGATGGGCTAATGAGGAGGTTTACAAAGGAAAACCATGGAATTTGGATAAACTGAAAGTATTAGTATCTGATGTGTTAGCCAATGTTCCACCTAACATGTTGCAGGCAGCAGTATCGCACGTACCAGTTCACTTTTTAAAAAATGCGTAGAGAAGCTGAAACTAATGTGGAGGTTTAAAATAATGTTAAACACAACCTCAGGGAGTGCTGTTTCCAACAAAGGCAGTTCTGAAAAAACTGGCTAATAAATAAAGAAATTATAACTGTTTAAAAATAGAGTGTGACTTATCAGACACCATGAAGGAAAGTGCAGCACACCCACTTCCCCCCTTATAATGGGAGCAATGTAACAAAGCATGTGCTACAGGAGACACAAAGTATCTGGGTGTCACCACTCAGAACTCCAGTAGATTAGTTGGAGTGAAGTGCAAGGTGCACAAGTTTTGTTTGATGGTGCCGGAGAAATAGGATTGATGGCCATAGAACAACACACAAACCCTGTAACGTAACACATTGAGACAAACAAATATTAGACCACAATACATCCATTTAAGGAAGAACACTATGCAATTTTTGTGGTGCACATAAATGTTCATGAACATACATTACTTTTATTTTCTGCTCATTTCGATTATTATTCATTATGTTATAGGGAAAGTTAATAAACAGTTTCTTTGCCCAATTTTTGTAAAAGCAGAGATTGATTGTCATATAAATACAAGCTATATTCTTAGCCTTTTTACAATCTGACAAAAGAAAGTTGAGGCCAGGAGGGTTATGGGAACATAGTATGTATTGCAGGCAAAGTTGCTACTTACCATATAGTGAGATGCTGAATCACAGATAGGCACAACACAACAAAAAGACTGTCAAAAATAAAGCTTTTGGCCAGTAAGGTTTTCGTCAAAAATAGAACACACACACACACACACGAGTGTGCAAATGCAACTCAAACACACAACTGCAGTCTCAGGCAACTAAAACCACACTGCGAGCAGAAGCACCAGTGCATGCTGGGAGTGGTGACTGGGTGGGGTAAGGAGGTGGCTGGGGTTAGGGAGGGGGAGCAATAGTAGGGTAGGGGTGGCACACCGTAAAGTGCTGCAGGTTGGTGGGGGACAGGGGAGAGATGAGGAGGCACGGGGTGGGGGGTTAGCGAAAAAGGAGAGAAGTAAAAAGACTGGGTGCGATGGTGGAATGAGGGCTGTGAAGCAGTCATTGAAATGAAGGATGTCATGTTTGGCAGCGTGCTCAGCAACAGGGTGGTCCACTCTTTTCTTGGCCACAGTTTGTCGGTGGCCATTCATGTCGACAGACATGGTAGTCATGCCCACATAGAATGCAGCACAATGATTGCAGGTTAGCTTGTAGATCACGTGGCTGGTTTCACAGGTAGCCCTGCATTTGATATGGAAGCTGATGTTTGTGACCTGACTGGAGTAGGTGATGGTGGTGGTGGTGGTGGTGGTGGTGGTGGTGGGGGGGGGGGGGGGGGGGGAGTATGGACAGGTCTTGCATCTAGGTCTGTTACACAGGTATGAGCCAAGAGGTAAGGGGTTGTGTAGGGATGGACAAGTATAGTGTGTAGGTTCGGTGGACAGCGGAATACCACAGTGGGAGGGGCGGGAAGGATAGTGAGCAGGGCATTTCTCATCTCAGGGCACAACAAGAGGTAGTCAAAACCCTGGCAGAGAATGTAATTCAGTTGCTCCATCCTGGGTGGTACTGACTTACGAGGGGAATGTTCATCTGTGGCCGGATGGTGGGACTTTGCAAGGTTGGTGGGAGACTGGAAATATAAGACATGGGAGATTTATTTTTGTATAAGATTGGGAGGATAATTACGGTCTGTGAAGGCTTCAGTGAGACCCTTGGTATATTTTGAGAGGGACTGCTCTTCACTGCAGATGCGACAAGCACGGGTAGCTAGGCTGTATGGAAGAGACTTCTCAGTATGGAACAGGTGGCAGCTGTCAAAGAGGAGGTATTGCTGGTGGTCAGTAGGTTTGATATGGACGGAGGTACTGATGTAGCCATCTTTGAGGTGGTGGTCAACATCTAGGAAGTTGGCTTGTTGGGTTGAGTACAACCAGGTGAAGCAGTAGTTGAGGTTCTGGATGAATGTGGATAGGGTGTCCTCACCATCGATCCAGATCGCAAAGATGTCATCAGTGAATCTGAACCTGTTGAGGGATTTAGGATTCTAAGTGTTTAGGAAAGATTCCTCTAGATGGCCCGTGAATAGATTGACATAGGAATGTACCATGCTGTTGCCATTGCCATACCCTGGATTTGTTTGTAGGTAATGCCTTCAAAGGAGAAGTAATCATGGGTGGGGATGAAGTTGGTGATGGTAACCAGGATGGAGGTTGTGGTTTGAAATCTGTGACGTGTTGGGAAAGGTAGTGTTCAATAGTAGTAAGCCCATGGGTATTAGGGATGTTAGTGTACAGGGCACTGTGTGGTAAAGGGACAAGAACTGTGGGGGGTCAGTGGAGGAAATGCTTGGTATCTTTTATGTAGGAGAGTAGGTTCCGGGTAATAAGTTGAAGATGTTGGTCTATGACAGCAGAGAGTCTCTCAGTGGGGACACAGTAACCAGCCACAATGGAGTGACCTAGGTGGTTGGGTTTCAGAGAGATGGACTCGGGGGAAAAGATCTGGGATGGGCCTAAGGATTTGAGGAGTGACTGGAGAACCTGCTGGATTTCTGGAATGGGGTCACTGTGGCAAGGTTTGTAGGTCGAAGCATCTGACAGCTGGCAGAGTCCTCCTACCAGGTGATCCTTGCAGTTCAAAACAACAGTGGTCGAGCCTTGGTCCGCAGGTAGAATTTAAGGGTGTGATCAGTTTTTAGATGGTGGTCTGCGGTTCTTTCTACAGATGTAAGGTTAGTTTGCATGTTGAGGGATTTGGAGAATGATGGTGTGGCAAGGTTTAAGGTTAAGAAATTCTGGAAAATTTAATGGGGGTGATTGGAGGGCAGCAGGGGTGGATCACTGTTGGATGGAGGAGTGAATTGAGTTAGGCGGGTTTCAACATTGGTCTTTTGTTGAGTCTGATTGTTAGGGTTGGTGGTGAAAAAGTGTTCCCACTGTAGGGATCAGGAGAAGGAGAGAAGGTCTTTAATAAGTCCTGCATGATTGAATTTGGAAGTGGGGCAAATGGTAAGGCCTTTGGAAAGGACTGATATATCTATGGGGCTAAGGCTTCTGGAGGAAAGGTTCATGACTATGTTAAGGGTCTGGATTCTGTGTGGTGGTGGGAGGGAGTTTTCGAGGGTGGGGTAAGTGTAGTAGGTCTGCGAGACAGGGTTCATCAACTATGAGGGAAATGTTGGGAGGTTTGGAGGTTGTTGCAGAGGTGGTGGACAGTGGTACTCCAAGGCGGAAGTGCACAGTAGGAGATTTTGAAGATGGAGAGAAGGTACTGCAAGGAAGTTTGGGCTTGGTTGATATAGTTTTGCAGGACTATGTTGGTGAGGGCTAAGGATTGGCGAAATCTGAAGAGGTGGAGGTCATTGTGGAAGGAGGGGTGACAGCTGGAGATGGGTAATTTGATGGTAAGGCCATCTGGGGGGATTCCATGAGCCAAGCAACAATGCATGAACAGTGTGTGGGACTGGTTTCTGGCTAGGGATAAGGAAACTTTTCTGTACTGACACGGATGGAAGGAGCAAGGATCCATGCTGGTTGAAAAAATGTGAAAAATTACATAAATAATTTAGAATTACTTCTGAAAAAATTTGCAAAAATACATGCAAATACGTGCGAAAAATCACAAGAAGGATGAAACAGATGCAAAAGGGGGGAGCAAGATGAAATCAGACGGCGTTGACAATAGTGACAGGCGAAAACACTCTAAAATTGGTGTTAAGTCACAAAGATATCAAAGAAAAGATATATAACTGTAGGTAGCAGGTCTGAGGGTGGATAAGTGTGAAGAAGGGGAACAGCAGATGAGACTGGATGAGGTGCAATTAGTGGGTGCGAACTGGAATAGAATGGAGAAAGAGTGGGGGGAGGGGGGTTCAAAGGATGAGATACGAGATCAGATGGCACCTACTCAACCCAACAAGCCACCTTCCTAGATGGCGACCTCCATCTCAAAGATGGCTACATCAGTACCTCCGTCCACATCAAACCAACTAATCACGACCAATACCCCCACTTCGACAGCTGCCACCCATTCCATACCAAGAAATCCCTTCCATACACCCTTGCCATCCGTGGTTGTCACATCTGCAGTGATGAGCGGTCCCTCTCGAAATATACCAAGGGTCTCACTGAAGCCTTCACAGACCGTAATTATCCTACCAACCTTGTACAAAAATAAATCTCCCGTGCCTCATCTTTCCAGTCTCCCACCACCTCCCGAAGTCCCACCGTCCAGCCACAGAAGAGCATTCCCTCGTAACTCAGTACCACCCAGGACTGGAGCAACTGACTTACATTCTCCGTTAGGATTTCGACTACCTCTCATTGTCTCCTGAAATGAGGAATGTCCTGCCCACTTTCCTTGCCATCCCTCCCACTGTGGTATTCCGCCAACCACCGAGCCTACACAATATACTCGTCCATTCCTACACAACCTCATGGCTCAAGCCCCCGTAATAGACCTATATGCAAGACCTGTCCCATACATCCCCCCACCACCACCTACTCCAGTCCAGTCACAAACATCACCTATCCCGTCAAAGACAGGGCTACCTGCAAAACAAAGTCATGTGATCTACAAGCTAAGCTGAAATCACTGTTCTGCATTGTATGTGGGCATGAATACTATGACTGTCCACATGAATGGTCACCAACAGACTGTGGCCAAGAAACAAATGGACTGCCATTTGCTGAACACACTGCCAAACATGACATCCTTCATTTCAGTGACTACTTCACAGCCTGTGTCATATGGATGCTTCCCATCAACACCAACTTTTCTCAATGGTTCAGGTGGGAACTTTCCCTGCAATCCATACTATGTTCCCATAACCCTCCTGGCCTCAACCTTCATTTGTCACTGTCCTCACACATCCAGCCCCTTCCCTGTTGCCATTCCTGCCCCCCATCTAACCTGCTGCACTTCACGGTCCTCCACCGCTAACCTACTATCCCTCCCCCTCTCCACCCCAGCCTCCTCCTTACCCCCACGCAGTTGCCACTCCCATCATGCACTGGTGCTGCTGCTCGCAGTGTGGTTTTAGTTATTTGTTACTCGCCAAAAGCTTTATTTGTGACAGTCTTTTTGTTGTGCCTATCTGCAACTCGGCATCTTCACTATAATGTAACTATTTTCCTGCTCATAATATTGATACATTCCATCCTGGAATTGTATTGTTTGAAACAATACAATATGATAAGAACTCAGTTACAAATGTTAGCACAATGAAATCTAAAGTAATTACATCTTTAACTAAGACTTTATAATTTTAAAGCAATATGATTTTTTGTTTGAAGTAGCACAAATTTCTTAAAGCCTACAATTGAAACTGTAATTATATATTGTCATGTTCATCAATGTTACAAATGTTAGCACAATGAAACCTAAAGTAATTACATCTTTAACTAAGACTTTATAATTTTAATACAATGTGATTTTTTGTTTGAAGTAGCACAAATTTCTTAAATCCTACAATGGAAATTGTAATTATATATTGTCATGTTCATCAATGCGTTTTTCGATAATTTTGTAATTACTATATGTAATTATCACTAAATGAAA
Source organism: Schistocerca nitens (assembly GCF_023898315.1). Taxonomy (NCBI): domain Eukaryota; kingdom Metazoa; phylum Arthropoda; class Insecta; order Orthoptera; family Acrididae; genus Schistocerca; species Schistocerca nitens. The sequence continues at coordinate 514,623,551 of NC_064620.1, read as the reverse complement.
ATGTTACTGTCAATAATTCATGTGCTGGTTCACATTGTTAGAAATATATTTATGCTTGGGTGATTACTTCCATCAAATGAGTACAATGCAAGCAGGCACCTACTTATGTTTGAAGTTGCACACAAGTAATTTTTGTTTTGTGAAACAGCAGTTACAAAAGTTATTCAGAACAAAAGAGTGAATTTATCTGAGGTATATGTGCTTTTATTCAGAGGTTACACAGTCACACGTTGTGAACAGAAGACTGTGCACCAAGCAAGTATTATTTTATAAAGTGTGACATTTGCCCGCTTTAAGAAACTAACATTACAGAAATCTTTGTAATAACATAGAAGAAATTGCAATTAATTTTCTGAATTTGCAGGTCCTGCACTCCTGTGAAATGTTCTGTGAAATTCCGATGCACCCCGGGAGTGAAATGGTGGTGCATTGACTTGCTGAAGGTATGTATCACCTGTGGAGTACTATAAGCAAACAAATTCATTTATGCATCTAAATCTACATCTACACAGACGCTCCATTAGCCATCGTACTACTACTCATTTTCTTTTCTGTTTCACTCACAAATACAGCGAGGGAAAAAAAGACATCTATATGAATCAGTATGAGCCCTAATTTCTTGTATCACATCTTTGTGGTCCTTAAGCGAAATGTATGTTGATGGCAGTAGAATCATTGGTCAGTCAGCTTCAAATGCCGGTATTTTCTCAATAGCGTTTCTCGAAAAGAATGTTGCATTCCCTCCAGGAATTCCCACTGGAGTTCCTGAAGCATCTCTGCAACACTTACATGTTGTTCAAACCTACTGTTAACAAATCTAGCAGTCCGTCTCTGAACAGATATGGTGTCTTCCTTTTATTTTATCTGGTGGAGATCCCAAACACCCTAACAGTACTCAAGAACAGGTCGCACCAGTGTCCTACATGTGGTCTCCTTTACAGATGACCCACTGTTTGCTAAAATCCTCCCTATAAACTGAAGATGACAATTCACCTTCCCTACCACAGTTCTCACACGCTCGTTCCATCTCATATAACTTTGCAATGTTACGCTCGAATATTTAGACAACTTGACTGTGTCAAGCAGGACACTAGTAACATCGTATCCAAACATTACAGGTTTTTTTTCTTCCTACTCTGCACTGACACATTTTTCCACATTTAGGGCTAGCTGCCATTCATCACAACAACTGGAAATTTTGTCTAAGTCATCTTGTATCTTGCTACAGTCACTGAAATTTGACAGCTTACTGTACACCATGGCATCATCAGCAAACAAACTCATATTGCTTCCCATCCTGTCTGTCATATATATATATATATATATATATATATATATATATATATATATATATAACAGAGGGAAACATTCCACGTGGAAAAAATATATCTAAAAAGAAAGATGATGAGACTTACCAAACAAAAGCGCTGGCAGGTCGATAGACACACAAACAAACACAAATATACACACAAAATTCAAGCTTTCGCAACAAACTGTTGCCTCATCAGGAAAGAGGGAAGGAGAGGGAAAGACGAAAGGATGTGGGTTTTAAGGGAGAGGGTAAGGAGTCATTCCAATCCCGGGAGCGGAAAGACTTACCTTAGGGGGAAAAAAGGACAGGTATACACTCGCACACACACACATATGTGTGTGGATGGATATGTGTGTGTGTGTGTGTGTGTGTGTGTGTGTGCGAGTGTATACCTGTCCTTTTTTCCCCCTAAGGTAAGTCTTTCCGCTCCCGGGATTGGAATGACTCCTTACCCTCTCCCTTAAAACCCACATCCTTTCGTCTTTCCCTCTCCTTCCCTCTTTCCTGATGAGGCAACAGTTTGTTGCGAAAGCTTGAATTTTGTGTGTATATTTGTGTTTGTTTGTGTGTCTATCGACCTGCCAGCGCTTTTGTTTGGTAAGTCTCATCATCTTTCTTTTTTTTTTATTATAAGCCACTTTACAATGTGTGGCAGAGGGTATTCTGTGCATCACACTCACCTCCCTCCTTTCCTGAACTGGTAGAAAATACAAAGGGGCCAAGGTAACACTGCATCTCCAAAAATTTTGGGGAAGGTTGGGGTGTGAAGAGGAGGCCAAATGTTACAGTTCCAATAACATCATGTCAAAATTTTGTCAAAGAGAATGAATAAAACTCACAAAATTTTAGAAGGGGACTATTTTCCATTTTTTACATTTTTAAAAATTGTGTCAATGTATTTGCCAATGCCAGGCAATCATTGTTTGATATAAAAATTTCTGAAACCCAATTCGATATTTAGAACATCAAAACAGACACAATATTAAATATACAGCCATACTTACACACATTTTTCATAAATTTGCACATTTTCTCTTTTTAAGATGAATCTGAAGATGATCACAACATTTGAAACTGGTAATTGAATAAACAAGTATCTGTGATCAGAGACTGTTGTGGTATTTACAGAATTTCACGTATGTGTGCCATGGTCGTTACACTCAAACCATAAAATGAAAAAATGAGGTATCTGAGCTGAGTTTAAAGAGATAACATACTCACTCAATAGAGCTTTCCAGGTAATTACCATTAGGCCTCTCCAATTAAAACCAAAAATACTAAAGGCTGAAGTTGAAATCAAAACAAGCCACTGAAAGCAAATGGTCAAAAGCAATGGTAAAACGATGGAGGACATCAAAGAAATAGACAGAACACCCTATTGACTCAAAATAAAAATTTGATTTTACAGAAGAATTACATCCAAGTGACAACAAAAATTTGACAGCTGGTATGAATCGCACTCCACTATTGTCAATTCTGCATTACAGCAAAGACATTAGGACCCTGCCCATCAAGCTGAAGAATGATACACTACTGGCCATTAAAATTGCTACACCACAAAAATTATGTGCTACAGATGCGAAATTTAACCGACAGGAAAGAGATGCTGTGATATGCAAATGATTAGCTTTTCAGAGCATTCACACAAGGTTGGCGCCGGTGGCAACACCTACAACGTGCTGACATGAGGAAAGTTTCCAACCAATTTCTGATACGCAAACAGCAGTTGACCGGCGTTGCCTGGTGAAACGTCGTCGTGATGCCTCGTGTAAGGAGGAAATGCATACCATCACATTTCCGACTTTGATAAAGGTCGGATTGTAGCCTATCGCGATTGTGGTTTATCATATCGCGACATTGCTGCTCGCGTTGGTCAAGATCCAATGACTGTTAGCAGAATATGGAATCGATGGGCTCAGGAGAGTAATACGGAACACGGTGCTGGATCCCAATGACCTCGTATCGCTAGCAGTCGAAATGACAGGCATCTTATCCGCATGGCTGTAACGGATCGTGCAGCCACAGCTCGAGCCCCGAGTCAACAGATGGGGACAGTTGCAAGACAACAACCATCTGCACGAACAGTTTGACGACATTTGCAGCAGCACGGACTATCAGCTCGGAGACCATGGCTGTGGTTACCCTTTACGCGCTATCACAGACAGGAGCCTGCGATGATGTACTCAACGACGAACCTGGGTGCACGAATGGCAAAAAGTCATTATTTCGGATGAATCCAGGTTCTGCTTACAGCATCATGATGGTCGCATCCGTGTTTGGCGACATCGCAGTGAACACACAATGGAAGCGTGTATTCGTCATCGCCATACTGACGTATCATCCGGCATGATGGTATGGGGTGCCATTGGTTACTGGTATGGGGTGCCATTGGTTACACGTATTGGTCACCTCTTGTTCGCATTGACAGCACTTTGAACAGTGGACGTTACATTTCAGATGTGTTACGACCCGTGGCTCTACCCTTCATTCGATCCCTGTGCAGGATAATGCATGACCGCACGTTCCAGGTCCTGTACGGGCCTTTCTGGATACAGAAAATGTTCGACTGCTGTCCTGGCCAGCATGTTCTCCAGATCTCTCACCAACTGAAAACATCTGGTCAATGGTGGCCAAGCAACTGGCTCGTCACAATACGCCAGTCACTACTCTTGATGAACTGTGGTATCGTGTTGAGGCTGCATGGGTAGTTGTACCTGTACAAGCCATCCAAACTCTGACTCAATGCCCAGGCGTATCAAGGCCATTATTACGGCCAGAGGTGGTTGTTCTGGGTACTGATTTCTCAGGATCTATGCACCCAAATTGCATGAAAATGTAATCATATGTCAGTTCTAGTATAATATTTTTGTCCAATGAATACCCGTTTATCATCTGCATTTCTTCTTGGTGTAGCAATCTTAATGGCCAGTAGTGTATAATATCTTTCTATCTGGGATTTCTGCTCCTTGATAAAGCACTTACCTCCTGAAAAAGAGTGCATTATAATTTCCTTAGCATTTGGTTTTTATCAATTTCTGATCACTGTTAGCATCGTCATATTTCCCCACAGTCAAGTGCTCTGCCTATGGGAACTGAGCAACTGTCCCTTTCATCTTTTGCCTTCTTTCATTTGGATGTCAAAAGAACATTATTTTATTTTTATTTCTTCTCTTTTTTTTCACTTGTTAAGTTTGTACTGACAAACTGCTGCTACAGGCTCAAATAAAATCACTGTCTCCAGAAGACAGTATTTTTTCAAAACTGGCAGATAATGCTTATTCTATTGATGAAAGGAGGCATACAAGTTTGTATTTCAGTCCATCACACACCAATTTACAAAATATTTCTTCCATAATTTTCTGTTCGCCAAGAGCTTTGACTGATTAGATAATATCCAAATTACATAGATTTTCTGCTTCAATCACTCATTTGAAAATAGAGTATTCTGCAGCTCTTATAATGTTAGTGTGTAGTGATATAAACATGCAATGCATTACAGTAGCATGCAGTAAATGTTTTTATTCTGTTACCAGGTTAAACAATACACAAACTTCTCAACTCATTTCCATCTGTGACAAAGAACTTAAGGTGCATGCCACAAAGGTAATACACAATGTAAGCAGACTGAAATCAATCTGATGATGCAGAGCGAACTTAAAATAATGACTGAAACAGAATAATCAATTTTATTTGTTTATATCCTTTTATTATCATGAAGGTCCAACTCTTAGGAACACTTTTATCTTTTTTTTGTGTGTATCTTTGATAAACAAAAAAAATTATCAATTTAGGAAAATAAAATGTATTTGGATAAATAAACAAAAACTACTCTCCAAGCAGTAGCAGGAGAACACATTCTCCCCATTTTCCACACTTCACCCCTCTTCCTTCCCCTTCAACCATTCTCCTGGCACTGTTGGGTGAGTAGATTTTTTTTATCTATCAAAGTACATTATATTTTCAACAATTGAAAGAAAGTGTTACAGTCCTTCACTTGAACCCACCTAACCTCCTCCTACCTCTGATGATGACCCATCAAAAATGCAAGCAATTAACTAACAGGGGGAGACCACTACCTCGGGGTCACATATTTACTTCACATTTTGTACACATTTAGTAGGCCATTAGAACAACAAAATGTCAAGTACTAAGGTGTACTACTATGACAATTCCGAGAAAATCGCAAGAGAAAGTTTATGTGTATTACATGGCTTATGTATCTGTTCATACTTGCCATGCAATTATGCTCATGTTGGTCAAGTGTGTGTGTGGGGCGGGGGCACGCACATATGTTACGTCTATTGTTGACGAAGGCCTTAATGGCTGAAAGTTTTATTTTTGACAGTCTTTTTGTTGTACCTATCTGCAACTCAGCATCTCCGCTATATGGTGAATAGCAACTTTACTTTTCATAATATTGTTACAAAATTTCTCTTTCAATTTTCCCAGAATTGCCAGAGCAATGCACCTTACTACTGGCACATTATGTTGTTTTCATGGCCCAGTAAAGGTTTACAAAGTTTGAAGTAAATCAATGATCCCAACATCATGGCCTCCCCTTGCAAGTCAATTCAGCTACAATCTTCAGTGAGTTAGTTTGCATCTTCAGTGAGTTAGTCTGCATCCACATAACTACCGATCCATCTGTTATGAGATAATATTGTAATCATACATGTGGAAATAGGCAGGGAGCCATTAATACTCCAACACTTCATCTTACTTAAAACAGTTTCACAAACCACAGATACAGAGACCTAGCAATCACACAGAAAATCTCAATGCGATCATTTTTTCTGTTAAGTTCTATCAAAAATTTACTAGTAAGATGAACTAGGGATACCTCTATGAGATATTTTTCAGGAATGGACTATTTTATTATTTATTTATTTCAAAAGGGTTGGAAGGAATGAGCCATATATGGAATTAGAAATTGTTCCTAAAAGGGACAAAGTCTGGCCAAATAGGATCAAAATTCAAAGTAAGTTCAGCGAGTATGAATATACTAGTAATGGCAGTGCCCTGGGATACCACTTAAGGGAACCGAATCATCATTTAGTCTCTACTGAAAACTGTTTATAATACTGCATACTGGAAATAAAGATATTATTTTGTATATACTCAAGGAAATGGAAATTTACGTTAATAACCACTTGATCCAATCCTGTTGATCAGTGAGCAGATAGTGAGCAACAATAACTGGTTTGTCTCTTCAATGAACTGTTCTTCCATCAAAATAAAATAAAATAGTTTCCTGTTCCTACTTTTTCCATTACCTGAGCTACTTTCATTTGTGAAATTTTAATTTCACCTAATGCTACACATATTTTGTACTTGGTTAGATGAGTAGACCCATGAGCTTTTATTCTGTAGCTATATGGAAACTGTAACCATTTGTCTGTGAAATTTTAACTTCACCTAGTGATGTGTGAATTTTCCAAGCGGCAGCAGAACACACACATAAAAGACTGTTGTGACTGGCAAGCTCTCGGAGCCAGTGGTTTCTTCTTCAGGCAGAAGGGTTGAAGGGGAAGGAAGAAGGGTGAAGGAAAAAGACTGGAGAGGTCTAGGAGAAGGGGTAGATTTTGGGAAAGTCACCCAGAACTGCAGGTCAGGGGAGACTTCTTCTCATCCCATACGGTAAGTCTCCCTCGACCCATGGTTCTGGGTGACTTTCCCGAAATCTACCCCTTTTCCTATATGTCTCCTTCACCCTTCTCCCTTCCCCATCAACCCTTCTGCCTGAAGAAGGAGCCACTGGCTCCGAAAGCTTGCCAACCACAACAATCTTTTATGAGTGGTTCTGCAGCCACTTGGTGAGTAGGTATTTTAACTATCTACTTAAATAATTTTATCAATAACTGATTGTTTTCGCTGTTATACATGTATGTATTTTGTACATGATTAGATGAACAACGGCCCATGAACCTTTACTTTACGGTAAAACTGAAAATGTACTTCTGTGCTAAGTTACATGGCCAATTTGCACTATACCAGATTTGAATTTCCTTTGGTCATACCTTTACACTTGTAAAAAAAAAAATGTTCTAAAGATTTTTTATATGCTGGTTTAATGATACTTGAATTTTTATTAGAAAGATAACAATATTCGAAAGGAAAGTTGCTACTCACCATATAGCAGAAATGGTGAGTCGCAGATAGGCCGAACAAAAAGACTGTCACAATTAAGCTTTCATCCAGCAAGACCTTCATAAAAAATAGATCACACACACACACACACACACACACACACACACACACACACACACACAAGCAACTCAGGCACACACAACGGCAGTCTCTGGTAACTGAAGCCACATTTGTGTGTGTGTGTGTGTGTGTGTGTGTTCTATTTTCTAGAAAGGCCTTGCTGGACGAAAGCTTATTTTTGATAGTCATTTTGCTGTGCCTATCTGCGACTCAGCGTCTCTTTCCTTTCATAATACTGTTACATTCTATCCCGCATTTTCCATTGTTTTATTAGAAAGATAAGACTTTTGCCCATATGTCAGCAAGCAATTCTTAACTGTTTTATACAGGGTGTATAAAAAAGGATGGTGCAAACTTACATAGCTGAAAGTACACGATAATAGAAGCACAAATATCCCAGTAAACACAGGTCCGCAAACGAGCCACTTGCGAGATAATCACAACCGTATGGTTTCACGCCGCCACCGACAGCACTGTTTGTAACATAATCCAGTTTCCCCCCCTTGTGCGCTTGAGACCTTCCTATGTTCGTTGTTTACACAACGAAACATTGCCAAGAAGTTGAGTTGGAATCACACTACACACACAGAGCATACAGGACGGGTACAGTACACAATCTCAAAGGGGATCAGTCACTTCTGAGGAGTGCCACGTGTGGTGTGTTCTAGTTACAATGGAACCCTACAGTAATGAAGAGTATGCGGATATACATTTCATGCACACCAGGGCTAATGGCAATGTGCAGGAGGCTGCACACTTGTACCAAGCCAAGAAAAGTCGTACATTTACAAGGGTCCATCAGCACATGAGAGAACACAAGCATTTTGCACATGGCAGAGCAGGAGGTAGGCCTGCTCGCATTGTGCCTGAGGTTGACGATATGGTGTTGGAAGCAGTACAGCACTCCCCAGGAACCTCGACGAGAAGAATTGTCACACAAGTGCCTGTGCTAAGCCACAGTAGTATATGGAGAATTTTACATCGCATTTTACTGTACCCTTACCACCTTCAACAAGTCCAATGTCTCAATGATGTGGACTTTGTTCCCAGAGTGATGTTTTGTCAGTGGCTGCATCACTAGGCTGTGGTTGACCCTCATTTCGCATGTAACATTTTATTTACAGGCGAAGCAGGATTCACACACAATGGTGTTTTGTAACTATCATAATACAGATGAGTGGTGTGAAATAAACCCACATACTGTTCATGAGGCACCACAGCAGCAATGTTTGTCACTGAATGTGTAGTTAGGTGTACTTGGCGATCAACTCATTGGGCCACACATTCTTCCACCACAACTTAATGGATGGAGGTAACTCAGCTTTTTGCGGTGTCATCTTCCAGGGTTGCTCGAGGATGTTCCCCGTCAGCAATATCAGAGTATGTGGTACATGCATGATGGAGCTCTGACACATTTTGCTGCTGGTGTGAGACAGCATCCAATGTGCAGGTACGGCTGAAGATGGATAGGTCGAGGCGGATCTGTACCTTGGCCTCCAAGATCCTTCGGATTTTTGTTTCTGGGGTCACCTCAAAAGCAAAGTGTACAGCACACCCGTTAACACTGTTGAAGAACTGGAGCAGGGAGTTGTACATGCTTGGCAAGAATTCTGGAATGATCCAGGGGTTTTCAAAAGGATTTGAAATTCATTGCTGAGATGAGCACAGTATTGCATCCAGATGCAAGGAAAACACTTCGAACACCTCATTAATGTGTACTAACTAGGACTATGTTTACAATGATGTCAATGGCGGCTTGGAACCATAGTCATGATTATCTCGCAAGCGGCTCATTTGCGGACCCGTGTTTACTGGGTTATTTGTGCTTCTATTATCGTATACTTTCAGTCGTGTAAGTTTGCGCCATCATTTTACATACACCCTGTATACTGATACACACTTCCAGCAACTGTCTCTTTAAGACTATACTTATATTGGCCACAAATCTGTGTGACACTCGTTAAACGTGCACTGACATGGTTACGCAACCTAGTGTAATATAGCCTTTCTCCTAGAACACACAGTTTCTCGGGTCATTGTTTGTATGGAAAATCGACAGTTTGGGTCAAACTGTACAATTAATGGTAATAAAAGTTTATGAGGCATACGTTACAGTCTCATTTGTTAGCATCTAAAATAGGATGTATTCCTTTAACAAGAAGTGTTTTGTTCTTGAGTACTGTTCATGAAAAACTCACTTTTATAAGACATTTGTGTTTCCATGAAAATTTGTAATATAACTTCTGTTACTTTCTCTGTTTATTATAGGTCATCAGATGATGGATTAAACCCAAAACACATTGTGACAGTTAATAAACAAATTCAGAGAAAACCAGTGACTACTTATAAGCAACCATGCAGCCAACCAGCTCACCAGGAGAACCCGAGGAGTTCATACCTCGGGTTCTACTGGTAATACACTGGTAGGTTCAAGTGTTCTGGACAGACCTTGGGTTCGGGCTCATTTATATACCCTAAAGAAGAATTGTTTGAGTATCATTACCCTACAGTACAGGATCAAAGTATGAATATTACACACTTCCTTCCTGCTTAGGCAAATGGAGCAAATTGGTTGGTTCCTTTTGAATTTGATAAGGCCTTCAGTGGACTTGATGTGACTTGTGGAGGCACAATCAGTTCATGAGCAGTTCTTTGGAAAACCAAAAAACAAGGATTTTTTCTTTCTTTCTTTTACTGGCACCAGCGAACCAAAACCAAGCAGGGGATTCCAAGATGGCTATGCACAGAAAATGGCTGAAAGTTTTACAGTATATTCCTTTGATTCTGATCTCGAGCAACCCTGAAAATTTTCTAGATATCTTTATCTGTTTCCAGGTTACAGAGGTTCAAAGTCACTCTATTTGAGCATGTTAAACACAAACATAAAATGCAGTGTGAGATGAAAATGTAGTTTATAAGGTGACATATCACAGAAAATTATGGTGTAATGTTTCCGTCATCATCGGAAGGGTAGTGGGAACTGCACGTTGTTGTACTGGAGCACATGCAAAATTTTTGTGCACAAAAATCTGATCTCAGGTGTAAAATTATTTTTGTGTTATTTCAATATCACAAAAGTAAAATACCAAAACTTTGCTGACACTCAATTTCTTTTCATATGAGGGACTTGACCCACCATGGTAAGGGAAATGAAGAGAACCAGCAGAAAAATGCTCCAACCGGAACATAAAAAACAGTGAACACGCTCCTCTTAATAAAGAGATGGAGAAGTAATAAATACTGGAAGATAGCAGACCATGGTTGTGGTATAGAAAGTGTTGTGTCTATTTCATACAGCATAGACACAATGAGGTAGCTAGGTGCACGCTAAACTAACGCAGACGGGCTTGAAGTTCTAGAACATGAGACTTATTAATGAATAAGAGGAAAAGTACGTAGATGCGTTTAATACTTATCTTTATTCTCTTGTTGGAATACATCTCTCTTGAATATTAGTACGCTATTAGCACTGATACAAATGGCGCCTTGCTAGGTAGTAGCTATGGACTAAGCTGAAGGCTATTCTATCTGTCTCTCGGCAAATGAGAGGAAAGCTTCGTACGTCTGGTCGCAAGCTATGTCGTCCGTACAACTGGGGCGAGGTCTCGTTCGTGTCTTGTGACCTGCCATGTGGTGGCGCTAGGTTTGCGATTACACAGTGGCGACACGCGGGTCCGACATGTACTAAGGACCGCGGCCGATTTAAGTTACCACCTAGCAAGTGTGGTGTCTAGCGGTGACACCACAGAAAGAGCGAAAGAGATAATGGTAGTGTGAGAGAAAGAGAGGGTCAGTGGCAGTGGAACATAGTAGACAGTGAGAGAACATTGTTAGGAAATGAGTGAAGGAGACAGTGCCAGTGGTAGAGAAATAAAGAGAAGGAGAAAGTACCATTCACTGCTGTCGATCTTGCCATGTGACAGGACACTTCCCTGCTACAGTTGCTGACTACCGGTGTGGAACAATAGCTACCCCTACCAAGGTTTCTGCCGACTGATTTTCATGAGACTTTGTCCGTCCCTTGTAGCGTCCACTTGAGTTGCTGCTACGTGCCGTGAGGAACTGGCCACATGGCAACACTCCTGACGCTGGTGCTTTCATGATGCTGCAAGATGCCCACACTGTGCCATCTTTACACCTGGCACACAATCACCTATAACATTGTGTTTTTGTGTCACGCTCCTGTACAGAATGTAAATTTTGCTTTGCTTGTCTTAGTGCAGGTATCGTAAGTGCAGATATTGTGCAGTGAACATTGGGACGAGACAAAGATTTCGCCGACTCTGCCATTTCTAGTGCACCACACCGGCTAGTGCTTTCACATCTAGAGTGAGTGCCTGATTTACATTTTGAACCTGAGGCTCTATGTCTCACTCCAGCCACATGCGGACTCGGTCTTTCAATGTTACTTAGTTCAATAAAGTAAAGAACATTCTTACACTGGTGAACCAACGGTGAACTCAGTCAACATAATATTCTATTTTGGCATGTTACTGGCGCCTTGCCCCATTAGGCACATGCTCTGACCCCTGTACATGTGCACCAGGCAACTTCTATTTTCATGCTATGGATGCTCATGTGCTTCACACCATGAACTCATTCCTTTATGCTTGTTTTGCCACCTCTCATCAACCTAGCGACAAATGGCTACCACCACCCCACTTCACGCAGCTGCTGTGCCAGAACCACACGACATCATCGCAGAGTTGACCACGTGCCTTGCGGAACAGGAAGCTGCCACCGCTGCACCTTCTTGCCTCAAAGTACTGCTGTCCGATCTACTACACCTCACCAACACACTGACAGCATTGCTGTGGCTCATCTGCCACCCTTCAACTCACAGGACCGATGCCTCTGGTTTGGTGAATGTGACATCACCCATAACACCAAAATGTTCACCAAGGTGATCCGCCAGCTTGAGCCTACATACACCATGGAAGTCCAAGGCATTATCACGTCACCCCCAGCTGCCTACTGCTATGAGACACTCTGACGCCGCCACATGGCACAATTCACCTCATCTGAAATGCAGCACATCCAGGTCCTGCTCTCCCTCAAGCAGTGTGTGGACTAACAACCCTCTCAATTCCTGTACCACCTCCAAAATCTAAGGGAGCCACATATGGTCTCCAAAGGTTTTCTTTATAACCTCTGATTGGCTCGCCTCCAGGCCCTAATACAGACAGCAGTGGTGTCGCATGCTGACCTCTCCCTCACTGACACCACCAGCCTTGCTGCAAGGGTGCACAAGACACTGGACTCTCTGCCCACGACCACCGCCACCACGCGCCAACCTCACCCCCACCCAGCACAGCCAGCCAGCTAGCCACCACCTTGCCAGTCATCCCTCCACAAGCTCACCCTCGCCGCTCCATTCACTGGTAATGATGTCACCAGTGTCGCCATTCCCTGCCGGCCCACAACACAGGGCTCTCAGCAGCTGGAAGTGTATGACATGCTGCAAGTGACTGTGGCCCGCTCCAGCCACCCTGCCGATGCCCCTCGTGACGGCCGGCCTCTGCTAGTGTCATGAGTGCTTTCGCCCTGAATCCATTAACCGCAGAGAATCCTGCTCTTGGCAACCAAATGCCCATGACCACCAGGATTAGGTGCGCCCAGCAGATGCTTGGTTTCCCAGTACCTGTTTGTCCATGACACCCATTCTGCCACAGCCTGCTCCCTGACATTGCCGTCCAGCAGCTTGCTGACACCCGGAGATCAACAAAGTGCACCACTCATTATGCTCTTCTCTTCCATGTCAAGCAGATGGTGTATTCTGGCCCATATGCAAACCTCCTGGCGTGATGCCCTGCTCTCACATGCCTGTCCAGCACGCCTCAGGAGCCTGTCATTCAACTGTACACTACGTCAATACAACCCTTGGACCACCCTTCTTCTGCCACCCATGCTCTCTGACATCGCATAAACTGAAGATCGCCAAGGCCGAGTTTGACGAGCTGCTCACCACCGGCATATTGTGCCCTATGAGGAGCCTGGGTCATTCCATATGAAGTGTTCCTGTGATGGTTGCTTGACCATTTTTAAATATTTTAATTTTTTATATGTGATTTCCCTATATTTGAGAAGTTCAAAACAGTTTTTTAAAATAATTTATCTTGCACCTTTACTGGATGGTGGCCATTTTTTATTTGTAGGTGCACAACAATTTTTCAGTCTGGAGACAATAGCAAAAATTTGAATATTTCTGCACTGGGTTAAGTTACAACACTGCAATTGACTTGATTGTTTTTTAGGAAAGTGTCCTCTGTAACATTTTCTATTACACAAAATACCCTAAATTCAAAAATAACCAGTCAAAATGACCTCCAAAGTTTGGTATACAAATTTTCAAAAATCCACTTTTTAGACCCAAAAATAACAAGCAAGTGTGATTTATGAGAGTCTATTTTTTCCTACAGTTAGATGTCATACACTACTAGCCTCATATAGAGCAAGAACACTTACATCATCATCTTGGACAGTTTCCAGCCACTGGCTGGGTCTGTCGGGAACACAAGCCTCTCCATCGTGTTCTGTCTTTCCACCATTCCCCCTCTTCCACCTTCGTCCAGTTCTCTCCTCTTCTCGTCACACATTCCTTCACTCCCTTCACCCATCTATCTCTTGGTCTTCCTCTGGGCCTCTTCCCCTCCAGTTGCAGATCAAACATCCTCTTTGGAATTCTTCCCTCATCCATTCTCTTCATGTGTCCATACCACTGCAGTCTTGATTTTTCTATCCTGTCCTTTACTGGTTCCTCCTTTAGTCTTTCCCTCACATACACATTTCGCAATCTGTCTCGTCTTGTTACACTCAATCTGCTCCTCTGGAACTTCATTTCACTAGCCTGTATTCTACTTTTGTCGCTTTTGTGCATTACCCATGTCTCACTTCCGTATGCCAATATGGGGACAAAGTAGGTTCGGTATATAATTCCCTTGGATTTCTGTGGCACCTCCTTGCTCCAAATAAGCCCCCTAATGCATTTGTAGAACTGCCCTGCTTTTCTGCACCTTTCATTTATTTCCATTGCGTTTCCCCCCTTACTTTCAATCATGCTTCCCAGGTACTTGAAGTTCTCTACCACTTGTAGTTTTTCCCCTCCACAAGTTATATCCACATTTGGCCTATTCTTCTTCCTTGTTGTGACAATTATTTCACTTTTCTTTGCAGAGAAATGCATTCCATATTGTGCTGCCGCTGCCTCCCATACATCTAACTGCTCTTGCACCTCCTTCTCGCAATTTCCCCATAACATCAGGTCATCGGCAAAAAGCACTGCTTTCATTTTACGATCTCCAATTGCATCTGATACTTGCTGTAGGATTTCATCCATAACAATAATAAACAATAAAGGCGAAAGTGCACTTCCGTGTCGCAGCCCATTTTCCAGCTTGAACCATGCAGTACGTTCCCTCCCCACTTTCACACAACTCTCACTTCCCTCATACATTTTTCTGACTTTTCGTGTTATCTCTTCATCTATCCCTTTTGCGTTCAGCACATCCCAGAGCTTGTCCCTACAGATACTGTCATACGCCTTCTCAATATCTAAAAAGGCCATGATTAAGTCCTTCCCGTACTCATAGTGCCTTTCCTGCAGTTGCCTTACCGCAAATATGAGGTCCGTTGTTGATCTTCCCGGTCTTACAAATGTTTCCTTAATTTTTTATGAATTTTTGAAATTTGAAAATTTTCTTTTTTTGTAAAGTTTGGGGTTCGTTATCTCAGGTGCGACTGAATATAAAAATATGATTTTTGCACAGTTTGTACACCTATATGATAGCAACGTACTGTAAAAATTTCAACATTGATATCTGACTGTGAACAAAGATATGAATTTTTTAAAACGAGAAAATAATTCACATTACTCTACAACTGATCTTAAGGCTGTTGCCTATTTAAGTAGTTTATTGTATGACTGTAATAAAATTTAATTGTGGCATATATTTACTTAACACTATCACCAATATTCATTTAGTTTATTTATTTTTTAATGATGCAATATTAAACCATAGGAGCTTTCACTTTTGTTCTATGGTAATAAAAATGCCCATTTACATTTAGGTTTATTGTCAATTAAGAAGTACATTATTGCTGGGTGTGGAATTGTAGAAGTACATTATTGCTGGGTGTGGCACTGTTGTAGTCAGTGTGTTCTGAAACCTCTGTTAGAGAGGATGCACATACTTCGAGAGTGTAGAATTTGTTATGTGCTTTGTTCTGTGTGTAATTTGTAATTAATTTCGAGAGATTAACTGGAATGCAATAACATGGATGAACAGTGCTCTGTTGCACAGATAGCAAGTGAAGTGTGCGTCACAAAACAGTTTATGGTTCAGTTTCAAAAAACTTGAAAAATGTCGATGACTTTGATGAAGATAGACAAACTTTGTTTAAATTTCGAGCAAGTTCTTCTGTAGCATCAGTGTGTGAGTATCATGAGAAGAAATACATTCTGAAGTACAACCATATTTTTGGAAGAAAGTGCTGTGATCCACTTAAAATTCATAAAAAGCCTATTACTAAAGATGTGAGGGAAATAAAACTTTAACATTTGTCCTTATTATGTGAGAGTGAAACAACTTCCCAAGTGAAACATAATGTGATTCCTGGAAATTCCCTGTGCGCAAATTGTTACTCAAAAATATTTGTTGTGAATTCAGAACCAGAATCATGTAACCTTGTTAATGACATTTATATTCCTAATGAGGAAGCTGTTAGCATATTGGGTTTTGCTTGTTCTAAGTTAGACATATCTCCTGCTTCGAAAATAATAAAATTAAGTAGCAGAAAAAAAAGCAGGTATTGAAAATAAGGTACAACAAATATCAGGCAAAATTAGAAGAGACTTGGAATCATGCTTTAATAATACAAATACCATCATTATTTCTACAGAAGAAGAAATCCTACCACCAGCATCATCTGACACTGAATATTTGAGTTTAATAGAGAAATTAAAAATTAAATGTTCAGTGACATCTAAAGAGGAAAAATTTTAAATTTTAAGTTTGCTCCCTGACTCATGGTCAAGAGAAAAATAGTTCATGAATTCAACGTTTCTCATAGTGAAAGAGCAAGGCATTCTTCCCGTTTTAGTAAAGAAGACAGGAGTAGTTATACGTGAAGAAACAATTAAAAAGATCCAGCAGTTTTTTTAAGATTATGAAAACAGCAGAATGTGTCCAGGCTGCAAAGATAGCAAGAGAGTTGTTATAAATGGAGTTAAAGTAACAAAGCGGAAATGACTAGTGCTGCCAAATTTAAATGAACTTTACGTAGCTTTCAAAAATTCTCATCCTGAAGGCAAAACTGGAAGGTCAAAATTTTGTGACCTCCGCCCTAAGTGGTGTATTTTGGCTGGATCCTCAGGGACACACTCCATATGTGTTTGTTTATAACATCAAAATGTCAAACTGATGATTGTGGGTGCAAAACTCAGTGATCTTAACTACAAAGAGTTACTAGATTTAATGGTCTGTGACACTAACAGTTATAACTGCATGATGGTTTTGTGTAATAAATGCCTTGGTAAGGAAACAGTTATTGAATTGTTCCAAGAATATGATGAGGAAATGCCAGACAGTATTACCTTCAAACAGTGGGTCACAACTGAGAGGGCAGAAATGATAACAGTGGTTAAATCTCAGGAAGAGTACTTGGAATACTTAATTGATAACTTACAAAAACTTAAAAGTCATTACTATGTTTCTAAAATCCAAAGTAAGTTTCTGAAGGTCAAAAAAGCACAACTTCATGAAGCTGAAAGCATAGTGCTAGCTGATTTTGCAGAAAATTTTACATTTGTGATCCAGGATGTAATACAAGGGTACCACTGGGTCAATGACCAGGCAACAGTGCAGCCATTTATTCTCTACTTTAAAAATGAGAAAGATGAAGTTCTCAGTTCTTCAATTTGCATTCTAAGCGACTACTTGGAGCACAACACATTGGCTTTACATGTGTTTCAAAAGTATGTAATAAATTACATAAAAGACAATTTTCCCAAGGTTGAGAAGCTAATATACTTTTCAGATGGAAGTGGTAATCAGTATAAGAATGAAAACAAATTTTCAAATCTGTGCAACCACAAATTAGACTTTGGTTTGGATGCTGAATGGCACTTTTTTGCATCTTACCATGGTAAAGACACATGTGATGGAGTAGAAGGTACAACAAAACATGTACACTACTGGGCATTAAAATTGCTACACCACAAAGATGACATGCTACAGACGCGATATTTAACCGACAGGAAGAAGATGCTGTGATATGCAAATGATTAGCTTTTCAGAGCATTCACACAAGGTTGGCGCTGGTGGCGACACCTACAACGTGCTGACATGAGGAAAGTTTCCAACCGATTTCTGATACACAAACAGCAGTTTACCGGTGTTGCCTGGTGAAACCTTGTTGTGATGTCTCGTGTAAGGAGGAGAAATGTGTACCATCACATTTCCGACTTTGACAAAAGGTCGGATTGTAGCCTATCGCGATTGTGGTTTATCATATCGCGACATTGCTGCTCACGTTGGTCAAGATCCAATGACTGTTAGCAGAATATGAAATCGGTGGATTCAGGAGGGTAATACGGAACGCTGTGCCAGATCCCAATGGCCTTGTATCACTAGCAGTCGAGATGACAGACATCTTATCCGCATGGCTGTAACGGATTGTGCAGCCACGTCTCGATCCCTGAATCAACAGATGGGGACATTTGCAAGACAACAACCATCTGCATGAACATTTTGATGACATTTGCAGCAGCATGGGCTATCAGCTCGGAGACCATGGCTGTGGTCACCCTTGACGCTGCATCACAGACAGGAGTGTCTGCGATGCTGTACTCAACGATGAACCTGGGTGCACGAATGGCAAAACGTCATTTTTTCGGATGAATCCAGGTTCTGTTTACAGCAACATGATGGTCGCATCCGTGTTTGGCGAGATCGCGGTGAACGCACATTGGAAGCGTGTATTTGTCATCGCGATACTGGTGTATCACCCGGTGTGATGGTATTGGGTGACATTGGTTACACGTCTCGGTCACCTCTTATTCGCGCACTGACGGCACTTTGAACTGTGGGCGTTACATTTCAGATGTGTTACAACCCGTGGCTCTATCCTTCATTTGATCCCTGCAAAACCCTACATTTCTGCCATCCAAGCTCTGTTTGACTCAATGCCCAGGTGTATCAAGGCCGTTATTACGGCCAGAGGTGGTTGTTCTGGGTACTGATTTCTCAGGATCTATGCACCCAAATTGCGTGAAAATGTAATCACATGTCAGTTCTAGTATAATATATTTGTCCAATGAATACCCGTTTACCATCTGCATTTCTTCTTGGTGTAGCAATTTTAATGGCCTGTAGTGTAGTAAGTAAATCCAGCCTACAAAGACCAACCACAGACCAAATTCTCACAGTACAGGACATGTATGTCTTTTGCAAGGATAATATTAAAGACATTACCTATTTTCTGATCAAGGAAGAAGAAGTGGTTCTGAATATGAAAACAACACTTCAAACCAGATTTGGAAACTGTATAGCAATAAAAGGAACAAGACATTTCCACAAATTCCTTGGCATTGCAGAAAACTTAGTTCGATGCTATGTACCATCAGAAACTGAAATTTATGAGGATAATTGTGTCAGTAAAATTACATCTCTGTCTTTAACATTGAATGACATAGTGGCACATGTGTATGATGGATAGTGGTGGCTTGCAGAGGTTGAAAGAATAAGTTTGGAAAACAATGATGCTTTTGTGCATTTTTACCACACTGCTGGCCCAAGAAATCTACTACTGACAAAGTTTGGATACAAATGAAAAATTTTTTAAGGAAACTTTCAGTGCTTGAACTTACCATAGCAACTGGGAGGTCTTATTCTATATCACAGAAGCTGTCTGAAGAGATAAGTGTTCTTAATATTCACCACCAGGTTTAGGAACAGTCACATCTCGAGGGATGTTAATTGAAAATATTTATTTTAAGTATGTCAGAATAATATAAATGTTAATTTCAGTGATGTTTCCACTATTTGTATATAATTCACTACCTTACTTCAATAATAATTGATTATATTCCACCAATATCATGCATGAATAGGCAACAGCCATAAGATCAGTTGTTGAGTAATGTGAAGTATCTCCTCATTTTCAAAAAATGATATCTTTGTTCACAGTCAGGTCCCAATGTTGATATTTTTACAGTACATTGCTATCATATAGGTGTACAAATTGTGCAAAAATCATATTTAGTTCAACCTGAGACAACAAACCCCAAACTTTACAAAAAATGAAAATTTTCAAATTTCAAAAATTCACAAAAAATTAAGGAAACATTTTTAAGTGTTCTTGTTCTATATGAGGCTAGTAGCGTATGATATCTAACTATAGGAAAAAAAACAGACACTTACAAATCACTCCTTGTTTGTTATTTTTGGGCCTAAAAAGGGTATTTTTGAAAATTTGGATATCAAACTTTGGAGGTCATTTTGACTGGTTATTTTTTAATTTAGGGTATTTTGTGTAACAGACAATGTTGTAGAGGACACTTTTAAAAACAATCATGTCAACTGCAATGTTGTAACTTAACCCAGTGCAGAGATATTCATATTTTTGCTACGTCTCTAAGCTGAAACATTGTCGCGCGCTTACAAACAAAAATGGCCGCCATTCAGTAAAGATGAAAGGTAAATTAAAAAAAAAAAACTGTTTTGAACTTCTCAATTATAGGGTAATGACATATAACAAAATTAAAATATTTAAAAATGGTCAAGCAACCAACTTAATATTTATTGGACCACTTCATTTGGATTGACCCGCCTGTTTGTGTCCGACTTTCAACTCGCCAAGAAGGAGGATGGTTCCTGGCTCCCATGCAGGGATTACTGGAAGCTACACACCCACACTATTCCTGAGCAGTAATTGGTGCTGTTCCTACACAGCAACAACAACGCACTGGCTGAGGCTACAATCTTTGCCATTACCTACTGTGCCAAGGCTTTTACCCAAGGACATCCAGAAGACAGCCATCATCACACCACTCAGACACTACGAGAGAACCTCTATGACCTTTGGTCTCCGTAATGCTGCCCAAACATGGCAGCAGTTCTTGGACGGCATCCTGTGAGGCCTGTTCAGCTGTTTCGCATACCTGAGTGACATACTCATTTTTTCCGCGACATCAGAGGAGCCCCGTGAGCACCTACACAGCATTTCTGAACATCTCCAAGATGTTGGCATCATCATCAACATAGCAAAATGCCCCATGCCTGGCGCCAGCAAGATGGAATTCGTGGGCCATGCCATCTCCACTGCCAGCTCACTTCCTTTGCTCATCTAGGTACAAGCTATACTCTATTTCCCATGCCCAAAGACATTCAAGGACATCTGCCATTTCCACTGCCAATGCTGCTGCCATGTACGAGCCACTCCCAGCTGCCCTCTGTTGCATCAAAACAAAGGGGAAAAAGCCAGTGCCGTGGACATCACAAATGGACACACAGCCTGCAGCATCACATGGGCAAAACCTGGCAGCCACTTGCTTTCTTCTCCAGCAAGCTCTCTCACCCTCAGTGGTGCTGGAGCACATATAACAGAGAGCTCCTTGCCATTTATGAGGCTATCAAAACTTTTGGCCGTCAGTGAGGTCCATCATTTCACGGTCTTCACTAACTCACCCAACTTTGCCTCCGGCCTCCGCCTCCACTGTACACTGGCTTCAGGTTCCGATAGCAGTATCTGATGTGACACATCCACCAGCTCACCGTCGCCCTTCTCACCTGCCACCTACCACAAGGCCGCATTCGACCCATTACACAACCTGGTGTGCCCCAGGGTGCACACACCAGTTGCTATAGTAACACAGCATGTCGTATGGCCAGTTATTCAGAGGGACTGCATGACCTGGGCCCGCACCTGCCTCGCCTGACAGCGCACTAAGGTCGGCCACCACATACGCACCCTCACCACGGTTTTCCCAGACGTCAGGCGTCAACTCGTCCACGTTCATGTTTACATCGTCGACCCTCCATCTTCATCTGATGGCTGCCACTGCCTCCTTACCATGGTGGACAGGTTCACCTGCTGGCCTGAGGCAATGCCAATCCCAACATTACCACCACCACAGTATCAGCTGCCTTCGTCTCCATGTGAATTGCCTATTTCGGCTGCCCAAGCCACATACTAGGAGTGTGGGTGCCAATTTACATAAGCCCTTTTTCGTGCCTTGACAGATCTGTGGGAGGCTCACCTGCACCTGACATCGAGCTACCACCAAGCTGTCAGTGGAATGGTGGAACAGCTACACATCGTACCTTGAAGGCTACCCTCGTCTGCCACAACACACTGAGCACCGCCCTGCCACTGCTTCTCAGTCTCCGTATCACTCAAAAGGCTGACTTCAAATGTCAGCTGCCAATCTTGTTTATGGCCAGATGCTTGCCGTCACAGGTGACTTCCTGGACCCTGCTGGCCTGCCCATGGATGACGTCATCTCCAAGTTCATTGCCAGCTTGCAGGACTGAATGGCCCACCTCCAACCCATCCGTCCCCAGCATCACAGCAACCTAGTGTCATGCACCCACGTTATGTTGCACATCAATGGTCACCAGCCTCCCCTCTGACAGCATTACTCCAGCCCCACTGGGTCCTGAACTCCAAGATGTTCGCCTTGCATCTGCATGGCAATCCAACAAGCATTTCAAACGACTAGCTGAAGCCCCTACACATTGCCTGACCCCATGCCACCCAACTCAACTACCCTATACATCAACAACTCACAGACCCATGCCACTGGCGCCAGGCCGTCCAAAGACCCAATGCCACTGTCGACACCACGCCAACAGCACCCGTCATCAAAGTCCATGAGGCGCCCGCCCATAACACTACAGCCAAAAACACTGCAGAAAACTCACCATGCTATGCCAGGATCACACCCGATTCACTACCTGTTGCAAACACAGACGCACAGGATGCTCACATCCCTGCTTGTCTACCTCTCCCACAGCCTATGACCGACCCAGCGATTTCCCTTCCAGTGCCGTCAATTGCCAGGTATGCCCCCGATGTCACATTGCAGCCCCCGACACTTCCGCAACAGCATTATTCCATGTAATCCCAGTGCTGCGCCCCTGACCTGCCACCTTCGTCCTGATAGTAGAGCCACCGGTAAATCATGCTCGCAGTGCCCAACAGGTGCGCTTTCAGCTGCAAAATGCGGCCATCCTGCCAACATTACCTCGCAGCCAAGCCCTTTGCCTATGCACACCTGCGCGGACAGCACCAAACACACGATCAGACCATCCTGGCACAGCACAGCACCCCCACCCCTGCGCCATTGCATGCTGTCGTGCAGCAGACCGACACTACTGACAGCCAACTGCCCCACCTTCCACGCACCCAACGCCTTCACAAGCAATGCCTGCCTGCGCCACAGAACCAACATCATCGACGCCACAGCCCCAACCTAACTGCTGGCATAACATGACCCTTTATTGGTACTGGCCTTCGCCATCAGCAGTTCCATATTCTGACAACTCACTATGGCCATCTGCTAAGGCAGCGAGTTCACCCCTCACGCATTACTTCCTTTCACAGCTGTTGATCTTGCAGTGTGACACGACACTTAACCGCTAAGGTCGCTGTCTACTGGTGTGGAGAACTGATGCTGGTGCTTTCACAACACTGCAAGACGCCTGCGCCGCACTGTCTTTATGACCGGCATGCAATTGCTGACAATATTATGTTTTCACATCGCACTTCCGTGCAGAATATGAATTTCACTTTCTGCGACTTACTGATAGTATCATTAGTGCAGATATCATGTGGTGAACAGTGGGGCAAACAACACTTTCTCTGACTCCGCCATTTCTACCACGCTGCGCTGGCTAGTGCACTTGCATCTACAGCGAGTGCCTGATTTACATTTTGAACATGAGGCCATTTGTGTTACTACAGCCATGTACAGATCTGGCCTTGTGTGTTTGTAACTTAGTAACATACAAAGTTCAGTACAGTAAGGAACATTCCTACGGAAGTGAGTGAGTTACAGCTAGGGCAGCCTGTGGCAGTAAGAGATGAGTTGCACGTTAAATAGGGCATGAATATGTTCGCGTGCCAATATTTTTGTGAAAATTTTTAAAAGTGCTGAGGAAGATAGAATGATGGAGCTGGTACCCCACTTTCCAATCAGAGTCTTTTATTAAAGAGGATCATATTCACTTATTCTGAGGTCCGGTAGGAGCATTTTTCTGCTGATTATTAAAGATGATAAGCTTCTAAACAAATTGCTACCCTGACATAAGAACGTAGGCTTCCGCGGCTGGTGTCATAGTGATTAAAATTCTTCTGGGTATTATGCCGTGTCATTGCTAGAAACTAAAAACAATAATAAACTAAATTATTGTTGTTAGTTTTTAGCAATGACGCGGCATAATACCCAGAAGAATTTTAATCACCAAATTGCTACCCTGTCTGGAAGTGTCGTAGCATCATCTCCCATTTAACTTTAATTCCAACTTTCCAAATGTTCTCTAAAAAGAGTTCTTTCATGAACTAGTTAGATCCAATTAGTGGAAGAGATGAAGGAGGAGACTAGTGTTTAACATCAAATCAACAATGAGGTCATTAGAGACGTAGCACAAGCAGGGATTAGGGAAGGAAACTGGCCATGCTGTCAATGGAAACATCTTGGCATTTGCCTGAAACTGCTTAGGGAAATCATGGAAAACCTAAATGAGGATAGTGTGACACATGTTTGAACCATCATCCTCCATTGTGCTAACCACTGCGCCACCTGGCTTGATGAGATCCAATTAGTGTTTACTGCGATGTTAACAATATTCTTACCTAATACAACAGCTCTGTTTTTTTCAGATTGTTGATATGCTCTTATCATTTCTTGACAATCCTTGCGAACTTGTTCGCATTCTTCCTTTGCTTCAGCGAGACTCCTCGTCAATTTATCAACCTTTGCCTGAGTTTCCTACAATGGGAAAAAGCTAACATAATCATGTATTTAAAATGCATACTAAATGCATTCTGAGCAGTCTCAGAAACAAACACTAAAAATAATTCATAATTGCAATGACCGTTCTCAAACTAAAACTTTATAGTCAAACCAAATTACATTATTCTTAACTTACTTACAGGCCTGTAACGCTATTTCAAATTGGATGTGAGACCATTAATGGTTTACATTTCACTCTGATATTCATTTTGTAGCAACAATTAGAAGTGAGACATTAAACCAGTCATACTTTTTCCATATTCTGTGGAAAGCTTCAGTTTAATTTTTGCCAAATGACATGTAATCTATTTACACAACCTTTCCACAGTTTCAGCGCTGACAAGGAACAACAAATTTACAATATTCAGATTTTCTTTGACCACCAGTCAGAAGAGCAAAAGATAATTCTGTACCATACACATAATATCCTGCACAAATATAAAATTTATTTAGCCATGTGTGTACAGTTTCTCGTGTTTCATGATATTTTTTTATTTATATGGGGTGTTAGGTTATTCTTGTATGAAATACTGATTGAGTACCATTGTTTTACTGATAAAAAGTTTCCATTATTTAAGGCAAATTCACATACACATATAAGAAAAGAAACACTCAACATACGTTTCTCAATATAAGCCAAATATTTACACATTTAGTGATATGCACCATAATAAAAAAATTACTTTTTGAACGACAACTAAGTTTTGCTTTTATTTTACTTGCCTTAATTCTTTTCATATGAATACCTCTGATAAAATGAGCATATTACCACAGAATTTATTACGTGTTATGAAGTACTGTCACAGAGGACAACAGGTACTATTCCACAAAATCGGATTATTAAGTACAACATTAGGGAGTGCTTTTGAGTCCTCATCTGGCACACAGGTTTAATCTGTCAGATCTGTATGTCTGCTAGTAGATATAATCAAACAATGGAACATACAGGATGTAACAAGAAAAGATATATTATTACTCTCTAGATACAGGAGACACTGAGCTACGACAGGCACAAAAAAAGACAGCTATACATTTGACCTTTCAGCCAAAAGGTCTTATTATCAATAGAAAGCAAACATAAATTCATGCAAGTACAACTCAGACAAACATGACCACTGTCTCTGGCCACTTAGGCTGGACTGTTAGATATAAGTTCATTAAATATATTATCATTTTGGAGTTTCATTTTTACCTTGTGTGTCTCTGTCTCTGATCTGAGTTTATTCTGTAACCATTTTATTTTAATGTCTCGATTGTTCAGATCATCTTTAAATCTCTCAGTTTCTTTCTGCATGCTGGTTAATTCATGGCACTGAAACATTGCACACAGAGTAAAGTCCCATCTATATTCTATCATTAAACATCTTAGTGAAAGTGTGATAATAACTACTTTAGTAACATTTGGCTTGATTCTGTAATTAGGTCTGTAAAGCACTGAATTCTGTATTACTGGTTGCTTCATGGTTTAATTCATGGCAATGGCAATGTTGACCCAAAAGTTAACTACTGTGGCTGATGTTGAGGGTTAATGTATGTTATTTACTTTTATAGTATTGAGTGTTATAGCACTCGAGCTACATGGTCATCTAAGTGATCTGCAGTTAAAACAGAAATTTCCACTTGACAATGGTATCACTTTCATATACAGTTCTATAATTCTTGGCGTATCCACAATTTTGATTGGCAAATATATGGGCAGTCAACTAGTTCTTTTTTGACAAGCAATGACCAAGAGAATAGTGATGAGTCTAATAGAATCCAGTTACTAGAGAAGTATAAGGTGCCTTGCTGTGACTTCAGCAACATGGTATTGTTGTGGGAATTAAACAGTAATAACCACCAACGAACTCAAGAACAACTACTCAGAAGGTCAATTTTTTAGTGTATAATAAGATGACAATGATGTAGATGGCTCTGTGTGTGTGTGTGGGGGGGGGGGGAGGGGGGGGGGCACACCCGAACATGCAAGTATGCAAGAGGGAAGTAACATATAAACACATACAGCAACGAAAATGATAAAAGAATTAATCAATTAAAATCTCAATTAAGAATAAAAATTTGTATATTTTAGATGCAATAGTTTGTCATGTCACAAATTAAAATAGAAGTTTAGTGTTTGTAGGTACCAGGGAGCAATACCTTAGCATCTAACATCTGACAAACACGTGTTTTCTCAGCAGCAGCTGTACGAAGCTTCGCTGAAAGTGCTTCTCGCTCCTTGACTGCGTCCTTCAATCGACGGTCAGCTGCCTCTCGTTCTTTGCGTTGATCCATTAGCTCTTTTTCACTAACCGCGTATCTTACTACAGCTGCCTCTGTTTCACGTTTAGATGCCTCCCACATTTTTGTCATCTAAAAACAAATGTTAAATATAAATACAACATAGATTTATCAACTAACTATTTTTATTAGTTTGCTAATTACATATTCCACTGATTGTCTTAGTAACGTCCAGTCAAATCAGACGAAACATCATCCCAACCCAGATATTTTTTTTTAAAAAAAGCTGAAAACTGGCAGAAATGTTCAAGATGATTTCCAGATCAAACTCCCTTAAGTCTCCAAAACTCCACATTGGGTAAACCATTATCTTGGAATTTTTGAGTTTTACCTGCAGTAACTAAACCAAGCACCCAACTGGCTGAATTCTTGTGCCAAATTGTTTGTTTTGCCATATAGTATAACCAAAAATAAAGATTAAAGCATAAAAGCTAAAATAATTGGTCGTGGTGATAAAATGTCACTTTGTATCCCAAAAAATGAGTCAGAAAGAGTTAATATTTTGTATACTTTGACACCATATTTATTCTGTGTCCTTGTGATTAAAAGCAATAATGCACACTCAACATACCTTCTTGGGTTAATGCATACCACCAGTGTGATAACTGATGACAGTGTTTCCTACAATGATGCTCTTTCCCTCCATCAGTGACTCAATAATGTCCACTTAAAAGAGAAAGAAGTCACGAC
Organism: Schistocerca nitens; assembly: GCF_023898315.1. Taxonomy (NCBI): domain Eukaryota; kingdom Metazoa; phylum Arthropoda; class Insecta; order Orthoptera; family Acrididae; genus Schistocerca; species Schistocerca nitens. The sequence continues at coordinate 514,596,048 of NC_064620.1, read as the reverse complement.
TCTTCCCTTTGTGTTTAAAACAGCAAAGATCACAGACTCAGTCACCAAACAAATCCAAATCAACTTTTTCATCAACTGCTGTGTGCTGTATGCAATGACGATATGTTTTGTGAATACCTAAAACACGAACTAGCAGCAAGCCCCCCCCTGAGCTGTTTGATGGGACACTGATGCGAAAAAGCATGAACTGCGCATTAATTGAAGAGGTGGTACCACCCAAATGGGTCACGTGGTCATGTCCCCAAATTACAGCAAAATATACCTGCAGTATGTTAATAACCACTTCAGTGGGGAGTCACCGTGGTCTTCAATGGCAACAACTCTCCAAAAACCAAGGATGAAGAACACACCAACACAGAGGAGCAGTGGTAGAAGCTTTAATTATCAATGCTACACCATTAACATCTCCTCAAGGAGCCTTTGTGGCTAATGTTAAAAACAAAGCAAGTCTCATCTCTCTGTTATTGAGACACCTGACAGTGTTTGCATCAAGTTTATCACTGATGAGGAAGGAATTGCCTTCATCAGTTTTCCCAAACTTAAACACAAACACTCTAGTCTCTAACTGCTTTGCATCATTATCTTTAGGTTCAAGTATGGATGGGAGATCATCTTCAGGAAAAAGGATGGTAATGGAGCATGCTTGCCAATCAGCTCAAAACTACTTCCAGCAGAAGACGAATCAGCATTGAAGGCAAGTACTTCTCATTATATCCTGTAATTGTAAATCTGGTTACAAAAACAAGTGTATGTGGAGAAGTTGTACAAGTGTGTGTGGCTACTGCACTGGCCATGGGTGCACAAATCAGATGGACTTAGCGGACTCCGACATCAAAGACGACTTTGAAACTTTGACTGGCATTTTTACATAACAACAGTAAATAACCACAAAATGTAACAAGTCCTGTCCATTGTTTTTTTCTTTTTCATTCTTATAAAAGCAAATCTAATGTTAATTTTTTTAACACCTTCCTGTTGTTAATTTTTTGCCAGTGAGTGAGCATCGCATCGGTGAACCATTCAAGTTTACAACAACTCTGTCCACTTCCATGAAAAACAATGTATGATTGTTGCTGTATTTCTCATCTCGTGTAAATTATGTAAATTGCATTTCATTTTTATTGTACATTACATACAACATTGCATATAATAAGTAAAAAAAACATCCACAGTGTATGATCCAAAGTTCTAAAATTTCAGGTCAATTTTTTTCCAACACCAGTTGAGTTAATATTATTGCTTCTTGAACAGAAAAACTGACTACAGCAAAGAATTTTATGATTTTAGATAACAGTGGTGCATAAACTCATTACTTTGGCATAAAAATTAATCCAATCGGATTCTTGGTTCAGTGAATATCATTAAAACTAAAAAATTCCAAAGCGGAGGCAGTCTTTTCAAGATGGCAGATTTTCCCCAAAGTGGATTTTTTGGGGCTTTAGTGATTTTGATCTGGACATTGTCCTGAATGTTTTTTTTATTATTTTATTTATTTATTGTTCTGTGGGACCACATTTAGGAGAAGTCTCCATGGTCATGGAACGAGTCAATACATGAAATTATAACACGATTGTAGAAACAGATAAAATGAAATATAAGAAACATATTCAGGCGACTAGTCGTTAGTTTAAATAAAGAAAATCAAGAATGTAACACTGGAATTTGCTTAATTTTTTAGCTCTTCCAGGAGCTCCTCGACAGAATAGAAGGAGTGAGCCATGAGGAAACTCTTCAGTTTAGACTTAAAAGTGTTTGGGCTACTGCTAAGATTTTTGAGTTCTTGTGGTAGCTTATTGAAAATGGATGCAGCAGAATACTGCACTCCTTTCTGCACAAGAGTCAAGGAAGTGCATTCCACATGCAGATTTGATTTCTGCCTAGTATTAACTGAGTGAAAGCTGCTAACTCTTGGGAATAAGCTAATATTGCTAACAACAAACGACATTAAAGAAAATACATACTGTGAGGGCAATGTCAAAATTCCCAGACTATTGAATAGGGGTCGACAAGAGGTTTTCGAACTTACACCATACATAGCTCGAACAGCCCATTTTTGAGCCAAAAATACCCTTTTTGAATCAGAAGAATTACCCCAAAAAATAATACCATATGACATAAGCGTATGAAAATATGCGAAGTATACTACTTTTCGTGTTGAAATGTCACTTATTTCAGATACTGTTCTAATGGTAAATAAAGCGGCATTTAGTTTCTGAACAAGATCCTGAACATGGGCTTTCCACAACAGCTTACTATCTATCCGTACGCCTAGGAACTTGAACTGTTCCGTCTCGCTTATAACATGCCCATTCTGTCTGATTAAAATGTCAGTTCTTGTTGAATTGTGAGTTAGAAACTGCAAAAACTGAGTCTTACTGTGATTTAGCATCAAATTATTTTCCACAAGCCACGAACTTATATCATGAACTACATTATTTGATAATGTTTCAATATTACACACAAGATCCTTCACTACCAAGGTGGTGTCATCAGCAAACAGAAATATTTTTGAATCACCTGTAATACTAGAAGGCATATCATTTATATAAACAAGAAACAGCAGTGGCCCCAGCACCGAACCCTGGGGAACGCCCCATTTAACAGTGCCCCATTGGGACTGAACATCATTACCACTCTCAATATTGCGGAGGATTACCTTCTGCTTTCTGTTCTTAAAGTAGGAGGCGAACCAATTGTAAGCTACTCCCCTTACTCCATAATGTTCCAACTTCTGCAGTAATATTTTGTGGTCAACACAGTCAAAAGCCTTCGTTAAATCAAAGAAAACACCTAATGTTCGTAACCTTTTATTTAATCCGTCCAAAACCTCACAGAGAAAAGAGACTATAGCATTTTCAGTTGTTAAGCCATTTCTAAAACCAAACTGTACATTTGACAGCAAATTATGTGAATTTAAATGCTGCAGTAACCTTGTATATACAACCCTCTCGATAACTTTAGCAAACACCGATGGCATAGAAATAGGTCTATAATTGTCAACATTATCCCTGTCTCCCTTTTTATAAAGTGGCTTCACTACCGAGTACTTTAATCGGTCAGGAAACCGACCACTCGTAAAGGAAAAGTTACAGATATGGCTAAGTACTGAGCTAACATACGTGGAACAATACTTCAGTATTCTGCTAGATACCCCGTCATATCCATGAGAGTTCTTGGTCTTTAGTGATTTAATTATCAACTCAACTGCCAAGTTTCAGCTTGTGTGTTTAAAATGTCCCACTTAATGTCTAATTTGACTGGACTAGGAGTACTTGTGGGCTTCAGTCTGAAAAGTGGTTTGATGCAGCTCTTCACCTTTTTGTCCTGTGCAAGCTTCTTTATCCTTGCATAACTTCTGCAATCTACCTCAACTTCACCTGCTTACAGCCCAGATTTTGAATCCCTATACAGCTTGTACCCTTACAGTTCAATCCATAAAAAAGTTAACAATATACTGGTGCCTTAGGGTGTGTCCTATTAATCAACCTCTTCATTTAATCAATAAACCATAAACTTTCTTTTCCACCCAATATAATTCAGTACCTCCTCATAAGTTATGTGGTCTACAGCACTAATCTCTGGCATTCTTTTATAGCACCACATTTCAGCAGCTTCAATTCCCTTCTTGTCTGAACTGTTTATCGTTCTTGTTTCACTTCCATACAAGTTCTATTAAAAATCAAATTTACCCCTCTCAAAACCATAGTTTTTTTTTAAAAAAATTATTATTTATTTATTTACTTTGGCTAGTCTGCTTTTCACATCCTTTATACTTTGGCTATTAGTTGCTCTGCTGCCAGCACAGAAAAAAATCTATTTATTTAATGTCTCATTTCCTAATCTAACTGCCTCTTCATTGCCCAATTAAATAATTAAATTCAACTCCATTCCATTAATCTTGATTTACTTTTGTTGATGTTAGAGACATATCCATTCCATTCGCCTGATCTTCCAAAACCTTTGTGAACTCTAACAAAATTACTGACTATATACTTGTATATCTAAAAACAAAGATGATATGATTATAATAGAGGGAAACATTCCACGTAGTAAAAATATATCTAAAAACAAAGATGATGTGACTTACCAAACGAAAGCGCTGGCAGGTCGATAGACACACAAACATACACACAAAATTCAAGCTTTCGCAACAAACTGTTGCCTCATCAGGAAAGAGGGAAGGAGAGGGAAAGACGAAAGGATTGTGTCTGTATATGTGTGGATGGATATGTGTGTGTGTGCGAGTGTACACCCGTCCTTTTTTCCCCCTAAGGTGAGTCTTTCCGCTCCTGGGATTGGAATGACTCCTTACCCTCTCCCTTAAAACCCACATCCTTTCGTCTTTCCCTGTCCTTACCTCTTTCCTGACGAAGCAACCGTTGGTTGCGAAAGCTTGAATTTTGTGTGTATGTTTGTGTTTGTTTGTGTGTCTATTGACCTGCCAGCGCTTTCTTTTGGTAAGTCACATCATCTTTGTTTTTAGATATATTTTTCCCACGTGGAATGTTTCCCTCTATTATATGACTATATACTTGGTAACTTGTAATGTCATGGAACTTGTCAATTAATTCACAAAAGTAATGATTCCTCAGTCTTCAAACAGCCATAATAAAGCAATTCCTGCATTTCTGTTGATGTAATGGTTCAATAACTGGAGCAAGAAGAATACTTTGGGTAATCTTAAACCATTACAATGAAATAACAGCATGGAAAAAAAAAATCCCGATATCGCAGTGGAAATCAACAGAATTTTAGCAAGTGAGGGGCCAATTATGGAAAGGAATGTTAGTTACAGAGAAAACGTGGTATGTAAAAAGGAAAACCCTGATACATGATTGGTTTGTTGGAGTGAAATAGAAGAAAAGGGCACAATGCAGTGGAGAATCCAGAACAATACAGCAGTGAAAACTGTCAATACACCTAAAAGCAGGTACAACTGAACAAAACAGAGAAGAATTAAGGGATCAAATAGAAATTAACTGAATTCCTCATTGGTAGTTGGCATAATTTGATAATACAAAGAAGAAAGAAATGTTATTGGTGTTGAACAATAACTTTTATTGACTCACCAACTGACAAACAGCTTCCTAAATGTGTACTGAACAGAATTATTTCCAATTCCAGGACTTTCTTTTTAACCAGTCATATTTCCTAACTATATATCCCCACTGACTCTTTACTATTCAATAATTATAGGGGCAGTTTGGTACTAGTAGTCATAGATACAGAGTCCCCACGTTGAAAATAAATTACTGGGTCATATATGTGGATGATGTGCTGTGTTAATGGCCTGATACAACTCAACAGTAAAATGCATTCTCTGAATACTTAAATTCTCAAGAAACAAAGAATTAAATTTGCAATGGAGGAGGTGGAACTTCTATAAATACATTTGACCTTAATATAGGCATTAGCACAAAACTTTTTTTTTTTTTTAGTATTGGGGGGGTCTAAAAGTTTCTAGCCTAACAAATAAAGAATGACAGAAATTTCATACTACCAATTTATTTTTCAATATAATACCTGTGTACACTAATACAATTGCTGGCATGCTCAGATAACTTCTGCAAACCATTGAAATAAAAGATCTTCAATTTAGAATCCAACCAAGCATTCACAGCATCAATCACTGCATTATCATTGTCAAATTGTCGTACTTTGAGGTCTTTTTTTTAGATTTGGGAAAAGAAAAAAGTATGATCGAGCCAAATCTGGAGAATATGCGGATGACGTAACAATTCGAACCCGTAGTCATGCAGTTTCCAGTGCTGCAAGAACCTTGTGTGTCAGTGCATTGTCCTGATGCAAAATAACACCATGCACCTTCTCTCAAATGGTGCAGGAGGGAGCAATACTATGATGTATTGATAGTTATGCCCTATTACAAGTAATCCACCATAATTACCCATTCTGCATCCCAAAAGAAACATGCCGTCACCTTACCAGCTGATTTCTGTGTCTAGAATTTTTTTGGGGTAGGGGATGAAAGATTTTTCCATTGTTGTGATTGTTGTTTTGTCTCAGGATCAAAATGGTGAACCTAAGTTTTGTTCATTGTCACAGACCTTGCAAGAAAGCAGTCTTCAGCTGCTTCAAATTGGCAGTCGATTTCTTCACAATACTGCACACACTCCCATCTCTCATCAGCATTCAAGTCTTTCGGGACCCAAAGACATGAAACATCCACAACAATGTCATGAGCACGCCCATGGGAGATTCCAAATGAGGTTTCAATGTGCTGCAACACTGTTTGACGATCCTGCAAAATCGTATCATGAATTGCAGTCACTGTTTCATCAGTAGCAACACTGACAGGATTTCCGTCCCTTGGCACATCTTATACACTCGTTCTTCCACGTTTGCAAGTCGGACACCCAGTTTTTCACTGTTGCATAAGACGGAGCACTGTCCTTAAGTGTACTCTGCATGTCGTCCACAATTTCCTTGGGTGTCATGCCCTTTGAATGCAGATATCCAATCACAGCACAGTTTTTGATCCCCTAGATATTCACTGTTTTGCTTACACTACAGTATACATTGCAAAACTAATGAAGCTGGAGCCGCGAATTTTGATTTGCATATAGACAAAGAGTCACCATAAAAGCTATTAACATTATAACCTCTGCAAGCGTTCTGCATCCATTATGCCACAAGAATCTCATTTTCCTCTCCGTGGAGTATTGCCTCATATCTTTTGTATTATCGAAATCAGCCTTTCAAACAGAATCACAGATGATCAAACACATAACTTTCAGTATTTAAAAAAAAAAAAAACCCACGCACACACACACACACACACACACACACACACACACACACACACACACACACAGGGACAGTTCTGCATTTTCTAACAATATCATAGTTAATATTTTATCAACAGTAAATATACTATTAGACATTGTACACAAAGTTTTAGCTCATTTGCAACCACTGTGGAATGTGATGTGTAGATCAGAGCTGAGACAATTACACTGTCTGAACAGGACAGGTTGCAGACTATAGACAATTACACTGTCTGAATATGAGAAGCTGTAGATTGTAAAAGACAAATTCAATCTCTGCAAAGCATCTACTATTCTGGTGTATATTCTGACTTTCTTCACAGAGTGAAGAAAGGTAGGAAGATGGCTACTGGAATTGCTAGCAATAACTGAGCATGCAGCACTAAAATGTCTTAAATGTTGTGCTAAATAAAGTTTAATAAGGCCTTATAAAAAAGAATTAGATAATGAAATTTTATATCTGATTCTCTGTCACATTTTTTACTGAATTACATCTATGTTCAACATCAAATTACTATTTTTAATGTTTTATCTCCTACATCATTCAATACCTCTCCCTTTTCCAAGTAATCTTACCTGTATTTGTGTCAGTCAATTGTTATATGATGATAGTTTATGAAGCCTAAATTAGTGAATCAATTAAAAGTTGGTAATGGGCATTGAGACAGTGTTTCTGTATTGTATTTAGATAAAGAAATGTACAGATGAACAAGAAGGGAGCAAAGGTTTTGCAAAATTAGATTCTCCAAAAGCTCAATATCATGCTTAAAAACCTACTTTTCTGCTACTGAGTGGTGAGATAAATATTTAGTGTTACTTCAGTATGCCAGAGCAACAAAGAATATCAATATCTGGGATTGGAGGAGTGTCTGCTTACCATATCCTGTATCAGAAACAATTGGAATGACTATATCATACGCATCACTTAAAAAAGGGGTGAGATTAAATTTCTAGTATTCAAATACTTCCTCTGATTTTTCACAAGAGATGAAAAAAAAAAATAAGAAAAAGTAAAACAAAGACAACTGAGGTGCTGGAGGGAAGCAAAGGTCAATACAAATTGGGCACGTTAAAGGTATTCTGGACAATGTACAAAATATGAAACCATCATATCTGTAAGGTTAACAGCAATGAGGTAATGAATGAATCAACAATATGTAGCTAGTTGGAATTTTCAATCCAGAGTTAAAGAATGCCAATAATAACAAAACATAGTCAATGGTTATTAACTCTGAATGAAGAATAGGTGGAAAGGGTTGATGCAACAATGTGACGGATCATATATTTCATAATTTTTTGGGGAAAATTTAAGTGCATATTGAAAGGATAGGCAAATGGGATATGAAAGTGGCATATTTGTTGCAGTACACAAGAAACTGAAATCCACTGCGGCAGAAACCGAAGCAGCATGTGAGACTGTTTGGGCAAGACTCAGTATCAGGGGTGGGCACAAAATGATAATTGGATCCTTCTGTCACCCACCAGACTCATCTCCTGATGTAACCGAAAACTTAGAGAAAACCTCAGTTCACTTGTACATAAGTTCCCCCAGTCACACTGTAATCATTGGTGGGTACTTGAATAACCCAACAATTAATTGGAAAAATCACAATTTTGTTAGTGGTGGGTGTGATAAGACATCCTGTGAAACTTTACTATATGCCTTTTCTGAAAACTACATATAACAGATCGAAATTGGTGTCAGTGACTATGACGCTGTTGTGACCACAATTATTACCAAAGTACAAAGGACAACTAAAACAAGCAGAAAGATACAAAAAAGATATAAAATCAGCAGTGTCATATCTCATTGAGCAACTTGAAACTTTCAGCACAGGGCAGGAGCATGTAGAGGAACTCTGGGTCAAGTGTAAAAGAATAGCTCACCATGCACTGGATAGATATGCACCCAATAGAACAGTTCAAGATGGGAGAAACCTCCCTGGTATACAGTGACTGTAAAGAAACTTCTAAATAAACAGACTACTGCATAATAAGTGTAAAACAAAGCATAGGGCTAAAGATAGAGAGATGCTGGATGAAACGAGTTCGGCTGTCAAGAGAGCAATCCGTGAAGCCTTCAATGACTACCATAGTAGAATATTGTCAAGTGACCATTCACAGAACCCAAAGAATTTCTGGTCATATGTACAGGATGTTAGTGACACCAGAGTCAGTGTCCAGTCCCTAGTGAACGAGATAGGAACTGAAATTGAGGGTTGCAAAGCAAGAGCTGAAATGCATCCTTTACAAAGGAACACCAAGGAGAATTGCCCCAATTCAATCCTTGCACCACTGAAAAGATGAATGAAATAAGAATTAGTATCAGTGGCACTGAAAAACAGCTGAAATCATTAATACTGAACAAAGCTCCGGGCCCCGATGGAATCCCTGTCAGATTCTATACTGAATTCCTGGATGAATTAGCCCCTCTTCTAGCAATAATCACAGATTCCTCAAACAAAAAACCATGCCCAGTTCTTGGAAAAAGGCATACATCACACCCATCTACAAGAAGGGTAGTAGAAGTGATCTACAAAACTATTGTCCAATATCCTTTAAATCAATTTGTTGTAGAGTCTTAGAACATATTCTGAGCTCAAACACAGCCAGGTACCTTGAAGACAATGACCTTCTCAATGCCAACCAGCGTAGATTTCGAAAACATCAATCGTGTGAAACCCAACGCGCACTTTTCCACATGACATATTGAAAGCTTTGGACTACGGCAACCAGTTAGACGCAGTATTTTCTGATTTCCAAAAAGCCTTTGCCTCATTACTGCACCTACACTTATTGTCAAAAGTACAATTATATGGGGTGTCAAGTGAAACTTGTGACTGGACTGAGGACTTTTTGGTAGGGAGGACACAGCATGTTATCTTGGATGGAGAGTCATTATCAGATTCAGAAGTAACTTTGGGTGTGCCCCAGCGATGTGTGTTGGAACCCTTGCTGTTCGTATTGTATATCAATGACCTTGCAGACAATATTAATAGTAAAATCAGGCTTTCTACAGATGATGCAGTTATCTACAATGAAGTACTGTCTGAAAGAAGCTTCATAAATATTCAGTCAGATCTTGATAAAGAGTTCAACATGGTGCAGAGTTTGGCAACTTGCTCTAAATGTTTAGAAATGTAAAATTTTTCACTACACAAAAAGAAAAAAACAGTATTCTATGATTATAATATCAATGATTGATTGCTGGAGTTGGCCAACTCATACAATTACCTGGGTGTAACACACTGTAGGGATATGAAATGGAATGATCACATAGGTACAGACGTCGGTAAAGCAGGTGGTACATTCGGTAGAATATTGGGAAAGTGTAATCAGTCTACAAAGGAGATTGCTTACAAATCCCACATGCGACTGGTTCTAGAATATTTCTGAAGCATGTGGGACACGTACCAAATAGCACAGAGGCATTCAAACAATCATTCTTTCCATGCTCCAAACATGAATGGAATAGGAAGAAACCTTAATAACTGATACAATGTGATGTACCCCTCTGCCATGTACCTCAAGGTGGTTTGCAGAGTATAGATGTAGATGATGCCACATGTACATAATCATCTCTACTCTAGTAATTTTTATAAGTGTCATGTCAAAAGGTACTTTTCATTTTATTGAACATTAAGCTTCTTTTACTTTCATTGATAAACAGACCAGGAAACAACTGACAGCTTCTATCCCTATGTTGAGCTGTTGTTAAAACTAATACCAAAGTTACAACAACTCATGGAAACACTGTCAAATTAATTTATCAAAAACTCTCAAAATAGCCATGGCTTTTGACAAATATACCTGGCTGTATTCCCTCAAGTTACTAAAACATTGTATACACCAAAAACAGCCCAAAGTTTACTCTAATAACAACATATGTCTTCTCAAGCCCTATTGGAAGAGTGTGTATAGGGTTGAAGAATATTTGCAGGTGCTCCTATGAAAATCATTTCCTGGAATTTTCTTAGCTGGTTTTCATGAGGTATTGAGTATCTGTCAGTAAAAACATATTTGTTTTCCTGTGACACTTGGTCCATGAGTCAAACAAGCATGTGAGTATCTGTAGTAGAATTGTTGTGATGTTTGAAATTTTCCCGGTGTACTGATTGTTCCATAAGAGTAATGGCCAAATAAGAACCATATGCCACAATGCCGATGACATTGTAATTCTGTCAGAGATAGCAAAGGACTCAGAAGAGCAGTTGAACGGAATGTATAGTGTCTTGAAAGGAGAATATAAGATGAACATCAACAAAAGCAAAACGAGGATAATGGAATGTAGTTGAATCAAGTCGGGTGATGCTGAGGGAATTAGATTAGGAAATGAGACACTTAAAGTAGTAAAGGAGTTTTGCTATTGGGGGACCAAAATAACTGATGATGGTTGAAGTAAGAGGATATAAAATGTAGACTGGCAATGGCAAGGAAAGTGTTTCTGAAGAAGAGAAATTTGTTAACATTGAGTATAGATTTAAGTGTCAGGAAGTCGTTTGTGAAAGTATCTCATGTATGGAAGTGAAACATGGACGATAAATAGTTTGGACAAGAAGAGAATAGAAGCTTTCGAAATGTGGTGCTACAGAAGAATGCTGAAGATTAGATGGGTAGATCATATAACTAATGAGGAGGTACTGAATAGGATTGGGGAGAAGAGTAGTTTGTGGCACAACTTGACTAGAAGAAGGGATCGGTTGGTAGGACATGTTCTGAGGCATCAAGGGATCACCAATTTAGTATTGGAGGACAGCGTGGAGGGTAAAAATCGTAGAGGGAGACCAAGAGATGAATACATTAAACAGATTCAGAAGGATGTAGGTTGCATTAGGTACTGGGAGATGAAGAAGCTTGCACAGGATAGAGTAGCATGGAGAGCTGCATCAAACCAGTCTCAGGACTGAAGACTACAACAACAACAACAACAACAACAACGCCACACTATTCATGAGACAAAGATCAAGCTCTGGGCAAGTTTTCGATAACTTTGCTGTGGTCCGTAACTGTGGTTCCACCCCACATGGGGTTGTGGGCATTGAAGACATCCAGAATTAGGAAGAGTGGGGGAAGCCAAGAAATCCGTGCAGACAACATATTCTGAGACACTTCACCATTTGGAAGGAGACATACATTACAGACAGTAAAACCCCGAGACATGCTCACACAAAAAGTCACAGCCTCCAAAGATGTATTGAGTGGCACATGTATGCTGTAGACAGAGGTCAGAATTTATGTGCAAACTCTGTCCAACACTCTTTCAAAGTCAGCGTGATTCATAAAATAGCCTTGATAGCCATGTAGGGTAGGGGTCTACATTACTGGGAACCACTTTTCCTGGAGGGTAATGCACAAAGCAGAGTGATGCAGAAGAGATGTCGAAGCTCAGCAACGTAGTGGAAATAACCACTACAGATCCACTGGAGAATCACACTATCAGTACCCTGTGGGGCATAAAGGGACCACGAAAGCAAGTCATGCCCCAGGGTCATCAGCTGCCATCAACTGCAAGGACATGGCATCAATACACATTGGTTCTGAATTAGGTAGTGTGGGGGAATTCGGTGCCACAGGAGTTAGCAGGAACCCTGCTTCAGATGGAACACACAAGGTCCTGTGAAATAGGGGCCACTATAGTCTCCTTCTTGGAGGAATTCTTCTTATCCTTCTTCTACTCAGATTATTTCGATACTTGTGCTTGTCTGCCTTAGGCCGGTATTACACTATCAAATTTCTTTGTCAGTCTCCTTCTTGGAGGAATTCTTCTTATCCTTCTTCTACTCAGATTATTTCGATACTTGTGCTTGTCTGCCTTAGGCCGGTATTACACTATCAAATTTCTTTGTCAAAGATTTGATCAAATATTCGTCAAATTTATCTGACAAAGGTCTTTGATGTGGCACTGTCATCATATTTTTCATCAAAGTTCAAGATGGCTGACAACAACAACTTGTTATTAACTGCACCAGTTGCATGTACCACAATTCCACTGTGTGCACATGTGGCAGAGAAGCAGGGAAAAAAAGGAGACGTACATGGGTGAAGCTGTGCGTTTTACGACGAGACGATAAAAGCATTCAACAAAACTTGTTACGTGATCTTATAGCGGAGGACATCAAGTCGAATATGAATTACTTACAAATGGATGAGCATACATTTCAGTATTCACTCAGTGAAGTGTATCCTCATATCATAAAGCACAATACTCACTTAAGAACTGCTACATTTGTAGATGACAGGCTCACTGTAACACTCTGATTTCTTGCTACAGGAGAGGGTTGGGTTAGGTTAGGTCAGGTCTCCAATCTTCTTAATCTATTTTTTTTTTTTTTTTTTTATTCAGGGTGCCTCACATGGTAAAGCGCCTCATCAGCTTCATACATCTCTATTAATTTTGTAGTTGTCAGTACACACCAATTGTATTTACTGGCCATGTTTATAAACATACTACAGATGACAGAATGCTGCAGCAATGCTAGCACTCCACGTGGTAACATGTCACATTGCAGCGAAGAGAAGACAAGCGACTTTTATGATCAAATCTACAGCGAGGACCTTGATTTCATCAAATTTATTTGACGACAGACAAGATTTGACAAAGTGCCCTATTACACCATCAAACTTCTTTGACATAAATATTTGACACATCACCTTTGACAAAGAAATTTGATAGTGTAATACTGGCCTTAGTTTCAGGGACAGATGAGTTACATCAAGTACTGCGACCTTCAGCCCATGACTTCTTCAGCAACTGGCTGGTGTCCAGTTGCAGATCAGCAGAAATCTGCAAGGGGAGCATCCCAAGGGGCACTTTCCCAGTGAGAGATGTCGGGTTGGGGATTGACTTCACTAACAGAAGAGGAGCAATGCTCCCAAAGTGCGTGTGGAGCGAAAGAGTAGGAGGAGGGCCCCCATCCACCATGGAAGCAGGTGTATCTGAGTGGCCCTGAGGGCCCAACATAGAGGGCACAACAGGCAAACGTACTGTTGCTAGAAGGATGACAATGCAACCATAGTATACATCATTGTCATATTTCTTCATAGTCTCTTGATATGTCAGTCAATTAAGAGTCTTATATTCTTGGATTTTCTTTTCTTGTTGGAAAATGGTGCAGTCCACACAGTAGGGAGGGGAGGGGGAAGAGGGGAGGGGGGAGGCAGGAATGGGAGGGGACGGGGGGGGGGGGCAGCACAAGGAATGTTTGTGTGCAACTGACACCCATAAATCCCGACAGATGGGGCTAGTGTTACAATGTGAAAACATATGTCTGAATCTCATGGACTTGAAGTCTGCCATGAGAGGGTACACATTGTTCTACATCACATCAGTACACCATCACCTTGAATGGTTCACCTTCAAAGACCAAGATGAAGTCCCAGTAGCAACACTATTGTCCTTTAGGCCCCATTGGACATGATGGAAAAAATGTATGACACATCACCCTAAATTGACAAATAACTCGTCACCTGTCTGTAAAAGGAGTTTATGGTGGAAGATGATACCCTGTACCATACTGAGACTGTTATGGGAGGAGATAGTTACAGAAATGTCACTGAGCTTATCAGATGTGAACAGTGCTCATGACTGGGCAGGGGATGCCGTTTTAATTGAAACTGAACCACTCTTCATTGTAGAGGTCACTGCTACTTTCCCCACACCTACCCTAAAGCTTCTAAACAAAGAATAATGAATTTGTGGGCAAAAAGGAACCCCATAGGTCCTAGAGCAAACTAAGTATTGGAGGGACTATTTCTCCCTTTGTCTCTTAGCCCTATGTTCTGCTCATGTCACAGCCAGAAAAAGAAATATTTTGGGGCCATACCTCTCAGCATTGTAAGAATCTTTTCCTCCAGAAGAGACTGCTGGGGTCATGTGGCCACCAGTGGAGGAAAGCCTAATCCGCTTCATGTGCGATTCACCTGCCATTGTGCCACCCACTCCGAATGGGTGCTCTCCCCATAGGTGCCACCCAGTCTCAGCAATGGCAATAGAGACTAGCCTAAATAGTTTAGGATGAAAAGGTGTGTAAAGTGCTATGGCACCTGGATGGGGGAGGGGGGGGGGGGGGGGGAGATGTCCAAAATCAGAAACAAAACCCAAGTGTGGTTGGCACCAAAAAGATCATCTAATGGATAGGCAGAGAGGAAGAAGCATAGTAGCAGGATGGGCTTGCAGCACATGAAAGGAAACAGCACTGCAACAGCTGGTGCTCCCTGTTGGCGAAGCACACACTCACTAAAGAGTTGTCAGCCTCTTGGAAGTCTGGTTTCAGCTTCTTAGCAAGTCATCGAGGCTGAAAAGTATAGTTCTCTATTTATATTGTGTATTGTGTATTTGAACCAGGGACCTAAAAACAACAGATATGCTTCATCCCCGTCGTAGCCCTCAGTAGTTCACAACCCCACAACAGGCTACAGCAGTCCACTCACCCTACTGCCTCCCCATACCGAACCCAGGGTTATTGTGCAGTTCGGCCCCCAGTGGACCCCCCTGGGAACATCTCATACCACACAAGTGTAACCCCAAATGTTTGCGTGGTAGAGTAATTATGGTGTACACATATGTAAAGACAGTGTTTGCGTGTCAATTGCCAACATAGTGTAACTCAGGCGGAATAAGGGGAACCAGCCTGCATTCGCTGAGGCAGATGGGAAACCACCTTAAAAACCATCCACAGCCTAGCCGGCACACTGGACCTCGACACTAACCTGCCGGGCAGATTCGTGCCAGGGACTGGCATACCCTCCCACTTGGGAAGGAACGCGTTAGACCACGCAGCTAGCCAGGCAGGCTTGTCTATTTATAACTTTCAATGTAAAACCAATCTGAAAAATCACAAATACTCAGCAAGTACTGGAGAAATGCATGTTCGGGATTACCAAGGGAGCCAAAGAAATGGACGAATGGGTCAGAACATAGACTGGAGTGGAAGATGTGATTATGTCTGTAATAAAAATGAAAACAAAGGTGGGCAAGACAGTGAATGGATGGTACCGAGTGAATGGATGGTAAACTGTTTATTTGCTGGATACCAAGAGATAAGAAAGTACTGCGATGATGACCTCTTGGCAGGTAATTTATGACATTTTAAAACATACAGGAGAATCATGGATGTGTAAAGCTTAAGATAATAGTTCAGCAAAAGCCTAGAGCAGGCCTCTATCCAGCAGTGAATACTGATAAATTGCTGCTGCATAAATAACTGAAAAATCATATAGAAGAATCTCCCTTTCATTATAATAGTTCAATGATGACTTATTTACTGCCAAACAAACTGATACCAATTTATAATTAGAGTTGAATGTGGTTGATAGTTAATACAATAAACAGATGATAGCATAGTCTGTATATGTGTGGATGGATATGTGTGTGTGTGCGCGCGAGTGTATACCCGTCCTTTTTTCCCCCTAAGGTAAGTCTTTCCGCTCCCGGGATTGGAATGACTCCTTACCCTCTCCCTTAAAACCCACATCCTTTCGTCTTTCCCTCTCCTTCCCTCTTTCCTGATGAGGCAACAGTTTGTTGCGAAAGCTTGAATTTTGTGTGTATGTGTATGTTTGTGTTTGTGTGTCTATCGACCTGCCAGCGCTTTCGTTTGGTAAGTCACATCATCTTTTGTTTTTAGATATATTTTTCCCCGTGGAATGTTTCCCTCTATTATATTGATAGCATAGTCAGCTAGACCAGGTTTAGAGTTGCATAGAAGTTAGTAGTTTCCCCAGTGATTACCCACTGCAGACATTACATCACACAGGCTGTGGGTATGAATCTTTCAGGTGGACGTGTCGCATTACAAATGAACTGAAGTCTCCTATTTACTTTACCATAAGCCTATCTGTTACGTATACATCAGCTGTTAATCACAGAATAAGATGAAGAGTGAAAAAATTTTTTGCTGTGTGTCCTGTGAGATGATCGGAAATGTTGTCATGATATTATTGGAACATTCCATTATCTGGCATGCAGAGCACAAGAACAAACACTGCATCATTTTCTCACACAGTTGTTTGCATGCCACAGATCCTAAATTAAGTGTATGTAGGTAGCTGGAATTTTCACCCCCACAATACTGACAAATTGCAGTTGATGATCATCAACGCTGAGTTAGGAAAGGCTTAAAAAGATTGATGAGACAATGGGAGGAATAATATACCTCATCATGACACATCTCATTAAAATTCTTCTGGGTGTAATGCCACATCATCTTATAAAATTATCTGGCATGCAGAGCACAAGAACAAACACTGCATCATTTTCTCACACAGTTGTTTGCATGCCACAGATCCTAAATTAAGTGTATGTAGGTAGCTGGAATTCTCACCCCCACAATACTGACAAATTGCAGTTGATGATCATCAACGCTGAGTTAGGAATGGCTTAAAAAGATTGATGAGACAATGGGAGGAATAATATACCTCATCATGACACATTTCATTAAAATTCTTCTGGGTGTAATGCCACATCATCTTATAAAATTCTTAAACAACTAAAATAACCTACATTTCAGCCATGTTGAAGCAGCCTTTCTCAGGGCAATTATAATGATGTTATAAGGCCACTGACAACACGAGCTCACTGATTTTGTCATAAGACCACTGACTGCTTCATATCTGCATGTTATTCTCAGGTTTTGCATAGCACTATGAATCCAAACTATCACACCCATGATGTAAGCGAGGGCATATACATTTTCGCAATTCTGGAAGTGATTATGCTCATATTTTTCTACTTTTACAGTCAGCTGCTAATTCTTTCAGCAGGTTAATATTCACTCAAGAAAATTGTGTCATATGTGAAGATATAGGTTTTGCAATAATAATCAAGTGATTAATCTATAAAATAAATAATACTGACATATCATACATCACTGCTGCATTCAAGAAATATCTTTTCTCCCAGTACATGACTAACCAAGAACACGTGTTGCATTTTGGGAGTAAGAAAGTCCTCGGTATACTAGCAAATCTGATTATACACCTCATGTGGATAAGTCTGTCTTTAGTTATAATCAACACTATACAGTATCAAAAGTATTCCATCTGTATAGAAAAACTACAACCACCTGGCTATTTCTACATATATATTTTAGGATGTTCAACGAGTGCAACTTGTGTTTCACTTCACTGGTGTTATGATAATCATTTCTAGTTTAAATTGAGAAGATGACATTCAAAGTCAGAATTCTGCTACAGGTAGACTCTGTAAATAATACTATGTGGTACTACTGTGGGTAAGCTGTGCTTTTTGTAGCTGTTTACCCATGCTCTGTCCCAGAAACTGGTTACAAGTTATCTGCTCAACATATCTGCACAAAACTACAATTTCAATTTCACACTATTACCTAGGAAATCTAATAAAGAATGTCAAACTAATTTCACCTAATCATGAGACCTTCCAGAATCCAAACAGTTTCAGCAGTTTAACTACCTTCTAGTTCCATCTGCATCACTCATCTTTATCATGGTATCACATTTGAATGGGAGTAGCATCTGCGCTCTGTCACTTTTACCACACCTAGCGCAGGTTTGGTAACTATTTGGTGCTCCTCTGGAGTAAGCTGCTTCCTTCACTCATAGCACAGTACCAATGAGGTGCCGCAAGCAGTGGTAAGTTCATCTACGTCAGCCATTAAATTTGATGACAAATTGCTACATACAGATTTATCACTCAAAAAAAATTTAAATACAATGTTGGTTTGCTAATAACCATAAATTAAACACAGAATCAGGATAATGAGATCGCTCACTCCATGTGACTGTCAAAATGTTATCACAGAAGGACATTTGCCACTGGACAACACAATGAATATGGCAATACTATTGTGTTGTTGAAAGTCAGTTCCTGTATTCTGCACAACAGGAAATTAAAGAATTTGCACCTTTTCGTTGGTGCAGAGGGTATTTTGTGAATGGGGGGGTGGGGGGGCGGTAAGTTAACCATCAGTTACAGAATCTCATCTTGGATGAGCAAGGAAGACTTTGCAAGGAATGTCACAACTGTTACTAGCTGTGCTGTGAAGAAAATTTTAATTCAGAAGACAACATGGAAGTGATAGATATTAAGACGTTTAAAATGTTTCAGGCTAATGTCACAAGCTGTGGTTCAAATTATGCATCAACTTCCAGTATATATGTTACACACATGTCACTCCTTCCAGCATTGTGGAACCATATACGTAGGACACATTTCTATAAAGAATTGCAGAAGACTGAATTAGGCTGATGACAATGACTACATTACTCTAATCATATGAATGGCAACCAAAGCCATCCACTTACCTAGCTAGAGATTTAGTCTGCCCTCAGATTTGTTGAGAGAAAAGGAAAATGTACTCCCACAGACAGTGACAAAGGAATTACACTTTTATCTGCACATAACAAACTACAATGATTCCAGAATGAGATTTTCACTCTGCAGCAGAGTGTGCGCTGATATGGAAGTTCCTGGCAGATTAAAACTGTGCGCCGGACAGAGACTCGAACTCGGGACCTTTGCCTTTCGCGGGCAAGTGCTCTACCGCAGAGCACTTGCCCGCGAAAGGCAAAGGTCCCGAGTTCGAGTCTCAGTCCGGCACACAGTTTTAATCTGCCAGGAAGTTTCAAACTACAATGACTTTACAGTTAAGAGTGTGGTGAACTTATCAACCTCAAAGATAATCAACTGAAATATTTTACACCATCAAGCACCCCTACTTCAGGGGACTATGGAAAGCAGAAGAGGAATCTATGAAGTCACACCTCTAGCATGTAGTTGGCCATACAGTGCTGACATCTGCAGAACTTGCTATGGTACCAACTCAGGTATAAACCTGCTTGAATTCAAGGACACTGAGTGCTGTCTTCAAAGCTGACATATGTTCTCCCTCTACTCTCAGTACTGGGTGTATCCTTTGGGCAGTCACTTTGTGTCCTATCAGAACCTTGTACCTTTGACATTCTGGCCATGCACAGATGGCAACAGTAACTGAGGTAGTCCCTTTGGAGAAAGTAATCCACTAAACACCTGCATCAGCTATAGTAACCCACAAATGGCATCAGAAAGAGCATGGCAGTCCCAGATTGTGAATTTTATCATGTGGAAGGTGGCTGGGCCCCATTAAACAATTGTTCCCTGGCATGTTGATGCATTTATGGTGAACATTATCAGTGGGTAGACTGAGATGTCCATACTGAAACTGCATCCTCCCTTTGCAGTATGATAATGCATAATGCATAATGAATGCTAACTGTCACATTACAGTTTACTGCACACACAACCTTAGCTACTACCTTAGTTTTACAAACTGTTAATGTTTGCTTGCAGACTGACTTCTTGTCAGTATGAATTCAGTAGTCTTTTATTGTACTCTCACGTTTTAGACTATGGCACTGTGTAATATCTCTGATGTTTGGAATTGTGTATGGTTTGAATAAAGCATCAACAATGGTTGGTGGAGGACTCCTATAATACACTCCTGGAAATGGAAAAAAGAACACATTGACACCGGTGTGTCAGACCCACCATACTTGCTCCGGACACTGCGAGAGGGCTGTACAAGCAATGATCACACGCACGGCACAGCGGACACACCAGGAACCGCGGTGTTGGCCGTCGGATGGCGCTAGCTGCGCAGCATTTGTGCACCGCCGCCGTCAGTGTCAGCCAGTTTGCCGTGGCATACGGAGCTCCATCGCAGTCTTTAACACTGGTAGCATGCCGCGACAGCGTGGACATGAACCGTATGTGCAGTTGACGGACTTTGAGCGAGGGCGTATAGTGGGCATGGGGGAGACCGGGTGGACGTACCGCCGAATCGCTCAACACGTGGGGCGTGAGGTCTCCACAGTACATCGATGTTGTCGCCAGTGGTCGGCGGAAGGTGCACGTGCCCGTCGACCTGGGACCGGACCGCAGCGACGCACGGATGCACGCCAAGACCGTAGGATCCTACGCAGTGCCGTAGGGGACCGCACCGCCACTTCCCAGCAAATTAGGGACACTGTTGCTCCTGGGGTATCGGCAAGGACCATTTGCAACCGTCTCCATGAAGCTGGGCTACGGTCCCGCACACCGTTAGGCCGTCTTCCGCTCACGCCCCAACATCGTGCAGCCCGCCTCCAGTGGTGTCGCGACAGGCGTGAATGGAGGGACGAATGGAGACGTGTCGTCTTCAGCGATGAGAGTCGCTTCTGCCTTGGTGTCAATGATGGTCGTATGCATGTTTGGCGCCGTGCAGGTGAGCGCCACAATCAGGACTGCATACGACCGAGACACACAGGGCAAACACCCGGCATCATGGTGTGGGGAGCGATCTCCTACACTGGCCGTACACCACTGGTGATCGTCGAGGGGACACTGAATAGTGCACGGTACATCCAAACCGTCATCGAACCCATCGTTCTACCATTCCTAGACCGACAAGGGAACTTGCTGTTCCAACAGGACAATGCACGTCTGCATGTATCCCGTGCCACCCAACGTGCTCTAGAAGGTGTAAGTCAACTACCCTGGCCAGCAAGATCTCCGGATCTGTCCCCCATTGAGCATGTTTGGGACTGGATGAAGCGTCGTCTCACGCGGTCTGCACGTCCAGCACGAACGCTGGTCCAACTGAGGCGCCAGGTGGAAATGGCATGGCAAGCCGTTCCACAGGACTACATCCAGCATCTCTACGATCGTCTCCATGGGAGAATAGCAGCCTGCATTGCTGCGAAAGGTGGATATACAGTGTACTAGTGCTGACATTGTGCATGCTCTGTTGCCTGTGTCTATGTGCCTGTGGTTTTGTCAGTGTGATCATGTGATGTATCTGACCCCAGGAATGTGTCAATAAAGTTTCCCCTTCCTGGGACAATGAATTCACGGTGTTCTTATTTCAATTTCCAGGAGTGTATGTTGCCAACCAACCAAGATGAAAATATGCTCAATGGTCAATATGCCAGATGAATGAGCAGTTTGAGAAGCAGTGTGACCCCTTACACTTCAAAGATGGCTTGCACATTCTATGCCTCCCAAATGCCATTGGACAGTGTCATCATAAGGAGTTGCCTACATGAGAGGCAATAACTCAAGCTCTACAATCTTTCTGGTGTACCTGATCAGACTAAATTCGATACACAGAGGCCACGATTGATTATCGAAACCAATGAAGTCCCAATCCACTATCATTAGTGTTTACCTGCTTTACTAACAAATTAAGTAATTCTGCAGAGAGTGGTCACTTAGCAGCACTTAACCTATGCAGCCTTTCCTCTAGGATCTAGCAGAGTTGTACTTGACTGAAAAGTTAG
The DNA here is from genome assembly GCF_023898315.1 of Schistocerca nitens. Taxonomy (NCBI): domain Eukaryota; kingdom Metazoa; phylum Arthropoda; class Insecta; order Orthoptera; family Acrididae; genus Schistocerca; species Schistocerca nitens. The sequence continues at coordinate 514,573,993 of NC_064620.1, read as the reverse complement.
AATTTTGTCATTCAACATGTCAATGACAGCATTCATGTGCCCAATGCAGTATTAGGCATTTGTCATTTCTGGACAATGGAAATCAATGCAATGACGACTGCATCACAAGTCCAGCTCACAGACGACAGAATCAAACTTGAATTACATTACACTAAGCATGTTCTGCACCTCTACAGGACTGGGAAAGAGAGTTTGACGACATTAACTGGTGAGGGTATAGCAGGTGGGTGTGGGGCCACATGTGGTCAGAAACCTATTGTCATGGCTAGGAGGATTAGGCCTTTTTACATTGAAACATGACACAATGTTCCCCTCTGAATCAGTTTAGAGATTTCTTCATTATGTAAACAGAAGATACAGGGTGTTTCAAAAATGACCGGTATATTTGAAACGGCAATAAAAACTAAACGAGCAGCGATAGAAATACACCGTTTGTTGCAATATGCTTGGGACAACAGTACATTTTCAGGCGGACAAACTTTCGAAATTACAGTAGTTACAATTTTCAACAACAGATGGCGCTGCAAGTGATGTGAAAGATATAGAAGACAACGCAGTCTGTGGGTGCGCCATTCTGTACGTCGTCTTTCTGCTGTAAGCGTGTGCTGTTCACAACGCGCAAGTGTGCTGTGGACAACATGGTTTATTCCTTAGAACAGAGGATTTTTCTGGTGTTGGAATTCCACCGCCTAGAACACAGTGTTGTTGCAACAAGACGAAGTTTTCAACGGAGGTTTAATGTAACCAAAGGACCGAAAAGCGATACAATAAAGGATCTGTTTGAAAAATTTCAACGGACTGGGAACGTGACGGATGAACATGCTGGAAAGGTACCGCGTACGGCAACCACAGAGGGCAACGCGCAGCTAGTGCAGCACGTGATCCAACAGCAGCCTCGGGTTTCCGTTCGCCGTGTTGCAGCTGCGGTCCAAATGACGCCAACGTCCACGTATCGTCTCATGCGCCAGAGTTTACACCTCTATCCATACAAAACTCAAACGCGGCAACCCCTCAGCGCCGCTACCATTGCTGCACGAGAGACATTCGCTAACGATATAGTGCACAGGATTGATGACGGCGATATGCATGTGGGCAGCATTTGGTTTACTGACGAAGCTTATTTTTACCTGGACGGCTTCGTCAATAAACAGAACTGGCGAATATGGGGAACCGAAAAGCCCCATGTTGCAGTCCCATCATCCCTGCATCTTCAAAAAGTACTGGTTTGGGCCGCCATTTCTTCCAAAGGAATCATTGGCCCATTTTTCAGATCCGAAACGATTACTGCATCACGCTATCTGGACATTCTTCGTGAATTTGTGGTGGTACAAACTGCCTTAGACGACACTGCGAACACCTCGTGGTTTATGCAAGATGGTGCCCGGCCACATCGCACGGCCGACGTCTTTAATTTCCTGAATGAATATTTCGATGATCGTGTGATTGCTTTGGGCTATCCGAAACATACAGGAGGCGGCGTGGATTGGCCTCCGTATTCGCCAGACATGAACCCCTGTGACTTCTTTCTGTGGGGACACTTGAAAGACCAGGTGTACCGCCAGAATCCAGAAACAATTGAACAGCTGAAGCAGTACATCTCATCTGCATGTGAAGTCATTCCGCCAGACACGTTGTCAAAGGTTTCGGGTAATTTCATTCAGATACTATGCCATATTATTGCTACGCATGGTGGATATGTGGAAAATATCGTACTATAGAGTTTCCCAGACCGCAGCGCCATCTGTTGTTGACAATTGTAACTACTGTAATTTCGAAAGTTTGTCTGCCTGAAAATGTACTGTTGTCCCAAGCATATTGCAACAAACGGTGTATTTCTATCGCTGCTCGTTTAGTTTGTATTGCCGTTTCAAATATACCGGTCATTTTTGAAACACCCTGTAGAATGTACTACAATGAAGTGCACAAATACCACTCAAATTTTCTCAGCATTATCTATTATTCAACAAAATTAAAATAAATCAATTGAAAATAAAGTACACCAGCTTGAAGATGACTTACAGTCTTGGAACAGCACAGTGTGCATTACAGAGCACTGGTGCAGAGAAAATGAAATACAGTGTGTTGTGATATCATTATCTGGATATGCAAGTTGCTACTTTAGAATGGGGGAATGGGGGAGCAAGTACTTGTATCAGAGGTTACACACATGACAAAGCTAGATAAGATCTAACCACAATTAGAGTAAATAAACATCTGAATTGGCAGCCACTGAACCAACAAAGCTACACCATCATAGGAAGTTATTTACTCTGGGTGTGTATTGCTCAGCTAGCAGTAATGTGGACACTTTCTTTAACAAATTAACTGAGGTCCTGAAAAAGTCCCAGTCACCAAAACTAACATCATAATATGTGGAGACATGAATATTAACATAGCTGTTGAGCGTGGAATTAGAAATAATTTCTTAAATATTTTGGGCACTTTAGGTGTGGCACAAGTGGAAAATATTGCCATTAGGGTATCAAAGAGTCCAGCGTCATCCTTAGGCCACATGCTTACAGATATCGGCACCTAAAATTGTAAAATACTTGTTAGAGATCTTGGCCTTTTTGTAGATCTGCAAAACTGCAGGTCTATAAAAGGAACTTCTCAGAATGGAAAATACATATTTTTTTCTAGGGCATTGACAAATCAAATCTGGGATAAAGTTTATATGGAACACAATACAGATTCTATGATCTCTAAACTCTGCACAATGTTTAAAATAATTTTTTAGGGGACATTTCCAAAAGTAGCCACTTCTGCAGCAGCATCCACGGAAAATAGATGGATGACCGCAAGTATCAGAAAGTCCTTCCAGTCCTTATATTTCCCAGTTCTTCATAAAAGATTAACAATAATTTGCAGTTCCTAGATTATTATCAGAGGTATTAAAATTTACAAGATGGTACTACTTGCTGCAAAAAAGTCATTCAAAAACAAATAAATATATAATGCTGGAAATGAAAGTTTAGTAGCATGGGATCTCAAAAACAAGAAACTGCAAAAGGCAAGAAAGTATAATAACATGCAAATCGAAGAAGGGGACAGAATAATACAAAATCCTCAAGAACTGGCAAATTTTGTAAATGGCTATTTCTCTGTTATTGTGGAGAAGTTGGCAACAAAATATTCTCAAAATATATGTATTATGCACAATGATGTTTCCCACAATGTAGTTTGAAGTCAGGAAAACACCACAGAAATTAAAAAATAAGAAATCAGCAGGTTTATGTGAGGCTCCTGTTTCTGTTCTAGAGGCATGCATAGAGTGCATACAAGCCCTATTAACAAACATAATAAACCAGTCCTTCAGTTCAAGTGAATCTAAAACGTATGAGCTGCGTCATTACCAAGGAAAAGTAGTGCGAAGAGTTTGAAAACTACTGACCAGTTTCACTGCTGCCTGCATTCTCAAAAATAATGGAATCAATCATGAAGGAAAGACTAATAAGTTATACAAGTTGCACAATATTTTTAACTTGGCACAATTTGGTTTCTGAAGTGGGAAAAGTACAATATTGGCCATTACAGAGCTCACAAAAGTAGTACTTGAAGCTCTTCACGAGGATGGCTGTGTTAGTCATATTTGTAGACTTGTCCAATATATTTAACATTGCTGACTAAAAAATTCAAAAGCAAGAAGTGGTGCCAATCTTATTTGGAAAATAGGGTGCAACAGTAGAGATAGTTTACACATTTGTTGATGGTAAAATTTTAGTAAAAGGATTGTCAGGTGAGAAACATACATACTATCTGATCAATAGTATCCAGACACAAATATAAAGATGAGGTGTGTCCACATTTTGTCTCTTTAATGGCTTGAACTCTGCTGGGGACATATTCAATGACGTGTCCGAATGTCTGTGGAGAAATGGTAACCCATTCTTCCACAAGAGCTGAAACCAGCGACAGTAGTGATGATGAAACTTCCTGGCAGATTAAAACTGTGTGCCGGACCGAGACTCGAAGTGCAAGTGCACTTGCCCGCGAAAGGCAAAGGTCCCGAGTTCGAGTCTCGGTCCGGCACACAGTTTTAATCGGCCAGGAAGTTTCATATCAGCGCACACTCCGCTGCAGAGTGAAAATCTCATTCTGGAGTAGTGATGACATTGGGGTCTGGAGCAAAGTAGACAACAACTCATCCCAAAAGTGTTCCACTGAATTCAGTTGGGACTCTGATAAGGCTAACCAGTCCATCACAAAAATGTTACTGCCCAAAAGTCATTGCCTCACAGATGCTGTTTTATGATAGGGCACAGTGTCATGCTGGTACAATCAATCATAGCCCACAAAATGTGCCTCTGTTGAGTAGTACACAATGCTGTCAAAGGTATTCCTACCCTTCCACATTTAGTGCTTTCTCAAGTGCAGTAAGGGGAGCATGCCCTAACCACAAAAAACACCTTTACATATTTGCCCAACCCAAGCCTGTCCACGAGATTGACAAAGGGTATAAACATCCACTCTTTACACCACCTCAAGCGCCGTTAAGCTTACCAATGAAATGTGTGGTTTAAGAGGATCTATGCGACCACTGTACCCCATTCTTTTTAACTCCCCATGCACAGTCACTGTGGTAGCTGAACCGCTTGTAGCCCTTGGAAACTTGCAACTGATTTCCTCTGCTGATTTCATGCAATTTTTACAACCACCGTTAACAAAGTTCAACGGTCCTACTCTGTCAGTACATAAGGTCTACCTGGTCTTGTTATATAGACAATTCTCTTTGCTTATAACAGCAAATCAAAATCAGTGATGAAACACCAGAATTCCTATTAGAAGAAGCAAATGAAACTCTCAAAGATGTTTACAATTGGACAGTATGTAGGCGTAATAGATTAAAACTGAACACGAGGAAAACAAACAGTTCACACTTCAGCATAAAGAGGGAACATAAATGTTGAATTAAAAGTAAATGATAAATCTGTAGATCGTGTAACAAGCACACAGTTTCTGCAGATGAACATTGTCAATTAACATGGAATGGACACTAAGATGCTGGCAAAAAGACTGCCATCAGCATGTCTTGCAGTTGTTAAGACACCAATCTTATATTCGGGAATGGGGCTTGTTCTGTGCGGCCATCCTGATTAAGGTTTTCATAATTTTCCTAAATAACTTTAGAAAAATGCTGAGATGGTTCCTTCAGAAATGCCGTGGCCCACCACCTCTCCTACCCTCATAAAGTATACTTTTATATTCTGTGTGTGTGTATATTTTTTGAGGTATTAATTTTAATTGTATTATAATCACAAATCCTTTATCATTGTGAAATGATTCCTGTATAAATGAGTACAAGAAACAGAAATTGTGCACACAGGATCAGGTAACAGAGCATGGTCCAGCACCTGCTTGTCACTGTACAACTCTTTTCTGTCCAATGGTTCTACATATGCAACACCGTTGCAGCAGCACCTCGTGTGGGAGCCAAAATAATATCATATGGCAACCCATTACCCAAATACCAAAATTCAGCCATCTTTGCAGCTTTCGTGTTGTTGAGGAACACTGGTAGCAGTTTTTGTGGTTGCAATTTTACTACTTTCCTTAGATTGAGCTTGGCATACCACTGACATTTCTGGTCATGCAAGAGAAGGCACTGAGATCTCCTCACATGTTTTTGGTACACTGTTCTACACATACTCCAAATTTTACTTCATGTGCCTTTTCTTTCTAGGTACTAAAATTATTGCATACATTACAATATTTGTATGTTTTTATTCCGTACTGCATTATGGCTTACTTTGTGGATGACGTCCACAGCAGTAACATGTATAAAAAGAACGGTACTTACTTTGTCTAATTTTTCTTGTAGATCACGTATAACAGAAGACTGCTGTTTTGCTGTGGCTTCTGCCTGCACTGCCTGTTGTTTTGATATTTGTTCTGCTCGTTGTAGATCAGTTTTGTACTGCAATATAGACTTTTCGAGTGCCTCCAACTGAACAACATATACCTCATGGGATCTGTCTGCTTGTAATCGCTGATTCTCACTTTCTAATCTAATAAGAAATGTAAAAATAAGCTAAATGATTACATTTATTTATTCATAGAACAGCTGCAAATGTTTAAAAACTAAGAGAGGAAGGAAAAAAAAAATCACCCTTATTCCATCAATTGACACAAATTACAACTACACATATATAAAGTTAGATGAAGTTTACAAGAATTATACATACCCCTTTCTGAGGCTAAATGAAATATTTATATGTGTCTTCTGAGCCTCTCTCAGCATATTTGACACTTCTGTTTTTGATCTACACAAAATTGTAGCTAGTCATGAATTTAATTACATTACACCCAGTCAAAAAATTACACTAACAACTTTTTTTATTTATTGAGATTTTCCTCTATACAAAGATTTTTCTCCAACATAACAAATACCTGAAATTATTACATATTTCACAAAGATCTTCATTTATCTCCTCAGGATGTCCCTCCACGTGTTTCAATCTTGTGTATCTTCTTCCTCTGTGCCAAGTCTTCTCAGTGTTAATTGTACGTTTTGAAGCCAGGTGGTTATAGGACGTCCTCTCCTCTTCTTCCCTTCTGGTTCCCATTCCAGGATCATTTTCAGAATTCTGGCTTCCTCCATTCTCCTTACATGGCTGTACCATTGTAACTTCCTTTTATCCATCACATCATGTATTCTTTCTCTTACTTCCATTCTTTTTACTATTACATCATTTCTTACTTTCTCTTTTCTAGAAATTCTTGCCAATCTTCTAAAGAAGTCCGTTTCTACTGCTTGCAGTTTTCTTAGGTGTTTCAGATTTGTAATCTAAGTCTCCACTCCACACATAACTATGACCTCTAGTATTAATTTATATGTGATTTTTTTGGTTCGGTTTATTATATTTCTGCTTCATAAGATTGAGTAGGGCATCCCAATGACCTTCCTTCCACTGCTAATTCTTTTATTAATTTCTACCTCTGATTTTCCCTGCAACTCTAAAATGGATCCCCAGAAAGTATTCACCTACTTAATTTTCTTTCCCTCTATGTATGAGTCATCTGGATCATTAGTGAGATATTCTGTTTTCTGGTAATTAATCTTCAATCCCCAGTTTCTGTATTCCATTGCTGATTGGTTACACATATAATTTGCATCCTCCCCATCTTGTGCTATAATTATTTGATCATCAGCAAATAGCAGTTGATGTAAATAAATGCCATCTTTCATTTCTAGTCCCAACCTATTGCATTTATGAGACCATATCTTAAGACTGATATCTATATAGATTTTAAATAATGTTGGTGACATGGAGCAGCCTCATAACAGACACTTGTTTGTTCTACATTTCTGTGAAAGTGTACTACCAGTTTTCATTTGATTTATGTTATCTTTATATATTTCTTTTATTACTTTAAAGGACCCTTTATGTTTGTCAAATGTAATGCTCTCCAAAATAGTTTTCTTGGGACTGTATCATATGCTTTTACTAAATCTATGACAATTAATCCTGATCTTTTTTTTTTATTTTTCTCTCTGTTTCCCTAAGCTCTTTTGTAATGTGACAATATGGTCTACGCATGATCTACCAGCTGTGAAGTCACATTGTTCTTCCTGGATTTTAAAATTTATTTCCAGCTTCTTTTTTAATTATTTTCCCAAAAATTCTCATTAATGTGTTTATAACACAAATTCCTCTGTAGTTCGAGCAACTTCTGCAATCCCCTTTCTTAAATATAGTATTAATATAGCCCAGCTTTACTTCCTTGGGTATTGAATCTCCATGTGACATTGTGTTGAACAACTGTGTTATTAGTTTCATGATTTTGTCACCACCATATTTTAAGAGCTCCATATTGATACTGCCTGGTAAAGGCGATTTACCATTCTTCACTTTTCTTAATACCTTACTCACCTCGGTTTCTAAAACTTTGATGTCCTGCCCTTCCTGCTCCTTTTCTTCCACTGTTCCTAGGCATACTCTTCTCTACCCTCATTCAATAATTTCCAGAAATATTCTTCCCATTCTTTTGGTGTTATCAGCTGAAGATTGGTTTTGCCTTTTGTCTCTCATCGAAGTCCTTTTAATATTGACCACACTTGCTTCGCTCTCCCAAATCCCAGTTTGCTACTGACACTGGCACATATCCTTTTCCATACTTCATTCTTTGCTATCCTTTTATCACTTCATCCTTCTTTTCCTTGTAAATGGTTTTGTTACTTCCAATTTATCATTCAGCCACCAGTTGAATGTGTTTCTCTTTTCTTCAACTGCCACTTCTATCTCCTCCGACCACCATTCTGCTGTACGGCTGTGATTGTTTTCCCTTACGCCCAACACCTCTACTCACGGATTTAATTGCATCACAAGCAGTCAAAAAATTACACTAACAATAAAAGGAATAGAACACAAAACTATCATAGCCAAGATAGACTCAACATCCTCAGTAGAACAAATTTATATGGTTACTAGTTGCATGGGTAGAGATGAGATTGAAATAATGTACGATGACATATTTATTTATTTACTTATTTAGACTGATCAGATTAGGGCCATCAGGCCCTCTCTTACATCAGACCAGTGGTCCACACATGCAGCATTTCACACATCAGAGTTACATCATGACAATAGTTTTAATAAGAAAATTAGATTACTCTAGTGACAATATGAATAAAGACTAAAGACTAAGACCTAATAAAGTAAATGCTGGCAGTATTTTTACAACAGGTGCTATACATACAGATTATGATAAAAGCAATAATAATAACAGTGAAAAAAATCAAATAATAATGATGACCATGAGAAAAATTGGCAATAGTAATGAAGATTTGTGCTGATGTACATTGATATCTTGGTGTGTAAAGTAGATGTTTACTGGTATAGCGAGTTTTGGGGAAGGGAGATTTAAGGAGGGGGGAAAGAGGGAAGTAATGAGATGAAGTGCATACATGTACAGAGGAAGGTATTACTGTTGCTTAGGTAGATACGTCATTAACTGTTTTTTGAAGCTGGACATGTTTTTAAGTTCTCTAACATAACGAGGGAGGATATAATTCTGATCGTTAATGGATAAGAAAATTCAGCTACGATCGGAGACTGGAATTCAATAGTAGGAGAAGTAACAATAGTAGGAGAACATGTACTGGAGGAAAGAAATGAAAGGGGAAGCCACCTACAGAATGCAACTATCAGCTGAATTAAATCGAGCACTGCTGAGTGAATTAGTTTAGCAAATGAGACCCTGAAAATAGTTGGGTCTAGATGCGTTTTACTATTTCGGAAGCAACAATAACAGATGATGTCCCAAGTAGAGAGGATATAAAATACAGACTGGCAATAATAAGAAGTCTATTTTCTAACAATGAATATAAATGGAAGAGTTAGGATCTCTTTTCTGAAGATATTTGTGTGGAGCATAGCCTATCCTTGTATGAAGTGAAATTTTAATGATAAACAGTTCAGTCAAGAGCAGAATAAAAGCTCTTGAAGTTTGGGGCTATAAAGGAATTCTGAAGATTTGATGGGTAGATCAGGCATCTAATGAGATGAGAAGATACTGGATCAAATCAGGGAGGACAGAAATTTATGGCACAACTACTTCTGAGGCATCAACGACTCATCAATCTGGTAACAGAAGGAAGTGCGCGACGTATATATGGTATATGGAGACCAACACTTGACTCCATTAAACAATTTCAAATGAATGTAGATTGCAGTAGTTATGCAGAGATGAAGATGCTTGCAATGGATTGATTAGCATGGAATACTGCATCAAAGAGTTCTTTGTGAGTCACTTAGTTTGTTGAGATGCTGACCGAAGACAACAACAACAACAACAACAACAACCACCAGAGATAAAATTATAATACTAATAACAGCAAATAAAAAACATTATCTAGTAAGATGTAACAGAGTAAGCTGGGGAAAAATAAATCTCACAACCAGACACTAAGGAATGCCAACATTACATGTATCAGCTTTGACCATGAGGAATCATAGCTTTTACTTATACATTAGGAACTACTGCTACTGCTACTGCTGCTGCTGCCATTATCCTGCACAGACCAAAGAAATGCCCTGTAGAACTAACTATTTTATCACAGAGCATCTGATTATTACAAAAGGTATATAGTTTATCTAGATTCAAAAACTGACTCTACATTAGCTGTAAAGCATGAGCAATGATCACTGTAAATAAGTCACTATCCTTGTTATACACTTGTTGCTCTAGAATAAATAGAGAGATGGTCATGTAAGTTTGTTTAGTTAGTTGGTTATGTGTTCCATCGATCAATCGCACGGTACAGTAACCGTTATGATGTGAAACGTGTCAAGTGGACAAGAAATGCACATATGAGACTAGATATATATATATTTTACAATACAGTGTTATTTCTATTATTTACCCCATTCCCTTAAATGGCACAACATGCATATATTACATTCATAGATTTCTTTATTCCTATTCAAGAATTTGTCCATGGTATAGGAGGAGTTGTCAAGGAGATATGATTTCAATTTATTTTTGAAGCAATTACTGCTGTCATCACATATTTAATTTCATCTGGTAATCTGTCAAAAAATTTTTATAGCAGCATATTTTACCCCTTTCTGTGCCAAAGACAGATTGAGTAAAGGATAGTGTAAGTCTTCTTTTTTCTGGTATTATAATCACGAATGTCACTGTTGTTTTCAAACTGGTCCATGTTGTTAAGAACAAATTTCATTAGTGAGTAAATGTACTGTGAGGCTGTTGTAAGAATTCCCAATCTTTTCAAAAGATGCCTACAAGATGTGCGACTATGAACCCCACACATTATTCTAACCATTTTCTTTTGAGCAGTGAATACTTTTGTCTAAGGGTTCAGTTATCCCAAAAAATTATTCCGTATGACATCGGAGAGTAACTAATTAGTTACAGACAATAAACTGCATCTACTTAATATTACAAAAAATGTTGCATCCTTTTTCAAGGTAGCATTTTTCTGGTAATTTCACTGTAACACATTTAACTTGAATACACAAATACTTTCTGACAGTTTAACGGCAGGAAATAATCAATACGAGAAGTTGCCTCATTTTGCCTTTGATAACTTCGATTGTTTTATACTCTCTTGTAGGTGTGCATTTGTGATGACTAGTAAACAGGATGTGTCTAACAAAAATTAAAAAGAAGAATTTATATGAAAGACTGCTTCGAAATTTTGGAGATGAATCAAAGTCAGGAGCTATTTCACTGTATGATATTAAGGTTGCTAAAAATGTTCCATTTAACAGAGTTCAGGGCATACAGACACAAGGACATTCTTCCTTGGATGTGTCCATGAAAGATCAAGAAAAGATAAACTACAGTAATGTCAGCTCCTCCCCACTGCAGAACTGATAGAAATACCGTATATCAAGTAAAATTCTCGGAGATAATGACTGTAAACATTTTTTTCTGAAAGTGACAGGTACAGGAAATAAAATGTTTTTATTGTACGTATATGAGCTGACATTACTTACCTTGATATTTCCGCTTTTAAATTTGTTATAGTTTCACTTAGATGTGTTACTACATTAGAATGGGCCACATCAACACGTTTTGGTAGTTCTTTCTCTCCTTCAGAACTATCACAATTCACTCCATTAGCACCAGTTAAACATTTTCCTACAAGAACTTTCGCAGTCACTCCGTCATTTGAAAACTGTTCACTTTCTTGTTGAATACACACATTATTGTTGTCGTAAACAATGTGTGGAGACGCAACGCAGTCACACTCCTGCGACATTTCATTATTTTCAGCATTAACATTAGTACTAAAAAAGTGTCTGCTTTCGGGTGATGGACTTAACCTTTCTAATTTTTCTGAGTCGGCATCACTAACATTACACTTGTTATTCGAATTCAGCGGAGTAATGTTTGCTGATGGATTTACGGATAGGTCAGCTTTTAGCTCTTCATTCTTTTGGTCTTCATACGACGCCAATGTGATGAATTCTGGTGAAGAGTTAGAAGTACTGTTCGGGTTATCCGTTTCACTTTGATCGTGCTGAGAGTTATTACTCCAATTTAATGCAACCATTTCTGGTGACGAATTACCTGAAATGTCTGACTGTTCTTTACAATTTTCTGAATTAGCATGTAATGTCATTATTTCATTGTATTCATTATTTTCTTCACGACAGTGAGACATGTTTCATTTCAGCTAAAAACTAATATTGTAGGCAGCTTACATGCTGTACACTCGTAGGATAACATTACTAGAAATATTTTAAATCCATTAAGCACTTCGGCAAACGCTAATTACTTGTCTTTCTGTTGCTCTATTGTGATGTCAATACGCTACCATTACGAATTACATAATAACCTCCGACCAACGATGGGCACAGTAGTTTGCCACATCAACACACTACATCTACCTTTTGTGAGAGAAGAAACTTTCATTTTTTTGTCCTAAACTGTAACATAAACATAACCTATATACTAAGTTTTGACAGCCAGAGATGCAGTTCATTGACTGCCACCCTGATGACGTCTACGGTGTTTAGTCGACATCTGTCGATAGTCTACAGCTCCCACCAGCGTTTTCTTTTTATGTAGCTCTTTGACACTCATGGCGGATTAAAAAAACAACGTAAAACATAACTTAAGCAACGAGGTTTAGATTATGGAACTGGAAAACAAACTAAACAGTTAAAATACTATTTTTCATCACCACTTGCGAATCAACCGAAAAGTGCGGTACGGGTCGTTGGCGTTGCCTCGTGGCTGTGTTGTGTTACTAGACGCCGGAATGTCGAGCAGTGTAAGCATGAAAATACTGTTCCCGTGGGGAAGAAAATGGAAACCTTACCAATGCGAATTGTCCTTGGGTTACGTGATGACGATATTCTGTGTCTTCTGCGAGAAAATTATTCTTGCAGCAGGTCAGGCCAACGTGCTGTCGGTCCAGGCCACGGACGAGCCGGTTGCAGGATTGTTCCGCCTTCTCATAGAATCTGTCCTGTAAGAGCGGAATGTCTGTGTTCTTGTGTAGCAGGGGAGTCGAGTATTCTCTCAGAAGACATAGCGCAGTCTACAGGGCTCGTTTCTGGAGCTTTTGTACCGCTGAGAATAAGGGGCTTTTTCCCCACACAACAGCTGCATATACCAACACTGGTCGCACCAGTGTTAGGTACAGCGTGATGTCGTGTTGCAGCAGCAGTGTCGACTGTGGGTTCAGCAGAGGGTAGAGAACGTGAAGGCGCCCTATGGCTCTGCTTCTGACGTAACAGATATGAGGCGCCCAGGAGAGTCGATGGTTTAGGGTAACACCTAGGTACTTCACCATCTTGCTCCATAGGACAGGTGCTCCCAATATTCCGATGGGCGGAATACCTGGCGGCAGCATTCTTCGCGTCAAGATCGCTGCCTGGCTCTTCACTGCGCTGAATTTCAGCCACCATTTCGATGACCATGAACCCAATGCGTTGCACCCGAGTTGGCGATGGTGTTGCAATGTGTTCGCATTCATGCTGCGTGTGTACAGCGCTGTGTCATAGGCGTGAAGTGACAATTCGACACGTGCCACCGGTGGTATGTCGGCAGTGTACAGTGAGTACAGCAAGGTGCCGAGCACCGACCCCTGTGGCTCCCGAGCACATATCTGTCGGTCTGTGGACGTACCATCGTCTGCTCTGACGTGGAACATTTGCTCCACTACGTAGGATCTGAGGAGGACTGCTTGCGTCGCGGTATCCCGAGTACAAAATAGTTTGTACACGAGACTGTTGTGCCAGATGCAATCGAAGGCTCTGGACATATCGAGGAACACAGCTCAAAGTATTCTCTTGTTTTCAGTGCTCTCACCGCTGGCTCTACCAGTCTCAGCAGCTGGTGAGGGGTTGAGTGGCCGCTAAGAAAACCAAATTGCTTACCTGGAATTACACTCTCTTGGCTGATGTGTTCCATCAGCCTTTTCACATACAGCCTCTCGAAAACTTTCGAGACAGATGGGAGCAGACTAATAGGTCGGTAGCTGGCACAGTCTGACATAAGAGTCGCGACATTTCGCCTCGATTTTGTTGCCTACCGCGCCAGCAGCGCGCCAAGCGGCCAGTAACTTAAACTGTGAGTTCGGCGCGATCGTGAAAGCGAATAGTGGTTCTTCGTTTTGATTTCTACAATGGTTTTTACAAGCGGGACAGTTTGTAGCACAATAAATTGCAGCAACAACAGGAAGAAGACACCACAGCTGTCTTTTTTGGGTTTCCTAAGGATCCTGAGAGGTATATACCATCATGTTACTAAACTGTATCGTGTAATGACACATTCCGACGCAGAGACATACACTACCTTAAAGGCTGCGCCAAAGATTAAATTGTGAGGCATGTAGATTATAATCTTTGTAATTTTCACGTTGGATTCTCTTTTGTTTCATACTCCAAGGAGCTAAGGGACACTTTCGATTGTTGCCTCGTGGAGGATGGACGTAATTTTTGGTGTGTGCGGAAAGGTAGCCATATTGGTAGTAATTATGGTTTGTGCGACGAGCAGAGCAAGTCTTATTGTCTTGCGAATAAAAAAAATAGTGAGAAATATCGAAGTGTTACGAAAATTATTTAAAGCAACGTAGCATTGTATTCCTTGGTTTCCACTGTCTTCGTGAAGTGAACCGATGCCGACTATGGAAGATACACACGGTCAACAAAGAGAAGAACATCGATGGCAACTAATGAATTAATATTGTCGCAGAAGGACTAATTCTACGCCTAAGGCGAGAACTCTGATTAAATGAACAATGACATAGTATTCAAAATGTAATTAATCGGAATGGTAAATTATATTACAGGCATATTTCACGCAGCACTGTATTTGTCCGCATTCAAGCCGGTCAATACAATTCCTTAAAAATGCCTTTCAAAAATTCTAAAGTTACAATTCCATATCCATAATTTTTCCTCATAAAAAAAACCAATAAATTCAAATGTTTTTTATTTATTTCGCCACAATTGTCAGGATTCACTTGCAAACTATATGTGTATTAATGATTAATGTTTCGTTTTAGGAGCAGACGAGAAAACCTTTTGAAAAAAGACCCAGTTTACTTCTATAATAATATTAGGTTTTGTTCGCTACATTTCGAACAAAACCAGTTCATGAATGAGGACAATAATAAACTCGTGTGGAATGCAGTACCCACACTCTTTGACATCCCCAATAAGCCGCCTCAACTGACGGTGAAGTGGAAACTGACACAAAGATTCGACAATCCATCAAAAGCTGTAAAACAGTCCTATGACACAGAAGCAGCCAGTTCAGCTCTCCATGTATCAGTTCGAGATTCGAGTGAATCGTCAACACAGACATGCTTTGATGATGAAGTGGTTAGATTAAGTGCAGTTATCCGTGTCTTACAAAAGTGTAATGTTTGGTATGTATTTCATTCACTTCTGTTATTAGTCACTTAATTTTCCTTGTTTCCATCGTATGATGACATTATTTTGTTAGCACCTTGTTCACTGACAGATTGATGGAAATTATTCAAGTATTTGGCTTTGCGTGAAATGTAATGTAATTAGCTCATTATGTTTTCAACATATTTCATCCACTATTTGGCAGTTGCTTGTCCCACTTAGAATAATATAAAGATGAATGTCGTAGTTGTGGCAACAGGCGACAATGACAAACACAGCAGGCCTGCCGAACGATAAATGAGCTGTCGATCGCTTTTGCATGTAGAGATACATGTCTGTGCTTCTTACGTGTGAATCTGTGTGTTTATATTATTTTGATATCAACGAGGTTAGCTGCAATTCTATCCAACGTCACAAGTGATCATCACGAATGTGTTGCAGCTAGCCACTCGATTAATGATTTTTGCTCATACTTGCGCTTATTTTAGAATCATTTTTAGAAATATATATGCCTTCTGATACTACAAACACCCTTGGAGGCAAGAAAACAATTCAAATATTTCGTAAATTACGTAGGAAATTGATGCAAAACAAACATTATGCTTACGACGCGTCTGATGTTCACCTTACTCTCCGCTTGGAGCGCTAGTGTCGCTTCATCTGTCAAAGGGTAACAACATTTACAGCAGTGTGTGTCGCGACTGTTATGTTATACTGTGGTAGCTGGTGACCTGACATGGATCTTTGCCAGGCTTCGGGATTTCCACAACTTCAGTGTGTTTCCACGTTGCCGGGTAGCTGCTTGTGTGAAGAATCTCGTTGAACACGCCAGCTAAATGCTGGTGTGCTCCTGATGGGAGGTTCTTCAGCAGTTGATTGTTTGTTCCATCGTTGCCTACTACCTTCCTGGTGTTCAGGGAACGAGGTTCAAATGGATCGTGTTTGGAGAGCGCATTTTAAAGCAGTCTCTAGTGTACATGTTTCGAAGCTGCTTTTGAGTCAGTGAGTGGACTGGTACAGTGTTGTTTGTCATGTGTTTTATATTACTTGTCTCCTTCGTACTGAAATTGTGTTTTTGGTTCTTTGTTAGTGAGTTTGGCTACTTTGCCGGTAGTCATTGGAATTGTTATTCAAGCATTTTGTTAATGGTTGCAGGTTTAATTTTTGACTTGCATTTGTTATTAGTCATGGACATGACGAGGCAAGTCCCTAGTAGGTCGTTCCATGGTGAAGTGGGTGATTATATGGCAACAACGCTGAAATTCCTTCAGTTGTATGGCCTGCAGGCGGAGAATGTAATTTTGTGGCCGATTTATAACTTTCGAACGAAAGACGAAAATGTGACAGTTTTTGGCAATCTGTTCATAGGAGTTCCTGAGAAGTGTAAGTTGGGCAGTCATGATTTTTTTGTCAACTTATTATTGTTTTCGTTTTAATTTTAAGTATGTGTGTGTGTGTGTGTGTGTGTGTGTGTGTGTGTGTGTGTGTGTGTGTGTGTGTGCACGCACTTTGGCTAATTTTGGTTTATTGTAAGAAGTTTGGCAAGGTGAATTGGTCATGCCACTATAGCAGAAACTTAGTCACATGACTAGGTGCAACCACACTCCAATTAAAGCAGCACACTTTGTTACTTCACAGTGCAAGCTTGGTTGCTTGGATGGTGAGCACAGAAAATCTCTTCACTGCCAGATGGTACGACTTGTGGTTAACGTGATTAAACTTGTTGACGATGAGAAAGAGTTTGGATTTATTGTTCTACCAGGGAAGGTGATGGACATGGAGTCCGGCAGAGTAGAATTCAAGTTTCTATTCCAAAGAAGAAGAAGTGAGATGCTCACAATAAGTATTCCATTGACGATATGGATAAATGTTTTATAAGGCAGTAATTTCCACACTGTTATAAAAAATATAAATATATATCAACTTTGCAAAAACTAAGCAGTCTTTGTTGCACAGAATTGAATTTCAAGGCTGGCAAGGAAACTCAGAAAAATTGTTCTGTCTATTGGATTTGGCTTTAAGAGATAGCAAAATAAACATTCTGTTACATGTGAACAAGACAACAGAGTTGGAAAAGGGCACAGAACTGAATTTCAAGGCTGGCAAGGAAACTCAGAAAAATTGTTCTGTCTATTGGATTTGGCTTTAAGAGGTACCAAAATAAACATTCTGTTACATGTGAACAAGACAACAGAGTTGGAAAAGGGCACAGTACATTAGGTTTTCACAGAAGAATGAGACATCAGAATCAAAGCAGCCAATGATTTACTTAGAAGAAACATTGATTTGCACTCTTTACATCATAAATAAATGTTGACAAAGTGACTGTGCATGGAGTCTTGTCAAACAAAAGTGCCAGTCAGCATTTAATTGTGACACATACAAATGCTGACATGGTTTAACTCCAGTTGCACTTCTCGCATTTGAATCAAAAACCATAACATCAGACAAGTACTCGGAAATGGGCTGTAAAACTTTTCAAAAATATACACCATTTCAGTTTATGCCAGGCTTACCTGCAAGAAGTATTACCACTTTTGACAGTGCCCCACATCACAATAAGCAGAAGCATAAAACCCATCTGCTAGTCCTTTAAAGAGTGAAATACAATTCTGGCTGGCAAATAACAACATATATTATGAGCCAGATCTATGCAAAGCCGAACTTTTGGTATTAGTTAAGGAGGACCAACTTTCTCCTGTTTGTTACAAAGACAAAATTTTACAAGAAAATATATTTGTACTCCTCCAACGCCTGCCACACCATTCAGACCTAAATCCCATAGCACTGATTGGAATTACAGCAAAAAATAAAATCCATTGTCTGAATATGTCAAGCACCTTGCTGTCAGAGCCAGAAAAAAAATCATGGAAAGGTGAGCGGCCGCCATGTCATCATTATGGAAATTCACCTGTTTGCAGGTGCCCACCAAATGTTAGCAAAATATGTAATATACAGTGATGAGGCTCCTACTTGCCTTTTTTCTCTTACTGGCAAATGCTCTCATTGATAATTACTTACTGGTGTCAAAATATACAGTAACTCACAAGGCGAGTGGGGGGGGGGGGGGGAGGGAGAGAAGGGCTGGGATTAAAGTTTGAAACAATCTATAAAGTGGCTGGCAAAGAAAAAACCTAATATTATGATTAAAATGATGTGACCAAGGATTAGAAATTGAGTAATTACAATTTATTGAATAAAAAAATAATCACTGTCAATTTGATAGAGAATAAAAAAAATTTCAAGGAATATGAAGCAATTCAAACCTTTTGGTTGTCATGAACATATTTCAAAATCCTACGCTATGCCTCAACTCTGGACAAGTATATTAATTAAAATGCTGTGGACACTAGAGCACCACGCGAGATACTTTTTTCATTACTCCCACTGTCTTTACCCACTTGGAGTACTTTTAGCCATTATAAGTGCCCAAAAAGTTTGATTACACCCCATCCCCCCCCCCCCACATACACATGCACACAGATATATAGATATAAATTCAGAGACACTGATATTCTCACTTCACAAAGTAGACTATATCCTAACAACAGATTTACATAATCCATTCATGTTAGACAAGCAACACACAGAAAGCAATGTTTGATTGGGTTAGCAAAACGGATTTTGACAGTGGACATTTCATTTAGATTTCAAAATTAGATTTTTGTCTTCAGCAAATCGTCTCAATTGTAAATTCAGTGATAGACGGATGGTGTGCGACACCACTCCCCTTGTAAGAACACTGGAGTGTACGCCAGCTCTGCTATACTACCCTTTTCTTATTTCTGAGATGTAAACATAATGTGGTGGTGAAATTTCCGAGTAATATGTGTGTTTAATATATGTGTGTGATGGTGTTTTGAGTGAATGCAGAAATTGTTATTAATGGATTTTTTGGTGAATTTGTGGCTTATATTACTAGTTGCAGTTTATAATGAAAAATTAAAATTGGTAGGTATCATGGAGTTTTTTCTAACTATTTTCATCCAGTTAGGATGGTTTTTCAGAATCACGGATTTTGTTCTAGCTGTTTTGGTTAAGTGATATTTTCAATAATTGTCAGTGCAGCAAGTTATAGCTATTCAGCTTGGTAAAGCAGCCATACAGGTGAAGTGAAGTGTTCAATAATTTCTGCAACGAGTTGTGATTTTTTGCTATCATGGAATTTCTTCAAACAATATAGGTCAAGTGATGCTTCTCATACAAGTTTTTGGAATGAGTTGATGTTTTGCTATTGTGGACTTTGTTTTAGCTTATAGGTCAAGTGCAGTTTTTTATTCCAATTTTTTGTAGGTTTATTTGCGTGTTATTAGTGTGTTTTGTGTATGTTGGTATTGTAGAGTTCAGTTTATCTATTTAGATTAACTGAAATTAGCAATATCTGTTTTGTGTAGTTCATTTAATGTTGGTCTATTGGAGTTTTGCATAACTTTTTGTTTATGTGAGTATTTTATGTTAGGAATGTTGTTTATTTTATTTGTCCCACCCAAAACCCCTAATTCCCATAGTTGCCCCATTTGTTTCATGTTCTTCTTCGAATTATTTTGATTGTATTTTGTATAATGTGATTGTTTTTGTCTGTTTGAATCTCCAGTGTGTGATGTCATGGTAGCAATATTGCATAAGAGTGAAATGGCAGTGTCCATCACCTTGATTATGTCATATATCAAAACTGATGATCAGAATCTGATGCTTCAGTATTTCTATGTTTCTAATTATTTGTAGTTTGGATTCCTATGATGAATTCGTTAATTTCATTATTGAGAATAAAATTTAGTAAATATTCTTAAATCATGTTTCCACAGGCAACAAACTTGTATATGCAACCCCCCTCCCAACCTACCCCTACAAAAGCAGTGAAAACTCACATATGCATCCCCCACCACTGTAGCTGCCATGACTGTCAGTAAAGTTAAAAGCCATTTAATGTAATGGCACCAGGCACCTTCATTACTGCTCAAGAGCTTCAGCTGCTGTTACTGGGTGGATCTGCTTGTCAGCTCACTACTTTGTATCTATGGGCTAATGATAAAATGCTAAAGAAAAGTAATTTATTTATATACAGGGTGTACATAAAGTCTGGAAACACTTTCAGTTATTTATTGCACAAGAATCAAACATTGTACAGATATCATACATATGTCATTCTGAAGAGAAACCCTGAAAGTTTTTTTCATGTATGCTGCCACAGTGTAGTTTGATAATTTGCCGATAGTCTGCGATAGTTGCAAACATGGCGAGTTCAGGGGCAGATCGAGCTTTCTGTGTGTTGGAGTTCAACAAAAGGAAGTGTGCTGCAGTTGTTCAACAGATGTTTAGAACCAAGTATGGTAAGAAGCCACCAACAAGGAAGGCCATTTACCACTGGCAAAAACAAATTCGTTACGATGGGTTGCTTGTGCCTGGCAAAGAGAAGGGTATGTCCCGTGTGTAAGTGAAGTGAATGTGGAGTGCATACGAGAGACATTCATAAGGAGTCCAAAGAAATCAGTGCATCCTGCATCCTGTGAACTCGAAATGGCTCCAATGACAGTGTGGAAAGTCCTGCAACAGAAGTTGTCTATGAAACCATTCAAATTGGAGCTAGTGCAGAAGCTCAATGACGATGACAAAGACAAGCGTTTAGAGTTTTGTTTGCAGTTGCAACAACTGAATGAGGATGGGGATGGCATTGTTGATCGCTTAAATTTTACCGATGAAGCCACTTCTCACACTAATGGGAAAGTGAACAGGCATCTGGGGTACAAAGCATCCACACGAATGCATTGAATTTGAGTGTGATTCCCCGAAGGTAAACGTTCTTTTTATCTTGTCACGTCGAAAACTGTACGGACAATTGTTCTTCACCGAGAGCACTGTCATTGGATATTTGGACATGTTGTAGCAATGGCTGATGCTTCAAATGCAATTGGACAATTTCTTCATCATTCAGCAGGATGGGGCTCCACCCCATTTTCATTGTGAAGTTTGTGGGTACCTGAACACAGACCAGCCACATCAATGGATCGGCTGTGCTACAGAAAAGGACAGCTGTTTCATGAAATGGCCTCCCCGATCACCAGATCTCACTCTGTGTGACTTTCTTCTGTGGGGACACATTAAGGAACTGGTGTATTTACCACCTCTACCACAAGTTGTAGCAGAGCTCCAAGAGAGAAGACGGAAACTGCCACAGTCGATGATGCCATGCTGGGACACATATGCCAAGAATTCGATTACCGTATTGACGTCACTCATGGTCCACATATTGAATGTTCGTAAAAAAAAAAAACTTTCAAAGTTTCTCTTCAAAATACAATATGTGTGACATTTGTACATAAATCTTGTGCAATAAATAATTGAAAGTGTTCCTGGACTTTATGTATGTCCTGTATAATGCATGTCACAATAAGAAAAGTACTTGTCTACTTTCATAGAAAACATGTAATATCTGTGAATGAAAAACTATGGTTGTAGTGTTTATGACATGTCAGGAATAGTTATTCTGTTACTAAAGAAAAACTTGGCTCTATTGTGATTATATGACTTGACACCACCTTAGCTAATCTTGATATTCACAGTGTGTATTTTACGTAAATGTGTACATGGAAGATGTTTCTATGGCGAAAAGGCTGTAAACCAATAAAGAACCAGTAATAATAAATACAACCTCTGTGATGTTCGACAATACTTTGTTAAGCATCTCTGGTTTCAACAACGAGTTTTACTGTTGCTTGTTTTTTAGTGCACACCAGTTCTTTGTAGTTAATGTGGAATCTTCAGATGTGATCAGTCATGAACACTCAGTGTAAGGAAATACTTGAATGAAAGCCAATTAGTGTACTGAATTCCATTGTTGTGTGTTGGATCAATATTGCACAGTAACTGTCAAGTAGGAAATGTTATCCAAGATTGAAGCATTCATGACAATGGAAGTTTATTCGAATCCTGTGGCATTATTTCTTTACTATAGTTCAGTAGTACTGTTCAACAAAGGGTATAATAAACTGTTAGTGCCATCTGAATCAATTAAGCTTAATGAATTTCGTCTGACCTATCATAAAATAATACTGAGTGTGAAATGAGCCATCGTCAACAAGGTGATGAGTAGTTGTCAATGTAGTGAACAATAAAGAGCAACTTCACATCTGGTGATGTGGTTGTTAGATGATGATTCATTGCAACCTTTGGAGACAGCTAATGCACCAGAACTGCAGTAAATGGTGAGTATGCAGCTTCCCAGCATAGTGGCCCCTCGTTTTTCTATAGACAAGGCTGGAAAGGACTGATAATTTGTGAACCATAAACTGTGAATACGTATCAGTTTTAGAAACAGTAGAGGATGTTCTACCTTTAATGCTGAGTGTTGACAGTGAAGATATTGCAATGAGAGTAGGCTATATCATTTTACAGGACAAGTGAACCGTAAATATCCACCATGAAAGCAATTTGGGATCCTTGTTAAATAGCTGTGGCTTAAATTGTGCTAGTAATGATTCTGAGGATCAGTGGAGGCTTCCACACCAATGAAGAAGTAACAATTTTTGAGCACATCAAGGCAATGAATAACGATCATTAACAGCAGACTGCTGATAAACATCAAACTAATGACGTTAAACAGCAATTTTCTGACATAAATCAACAAACTAATGATCTTAAACAGCAAAATAAAAAAAATTGATGAGCTTAAATGAATTAAATCAAGTGGAGGATAAATTCGAAAAGACTGCACAAGAATTCCGAAATCGTTAGAAAAGTCGTGAATGGAGCTCACCAGTATGTTCACAGAAAAACAGGTTGAATCATATAATGAAGTTATGACAGAACGTTCCAACCTCAAGTCAGATGTTGCAGCATTACAGTCTAAGTAAGACGAAGAACGTATGCACAGTAAAACTGCACTCAGTCAGGTGGGAGATAAAAGAACTGTCGATCATTAAAATAGTGGCTGGCATACTGGAGCAATGCAGGGACCTAACTGTCAAATTTGAATGCATGCTGGAACCTGATTTAGACAAACATATAATAGAAGACAAACTCAATACTATGGTACAAGGTAAATGTCATAGTGTGCTGAGTACAATGACAAACATGACTATTGTTACCAGTATTGGTACAAGCAAGTTTGACAAGCCAAACTTTTGTACAGATGTGGATCTTAGCTACTCTTCGATCCTATCTTGAAAACTGAAGACGAATAGTATCAGTCCATGGAACAGCCTCCCAAGAGCAAAAATTGGAGCATGGATTACCCCAGGGATCTGTCATAGTACCTCTCCTGTTCCTTTTCTATGTCAACAATATAGGTTGTATCATACGACATTCCACAATTTGCTGATGATACCACACTCTTTGCCAAGGGGAAAAGGGCTGAACAAGCTCTGTTGGCGGCAGACATACTCTTTGAAAGCATTAAAGAGTGGTTCATCGAAAATAAAATGGAAATGAATCAATAAAAAACACAACAAACGATATGTAGTCTCAGCAACATTAGCTGCCATGATAACATGAAGGCTGTCAAATTATTAAGCTTCATGATAGACAGCAAACTGCCAATGAACAAGCACACAGAGCATGTGCATTCCAAGTTATCTTGTGTTACATGCCTGCTACGAAAACTAAAAGGTATATTAACTGACCAGAACCTATTAATAGTTTCTTATGCACTCTTTCATAGCCATATTAATTATGGTCTGCTGTTATGGGGACACTCTGTAGGTTGTAAGGAGGTGTTAATGCTCCAAAAAAGCTGTCAGGATCATTACATCAAGTAAAAAACAGGAGCACTGCAAACCTATATTTACCAGTTTATGGATAATGACAGTATTCAGCCAATATGTGTTTCTATGCCTCAGCAGTGTAAAGGAAAACCAAGGTGATTTCAAAATGAGACAAGATATTCATAATCACAATACCTGCATCAAGTGAACATTGAAGTACCAAGTTGTCGTCTGACTGGAATGCAAGACAGTTTTCCAGTGGTAGCCTAAAATGTACAATACAGTGGACCGAGAAGTGGAGTCTGCGCCACTAGGACTGTTCAAAAGGATAGCTGCACAGGACTTGAAAGAACACCCATTATATTCTATTGGAGAATTTTTCAGTATTGGCCAAAGTGAATGGGCAAAATAATATTGTCTTAATATGTTATATCTGCCCTTACTGTGAATAGTTTTCTGTATGTTGTATAAAATTGTAACCCAATCTTATATATGTAACCCTGACACAGTCTGTCCAGTCACGACTGGTAAATGATGCAGACCTAGTAGTAATAATAAAGTAATATATTTGGATGAGACTGTCAAAGAAACAGAAAACATAGAGGGTTTTCTACAGCATTATCCATTGTCTGTTCATAAGAGGTTAGCTCTCACAAGATACAACATTAACAATCTATATATGACTGCATATCGAATTGAGGCTCTTGACACCAAAAACGATGGCATGAGAACAATCATTCTGATATAAGAAACAGAGACAATGAAGCACTGTAAAATTAGCATTCCAATGAATGGTATTTCAAAGCACAGTGTAGAATAAATGGTGACCCAATTTCTCTTTGGGATTTGCAGAAAAACAGATTTTAATTTTGGATGTAGCCCACTCTGAAACTGAATATGTGGACGTGGAGTCATCTATAGCAATATAAATTAAGCACATAGACAACAGACATGGCATTATAGAAGACTTACTAAGAGAAGATGAGCAATGTACTAATTATGCTGTTAAACTGATTGTTACAACAGAAGAATGCAGGGTTAATGTTAATATGTAATTGGATTTTGGTTTGGAGATGGGCGCCATAACAGAGTAATTATTTTAAGAGCTCAATTATTATGTAAAGGTGCCTATTTTTCTGGTAAACAGGTTAAGAATTGTAACTGCAGCTTGGAATCGAATAAGTCAATCAGAGAACAAATTGCGTTGAAATATCGAAGAAAGGAGGATTAGGGATAATGTCCTGCTGACATTGAGGGCAATAGAGGTAGTGAAATACTATGTCAGGAGAAGATTTTGAGCAACTACTTTCTGTTCTTCTGTTTTTGAGTGTTGGAATAAAATTTGGTACATGCTGGATGATGGAAAGATTTTGTTGATTAGATTTTACGGAAGGATAAGATTATGTGAGGAATCAGCAAGCAGAGATGAAGATACACTTTAAAGGTATTGTATATAAAGATTTTGAAGGCACTGTGGGTGTGAATTTGTGTTTTATTAGTGACAAAGAAGATACAGGAGTCGCAATTCTGCAATTTAGAGGGAAAGATAATGATGTGAAAACGTGGTCTGACTTGAATGACGTTGCTGCAGATATCCAAACGAATTAAGTAAATTAACAGAACTTACTGAGTATAAAAAGGAAGTGTTAAGAAAGCTATTGTGGTACCAGTACGATTTACTTTCGTCCCAGCCCAAAGTAATGAAAGGATGTGCTTTCAAATAAAAAGTAAAATATCATGAAGCATGTCATATAAAATATTACTGTATGCCACCAGCCAAGAAGCCTTCCATTGAGAAGGAGATACAGAGAGAGCTAGATATGGGAAATCACCAGAAATCAGAGAGTGAGCTCAGCAGTTACATGCACACAGTCATGAAGCCAAACGGAACTGTCAGCACTGTACTGGATGACAGAGCAATCAGCAGGTTCATTCTTCCACAATGGAACCAAGCCGCGACTTTGGAGGAGATATTACAGCGATTTAATGGCATGATTTGTGCAGTTCAGACATCACTGGCACTTAGTGGAAACTTTTATTGCACCATATTTCTTCACAACGATAGAATTTAAGAGAACCAATTTTGAACTGTCCTACATTCTGCCAACTTTATGGGAGCACTTGAACAAGTATTAGGCCAGGGCTACTTAAGTCCATCACTGCCTATCTTGTAGATATTTTGATGGTTCAGCAGCTCGACATCTTATATTGTGTGCTAAGCGCATTTAAAAGATTTGGTGTCAGTATAAACTTGGTAAAATCGGAAAGATGCTTATAAGATTTCTTAGTCATGTGGTTATGCAAATAGTGATTGAACAAGACCCACATAATATGAAGACAATTGAGAACTTCCCTGTAGCTACATATCGGAAATAGTTAAAGGGTTATTTAGGATGCACTGCGTTTCACTGTCACTTGTTTGCTGGAGACAGTCTTTCGTCACTTCAGCTACTGAATTTACTGAAGAAAGAGGCAGTATGGACCTTGGAGAGAAGCAGCAGAAACTTTCTGAAAATATTCATTCCGACCATTATTAGCACCAATTCTACACCAACCACATTTGACACAACAGTTTTACCTAGGTTCAGATGATAACCAGTTTGGGATCAATTGTCATCCATTTCTAATGTATGAAGTCAATTGCCAAAGTGAGCATTGCACGACTGGCTCCACCAGCAAACCATTAACTGCATGAGAAAGAAGACACACCATTACTAAGCAAGAAATGTTGGCCATCGTTTGGAGTTACAACAATTTTCGATTCTATCTGCTTGGAAGAGATGTCATTGTGCACACAGACCACAATGCATTATCAGTTTTAATGACTTGTAAACTAACTCACAACCACTTGGTAAGCTGAGCACTCGTACTTCAACAATACGACTTTGTAACTGAATATCTACCAGGGAAGGAGAATATTATTCATGATGCTCTATCACAGTTACTTGATTGTTTAGGGGTCGATTGTATAAGGCATTTAACCTTAGGTTAAGACAGAAAATGACCTCATGTTAAGCCTAAGCTGGAAATCGGCGTTGTATAAATATTAATCCCAGATTACATTGCTGTGAAATCGGATCATATTTGACTGGCGAAAACTAGCGGTGCAAAATCAGGCTTAGCTGTAACCGTCGGTTTATAGTATAGTGGCGTGACAAGACATCGCTTCTGTTTTTAGCAAATACAAATTGAAAAAATGTTAAGTAAGTATGTAACTGCGCCACTCCCACGCCGCTGATGCTCGAAATAATCTTTTTTTTTTTTTCGATCTGTAAGGTTAAGTTGAAGAAATTCCCAGTACCGTGTGTACATAATGCTTAATCTCATAACAGTTCTTGGGAGATGGCTCGTAATTTATGTGATTATTTCAAAGGCATTTTATGGACACTTACCAGCAAAAAAAGAATTGAAAATCGGAAATATTTGCAATGAACAGTTAAGTGTGAGAGTTTTGATGCAGCCAATAAGAGTTCAACATATATATATATATATATATATATATATATATATATATATATATATATATATACTCATGCTCATAAATTAAGCATAATTTCAGGATGTGGTGCCACACAACGTGGCACTACACAAAACTGGCGCTAACAGCATAGGCACATAGGGAACACACACGACACAGATCTGTAAGTCCACAGTATTGGTGATAAGATGAGAAAACCAGAAACACATGTGCTACAAAAAGCCACTGTTTCCTGCACATGAACCCCGACATCAATATGGGATATGATCACCATTCACATGTAGACAGGCCGCACAACGAGATGGCATACTCTGGATCAGGTGGTCGAGCAGCTGCTGGGGTATAGCCTCCCATTCTTGCACCAGTGCCTGTCGGAGCTCCTGAAGCGTCGTAGGGGTTTGAAGACGTGCAGCGATACGTCGACCGAGAGCATCCCAGACGTGAACGATGGGGTTTAGGTCTGGAGAACAGGCAGGCCACTCCATTCGCCTGATATCTTCTGTTTCACGGTACTCTGCCCATGGCAGCTCGGTGGGGCTGTGTGTTATCCATCAGGAGGAAGGTGGGACCCACTGCACCCATGAAAAGGCTGCATAATGACGTCCCGATACACCTGACCTGTTACAGTTCCTCTGTCAAAGACATGCAGGGGTGTACGTGCACCAATCATAATCCCACCTCACACCATCAAACCACGACCTCCATACAGGTCTCTTTCAAGGACATTAAGGGTTTGGTATCTGGTTCCTGGTTCACGCCACATGAAAACCCGACGAGAATCACTGCTCAGACTATACCTGGACTCGTCCGTGAACATAACCTGGGACCACTGTTCCAATGACCATGTACTGTATTCTTGACACTGGGTTTTACGGGCTCTCCTGTGACCAGGGGTCAGTGGAATCCACCTTGCAGGTCTCTGGACAAATAAACCATGTCTGTTCAGTCGTCTGTGGACTGTGTGTCTGGAGACGACTGTTCCAGTGGCTGTGGTAAGGTCCTGAGCAAAGCTACCTGCAGTACTCCGTGGCAAACAGCGGGCACTGATGGTGACATATTGGTCTTCTTGTCGTGTTGTGCACTGTGGACATCCCGTACTGTAGCGCCTGGACACGTTTTCCTGTCACTGAAATCGTTACCATAATCTTAAGATCACACTTTGTGGCACATGGATGGCCAGTGCTACGACCTGCTGTGTTTGACCAGCCTCAAGTCGCCCTAGTATTCTACCCCTCATAAAGTCATCAATATGTGTTCTTTGAGCCATTTTCAACACACGGTCACCATTAGCACATCTGAAAACGTCTGCACACTTACTCGCTGCACCATACTCTGCCATGCACCAACACACCTCTGCGTATGTGGACTGCTGCCAGCGCCACCATGCGACGACCGCAGGTCAAATGCACCGCAAGGTCATACCCCAAGGTGATTTAAACCCACAAACCGCCCATCAGAGCGTTTTCCACCATGTATCTTACTTGGTTATTGCCGGCTGTGGGGCTGTCGTAATGTATGATGTCCAGCTGTGCACTTGTTCAGGTTGTTGCCAGGAAGGTCATCGCCATTCTGAATGTGTCTGATGTAGACTAGTTCAAGCATTTATTAATGTAACACTAACCATACAACAATTCGTCAAGCATTTCGGTGGCTCAGAGGACAGTCTGCCTTTGACAGTGGTGAGGGGAGCACACCTTGTTTGCATCTTGCCTGTTGTGCTGCTTGTCAGCGAATGCGTGTTTGTTTACTTCCACTTAGCAGCATGCCTTCTTGTCTGAATTCATCGACTATCATGGCATTTCCCTATCGCCAGTCCACGATTAAATTAACTTTTCCATCGGATCATGAAGGACCAAAAACATATAAAGCAGAAAGGATTATATGGGACGAAATTCGTCTCCCGCCAATAGGTGTTCTCGCAATTCACTTTTCTATCTTTAGCACCACTGTGTACATAAAGCTAGTGAATTAAGAGCTGTGAGCCGAGGTTTTGCTGCGCCATGACACCCAACTCAAGTTCTGATACTCTGATGGCCATATAAAGGCTGTCACTCTTGATCACTCTGGTTTTGGTTTCCAATCGTCGATAGTTTTCGAACTCTCATTTGAAGAGCCATCGGACGTTGTGGTGGCCTCCTTTAAACCTTATAGCAACAACGTCAGTCACGTTGTTGAAATGTAGAACATGTTTGAAACCTTCCATGTCCTGAAGAAACATTTGCCTTCTTACTTGGTTATTGCCGGCTGTGGGGCTGCCGTCATATGTGATGGTCACCCATGCACTTGTTGACGTTGTGGCCAGGAAAGTCATGTCCATTCTGAATGTGTCTGATGTAGACTGGTTCAATGGTCAATGCAAATACTACTCGTGTGAGACATAAACTGGTATTACTCCATGAAATGCTGTATGCTATGGACACTGATATTTCCCTCCATCAGGAGGTGCATATTGCAACATTTTGTGCTCCCTACATCTTTACAAAACACATCTCCCACACTTCCCCTACTGGTAGTGGATGGTGATCCTCTTATGTGACAGTATGCTTGCTGCTACTGTTGCTTATCTCCCTGATGCCATAGGTATGGCTCTCACATATAGTGGTGTTAGGATCTATGCACCACCTGGTTTGGGTCGCCACTGTGAGCTATACACTTTTTCCCTGAGACAGTCACGCCTCACTTCCTGGGTTATCAGGATATCGTAATCATGGGAGGTGACTTCAACTCAACCCAGGTGCCCAAAGACCAACTGCCATGTGACTCTCCATGCACAGCACTAGCAGCAAGTGTCCAGCACCTCAGCCTTGTGGACTCTTGGGATCATGTTCATGGTGATCGCCAGGATTTACGCATTTCACTAGCCAATCTTCCATTTGCCTCGATTGTGTTTATATCTCTCGATCTCCCGCAATGTTGTCAGTGGGGAGCAGGCTGATGCAGTCTGACCCATTGCATTCTGTGACCATGACGTGCATACATCTGTGCCATCAGCCTCTGCTGCCAAAGGGTGTTGCACACCATGGAAATTGAACATGATCCATCTTATTTCACTTGGCTTCTGGTGGCTCATCGTTACCATGTGGACAATCTGTCGTCGACACTGTGATGTATATCACTCTGCGCTGTCATGATGGGGTCCTCTGCACAAAGCCTGTTCTCTGCAAGGCCTTGATTGGTTATGGAAGGGAGGTCGCAGTGTGGTGATGATGACTCCAGGATTTCTACTTCACCATTCTCTGGGATTGTACTATGATGCTGTGTTAGCCAGAGCATGATGGTGAATCGTGCCAAGGCAAAGCTCACAGCCCTCTCTCAGCATCACGTTGAAGGAGCTATGGTCAGTGTGCACACACACAATGGGTTAGTGCAGGTGAGTCGTTCTGTGTACCACTTGATAGCGGAATGGTGTCACTGTTGGAGGACTTTGATTAACGATCTTATGACTGGTGATGGGCAAGTGTTTGATACCCAGTGTGATATAGGGCCTGCCCTCCATGCACGTTATGGATGCGCAAAAGAAAGAAAGCGGGCTACCTGGGCAATGTGGCACAGTGTGAGGTGGCTTGACCCAGAGCGGAAAATAACCCCTTGTTATCTAATGAGGCAGCACACAATGGAAGCCAGGTAGCTGCACGATTGGTGCGGCCCCATGTCTGCTGGCGAGCTGGAACGAACGAGACATTCATTGCCCACATTCGGTGCGCCGGATGGTGATGCGCTGGGCCGACAGAATCGAGGTACACGCCCTGCAATACACCACAAAAGATTTTACACAAACTAGTTGGTATAAAAAATTGATTTTCACATTAGTTATAGCTTAATACCTCAGATTCATGGGGAAGTGTCCGCAATTTCGATAACGGTCATACTAAACGTGATATTAGCATCTAAGAGGACACTGCGTGAAATTCGAAAAGTGAAATGAAAAATAGAGGTCTCTATAACTTTGTGTTTGGTGCATATTACAGCATATGAATGAAATTTGGATAAGATATTGAATTTTTCTTTAGACTTGGGAGGAGGTCTCTATCTGTCTCCAGTCTCAGTAAAATATCGTTTATGTAGCACGCTCACTTTGGACCGCATGCGCGTGAGAATCAAATACTCGAGATATCCCCTATATACACTCCTGGAAATTGAAATAAGAACACCGTGAATTCATTGTCCCAGGAAGGGGAAACTTTATTGACACATTCCTGGGGTCAGATACATCACATGATCACACTGACAGAACCACAGGCACATAGACACAGGCAACAGAGCATGCACAATGTCGGCACTAGTACAGTGTATATCAACCTTTCGCAGCAATGCAGGCTGCTATTCTCCCATGGAGACGGTCGTAGAGATGCTGGATGTAGTCCTGTGGAACGGCTTGCCATGCCATTTCCACCTGGCGCCTCAGTTGGACCAGCGTTCGTGCTGGACGTGCAGACCGCGTGAGACGACGCTTCGTCCAGTCCCAAACATGCTCAATGGGGGACAGATCCGGAGATCTTGCTGGCCAGGGTAGTTGACTTACACCTTCTAGAGCACGTTGGGTGGCACGGGATACATGCGGACGTGCATTGTCCTGTTGGAACAGCAAGTTCCCTTGCCGGTCTAGGAATGGTAGAACGATGGGTTCGATGACGGTTTGGATGTACCGTGCACTATTCAGTGTCCCCTCGACGATCACCAGTGGTGTACGGCCAGTGTAGGAGATCGCTCCCCACACCATGATGCCGGGTGTTGGCCCTGTGTGCCTCGGTCGTATGCAGTCCTGATTGTGGCGCTCACCTGCACGGCGCCAAACACGCATACGACCATCATTGGCACCAAGGCAGAAGCGACTCTCATCGCTGAAGACGACACGTCTCCATTCGTCCCTCCATTCACGCCTGTCGCGACACCACTGGAGGCGGGCTGCACGATGTTGGGGCGTGAGCGGAAGACGGCCTAACGGTGTGCGGGACCGTAGCCCAGCTTCATGGAGACGGTTGCGAATGGTCCTCGCCGATACCCCAGGAGCAACAGTGTCCCTAATTTGCTGGGAAGTGGCGGTGCGGTCCCCTACGGCACTGCGTAGGATCCTACGGTCTTGGCGTGCATCCGTGCGTCGCTGCGGTCCGGTCCCAGGTCGACGGGCACGTGCACCTTCCGCCGACCACTGGCGACAACATCGATGTACTGTGGAGACCTCACGCCCCACGTGTTGAGCAATTCGGCGGTACATCCACCCGGCCTCCCGCATGCCCACTATACGCCCTCGCTCAAAGTCCGTCAACTGCACATACGGTTCACGTCCACGCTGTCGCGGCATGCTACCAGTGTTAAAGACTGCGATGGAGCTCCGTATGCCACGGCAAACTGGCTGACACTGACGGCGGCGGTGCACAAATGCTGCGCAGCTAGCGCCATTCGACGGCCAACACCGCGGTTCCTGGTGTGTCCGCCGGAGCAAGTATGGTGGGTCTGACACACCGGTGTCAATGTGTTCTTTTTTCCATTTCCAGGAGTGTAGTTTGACTGTACCAAGCAGAGCTATTCTTCTGGATTCACAAAGTACCGTAATTCTATTTGGAAAAAAAGTTGTAGAAGATATCTGATATGAAAAAGTTTGGGGATTCACTATAAATGGGGAAAGGAAGAAAAAGATGGTCACTGCATGCTGTGAATAGTTTTCATATTTCTCAGATGACTGAAGTGCAGAAATAAAATCCTTTAGTAAATATCAGTTACAGCCATTTATAATTAAAAACGCACTGATTTGACTTATAGCATTCTGCCGAAATTGCAACAGTAGTGGCAAATTATTTTTTATTTTTTCGGTGAAGCTTTGCAAGTGATAGGACACAAAGTGGAGAGTATATTGCTGTATGGTTATATGGAACTTTGGTTCAAATGGCTCTGAGCACTATGGGACTCAACTGCTGAGGTCATTAGTCCCCTAGAACTTAGAACTAGTTAAACCTAACTAACCTAAGGACAGCACAAACATCCATGCCCGAGGCAGGATTCGAACCTGCGACCGTAGCGGTCTTGCGGTTCCAGACTGCAGCGCCTTTAACCGCACGGCCACTTCGGCCGGCTATATGGAACTTTCTTATCTACTACAGTATATCATAAGCTATGATTTTTATTTTATTTTTTCAACCCAACAGTGTAATGCTTTTAAGAGTCTTCGACAGCTATTGGAAAGAAAATTTGCTAGTACGAAAATAAACATGAAGTATCTTCTCTTATGTTACTGCAAACTGGAACAAAGAGATTTCCATAAGCTACTGATCCCTCTGGTCGCCAACTGCATGTTTAATAGGACACTGTTTCAGAATTAAGTCGCTGTGGCTACTGCAAGGTGCGTTTGTCCAAATTATATGGTGTTTTGGCAAAAGAAAAAAAATGGTTCAAATGGCTCTGAGCACTATGGGACTTAACATCTGTGGTCATCAATTCCCTAGAACTTAGAACTACTTAAACCTAACTACCCTAAGGACATCACACACACCCATGCCCGAGGCAGGATTCGAACCTGCGACCGTAGCAGTCGCGCGGTTCCGGACTGAGCGCCTAGAACCGCTCGGCCACCGCGGCCGCCTTTCGCAAAAGAAGTAAAATTAAACTTGCCAACAAGGGAAACATAGCTTCTTTACATGAGTAAAGTTAACGATTTAGACAAAAATAACTCGTCAATTTTGGTAGAATCCCTTAACCCATCGTCTTCTCGATAGTGCACGACTGGAATGGAAACTTACCAAATATGAAAATAATTTACAGAAAATAGTGCACCATCTTTTTGCACTTTTCAGAGTGAATTGGTTATCTTCGTCATCTTAATTGTCTTTTGATGTATTAAGGCCAGTTTATACAGTATTAATCTTACTGAGTAATCTCAAACGATTCAGAGAGTAATGACTATCAATTTTTGTGACTTTGTTATTCAGAGATAAAGAGGTACAGAATTTGTTCTAATAGAACAATGCTGCATTATTGCTGCAGCGTAGAACTGACCTCATGAAACTCTTTTGTAACTCTGAAGCTGTAGACACACTGATGACTTGCAGTACACTGCCAGCTTTTTGTCACAGTCACTATCGCTGACGAAATAAAGATATTTGTTGTAAGAAGATCCAGTATGCTATTTGTCGTATTTTCATATGTCAAATACAACTGAGGTGTAGAAAGAAAACACTTTAGTAAGTTTCAGTCCCAGGTGCGTCCATTTGCTGCAACATTTAAGAAGAAATTTCACTTTTATTTTCGTACATAAAATTATCTTTTCACTAACTCTCTATGACTTTTTAAAGTAACGGTACTGGATTGAAGAAAAAAAAAGAAATAAAAACTGTACCTGTGGCTGTATCGACTTAGATAAGAACGTTCCAAATGTAAACCGTATGGCAAAATACTCTCCTCGTTGTGTGCTATCATTTGCCAAAATCTCGTTTCAGTACCTCGAACGGTTTGGCAAATATAAGGTATGTTACGAATATTTTCTCACGCGTGTGTTGTCGGAAGGAAACGGGCTAAAACATTTTATTTTTCCAGGATTAGAGACAGATAAGAAACCTCCTCCCAGTTCTAAAGAAAAATGCAATAGTTTAGCTAAATGTGATTCACAACAATATATGGTGTAATATGCACCAAATGCAAAATCATAGCCACCCATATTTTTCATTGCATAATTTTTCGAATGCCGTGCGAATATCACAATAAGTATGACCATTAGCGATATGATATGCGCTTTTCCATGAAGCTGACATACAAAGCCACATATAGCCAAGGTAAAAATCAAAATTTTTTGTTGAATAGTTTCCGCAAAATAGTGTGAGAAAGACTTGAGAGCTAACGGAGCTCGCGTGACGTTGTATGTGTAACGCGACTGCTGCACCTCGGCTACCAGCTAACCAGCGTCCTCTGTGTGCATTCGTAGGCGTGTGTGGCTGCGCTGGACAGCTCGGTAGGTCGGTACAAGGACTACCGGCTTTCTTTCCGTTTTTACTCTTTGTTATATTGTACTCTGCACAACATCGCCATCCTGCCTACATTACAGCGGTCTCCCGAACTTCCTTGCGGCTCGGTTCCTAAGGATGCTACGATGGATCTGCTTGCCGATGAAATGGAGGACGAAGTCCATGATGCTGTCCAGGCGGTTCTATTGAACGAGTCGCCTGCCCTGACGGACTCCAACCGGAGTTTTATCGGACATTTTCGTGCCCTAGTGGTGCCGGTGTGGACGGAAATTTATCGGTTCCTTATATCACCTGCCGTGCAGATCCCAGATGGTTTCCTCGATGCTCTCCTCACAAGGGAACCTCCCCATCGCACCCCCCTCAGATTTAGTTATAAATTGACACAGTGGGTAGGCCTTGAAAAACTGAACACAGATCAATCGAGAAGAAAGGAAGAAGTTGTCTGGAACTATGAAAAATTAAGCAAAATATACAAATTGAGTAGTCCATGCGCTAGATAGGCAACAACAAGGACAACGTGACCTGAGCAGTGCCGTGGTTAGAGTGAGCAGCTCTCGAGCGGTAAGTCCTTGGTTCGAGTCTTCCTTCGAGAGAAAATTTTACTTTCATTGTTTTCGCAAAGTTACGATCTGTCCGTTCATTCATTGACGTCTCTGTTCACTGTAATAAGTTTAGTGTCTGTGTTTTGCGACCGCACCGCAAAACCGTGCGATTAGTAGACGAAAGGGCGTGCCTCTCCAATAGGAACCGAAAACATTTGATCGCAAGGTCATAGCTCAACCGATTCCTCCACAGGATAACACGCCTGATATATTCTATACGATACTGGTGACGGCATGTGCGTCACGTGACAGGAATATGTTGTCGACCCACCTAACTTGCACACTTGGCGATTGGGTAAAAAGATTCTTCTACCTTGCCCGATTTAGGTTTTCTTGTGGATGTGATAATCACTCCCAAAAAAGTGATGAAAACATAAGAGTTTATCACATAAACTGCAACAAATGAATGCAGTAGTTTCACAGCCGCACAGTTTTCCCTGTGCTCTGTCAAAACATATGTTTTTTTACGTTTTCAAATGTTTCCGTGTGTAGACCGTCAAATCCTGCATATGTCCAAACAAAACTGAACATGTCCTGGAATTTTGGAGAGCGAAGTTGATTATGTGTGTTTGCCTGAACTTTGATAATTGTCTGAATGTAAAAAATTAAACTTTTCTCTCGAGGGAAGACTTGAACTAAGGACCTCTCGTTCCGCAGCTGCTCATGCTAACCACGGGACCACGGCGCTCGTAAGCTCACGCTCTCCTTGATGTTGCCTAGCTTACGCATGGACTACTCAGTTTGTATATTTTGCTTATTTTTTCATAGTTCCACACAACTTCTTCCTGTTTTCTCGATTGATCTGTGTTCAGTTTTTCAAGGCCTATCCACTGTGCCAACTTGTAACTAAATCTGAGGGGGGTACGATGGGGAGGTTCCCTTGTCAGTCCCACTCACAAGCCTTGGGATACATCACAGACGTTTGGTTACCGCCCCTTGACGTTGCGTAATAGCAACACAAAGATCTTTCTCAGCTGTTGGCTGCACAGCTTAAACGGACGACCTGGAAAGTGGTTTCCCCTGATCTAACCTCTTTGAGAGGTGCCAATGACACATCATTGCTCTTGCTTACACTTGTCACGTCCCTGGACTTTTGGACGACCTTGACTCCAATCAGTCATTCGAGTGGGCCGATTATAACTACCTGGAGGGGGTGTTTCGCAATATGGGTTATCGTGACACAACAGTCGACGTCTTAAAGCGTCTCCTTCACGGAGCGGTGCCCTGTGTACTCTACAATGGCTGTCTCACTCCTCCCGTCGAAATCTGTCATTTGGTGCGTCAAGGCTGCCCACTCTCTGCAACCTGGTATGCTTTCGCCAAGTAAATGTTGCTCTGCTCCCTCCGTCAACGCCTCTCTGGGATATCTCTTGGTGGCCACGTATTCTGTTGCACCGCTTGTGCGAATGGTCTCATCCTCGTTCTTCATTGTGGAGCTGAGGTCAGGGAGTCATTGGCATGGGCTACCATCTAAGGCAAAGCTTGTGGTAGCTGCCTCAACGTCGACAAATCGAGTGCTGTGGCTGTAAGTGTGGGCCTTCCTATAGACAGCGGTGCTCCATTGCGTGTAGCTGTTACTATCCAATGCTTAGGACTCGATTTTGCAAGTTATGTTGGGTGCACGATTCCTTCAACTGCCAGCGCCTACTGTCCCAACTATGAGCTGGTATCCTAGATCATTATATATGAGTTCTAGCCCTTCCACAACAAACACAATATGTAAATGTCTATTTGGCGTCATGTATCCCATACGTGTCAAAGAAACTCCTCATTCCGCTGTCCGTGGCAGCGTTGGGTACATATGTTTGCCATGGCATGCTGTTCAAGATCCGGTATGAAATCCTCACCTTCCCAAGGTGCGGGATGGTTTAGGCCCGTATCATGCGCGTTCAAATGCTGCTGTGGCGTCGTTGTCTCATCTGTAAGGCAGATGAGACAACGACGCCACAGCAGCATTTGAACGCGCATGATACGGGCTTGTTGCTTTGGGCCCTTGCTCCACACATTCTCTCAGCCCCAAAACAGCTCTCGGATGTCCCGCCGCTATTCTTTCGTCTCCGCCACTTTTTCCTGAAACTGAGGTAAGTCCCTAGTGTGATACTGTCAATACGTTTGATGTTGGCGAAGGCGATCCATGGCCTTCTTCAGCAGAACAAGTCACCGAATATGATTGAGGGGAAGCATCCTCACGTTGACTGGCGACCGGTGTGTGCTCCTTACCTTGCTGCTGGTGCGGTCAATGAGAAGCAAGTGTGGCAGTCACACGTGCATGGAATTCGCCTTGCAGACTCCTTGTTGTGTGTCGCCTCTGGTGTACTCGACACAGGCAAGTATGGCCTCATGTGTGGATCGGTAATAAGGTCTGGATCTTGGTACAACTGTTGCCGTCCTCATGACTCATGAAATACCTCCTTATCTGCTCCTCTTTCCGGACTCGGGATACTTCCCACAAATGAAGACGACTCCATGAAGTGGATTCGTGGACATGCAGTTCCCCACTTGTTTGCTGATGGCGAGAAAAATGTCGATGATATACGAGGTGTGGCTAGAAAAAAACCGGATTAGTACTGGTGAAACAATAAAACGAATGCAATAAGGCTGAAAGTCGCGTGGCCTGTCACGTGACTCTCGCTCCGCCTACTGCTCGAGTTTCATCTGCCTCCTGCACTCAGTCTGCCCGTGGCGTCTGTTTTAAGTAGTTGACGTTTTGTCTGTGCGTCGGAAAATGTTGAGTGTACAGAAAGAACAGCGTGTTAACATCAAATTTTGTTTCAAACTAGGAAAATCTGCAAGTGAAACGTTTGTAATGTTACAACAAGTGTACGGCGATGATTGTTTATCGCGAACACAAGTGTTTGAGTGGTTTAAACGATTTAAAGATGGCCGCGAAGACACCAGTGATGACACTCGCACTGGCAGACCATTGTCAGCAAAAACTGATGCAAACATTGAAAAAATCGGTAAACTTGTTCGACAAGATCGCCGTTTAACAATCAGAGCAGTGTCTGAGTTAACAGGAGTTGACAAGGAAAGTGTCGAACAAGTTTACCGATTTTTTCAATGTTTGCATCAGTTTTTGCTGACAATGGTCTGCCAGTACGAGTGTCATCACTGGTGTCTTCGCGGCCATCTTTAAATCGTTTAAACCACTCAAACACTTGTGTTCGCGATAAACAATCATCGCCGTACACTTGTTGTAACATTACAAACGTTTCACT
The DNA here is from genome assembly GCF_023898315.1 of Schistocerca nitens. NCBI lineage: Eukaryota > Metazoa > Arthropoda > Insecta > Orthoptera > Acrididae > Schistocerca > Schistocerca nitens. The sequence goes on along the minus strand of NC_064620.1, from coordinate 514,534,709 downwards.
TGCAGATTTTCCTAGTTTGAAACAAAATTTGATGTTAACACGCTGTTCTTTCTGTACACTCAACATTTTCCGACGCACAGACAAAACGTCAACTACTTAAAACAGACGCCACGGGCAGACTGAGTGCAGGAGGCAGATGAAACTCGAGCAGTAGGCGGAGCGAGAGTCACGTGACAGGCCACGCGACTTTCAGCCTTATTGCATTCGTTTTATTGTTTCACCAGTACTAGTCCGGTTTTTTTCTAGCCACACCTCGTATGGCACTTACTTAATGCACGACATTGTGCAGTTGTCCACAATCCCAAACGAAGACAATTTTTCTCCAGTTTTCTTTGCAGTGTCTTTCTTAACCTACCATGTAGTTGAGGTTTTATTGCAATGAGGAGTTGATCGACGACTTTTCCACTCTTAGTACCCATTATTCTCTGGTCGCTGGAATGTTCTACTCCGAAAAATTATGCAGCAATAGCTCCAAGTGTGGTGATTTATCGCTCCCTCCTCGTCGCATTGTCGGTGTCCTGCTATGATTGATGGTATAAAAATAAATAAACAAACAAACATAATCTAAAAATGAAATAAATAAATTAAAAAGAAAACAAAAATCAACAAAACAGAAAATAAATGAAAAAAATCATTGATGTGCTTTTTTTTACCTTTACTTCACGTTCCCTAAGCTTTCCTTGGTTCCTGGGGGAGGGAACAGGACGTGGTGCCCAGGCCTCGTGTCCCAAGCCCTGCCCAGTTTGCCTCTACCCCATCGTTTGGATTCCTTAGAAACAAATTGATTAATTAAATAAATAAAAAAATAATTGATTAATTAATTAATAACAAAAAAGAGGTTGCTTTGTGGACTGCAGTGTAAAAGATCTCATGTTCTAACTCACATCAGTTCTTGAAATTTTTTCCACTTGTTTTTACTTTCCCTACTGTACCGATCATAATGATAATTGTACGTAACAACAATGCCAGACCATTCCATACCACTGAAACAAAACCATAGTGTCTGTTTTTCAAGTGTTTTGGACCACTATTGGGCCAAATTATTTCACTACTGTACTGATCATAAAGATAATTATAACAACACTGCCAGACCATTCCATTCCACGCCACTGAAGCAAAACCAGACTGTCGGTTTTCCGAGTGTTTTGGACCACTATTGGGCAAAATTATGTGTGCAACAACCCAACACATTATGAATTATGTTATTTCCTCTCATTTACTTTACAGATACGTGAGTATTCGGTTGTGTCTACTGGGGACGACGACAACAAGGTCCAACGAGCTCTCAGCACATTCCATGAAAGGGTGAAACCACTCTTGGAGTTAAATAACAAGTCATTTAAGGTAAGATTTCGCTTGGAAAAAAGTACTGTAGAGCAGTTGAAAATAAGGTTCAGAGAGTATCTGATGAAACTAACCAAAAGAAACCTTTCAAACAGTGGTTGGTGATTGTTTAAAGCAGATGTGTCAACAGCTTGCAGAGCTGTCCAAAAGGTATCAACCTGCAATGACTCATTGAAAAATATATTTATCAATGTGACTATGGATGAAAATGATGTTCGGAACATTCAGCATTATTTTTATCCAATAGCACATTTCCCTGGTGTTTTAGGCGCTACTGACTGCCCTCATATTTCCCAGCAAATCTCCGGATAGGAACAATGCTGGGATATTAAAAAATCGTCACGGATGGTTTTCTTTGATCAGGCTCTAAGCTGCGATGTTTAAATATCGTGGCTAGATGCCAGGATCGCCGATGACAGCAACATTTTCGGAAACTCGCGCGTACATGCTCAGTTGGAAACAGGAGAAATTCTGGAAGACATACTTCTGGGAGTCTGTGCTATGCGTGTTGCAGGTATTTATTGATATCGGTACTTCATGAAGAAAGGCGGCTGAGCGAACCTACGTATTATCGTGGCCGCAAGAAAACCAGATCAGCAGTTGAAAGAACGTTTGGAGCAGTAAAAAGACGATTTCCCTGTTTGAATTTAGCACTCAGAGTAAAAGTAAATCGTGCAGCAGTTATAACAGTTGCAACATTTGTCTTGGACAATATTGCTATGAATGCAATAAGAGGAGGAGCCTGAAACTGATGACAATGTACACTCCTGGAAATGGATAAAGAACACATTGACACCGGTGTGTCAGACCCACCATACTTGCTCCGGACACTGCGAGAGGGCTGTACAAGCAATGATCACACGCACGGCACAGCGGACACACCAGGAACCGCGGTGTTGGCCGTCGAATGGCGCTAGCTGCGCAGCATTTGTGCACCGCCGCCGTCAGTGTCAGCCAGTTTGCCGTGGCATACGGAGCTCCATCGCAGTCTTTAACACTGGTAGCATGCCGCGACAGCGTGGACGTGAACCGTATGTGCAGTTGACGGACTTTGAGCGAGGGCGTATAGTGGGCATGCGGGAGGCCGGGTGGACGTACCGCCGAATTGCTCAACACGTGGGGCGTGAGGTCTCCACAGTACATCGATGTTGTCGCCAGTGGTCGGCGGAAGGTGCACGTGCCCGTCGACCTGGGACCGGACCGCAGCGACGCACGGATGCACGCCAAGACCGTAGGATCCTACGCAGTGCCGTAGGGGACCGCACCGCCACTTCCCAGCAAATTAGGGACACTGTTGCTCCTGGGGTATCGGCGAGGACCATTCGCAACCGTCTTCATGAAGCTGGGCTACGGTCCCGCACACCGTTAGGCCGTCTTCCGTTCACGCCCCAACATCGTGCAGCCCGCCTCCAGTGGTGTCGCGACAGGCGTGAATGGAGGGACGAATGGAGACGTGTCGTCTTCAGCGATGAGAGTCGCTTCTGCCTTGGTGCCAATGATGGTCGTATGCGTGTTTGGCGCCGTGCAGGTGAGCGCCACAGTCAGGACTGCACACGACCGAGGCACACAGGGCAAACACCCGGCATCATGGTGTGGGGAGCGATCTCCTACACTGGCCGTACACCACTGGTGATCGTCGAGGGGACACTGAATAGTGCACAGTACATCCAAACCGTCATCGAACCCACCGTTCTACCATTCCTAGACCGGCAAGGGAACTTGCTGTTCCAACAGGACAATGCACGTCCGCATGTATCCCGTGCCACCCAACGTGCTCTAGAAGGTGTAAGTCAACTACACTGGCCAGCAAGATCTCCGGATCTGTCCCCCATTGAGCATGTTTGGGACTGGATGAAGCGTCGTCTCACGCGGTCTGCACGTCCAGCACGAACGCTGGTCCAACTGAGGCGCCAGGTGGAAATGGCATGGCAAGCCGTTCCACAGGACTACATCCAGCATCTCTACGATCGTCTCCATGGGAGAATAGCAGCCTGCATTGCTGCGAAAGGTGGATATACACTGTACTAGTGCCGACATTGTGCATGCTCTGTTGCTTGTGTCTATGTGCCTGTGGTTCTGTCAGTGTGATCATGTGATCATGTGATGTATCTGACCCCAGGAATGTGTCAATAAAGTTTCCCCTTCCTGGGACAATGAATTCACGGTGTTCTTATTTCAATTTCCAGGAGTGTATTTGCTGGGTGAAGAGTGTACGAAGAAATTCCAATACCTGCTGAACACGAAGCCAGCAGGAGTTATAATGCAGTGAGGACGGCATTTGTTAAAAATGTACTTATGGAAAAAGTTAAATAATTGAAATAAATGGACAAAGTGTCGGTTTGAAAGCTAGATTTTCTTTACCTGTCTTTCAGCTCTAATAACTTCTATATCTGCTCGTTATTGAATTCTGTATGAAAATAAGAACACTACAAAAATATTATAAACTACTTTTTACGCAACATATTCGTCTCAAGACATATACAAACAACGCTTATAATTTCGGGACGAAAATCTGTCTACGAAGAAATTCCAGTATGTTGTATAGCAACCTAAAATGGAGGTAAGAGCAGTCACAATGCAAGGAGTGCGAAATTTTTTGGCAAGGTATTTATACAAAAATGTTCAAGAATGAAAGAAACGTACAAATTGTCAGTTTAAAAAGTCTGATTGTCTCTTGATTTCTTTAAGTTCAAGTTCTTTAATTTCTTTATTTATTTTGAGGGTTTTCATTCTTATTTCCTGTTCTGCAAGCAAGTGCTGTACTTTGATCTTATGTTCACGCTTAAGTCAATCTAATCTTCTCTTGTAAAACTGGTATTTGTTATCGACAACATTTTCTGTTCTTTCGTTTCTGGAACGAGATTCTTACACTATAACAGAATCCTAGTTTCAGTGCAAAATACGTGATGCTGTCCTGACACAATAAAGTTAGTACATTATTTCAGTGCATTACCGTTCTTACCAACTCAATGTAAACATTCTCTACGTTTTCATTTTCATCAACGAGACCAGTATTTTCGCATGCAGTTGCAGCTGTGTCCTAATTTACTGATGTTGTGAATGAACTGAAATCTGTATCAGAACAAGAACATAACAAACAACGCTATAAACTACCTTTCACGCAGTAAATTTGCTTCAAAACATTTATGTGATCGCGTTAAAGTGTTTACTAACGACTGTACATAACGTAGGGATCAAAATCTGCATCGTCATCAGACCTGACGAAATTACCGACTCCAATTTTAAGCATTTCAACCTTCAGAAGTTTCGACGCTGTTTTAGCTCTAGTTTACATATAACATTCATAAAAAATGAAATGTAATAATTATACGTCTTAAAATTATACCTTGTCATCTGGGAATACTTTCTTGGTCATTTTCTTAAGGATTTCATAACACATTTTCAAACTTCCTATCACGATCTGTCACGATGTTACGAGAATTAAAGTCAACAGCAGCTTCTCTCTATGCCTTTACCTTGTTGGCCGCAGCGACTTCAATCCGTTTCTTTTTCCTTTTTCTTTTTTCACTCAGTTTGACACCTTCCGTAATGGATATATGTATCAACAGGTATGATGCGTGAACGCATGGTCGAAACGCAATAATCGTGTCGATAGACGATTTCAGCTGCGTTGCCAAGCACGTTATGTACAGGGTTATTACAAATGATTGAAGCGATTTCACAGCTCTACAATAACTTTATTATTTGAGATATTTTCACAATGCTTTGTGTGGTGTCACCGCCAGACACCACACTTGCTAGGTGGTAGCTTAAATCGGCCGCGGTCCATTAGTACATGTCGGACCCGCGTGTCGCCACTGTCAGGATCGCAGATCGAGCGCCATCACAAGGCAGGTCTCGAGAGACGTACTAGCACTCGCCCCAGTTGTACGACGACTTTGCTAGCGACTACACTGACGAAGCCTTTCTCTCATTTGCCGAGAGACAGTTAGAATAGCCTTCAGCTAAGTCCATGACTACGACCTAGCAAGGCGCCATTAGTTACTTCATGAATCTAAAGAGTCTCACTTGTATCATCAAGAATGCTGTATACCAAAGGACGATATAAAAGTTAAGTGTTCTAGTAGCTACGTTCTTTTCTTTATCACATTCATCACGTATCCTGTTCCAGACTTCGCGCCAGTCGGCGTGTGTGTACGTGTGCCCTTTCGGCTACCCGTCTCTGTGGACCAGTCCACTACACTTTGCACACACATACAAAAACTCAAAAAGTTTTTTTAGGCATTCACAAATGTTCGATATGTGCCCCTTTAGTGATTCGGCAGACATCAAGCCGATAATCAAGTTCCTCCCACACTCGGCGCAGCATGTCCCCATCAATGAGTTCGAAAGCATCGTTGATGCGAGCTCGCAGTTCTGGCACGTTTCTTGGTAGAGGAGGTTTAAACACTGAATCTTTCACATAACGCCACAGAAAGAAATTGCATGGGGTTAAGTCGGGAGAGCGTGGAGGCCATGACATGAATTGTTGATCATGATCTCCACCACGACCGATCCATCGGTTTTCCAATCTCCTGTTTAAGAAATGCTTCTGCTTTAGCCTTTTCCCTAAGATTTTCCAAACCGTCGGCTGTGGTACGTTTAGCTCCCTGCTTGCTTTATTCGTCGACTTCCGCGGCTACGCATGAAACTTGCCCGCACGCGTTCAACCGTTTCTTCGCTCACTGCAGGCCGACCCGTTGATTTCCCCATACAGAGGCATCCAGAAGCTTTAAACTGCGCATACCATCGCCGAATGGAGTTAGCAGTTGGTGGATCTTTGTTGAACTTCGTCCTGAAGTGTCGTTGCACTGTTATGACTGACTGATGTGAGTGCATTTCAAGCACGACATACGCTTTCTCGGCTCCTGTCACCATTGTGTCTCACTGCGCTCTCGAGCGCTCTGGCGGCAGAAACCTGAAGTGCGGCTTCAGCCGAACAAAATTTTATAAGTTTTTCTACGTATCTGTAGTGTGTCGTGACCATATGTCAATGAATGGAGCTACAGTGAATTTATGAAATCGCTTCAATCATTTGTAATAGCCCTGTATTACATTATCGTGTATACAATCTGGGCCCGATTTGGTGGATACAAGTTTAGCGATACATAATAGAACTGAGTTGAAGATCTGATCTAACGTAAAATTCGATCCCCAGTCAGCGATGTTAATACAGTCGGCCCTATGAGAAGTAAATACAACATGACCAGGTGAGAAAGACATAAAGAAGTAATGAGAAACATTAAGTTCGGACAGTCTGCAGAAAATCTTTTAAAAATAATTTTGCTACTGTATAATTCATCTCAAAAAGATTTGGAAGGAGTACTTTGAAGATCTGTTGAATGCCACCAAGCGGGTAACTAACAGCGATGGAGAGCCTAAGGCAGCAGACGATTATATTAGTGGGGAAATTGATGATCTAACTTGGAATGAAGTGGAAGAAGCCATAAAGAGGATGAAAGGGGGCAAGGCACCAGGTTGGGACGAAGTAACAGTGGATATGATACGAGCAGCAGGAGTAGTAGGAACCCAGTGGCTATATAGAGTGCTGAGGGTGGTGTGGAAGGAGAACAGAATTCCTGAGGATTGGAAGAAAGGAATTATAGTCCCGATCTTCAAGAAAGGGGATAAAAGGAGATGTGAGAACTACAGAGGAATCACCCTGCTATGCCACTGTGGAAAAATCTATGAAAAGATCCTGGAGAAGAGAATAAGAAGCAGTATTGAAAGTAGACTGCAAGAGGAGCAGTACGGTTTCAGACCGGGAAGATCAACAACGGACCTCATATTTGCGGTAAGGCAACTGCAGGAAAGGCACTATGAGTACGGGAAGGACTTAATCATGGCCTTTTTAGATATTGAGAAGGCGTATGACAGTATCTGTAGGGACAAGCTCTGGGATGTGCTGAACGCAAAAGGGATAGATGAAGAGATAACACGAAAAGTCAGAAAAATGTATGAGGGAAGTGAGAGTTGTATGAAAGTGGGGAGGGAACGTACTGCATGGTTCAAGCTGGAAAATGGGCTGCGACAGGGAAGTGCACTTTCGCCTTTATTGTTTATTATTGTTATGGATGAAATCCTACAGCAAGTATCAGATGCAATTGGAGATCATAAAATGAAAGCAGTGCTTTTTGCCGATGACCTGATTTTATGGGGAAATTGCGAGAAGGAGGTGCAAGAGCAGTTAGATGTATGGGAGGCGACGGCAGCACAATATGGAATGCATTTCTCGGCAAAGAAAAGTGAAATAATTGTCACAACAAGGAAGAAGAATAGGCCAAATGTGGATATAACTTGTGGAGGGGAAAAACTACAAGTGGTAGAGAACTTCAAGTACCTGGGAAGCATGATTGAAAGTAAGGGAGGAAACGCAATGGAAATAAATGAAAGGTGCAGAAAAGCAGGGCAGTTCTACAAATGCATTAGGGGGCTTATTTGGAGCAAGGAGGTGCCACAGAAATCCAAGGGAATTATATACCGAACATACTTTGTCCCCATATTGACATACGGAAGTGAGACATGGGTAATGCACAAAAGCGACAAAAGTAGAATACAGGCTAGTGAAATGAAGTTCCAGAGGAGCAGGTTGAGTGTAACAAGACGAGACAGATTGCGAAATGTGTATGTGAGGGAAAGACTAAAGGAGGAACCAGTACAGGACAGGATAGAAAAATCAAGACTGCAGTGGTATGGACACATGAAGAGAATGGATGAGGGAAGAATTCCAAAGAGGATGTTTGATCTGCAACTGGAGGGGAAGAGGCCCAGAGGAAGACCAAGAGATAGATGGGTGAAGGGAGTGAAGGAATGTGTGACGAGAAGAGGAGAGAACTGGACGAAGGTGGAAGAGGGGGAATGGTGGAAAGACAGAACACGATGGAGAGGCTTGTGTTCCCGACAGACCCAGCCAGTGGCTGGAAACTGTCCAAGATGACGACGACGATAATTTATCTTCAGTTGTCAATTTAATTTGTAAAACGACTCCCAACCTTCGAAAATTAAGGTACTACAGTCTTATACATCCCTCATCCCCTCTACCAGCATTTACTAGCACTCGTGCAGTAGGCACAGCCCACTTACTAGAGGCTGCATCTGTACACAATGTTATCACTTGGTGAAGATTTTTCGGACTTCCAGCTTGGTGGCGGTGTCTTCAAACTGCGACATTTCGACGAGTGACATTCTCTTCATCTTCCGGCGAAGTACTGAGACTTTGCGGATGCCGGTCCACTTATACCTGCGGCGTGCTCCCCACCACCTGGCCGCGGGAGGCTGGATCCAGAGGAGCCGGCGGGCGGGGTGGAGGGGGAAGCGGGTGGTCCGTTCGTGTCTCCGTCAGAGCATTCCGGTCGCGTCTCGCGAGCTGGACGGTTGTTGATGCGTTCACGGCGTCTTGCGGCTAATGCTGGATTCCAGGCGGCGCTAAGTTGATAACCTTCGTCCCTGTTCACGAGATTCTCGTGGACCCGTATTTCTATCGATTCTTTAATGAGAATCGGCAATGGAGGGTGAAGCTTTGACAATGCCAGCCACTCGTGCTGGCGAAACGTCAGTAAAATCATTAGATGGACGTCGGCCGAAGAACCCGAGACAGAAGACAATAAGCAGTTTGTCAACAAGTGGCCACGAAAGCCTTAACAGTTTTGCACATCTATACACTCTACAAACATAATCTGCTTTATAAAACTGAATCAGACATGGCACATCCATTACCCGCGTCTTATAATTTAAAAACCCTTAGAAATATTAACTACTTTGAGTGTCTGTCTACATTTTCAGATGTTTCAAGACTGGTAAAAAAAAAAGAAAAAAAAGCCTGTCAACAAATTTGAACAACCCCTCCATTTTATTCCCAATTTGGGGATAATATGAATAGCAGTCTTCTCGTTGTGCCTGTCTGCAATTTGATAGGTCATCTTTTGAGTGAGTAGCAATCTGTCCTGTCCCTCATATTGTTGACATTCCAACCTGGATGCTACATTGTTGATGGTAATCTATCGTTCCTCTAATATTGTTGGGAAACATTTTTCTCGTTGTGCCTGTCTCCTTACTGTATCTTAAAAATTTAACGTGACACCCCTCATTTTAAGTTATGGAAGACTAAAAATAAGATGTGAATGATTAGAAAATACACACATAATACCCAGAAGGAAATTTAAAACCAGAATTGCCCACCCATTTATCCAGGTTTGTAACATTTACTTGCAACTGTCACGTGGTTTTTTGGAGGGTTGAAGAAAAGTAGAAAACTGCAAATTCGTCCAAGAATTCTTTAGCGTGTGCGCTATGCTATTAATGGCTCTCTTTAGCGTGAGTGCTATGCTATTAAGGGGGCCTCCCGGCCAACAATGCCATACGATCATTTTCATTTCCAATGGCTACTAAAAGGGGGTCACCTTTCCCTCGTATAAAACGACCTGACTGGATGTTACTGACTCTATACTTAAAATAATATGGGACAAAAGTACCATAGGAAAGTCGAAATTCTAGATTAAATCGCCATAAACCTGAGTGTTCAAGAATATTACTTCTATTAAATGAAACAACAAGTTTACTGTTACCAGTCACCGTTTTATTACTTTCACAACTAGCGTCTTGACCTTCTCAATAGCCGCCTCCAGCAGTGTCAGATTGTTTGTAGTAGATTGATATCTCCTAAACCTACTTTGAAAGCGACTAGGGAGCTGTTTGAGTGCTGAGATACAGACGAGATGGTGGTTGAGCATACATAATGTGCCCCAGTTCCGTTAGGACTGTGTCCATGAAAAATAAAAGGGGTGGATTATATTCACAAAATCGCTATATTTATTCAAAATAGTCTCCCCCTGAATCAATATACAGCTGAACGCGTTTTAAATTTTTTTGAAATAGTCACTGTACTCTTTTTTTGGAGCTACATTTAGTACTGCAGTAGAATTTTCTTGGACGTCCATTTTAACTGTGTCCTTTCATTGCAAACTTCAGTTTGGGGAACAAGCAAGAGTCGGATGGGGCCAAATTCGGCGAATATGTCAGGTGATGCGTGACTGTGATCCGGTTGCTAGCAAAACAGTGGTGCACCATCTTCACTTTGTGGGCTGGGGCGTCGTCGTGGAGGAGTTACTAGGACCCTGCATCTAGGTATTTGAGTCCAATTCGACAAATTCACTGGCTGATGGGCCTACTTAACAAAAGAACACGATGTTGCCTCGTTGCTCTGTCAACATTTTCCGACGAGTGTCAGACGCATACTGTTACATTCGCAGCCAGGACTCCTGCAGCAGTGATGCTAGTGCTTTGACCTTCTACAAAGTTGTTGTTAAGACTTCAAAGACAGTAACGCGGCAACTCGCTCCAAGAAATCACTGCAATTTGGAATTTCACACAAGCTGTCCTAGTGGAACTGGGGCACACTGCGTATGCTCCAAGATCTTTTCCATCAAGCTAGTGAGGGCAGCACTACGATAACCCCCTCAGCAAATAGGGCCCTTCTCATGTTTGAGAAGAGAAATTAACACATCTTCTTCCCATAAGATGCGGAACTATCGTGTTCCGTTTATGAGATTACACAGATCCTAGATCATTCTGTTAGCGTTTCCATTGAGACGCAGCAGCATGCAGTAATGGATACTGTCGTGGCCTGTTGATGTATCACATGCAATAGACATGCTAATCGCAGGTTCCATACTGAGAAAGTGCTGATGCAAACTTCGTCGTTGACATCTGAAGTCAGAAGTGACCCTCATAACGATCAATGTTGAAGGAAAGATGGATCCTGGCTTATGGTAGAGGTTAGGCGAGTTGATGCCTCACCACAGTCTCACTGTTTCCTTTCTTGGTGTGGAGAATATCATTCCTTGATACAGCAGTCAATGGGAGTCTTTGACTGACATCCTCCTTATGGTCTTCGACAGTAGTGTTGGTTTAGTCTAATGATTTATGGATTTCAAGAATTAATGAAACAATAAGTTTACTGTTACCAGTCACCGTTTTATTTATTTCCACGACGCGTTTCAAGGGTTTCAACCTCCATCATCGGGTGGATTTACATAACTTAGTATGACATTTGTGTGTGTGTTGTGTTACGATTTTTTGGAGGAACTTGTGGCTCTGTCTAGTGGAGAAATAAGACACTATTTCAGAACATAGTTTTGGGTTTCTTCTTACATAAAATTAAACTGATATCTAACGGTAAACATAGAATAAGTAAATTAGAGTACCTACAGTGGTCACAGGTTCCTTACACTGTCGTAACACATCACATGTACACTGTCATATTTGTAAACAAATACGGCGTCTGGAATCAGCTGGGTGCAAGGTTCGTATACCAGAAAAGAAGATATTATCGCAAAGTACAACATTATTACAACATTATTACAGAATAATTATTTAAAGAATTTGGAGGTGTTTGTTTTGAGGTATCGAATACATGTGTGTATACTTCAGGTGACATATAAATCCGATTTTGACAAGTTAAATCAGCGTAAACTTCATGCTCGTTTATACAGTCAGGTGAAATGTTAAAATGGCTTAAACTTCATACTTGTTAATTACAATCAGGTGAAATGTTACAGACTTTAAGTACAATAATCATATTGGCAACAGCATTAAAATTATATATAAATAAAAATATGTGATTGGGATTCATAGACAGATGTGAGAGGCTGGGGGCAGAAGGAGAGGAAGTGCGAGACAAAGTGTGTGTGTGTGTGTGTGAGAGAGAGAGAGAGAGAGAGAGAGAGAGAGAGAGAGACAGACAGAGGGTGTGGAAAGAGTGATTGTATGAGAGCAAACTTTACATGGCAAGGGGTCTTAAGCTTACATGTTACATATATTATCTGCCTAAAGGTTGGGGTAATACACCGGTTAATGCTTTAAAATATGCAGATCAATATATAATTTGTGCCAGTAGTTGATGTACATATAGTTTCAAGCTGACAAGGGGTACAAGCTGTTGGTGTGATGAATTATCTGTAAATAAGGTCAATCTCTTGTGCTCTTGACGACTGTTAATATTTATGGTAAATATTAAGGTGTGTGCGTGTGTGCATTTTTAATGATGTAGGCAGTTGCTGAAACCTGAGATGATCTATTAAAAATTTTGTCATTTTTGTCATTTAAGATGGATTCAGGTTGTTTTGTTTGGTGTTTGTAAATCGTAACATAACACACACACAAATGCATACTAAGTAATGTATATCCACCCGATGATGAAGGTTTAAACCTTTGAAACGCGTCGTGGAAATAAATAAAACGGTCACTGGTAACAGTAAACTTTTTGTTTCATTTAATGTCAATAAGTCACGGTAAAGCCTAACCTAAAATGTTCGCATTTAAAGATTTCAAGAATTGTAGGCATATTGCATTTCAGCACTCTTTTGTAATATAATGACGTTTTGGACTGTGAGATTCTCAGCTGGTGCCCTGCATTTGAATCCCCACAGTGCCACACACCTGTCGCTGATGATGTATTGGCTCAAATGGTTCTGAGTACTATGGGACTTAACACCTGAGGTCATCAGTGCCTTAGACTTAGAACTACTTAAACCTAACTAACCTAAGGACATCACACACATACATGCCCGAGGTAGGATTCGAACCTGCGACCGTAGCGGCAGCGCGGTTCCGGACTGAAGCACCTAGAACCGCTCGGCCACAGCGGCCGGCTTATGTATTGGCACTCGTAATTCCACCAAGTAATCGACTGTCTTCTCATTTGTCCTGGAGAGGTTGGTATAGCATGACTGGAGGGGTGGGTCATGCTGATGATGTCATTCATCCATTCCTGGAAGCTGGCTGTATAATGTCCAGTGTGCTTTGCTGAGCGTCAGTCTTGGTCAATGGCGCAGGCGCACACACCTGAGGCCAAGCCACCCCCCCCCCCCCAGCTCTCAGAGAAAGGAAAAAACGTAAACAGGTGTTTTTCTTTCAAGACAATAATTTAAAAGTCGGTTGTTAACAGGGCTAGAATTGAAACTTCTGTATGGCTACTTACAGGTCACCATCCGCTTTGCAAAATTTAAAAATACACCACATTCCCCATTTTTAGCCCCCCTCCCCCTGCAAACTACCGCATAGGCACCCTTGATGGACTCTATGGCGACAATGTAGCACATGTCCTACTACATGATCATAAGACACCAAACTTTTAATAAAACGAGGCTCTCAGTAGTTCGACCCTGGGGTAATTTGGCATCAAAGCCACATAGGCCATGATGTGCTTAAAAATCTCCACAATGCAGAAGGGAACAAACTTCGGTCCACGTCCTGTAAGTGCGCAGTGCAGCCAACAGAGGCTTGTGCATTGAGCTTCCACGATTTCCTGATAGCTGGTTTCCATCTCCAAACTGGAGGCGAAGGTAATTCCTGCGACGTGCCAACAACGGCAGCATCACTCATTTTCGGAAAAAATCATTGAGAAAATAGCGCCACAAAAATAGACATCGACAGCGCAGCTCATCAACAAAGCAGGCGACAATTCAGCCAACACCGGCTAATGGCACGTTTGCGCAGTTGAAAACGAACATCGCTACGGCACGAATTCCCCACACTGCCGCCGACTGCTACCGATCAGTACTATGGGTTCGCCTGCCAAATGACAGCTCCCGCACAGTACACCGTCATACCAACTGCTTGTAGGCTGATTTTGACGGAAAAGGCGAGGAATGGTATGTAGCATCTACAGAGATGGCTATTTCTTTTTTATCCTTCTCTTTACTTTGGCTGTCCTTTCACTGGAACTATAAGGCCATAGCACAGAGATGTCAGACATCTCAAAATTTGTTGCTTGGTCAGCTCTGTTCTAGAAGTTTGACTTCCTCCACATATGACTGAGTCCATTTATGTTTGGCTGTAAAATATAAGGCATGTCATCGGTCAGATATTTACTTTGCTGGGTTGTTGGAGGTACTTGCCGATTTCGCTGGACAGATTTCGGTCTCCATGGAAGGAATCGAGAGAATATCATCTATACCAAAAGTTTTCAAACTGTGCACCACGGCTCTTAGGGGCGACGCAGCCCCATAGTAGGGCTGTCACAGTGATTTCATAAACATAGTGATTTGGTTTATTTCCTTTCTGAATAAAGAAACAACGTGTGATATCTAGAGGGCCGACAAGTAAGTGTTGTTTGTACGCCAGTTTTGTAAAAGGCAGTCGAATCGTACAACGCGCTCAATTGTTTTATTCGGCAATAATCGATTTGAAGGTTAGTTTTGTCGAATGCAAACAGTTTTTAATAGTTGTTTGTCATCTGTGATTTGTGATTCTATGTTAGCATGGGCAATTTTTTAAATGTGAGTACAGAACGTGATGTTACAAGTGTGTCATGCAGTTCTGAAGACATGAATAGACGAAAATGCAGGATGTATGACGACAGTTAGTGAATTGCGGTATTACGTATAATACTGTTGGAAATGAAGCACGATCACAGCGTGTAATTTCTTTCAAAGTCCTAGATACTAATAGTATGATTCGTAATAAAATGAAACGACAACTGGAGTGAAATCACGGTAGTTTGATAAACAAACCACTAGAATACTCTTCCTACATGTTAAGGCTATAACAGAACAAAAAAACTTGCACTATACAAATTACGATTCCCACAGACGTTATTCTTTCATCTTACAAAGTTGTCCGCCATATAGTAAAGAGCAAAAAAACTTCAAACCATAGCGGAAGAACTTATTTTACCAGTTGACCTGTACACGGTATCTATTATGATAAGAAAGTCAGCTTCCGAGCAACTAGCAAGTGTGCCTTTATCAGACAATAACACTCCATATGGTTGACGGTATTAATGATCAGTTGGTTGAAAAACTCAAAGGTAATGGTGATTTTGCTATTGAGTTGAGTGAAACGATAGACAACCACAATGATGCACATCTAATTTGTTACGTGTGGTATATCATGACAACAAATTTCTTGAAGATATTTTCTGCAGGAGAAAAGCAACATAGCTCGCTGAAAACCGAGAGAAGTGGCGCAGTGGTTAGCACACTGGACTCGCATTCTCGAGCATGGCGGTTCAAACCCGCGTCCGGCCATCCTGATTTAGTTTTTCTGTGATTTTCCTAAATAGCTTCAGGCAAATGCCGGGATGGTTCCTTTGAAAGAGCACGGCCGACTTCCTTCCCCATCCATCCCTAATCCAGTGGGCTGATGACCTCGCTGTTTGGTCCTCTCGCCCGAATCAACCAACCAACCAACCAACCTCGCTGAAATTCTACACTCTTTCGTCGAAAAAGACTGCATGAATTAAGAAAATTGTGTAGGCATGTGTACATATGGAGGGCATAGTACGCTTGACTTTTACTCTGGATTGCAAGCTTTGATATGTAAAGAAGCTTTCCATTCTACTTGAATACATTTTTTTATTCAGTGGGAAGCAACATTATCAAAAAGCACGAGCCTTGTACTTCGTGAGGTTCTTCAGCCAGTGATCGAGGTAGTAAACTTCATTAGAAGGCGTTCACTTAAGTCGTGATGTTTTCACAAATGTACATTGACATTGGGGCTGAGAGCATATCCCTAATTTATTACTGTAACCTTCGGTAGAAATGTACTGAAACGTGTGTACAAACTCAGGATTGAACTCTAATTTTAACCTGTTTATCAGAAATATTTGAAAGCCGAGAAATTCGTAGACAGTGACTTTCTTTTGAAGTTGGCGTGTCTTTCTGCCATCTTTGAAAAACTAAATTTATCCCTTGAAGATAATGAGACCAACATTCTGCAACTGTCGAACTTTTACCTTCAGAAAGAAACTGCTAATGTGGAAGAAAGAGCTGGATGATATATATATATATATATATATATATATATATATATATATATATATATTACGTTTTCCATGTTTTTCACACCGTTTTAGAAGACAATGACCTTCAGTTGAATGAAGAACTGAAGTCTGTGTTTGTGGATTATGTAACTGAACTCAGTAATTACTTTCTGAAGTGCTTTCCAGGAGAAATTGACCAACACAACTTGATATAAGATCCTTTCTACAGATCTTCCATCAACACTTACCACTGAAGAAGAAGAGAAATTTATTGACTTTTATTTTTGGACTCCTTGTTAATATCTTTTACCCATCAGAAAGAAAGTGCTAATGTGGAAGAAAGAGCTGGGTGATATATACATATATATATATATTTCGTTTTCCATGTTTTTCACACTGTTTTAGAAGACAATGACCTTCAGTTGAATGAAGAACTGAAGTCTGTGTTTGTGGATTATGTAACTGAACTCAGTAATTACTTTCCAAAGTGATTTCCAGGAGAAATTGACCAACACAACTTGATATAAGATCCTTTCTACAGATCTTCCATCAACACTTACCACTGAAGAACAAGAGAAATTAATTGACTTTTTTTTGGACTCCTTGTTAATATCGATGTTCCTTTCCTTATCACTGCTTGAGGTTTGCAACTTGTAGAGCTACTAGTATCTGCAAGTAGGTAACAAAGCCGTATGGGTTTTGACACCTTTTGCAGTATCTTGTTTATGTGAGGTAGATTGCTTATGAAAGTGGGAAAACAGATGGGAGTCGTCATTCATCATCTTTCGTTGAGATTTGAAAAACTCATAATAAAGAAGCAAACTCATCTTTCCCATCGATATCATTGCAAGGATAAGATGCAATAATATTAAAAGTTTATCAAAATGTTTTATGCCAACAGATAATAAATAACTGCTCACATGAATTGTTTTCAAAACTTAAGTTCATTTAACATTCACTTCGAGTCAGGTATAATGTTCAAATGGAGATGCAGGTGTTCATGTTCAGATCAAGGGGACTGTGTAGCCAAAAAGTTTGAAAACTAGTGGTGTGTACTACCATCTTTATCAAATTATCTCACAAGAGATATTTCTTTTGTTTCTCACAAGTGATATTTCGAAATTAAGTAACCCACTGCATGAAGCTCGAATAGTTTGCAATCAAAAATAATAGTCGCTATGAATTTATGTTTGGTGCATATTAGGTCATCCACTGCTCCATGTGAACTGTAGATAAGATATTAAATTCTTCTTCAAAATTGACTGGAGGTCTATGTCCTTCCCAACTTCTTCTTCTTCTTTTTCTTCGTCCTTGCCTTCTCCTGTTCAACTACGGCGTCGGCATGTGTTATACTGGTTGAAGCAATGTTAGTGACAATGTGTGGCTGGAGGTCCCTTCTGACGCCAATCCTTCCTCTGAGATAGAATTCGTATGTCCCATCTGTCTTCGTCTAGAGTAAAGCAAATATTCAAGTGAGGACGTTTTCTAAACGCTTGTGCATCACGTATCTGAGGTGAGACATGGGAACCAGCCCAGTTTTTTCGTAGCCGGAAACGCTTAAAAACCACATCTAGACTGGATAGCACACCTATCCTCATCATTACCCCGCCAGGCATATTCGATTCAAGGCTGGCATCCCCGCTGAATTACAGGAACAATGTATTAGTGCATTCTGTTACCCTGGTGGGTCATATCTTTGGATATCTCTAATCTCAAGAAAATAGATTGTATGTGTGGCATTCACTTCCGCCCACACATGCAAACGATACGGCGAGAATGAACTATTCATAACTTTCTTCATATCTCATAAATGGTGCAAGATATTGAAACTAGGCTTTGGGAAAGGACAGCACCCAAAGAGCAGAGTATTTCCGCATATTGTTGATATATGAAACTTCCCTTTTGACTGTGATATAAGAGTAACTACAAATTGTTTCAAGAGAAAAACCTAGTTTTAAAGAGCCACCAACAGCTGGTGAAATGAGAAATTCTGTTGGTTTACAACAAAACATGTGAAGAAATTACACATTTATTTTTGTAGTGAAAATGAGCTTTTCAATAATCTGGTTGGCTACTCTTGTTCTCAGTCGTTAGTTGAATAACACCTCCGTTTCAGTATTTCTCGCAATTGCAACTACATTGACATGTTAGTGAGATAAAGCTTTGTAAACTCTGCTGTGTTTCGGCAAAACGTAAAAATAGCATTTGCTGTCTACATCTCAACCGACTGAGAAACGTAAAAGAGAATCACGCCGAACAGGGTAACATCGTTTTGTTCCTATCCCTGTACAGAGTGAAGGACTGAACTGTCTCCCTCAAAGGTCTTTTAATTCGTCAAGGACATTGATAATCTATTTTCCCTTTCATGGGTGGTATACAGGGTTCTACAAGTGGTCAGAGTGATCACAGCATCGGAGCTCCAAAATACACTCCTGGAAATTGAAATAAGAACACCGTGAATTCATTGTCCCAGGAAGGGGAAACTTTATTGACACATTCCTGGGGTCAGATACATCACATGATCACACTGACAGAACCACAGGCACATAGACACAGGCAACAGAGCATGCACAATGTCGGCACTAGTACAGTGTATATCCACCTTTCGCAGCAATGCAGGATGCTATTCTCCCATGGAGACGATCGTAGAGATGCTGGATGTAGTCCTGTGGAACGGCTTGCCATGCCATTTCCACCTGGCGCCTCAGTTGGACCAGCGTTCGTGCTGGACGTGCAGACCGCGTGAGACGACGCTTCATCCAGTCCCAAACATGCTCAATGGGGGACAGATCCGGAGATCTTGCTGGCCAGGGTAGTTGACTCACACCTTCTAGAGCACGTTGGGTGGCACGGGATACATGCGGACGTGCATTGGCCTGTTGGAACAGCAAGTTCCCTTGCCGGTCTAGGAATGGTAGAACGATGGGTTCGATGACGGTTTGGATGTACCGTGCACTATTTAGTGTCCCCTCGACGATCACCAGTGGTGTACGGCCAGTGTAGGAGATCGCTCCCCACACCACGATGCCGGGTGTTGGCCCTGTGTGCCTCGGTCGTATGCAGTCCTGATTGTGGCGCTCACCTGCACGGCGCCAAACACGCATACGACCATCATTGGCACCAAGGCAGAAGCGACTCTCATCGCTGAAGACGACACGTCTCCATTCGTCCCTCCATTCACGCCTGTCGCGACACCACTGGAGGCGGGCTGCACGATGTTGGGGCGTGAGCGGAAGACGGCCTAACGGTGTGCGGGACCGTAGCCCAGCTTCATGGAGACGGTTGCGAATGGTCCTCGCCGATACCCCAGGAGCAACAGTGTCCCTAATTTGCTGGGAAGTGGCGGTGCGGTCCCCTACGGCACTGCGTAGGATCCTACGGTCTTGGCGTGCATCCGTGCGTCGCTGCGGTCCGGTCCCAGGTCGACGGGCACGTGCACCTTCCGCCGACCACTGGCGACAACATCGATGTACTGTGGAGACCTCACGCCCCACGTGTTGAGCAATTCGGCGGTACGTCCACCCGGCCTCCCGCATGCCCACTATACGCCCTCGCTCAAAGTCCGTCAACTGCACATACGGTTCACGTCCACGCTGTCGCGGCATGCTACCAGTGTTAAAGACTGCGATGGAGCTCCGTATGCCACGGCAAACTGGCTGACACTGACGGCGGCGGTGCACAAATGCTGCGCAGCTAGCGCCATTCGACGGCCAACACCGCGGTTCCTGGTGTGTCCGCTGTGCCGTGCGTGTGATCATTGCTTGTACAGCCCTCTCGCAGTGTCCGGAGCAAGTATGGTGGGTCTGACACACCGGTGTCAATGTGTTCTTTTTTCCATTTCCAGGAGTGTAGTTTGACTGTACCAAGCAGAGCTATTCTTCTGGATTCACAAAGTACCGTAATTCTATTTGGAAAAAAGTTGTAGAAGATATCTGATATGAAAAAGTTTGGGGATTCACTATAAATGGGGAAAGGAAGAAAAAGATGGTCACTGCATGCTGTGAATAGTTTTCATATTTCTCAGATGACTGAAGTGCAGAAATAAAATCCTTTAGTAAATATCAGTTACAGCCATTTATAATTAGAAACGCACTGATTTGACTTATAGCATTCTGCCGAAATTGCAACAGTAGTGGCAAATTATTTTTTATTTTTTCGGTGAAGCTTCATCAACGACGAGTTTTGAGTAACATCTACACTTCCGTCATTTCCATGTTCAAACTTGCTTCTGTTCTCAGAACACAACAGAACTTACAAAGCTTCACCTCAATAACATGTTAATGCAGTTACAATTGCGATGGCATCCTGAAACACTATATTATTAAAAGTTAGATCAATATCTTATGATAAAGCCCATTGTCAGCATAAAAATAAATGTGTAGTTTCTTCACTTACATTGTTACAGAACCGCACTAATTCTTCGGCCATTGCCAGTTATTTTGCTACCCAAATAGGTCTCATTTTCAAATCGGCTACTGTTGGTATCACATGATTTAATTCGAATACATTTCATTAGGTAGCCTAGTTTTAGTGTGGTCGACATTAATCTTATAATCTCTTTACAAGGCACTATCCATTCCGTTCAACTATTCTTCCAAATCTTTTGCCGTCTCTGACTCTACAGTGTCATCGACGTTTATCCAAAAACTATACCAAGCATAATTTTACAGATCTTTATGGATGATTTAAGTTTTCCGTTGATGACTGCTCTCACTAAGTGAGATTAACGTTTGCAAATTGTTTGATATATGTTCTTGTTTGCTACGTTATTTGCAGACAGTGCAACGATCAATGATTTATTATTTACTTTGTGAACATCAGTTACTTATGAATGGGAAGAGTGACAATAATCCCACGACACTACTCCTATAAAATAACCACCAACATTTTTCCAGTTCCATTGACTTCATTACTCAGAATAGATATGTGACTCAGGGATAACGAAAAGCAGTGCATTACATTCTTTATGCCCCCACGTATTTTCACTTCAGTTGCGGTCCGTGTGTAACCTCGTGGTGAAATTTACGATGTAACATAAATGACGAAAGATCTTTAAAAAGAAAAGGCAAGGGCTCAACGACGGAACCATGTGGCCACTTTTAGGGCAACTATTTTGTTTAATGGACGTATGGAAATTCATCTCTTCATTGGACTTGGGAGGAATGCCGTTAACTTAAAATAACTCTGATTTATTGTTCAGTCTCAGTTGCATATTTTTTTAATTAGATGAGTGTTTCGCTCACTGTGCATCATCTTCAGGTCTAAAACACAGTAAAATAAAATATGTACCCTCTAATATTTTACAATATGTAGAAAAAAGAATTACACATACAAAGAGAGTTTACCTAAGCAGTTGAAAAAGCATCCCGTTTTGTCTACTCAGGAACTCATGTCAGACTACTGTGTTTTGCAATTGCAGTCATTGTTTTAAGTAGGTGTCTGGCGGAGGTAAGAGAGGGTAGTACATTCCTTGACTATATAAAATCGTTTAAATTTTTATGGGATGTATCACAAAGTCACATGGAGATATACAACCAGAATCGACAACTGGTCACAAAAATACTGTATGCACCCTCCTTTGCTGTTATGTTATCACTTTTCTGTTATTTTATCAACAATGTTCAGTTATTTATTCGTCCTCTCTGAAAAACATTTTTCGATTTTTCAGTCTTCTGCAAACGAAAACAGTATTCCATCATTTCAAGAGTGTCGAAAATACATATTATTCATCATAATATATGATATCTCTATAATATCTTCCGAATTAGAAACGGAAAACGTTATTCTCTTGTCATGTGTTCTTACGATGCAATCTGATATGCTATCACTGTCGAGACATGAATAAATGAGGAAGTAAAATAGCGTCACAATTTTACTTGAGGTATAATTTTGAAGTGATAGCAGCAAACAGGGAGTGTTGTCACAAATACAGTGAAGGAATGAGTATAAAATGGAACAACAAAGGGACTAATAGTAATAATGTATTCATTATAATTTTGGAGCTCGTCGTATCTGGGAACATCCTGTACAGAAAAGAGAATTTTTTTCCTTGTTTTTTTTTTTTTAGAAAAGAGCTATGATTTGCTGTCTTGGGCTTTACAGTCCTTAAAATTCATAACAAGTCTTTTCACTGTATGGATCACAAAGATTCTGTTTATTTATTATTACCAGTTTTCGAGGAGAAGCAAAACCAGCCATAATAGATAAAAACAACTATTGTGATTCAGACTGTGAAAACTCTGCTGTAAGTCCAGTCTTTTTGGCAATGCAGGAAGATTTTGCACTCTCATCACGAAGGACAAATAAACAGTGTAAACACGACTGCCATTAGCAGATGCAGCATATTCGTATTCTCAGAATATGGCAAATTGAGCAATGTGTCCCGTAACTCCGAGAGTAGGAGGTTGTCTTGAGAACTGTCTTTTAGGACACTGCCAGATGTCTGGGGAAAACTGATTCACACAGCATGTGAGGCAGTAGCGCTGAATAATTCCAGAACGTATCCTACATGATGCAGAAGAGTGTATACTGTTCTGAAAGTGTGTGCCATACCAGATCTCTCACGTGGATTCTTTTTTTCCAAGGACACTAACGTTACTGACCAATCTACCCAGGCACGACTCACAGCCTATTCCACAGCTTTTTAGTATGTCAGGACCTCTGTGCTACATTCCATATTCCAAAGAGCATCTCTTGCATACCTTTCGAGAAAATATAAGGGTGGGTAAACTCAATAACCGACTTCCAGTCACCTAATGAACGCTTGTCTTTTCTCACATTCCGCGCCCTAAATAAAACCTATACACTTATTAATTGCCACGCACCCATCAACAATGACAATAAGAAAAACCCTCAGAAAGTAGATACATATTGGGAATCTCTAGACCACGAACTTTCTAAAATCCCAACATCAAATGTGAAAATACTGTTTGGGGACTTCAATGCACAAATAGGCCAAGAAAAAAATACAAAAAAACAGTAGGAAACTACCCGGCTCACAAAAGGACAAACAGAAATGGAGAAAGATTAATAGAACTATGCAAGGGTCATAACTTAAAATTAATGTCTACAAATTTCAAAAAACCTCCTAAGAAACAGAAAACATGGAAATCACCAAACACAAGTATTGGAGAGTTCCAGATAGCTCACATAGCCATCACACACTATAATCAAAAAGAAATAATGAATGTGAGAGTTCGGAAAGGGGCAAACATTGTAACTGACCACTACTTATCGACAATCAAATTAAAGGTCATACCACAAAGAAAGAAACAAATACAAAACAGGAAAACTCAAAAGATAGACGCAAACGTCTTGAAAGAGAAAAGAGAAGAATTCTGTCAAAACATAGTTATATGTTCGGATAAATGGGAAGATATAAAAGAAGGAATGATAAGATCTGCTCAAGAAGTCGCAAAAATGAAAAAGAGAAAGAAACACGAATGGTGGGATGAGATATGTGAGGAAGCAATAGAACAAAGGATGAAGGCATGGAAGAAATGGCACTCAACCAAAAGTGATAAGGACTACCTGGAGTTCAAACAGCAAAGATCTTCTACAGCAAAACTCATTAGATCAGTAAAAAGACTATTTGAAAAGAACCAACTTATACAAATGGATAAAGATTTTAAGAGAAACAATAACATATCCTTTTACAGCACATTCAGACAGAAACTACAAAAATATGTAGCACCAAATCTGTGTTTTAAAGATACCAGTGGAAAACTGGAAATGAATAATGAAGAAAATTGTGAAATATTAGCAAAATATTTTGAACAACTCCTCAACTGTCAGGAACCTATTGAAAAATTACCAGCCAACACCCCAAACACAGTAAACAATAATTCTGAACCCCCATGCCTAATAGAAATCAGAGAAATCATTAAAAACCTTAAGAACAATAAAGCACCAGGGGAAGACATGATAATTGCAGAAATGTGGAAAAGTGTGGATAATACAACTCAAGAAAAACTACTGGGAATAATCAATGAGATTTGGAGAACGGAACGTATACCAGAAGAATGGAAAACTGCATTAATCCACCCCATCTTCAAGAAAGGGGATAAAACCGAGGCAAATAACTACAGAGGGATAACTTTACTTCCGGTAACGTATAAAATTCTATCTAAGGCCCTACAAAACAGATTGGAGAAACAACTTGATCAAGAAATTGGTGAATCCCAAGCAGGCTTTAGGAAGGGAAGATCTTGTGTGGAGCAAATTTTAAACTTGAAGTTAATTATTAAATATAGACGATTAAGAGGAAAAGACATCTTTATCACGTTTGTTGACTTCAAGAAGGCGTACGACTCCGTTGACAGAACAACTTTGGTTAACATCCTTAGGGAGTTTGGAGCAGACAAGAAAACAGTCGCAATCGTCAAAGAAACACTTACGGATACCTACGCAAAAGTAAAGTTCCGTGGTGAGGTATCCAGACCATTCAAAATCAGAACAGGATTAAGACAAGGAGATGGGTTGTCACCAACCCTATTCAACTGTGTGTTAGAAAAAGTTATTAGAGAGTGGAGGAAGAAAACGACTGAAGAAGGAATACAAAAAATCAGATTAGGAAGAATAAAGGATGGATTAGAAGTAGATTGCCTCGCTTTTGCTGATGACTTAGCGATTCTGGCAGGAAGTTTGGAAGAAGCAGTCAAACAGATCAATATTCTGAATGAAACAGCAGAAAAAGCAGGACTGAAAATCTCCTTTGAAAAGACAGAGTACCTAACCAATGTAAAAGAGGCACCGAACAATATGATTACAAAGTATGGCCAGATAAAGAAGGTTTCTAATTTCAAATATTTAGGGGAAATCATCCAGCCCAATGCTTCAGATAAAGAAGGAAATAAAACAAGAACAAGAAAAATGGAAATGGCATTCCAGCTAACAAAGAATGTGTACAACATGAAGTCAGTATCAATTAACGCAAAAATAAGGCACTACAACACTGTGATTAAGCCAGAGTGTCTGTATGCATCTGAATGTTTAGCAATGAACACTAACAAGGAAATGGAAGCTATAGCAAAAAAGGAGCGAAAAATCATTAGAAGAGTACTTGGGCCGAGGTTTGAGAATGGGACTTGGAAGCTTAGAACTAATAGTGAAGTGTATGACAAAATTGAGAAAGTGGGAGATACTATGAGGAAGAGAAGAGTAAGCTTTTACGCCCATTTGAAAAGAATGAATGATGAAAGGCTGACAAAGAAAATATTCATGTTTTTTGACAAGAACCCCAGAACCCAAATTACCTGGTTCAAAGAAGTCAAAGCAGACTTAGAGGAGATGGGTATAGGAGAAGATGATATAACCAACAGAGACTTAATGAGAGACAAAATTCAACATTTTGAAGGATTTGAAGTGAAGAAGAGAAGAACTGGAGGAACAGTGTGGACAGAAGACCGAAGGGAGCAGCACAGAGAGAGGATGAAGACATATTGGCAGAAGAGAAAAGAGGAGGAGCGCAATAGGAGAAATGTACATTGAAAAATAGTTGTTTAACGCGGTCCCTAGACGGCCAAAATCGGAATAAAAAAAAATAAGGCTGATAATGGGCACCTAGAGACGGTGTGAGAAATACCTTTGAAAGGAAGGCCTGGGACAGAATTGTGGCCTAGAACAAAGTTTTAATGTATCAGTATGACTAATGCTACAGAAGAAGAGCAGCAGTTCCCAACAAAAACGGCGTGTGAATGCTGCTGATTGCTCTTCTGAGTTACTGCAGTGTTTATTGAAGCCTATTGTAACTAACAGCTTCCTTCTTATGTGTGTACATAGTTATTATTATCTTTAGCCGTTACATATTTTCCTGGAAGATGTACACATATTTTGTGGCTTATGTGGATTTCATGTACTTATAATGGTAGTATTAAGGTTTCACACTTATGCATCGAAGTTAAAGTCAGTCACATAAGGACGTTAATATTGGATCATATGAAATAATGTTCTCGCCTTTGCTCAAACAACTGAGGTGTAGTGCTACTGTACAGAATGTTGATGAATTTTGTAGTGCACCTGATATAATAAAATATCTTGATCACATTTGGTGGATTTATTGCACTTACCAGTTTCGATAGTCATCACCATCAGAACTGAAAAATAATGATTAAATTACAGTTCTTTCAAACACACATAATTTTTTAATTGTACTGCTCACATGTGTAAGCCAAGGATGCTCATGTGCCCCCTACAAACGTTACTGTTCCAGTTTTGAAGTTCAACACATGAGCAGACACTCCAGTAGCTTTAGAGTGACCAAAATGCGTTTTGTGGCTACTTTATTTGTTACATTCTTAACAAGGTACTGGGTACATATTTATTTTTCTCATCATCCTACACATTTTGGTCGTTATGTAACTGTTTATATGTACTAGCATTGTTGCCTTTTCTGCACAGTTTACAGCAGTCCACTCACCCCACCGCCGAACCTAGGGTTATTGTGCAGTTCGGCTCCCAGTGAACCTCCCCGGCAACGTCTCTCACCAGAATAGTGTAACCTCAATGTTTGCGTGGTAGAGTAATTATGGTGTATGCATACATGGTGAAAGTGTTTGTAACGCTAACACAGTGTAACTGAGGTGGAATAAGGGGAACCAGCCTGCATTCACTGAAGCATATGGAAAACCACCTTAAAAACCATCCACAGACTGGCCGGCAAACTAGACCTTGACACTAATCCGCTGAGCAGATTCGTGCTGGGGACTGGCACGCCTTTCAACATGAAACTCTGTGGAAATTATATTGTATTACATACGAATATATCTATGTATATTACATCACAGCTGCACAACAATTCTTGAATGGATAACTGATAAGCAAACAATGTCCAAGCAAGTTGTATAGCACACAAAACAAATTAAAGGTTCAAAACTTGCAATACTGAGGGTACAATGTGATATAATTGTTACTGGAAATATCGGTTTTAGTATGATTCTTCTTAAGTGCAGAGCATTAAAGTTTAATGAGGAAAAGTCTGAAGAAAGTTTAATGAGGAAGAGTATGAAGAACGTTTATCTCCAGTACATTTATTGACAGCATGTGCTTAAAATACAGATTTGGACAGTGGTTTCAACTTAAGTTTAGGTAAAATAAAATGTATGCTTTGACATGATGGATTTAAAAATACGTGTTATTCACATTATGTATCACAAAATTGCTTTGGAAATATAAGTCTTTTAATCTCTTCTTTCTTCTCAACAGCAGGAATATAATAAGGTGTTTCGTGGGTGCATATAAATATAATACATCTCTTTGCAAAACCCAATGCATGTTTGGAAGCTGTAGAGAAAGACATGGCTCATAATATGTTTCAATGAGAAAGTGTTAAAGAACAAAATGATGCATTCCTTACAAAATATAAAATTTAAATTGGCTTCTTGACAAGAATACTAAGAATAAAAACATTGATGAAAATTCTTTAAAAGCGGAATATATGTGGGAATGTTTGAAAACATCATCACAACACTGAAAAACACACAGCTTTGACAATAATAGTTTTGTTGATTTTTCAATTTTTCAACACATAATGCATTTATGTTTAACTACATGCTTATGACTCATAACATGCGTTTACAATGATAAATGAATTTAACAATGCACAAATAATACTTATCTAATTTGAGACGCACAGTTAACTACATAAATTTATAGCAGTACAAGCCGCAATAATGTGCTATCAAATGAAGACAATAAACATCACTTGTCACTACATCAGTCTTCATCTGTTTATCATGTTAGAGACTTTACATAAATACATTACACAGACAACAATTCAGTACCACACTTGCATAATGTGGTATTCTATATTCATACATAAGTGTGACTTCAAAATATGACTATCAATCAAAACAGTGTAACATTGGTAACATTCACATGTTTAAAAGGAATATCTGAGAGTTATGTTCAGCTTACAGACAATCTGAGTTTAGCTGGAAGCTTTTTCTGGGAGAAATGCATTGCATATTGATGCCTCTGCAAAGTATTGGCACCAGTTACCAAATGCTAGCAAGTATCTATGTTAGAAAATGTTCTCATTTTTTCTGGAAACTTCTGCTTATAACCTGCTGTAAAGCTTTGTTTAAGAGAAATACTTCGGAGTATTTTTATGTATCAATACTTTAAGTTGATTCTTGCTATAATACATGAAGCTGGATATTTTACCATAAATATGATGTTTGATTCTTCCTGTGTACTGATTTCTCTTATACATATTTGTATGGTAACTAGAAATAGGAGATTGGCAATTGCCAGCACAGCTAGTGAATCTATTGTATAGAGTTGTTCTGGTTTTTGCTACAGTCTGCTTAAATGGTGATGGTCTTAAAAATCGGAACTCGTAATACTGAACTGGTTTCATTCAAGAATGTTGAAACCATGACGTGCAAGTTTGTTGTGTACTTAGTAAAGTTTGAACCACTTGTAACGACCATGTAAATTGATTTATTGGGGGTAAGTCTTGTTTTCAGAGTCTGCTGCCAAATACATTAACGCGTTTTCAAACAACATTCATATTCTTGATGTCCTTGAGGATGAAATCTAGATGGCAGTAACAAGCACATTCACATGGATTATATCATATAGTGGAAATTTTCATCAGTTTAGTTAGTATAGTAAATGTTAAGTACTTTGAAGAATAATATGGAAATGACAGGAGATCTGAATTAAGAAGAGACCTAAATGTGAATTTATTTGATGTTCATCAAGGCACGTTGCAGAAGTGCAATAGCTGTCTTGATCTTTGTTAAAGATCTTGAAGTGGATATCTAGTCCATATGACTACAAAACAACTTAGAATAGTTCTACAATGAAAAATAACAGAAATTGAATGGAAGTTTTTTATCGTTTTTCGACTTGTAAATGACACTGAAGGTTTTGAAAATTTCAGAATATCGTTGGCTGTGCCATTACTCACAGTCCCTCACTTTGTGAGAATTGTCTGTATGAAAAGAATATTTTCATTGATTTATTAGCACTGTAACACAAGATTTACAAAATTAATTGATCAAGAGAAACCTGTAAATGGTAAAGAGATTCCAGAAATGTTTTCATTGGTTTATTAAGACAGTAAGGCAAGTTTATAAAATTAATTGTATAAGGAGAAACCTGTAACTGGTACAGATATTCCAGAAAGCTTCATTGGATTTACAATCAGTATCAATACAGAATTCTTTGTCTTTTCTTCTGTAAAAAATGGTGAATATTGAAACCATTTGTGCAACTCTTTGGGGTTTGTGAAGGGTAAAATCTCCAAAACAAATGCAGTTTTTACTCTTAATCAGATTCTATTACACAGTCATCAAATCAGCAGTGTGCTGTTGATAACTACTAATTCTATTGTTAAGCTGTTGATTATGATGATGAAGATAACATGTAGTTCTTACTAGGTTTCTCTGGTGAGAGCTTTAACTGTGTGATTTTACACATTAGACAGCAACAGAATTATAGCTGGAAGACAATAAATACATTATTTGATGATGTTCAATTAGCAGAAGAAGGAAACTGCTGTAAGTATGAAACAATTATAAAAATTTTGGAAGTGATTGTAAGAGATAGGTAATGTAATCACTCAAAAAAGTGCATGCTGAGCTGAGTGCCTGATACAGGTATATAGTTTAATATGAAGGAAACGTAAACATTTTTATGCTGATTATAACTTACAAAGGAATCAACAATAAGAAGACATGCCATTAGATGTTATGTATATCAAGCTGAATGTCCATTCAGGAAAAAAAAAGATTGGGGGCTTCATGGGAAATAAATGCTACATTACACAGCAGTTTGTCATTCAAGATGATACAAAAGTGTCAGTAACAGCAAATTATTACTTTCACATGAAGTCCAGTGTATAAAAAATTAAAGAAGCTGTACACATAGTGTTTCCTGCAGCAAAGAAAGTCTCTGCTCTTCACGACGACTTTTTAAGCAAAACATGTAGTTTTTTCTCATTATTTCTATACACTTTAGTTTCATAATATCAGAATTAAGTGACTGAAACAAGAAAAGGTATGAGCAAACATTTATCAATCACATCCTAATAATCTGGTAAAAGAGAACAATTATATCAAAATTTTGTTGTTTCAGTGAGAAGGGGTCACATTCTGTCCTAAGCAACTGTTTGGTATTTTCATGACACAAACACAGAAGATTATGAGAAGTGCAAATGATGTCACACTAGGCAGAACAGTGTGGAGATCAACGTGTAACATAGGCCTTTGGCCTAGTACATGTGACTTTAAATGAATTATAATATGATTTTCTGGACATGACCTCATCTTTAATTTTGAAAAATTGTCATTTATTATGTTCTCCATACCAATGCATACAGCACCAATAATGAATGTAACACATGGTCAGGAGTTAGTAAGCCAGCTACTTAAAAACAAATAAAAATATGGATTGCTATATTCAATAGGTTCTGCTCTTTGAGTTTCATATTTTGCCTATACTGGATTCACTAAATTGTTGCAGAACACACTTGTGGGCAATTCATCTTTAAGACAAATTACATTGCAGGAACATATGCTACAAGATTAATATATCGATCTGACCCATGATCATTTTGTTGAAAAGTCATTAGGCAGGCATTAGGTTCAATTGCACAGCAGATGTGTTCTGCAAAAGCATTAGATACAAATTCTCGATGAAGAATCATAATGATTATAAAATACTGACTGGAAAAGTTCTTTATAACTTTTCATTAAAGTTAGCTTTTTTGAAAAAGAGGGTAATGAAGCAATGACATCTTTTTTCAATTAATTTCCCAATTATATGAAAAACTACCATTTAACAAGGTTAACCTTTTGAAAATAGGACAAAATTTTTCTTTAAATTTTGTCTGTTTCATGGATGAATATATATTGCATAACTTATAAAATGTGAAAGAATGACATTTATAATGCTGTTATGAAACTATTTTATTACAGACATTCATTTTTAAATGGGCAATGAGCACCTATTTATAAAAGTGAATAACATTAAATATCAATGAACCTTCATGTTCCATATCATTATGAAATGTCACCAAACTGTATGACTTACCAACGAAGATAGTGAGCCATTACAACCAAATACCATGAGGTTTTTGTTTTCTGCTTCTTACAGAGGGGATACTGAAAGAATGAACTGTCTAGAGTAATAAACAATTATCTGTGTCTGGTATTCTTAACACAAGTGCACAGGGCGCTTCCCCTTCCATCACTGTAAGGTTTTGTTTCAGTAGAAGTGGCTCACTCTTTGACTCACTCTGCTGAGATGTAGCGTAGTATCCAGTATGACGCTGCACTAGGAAAAGACCAAACACATTCTCATTCAAAACAGATGGAGACACGACAAAATTGTTGTGTGTATGTCATATTTATATAGCAGAATTTCTGTACTACATGTTTTCACAATTCCAGCTACATTATCAGAAAGGTCACTCCCAGCTCATGTAAAAATTTCTCAGCTCTTGTGTCACAGCACTCATAAACTATAAGTTCATTTTCCAATTCAGGAAACATCATGATAAACTGAATAATCAGTATGGTGGACAGTCGCATGTGTCTGGTCTTAACCAATGATTTAAGTTCACGTTAAATACCTCACCTTTAATCAAAGTTGAAGGTGCTTCATTTTTGAGTCACAGTTCTCTGAGTTCATGTAGAGGGCAGTCTCTAGCACAAGGTCTCAGCCAGCACAAAATCACGCTAGATACCGTCAGCACTGCTCACTGATGTTAATGCAAAACAAAGCTACTGCTACAACTGAAGACTGGACAGGTGATACCTGATGTTCTATTTAGCTTTACGGTCCCTTATTTGAAATCCAGTTTATCATTCGCCAATTCTGAAGGTAAATCTCCAAGTCAATTTTTGGAGAAAAATAACATGAAGTTAACAATTAAGTTACTATTGTTGTGAGCTACCTGATGAAAATTAAATCTTATACACTAGAGAGGCTTCAGTATTCATTTACATTGAAAGTACATAACTGTGGCATCTTGTGTTCATCCTGACATGATATTAAACATTCTATTCTGACACTCTAAAACCAATGACTGGATTGAAGCATAACAGTCTGAGACCCATATATAATTTTAATCACTGGCTCAAGCATGTTATTGATCAGCCAGCTCTCATCAAAGTTCAAGATTTCCAGTTACAATGACTTCTGGGTTCATATTGATAATGAGGTCTACTGCAAAAATTTTTGGAACACAAGGGCGCATATCATCAAAAATAGGCGGGACTTTGTTACTGACATTCACTGCAAGCTATACAATAGAATTATCTTGCTATGTTCGAATAATGGACAGCAGATACTTGATGTTATGCTTTCATTGAAGTCCTCGTCACTTTTTTAATGCACTGAAGTTTCTCATTTCTTTCACCATTAAAGATAACACCCAAGAGATTTTCAGAGGCTATGTCGCATTACTACAGCGGTCTGTGTTCGCCTCTATACATTCAATCACAGCCAAAGTGAGAGACAGAAGCATAGTCGTAAGTCGTTCGTGTTTGGTTCCGTCAGTTCCCTTTCTGTAAGCACCCTTTTAACGAAGCTGCTGCTTCTTTGAGTCACAGTTTCGATTACTAGGGGTTGAGGACTAAGCCTGAAGAAAAACAAGCTGGGCTTTGATGTGTTGGATGCAAACTTTACTGTGTGATGCACTTGTTGCTTTGGAAGTCTAGGTTGTTCAGCAGACACATCTAGAAACGAACCAGCCCATTTGTTTCACCACTAAGTTTCTCTGAAGATGATGGCGCAATAACACCATTTGGAGCAGTCCATGACTGTGTGAGTACTGTTGTAAGGATAGTCCACCGAAACTCTGTCACGTATGTCATCTGTTTGCTTGTGGGTTACTATGGACCAGGTGGCTCAAACTGGATGGATTCTAAGACTGTCATGTTGATGTTGCACAGACGTGCGTGCCTCTCCTTCTCCTTTTCTGAATGCAACGAAAATTCTCTCTTCTTTTACCACTAAAGACAACAACCCAATACAGCTCTTGTCACGTTACTATGGGACTCTGTTTGAACCAAAGTAGTGTCTAGTTGTTGGCTGAAGCACCATTTCTTTACATCGCCGTTCGTCAAATTGGAGATCTTTCTTTGATCATAGTGTACCTGATTTCTGAGGAATCCTAGGGGTCAAGGACTGAGTCTGGAGAAACAGAAGCTGGACTCAGATGAGTTGTGTGCGAGATGATGTTGCTGGGAGTCCAGAGTGTACAGCAGAACCTTCCCAGTCGCTTTACCGCCGGATTCCTCCGAATGCTCAATAATTTCCTTCGGAATAGTTCACGACGGCGAGAGCGCTGTAACGAGGTACGTCCACTCGAAGGATGTCGCGCGTGTCCGTGGTTACTTCGGAGCGGAGAGATGTCGCGCACTGCGGCTCCTACTGGAGGCCCTCGAAGGCGGAGTCGTCGAGCGTGTGCAGCCAGTTGAAGATCATCATGTTGCGCTCGTACTTGGAGAGCGGCTTGCCGCGCTCGCGCTCCACGTCGCGGATGGTGAGCGGCAGGTTGGTGGTGGCACGCTGCTTGACGACGCGCAGCACGGCGGCGCTGGTGCTGGCGCCCGGCACGGTGAGGTGCTGCTGCGCCGCCTGCTGCGGCGCCGCCCCCGCGCCCGCCCCCGCCGCCTGCTGGCCCAGCTGCAGCTCCTGCGCCGCGCCGCCCTCCGCCGACGCCTGGGCCTGGGCCTGCGCCGCCGCCGCCGTCGCCGGCGTCACCTCCAGCCGGTCCAGGTTGAACTCGCTCTGCGACAGCCGCTCCAGCGCCTTGTACGTCGTCAGCAGTCGCCGCCGGATGTAGTTCTGTCGCACCTGCACACAAAGAGTTGCGCCGTTACTCGCCTTGCATAGGTGGCTGGAACAGGTATCTCCTCCACTATCCGAGCTCCTTTATTTCCCTCGCACAATGCTCCACAGCTTGCCAGCCAGATCTGTTACAACTGGTGATGCTGCAATACTGCATAAACAAATTAACTGTCGAACAAAAGAGTCGCCATTAGGCTTTATTACACTACTGCCCATTAAAATTGCTACACCACGAAGATGACGTGCTACAGACGCGAAATTTAACCGACAGGAAGAAGATGCTGTCATGTGCAAATGATTAGCTTTTCAGAGCATTCACACAAGGTTGGAGCCGGTGGCGACACCTACGACGTGCTGACATGAGGAAAGTTTCCAACCGATTTCTCATACACAAACATCAGTTGACCGGCGTTGCCTGGTGAAACGTTGTTGTGGTGCCTCGTGTAAGGAAGAGAAATGCGTACCATCACGATTCCGACTTCGATAAAGGTCGCATTGTAGCCTATCGCGATTGCGGTTTATAGTATCACGACATTGCTGCTCGCGTTGGTCGAGATCCAATGACTGTTAGCAGAATGTGGAATCGGTGGGTTCAGGAGGGTAATACGGAACGCCGTGCTGGATCCCAACGGCCTCGTATCACTAGCAGTCGAGATGACAAGCATCTTAACCGCAAGGCTGTAACGGATAGTGCAGCCACGTCTCGATCCCTGAGTCATCCAGATGGGGACGTTTGCAAGACAACAACCATCTGCAAGAACAGTTCGATGACGTTTGCAGCAGCATGGACAATCAGCTCGGAGACCATGGCTGCGGTTACCCTTGACGCTGCATCACAGACAGGAGCGCCTGCGATGGTGTACTCAACGACGAACCTGGGTGCACGAATGGCAAAACGTCATTTCTTCGGATGAATACAGGTTATGCTTACAGCATCGTGATGGACGCATCCGTGTATGGCGACATCGCGGTGAACGCACATTGGAAGCGTGTATTCGACATCGCCATACTGGCGTATCACCCGGCGTGATGGTATGGGGTGCCAATGGTTACACGTCCCCGTCACTTCTTGTTCGTATTGACGGCACTTTGAACAGGTGACGTTTTCATTTCAGATGTGTTACGGCCCGTGGTTCTACCCTTCATTCGATCCCTGCGCGGGGAACTTGCCGCGCGAGCTGCGCGTCTAAACATATCGCCAAGTCGACTTGCGACCGTAGCAATTTATTGCGGAAGTGACTTGCTGCACGTTTTCCGCTTCCAGTGTGAACACCACGCAAGAAGTATCTGCAAGTAACTTGCAGCTTTTATGTTTCACATAAATAAATGAAAAGGCCTATTTTATTCGTAGTTCACCTGTAGCTACAGGGTGTTTCAAAAATGACCGGTATATTTGAAACGGCAATAAAAACTAAACGACCAGCGATAGAAATACACCGTTTGTTGCAATATGCTTGGGACAACATTACATTTTCAGACAGACAAACTTTCGAAATTACAGTAGTTACAATTTTCAACAACAGATGGCGCTGCGGTCTGGGAAACTCTATAGTACGATATTTTCCACATATCTACCATGCGTAGCAATAATATGGCGTAGTCTCTGAATGAAATTACCCGAAACCTTTGACAACGTGTCTGGCGGAATGGCTTCACATGCAGATGAGATGTACTGCTTCAGCTCTTCAATTGTTTCTGGATTCTGGCGGTACACCTGGTCTTTCAAGTGTCCCCACAGAAAGAAGTCACAGGGGTTCATGTCTGGCGAATAGGGAGGCCAATCCACGCCGCCTCCTGTATGTTTCGGATAGCCCAAAGCAATCACACGATCATCGAAATATTCATTCAGGAAATTAAAGACGTCGGCCGTGCGATGTGGCCGGGCACCATCTTGCATAAACCACGAGGTGTTCGCAGTGTCGTCTAAGGCAGTTTGTACCGCCACAAATTCACGAAGAATGTCCAGATAGCGTGATGCAGTAATCGTTTCGGATCTGAAAAATGGGCCAATGATTCCTTTGGAAGAAATGGCGGCCCAGACCAGTACTTTTTGAGGATGCAGGGACGATGGGACTGCAACATGGGGCTTTTCGGTTCCCCGTATGCGCCAGTTCTGTTTATTGACGAAGCCGTCCAAGTAAAAATAAGCTTCGTCAGTAAACCAAATGCTGCCCACATGCATATCGCCATCATCAATCCTGTGCACTATATCGTTAGCGAGTGTCTCTCGTGCAGCAATGGTAGCGGCGCTGAGGGGTTGCCGCGTTTGAATTTTGTATGGATAGAGGTGTAAACTCTGGCGCATGAGACGATACGTGGACGTTGGCGTCATTTGGACCGCAGCTGCAACACGGCGAACGGAAACCCGAGGCCGCTGTTGGATCACCTGCTGCACTAGCTGCGCGTTGCCCTCTGTGGTTGCCGTACGCGGTCGCCCTACCTTTCCAGCACGTTCATCCGTCACGTTCCGAGTCCGTTGAAATTTTTCAAACAGATCCTTTATTGTATCGCTTTTCGGTCCTTTGGTTACATTAAACCTCCGATGAAAACTTCGTCTTGTTCCAACACCAGAAAAATCCCCTGTTCTAAGGAATAAACCATGTTGTCTACAGCACACTTGCACGTTGTGAACAGCACACGCTTACAGCAGAAAGACGACGTACAGAATGGCGCACCCACAGACTGCGTTGTCTTCTATATCTTTCACATCACTTGCAGCGCCATCTGTTGTTGAAAATTGTAACTACTGTAATTTCGAAAGTTTGTCCGCCTGAAAATGTACTGTTGTCCCAAGCATATTGCAACAAACGGTGCATTTCTATCGCTGCTCGTTTAGTTTTTATTGTCGTTTCAAATATATCGGTCATTTTTGAAACACCCTGTATAAATCGTAGAGTGCCTAGCAAACGTTCCTTTGATGAAATAGCAGTACGGAAGTCTGTGTCTCATTTTGATATGACGGGCACTATTAACGTCAACAAACACTCCAGATCATTTGAGAACATTCTGCAAAAGTTTTCAAAAATATCCATGCTCTCGATACTAAGTTCTTGCAAAAGGTTATTATAGGCACCATTTTGCGATCTTCTCATTATCCACTCTCTGACTCAAATACTTCTCTTTTTCTTTTACACGTTTTTCATTGCAATTACAAGAGCTGCACCGTATCTCACCCGCCTACTTGTCATTTTATACTTCGGCTGACACTCGTAGTGGTACTGAAAGCATATGTAAACAGTATCAGCAAGTTGTTGACGCAAGTTTCTTGCCAAAGAACTTGCGGAAAAATCTTGCTTCATTCTTGCGCTACTGTGTAAACACAGCTGCAAGCGGCTCGCAATAACTTACGCAAGCGACTTGCTAGTGTAAACCCAGCTTACGTGGCTGGAATAGGTATCTCCTCGCTATCCGAGCTCCTTTATTTCCGTCGCACAATGCTCCACAGCTTGCCGGTCAGATCTGATACAAGACAGCTGGTGATGCTGGAATATTCCATAAACAAATTAACTGTCGAACAAAAGGGTCGCCACTAGGCTTTATCACGAAAAGAACTTCGAACAGTGAAGCTGGACTTCCTTCAACGAGTTACTACACTGAAGCGCCAAAGAAACTGGTATAGGCATGCGTATTCAAATACACAGACATTTAAACAGGCCGAATGCGGCACTGCAGGCGGCAACGCCTATATAATTTATTTAATAAAATTGCAGCCAAATAGCCATATACAGTTACTTTGCTTAACATTTTACATTTACATTTTACATTTTTGCATATTCATGTATCGATTTCACTCTTTTACTGCACAGTTATATGTGATATCGTTCACAGGCTTCGTTACACAGTTCACATATACATGTTGTGATTGGGTCGTGATAAGTTTTGTTTTTGCAGATTACATGATGAAAGCCGTGAATAGAAAGTCTACTTACGACATGTCGCAGTTGGAAGTTTGGTGCTGCCCATGAGCGGTTCGTCATTCCTTCGGTGCCATAGGACTCTGGCTATATTTTTTCTCGTTTGTCCTCCATGATCTTCAGTTGCTTTCTGGAAGCGCTGGTGTATCATATATCGAAGTTTGATGTCTTCAATTAGGAGTGTCTCTCTCGCTAGCAGGTACACTAGTCTAGATCTTGCTGTCTTTGAGAGACCTGGTGCTCTTTATAGATAAGTCGATTTTACCTCTTCTAGTGTTTCTAGATTTTTTCTGTCAGGTGGTCCCATATAACCTCCATCCCATAGACCAGGACTGGCAAGATTTTTGCGTTGAATAATTTCATGGCTGTTTCTAGACTGAGTAGGCGGATGTTTTTGATGTCCTGTATTGCTATTATTTCTTGGGCTGCAGGTTCTGTTGTATGTTTTGTGAAGCATTTGGCTGTTGGTTTCAATGTCACCCCTAGGTATTTAAAGTGTGATGAGATTTCTATTTTTTGTCCTCTGATGTTGATTTCCGCATTCTTGGGTGTTTTGCCTCCTTTTCTGAAAATCACCATTTCTTTGTTATGTTTATGTGTAGTTTGTGTTCACTGCACCATTTGTCTATTTTCTCAATGATTTTCTGCACCTTCTGTATATCTGTTGAACCTACGGCTATGTCGTCAGCGTATGCATATACATATACATCTTCTTCATTTTCTCCAATTCGGAGAACTTCTTCGGTGGCAAGAATGTACAGCAAAGGGCTCATTGGGTCACCCTGAAAGACTCCGTTCAATTGCAGAATGAGGTTCGAAAAAGAGAGGTTGTCTGTTATTGTGATTAAGTTGTATTCGAGGATTGACTTGATTATTCTTGCCCATACTCTATCTTCTCCCATTGTGTTTTCCAGTTTTCGGACTATGAGATCTCTTTTCAGTAGGTCAAAGGCTTTCGTAAAGTCTACGAACACTGTGTAGAACATTTGTTTCCTTTGTAGCGCATCATCGATGTTGTTTAGAAGAAGCCTGACTGCCGTAAGTGTTGATCTTCCAGATCTGAAACCCAATTGTTCTGGGAGATGACTGTCCACAGAGGCTTTGATTTTTTGTGTAATTATCTTAGAAAACATCTTGAACTGAGTATTTTCCAGGGCCATGCCTCTGTACTTGTTTGGGTCCGTTGGGTCTCCTCTACCTTTGTAAAGAACTTTTATTGTCGAGTGTCTCCATTGTGTTGGAATTCTTCCAAGTTCCAAGCATTTGTTAAATAGTTTGATCCATACGTGTTGGAGGGCCTCTTTCGCCTCTTTTATATGTTCATTATATATGTTATCGGGTGTTGGTGCTTTCTTGTTCTACAGTGCTTTTATTACTTCTTTTACATCTTCTTCATTTAGAGGTTCCCATATATTGTCTTTTTCCTTAGTTTGATGTTGTTTCTCTTTCTTTGAGGGTGTTTTCGATTCCTCGTTTCTTCAGTATTTTACTGAAGTGAACAAACGAGGAATCAAAACACCCCCAAAGAAAGAGAAACAACATCAAACTAAGGAAAATGCCTATATAAGACAACAAGCGTCTGGCGCAGATGTTGGATCGGTCACTGTTGCTACAATGACAGGTTATCAAGATTTAAGTGAGTTGAACGTGGTGTAACAATCGGAGCACGCGTGATGGGACACAGCACCTCCGAGGTAGCGTTGAAGTGCGGATTTTCCCGTACGACCATTTCACGAGTGTACCGTGAATATCAGGAATCCGGTAAAATACCAAATCTCCGACATCGCTACGGCCGGAGAAAGATCCTGCAAGAACGGGACCAACGACGACTGAAGAGGATCGTTCAACGTGACAGAAGTGCGACCCTTCTGCAAATTGCTGCAGATTTCAGCGCTGAGCTATCAACATGTGTCAGCATCCGAACCGTTCAACGAAACATCATCGATGTGGGCTTTCGGAGCCGAAGGCCCACTGGTGTACCCTTGATGACTGCACGACACAAAGCTTTACGCCTCGCCTGGACACTGGACTGTTGATGACCGGAATCATGTTGCCTGGTCGGACGAGTCTCGTTTCAGACTACATCGAGCAGATGGACGTGTACGGGTATGCAGGCAACCTCATGAATGCATGCACCCTGTATGTCCGCAGGGGACTGTTCAAGCTGGTGGAGGGTCTGCAACGGTGTGGAGAGTGTGCAGTTGGGACCCCTGATACGTCTAGATACGGCTCTGAAAGGTAACACGTACGTAAGCATCCTGTCTGATCATCTGCATCCACTCATGTCGATTGTGGATTCCGACGAACTTGGGTAATTCCAGCAGCACAATGCGACACCCCACACGTCCAGAATTGAATTACTACAGAGTGGCTCCAGGAACACTCTTCTGAGTTTAAACTCTTCCGCTGCCCACCAAACTCTCCAGACATGAACATTATTGAGCATACCTGGGAAGCCTTGCAACGTGCTGTTCAGAAAAGATCTCCATCCTCTCGTACTCTCACGGATTTATGGACAGCCCTGCGAGATTCATGGTGCGTATTCCCTCCAGCAGAAGTTCAGACATTACTTGAGCCCATGGCACGTCGTGTTGGACCACTTCTGCGTGCTTGCGGGGGCCCTACACGATATTAGGTGGTGTATCAGTTTCTTTGGCTCTTCAGTGTAGAAACAAAGTAACTGTTGAACAAAGGGGTCGCCACTAGGCTTTATTAGGAAATGGATGAATGACATTCGGATGACTTTCATGTCCAACTTCGAGTAGTGAAGCTGGACTTCCTTCAACGAGTTATTATGATGGTTGGTTGATTTGGGGGAGGGGACCAAACAGCGAGGTCATCGGTCCCATCGTATTAGAGAAGCGTGGGGAAGGAAGTCGGCCGAGCTCTCTGAAAGGAACCATCACAGCATTTGCCTGGAGCGATTTAGGGAAATCACGGAAAACCTAAATCTGGATGGCCGGACGCGGGTTTGAGCCGTCGTCCTCTTGAATGCGAGTTCAGTGTACAACCACTGCACCACCTCGCTCGTTGTGACTGTTATGACTGTTGTGTGTGAGACAAAGTAAAACATTTGTTAATAGAGAACAACAGCACATTTATTGGTTAAGAGCAAGTAATACCACCACAAGCTTCTGGCTACGATTATCGTAAGACATGCTACTAAACATAACTAAAAACCTACAGGGTGGTCCAGGAGCAACGGTCATTATCCAGGGATATAACGGTAACGATCATTTGAAGGAAAAATGTGAAGCAAAAACGTGCTCTAAATTGCATATCTCAAGTGCTATGACCACTTCTTCATCTTTCTTACCGTGAAACAAATCTCTTCTACTACAAGCTCTTTGCTTTCTATATTCTGCGAGATGGTAATATGGACCAAAACAAGAAGAAAACGTGTAGTAAACATGGCCTCTGAAATACGTATCTTATAAGCTATGAGCATTTCGTCATCCTCATTACTGTGAAACACATCTCTTCTACAGAAAAAGTGCTCATAGCTCTTAAGGTTTGCATTTTAGAGCCCATTTTTACTAGACTTCTTTGCTTCGATTGATCGTTCCCGTCACACGCTGAATACTGTCCATTTCTCCTGGGACATCTTGTATATTGGCAAAAACATGCCTTAAGTAATTTTTAGGCCTAGTTACTCGTCCAAGAGTGCAACCGCAATTCCATGGTCCTCGATTACGAAATGAGCCAATAGACGATCGCCAAATATCCCCCCCCCCTCACTCACACACAAGTCAGGCCTCTTCCTCTTGTCGCAAAACAATACGGTTTTATTATTTTTCACTTGATATGTACGTCTCCTTATCTGTCCTTTTTTATTTTTTATTTATTAAATCAGCTCACTCACTGTACTAATTGCTTGCAGCTTAAGGCCTTGCGATTGCACGCCACGGTTACGCTGTCCGTTTAAAAAGCTTCCTCCTTTTGAGCCTTCGCGAGCGGGAGGAATTACGTGCCCATTCAGCTGTTTCTGGAGAAACACCTCTGCCCACATTCTTGTTACCTAACAGAGTTCTTTCCCAGACTGCCGCGCGGGGTAGCAGCACTGTCTAGGGCGCCTTGTCACGGTCCGCGCGGCTCCCTCCGTCTGAGGTTCGAGTCCTCCCTCGGGCATGGGTGTGTGTGTTGTCCTTAGCGTAAGTTAGTTTAAGTTAAAATAATAGTGTAAAAGCTTAGGGGACGACGTCAGCAGTTTGATCTCATAAGATCTTACCACAAATTTACAAATCCCAGACACCGACCCAGACAGTCAATGTCCAAATCTACATTTAATCTGGGAAGTAGGAAGAAAAACTCGAGCAAATATCTCCGACAACGACGTGATCATCTGGTGCAGATTCGGACTGAACATGAGTGAGGTAAGAAATTGGTCGTTGTTTTTTCGGCGGAACCACTTCGTCCTTAGACTTAAGTGATTTAGGAAAACCACTAAAACTATCCCAATAAAACTACCAGAATGGCTAGCTACATTTAGGCTGCAGAGAAGAAGGAAAATGTATATACACTCCTGGAAATGGAAAAAAGAACACATTGACACCGGTGTGTCAGACCCACCATACTTGCTCCGGACACTGCGAGAGGGCTGTACAAGCAATGATCACACGCACGACACAGCGGACACACCAGGAACCGTGGTGTTGGCCGTCGAATGGCGCTAGCTGCGCAGCATTTATGCACCGCCGCCGTCAGTGTCAGCCAGTTTGCCGTGGCATACGGAGCTCCATCGCAGTCTTTAACACTGGTAGCATGCCGCGACAGCGTGGACGTGAACCGTATGTGCAGTTGACGGACTTTGAGCGAGGGCGTATAGTGGGCATGCGGGAGGCCGGGTGGACGTACCGCCGAATTGCTCAACACGTGGGGCGTGAGGTCTCCACAGTACATCGATGTTGTCGCCAGTGGTCGGCGGAAGGTGCACGTGCCCGTCGACCTGGGACCGGACCGCAGCGACGCACGGATGCACGCCAAGACCGTAGGATCCTACGCAGTGCCGTATGGGACCGCACCGCCACTTCCCAGCAAATTAGGGACACTGTTGCTCCTGGGGTATCGGCGAGGACCATTCGCAACCGTCTCCATGAAGCTGGGCTACGGTCCCGCACACCGTTAGGCCGTCTTCCGCTCACGCCCCAACATCGTGCAGCCCGCCTCCAGTGGTGTCGCGACAGGCGTGAATGGAGGGACGAATGGAGACGTGTCGTCTTCAGCGATGAGAGTCGCTTCTGCCTTGGTGCCAATGATGGTCGTATGCGTGTTTGGCGCCGTGCAGGTGAGCGCCACAATCAGGACTGCATACGACCGAGGCACACAGGGCCAACACCCGGCATCATGGTGTGGGGAGCGATCTCCTACACTGGCCGTACACCACTGGTGATCGTCGAGGGGACACTGAATAGTGCACGGTACATCCAAACCGTCATCGAACCCATCGTTCTACCATTCCTAGACCGGCAAGGGAACTTGCTGTTCCAACAGGACAATGCACGTCCGCATGTATCCCGTGCCACCCAACG
The DNA here is from genome assembly GCF_023898315.1 of Schistocerca nitens. Taxonomy (NCBI): domain Eukaryota; kingdom Metazoa; phylum Arthropoda; class Insecta; order Orthoptera; family Acrididae; genus Schistocerca; species Schistocerca nitens. The sequence goes on along the minus strand of NC_064620.1, from coordinate 514,491,357 downwards.
TGCTCTAGAAGGTGTAAGTCAACTACCCTGGCCAGCAAGATCTCCGGATCTGTCCCCCATTGAGCATGTTTGGGACTGGATGAAGCGTCGTCTCACGCGGTCTGCACGTCCAGCACGAACGCTGGTCCAACTGAGGCGCCAGGTGGAAATGGCATGGCAAGCCGTTCCACAGGACTACATCCAGCATCTCTACGATCGTCTCCATGGGAGAATAGCAGCCTGCATTGCTGCGAAAGGTGGATATACACTGTACTAGTGCCGACATTGTGCATGCTCTGTTGCCTGTGTCTATGTGCCTGTGGTTCTGTCAGTGTGATCATGTGATGTATCTGACCCCAGGAATGTGTCAATAAAGTTTCCCCTTCCTGGGACAATGAATTCACGGTGTTCTTATTTCAATTTCCAGGAGTGTATATCGCGCTTTCGAAGAGAGGATGATTTTCTGACATCGATCCATGCGTTCTCCTTCTGCGTCTACACTTAGTCTGTAGGAAAGAAGGGAAATTACAAACCGCAATGAGATATCAGGCGCAGAGTGCAAATACCAATTGGAACAACATGGAGTAAGAAATCAGCCGTGTCACTCGTGGAGGAATTACTTTAACTGAACTATATCACAAAGTGATGAACCAAAGACATTCGAGTCTGCAAAGCCTTTCAATTACCTGTCTTTTAAATGTAACCAATCTATCATGCATAAAAGTGAGCCTATAACTGGAATTATATCACAAAACGTATAAGAAAATCTGCATACGTTATGCAATAATTCAATCAGTGTTTCAAATAATCAGTTTCAGCGACAACTGAACGTCCATTTGTTAGTAACAAATAACACTTTAGTGAGACACTACCAATGGTGCTGACGCACTCGCCATAAGCGAAGAGAGAAGAATGAGTCGTCTCACGTAAGGGCTCCAACATTTCGGGCTTTTGTATGCGTCAGAATATCGACTGATTGCTATTAAACACGGAAAATACTGCGGGTTGGCGGTCAGCGCTTTTATGTTATTTCATGGTTACTAATCACTTGCGAATCACGGCCAGACATTTTAGGCGATCAGGTTCGTCGTATAGGGTAGTTGCCGTTCTCCGGAGTGGAGTACTGTGTTCGAAACGGCAGTGCTCCAGTTCATTCACAGTGCTGCCTTTTTTTTTTTTTTGGGGGGGGGGGGGGGGTGCTGGGGCTTACGAACTCACCGATGAATTCCAACAACGAACTGAATCTGGATCCTAAATTTGAACGTTATCCCTCAAGTTAGGGAGAAGAAACAGTTTCACTCATATCCGATATTACACACTACTTTCTTAACGCACATCACGTATCTCTGTGAACAATATCACGTAGCATTTATTGCTATCACTTTTTATACGCAGTACCATGTTAGCGACCCGAATTCGCTCTTGCCATATTTTCAGTTCACCGTAATTGCCACAACTCATGCTGCTCATCTCAATTCGTTGTAGTGGTGTTGTGGACATGCACTTAATATTTTGCCTATTTACGTTGAAGAAACTGTTACGACGAAATAACTTGGCTGTTTTCTCCCTATGGTGTGAAGCGGAGTGGTTTCCTTCCTGTGATGTGAAGCAGAGTTCTTCTTCGTCACTTCTATATTTACTCTTCTCCAGAAGGTTTATCTTATTATTCTGCTTATGCACTCGCTCCCTGTCTCCAATTTCTTTCTTTCCCATTTTCTAAGATTCCATGATTCCTTTTGATAGTTTAAAGCGCTGCTAATAAACCTCTTGTTAATTTGTTTTCTTGTTTCCTATCTGTATTTTTTTTCAGATATCCATAAGCCGTCATTTATATAAGAAAATATAGACGAACTTACTGAAAAAAGCAAACAGAACAGCTTTCGACAAGAGCTTATGGAAATAATTTTATCGAAAAAGAGTCCGCTACTGAATAACTCATAAACAAAGTAAGGCAACTTAAATTTAACATGTCTCCTTTGAAACTCTAAGCAGAAACGAAATTCTGGCCGAAATGCGTTAGGAGGGATTCAGTTCCGAGCCGATGAGAGAAGTCAGAAGCTGTGGATCGTAATTACGAGTGAACCTTTACAACTCCCGAGGTGTTTTTCTTTTTTTTTCTTTTTTTTTTTTCGTGTTAGTCACTCCGAAACTGGCTACCAATGACTGCGACTAGGTCACAGCTGTTTGGCGCACAGAAGTTGCATAGGGAAAGAGGCTATCGTTGGTCCAACACCACAGCAACTACTATTGGGGTGTTAATCCCAGATCGTTTCTTACGTGATCTGGGGTGTAAGTTTTGTAAAAATTTTGGTTCCAGAACTAGCCTTGCCTGCAGGGAATATACTCCAATATTACGTTATCTACGGAAGGAATCTTGATAGATGTTCAAGCAAAAGAATATTTTGGATGAAAGACTGCATTTTTCAAAATTTGAGCTTCAACTACATTCAATGGCAGCAGTGCCTGCAGGTCATAAATAGACGAAGAATCTCAGAGAAAGAAGAATCTCAATGACGTTACTTTTCATGCAGAAGAAATTAATATTTAAAAGAGCCCAACAATACTTTGCTGTTTGCTCTCTTTGGTAGCAAGATTAATCTACTCGACTGCAGAAAAAAGCTTCCGTAGCCAAACTCATTAAGACGTGCTTGCGCACCAGTATTGGACTCGGAATAAAGCCGATTAGAATCAAGGTAGGACAATAAATTTTCAGCGCCAATATTTGGTCAACAAGGGAAAGAAATTGGTGGCGTGGAGTTCCTGACCACCGGAACTTCGCGCCAATGTTCAGGGTTAAAGTAACAAACTTCTTCGCAGCTCCTCTGGGAAGTGACAACCACGAGGTACCTGGATTTCCTGCAAGCCACGCAACAAGAGAAGAGCAATAAGATATCAGCAAAAAAGGAATGTTAACAATACAGCCCGTTGTGTCTGCAGGAGCAGCACACACTACTTGTACCGTGCCTAAGACAAGACCATGGGGTCTTGCAAATTGTCGTGTGTATATGTGAGAGAGCGCGCGCGTATGTATGTGTGTGTCTGTGTGTGAATGAGAGAGAGAAAGAGAGAACTGATGGCATGTGTTGATGGTGATGCGTCGGCCAATTGAGGTCGTTACCTCGGCGTCCCCTTAGTGCTGTTTATTAGAGAGGCCCAGTCTATGTGCTAACATCGGGTTCCACCCTCTCTTTCCTATTTCGTCATTGCAACACAAGCAGACCCTTAATATAAGAAATCAGGAAGTCCTCCACAGACTCGACAAGGAAAGGGATGTGGAGCAAACACTGCCTAGAAGAAGGGACGAATGACAGGACATGTGTGGAACAATTCCAGTGAAACGGGTGGGAGCTGTGGAAGGAAAAAACTATAGGTGAAAACAAAGCTTGGAATACACCCAACAAATAAAAAATGTAGATCTACGTATCGTGCTACTCTGAGATGAAAAGCCGTGGAAGGCCTCATCAACCCAATCAGTAGTCTTCGCTGTAGTACTGTTTGCATTAATCCAAACGACAAGGATATGCACTTGACAGTTCGTAACTGGGGGAGGAAGGAACGATAAACCTCTCCCATTAGGACTTTTCCTCGGATAGCAGTACAGGGTTCAAATGGCTCTGAGCACTATGGAACTTAACATCTGAGGTCATCAGTCCCCTAGAACTTAGAGCTACTTAAACCTAACTAACCTAAGGACATCACACACATCCATGCCGGAGGCAGGATTCAAACCTGCGACTGTAGCGGTCGCGCGGTTCCAGACTGACGCGCCTAGAACCGCTCGGCCACACCGGCCGGCAAGTACAGAGTTCCCGCATCCAAATTCAATGATAGTTTCCTTAGTATGGGATGATACTGATCCGTGATGGCAGAAAAACCTCCTATGCTAAGTATACAATCAATTTCTGAATGTATATTTCGGTGCGTAAACTTCGCAAATAGAAGATGAACAGCCTGATGCACGTGAAAACATTTAAAGAAGGGAAAGCTGAAAATAAAGTTGGCAAGTTACTTTTCAATACGTTTTAAGTCTTGTGTGTAATAACTGAAATATTTTATCTGTATTATCTGTCAATATTCGTTTTCTTTGTATAAAATGGTTCAAATGGCTCTGAGCACTATGGGACTTAACATCTATGGTCATCAGTCCCCTAGAACTTAGAACTACTTAAACTGAACTAACCTAAGGACAACACACAACACCCAGCCATCACGAGGCAGAGAAAATCCCTGACCCCGCCGGGAATCGAACCCGGGCGCGGGAAGCGAGAACGCTACCGCACGACCACGAGATCTTTGTATAACTATTATATTTTTTAATTTATACAATGATCACCAATCTCTGGGTAGATACGAATGTTGTGTTAGCTGATGTGCCCATCATCACAGACTGCTCTTGCGATCTCTTCGTCTGTTTTATGCATAACCTCGTCAATAATAAATGGGTTCAAATAAAAACACTTCATTATTTCCGGGATTTGTGATGGGTTTAGAGAACATAATGTCTTGAAAGTTGAGTTGTGCTTTTTTTATGTATTCCTGACACAGTTACTGAGAATTTGATATTTATATTGCTAGTCGTATTTTTCATGTGCATTATAGTTCTTATTTCAGAAATTATATTTATTATCATGTTGTTGTTAATAATTCTATTTGTTTCTTGAAATTGTAACTGTGCGTACTTGCGCGCCACCTGTTAGTTGTTACTGGTCAAGCCTCGTTGTCACCAACAAGCACGCGCTGCAGTTAATGTTCTGATGGTTTCAAACAATGCCAAACGTGCTTTGTCAGACTTTTAACTTCTACATTGTTATCACTGACATGTTACACTTCATATCAAGGACATCTCAACACTGCATTCAGGTACACTTTTAATAAGCATGGTATGTTCTTATATTTTCATGTTTTAATGCTTTTAAAAATAATATTTTTTAAAGTTAGTTTAGTGTTTGACTGTCAATGAAAACTAGTTTTTCGCTTGTCTCCATAGGTTCACAATTGCACTTTGCAACCTCGTTGGTATAACCAAAGTTTGGCTCATTGGTGGACATGGCATGTTTTTATATCTTTTAAATGCCGGCCAAAGTGGCCGTGCGGTTAAAGGCGCTGCAGTCTGGAACCGCAAGACCACTACGGTCGCAGGTTCGAATCCTGCCTCGGGCATGGATGTTTGTGAAGTCCTTAGGTTAGTTAGGTTTAACTAGTTCTAAGTTCTAGGGGACTAATGACCTCAGCAGTTGAGTCCCATAGTGCTCAGAGCCATTTGAACCATTTTTTATATCTTTTAAAAATATTTTTGCGCTCTAACAACTATTTAAATATTGTTCGCGTTAAAAATAGTTATTTGTGCACATTATGTGATGGATATTTGCCATTTATTTTCCTAAGATACACTTTTAGAGGTTTGCGTTATTGGCTGTAGCTTGTAGCCTACAGATACATAATGACACAACTTCTAGCATAAGCGGTACGTTTTCACTGAAATAATGTATGTATTTTCTACAGGATCGTAAAATTCATGCTGACTGAAAGGCAGTTTCCTGTTTATTGTTATTTTTATGCATCTAAAGACGGTTGTCCAGCAAGGGAAACTAGTACTCAATTGCAACGTATTATTGTGACTAAGGCAATTAAAATTTTTTATAACAATTTTATTTGTAAAAGTTTTATAAATACATCAGATTGCTTGTATCCATCAATTGAAAATGTCAGCTCTTACTATGAAGATAATGTTATGGAGATTAGTCTCTTAAAGCCTCTGGCGCAACTCTGTGCTAATGGACGGTACAAACAATCCGAGTTCCGTGTACATCCATTCCGTGACGAACCGCACCTGGACAAGAAGGTGAAGATAATTACTCCCATTCCTACAGACGTTTCCATTACTCATGTTTATGTAAGTAGCACTATTACCAGCAGCCGGGAACTGGGGACAGAGAAGTGTAATCTGCGTAAAAACCACCCATTCGCATAGGACACGGCAGCTGCTGTGTCTAGAAGTCGCAAACACACATGATAATACGTGCACGTGTCAGACATGTGCCCAAGTTCGCTGACCGGCAGGCAGTCGAGCTGTCTCTGGATAAACGATGTGACGTCCATCAAATGCAGACGCCACGAGGCTGAGAAGCGGTGTCGCGCAGAACACGTGCCCATTGTCCTTGCCACGTGCGAGGACACCTAACAAAGCAAAGGCGAATACGGTCACGTTACACGAGATAGCATCTACGGCAGTCGAGTAGTTGGCTATAAGAGATGGTGCTAAGTTCTTCGTCGTACTGTTTCGACTCGACAATAAACCCGGACATAAATAAATTAGACGTCTCTCAGGCTGTGTTGCGTTTGGATGGCAAGAAAACGAGCTCTTAGCGTGCGGTGGCATAAAAACAACCCTAGCGATATATCAGACGGGTCATTGTTTCCTCAGCGTCTCTGCTCTTGGGTAAATTAGCCCCCACTTTCACAGATTGCCCTTGGAACAACCAGCTCTTAACACGCTGCCTGTTTAATGACTCCCAAACGGGCTAAGGCTCTGAAATTTCTACCTCCGTTAATTTGGATAAAACAGTTCAACTTGTATTATACTGTGAGAGTTATGAGTGCTTAGGTATTTTGAATTTTGAACACTAAGATGGCAACTCTAGCTCACATGCATATAAGTTACGTCTGTATTTCCCATGATATATTGGTCATTTGTGTAAACGTAAAATGAAAATGATTTGTGCGGTTCTTTTCGGGAGATAGTTTTAAAGATTCCTCTATACCGGCAACCGCGGCCAGGGGTAAATCGAAGAAACACCAATTATTAAAATTAATACACAGCCCTAAAAAGATCATCGGGAATTCGAATCTCGTTACGAACGTCAACAATGACTGTGTAGACTTTCTCGGTGTATTAGTATATTAAATTCCTGTCGGGTTTCCAGCCGGATCAAACTGTCATCTGAGCACAATATTCCAGCGGTCCACCTGGCCGCCATCATCAGGTGAGAAAAGCTACGCTGCTCTCGCCAAAAGAAGAGCACTTAGCGACTTCGAACATACATTTTCGTTCGTACTTCAGCATAGCAAACCGCGTCCCATGGTATATACTCGTATGTTATTTGCAAAATGGACGTCGTCTCTGAGATAGCATTGCCCAAACAGTTGCGTTGTTGATTCAAGTTAGCACTTATTCCATTTCGTCCAACTACCGGAATCTAAGATTAGTGCTGAGCGGAGTCTTACAACAGACAAGCGATACAATACCGCTGATGAAACCGTGCGACGCACTGCATCGTAATACCTCTGGAAACGAAACACGAACTGCAAACTACCCGTGGTATGCCACTGAACGTCAGGTTAACGGCAGACTAACATCGCATTACTCGTCTATTCAAGTATGCCGGCCTGTGTGGTCGAACGGTTCTAGGCGCTTCAGTCTGGAACCGCGCGACCGCTACGGTCGCAGGTCCGAATCCTGCCTCGGGCATGGATGTGTGTGATGTCCTTAGGTTAGTTAGGTTTAAGTAGTTCTAAGTTCTAGGGGACTGATGACCTCAGATGCTAAGTCCCATAGTGCTCAGAGCCATTTGAACCTTATTCAAGTATTTCCACCATTTTGATATCTATGCTTTTAGTTGTGTAACTGAAGTATTTCTATATTACCGTGTCCTTCAATGGGGCACTGTTCGAGTGCAGCAAGGCATACGCGGGAAGGAACGAGAACAAGAAGCTAATGAATTTGTAGCAGAGTAGTGTGACTTACGTAAAATGGTAAAATCGACGGAAACAAAAATGGAAAAAACCGAATGAAGCTGAGGGTATGCATGAAGGCAGGAAGAACTTACTCTCGTAAGCAGGAAGGCCGCATCAAGTGGAGCACGTGCCTGACCCCACAACGGTCGGAAAGGGATCGTAGCATAAAGTTCTGCCCTCACCACTGACGGTGGGCAGAATTCACTGAAGTGAGCAACAAGAAAGCCTGCAAGACCAATGCGACAAAACCTTTAAGCACTCACATCCTGTCGAACGTTTGGGACTTTGGTCAGATATTTCCAGTAGATAACAGAACCAGCAGCAAAAACAATCACACCAGCTTCCGGATCATTTTTCTACAAAGGATGTGCATTCAGGATCAAAGCCGGCCGAGGTAGCCGAGTGGCTCTAGGCGCTACAGTCTGGAACCGCGCGACCGCTAAGGTCGCAGGTTCGAATCCTGCCTCGGGCATGGATGTGTGTGATGTCCTTAGGTTAGTTAGGTTTAAGTAGTTCCAAGTTCCAGGGGACTGATGACCCCAGAAGTTAAGTCCCATAGTGCTCAGAGCCATTTGAACCATTTCACGATCAAAAAACAAACCACAACCTCATCCACAGAGAGAGAAGAACTACGCCTAATCCACGTATAAAACAAATTCACTGCTACTGAGTAGGAAGTATAAATTAAAGAACTCTCTAACCACACAATACAACAAAATTCTATATTAGTATACTCCGCCAAGTATCTCTGCACCAATTACGTTCAACCACATTCACTAAACTAAATAAAAGTTTTATTGAAAGAAATTGCTACATCTACAGTCAAAATTTCAAGAGAAAATACCAACAAAAATATGTTGGAAATAGAGCGCAAATTTGGATTGGCGGAGGATGGGGAAAGAAACTGATCGTGTCCTTTCAAAGATAGTGTTCCAGAGTTATCTTTAAGCGATTTAGGGAAACATTGGAAACCAGAGATGTCAATTGGGAATTTGAACCCAGTTCTCCCGAATACAACCCCTTATAGGATGTTCTATGTAAGCGGGTTACAAATACACTGTGAGGCAGACGTAGTGACATGCATCTACATCTACATGGCTACTCGGCAAATTACACTTAAGTGCCTGGGAGAGGGTTCATCGGACCACCTTCACATTAATTCTCTATTACTCCACACTCGAAAAGCGCGCGGAAAAAACAAACATCTGTATCTTTTCGTGCGAGCTTTGATTTCCCTTGTTTTATTGTGATGATCGTTCCTCCCTATGTAGGTCGGTGTCAACAAAATCTTTTCGCATTCGGAGAAGAATGTTGGTGATTGAAATTTGGTGAGACGATCCAACAGCAGCGAGAAACATCTTTGTTGTAATGATGTCCACCCTAAACCATATATCACGCCCGTGTCACTCTCTCCCCTATTTCTCGATAGTACGAAACGTGCTACTCTTCCTTGAACTTTTTCGATGTATTCCGTTAATCGTATCCCACACCGTGCATCAGTACTCCAAAAGAGGACGGACAACCGTAGTGTAGGCTGTCTCTTTAGTAGATATGTTGCATCTTTTAAGTGTTCTGCCAATAAATCGCAGTCTTTGGTTCGGCTTCCCCACAATATTTTCTATGAGTTCTTTCCAGTTTCAGTTGTTTGCAGTCGTAATTCCTACGTATTTAGTTGAATTTATGGTCTTTAAATGTGACTGATTTATCGTTTAACCGAAGTTTAATGGATTCCTTTTAGCACTCACGTGGATGACCTCACACTTTTCAGAGAGCGAGGTGGCAGAGTGGTTAGCACACTGGAGTCGCATTCGGAAAGACGACGGTTCAAACCCGCGTCCGGGCATTTTGATTGACGTTTTCCGTGATTCCCTAAATCGCTTCAAGCAAATGCCGGGATGGTTCGTTTGAAAGGGTTCGGCCGACTTCCTTCCCCCTCCCTCCCTGATCCGATGGGTCGGATGACCTCGCTGTTTGGTCTCATCCCCCAAATCAACCATTCAACCAACATCACTCTTTTAATTATTTAGGGAACTGCCAATTTTCGCTCCATATTGATAACTTTTCTAAATCGTTTTGCAATTTGTTTTGATCTTATGATGGCTTTACTAGACGATAAACGACAGCATCATCTGCAAGCAACCTAAGACGACTGCTCAGATTGTCTCCTAAATCGTTTATATAGGTAAGAAACAGCAGAGAGCCTATAACAGTACCTTGGGGAACGCTAAAAATCACATCTGTTTTACTCGATGACTTTCCGTCAGTTACTACGAACTGTGCCCCTTGTAACAGCAAATCGCGAATCCAGTCGCATAGCTGAGACGATAACCCGGAAGCCCGCAATTTGATTACAAGCCACTTGTGAGGCACAGTGTCAAAAGCTTTCTGGAAATTTAGAAATGCGGAATCAATTTGAAAAATGGTTCAAATGGCTCTGACCACTATGGGACTTAACATCTATGGTCATCAGTCCCCTAGAACTTAGAACTACTTAAACCTAACTAACCTAAGGACATCACACAACACCCAGTCATCAAATTAATTTGAAATTCCTTGTCAATAGCACTCAATACTTCGTGTGAGTAAAGAGCTAGTTGTGTTTTACAAGAACGATGTTTTTTAAATTCGTGTTGCAGTGTGACACTATACCGTTCTCTTCGAGGTAATTCATAATGTTCGAACACGATATGTGTTCCAAAACCCTACTGCATAGCCGGCCGGAATGGCGGAACGGTTCTAGGCGCTACAGTCTGGAACCGCGCGACCGCTAAGGTCGCAGATTCGAATCCTGCCTCGGGCATGGATGTGTGTGATGTCCTTAGGTTAGTTAGGTTTAAGTAGTTCTAAGTTCTAGGGGACTGTTGACCTCAGAAGTTAAGTCCCACAGTGCTCAGAGCCATTTTTTAAACCTACTGCATAACGACGTTAATTATATGGTCCTGTAATTTAGTGGATTACTCGTATTGACTTTGTTGAATATTAGTGCGACGTTTTGCAGGTCTAGGCCTTTTAAGCATTATAACAGGATAACTTGGGCGTGAATGAAGCACTTCTGCAACTATCGCTACAATGCAAAGAGAAGCGGGTTCTACAATTTGGGGCGCGTCATTGTGAATCGTCCTGAAGAAACGTTGGCAATTTAGCTGTTCTAGTAGTTACAATGGCGCGGCCAAATACTCAAAATTATTTTATCCAAAATGACACTGGCTGTGGAAGTCTACAAACTTATACTATAGAAAATTTTGAGCATCCTTTACAGGCATAAATAAAACTCTTTCTCTGTCTCGCTATTTTCAACATCGTGTGGATTGTTATCAATGAACTCTGCAGCACGTCAATTATTTTGTGGAGAACGTACTTATAAATAAATTCAATACGTCTAACGAAAAAATTTGATCTTTGCACATACACTACCTGATCAAAAGTAGCTGGACGCCTATTAGTGGACATTAATATGAAATATGTCCACACTTCGTCTTTACGGTGGCTAGAATTCTGGTACGGACACTTTTAGTGACGTGTCAGAATGTCTGTGAGGAATGGCAACACATTACACTTCGACTGCCCAAACTAAAAAAGGGATGTGATATTGGACACTGGGGTCTGAAGCGAAGTCATCATTTTAATGCATCCCAGATTTATTCCACTGAGTTCATTCCAGACACTGCGCAGTGATAACCATTTTAGGAAAGTTACTGAATACAGACCACTGCCTCACAGATTCTGATTTATAACAGGGCGCATAGTCATGCTGATAGTCACTGTCCCGAACTGTTTCTCGATTATTCGCAGTACGCAGTACTGTAAAACATGTTAATATACGAGGGTCACTCCAAAAGAAATGCTCACTTTTTTGTAAAAATACAGTTTTCATTCTGCATGTGTGAAAGTTTTACGGTGTGTAGATACATCCTTCCCACTTGTTTACAAACTTAGTTCAACTCGTTCCCGTGAGTGGCGCCGTCACAGCATGTCTTCAAGATGGCTGCTACACTTAACGTTCGTCAGAAGCAACGTGCTGTCATAGAATTCCTGTGCTGTGAAACGAGACAGTGGGAAACATCCACAAGAGGTTGAAAAAAGTGTATGGACATGCTGCTGTCGATCGCAGTACAGTTAGTTGGTGGGCAAGCAGGTTACGTGATGAAAGCGCGCACGACAACATTGAGGATTGTCCTCGTAGCGGCAGGCCTCGTACTGCACACACTCCAGACAATGTGCAGCGAGTTAACGAATTGGTGACTGCTGACAGACGCATCACAGTGAACGAATTTCACGCTACGTTGAGATAGGGGAAGGAAGTGTTTGCAGAATACTGAAAGTGTTGGCGTTAGAAAAGGTTTGTGCCAGGTGGGTTCCCAGGATGTTGACAGTGGCTCACAAAGAAACAAGAAAAACGGTATGCAGCGAACTTTTGGAACAGTACGAGAATGGTGGAGATGAATTTCTTGGAAGAATTGCGACAGGTGATGAAACATGGCTCCATCATTTTTCACCAGAGACAAAGAGGCAATCAATGGAGAGGCATCATGCAAAGTCACCCAAGAAAATAAAATCAAAACCACACCTTCTGCTGAAAAAGTTATGACTACAGTGTTTTTAGATTCCGAAGGACTCTTGCTTGTGGACATCATGCCAGGTGGAACCACCATAAATTCTGATGCATATGTGACGACACTAAAGAAACTTCAAGCTCGACTGAGTCGTGTTCGACCACATAGGCAAAAGCAGGATGTTTTGCTGTTGCACGACAATGCACGGCCACATGTCAGTCATAAGACCATGGAAACGATCAAAAAACTCGGATGGACAACACTGAAAGACCCGGCTTACAGTCCTGACAGCCGGCCGAAGTGGCCGTGCGGTTCTAAGCGCTGCAGTTTGGAACCGCGAGACCGCTACGGTCGCAGGTTCGAATCCTGCCTCGGGCATGGATGTGTGTAATGTCCTTAGGTTAGTTAGGTTTAACTAGTTCTAAGTTCTAGGGGACTAATGACCTCAGAAGTTGAGTCCCATAGTGCTCAGAGCCATTTGAACCATTTGAACAGTCCTGACATGGCTCACTGTGACTATCATCTCTTTGGGAAACTGTAAGACTCTCTTCGTGGAACAAGGTTTGAAGATGATGAATCTCTTGTGCATGCTACCAGACAGTGGCTCCAACAGGTTGGTCCAGAATTTTACCATGCGGGTATACAGGCGCTGGTTCCAAGATGGCGTAAGGCAGTTGAGAGGGATGGAAATTATGTGGAGAAATGAAAATATTGTTCCTAAAGGATGTATCAACACACTGTAAAGCTTTCAAACGTGTAGAATAAAAGATGGATTTAAAAAAAAATATAGTGTGCATTTCTTTTGGAGTGGGCCTCGTACTTTCGCATTTAGCGTTTTCTTAAGTAAAACAAAGGGACTACACCGTAACCACGAAAAACATCCCCATACCGTAATACCACCTTCTATGTACTTAAATGTTGGCACTACGCATGATGGCAGGTAAAGTTCTCGAAGACATTCCTCCAGACGCAAATCCTTCCGTCGGATACCCGCAGGGTACAGCATGATTCATCACTCCAGATCACTCGTTTCCAGTCATCAGTTGTCCAGTGGCATCGATCATTACACAATCTCAAACGGCGCTTAGCACTGAGTACCGAAATGTGTAGCTTATGAAGAGTTGTTCGAGCACTGAACGGTCCTCTAGGTAGGCGAACTGCTGGTAGCACTTAGGACGAGTGATTCCTTCCTCTGATTTAACATTTATTTATTTATTTATTTATATATTTTTTTTTTTTTTTTTTTTTTTTTTACAACCACCCTCCGCAATGCTTGACAGCCCTTCCCCATGTCCCTGGCCTTCAGTACATGAGGTCTGTCTGGTCATGGTTAAGCTGTCGTTCGTTGTTCCTTCGCATTTTCACTTTACAGTCACATCACCAACAGTCGACTTGGGCAGCTTTTAGGTTTGAAACGTCTCTGATGGATTTGTTAGTGGGCTGCCACCCAGTGAGTAGTCCACGGTAAAAGTTGCTGACCTTCCTGACATTCCGCTGCTGCTGCTGCTGCTACTCTACTGACAACACGATACTCCCCGCCTCTTCTAATACAGGCTAGCCCGCCTCTACTGACATCGAGTGATCAGTTCCGCATTACATAGATGTAACAGGATACTTTTGATACGATAGTATGGTTGTCCCAGCGCACTTCGGTAAAATCCTCGCAAAAGATTTAAACGACTCATCAACAACTTTTTTTTTATCTCGGCGACGAATATTTCCACTGAAAATGGCACAAACATCCAGCCGACAGTCTATAGAAGAATCACAAAAATATATCACTTTTTCAAACCAACAGCTCAATTCATGGAATAAATACTAGAAAAAAGAATAACCTTCACAAGGATTTAAAGTCACTTAGTCTTGTACAAAAAGGTGTGCATTATTCAGGGACACACATTTTCAATAACTTGCCAGCAGCCATAAAAAGCTTCACAACCAATGAAATTCAGTTTAAGAGAAGCCTAAAGGATTTATTGGTGGCCAACTCCTTCTACTCCATTGATGAATTTCTCAGTAGAACTAATTGATTTATATATACAGTTTCAGTGCAGTAATGTGTTCATTGTAAATAAGTATTATAGTAGTTATATTACACGTTTTTTACCTTATAAATAAATAAAAAACTTTTTTATTTTAAAATCAGTGCATTAGTATCTGTATAATGATTCTTTCATATAGTGTTCATTAAAAAAATGAAGATCATTCCACTTGAGACCTGTGGAATGGTACATTAGCTTATTTGTTTGAGTTGTAAATATTTGTCATGTATTATTGTTTTTCTAACATGTTCTACATCCTGGAGGACCTCCTCACTACGGATCATTTGGAATGAAAGGAAATCTAATCTAATCTAAAAAAAATGTAATGCATTTATATTTAGACCTGCGGAATAGTTCAAATGTTCGGAAGTGTGTGAATTCCTAAGGCACCAAACTGCTAAGGTCATCGGTCCCTAGACTTACACACTACTTAAACTAACTTGTGCTAAGAACAACACAGACACCCACGCTCGAGGGAGGACTCGAACCTCCGACAGGAGCTGCCGCGCAATCCGTGACCTGGCGTCCTAGACCGCGCAGCCACTGAGCGCGGCTGCGAAATAGTTACGTCGCCAAATTCATCATATCAGAAACTACGGTGCCAAAACAGAGATTAGTTCCATTTAAAATGACTAATTTAACTGTCATATCTCTTCCATCCATCCGCGACATAATTTGGCATTCGGCGGGATTAAGAAATGTTGTTCATGACTGTAAATACGTCGTAATCTATGCAGATTCAGCTTTATCAAGCGCACAAAGTTGCATATGACAAGTGACGTGTATTTGGATTCTACTGTAAAACAGAACAGTTTTCATTGCTTGGTTTTACAACAACCAGTTTACATTGTAACATTTCATAACGAACGACCAAAGCAGAAATGCTGTTCGCTTACCTATTGTGTACGAACCAATTAATTACCAGCACATTTTCTAACACGTCAGTTACTGCTCTGGCATGTGCTTGGTGTGATCGAAAAGTGGCCTGCAGCCTTAATGAACAGTGTGAGGAAATGGAACGTGTATATGATGTTAAAATTGACATCAGGTATCAATAAATGCATGTAACTGACAAGCTCAACATACTAGTGTATAACTGTTATATTTAAATTACTTTCTCCTCTAGTTATTGCGTTTAATATTAGAGGCTTTAAAGAAACTTCCATATGAACATTATTATATCCTTCAAAGTCGGGAAGTCCTACAGCATGTAGAATTACGAGGCCTGTTCAGAAAGTAAGCTCCGATTGATTGCCAAATTGAAACCACAGTGAACATCAGAAATGTTTTACTTGTAACAATTAGCTACACCTTTCAGCTACTTCTCTACGTAGTCGCCGTTCTGACTTAGACTTTTGTCATAGCGTTGTACCAACTTTTCAATAGCCTCATCATAGAAGGCAGCCGCCAGTGCTTTCCGCCAATTCTCCACGCTGGCCTACACCTCGTTGTCTGTGTCAAAATGTTGTCTTCAAAGACAGCGGTTCATGTGACCAGAGATGAAACTCAGGGGGAGACAATTGCGGACTGTATTGTGGGTAATCTCACATTTCCATTTGAAAACGATGCAGGAGCATCTTCATTGCCCCTGCAGAATGCGGCTGAGAATTGTCTTGAAGAAGAAACAGCACGACAGTTATGTAATGTTAGCTGCATAGCTTCAGGCGAAATTTCTCACCAGGCCCTCGTACTTGGCGGCAGACACTATTTTCTAGACATCTTTACGCACTCACTGCGAGCTCAGAAATGAGAAGAGCGACGTGATGCTAACTGGGGTTATACTAGAGACACTACCCAACACATCTGTGCAAAGCTTTATCGGATTTTCATAGTCGTTTCCATTTCGCGACCGATCGGAGCTTACTTTCTGAACGCCCCTCGTATTTTGATTTTCTAAATCACTGTGGGCACTAAATTCACGTATTTAAAAACGTAATCTTTTGCTACCTTCCGCACTTTCTGTTGATCACAGTGAACCGCAATTTGCAAGTCTGCTAGTTTAAACCTTTCTGCAGCGAGTCTAGGCTACAATTTACAAGAAACTTCCAGGTAAATTAAAACTGTGTGCTGGAGCGCGACTCGAACCTATGATCTTTGCCTTTCGCGGATCTACCGACTGAGTTATCCAATCACGACTGAGGACACGCCCTCACAGCTTTACTTCCGCCAGTACCTCATCGCCTACCTTCCAAACTTTACAAAAATTGACCCGCAACGTTGCCAGACCAACAGTCCTGGAAGAAAGGATATTGCAGAGACAGGGATTAACCATAGCCCGGAGATTGTTTACAGAACGAATTTCCAGTCTGCACGGGAATATGCGCTGTATTATGCTATGGATAATATTCACCTGGGCTTCCATGGGAGTGATGGTGGTAATCGAAGGCAATGTGACAAAACTACGCGAACATTATTGCGGTCCGCCTGCATCACTTACATTGAGTTCTTGCCATTGGACGTAACCGGAGCTGCCGCGCTGAGACAATTTCCGACTGGCGCCACGGGAGGCGCTTTGAAGCTCGCCGCCAACCACAAGCGCGCCCCAATTGGCAATCTCCGCGCCGCCGCCAATGGAATGGACTTCCATGTTGCGGTAAGCAGCAACAACAGGCAGCGACTGTGGCAGCAACGGGGGTTCATGTTGGGCGCTGGCGTACAATAGTTCTAGTACGGATTTCCAGGGTGGCTGTTCGTAGCTACAGTTCGTAGTGAAGTCGCTTACAGCATACGAATAGGGACAAGTGTTGACTAAAGCGCATGGCACTGTGTGTTTACCACAGAGATTGACAGTGAGGTGCCCAGTCTTGTTGACATTGTAGCCGCGCGTGGTAGCCGTGCAGTCTCGGGCGCCTTACCACGGTTCCCGCAGCTCCCCCCGTCGAAGGTTCGAGTCCTCCCTTGAGCATGGGTCTGTGTGTTGTTCTTAGCGTAAGTTAGATTAAGTAGTGTTAAGCCTAGGGACCGATGACGTCAGCAGTTTGGTCCTATAGAACTTACCACAAATTTCCAATTTTGACATTGTATTCAGTAACGAACGCCCTGACATGCCATTGCTTAGTTGCATCTGTCCGCAAGCACATTCAACAAGTTGCTGTACAACTTTGGTTAAATATCTCAGCGCAAAAAATTGTATATTTGTGTGTCGCACAGTTCGTGTATCCACCTCTGAACTCCTAAACCTAATGCGTCGAGTGCGAGCCCTTCTACCCAGACGAACCGTACACATCACTTAATGCTTGGTGTCTTCCCTTAGGCGACGGCATCTACCCACAACAAAAACAGTTTTACAACACCCCGGTTCCTAGAACTCCTGAAGACAGACGTTGATTGTGGACATTCTATCAGAGACACAGTCCCTTTGACTGTTCAGTCACTAAACCCGCCCAAAGGTGTAAACAACCATGCATGAGCAGCGCCTATTAGACGGGGGGGGGGGGGGGGGGGAGGGGGGGGGGTCCGTCAGTGGATCAGTTCCAGTCATTCCACCAGGAAGGAGGTACACGGCTCGTGTTGTCTGTAGTTCAACCATGCCTAGACGGTCAATACCGTGGTTCTATCGCGTCAGCATTGTTATTTTGTGCCAGGAAGGGCTCTCAACAAGGGAAGTGTCCAGGCGTCTCGGAGTGACCCAAAGCGATGTTGTTCGGACATGGAGGAGATACAGAGAGACAGCAACTGTCGTTGACATGCCTCGCTCAGGCCGCTCAAGGGCTACTACTTGCAGTGGATGACCACTGCCTACGGATTATGGCTCGGAGCAACCCTGACAGCAACGCCACCATGTTGAATAATGCTTTTCGTGTAGCCACAGGACGTCGTCTTACGACTCAAACTGTGCGCAATAGGCTGCATGATGCGCAACTTCATTCCCGACGTCCGTGGAGAGGTCCATCTTTGCAACCACGACAACATGCAGCGCAGAACATATGGGCCCAACAACATGCCGAATGGACCGCTCAGGATTGGCATGACGTTCTATTCACCGATGAGTGCCGCATATGCCTTCAACCACATAATCGTCGGAGACGTGTTTGGAGGCCACCCGGGCAGGCTGAACGCCTTAGATGCTAAGTCCAGCGAGTGCAGCAAGGTACAGATTCCCTCCTGTTTTGGGTGGGGCAGGCATACGCCGTTATGCCGCTGGTGGTCATGGAAGACGCCGTAAGGGCTGTAAGATACTTGAATGCCATCATCCGACCGATAGTGCAACCACATCGGCAGTATATTGGCGAGGTATTCGTCTTCATGGACGACAATTCGCGCTCCCGTCGCGCACATCTTGTGAGTGACTTCCTTCAGGATAACGACATCGCTCGACTAGAGCGGCCAGCATGTTCTCCAGACATGAACCCTATCGAACATGCCTGGGACGGATTGGAAGGCGCTGTTTATGGACGACGTGACGCACCAACCACTCTGAGGGATCTACGCCGAATCGCCGTTGAGGAGTGGGACAATCCGGACCAACAGCGCCTTGATGAACTTGTGGATAGTTGCCACGACGAACACAGGCATGCATCAATGCAAGAGAACGTGCTACTGGGTATTAGAGGTACCGGTGTGTCTGGACCACCATCTCTGAAGGTCACGCTGTATGGAAGTACAACATGCAATGTGCGGTTTTCATGAGCAATAAAAAGGATGGGAATAAGGTTGATCTCTATTCCAATTTTCTGTACAATTTCTCGGAACCGAGGTGATGAAAAACTTTTTTTGATGTGTTTACATGAAAAATAACTATCCGTGTCACGAAGTCATAACCGTGCTACAGTGGGTTGAGGAATGTGATAGTAAACTCACGCCAGGTTCTTGGCCACCAAATTCGCCTAATCTGAACTGACGGAACACATGTGGCACGGTACCGGGCGCCAGATACGCCTCCAAAACCATTAGCCGTAATCTACGGAAACTGCGTGACCTGTGACTAGATATCTGGTGCTCTACATCTCCGGAAACCTAGCAAGGACTTGTGGAATCCATGCCATGCTGTATCGCTGCTTTACTGCGTTCCAAACGCCGACCAACACACTAATACGGAGATGGTGCACCAGTAGTGACAATTTTTGGAAAAGCAACACAAGGGAGAAACACATAATCTTTGTATGGGGACGTCGGATTTTGTGCAGTGCACGTTCCCAACGAAAGGAGGATATAAAGTACGCGACATGGACTCATGTGGACGGTCCGTCATAAAGTAGCGGGGAAAATAGGATAACGATTGGCACATAGGAGCGAGGTTCGAAAACAGTTACTGGTGACCTTCCTTGGTTGTGTACACTGCCAGAAAAGAAATGCGGCACCCTCAAGGACAAGGTCGTATTATTGACAAGTGACGTGACAGGTCGTTCATCGCTGTAGGACTAAATGGTAACAAATTCAGACCAAATGAAACACACATGTCGCACTAAAGGTTGCCAACAGTCGCTGCAATACAAAGTGTACAACGACTGCCCCGGTCAGCAAGATCGCCAGATCTTTCGCCAACCGAACACATATGGGGCATATGGGGGCATCTGAGGCTGGCGACGGAGGCGTGTATTCTAGCATGCAAACGATCATAAAGGCGCTGTGTGGCATCGTGTGATAGATTGTCCCAAGCACCTTGCGCCTTTTGATGCAATTCACCAATGGTTCTCGCATGCCATAAAGAACGAGCAAGTTCCCACTTCGCTATGCCCCATACGTGTTCAATTGGTGAGAGATCTTGTGATCTTGTTGCGCAGAAGCCGTATGTGGACGTGCATTATTCTGCTGAAAAACCACATCCATTTCGAAGATGCCGGCCGAAGTGGCCGTGCAGTTAAAGGCGCTGCAGTCTGGAACCGCAAGACCGCTACGGTCGCAGGTTCGAATCCTGCCTCGGGCATGGATGTTTGTCATGTCCTTAGGTTAGTTAGGTTTAACTAGTTCTAAGTTCTGGGGGACTAATGACCTCAGCAGTTGAGTCCCATAGTGCTCAGAGCCAAGCCATTTCGAAGATATGGCAGTACCATGGGGATAACAACATGAAGTTCAAATGGTTCAAATGGCTCTGAGCACGATGGGACTTAACTTCTGAGGTCATCAGTCCCCTAGAACTTAGACCTACTTAAACCTAACTAACCTAAGGACATCACACACATCCACGGCCGCGGCACGATTCGAACCTGCGACCGTAGACAACATGAAGTAATGAGTGATCGATTCCATATTCCTAGATTTCCAGAAGGCTTTTGATACCGTTTCTCACGAGCGACTATTAATCAAATTGCGTGCATATGGAGTAGTCTCAGTTGTGTGGCTGGATTCGTGATTTCCTCTCAGAGAGGTCACAGTTCGTAATGATAGACGGTAAATCATCGAGTAGAACAGAAGTGATATCTGGTGTTCCGCAAGGTATTGCCACAGGCCCTCTGCTGTTCCTGATGTACGTAAATGATCTAGGTGATAATCTGAGCAGCCCCCTTAGACTGTTTGCAGATGACGCTGTAATTTACCGTCCAGTAAAGTCATCAGACGGTCAATTCCAATTACAAAATGATCTAGAGAGTATGGTGCGAAAAGTGGCAATTGGCACTAAACAAAGAAAAGTGCGAGGTCATCCACATGGGTACTAAAAGAAATCCGATAAATTTTGGGTATACGATAAATCGCACAAATTCGTCTAAATACCTAGGAATTACAATTACGAGCAACTGAAATTGGAAAGACCACATAGATAAGATTGTGGGGAAGGCGAAACAAAGACTGCGCTTTGTTGGTAGAACACTTAGAAGATGCGACAAACCCACTAAAGAGACAGGCTACATTACACTTGTCCGTCCTCTGCTGGAATATTGCTGTGCGATGTGGGATCCGTACCAGGTAGGATTGACGGAGGACATCGAAAAAGTGCAAAAAAGGGCAGCTCGTTTCGTTTTATCGCGCAATAGGGGTGAGAGTGTCATTGATATGACACTCGAGTTGGGGTGGCAGTCACTGAAACAAAGGCGGTTTTCTTTGCGGCGAGATCTATTTACGGAAATTTCAATCACCAACTTTCTCCTCCGAATGCGAAAATATTTTGTTGACACCCACCTACGTAGGGAGAAATGATCATCATAATAAAATAAGAGAAATCAGAGCCCGAACGGAAAGTTTTAGGTGTTCCTTTTTCCCACTCGCCATTCGAGAGTTGAATGGTAGAGAAGTAGTATAAAAATGGTTTGATGAATCCTCTGCCAGGCACTTAAGTGTGAATTGTAGAGTAACCATGTAGATGTAGATGTAGATGTAGGTGCGCACTGTAGTGGGCACTGGTTACTTTACCCTGCAGGAACATAAAATGTGATCGCATGTTGAAATTGCTGGTCAACCACACCAAGAACCCTGGTGAGGGATCTGCGTGTCATGGGCGAATGCACTTAAGATTAGGCCGTTCACCAGGTCTACGCCGTATACGTGTATGTCCATCCCTCGCGTACGACAAAACCTACTCTCATCAACAGTGCGCCAGTCCACTCTCTAGTCAACTCTTACACACACTAGAGTAGTCGTGCTTGGTGGTGTCGTGGTGACAGTGACAGCCTGGCAAGAGGCACACGTGGTCGTAGCCCTGTTGCAAGTAGGCGTTTCCTAATGACCCCTGATGACACAGCAGGTGCAGTACGTGCCCAGATTTCGACCCTCGATTATGTTCGGTTGGCCACTGCAGACGTCCAGAGCCTGGTCTACAGGTGTGGGAATGTTGCACCGACCATTGTTGAAAGCAGCGATACACAACCCATACATTGTACCTAACATGTGGAGCAATCCGTCGATACGTCCATCCCAGCTTCCCACAATGCGAACGCGTTCAAATGGGTGAAGCTGTTCAACATCGTTTGTGGGGCATGGTTGTACGCTAGAACGAATGTTGCAAACTCTTTTCTCCTTTAAACTCAACACATTTACTGCCTGCAGTGTCTGTCAGAGTATGCACAGACATGTCTTCTGAGGACCATATGATCGCCGATGACAGTGACAAATGAATCACTAACACTACAATCCATCTGTATGCACGTGGTACGAGGGTCATTCCAAAAGAAATGCACACTATTTTTTAAAAATACAGTTTTCATTCTGCATGTGTGAAAGTTTTACAGTGTGTAGATACATCCTTCCTGCTTGTTTTCAAACTTAGTTCAACCTGTTCCCGTGAGTGGCGCCGTCACAGCATGTCTTCAAGATGGCTGCTACACTTGACGTTCGTCAGAAGCAACGTGCTGTTATAGAAATCCTGTGCTTTGAAGACGAGACAATGGGAAACATCCACAAGAGGTTGAAAAAGGTGTATGGAGATGCTGCTGTCGATCACAGTACCGTTGGTCGGTGGGCAAGCAGGTTACGTGATGAAACCGGGCACGGCAATATAGAGGATTGTCCTCGCAGCGGCAGGCCTCGTACTGCACACACTCCAGACAATGCGCAGGGAGTTAACGAATTGGTGACTGCCGACAGACGCATCACAGTGAACGAATTTCACGCTACGTTGGGACAGGGGTGGGAAGTGTTTGCAGAATACTGAAAGTGTTGGCGTTAAAAAAAGGTTTGTGCCAGGTGGGTTCCTAGGATGTTGACAGTGGCTCACAAAGAAACAAGAAAAACGGTATGCAGGGAGCTTTTGGAACAGTACGAGAATGGTGGAGATGAATTTCTTGGAAGAATTGTGACAGGTGATGAAACATGGCTCCATCATTTTTCACAGAGACGAAGAGGCAATCAATGGAGTGGCATCATGCAAATTCACCCAAGAAAAAAAAATTCAAAACCACACCTTCTGCTGGAGAAATTAAGACTACGGTGTTTTTCGATTCCGAAGGACTCTTGCTTGTGGACATCATGCGAAGTGGACCACCATAAATTCTGATGCATATGTGGCGACACTGAAGAAACTTCAAACTCGGCTGAGTCGTGTTCGACCACATCGGCAAAAGCAGGTTGTTTTGCTGTTGCACGACAATGCATGGCAACATTTCAGTCAAAAAACCATGGAAGCAATCAAAAAACTCGGATGGACAACACTTACAGTCCTGACCTGGCTCCATGTGACTATCATCTCTTTGGGAAACTGAAAGACTCTCTTCGTGAAACAAGATTTGAAGATGATGACTCCCTTGTGCACCCTGCCAAACAGTGGCTCCAACAGGTTGGTCCAGAATTTTACTGTGCATGTATACAGGCGCTGGTTCCAAGATGGCGTAAAGCAGTTGGGAGGGACGGAAATTATGTGGGGAAATGAAAATATTGTTCCTAAAGGATGTATCTACACATCGTAAAACTTTCGAACATGTAGAATAAAAGATGGATTTGAAAATAAATAGTGTTCATTTCTTTTGGAGTGACCCTCCTATAACCTGGTGCCATTGAACACAATACTTGAGGGGGTTCTATTTTTCCATGGCGGTGTGTTTATGGGAATATTTAAACTATTCGCCTTATCACAAGTGAGTTATTTATATTCTAGGCGATTTCTGCATAATGCGAAATAATTACATTTTTACTTTTTGTCAGTAAACACCTGAAGATGGAACCTAACTTTATAAAACGTCGAGTGTGATGAATAAATTACAGTGAGGTGACAGAAGTCATGGGATAGCAGTATGGACACGTACAACTGGCGGTAGTATCTCGTATGCAAGGTAGAAAACGCCAGTGTATTGACGGAGCCGCCATTTGTTCGCCATTTGTTACCCGTATGATTGTGGGAACAAAACGGGAATTAATAGACTTTGAACGCGGAATGATATTTGGAGCTAGCCGTGTGGGACATTCCATTTCGGAAATCGTCAGTGAGTTCAGTATTCGCGAGATCCACAGTGTCAAGAGTGTGCCGAGAATAGCAAATTTCAGGGACTACCTCTCACCACGGACAATGCAGTGGCTGATGGCCTTCACTTAACGACCGAGAGCAACGGCGTTTGCGTACATGATGATGATTATGTTTGGTTTGTGGGCGCTCAACTGCGCGGTTATCAGCGCCCATACAAATTCCCAACCTGTACACAGCTCAATCTCGCCATTTCATGAATGCTGATGAAATGATGAGGATAACACAAACACCCAGTCATCTCGAGGCAGGTGAAATCCCTGACCCCGCCGGGAATAGAACCCGGGACCCCGTGCTCGGGAAGCGAGAACACGACCGCGAGACCACGAGCTGCGGACGTTTGCGTACAATTGTTGGTGCTAACACACGAGGAACACTGCGCGAAGTAACCGCAGAAATCAATCCGGGACGTACGACGGACATAACCGTTAGGACAGTGCGACGAAATTTGGGGTTAATGGGCTGTGGCAGCAGAGGACCGACACGAGTGCCTTTGCTGACAGCACGACATCGCCTGTAGCGGCTGTCCTGACTCGTGATCACATCAATTGGACCGTAGGCGACTGGTAAAACGTAGCCTGGCAAACGAGTCCCGATTTCAGTTGGTAAGAACTAATGGTAGGGTTCGAGTCTGTCGTAGACCCCACGACTTCATGGACGTATTTACATGTAATGGACTGGCTCTTCTGGTCAAACTGAACCGGTCATTAACTGAAATGTTTATGTTTGCCTAATTGAAGACCATTTGCAGCCATTCATGGACTTCACGTTCCCAAACGGCGATGGAATTTTTATGAATGACAGTGCGGCATTCACTGGGTCGCAGTTGTTCACGATTGGTTTGAAGAACATTCTGGACAATTCGAACGAGCGATTTGGCCACTCAGACCGCTTGATAGAATCCCGTCGAACATTTATGGGACATGATAAGAGGGGTCAGTTCGTGCACAAAATCCTGCACCGGCAACACTTTCGCAATTATGGACGGCTATAGAGACATCATGGTTCACTATCTCTGCAGGGGACTTTCAACGGCTTGTTGAGCCCATGCCATGTAGAGTTGCTGCACTGCACTGGGCAAAGGACGTCCGACACGATGTTAGGAGGTATCCCTTGAGTTTTGTCACCTCATTGTATTTCACAGTGGCAGAGGCTGAACACAACATTTCTCAATGGTTGGCCTCCACAAATACGTAAATATTACATTACGTGATAACACAAGCCAACGAATTTTTTTTTTTGAAAAACTTTTTTTTACTTTGAAAGCTGATCTTTATAGATTTTTATGAACTGAAATCTATGCTTAGTTTTTTTTGTATCTCCTATAGTTTTCGAGCAATATGCTTTTTATTATACAGGGTGGTCCATTGATAGTGACTGCGCCAAATATCTCATGAAATAAGCGTCAAACGAAAAAACTAAAAAGAACAAAACTCGTCCAGCTTGAAGGGGGAAACCAGACGGCACTATGGTTGGCCCGCTAGATGGCGCTCCCATAGGTCAAACGGATGTCAACTGCGTTTTTTTTTTAGATAGGAACCCCCATTTTTATTACATATTCGTGTAGTACGTACAGAAATATGAATGTTTTAGTTGGACCACTTTTTTCGCTTTGTGATATATGGCGCTGTAATAGTCACAAACGTATCAGTACGTGGTATCACGTAACATTCCGCCAGTGCGGACGGTATTTGCTTCATGATACATTACCCGTGTTAAAATGGACGGTTTACCAATTGCGGAAAAGGTCGATATCGTGTTGATGTATGGCTATTGTGATCAAAATACCCAACGGGCGTGTGCTATGTATGCTGCTAGGTATCCTGGACGACATCATCCAAGTGTCCGGACCGTTCGCCGGATAGTTACGTTATTTAAGGAAACAGGAAGTGCTCAGCCACATGTGAAACGTCAATCACGACCTGCAACAAATGAGGATGCCCAAATAGGTATTTTAGCTGCTGTAGCGGCTAATATCAGTAGCAGACAAACTGCGCGAGAATCGGGAATCTCAAAAACGTCGGTGTTGAGAATGCTACATCAAAATCGATTGCACCCGTACCATATTTCTATGCACCAGGAACTGCATGGCGACGACTTTGAACGTCGTGTACACTTCTGCCACTGGGCACAAGAGAAATTACAGGACGATGACAGATTTTTTGCACGCGTCCTATTTAGCGACGAAGCGTCATTCACCAACAGCGGTAACGTAAATCGGCATAATATGCACTATTCGGCAACGGAAAATCCACGTTGGCTGCGACAAGTGGAACATCAGCGACCTTGGTGCGTTAATGTATGGTGCGGCATTATGGGAGGAAGGATAATTGGTCCCCATTTTATCGATGGCAATCGAAATGGTGCAATGTATGCTGATTTCCTACGTAATGTTCTACCGATGTTACTACAAGATGTTTCACTGCATCTCAGAATGGCGATGTATTTCCAACATGATGGATGTCCGGCACACATCTCGCGTGCTGTTGAAGCGGTACTGAATAGCATATTTCATGGCCCGCACGTTCACTGGATTTGACGTCCCCGGATTTCTTTCTGTGGGGAAAGCTGAAGGATATTTGCTATCGTGATCCACCGACAACGCCTGACAACATGCGTCAGCGCATTGACAATGCATGTGTGAACATTACGGAAGGCGAACTACTCGCTGTTGAGAGAAATGTCGTTACACGTATTGCCAAATACATTGAGGTTCACGAACATCATTTTGAGCATTTATTGCATTAATGTGGTATTTACAGGTAATCACACTGTAACAGCATGCGTTCTCAGAAATGATAAGTTCACAAAGGTACATGTATCACATTGGAACAACCGAAATAAAATGTTCAAACGCACCTACGTTCTGTATTTTAATTTAAGAAACCTACCTGTTACCAACTGTTCGTCTAAAATTATGAGCCTTATGTTTGTGACTATTACAGCGCCATCTATCACAAAGCGAAAAAAGTGGTCCAACTAAAACATTCATATTTCTTTACGTACTACACGAATATGTAGTAAAAATGGGGGTTCCTATCTAAAAAAAAACACACAGTTGATATCCGTTTGATCTATGGCAGCGCCATCTAGCGGGCCAACCCTAGCGCCGTCTGGTTTCCCCCTTCGAGCTAGACATGTTTCGTTCTTTGTAGTTTTTTCGTTTGACGCTTATTTCGTGCGATATTTGGCCCGGTCTCGATCAATGGACCACCTTTTATAGTATAAAAATCCTATGCTATACGGTAAACGGGGAAATTAATGAAACGCTTTGTTACAACATAAGCATGGTTTGTATTTACAGTAAGCTTCTTAAAACAATGATACGTGTTAATAGAGGTTTCACTTGTCAGCTGGAATTGGTTTGTATTTTCTTTCTCTTTTTGCTTTGAAGCTTCTTGTGTAGCTTTTTCTACGATGAGTCGCTTGCTGAACTTCTCTGTGAAGTGACCAACAGTAGTCCCCCACCATGTTGGTGTTCCAGCGGCCTTGGTAGTGTTTTTCATCACTTTAATATCCTGGTGAAAACGCTCCCCTTGCTCCTCACTAACATCTCCCATATTGTCAGGGAAGTAATCAAGGTGACTGCTCAAAAAGTGAACTTTCAGGCTCATTAAGCATCCTAAAGTTTTAAACTTCTTTAACATTGTAGGTAATATAGAAAGATATTCTGGGTCTTTTTCATGTCCTAAGAACTTTGTAACGACTTGCTTGAATGGTACCCATGTTTCTGTCTCATTTAAGGTCATTGTGGATTCAAAGTTAACATCAAACGTCAATTTTCTAATGTCAGGTCCGACAAAGACGCCTTCTTTTAGTTTAGCTTCTGAAAAGCGTGGAAACTTTGGCAGAGATACTTAAAACATGGTCCATCTTTAGGCAAAGCCTTTACAGACTGTTTCATTAGGTCTAACTTTATATGTAGAGGTGGTAGGAGTACGTTTTTTGGATCTACAAAGTTTTTGCGTAGAATGTTCTTCTCACCAGGTTTTGAAGACTCCCTCACATGCCAGTTCTTTCTGCACCAGTGTTGGTCCGTAGCCCTACTGTCCCATTCACACAAGAAACATGGAAATTTGGTAAAGCCACCTTGCTGACCAAGCAGCATGCATGCATGCACTTTTACATCGCCAAATATCATCCAACCGTGAGCAGAATAGCCTATTTTATTTAGCACTATTTCTAGGTTTTCATAGCTTTCTTTCGTATGTACAGAATGTTCAACTGGTAAAGATGCATACATGTTACCATTGTGTAATAAAACAGCCTTTAAACTAGTTTTGGATGAATCAATAAACAGCCTTCAGTCTTCCTTTTTGTATTCAATACCAAACTCATTCATCAAACTGGGGTTGTCTGAGCAGTACACTAAATCAACTTCTAGCTGAAAAAACTTGGAAAATTGCTGCTCTCTCTTTCTATACATGTGTATTCTGGTTACAACTGCCAATAAGTTCTTTTCTTTTAATCGAGAGCCCAGCAATTCAGCTTTTTCTTTCCTTAAGCCCAGATTCCTAACCAAATCGTTAAACTCGGTCTGAGTCAACAATTTGGGCTCTAGACTTTCTGTATTACAATAGAATTCATCATCTTTTGGTCGTCTAAATGACATTGTACATCAGAAAATACTTCTGTTGGGATAGAATTTAAATCATCTGGTGGTTCAGGAACCACCAAATCAACACCATGCCCTATTGGTCGGATGGCAGATGGAAGGTTAAGGTAGCTTATTACCTTCTTGTTTTTCGAATAATGACCAGTAATATCAACACTGCAAAATTAGCAATCATCGGAATGATTTCTTGGCTCCCTCCATATCATAGGAACAGCAAATCTTAAGGGTTTTTTCTCCTTTTTGCACCATTTTCTCAGATCTTCAACACACACATAACATACCATATGCGGTGCCCAAAATTTACCTTGAACACCAAGTTTAGATCCAAAGTATGAGAGATAAACCTTTTTCACAAAGTCTGTAATGTTTCTTCGGCCTTTTTTAATCCAAATTCACAACAAATAGAACAATAACTGTCAGCAGAGTTTTTACAACCACGATTAGACATTGTACTGAGCACATGTACAGGTAATGGGAAAGTGAGGTTAGGTTGGCAGTAAACAAAACACCATCTGTTAGCACAAAATAAAATCGACCTTTTTTGACAGCAAACGTTTTTCAGCAGTGCTACCAACGTCATCTACATTTTAAAAAATGGTTCAAATGGCTCTGAGCACTATGGGACTTAACTTCTGAGGTCATCAGTCCTCTAGAACTTAGAACTATTTAAACCTAACTAACCTAAGGACATCACACACACCCATGTCCGAGGCAGGATTCGAACCTCCGACCGTAGCGGTAGCGCGGTTCCAGACTGTAGCGCCTAGACCCGTCCGGCCACTCAACCCGGCACCTACATTCATTACACCTCCTTTTAAAATTATTTTAACTACATAAAAGCTGTTAATTTCTTTAAAAAATTGATTAATTTAATAAATTTAACTGTAAAATGTGAAGCAATGGTGGGCGATACAGTTTTTAAGTATCAAATTTGGATTTCCCACCCTAAAAAACATAAGAATAAGGTATTTACAGTAAAAAAGTTTTTCTATCGTTGGCCTGTGTAATCAATACATTACCGAAAGCTTCTGTTTGATTTACATTGCTCTAAAAGAAAAATTCGGTGTAGGTATTAAAGTCCATGGAGAAGAAATAAAAACGTTGAGGTTTACCGACGACATTGTAATTCTGTCAGAGACAGCAAAGGACTTGGAAGAGCACTTGAACGGAATGGACAGTGTTTTGAAAGGAGGATATAAGATGAACATCAACAAAAGCAAAACGAGGATAATGGAATGTAGTCGAATTAAGTCGGGTGATGCTGAGGGAATTAGATTAGGAAATGAGACACTTAAAGTAGTAAAGGAGTTTTGCTATTTGGGGAGCAAAATAACTGATGATGGTCGAAGTAGAGAGGATATAAAATGTAGACTGGCAATGGCAAGGAAAGCGTTTCTGAAGAAGACTAATTTGTTAACATCGAGTATAGATTTAAGTGTCAGGAAGTCGTTTCTGAAAGTATTTGTATGGAGTGTAGCCATGTATGGAAGTGAAACATGGACGATAAATAGTTTGGACAAGAAGAGAATCGAAGCTTTCGAAATGTGGTGCTACAGAAGAATGCTGAAGATTAGATAGGTAGATCACATAACTAATGAGGAGGTACTGAATAGAATTGGAGAGAAGAGGAGTTTGTGGCACAACTTGACAAGAAGAAGGGAGTGGTTGGTAGGACATGTTCTGAGGCATCTAGGGATCACAAATTTAGCGTTGGAGGGCAGTGTGGAGGGTAAAAATCGTAGAGGGAGACCAAGAGATGAATACACTAAGCAGATTCAGAAGGATGTAGGTTGCAGTAAGTACTGGGAGATGAAGAAGCTTGCACAGGATAGAGTAACATGGAGAGCTGCATCAAACCAGTCTCAGGACTGAAGACAACAACACAACACATTTAAATAGTAAGCTTGTCGTTGTAGAAAATTTTGTTTACTAGTGTTACAATTCTTTCTGCTCAAATTTTGTTGACAAGTGTTTTCGTGTAGATGTAAATTCGTTGTCTTAAAGATATAATTTTACTTTCCGTTACTGTGAGCCGTATAAGATGTAATTAGCTACTCTGTCGATGTAAACACTCTTTAAATCAGGGTGTGTTACTGGCGTGAATAGAGAGAGAAGCATCTCCGCAGGCCTAAGTGACAGTTCGGCCCTGCTTGCAGGTGGACCTTTCTGGCCTGCATTTCGCACCGGCGCGGCCTGTGCCAGGCGTGGCTATTAGGTTAAAAGCGCATGAGAGCGGAGCGGGGGAACTTGTCGAGGCTGGCCTGGGTGAATGAGGAAGCGAGCCACGCTCCCCATTCACTGCATTAGCGCGGCCATTCGCCTCCACCCGACGCGCGGCTAACTTCATTATTTCGGGAAATTGATTCTGCCTCTCTGCAGTCTCTGTACTCGTCTCTTTTTTTTTCAATGTACCGCGCTCTGCTAAAAGAGAGGGACGCAAATGAAGTGAGTTAAATAACTCACTCTTCAGCTCGCTAACTTAGCGACTTTTCCCGCGTGATAGTCAAAATACAATTTTAACACCTTCGAAAGCCAATTTTACTGCAGAATTTTAGAGTATTTGCGACAGACTAAAATATCTGACTTATCATTAACAGACTGTGATAGTTTCGTTAGTGAGAAAAAGCATGCAAATGAATGTAATTTGCCTGTGATAAAGTCACTCTCTCTCAGGGCACGGAAATATTACGTGATCCCCTGTAAGCGTCGTATACAGTGTTATATCATTTGAGCATTCCAATCCGTAATTTTTAATAGTTGCTTCGTTTTGAAAAGAAGGAAAATTGGGTTACCGTCTCGACGACGACTAGGTCGTTAGAAACGAAGCACATGTTCAGATCGGACAATGATGGGGCGGAGAATCGGAAGTGTCGTTTTCAAAGGAACCATTCCAGCATTCGCCTAATATGATTTAGGTCACAGATAGAAAGCCTAAATCTTTCCGGTCGGCCACGACCTTTAACACCGCTCCTCCCGAATCCAGTGTCTCGGTGAATAGTTTGAAGGCGGTATCTCTCGTGTTTCACTACCTGTGAGCGATCCCAATGAGCACGCCTGGAAACATAGTTTAATATGCAGAGTGTAAGCCAGGGATTCCCAAAGTGGTCGATATCGACCCCTTGGGTCGATGTCGGGTTCCTAGGGGTCGACATAAGCGAAAACTGATTTTGGGGGTCGACGAGGTCGAAAAATCGACCCATTTTAAATTAACACAAGTTCTTATTTAAAACTTTCAAGATAGGTAGGTACTGTATTGTTTATGTTGTGTTACGTGTACTAAGAATAATTAATATTTTTGTAGGAAATAGCACTGTTGTAGTAATGTAAAGTCTCAAGTTCGTACAAGATGAAGAACTCGGCAAGTCTGTGTGGACAAGTTTGTGCTAGATAAAGAGTTGGAGCGTACGTCTTTTTATTTTTTTAAATTTTGATGAGAAAATGAAGTCAACTTTACTCACTTAACCAAGTGCAAAGTTTTCCAATTGATACCTTAGTACCTAGGTATTTTGTATCAATAGGAAAAAACTAAAGATAGCCCCCCTTATTCATAATAGTCTGCTATCTTAAAGCATTGGTAATTCTCACTCTGTCTTCTTCTATTGACCTAAGAATGAAAAATAACACTCTGTAGCAGCTGTTTTAAGTTAGAGGACCATTATGAATAAGGGGGTTGATCTTAAAAGTAGGTAATTTGGTCATGGGGGTCTGAGGTAACAGTTCAGTTTGGAAAAGGGGTCACTCGTCCAAAATAGTTTGGGGATCCCTGTTTACAACATACAGCAGCGGTTTAGGGGAAGCTGAGACGAACAGTTTGCTATAACACTTCTTGTTTTTCAGTAAGCCGGGAAACAGCCTCAAATTGGCCAATAAAAATCACCTAAACTGCAGCGCATGCACGCCGTGCAATGTTGAGAATATCCTCTCGTTCTGTTACGCCATCGGTCTAGTCTTTCACTTTCAGATCGTAAAATTGATGTTTTTGTAAATTTTATCGAAAATTTTGTGAATTTTAACAGCATATAAATAACGATTACATCGTTTAGTTTCTCTGGCCTTCTTATTACGAGACGATTGTACTTTTGAAGGTTAAGGGCAGATGAAGGGTTAAATTGCAAAAAAATTCGATTTTTCCTTTACTGCGTAATTCATTAGATAAATTCTTTAAGAATAACCTCGCAAAGTTTCATAATAGAATTCTGGCTAGAAAAATATTTTTAAAAACTTTGTTTGGGCACCTGCGCCTGCCACGCCCCATCTTTCGATGCTGTGATCCACCCCTTCTCTACGTCAGAAATTTTTTGTGCGTTAATTTTTATTTCACACAATCGAAAAAAACTGCAGATGAATCTAGAAGGCTGTGAGAAAGATTATCTTCGCTTGTTCCTTTTTCTGCAACGTTGTTTTTTTTAATAATACATGATACAAACAGTATTTCAGTTTTTAATTTTGCGTGTATCAACCTATTTAGCTCGAAATGGGTAGTAACAGTGGATGCATATTCAAAAAAGTGAGGAAATGTCAAATTTCCCGTGTAGAAAGTACGGGAAATTTAAATAACAGTTCTGTAGATGCTGCTCCTAAGTGTGAAGAACAATTTCTGACGAAGTCACTGAGTTCATCGAAGAAGAAAATTAGTTAAGGAATTGAAGATGCTGTGTACAGTGCCAAAGTCGAGTTTTCCAGTGGATCTAGATGTTATAAAACCAACTTTCAGGTACCTAGCCAATCCTGAACTGCTGAAAAAAATGCGTACATGGGAAAACACAGAATACAAATGAGAGTTACAATCACCTTATATCGATGCGTTGTTCAAAAAGAGTTGTGAAAATAGCTGCATGTGATGCCTGTCTAGCATTCAGTAGTGGAAATGTAGTTGGGGTTAAGTGCCTGCAGAGACTAGGATTCCATTCAGGTGCATTCACAGTGAAGATACTCAGAAGAAGCATCGATGAATCGCGACTGAACAAAGCTCAAGTAGCAGAAGAAAAAATGCAAAAATTGGTTATGCAAAGGACTCAGTGGAAGAGACTACTCCACGAAGACGAGGAACAGAATAAGGATTATGGATAAGGACAGCATTAGTCACTGCAGTTATAACAATGATGTCAAAAATTGAAATAAATACTTTAAACGCAAATTGCCGTAAACTGACTTTCTTGAGCTATAATTTGCCTTTTCTGAGGAACTATGAAAGCTAACATTCTGAAATTTGGCATAGTTCTTAAGAATTACTTACTGAATAATCCCATGCAGCACTTTTTCGTGCTGCGAAAAGCTCTCCTTTAAAATGAAAAATTAATCTCAAAGCAACTACGACCTTAAACAAAAATCGGTTCCACACGTTTTATTAGCCTCTTATGCAGATGTAAACTGAGAAATTTGCTTGATTAGTTTAAGAGAAAATGTAGATTATACAAACAATAGTAATTAAAAATTCAAATACTTGTTTTGTAAATCAAACTGCCTTTTCCTGCTGCTAGTTACTTTATTTATCCCATACGCGTTTCGCCTTCTCCTGTTCTAAGGCATCATCATTGGAGTCTATAACGATACAGTTTTGTTTTTGCAGGAAACGCAGATCAGCAAATCGTTAAGTAATTACTTTTTTTACAAACAATCGCGAAGTGAACTATTTGATAATCTATAACTAACAAAACTGTATCGTTATAGACTCCAATGATGATGCCTTAGAACAGGAGAAGGCGAGACGCGTATGGGATAAATAAAGTAACTAGCAGCAGGAAAAGGCAGTTTGAGTTTTTTTTTCCTTTATTGATTTTCATTCCCCCCCCCCCCCCTCCCCCGAAGGGGGCGCGCTGGCAGCAGCTTAGTACGCTGCTCTACAGCCTACAGACATTTTTAAAAACGGAAGAAGAAAAGAAACAAGAATAACAGGCGAGCAGTTTGATTTGCAAAAAAAAGCATTTATATGCTTGCTGCGGAGGAAGGCCACACAAACAAAGTTGTTAAAAATTCATATCCTTGTAAAATGTATGTCGATGCGCATTTAAAAAAAAAAGTTGCACAGTATATTTTGCTGTACGTAATAGTCTCAAGTTTTACTATTTTAGCTACAATATTTTTGGAGAGACTTGGTCAGTGCGTCTAGCTTTGCCTTACAAGTAAGGTGTCACCACGTAACTGTGGGTATGGTGGCGCCGTCTACTGGCAGAGAGACTGACGCGTGCGCACCGTTTGATGTTGCTTAGCGTCAGTGTGGTTTCACGCCGAAGAGAAGGTGGTCACACAAGTTATCGTCTACTACCTAACACGCAGGCGAGTAAGCAGGAACAACGAGGAATGATGCGATTTCTGGCGGCGGAGGGAGTGGGAGGAATGTAATGTATCGATAGACGAAGGCTGTGCACGGTGAGTACAGTCTCAGTCGTTCAAGTGTTGTGGAAAGGCGCAAACGATCTCTTGAGGGGCGCGAGTCACTGGAAGACGATACTCGTCCTGGACACGCTCATCGTGTCATCACACCGGAAATGGTTGCGGAAGTGAATGCTTTAGTCTTGGACAACTGCAGAATCACCGTGGACGAGATCCATCGGTTACTGGTTATTAGCGTGGGCACTGCCCATACCATAATGCATCAACAATTGAAGTTACGCAAAATCTGTGCGCAGTGGGTTCCCCACCAACTGACCGCCGAACAGTGCAACAGTCGAATGGCGCTGTCTTTGAGTCATCTCCAACGTTATCATGAGGAAGAATACGGCTTTCTGTCGCGCATTGTTACTGGTGACGAAACATTGTGTCACCATTTTGAACCGCAAAGCAAGCGTCAGAGCAAACAGAGGAAACATGCGACTTCACCACCTCCAAAGAAATCAAAGGCCGTGCACACCAGTTCTGGTAAGACCATGATGTCCTTCTTTTTTTTTACCACAAGGGCCCACTGCTTGTTGAATTCCTGGAACGGGGAACCACCATCAGCGCCCAGCGTTATCAAGCCACTTTACAGAACCTTAGACGTTCCATCAAGTCGAAACGCCGAGGCATGTTGTCCAATGGCGTTATCCTCCTCCGCACACAGCCAACGCGATGAAGACGACATTGCAGCAGTTTCGGTGGGAAACCCTGGAACATCCACCGTACAGTCCCGACCTTTCACCGTGTAGCTTTCATGTGTTTGGACCTATAAAACAAGCTATTCGCGGACATCGATTCGCAACGGACGACGAAGTGTGTGACTGGGTCCAGGCCCGGATCCGACAGCAGCCTGCTAGCTTCCGCAAGGATAGAGTTGACCGGCTAGTGTCGCAATGGGATAAATGTGCCAACAGTTTTGACGACTATTTTTGAATATGTGTACCGTGTACAATTACATTTTTGAGTTAATAAAATCGTTACCGTTACTTTACACTAGTGACCAGGCTTCATTTGAATTCCCCTTGTGTATGTTTATGTACAAGCATGCATTTTGCCCTTCGTCTCTTCTTAATTTTAGATCGGACTGGAAACATAATTCGTTTTTGCACAACGTGTTCAAAAGTCTTGTTTCTTTCATCATCCTCACAGGAAAGGTCAGTTTACTAATGTTAATAGAAGGCAGTGCCATAAAAGAGAGAGAGAGAGAGAGAGAGAGAGAGAGAGAGGATATTCAGTATCTCGCACGGGATACATGCTCCGTAGCTTCCGTGGATTTTGTAGAATCATTTGAGGTTGTTTCCTGGCTTGATAGACAACAAGTCTCCTGTACCAAATTGTTCGTTTCGATTTCCCTTACACCACTGCAGCACTGTGATATACGTTGTCAAAAGATGTTGTTTACACCCTGCACATTTAAACATTGCCGTATATTTCCATAAAGAAATCCCTGCTAGCAATGAAGGCCGCTTTTAAGTATCCGAAAGTAACCTAAGCTCAGAT
Organism: Schistocerca nitens; assembly: GCF_023898315.1. NCBI lineage: Eukaryota > Metazoa > Arthropoda > Insecta > Orthoptera > Acrididae > Schistocerca > Schistocerca nitens. Next base: position 514,454,733 of record NC_064620.1, on the reverse strand, counting down.
GGAGTCAAGCGAAATATCTTTCCTTCCTATCAGACTGTCTCTAAACCACTAGTAATTGGTTACATTTCCAAAAACTACCAGCATAAATCGCTGTCTAAATTTTAAACGCGCGTTCAAGACTGTAGCAGATAGAAACATTTTACAAATGGTTCAAATGGCTCTGAGCACTATGGGACTTAACATCTAAGGTCATCAGTACCCTAGAACTTAGAATTACTTAAACCTAACTACTCTAAGGACATCACACACATCCATGCCCGAGGCAGGATTCGAACCTGCGACCGTAGCGGTCGCGCGGTTCCAAACTGTAGCGCCTAGAACCGCTCGGCCATCCCGGCCGGCAACATTTCACACCATAATATTTATTGCATGATAATCGAAACATGTAATTACTTGAGGAAAATTGTTAGAACTTACATTTTGTGAACATAAAACAACTTTCACAAATAATTAAGGTTTCTTGCTAAATGTGTGGAGCTATAATACCACATGACTAAAAATACAAACTGAGGAGAGGAAGTAGAATACAAAAGCGATGATAAATAACGAAGATCCACAGTTCAAAACCGTCATGAACTGCCCCTGCCTTCCATTACTGGCAGGTGTTGCACCAAGACTCCGCTAGGTGCGATGATCTGTGACGCTCGTACAGAGGGAAGCGAGCGGCTGCCTGAAGTCCAGACGCCGTTCCACAAGAAAGTGTATTCAGAGTGAAACAGCACTTATACAGGGCGCTGACGAATTGGGAGAAGCTAGCCAGCACCTCTGAAGGGTGCAGCTGGACAATATTACAGCTCCAGCCAGGATCCTGCAGGTGCTGGCTAAACGAGAAAGGAAGTCATCGTCACCCAATGGCGACACCCAGCTGCTGCAGCCTGTCGTCCCTTTCGGCGTGGGGTCTTCTTTTGTTGGAAAAGTACTGGCCATCAGGCTCTCATAGGTAACACCCACCAACTCCCTCCCTCAAAATCACTCTGAGATGTTCTCAGATGCTTACGAATTTCTCTGTACACGACGGTATCGAGGTGTGTACGTGATGCCAACCACCACCGTGTTCATCAGTTATTAGCTTCGAGGCGGAAACCACCGGAGTGGCTCATGGAGCATCCAGTCACCTTCGAAGGACTTCGATCCCAGTAGCTGCAGACGTCCGCGTCAGTTGGGCACTGTATGCAGTCAACTAGTCGCACTGCTGGGCGACCTGCCGGGTGACTATCTTCTGATGGTGATCACCTTCCTGGTGGGTCTCGTGTTCGAGTCTCGGCTAGGAGCCGAGCGGTCTAAGGCGTTGCAGTCATGGACTGTGCGGCTGGTCGCGGCGGAGGTTCGAGTCCTCCCTCGGGCTTGGGTATGTGTGTTTGTCCTCAGGGTAATTTAGGTTGAGTAGTGCGTACGCTTAGGGACTGATGACCTTAGCAGTTATGTCCCATAAGATTTCACACACATTTGAACATTTTTTTCTGGGCTAGGGGATGCCCGGCCTACCTGTTGCTACTCACTGGTTCCTGTGGGCCATATAGATTTTACTTTCCACGTCCACGCTGTACCAACACCTTCCGCCACTGCCAAAAATAATTACGCAGCTTCCAAGAATAATCAGTCATTAACGCTTACAAGAGCCATGTGCCTCCCTTATGCCAATCCCTCCCCACCCCCTCCGCAAAATCGGTTTTCCAGTCTGTGGACACCTTGGTACCCCTCTTCATATAAGAGGAATTAATTACAACTGAAATGAAAGATCAGAACTATAAAGTGCTGCGGTTTTATCTATAATCTCTACACACGTCTTTATACATGTGGTAACCAACCACTATGGGAACCAATTACCCAGTATCCTTTGTACGATCCCAAATCAAGCTGAACTGAAAAAAAAGATGCGTTATCGTTGGCGTAGTTTTCCTCTCGCTGTAGTCTGCGCAGAAGCAAAGGAAATTATTGCTGTAACCTCCCATAGATGTCAAAATTATTAGAGACGAAGCAACAGCTCAGTTTGAATAAGGATGCGACTAGAAATCATCCAAAGCCTTTATGAACAACCAGTAACCCCTTCCCCCTCAACACACCGACTCTTTAAAGAATCGAACACCCATATAGCAAACAGCTTCGAAACGCCTGATTACGTTACGAATGAGTTAATATTTAACGTCATATCTCCTGAATTGTATGTCGTGCAACGATACAATTTTGCTAATACGTGATATACGCGGATACTATCTGAAAAATCTGCTGAAAATAGAATTAGTAGTAAAGAAGTAATAAATTAATTCGTCGTACCTGAGCTAAAGTTTTATTGCAGCAACAGCGGAAACGGAGTAAGTCATAAGGAATGTAGTAAGCGACAAGTTAGTTTCCTTTTATTATTTTGAGTCGACGAGAAAAACTTTCGAAAATGTTTGAAATTATGTGCAAAGGTTGTTGGAAGTCGTTAAGTGCTCTCGTTCTCAAATAGTGGATACTGGTTAATTTGCGTGGCGTGACTTACGCTGCCTTAAGTCATATACACAGTTTCTATCTTTAATAATTGATTTATTGTTAGTTGGTTGGGGGAGCGGGGTCCAAACAGCGAGGACATCGGTTCTATCGGATTAGGGAAGGACTGGGAAGGAAGTGGCCGTGCTCTTTCAAAGGAACCATACCAGCTTTTGCCTGAAGAGATTTAAGGAAATCAAGGAAAACCTAAATCGGGATGGCCGCACGAGGAGTTTGAACCGTCGTCCTCCCGAATGCGAGTCCAAACCTTTAACGTAAGAGTACCAGGTGTACCGGTATGAAATGAGCGTTTTTTTTGTGAAAATGAAACACTAATTTTGGATTGAAAAGTAAAAACATTTTATTCAAAGTACTGACCATTGCTTTCTATACATTTTGACCACCTTTCTGGCAATTTGTGGACACCACGCCAATAGAAATGTTCGTCTTTTGAAGCAAACCAATCAGACACCCAATTTTCGACTTCTTCGTAGGAATCGAAGTGTTCCTCAGCCAATGCGTGTCCCATTGATGAAAACAAATGGTAGTCGGAAGGGGCCAAGTCTGGTGAATACGCGGGTGGGGTAGCAGCTCCCAGCCAAGTGTTTTGATTGTATCCCGAACCAGTTTTGCTTTGTGTGCAGGTGCATTGTCGTGTAAAAAAAAATTACTTTGCCATGTCTTCTGGCCCATTCTGGTCTTTTTTCGACCAATGCATAGTTCAAATTGATCATTTGTTGTCTGCAGCGATTAGTATTCACAGTTTCACCGGGTTTTAGAAGCTCATGATACACCACACCTTTCTGATCCCACCAAACACAGAGCATTGTCTTCTTGCCGAATCGATCTGGTTTTGCAGTCGATGTTGATGGTTGTCCCGGATTAACCCATGATTTCTCCCCTTTTAGGATTCTTAAAATAAATCCATTTTTCATCGCAAGTAACAATTCGATGCAAAATTAATTTTCTTTCATGTATTTGAAGCAAAATTTGACAAATGGTTTTTCGGTTTTCCATCTGTCTTTCATTCAATTCATGTGGCAACCATTTTCCACACTTGTGGATCTTTTCCATAGCTTTCAAACGGTCAGAAATGGTTTGTTGTGCAACATTTAGCATTGCTGCCATTTGCTTCTGACTCAAAGTATCATCTTCATCCAATATTGCTTGCAATTCGGCGTCTTCGAACTTTTTTGGTGGTCTTTCACGTTCTTCATTTCTTACATCAAAATCATTATTTCTGAACCATTGAAACCATCTTTTGCATGTTGCTCTGATAGAGCATGATCACCATATGCCTCGACAAGCATTCGATGCGACTGCAGCACTTTTTTTTTCAAATGAAAACAAAAAATTAATGCTTTCCGCAAATCATCACTTTCTGGTACAAAATTCGACATTATTAACACGATGCTAACATATGATGTTGTTTGTTCCATGACTTGATGTATACTAAATATCTTTGACAGATGTCATACCAACCAATCAAACAAAAATTAAGGCTCGTTCACAACAAATGTTCCCTATCGACACATTTGTATCTTAACGCTCATTTCATACCGGTACAGCTGGCATACCTCTTCATGAGCAGATTATGAAAACGTTTTAAATTTTTAAATTCATCAATAATTATGTGAAACTGTAAAAATCAAATTTTTGTTGCTCCTGGAAGTCTTCTTTTAGAGAGCTTGCAACTAGTACCAAGCAACCGGGTGCCGTTTTTAGTCATTAGTAATATAGATACATGTCGTTATTCGCGTCACGCTATGGAAAACCTGAATACGGATGGGCGGACAGAGACGTGAATCCTTATCCTTCCCCGCTCGGTACGACATACTTCCTACCACGGAGCGTAATTCTTAAGGGAACTGAAAATTCTACGATCCTAGTACAAAAGAATAAAATAAGCTCCTTGATTTAGAGTAATCACACGCTACTGTTGTGGAACAGATATCACGTTTGGCGCAGACCCGGAAGCTCCTGCTGTGTTATTTCTTGCATTGGCGCTCGTCTTATTGGGGGCAGTGGGGCCATCTGAGCTCTGCTGGTGACCAGCACATCTCATCTCTCTCAAAGGAAGAGATCTTGGGAAGAAAAACATGACTTTGTAACGTTCCATTCTACGCCGCTAGACAACCAGATTAAAGCAGCACGGAAAAATAATCGAAACACTTTTAATGCCGCATGCGACTTTTGATGGTGAATGTAAAGGGCTACTGTCGAGAAACAGCAATTTTTGAAGCTACCAAAGGTTTAACAGAAACCGAGCGAGGAGGAGCGAGTTTAAGCTCGCCCCCCCCCCCCCCCGCCCCCCCAGTTCACCCACTCCCATCATTACGACTAACCTTCCGTGATTTCCTCAAATCCCTTCAAGAAAACCACGGAATGATTCTTTTGGCAAGGAGACGGTACAATTCCTGCCCTAAATTTCTGAATACACGCTACTTCTCAGTCTCTTACGACTTCATCGTCGACCACTACATTTTTACATGCGGCTCCCAAATCCTCTTTTCTTAAATTAATTTCCCAACAATCATCTGGCTGATCGTGTGAACACTCCACTACCGATTCTGGAAAAGTATTTCTAGCTGCCGCATTTCCTACTCCACAATCGATATTCCCTCCCATGTAAATGCTCAACCGCTTTTGAGACGTGCTTGGTTGCTCAATTTCCTACTCGAATTTCCTATTTGCTTTTAAAACTGTTGATTAATGTAGACGGTGTGACTTCTGTGTAGCGAAGAAGAAGGAGAAATATTGGACTGGCCATGAGGTTGCCTACCTCCTACGTTTAACTGAACGAAAAAGCCACCGTGTCTCCTAAATTAGCAATAAAAACGGCGGATTTCGGGCGGTTATTCGTGTAAAACAACTAACGGTTGGAAACCGATATTTCACCGGGCTAGCACAATCGATTACGGCCTTAAAATGTAAACTACTCTTCAACGAAAATTGGTTTCCAACACAGGCTTTCGTATTCCGTAAGTTGCATAACGTGTAAATATAGCAGCTAAGTCGTTGAACCCTTATCTTTCTTCCTGAAACAAAGGAATTACACATCACAGCACAGAGGTGTACGAAACGTCTCTGACGCACTGCTTGCCTTACGAGACTACTACGATGAAAGTCCGCCTTTATTGGCACTGAAATACTTAAGCCCAGTTGCGAAGTGGCATTTAGCTATATGTGACCAGTCAGCGAAATGTACCAGAATGAACACATGCGGCAAGATGTCTCTTCTACTTGTACACATATGATGTTCTAAATGTTATGTTACTTGGCAACTTCACTTTTTAACGTATCCAAAACTGTAATGCATGGTACTGACTTGACACTCACCCCGGAGACAGAAGTTTCTGATCCTGCAAGTGTAAAATAAATTTTCACAACCAGCTAGCAAGTGTAAGAGAAGTGGTGATGCTCAGTTCATGGCCAAAAAGTTAAGTGCGAAGGTTTTGGATTAAAATGATCCATACTTTTACTTTCATTACATAACGCAAACATATTATGTGTGTGTGTGTGTGTGTGTGTGTGTGTGTGTGTGTGTGTTCCATATCTCCTCCTAAACCACTGGACCGATTCCAACCAAACCAAACTTGGTACACATAACTCTTTACTATTAGGCAACAATCGATGTAGCGGTAAGAACAATCTAGCATCATAGTTCAAGAGTATGACGTCGTAAAACTGAGATGCCCGAAAAACTGCTGCATCTTGCATGACGCGTTAATACATTTATTCTTTACTCCTAAAGCACTCCTACATTCGAGTCAAAATATGCAAATCCCAGACACCTGGATGTGCTTTAGACTGCTTTCAATTGCGAAGCGCAAATGGCTATATGCGAAAACGACAGCCTTCTATAGAGCTATGAAAAGTTTTGCCATAGAGAAGTTTGCAGAACTGCGTTGTAGACACGAGGAGCAGCTGCGCCCGGCGTACAGAAACTTTCCGGGATCATGTTTCTTAATTTGGATACTGTAGATATAGATCTGTACATTATGTGTATTTCTTTGTACGACTGATTCATAATTTCAAATATGTTTTCACGAGCACATGAGAAAGCAATTCTTTCGATACTTCGCTTCACACAGTTCGTTTATTGTTTTCGTTTCTAATGGAAAATTGGCAAAATGAATATCCGAACAATGTAGTCCTTGTCAGCTAGTAATTAACATAGCAACAAATACGCACTACAAAAACACTCAAAATAGTCATCCAGACAACACAAACGCACACTCGAAACATCTCGGGGATGAAGGACGAGAGGCCCTATTTGACTAACTCAACATGTCACCAAACAATGTGGTTAAGATACAGGATTGGCACGCAGGAGATCAGATTCTCTTAGGATTGAGTTTCTCAGTGATTTCTATAAATTGCTTAGGCATGTGTCGGGAATGTTTGGTTCGAAGAGGACATTACCGATTCCTTTCCCCAGTCCGAGCTTGCATGTCCCTAGTGAAATCATCGTCGACGGAACGGTAAATCCTTGATCTTCCTTTCTCGTTTTCCTCAGTACATTTCAAAAACACTCCTGAATACTGCCACAAAGCTCATATTCGAACAAAAGCGTAGACACAACTGCACAGAACGGAATACCTGTTTTATACGAAATTCTTTAAAGTTCCGAAACGAATGAACTACTTACTACACGACGGTAAAAATTAGAGGAAGTCTAGCCCATACAGAACAGTAGCGACACACTTTCGTACCCCGTACCATCCGCAAATGCAACAGGAAGAGGAAAAATTATACAGTGGCTTGCACAGCACACATTTAGATGCAGACTTCAACGTTATTAATCTCCCGGTGTAATGTCCGCAGCTCATAGCCTAATAGTTAAGAGTCGCTGAATCTTATGGAAACCTCTCAGGTTAGATTCCCATCAGGGTCGGAGATTTACTTCGCTGGGGCACTCAGTGTTTTTGTTTTCCTAATCATTCCATGTCATTTTCACTTACGCGAAAGTCGCCGGAAGGGCATCAATTAGAAAGACTTGCACTAGGTACCCGAACTACCCTAGACGGGCTCTCCCGGGCAGTAACGTCTTACGATCATTTCCTTTCTTGGTGTAATGGTTGTGTTGTTGAGTTAATAATCACGACTGAGCTTAAGAAAAATTTGACTCCGCTTTTTACATATGACCTGAGGCAGCAGTTTCTGCTTCGAGTACTCGTACTTCGTAGCAGCCACCAATGTCTGTAGTAATTCGTGTCGTTTTCAAGACCGCTGATCCGCTAATATTTGCAGATTGCAAAAAATTTAACAACAATTTGTGTCACTGTTAACAGCGATTTGCAATTAGTCGACAATTTTCAAAAACAACTGTACGGATATTACGGGAGAGCTGATCATTTGTTCCAACATCTTTCAATTAGTCCATGATGGTTAGTGGAATTCATAATCTGAAGATGGAGACAGAGGAAGATGGAGATAAACAAAAGGAAGAAGAGCACAGTTGGTTCAACGAAAACTATAAAGAAAATAATTTGTCCGCAGCTCGTGGTCGTGCGGTAGCGTTCTCGCTTCCCGCGCCCGGATTCCCGGGTTCGATTCCCGGCGGGGTCAGGGATTTTCTCTGCCTCGTGATGACTGGGTGTTGTGTGATGTCCTTAGGTTAGTTAGGTTTAAGTAGTTCTAAGTTCTAGGGGACTGATGCCATAGCTGTTAAGTCCCATAGTGCTCAGAGCCATTTGAACCATTTTTTGAAAATAATTTGGAAAAATGAACGTGGAAGGGAACGGATAGAGTTGACAACTATCATTAACAAATTACGAAAACACGCCTTAGGTGGTACGGAGGCACCATTAGAAGCTGGACAGTAAAAAATCGTCCACCGTGACGACCGACGAGGAAGTCAACCCATTGGCCGTCCCAAGAACGAAAGTCAGACGAAGTCAAGAAGGACGTGCAAGTGTCTTGCCTCAGACCCCAGGGAAAGCTCGACAGAACGCTACCAAGCGGGCCTTGTATCAGCGTGGGACACCCGCTAGGAAAGAAGAAGAGGAAACATAAATAATGACAGTCGAATTAGAGCTCAAAGCCCGATTCTACCGCATAGGAAAGAATCCTGCCTTCTAGATGTTAGCACAAATCCTCCCATGAAGTTCGTCACTCTATTCAACGATTATTCACGGTCTATTTTACTGTAGTCCTTCAACTACGAGAAGAATAAGCTGGGTATCGAAATGGGAGATTCTACGAAACGTAATAGAATTGTGTATAGACTTGAACTGTCCTCTGCACCATAACTTCGTTGATTGTAAAAAAGCAATCATTCTAAAATATTGTAAATCGATGTGGAATTACTTACTATCTCGCTGATGTTTCCAGAAATATGTATTAGACCCAAGTTGTTCTATAGGAAAAGAAAATGGGAACAGCCATTTGTTTAGCATTCTCACAGGCGTCAATAGAGATAGATTTTGTCACCATTCATCTTAATATTAATCATAGATTTCATAATAAGAAAATCTATGGACAGTGCGAACACAGACATACGTTGGGCTGAGCGATCTAGGCCTGCGAATCTGGATTTTGACGATAACACCGTTCCTCTGACAGGACCAGCACATTTTTTTAATGATTGACAAGCTAAATTCAATGGCCAGTTCTGTAGGCGTAAATATAAATGATGATACGACAAACAATGTGCATAAAAAGTGGAAATATATCACCTCAGATTCTATTGCAACTGAATGTATTACAAGACGGTGATCGATTTACATATCTCGGCAGCCTTATCTCTGACAAAGGTGACGTAGATGAAGACATCAGCATCAGAACTGGGGAAGCTACTGCAGTCACCCAAAGAATACGATCCATATGGCACTTAGACTCTATAAGTATGTCCACAAAGCATTGGATGTACTCCTCTGTTATCCTACCGATGGCCACGCACGGATGTGTAACCTGGAAAATAACATTAAAATCAGCGCATAATCGCAATGTCTTTCACCAACGACGTTTCAGGCGAATTTTGAACATCGGTTATGGCGAACTTGTTTCAGGTGACTGAATGCTGATAAGAAATGATCTAAGCAACCTAAAGAAAATCGTTACTGAAAGAATGGCCGAATGCTGGCAAGAAGTGATCTGCACAGACTAAATAAAACCTTTGCTGAAAGAAGACTCAGGCTTGCTGGATATGTTTTATTCACGAAAGATGGAAGAATCCCTAGATCGGCACTGTTTTGGAACCCAACAGATAGATACAGAAGTAGAGGATACGCTACTGACCACTGGAGGAATTAAGTCAAAGCGTAAGAATCTGTTACAGTCGGACATAGCTACTAGAAATATTGGCGAACGCTAAGTTTGGAAGTTCAGACAACATTTTATTGTACTCTCCAAAAAAGTCACTCCAAAAATGTCCGAAAGAATAGACGCCACATATGTTGTTGTTGTTGTTGTTGTGGTCTTCAGTCCTGAGACTGGTTTGATGCAGCTCTCCATGCTACTCTGTCCTGTGCAAGCCTCTTCATCTCCCAGTACCTACTGCAATCCACATCCTTCTGAATCTGCTTAGTGTATTCATCTCTTGGTCTCCCTCTACGATTTTTACCCTCCACGCTGCCCTCCAATACTAAACTGGTGATCCCTTGATGCCTCAGAACATGTCCTACCAACCGATCTCTTCTTCTAGTCAAGTTGTGCCACAAACTCCTCTTCTCCCCAATTCTATTCAATACCTCCTCATTAGTTATGTGATCTACCTATCTAATCTTCAGCATTATTCTGTAGCACCACATTTCGAAAGCTTCTTTTCTCTTCTTGTCCAAACTATTTATCGTCAATGTTTCACTTCCATACATGGCTACACTCCATACAAATACTTTCATAAACGACTTCCTGACACTTAAATCTATACTCGATGTTAACAAATTTCTCTTCTTCAGACACGCTTTCCTTGCCATTGCCAGTATACACTCCTGGAAATTGAAATAAGAACACCGTGAATGCATTGTCCCAGGAAGGGGAAACTTTATTGACACATTCCTGGGGTCAGATACATCACATGATCACACTGACAGAACCACAGGCACATAGACACAGGCAACAGAGCATGCACAATGTCGGCACTAGTACAGTGTATATCCACCTTTCGCAGCAATGCAGGCTGCTATTCTCCCATGGAGACGATCGTAGAGATGCTGGATGTAGTCCTGTGGAACGGCTTGCCATGCCATTTCCACCTGGCGCCTCAGTTGGACCAGCGTTCGTGCTGGACGTGCAGACCGCGTGAGACGACGCTTCATCCAGTCCCAAACATGCTCAATGGGGGACAGATCCGGAGATCTTGCTGGCCAGGGTAGTTGACTTACACCTTCTAGAGCACGTTGGGTGGCACGGGATACATGCGGACGTGCATTGTCCTGTTGGAACAGCAAGTTCCCTTGCCGGTCTAGGAATGGTAGAACGATGGGTTCGATGACGGTTTGGATGTACCGTGCACTATTCAGTGTCCCCTCGACGATCACCAGTGGTGTACGGCCAGTGTAGGAGATCGCTCCCCACACCATGATGCCGGGTGTTGGCCCTGTGTGCCTCAGTCGTATGCAGTCCTGATTGTGGCGCTCACCTGCACGGCGCCAAACACGCATACGACCATCATTGGCACCAAGGCAGAAGCGACTCTCATCGCTGAAGACGACACGTCTCCATTCGTCCCTCCATTCACGCCTGTCGCGACACCACTGGAGGCGGGCTGCACGATGTTGGGGCGTGAGCGGAAGACGGCCTAACGGTGTGCGGGACCGTAGCCCAGCTTCATGGAGACGGTTGCGAATGGTCCTCGCCGATACCCCAGGAGCAACAGTGTCCCTAATTTGCTGGGAAGTGGCGGTGCGGTCCCCTACGGCACTGCGTAGGATCCTACGATCTTGGCGTGCATCCGTGCGTCGCTGCGGTCCGGTCCCAGGTCGACGGGTCCGTGCACCTTCCGCCGACCACTGGCGACAACATCGATGTACTGTGGAGACCTCACGCCCCACGTGTTGAGCAATTCGGCGGTACGTCCACCCGGCCTCCCGCATGCCCACTATACGGCCTCGCTCAAAGTCCCTCAACTGCACATACGGTTCACGTCCACGCTGTCGCGGCATGCTACCAGTGTTAAAGACTGCGATGGAGCTCCGTATGCCACGGCAAACTGGCTGACACTGACGGCGGCGGTGCACAAATGCGGCGCAGCTAGCGCCATTCGACGGCCAACACCGCGGTTCCTGGTGTGTCCGCTGTGCCGTGCGTGTGATCATTGCTTGTACAGCCCTCTCGCAGTGTCCGGAGCAAGTATGGTGGGTCTGACACACCGGTGTCAATGTGTTCTTTTTTCCATTTCCAGGAGTGTACATTTTATATCCTCTCTACTTCGACCATCATCAGTTATTTTGCTCCCCAAATAGCAAACTCCTTTACTACTTTAAGCGTTTCATTTCCTAATCTAATTCCCTCAGCATCACCCGACTTAATTCGACTACATTCCATAATATATCAAACATAATTTGTCGGCGACTGCTCAGACCCATGCACCCATCATCCAGCAACAGGTGCTCATTTCCAGTAATAAATGTTCGAACAAAACCTTCCGCTGAATCATGTTAAAAGCTTTTCGAGCACATGTAGCCAATGCGCCTCTCGTATGGCACTCGCACATGCCTCAGTGACCGCAGGACACCGACACACCACGCCTTGTATACAGCGTGTTACAAAAAGGTACGGCCAAACTTTCAGGAAACATTCCTCACACACAAATAAAGAAAAGATGTTATGTGGACATGTGTCCGGAAACGCTTAATTACCATGTTAGAGCTCATTTCAGTTTCGTCAGTATGTACTGTACAACGTGATCAAATTGTCAATTTTCACAATCAACATGTGTGGGCTGACGAGAATCCGCATGCAATTGTGCAATCACGTCATCAACACAGATTTTCTGTGAGCGTTTGGGCAGGCATTGTTGGTCATGTCTTGATTGGGCCCCATGTTCTTCCACCTACGCTCAATGGAGCACGTTATCATGATTTCATACGGGATACTCTACCTGTGCTGCTACAACATGTGCCTTTACAAGTACGACACAACATGTGGTTCATGCACGATGGAGCTCCAGAACATTTCAGTCGAAGTGTTCGTACGCTTCTCGACAACAGATTCGGTAACCGATGGATTGGTAGAGGCGGACCAATTCCATGGCCTCCACGCTCTCCTGACCTCAACACTCTTGACTTTCATTTATGGGGGCATTTGAAAGCTCTTGTCTACGCATCCCCGGTATCAAATGTAGAGACTCTTCGTGCTCGTACTGTGGACGCTATTCTCCAGGGCTGCATCAGCGCATCAGGGATTCCATGCGACGGAGGGCGGATGCATGTATACTCGCTAACGGAGGACATTTTGAACATTTCCTGTAACAAAGTGAAGTCACGCTGTTACGTTCTGTTGCTGTGTGTTTCCATTACATGATTAATGTGATTTGAAGAGAAGTAATAAAATGAGCTCTAACATGGAAAGTGTTTCCGGACACATGTCCACATAACATATTTTCTTTCTTTGTGTGTGAGGAATGTTTCCTGAAAGTGTGGCCGTACCTTTTTGTAACACCCTGTATATCCAGCGTACAACAACCTAAGCAACCCCTTCCCTCTCTCCCCGGAAATTACCAGCCGGTCCAATTGTGAACTACATTCCACACATTTACCAGAAACAAATTCTAGAAGCTGATTTGTTACAGCCTAATCGTACCTAGCACAATATCGATCCGCGAAGAAAAAGTGGCTCCCCGTAAATTGAGGAAAGAAAGAACAGAACTGTTGTTCTAGAGAAGCTCGCTGCTTTGCGCTGCATATGGAGCAGATGTTTCCGGAACCCGAGTTTCCGTGCAATTTCACTCGGAAACTACGACTTGCTCCGGTTAGCAACGAAGCGCGCAAGGTCCTGACCAAAGAGACAGAATACCATAGAGAGGCAACACCGCGTTCAGAGTGAAGAACCCCGTTTTGTGTGGGCAGAATGAAAGGGCGTGGTTCATGATAGGGAATAATGAAATTACGAAATAAATTTCAGCAGTTAGCGTTTAGAATTAAAGCCAGAAACAATATTACCTGTGAGTACAGCGCACTAACACTTCGTATAGATCGTCTCCCGCCTGCAGAACGCCTATGCAAAACGTGGCAGCTAACAGTACATCGTGGCACGTTATGTATCTTTAGTTCAGACAGGTGGATCGAGCTCACTGCCTTTTGTTTGCTTCAAAAGTTTTTTAAAATACATTTGGGTACAAAAATCGCCAGAAATTATCATGTTTGTATGAATTTAGATGAATTACATACGCACGGAAAAAGAAATTGGAAAAAATCTACCATTATCTTTTAAATACGAGGGCAGTTCAATAAGTAATGCAACACATTTTTTTTCTGAAACAGGGGTTGTTTTATTCAGCATTGAAATACACCAGGTTATTTCCCAATCTTTTAGCTACACAACACTATTTTTCAACGTAATCTCCATTCAATGCTACGGCCTTACGCCACCTTGAAATGAGGGCCTGTATGCCTGCACGGTACCATTCCACTGGTCGATGTCGGAGCCAACGTCGTACTGCATCAATAACTTCTTCATCATCCGCGTAGTGCGTCCCACGGATTGCGTCCTTCATTGGGCCAAACATATGGAAATCCGACGGTGCGAGATCGGGGCTGTAGGGTGCATGAGGAAGAACAGTCCACTGAAGTTTTGTGAGCTCCTCTCGGGTGCGAAGACTTGTGTGAGGTCTTGCGTTGTCATGAAGAAGGAGAAGTTCGTTCTGATTTTTGTGCCTACGAACACGCTGAAGTCGTTTCTTCAATTTCTGAAGAGTAGCACAATACACTTCAGAGTTGATCGTTTGACCATGGGGAAGGACATCGAACAGAATAACCCCTTCAGCGTCCCAGAAGACTGTAACCATGACTTTACCGGCTGAGGGTATGGCTTTAAGCTTTTTCTTGGTAGGGGAGTGGGTGTGGCGCCACTCCATTGATTGCCGTTTGGTTTCAGGTTCGAAGTGATGAACCCATGTTTCATCGCCTGTAACAATCATTGACAAGAAATTGTCACCCTCAGCCACATGACGAGCAAGCAATTCCGCACAGATGGTTCTCCTTTGCTCTTTATGGTGTTCAGTTAGACAACGAGGGACCCAGCGGGAACAAACCTTTGAATATCCCAACTGGTGAACAATTGTGACAGCACTACCAACAAAGATGTCAAGTTGAGCACTGAGTTGTTTGATGGTGATCCGTCGATCATCTCGAACAAGTGTGTTCGCACGCTCCGCCATTGCAGGAGTCACAGCTGTGCACGGCCGGCCCGCACACGGGAGATCAGACAGTCTTGCTTGACCTTGCGGCGATGATGACACACGCTTTGCCCAACGACTCACCGTGCTTTTGTCCACTGCCAGATCACCGTAGACATTCTGCAAGCGCCTATGAATATCTGAGATGCCCTGGTTTTCCGCCAAAAGAAACTGGATCACTGCCCGTTGTTTGCAACGCACATCCGTTACAGACGCCATTTTAACAGCTCCGTACAGCGCTGCCACCTGTCGGAAGTCAATGAAACTATACGAGACGAAGCGGGAATGTTTGAAAATATTCCACAAGAAATTTCCGGTTTTTTCAACCAAAATTGGCCGAGAAAAAAATGTGTTGCATTACTTATTGAACTGCCCTCGTACATGAGGTAAAACGTCAAATTCATAGCTGTGTACGTATACAAATTATAAGTCCCTCCCCACATTTTTCTGTCTGTAAGAGAAGGCTAACCTCAGGAACCACTGTATGTATTTTGATACTGGTTTCACTAACAGGTAAAACTTATTCACGATGTGACTATGAACTTGCTGTTGTGCTATAATCGTCAACATTTCACCACCATCGACGGGCAAGTCGCCCAATGTGACCTCAGCTGAAATTGCAACTTGGCGGCCGCGCTTCCCCGTTTCGGGACTCCCAGGCACCAATGCCATACGATCATCTCATTTCACCTCAGCATCAAACGAACTGTGGGACCCTGCATATATACATCACAGATGTTTGAGGCTTGAAAACGTCTCTGGAACCATATACGAGGGTGAGTCAAATGAAAACCTTAAATATTTTTGAAAATATTATTTATTGTGCAGAAGTGGTACAAAACTGCATCACTTTTCAACATAATCTCCACCACGCTCAATGCAAGTCCTCCATCGCTTACAAAGTGCATAAATTCCTTTAGAAAAAAAGTTCTTTTGGTAATCCACGGAACCACTCATGCACCGCGTGGCGTACCTCTTCATCAGAAAGGAACTTCGTTCGTCCCACTACGTCTCTGAGTAGTCCAAACATATGGAAATCACTTGGGGCAAGCTCTGGTTAGTATGGTGGATGAGGAAGACACTGAAAATGCAGGTCTGTGACTGTTGCAACTATTGTACGGGCAGTGTGGGGCCTTGCATTGTCATGTTGCAAAAGGACACCTGCTGACAGCAATCCACGTCGCTTTGATTTGGTTGCAGGCCGCAGATGATTTTTTAGGAGATCTGTGTATGATGCACTGGTGACAGTGGTCCCTCTAGGCATGTAATGCTCCAAAATGACACCTTTTTCGTCCCAAAAGAGAGTCAGCATAACCTTCCCTGCTGATGGTTCTGTTCGAAACTTCTTTGGTTTTGGTGATGAAGAATGGCGCCATTCCTTGCTTGCTCTCTTCGTTTCCGGTTGGTGGAAGTGGACCTAGGTTTCATTCCCAGTAACTATTCTTGCAAGGAAACCATCGCCTTCTCGTTCGAAGCGCCGAAGAAGTTCTTCACAAGCATCAACACGTCGTTCTCTCGTTTCAGGAGTCAGCTGCCGTGGCACCCATCTTGCAGACACTTTGTGAAACTGGAGCACATCATGCACAATGTGGTGTGCTGACCCATGACTAATCTGTAAACATGCTGCAATGTCATTCAGTGTCACTTGGCGGTTTTCCTTCACTATGGCTTCAACTGCTGCAATAATGTTCTGTGGAGTCACAACTCGCTGTGCCTGACCTGGACGAGGAGCATCTTCCTCTGAAGTCACACCATTGGCGAACTTCCTACTCCATTCGTAGACTTGCTGCTGTGACAAACATGCATCACCGTACTGAACCTTCATTCGTCGGTGAATTTCAAGAGGCTTCACACCTTCACTACGCAAAAACCGAATAACAGAACGCTGTTCTTCCCTGGTGCATGTCGCAAGTGGGGCGGCCATCTTTAAAAAAATGGCTCTGAGCACTATGGGACTTAACATCTGAGGTCATCAGTCCCCTAGAACTTAGAACTACTTAAACCTAACTAACCTAAGGACATGACACACATCCATGCCCGAGGCAGGATTGGAACCTGCGACCGTAGCAGTCGCGCGGTCCCGGACTGAAGCGCCTAGAACCGCTCGGCTACCGCGGCCGGCGGCCATCTTTATACTGACACTGCGACGGTATGTGTGCATTTACACCATGCTGCCACCCACAGGCCATTCTGCACGCTGTTTGTAGCACGCTTACCAACTTACAGGACAATTGCGCGAAATCTCGATTTGTTATTACACATTTAAGGTTTTCATTTGACTCACCTTCGTACATGTACAAATACAACTGATGTTGAAAAGAACCGTAAACTCACAAAGTTTGCGTTTTGCACTCTACAAATCTTCCATAAGAGCCCCTCTGGTGACATAACACACGTCCAAAAGGTAGTCTTTCGTTCCATATCTTATATAGCAACACCCTGACAATGGCCGTCGCAGCAGCACTGATTCGTTCTCTGAGCTGTTCCAGTGTTCTTTGCAGTGTGCAGCCGGCCGCGGTGGCTAAGCGGTTCTAGGCGCTGCAGTCCGGAACCGCGCTGCTGCTACGGTCGCAGGTTCGAATCCTGCCTCGGGCATGGATGTGGGTGCTGTCCTTAGGTTTAAGTAGTTCTAAGTCTAGGGGACTGATGACCTAAGATGTTGAGTCTCATAGTGCTCAGAGCCATTTTTTTGCAGTGTGCATACGTAAACACGGTCCTTAATGTAGTCCAAAGGAACAAGTCACAGGGCGTTAGGATAGGTGACGTGGCGGACCAACGGAACACAGCCACATCATCTTCACCACTGCGCCCAATCCAGCGATGAAGAAGCTCGTCGTTTAGACAGTGACGAACATGAATGACGGAGAGCCTCGTCTTGTTGGAAGATGAAACTCTCGGAATCAGCAGTCAGCTGTGGAAACAACTACAACTGCAACATATCGTCGCAGTCTTCTCACCGAAGAAATACGACCCATACTGCTTCATCTGTGACACAGCAAACATCTGACGAATCTCGTTCAGGCGCCAAAATGTCAAGAGGATTTTCAGTGTCCCACACACTCACATTGTGGCGATTTGCCTTTCCAAATAAATGAAAGGTTCCTTCGTCGCCGTGTTGCGGCGCCTCGTAGTGTCTCTGAATATCAGCTTGGAGGCTCTTTTCTTCTTGCTTTGTAGCCGTTTTGTCAAGGCACAGCACTCTTAACGCCAACAGGTGGGCACATTGCAGAGTTTGTGAGTTTACGGTTCTACTCATCCACAAATCATATTTTCATATGTAATACTTAGGAAAATATAGAGCTTCTAAATGGACTGAATCATTTGTAGTAGCCCTGCATTTCATTCTCAGAGACTCTGTTGTTTGATATGGTACATGAAATGTACCATAATATCTACATCTACATCTACACTATGCAAGCCACCTTGCGGCCTGTGGCCGAGGGTACTTTGTGTCCCACTGTCACTTTCCCCTTTTCCTGTTCCACTCGCGAATAATTCACTGGAAGAACGATTGCCGGTAAGTCTCTGTGAGGGCACGAATATCTCTAATTTTATCTTCATAGTCTCTTCGCGAGATATACGCAGTATTAAGCAATATTCTGTTGACTCTTCCAGGAAACTTTTAACAATAAACCACACCGTCATTCAGAACTCCTCTAAATCTACAAAAACGCGGGTCGTCCACAAAGTAAGTTCCGGTTCCATTTCTATCCGCGGCAGCGCTACGATCGCAGTTCCGAGCATGCGCGGCAGTTACTCTGACTCATGGAGAAGACATGTACGCCATTTTCAGCTGGCTGCTGCCGACGTGTGCTTTATAGTGCTTCTTTATAAGGTCAGCCGTAACTGAAAATGCCGCCGCGTGTGAAATCAGATCTGTGATTCGTTTTCTAAATGCAAAGGAAGTTAAACCAAAGGAAGTTCATCGGCAAATCTGCGAGGTATACGGATACAATGCTATGAGTGATTCAGTGGTTAGAAGATGGGTCAGACCGTTCAATGAAGGACGTGATCAAGTGCACGGTGAAGAACGAAGTGGACGCCCGTCTGTGGTTACTGATGAACTGGTTCACACAACTGAAGAGAATATTAAGCACAACAAGTCCTAGCGACTTTCATCTCCTCCTACACCTAAAATCTGTCCTTGCTGGTCAACACTTCAGCGATGGTGACGAGCTGAAAGAACACGTTACCACATGGTTGAATCCACAGGCGGCAACCTTCTATGAAGAAGGCATACAAAACGTGTGCCACGCTATGACAAACGCCTACAAAATTTCGGAAGCTATGTAGAAAAGTAGTTCACCAGTAGTAGATTTTGCTGCGTGGGATTAGCCGAGCGGTCTACGGCGCTGCAGTCATGGACGGTGTGGCTGATACCAGCGGAGGTTCGAGTCCTCCCTCGGGCATGGGTGTGTGTGTTTGTCCTTAGGATAATTTAGGTTAAGTAGTGTGTAAGCTTAGGGACTGATGACCTTAGCAGTTAAGTCCAATACGATTTCACACACATTTTTTTGGTAGTAGATTTTTGTACAATAAATATTTTTTCTGTGTCTGTACACGTTTGTTTTATATAACCAAACTGAACTTACTTTGTGGACATACCTCGCACACCCCAAGCCACCGCACGGTGCGTGGCGGAGGGTACTCTGTACCACTACCAGTCGTTTGCTTTCCTGTCCCACTCGCAAACAGAGCGAGGGAAAAACGACTTTCTATATCCCTCCACGTGAACCCAAATTTCTCGTATCTTATCTTCATGGTCTTTAAGCGCAATGTATGTAGGCGGCAGTAGAGTCGTTTGGCAGTCAGCTTCAAATGCTGGTTCTCTAAATTTTATCAATTTTGTTTCTCGAAAAGAACTTCGACTTCCCTCCAGGGATTCCCATTTCAGTTCACGAAGCATCTCCGTAACACTTAATGTCTTGTTCGAACCTACCCGTAACAAATCGTGGAGATGACCGTGGCCAATGAGTCGCAAACTGACATTACACACTATACCTTAACTATATTCAATTTAAAATTGAAAATGGAATGAAAATGCAATTGAGCTAACCAATAGCTGCTGCTAGTATGTATCTCAGATCGTTGTACAGCATTACATAATTTTTGTTGTTGTTGTTTAGGGCTCTCAACTACTAAGGTCATTAGCGCCCAGTCACAAACGTTAGTGCACTAACAGCGTAGAAAAACGCAAGGGGGCGACATCAGAAAGTACGTACAAAGACGCAGATAAACAAATAAAAGAGTTAGATCTTTTGGACAAGTCCGTCAGTGTAATAAAACTAAGGACACGAGCAGCTGCTCGAGCGTCATCAGCTAAAAGTTCCTGTAAGGCACACGGCAGACACAGGACAACACGAGAGTGAATAAAACGGGGACAGGACAATAAAACATGGCGCACCGTCAATGGATGACCACAGGGGCACTGCGGGGCGGGGTCACCGGACAACAGATAGCGGTGGCTAAATCGGCAAAGTCCAATCCGCAACCTGGCCAAAATGACCTCATCTAGCCGGGAAGGGCGTGAGGAGGTCGTCCAAGCCGTCGGGGTCGGTTTGATGGCCCTAAGCGTTTTTTCATTGAGAGAGGACCAAGCCTCATGCCACAATGATGAAACGCACCGACAAAGAACCCCACTAACATCAGTTGATGGGACACAAAAGGAAGCTGTCCGGTGGCAGGAGGATAGCAGCCTTGGCCGCAGCATCAGCAGCTTCGTTCCCAGGCACACCAACGTGGCCAGGAATCCACAAAAAAAGGACACGAGCGCCGGTATCAGCTAGCGACTGGAGGTACCGTTGAATTCGTTACACGACAGGGTGGTCCGAAATGGGTCACGGAGACTCTCAATGGCGCTCAAAGAATCAGAGCAGATGACATAGGGAGAAGGACGATGGCGGCGGATATACTGAACAGCCTGATAGAGAGCAAAAAGCTCAGCTGTAAAGCTTGAACACTGGTCAAGGAGCCGGTGTTGAAAGGTATCATCTCCAACGACAAAGGCACAACCGACGCCAGCAGTAGTCTTGGAGCCATCTGTGAAATAAAGACGTTATTAGCGAGCCTCGAACGAAGTTCCACAAACCCCGAGCGGTAGATCGAATCCGCGGTCCTCTCCTTTGGGAGCGAGCTTGAGTTCAAGGTGAATGCGAACCTGAGCCTGTAGCCAAGGCGGCGTCGGGCTCTCACCCACGCGAAAAGTCGTAGGGAGGGTAAAATCAAGTTGCTGAAGCAGCCGACGAAAGAGGTAATATTCTCCTACCGGCAATTGGCTGTTAAAGCATTCGACGGCTCCAGAATCTTCTCCGCAGTTTTCTCCGCTGTTCCTCGAGAATCACTAACAGAGTTGACACATCTATTTTTCGTGCGTCCATTTTCGTAACGAAACAGAGCGGTTTGCGAGCCAAATAAAACCGACACCGGCCTCTGGAGAGCGCTGAGAGCACAAATGACGTTAACCAACTCGCCCTGTGTGCCGAAAGTGCTGTCTCTCGTGAGGTCGGATGTCCCTTCCACGTCTGTTCGTTGGTTGATTGATTTGGGGGAGGGGACCAAACAGCGAGGTCACCGGTCACATCAGATTAGGGAAGGATGGGAAGGATGGGAAGGAAGTCGGCCCTGGCATTTCCTAGGAACCATCCCAACATTTGCCTGATGCGATTTAGGGAAATCACGGAAAACCTAAATCAGGATGACCCGACGCGGTTTTGAACCGTCGTCCTCCCAAAAGCGAGTCCAGTGTGCTAACCACTGCGCCACCTCGCTTCGTCGTCCAAGTTAGCTGCCTCGTCTTGTGGAAGGACCGTTTAAGGTAGAGGCTTCTTGCGTTGTAAGCTGTAACAAGATTTTACAGTCTTCTTTTTGCCGAGTCAAATGTAACTGGCTTGTCGTACCTGGACATACTTGAAAATTGTCTAATGCCTCAATTACATTACTGGCCATTAAAATTGCTACACCAAGAAGAAATGCAGATGATAAACTGGTATATTCATTGGACAAATATATTATACTAGAACTGACATGTGATTACATTTTCACGCAATTTGGGTGCAGAGATCCTGAGAAACCAGTACCCAGAATAACCACATCTGGCCATAACAGCGGCCTTGATACGCCTGGGCACAGGGTCAAACAGAGCTTGGATGGCGTGTACAGGCACAGCTGCCCATGTAGCTTCAGCACGATACCACAGTTTATCAAGGGTAGTGACTGGCGTATTGTGACAAGCCAGTTGCTCGGCCACCATTGACCAGACGTTTTCAATTGCTGAGAGATCTGGAGAATGTGCTGGTCAGGGCAGCAGTCAAACATTTTCTGTATCCAGAAAGGCCCATACAAGACCTCCAACATGCAGTCGTGCATTACCCAGCTGAAATGTAGGGTTTCGCAGGGATCGAATGAAGCGTAGAGCCACGGGTCGTAACACATCTGAAATGTAACTTTTCAAAGTGCCGTCAATGCGAACAAGAGGTGACCGAGACGTGTAACCAATGGCACCCCATACCATCACGCTGGGTGATACGCCAGTATGGCGATGACGAATACACGCTTCCAATATACGTTCACCGCGATGTCGCCAAACACGGATGCGACCATCATGATGCTGTAAACAGAACCCGGATTCATCCGAAAAAATGACGTTTTGCCATTCGTGCACCCAGGTTCGTCGTTGAGTACACCATCGCTGGCGCTCCTGTCTGTGATGCATCGTCAAGGGTAAACGCAGCCACGGTCTCCGAGTTGATAGTCCATGCTGCTGCAAACGTCGTCGAACTATTCGTGCAGATGGTTGTTGTCTTGCAAACGTCCCCATCTGTTGACTCAGGGATCGAGACGTGGCTGCACGATCCGCTACAGCCATGCGGATAAGATGCCTGTCATCTCGACTGCTAGTGATACGAGGCCGTTGGGATCCAGCACGGCGTTCCGTATTACCCTCCTGAACCCAACGATTCCATATTCTGATAACAGTCTTTGGATCTCGACCAACGCGAGCAGCAATGTCGCGATACGATAAACCGGAATCGCGCTAGGCTACAATCCGACCTTTATCAAAGTCGGAAACGTGATGGTACGCATTCCTCCTCCTTACACGAGGCATCACAACAATGTTTCACCAGCCAATGCCGGTCAACTGCTGTTTGTGTATGAGAAATCGGTTGGAAACTTTCCTCATGTAAGCACGCTGTAGGTGTCGCAACCGGCGCCAACCTTGTGTGAATGCTCTGAAAAGCTAATCACTTGCATATCACAGCATCTTCTTCCTGTCGGTTAAATTTTGCGTCTGTAGCACGATATCTTCGTGGTGTAGCAATTTTAATGGCCAGTAGTGTACAACAGGATATGGGCACTGAATTTATTTTCCAAAAAAATGGAGCGTCAACACAGTATCATCGTGAAGTTGTCGCGTATCTCTGCACGAATGTGCCGACTTCGATTGGACGCGGAGGAACAATATCCTGGGCACTGATTTAACCCCAATGGACTTATGTGTATGGGGTTACTTTAAGTCCTTGAAATAGCCGACTTGTTAAAGTTCGTTGTATCACTGTGGCCGCAACTGCTGCTCTTGCTGCTGCAGATGCAGTACGATATGCCAGAGCCATACGTGCAACACGATGGTATTCCCTCTCGGTGCTGCCACCTGGCCGTCCGGAGCCTGGTCTCCTTGCGACCGAATGTCCACGTCTTTCTACAGTATCGCAGAAGGAATATCCGGCTTCTCGTAGCACTATTACAAATGATTCAAATGGCTCTGAACACTATGGGACTTAACATCTGAGGGCATCAGTCCCCTAGAACTGAGAACTACTTAAACCTAACTAACCTAAGGACATCACACACATCCATGGCCGACACAGGATTCGAACCTGCGACCGTAGTGGTCGTGCGGTTCCAGACTGTGGCGCCTAGAACCGCTCGGCCACTGCGGCCGGCCACTATTACACGACCTCGTTCAAACGAATACCTTTAGTATCCGTTACTAACGTCGACTCACCACTTCCAGTCTCAAATGTAACTAACGCTCACGACCGTTACAGCGTGTGTTTGAAGCGAACATGATTTGTATCCTCATAGTGGCTTTACTAGCACCACATTTACGCGACTGGCTCAGGTAGATGCCGTGTTTCTTGACTTCTGCAAGGCGTTTAATACAGTTCCCCACAGTCGTTTAATGAACAAAGTAAGAACATATGGACTATGAGACCAATTGTGTGATTGGATTGAGGAGTTCCTAGATAACAGAACGCAGCATGTCATTCTCAATGGAGAGAATCTTCCGAAGTAAGAGTGATTTCAGGTGTGCCACAGGGGAGTGTCATGGGACCGTTGCTGTTCACAATATACATAAATAACATTGTGAATAACATCGGAAGTTCACTGAGGCTTTTTGCAGATGATGCTGTACTATATCGAGAGGTTGTAACAATGGAAAATTGTACTGAAATGCAGGAGGATCTGCAACGAATTGACGCAAGGTGCAGGAAATGGCAATTGAATCTCAATAAAGAGAAGTGTAATGTGCTGCGAATACATAGGAAGAAAGGTCCTTTATCATTTTGCTACAATATAGCAGGTCAGCAACTGGAAGCAGTTAATTCCATAAATTATCTGGGAGTAGGCATTAGGAGTGATTTAAAATGGAATGACCATATAACATTAATCGTCGGTAAAGCAGATGCCAGACTGAGATTCATTGGAAGAATCCTAAGGAAATGCAATCCGAATACAAAGGAAGTAGGTTACGTAGGCTTGTTCGCCCACTGCTTGAATACTGCTCACCGGTGTGGGATCCGTACCAGATAGGGTTGATAGAAGAGATAGAGAAGATCCAGCGGAGAGCAGCGCGCTCCGTTACAGGATCACTTAGTAATCGGGAAAGCGTGACGGTGGAAGACTCTGCAAGAGAGACACTCAGTAGCTCGGTACGGGCTTTTGTTGAAGTTCCCAGAACATACCTTCACCGAGGAGTCAAGCACTATATTGCTCCCTCCTACGTATATCTCGCGAAGAGACCATGAGGATAAAATCAGAGCGATTAGAGCCCACACAGAGGCATACCGACAATCTTTCTTTCCACGAACAATACGAGACTGGAATAGAAGGGAGAACCGATAGAGGTACTCAAGGTACTCTCCGTCACACACCGTCAAGTGGCTTGCACAGTATGGATTAAGATGTAGATGTAGACATTATCTTCCAGATAATACGCCTACCAAACTTCGTTTATGTCGCTTAAATCCTTCTTGGTGTTGCAATCTTTTCCGTCTGTGTTATACGGCCAAAACATAGTCGGGGAAGTGTATTTGTGTGCGACAGTAACAGTGCCTTTGAGAGAATTTGATCAGCGTTAGCAGAACGGAGAGGGGCTTAGCGCCGCGCACGTTGAGTCTGTAAGGACGCACCTGCGGTCGATGGCTGCCTCGGCTTATCCGCAGCTGCGCGAGCGTTGCACTGTGGGGCGAGCGAGAAACTGAAGGAAGTACGGCACGTAAACATGCGCTCAGCACTGATAAGAGACGCGTCAGCTCGCACGCAGCCGTACTGCTCTGCGTCTCTTGAGGACGCCACTTCGACCGCCAAACGTGAAGCAAAGTGAAAACATGCTGGAGTTGCGTCTACATGCAGTCCTGCCACCCGAGTTAACGACACGACGTGTGTCAGCAGCTGCGTATGAGGATAATAATCCACACTACTGGCCATTAAAATTGCTACACCACGAAGATGACGTGCTACAGACGCGAAATTTAACCGACAGGAAGAAGATGCTGCGATTTGGAAATGATTAGCTTTTCAGAATATTCACACAAGGTTGGCGCCGGTGGCGACACCTACAACGTGCGGACATGAGGAAAGTTTCCAACCGATTTCTCATACACAAACAGCAGTTGACCGGCGTTGCCTGGTGAAACGTTGTTGTGATGCCTCGTGTAAGGAGGAGAAATGCGTACCATCACGTTTCCGACTCTGATAAAGGTAGGATTGTAGCATATCGCGATGGCGGTTTATCGTATCGCGACATTGCTACTCGCGTTGGTCGAGATCCAATGATTGTTAGCAGAATATGGAATCGGTGGGTTCAGGAGGGTAATACGGAACGCCGTGCTGGATCTCAACGGCCTCGTATCACTAGCAGTAGAGATGACAGACATCGTGGAGCCACGTCTCGATCCCTGAGTCAACAGATGGGGTCTTTTGCAAGACAACAACCATCTGCACGAACAGTTCGACAATGTCTGCAGCAGCATGGACTATCAGCTCAGAGACCATGGCTGCAGTTACCCTTGACGCTGCATCACAGACAGCAGCGCCTGCGATGGTGTACTCAACGACGAACCTGGGTGCACGAATGGCAAAACGTTATTTTTTCGGATGAATGCAGGTTCTGTTTACAGAATCTTGATGGCCGCATCCGTGTTTGGCGACATCGCGGTGAACGCACATTGGAAGCGTGTATTTGTCATCGCCATACTGGCGTATCACCCAGCGTCATGGTATGGCGTTCCATTGGTTACACGTCTCGGTCACCTCTTTTCCGCATTGACGGCCCTTTGAACAGTGGACGTTACATTTCAGATGTGTTACGACACGTGGCTCTTCCCTTCATTCGATCTCTGCGAAACCCTACATTACAGCAGGATAATGCACGACCGCATTTTGCAGGTCCTGCACGGGCCTTTCTGGATACAGAAAATATTCGACTGCTGCCCTGGCCAGCACATTCTCCAGATCTCTCTCCAATTGAAATGTCTGGCCAATGGTGGCCGAACAACTGGCTCGTCACAAAACGCCAGTCACTACTCTTGATGAACTGTGGTATCGTGATAAAGCTGCATGGGCAGCTATACCTGTACACGCCATCCAAGCTTTGTTTGACTCAATGCCCAGGCGTATCAAGGCCTTTATTACGGCCATAGGTGGTTATTCAGGGTACTGATTTGTCAGGATCCATGCACCCAAATTGTGTGAAAATGTGATCACATGTCAGTTCTAGTATAATATATCTGTCCAATGTATACACGTTTATCATCTACATTTCTTCTTGGTGTAGCAATTTTAATGGCCAGTAGTGTAGTTCCTCAAACGTCTTTGAAATATGTCTGCATATCATCCATTGGTAAAGTGACACGCATTAGACTGCAAAGTTATTCCATGCCAAAAATGTCAAAGTAGTTTTTTTTCAAAAAGTTAAATTAAAGTCAAAATTGTTCAACTTAGAGTAAAAAAACTGAAGCACACCACAAGTTTGACATTTATAAACCCAACTGTACCGCGTGCCCCAAATTTTACATTGGCCAAACTAGTAGGAGTTTCAACGTACGATACTGTGAACACATGGATGCTCTGAGGCTCAACAACCTGAATAAGTAAACCTTCGCTACTCACTTGGCCCAAGACGGAAACACAGAGATAAGCATCGGATAAAACTTACAGATATTACATTTTGCTGAAAAACGAGTTCGGATGAATTTGTTAGAAGAATTGTACAACCACGTCCTCAATACACCTGACTGCATACTGGACGGTCAAATAGCATAAAAAAACCAAATTTACCTCCAAAATTTCATACCACTCCTATAATTTGAAATGATAGAAATAATAACAGACAGAGAGAAAATTTTTCATTGGCCATTACCAGCATCTTTCAGACCTAAATAATTAAATGAGTAACGCCAGAAAATTATCTGTACAACGTACTATGAAGAAGTATCTTCGTAGGAAGTGTGCCATATCTGTACACATTTCACGTTCCTTGACAATCAAATCAGCAGCCGGTATAAACAAATGTATCTGCCAGTACTTTAGTTCATTGGTCAGCATGGACTGTTAACCTCTGTCCTATAATATGTAAAGGAGTGCTTTTTAGGAAGTAAGTACATTGTATAGACAGTGTATAAGTGTAAACTGTGTAATCCGGAAAACGATGTCATATTTTAGGACACGTTCACCGCGATGTCGCCAAACACGGATGCGACCATCATGTTGCTGTAAACAGAACCTGGATTCATCCGAAAAAATGACGTTTTGCCATTCGTGCACCCAGGTTCGTTGTTGAGTACACCATAGTAGGCGCTCCTGTCTGTGATGCAGCGTCAAGGGTAACCGCAGCCGTGGTCTTCGAGCTGATAGTCCATGCTGCTGCAAACGTCGTCGAACTGTTCGTGAAGATGGTTGTTGTCTTGCAAACGCCCCCATCTGTTGACTCAGGGATCTAGACGTGGCTGACGATCCGTTACAGCCATGCTGATAAGATGCCTGACATCTCGACTGCAAGTGATACGAGGCCGTTGGGATCCAGCACGGCGTTCCGTACTATCCTCCTGAACCCACCGATTCCATATTCTGCTAACAGTCATTGGATCTCGACCAACGCGAGCAGCAATGTCGCGATACGATAAACCGCCATCGCGACAGGCTACAATCCGACCTTAATCAAAGTCGGAAACGTGATGGTACGCATTTCTCCTCCTTACACGAGGCATCACAACAACGTTTCACCAGGCAACGCCGGTCAACTGCTGTTTGTGTATGAGAAATAGGTTGGAAACTTTCCTCATTGTCAGCACGTTGTAGGTGTAGCCACCGGCGCCAACCTTGTTTGAATGCTCTGAAAAGATAATCATTTGCATATCACAGCATCTTCTCCCGTCGGTTTAATTTCGCGTCTGTAGCACGTCATCTTCGTGGTGTAGCAATTTTAATGGCCAGTAGTGTAAATAGGGCTATATTGTAAAACTTCCCTAGTACCGTCTGTGCTGGTTTCGTCGGAAATTGTCGTGTCATGGCTTTCCGTGATGTGGGTGCATCCCCTGCTGCTGTCGCCTCCGCCTGCGTCAGGGACGGAAGCCCCACAGGGTGGAAGCCTTGTTGGTTGGCGCCGATGTCCCGTGACATCCTGACTCATGTCGCCGGCAGCGTGGAAGAAAAGTCAGGACGAGGGGAGGCCGCATAGCTCTCTTTTAAAGGTCGCTGACTGAAAAGGAAAGGGGAATGCTTTTATCACAGCGTTCGTGACGAGTAGTACATTTAAGAAAGCGTGTGTGAAATTGTTAACTGTACACCAAAGGCAGGAGTTGTAGTGGCACAGCTTCCTGTTACGTCACCGACTCTCTGACCTCTGTTGCTACGGTGTCACGAAAGTGGTATGATGTAGTCTCACAAACATAGTTTTTAGCGTAATGCTTGTTAATAGGCATGATTCATCGCAACAAATAGCGAAAAATGACTCAGGTGGAAGTATACGATACAGAAGCAAAAACGTTCCAGTAAATATGCGGGTGTGAGCCACCACTGATTTCAGCATGATATATTTTCCCTGATAGTGCATCTATACACTGATGATGATGATGAGTCCCATACTTCTTTACAGAGCGTAGGGGAACGACGCGGGAGACCCGAGCCGCCTTACTAGACAAGGTCCTAGTGGAGGTGGTTTGCCATTGCCTTCCTCCGAACGTAATGGGGATGAATGATGAAGTTGAAGGCGACACTACAACAACCAGTCATCTCGAGGCAGGAAAAATCCCTGACCCCGCCAGGAATCGAACCCGGGACCCCGTGCTCGGGAAGCGAGAACGCGACCGCGAGGCCACGAGCTGCGGACTACTGGCCATTAAAATTGCTACACCAAGAAGAAATGCAGATGATAAACGGGTATTCATTGGACAAATATATTATACTAGAATTGACATGGATAACATTTTCACGCAATTTGGGCGCATAGATCCTGAGAAATCAGTACCCTGAACAACCACCTATGGCCGTAATAACAGCCTAGATACGCCTGGGCATTGAATTAAACAGAGCTTGGATGGCGTGTACAGGTACAGCTGCCCATGCAGCTTCATCACGATACCACAGTTCATCAAGAGCTGTGACTGGCGTTTTGTGATGAGCTTGTTGCTCGGCCACCATTGACCAGACGTTTTGAATTGGTGAGAGATCTGGAGAATGTGCTGGCCAGGGTAACAGTCGAACATTTTCTGTATCCAGAAAGGCCCGTACAGGACCTGCAACATGCGGTCGTGCATTATCCTGCTGAAATGTAGGGTTTCGCAGGGATCGAATGAAGGGTAGAGCCACAGGTCGTAACACATGTGAAATGTAACTTCCACTGTTCAAAGTGCCGTGAATGCGAACTAGAAGTGACCGAGACGTGTAACCAATGGCACGCCATACCATGACGCCGGGTGATACGCCAGTATGGCGATGACAAATACACGCTTCCAATGTGCGTTCACCGCGATGTCGCCAAACACAGATGCGACCATGATGCTGTAAACAGAAACTGGATTCATCCGAAAAAATGACGTTCTGCCATTCGTGCACCAAGGTTCGTCGTTGAGTACACCATCGCAGGCGCTCCTGTCTGTGATGCAGTGTCAAGCGTAACCGCAGCCATTGTCTCCGAGCTGATAGTCCATGCTGCTGGAAACGTCGTCGAACTGTTCGTGCAGATGGTTGTAGTCTTGCAAACGTTCCCATCTGTTGACTCAGGGAGCGAGACGTGGCTGCAAGATCCGTTACAGCCATGCGGATAAGATGCCTGTCATCTCGATTGCTAGTGATACGAGCCCGTTGGGATCCAGCACGGCGTTCCGTATTACCCTCTCGAACCCACCGATTCCATATTCTGCTAACAGTCATTGGATCTCGACCAACGCGAGCAGCAATGTAGCGATACGATAAACCGCAATCGCGATAGGCTACAATCCGACCTTTATCAAAGTCGGAAACGTGATGGTACGCATTTCTCCTCCTTACACGAGGCATCAGAACAACGTTTCATCACAACAACGTTTCACCAGGCAACACCGCCGGCCAGAGTGGCCGAAAGGCTCTAGGCGCTACAGTCTGGAACCGCGCGACCGCTACGTTCGCAGGTTCGAATCCTGCCTCGGGCATGGATATGTGTGGTGTCCTTAGGGTAGTTAGGTTTAAGTAGTTCTAAGTTCTAGGGGACTGATGACCTCAGTAGTTAAGTCCAATAGTGCTCAGAGCCATTTGAACCATTTTGAACCAGGCAACGTCGGTCAACTGCTGTTTGTGGATGAGAAATCGGTTGGAAACTTTCCTCATGTCAGAACGTTGTAGGTGTCGCCACCGGCGCCAACCTTGTGTGAATGCTCTGAAAAGCTAATAATTTGCATATCACAGCATCTTCTTCCTGTCGGTTAAATTTCGCGTCTATAACACATCTTCGTGGTGTAGTAATTTTAATGGCCAGTAGTGTATTTGAAATGTAAACTTTCCGAATAAATCTCGTCTAACTGGACCACAATAGCCATCACGAGTGGTTGGCGAATATGGTACATTCATGACGGGGCGCCGGCACAATTTGTTGCTGATCGTGGACGACATTTAGCTCGACAACATGGTCCAAGATGGAGAGGCCGAGCAAGTCGTCTGGCTTGGCCTCCTTGACTACCTAACCTCAATCTCTCTCGATTTTTCAGTCTGCGGTTATCCCAGAAATGTACTGCACTCCTGTCGATATGGCTGCAGAACTGGAGCAACGAATTGTACAGTCATGTCAAGATTTACGAAATGAGCCGTGGGCGATTGAAGGAATTTGTAAGTCACTGTAGAGACGACTGCAGCATTGCCCTAAATGCGACGACGACTTGTGGAACATCGTATTTAACGGATGCCAATGTAGAGAAAATTGTATCAGGTGACGTGTTGAAGTAGTAGTATATTTCTTGTTAATGTAGGCGGTTAGTGAAAGTTTAGCTCAATCAGATGGAAACTTAATCAAAAAGTTTACTTTCCAAATAAATTTAAGCCATCTAGGACAATATTTCCTGCTGTAGTTAGTGGCGGCTAACAGTTGTCTTGCAAATGCCTTGGCTGTGGTGCCCTGTTTACGGTAACGCTTTTGGTTCTGTATTCGTACACTTTCACATGTGTTAATTATGATACACCGTGTATAGACTAAGGTTCGCTCAATGGCGCCACAGAGATCGTCAGTGAGGCTGTGGTCAAATGGTCCAGGAGGCCATACAAGCATCTGATGCCCGCGCACTGCTCCTCAAAAATTCTGACACAATTTAAGAGCGATGGTTTGTTCACTGAGTTCTGAGGGACAAACGATCAAACACGACCGGACAGCAGGTTCCTGCATGAAAAAAGGAAGGAAGATTAGGATTTGACGTTTCAGTTAAGGAGGTCAGCAGACGCGGAATTCTGGCACAGTTTGGAGAAACATATGGAAGGAAAGCGGTTACGTCCTTTTCAAAGAAATCGTCCCAGTATTTGCCTTTAGCTATTTGAAAAAATCATGGAAAACCTACACCTGGATGGCAGGACGAGAATTTGAACCACTGTCCGCTCAAATACAAGTCCAGTGTGATTCTTGAACCGTTCGTTGTTGAGAGACAACTGAAGTAGTGTCAAAGGCCTCATTTCAACCCCTGAAAACATTCCCCACATGAGGGTACATCCACCTGATCGTCGCCATGTATTGGTATTCATCTGTGCTCCCAAAGTTTCCAATCCTTCAAGCGTTGTGTCCCGGAATTCGTGCTGATTCCTGTACCGTTTAGCGTTTGCTCTTCAGAGGTATGCTTGTGGAGTGGTTGCTTCTGTATGGGATAGGGAGGAAGAGGTCGGGAATGGTATGGTTGTTCACCGATGAATGCTGTCCAGTTTTACTGAATGACTTGATAACACTCTGACCTGTCTATTCACTGTTATTATCTAATAAAGTCGACGGCGACCACCATCAATTTTTTGCTGCCCTCGGCAGTTCCCTCTGGCGATGCTGATTTTTCACGTATCGAGGAACCGACCGTACACCTTTTGAGGCGTAGCGCCATATACCGATCCTGTCTTGGAGGACCCGCATCCGGCCATCCTGATTTAGGTTTTCCGTGATTTCCCTAAATCACTCCAGGCAAATGCCGGGATGGTTCCTCTGAAAGGGCACGGCCGACTTCCTTCCCCATCCTTCCCTAATCCGATGAGACCGATGACCACGCTGTCTGGTCTCCTTCCCCAAACCAACCAACCAACCAACCTTGGAGGCGGTTAAGTGAAAGATGTGTCTCAGAGCTGGATAGTGACAGATGGTGACGCGAGACTGGACGCGCACGTAGTTTATGTATCAGCCGATAGAGGACAATATTGGATAGGGGGACTGTGATTTTAGTTTCGATTGTGCCCACTAGAGAGCACTAAAGTAATAGAATGTTTTTCATAAACTGTTCTAGTATTTCATAAAGTGTTTTATGTCTTTTTGTGTATGTAAAATGTTATAAATGTGTTTTAGCAGTATGAATGATGCGTGAGTGTGGTTTAAGGTTAATATGAAGATAATTGTTTAACGAGTTATGTAGTAGGATTTAGTGTGGGAACATTCCGAAGAAGTATGGATGTGAACAAAGGAGATTTTAGTAGAATAGATTTGTAAAGAAATTTTATGGTAAAGGGAAAGTTAATTCAAGTGGAAGTAACAATAGTAAATAACTTCAGCATATTAGATAATTACGTTGGTAAAAAGTGCAGTCGTTAGGTTTACTATTTTGCGATTGGCTACTGATGAAAAGCGCGGATTGACGCGGGAGAATGTTGTTTTGCTAATGGCTGTTGAGTAAACTGACCAATGGTAAAGCAATATTCTTCACGCGCCTTTCTCTGCGGGTAGAGAGGACTTAGAATATTCCACAGAAGATTGGGAGCCTAGCCATGAAACAGTTCGGACGTGTGTAGTAGTAGTTTCAACGGAAGGGATAAGTTGCCGGATCTAGCAGTGTTTCATACATCAAAAGTGTGGTAAAGTGACAGCATAATTATTCCGATGGACGTGTAGAAATTTCGGAAATTTTAAGTGAATTTTGTGAACAGAAAAGACATAAATTCCACGTGGCGTATTGAGCAGGTCGGTGGCTAAAAACTGTGATTGCATTTGGTACCGACAGACTTAATATTTGGCGAGCATTATCAATCAAAAACAATCAGTATTTTTGTAGCTATTACGTTTTCGGGAAATGCAACACCATAAACTTGCTAACGTGAGTGAAAGTGATTGTGAGTGACTGTGTTAAGACTAGCATGGGCTTGGCAGTGATACTTTTTCACCTAAGTTTCAGAATATATTAACTGAGGACAAAATTTCCAACCTTTCATTTCGTGTGAAAACTTTCTCCCGAAACGTAGATTAGTGAGTTTAATTGCAGCCTGGTTCACGTCGAAGTACAGTAGGTTTCACTCGGTTTCCCTATTGATAATATGCTGAGACAATGTTCACAGGTAGGTGCAGGTTCGTCGTAAAGGGACG
The DNA here is from genome assembly GCF_023898315.1 of Schistocerca nitens. NCBI lineage: Eukaryota > Metazoa > Arthropoda > Insecta > Orthoptera > Acrididae > Schistocerca > Schistocerca nitens. Next base: position 514,420,642 of record NC_064620.1, on the reverse strand, counting down.
GAAAGAACCGCCGCACCTTGGCATACTGACTAACCTAAACTTTAGTCGCTGCACGACCACGGAGCTGGCTGGAGAGCTCTGTGGATTGAAAAAAAAAAAAAAAAAAAAACTAGAACTTAGAACTACTTAAACCTAACTAACCTAAGGACAATACACACATCCATGCCCGAGGCAGGATTCGAACCTGCGACCGTAGCGGTCACGCGGTTCCAGACTGTAGCGCCTAGAACCGCTCGGCCACTCCGGCCGGCCGATCGACAAAACACAAGGGTGCGTCTTGCTCATCCAACGCTCCATCATCACGGCGACAGTCAGAAAAAGTGTGATGACTCTCTCTCCTGGAGCAACCTCTAACGCAAATGTTCATGAGAACAATTCGGAGACCCTGATTTCGGACTGTAGTTCGAACAAGGTAGGGCAGTGGCTAATCTGAACAGTTGTACTGGGGTAAAGTGGTCCAAGACCCCATTAGGCAACGAGATTTATATTTTCTACTGTTTCTCCAAATATTTACAATGAATATTGGAATTTTTCCTCAAAAAAGATGGCTGCCATTTCCCCCGTCCAAATCACGACTAAAAAGAATTACGTACCGCCTGTAGTAAGGTAGCGTCAGAGGATGCTAACCGTAATCATTTTCTTCCACCTTCATATGAACCTACGACTGATTACGGCACTTAAATATATACATTCACCTACACTATGTACACTTGCAATGACAAGTTAGTGTATTTAACTGTTGTGAGGTCTGTGCCTGGCAAGAGGAGTCATTTCTCAGTTCACAGGAAGGAAAAAGTATTCAACCGGTGACACCTTCAGTCCTAGTAACGCACTAGAATCTTCTGTTGGCCTTCCTGTTCATGACACATTTCGATTTTGCATTAACGAATTACTGAATATACATTTCAGCACTATAGTAAAACAGGAATACAAAACCATTATTTTTCAACGTATGGTAATCTCAGAAAACGGAGTTTTCTTCGGAATTTTACTGTAGACGGTAACGTTCAGTGCATATTTGTGCACTGAAAAGACTACGTGTTTTAGGTTGTTGGGTGGCTGGCTCTATGCACTATGGGACTTAACATCTGAGGTCATCAGTTCCCTAGACTTAAAACTACTTAAACCTAACCTAAGAACATCACACACATCCATGCCCGAGGCAGGATTCGAACCTGCGACCGTAGCAGCAGCGCGGTTCCGGAGTGAAGCGCCTAGAACCGATAGGCCAGTTATTGGGTGCTTGCTTTCTCTTTCCGCGTATGAATCACAAGAACTATTGAAACAATAACGTAAACTGCTTCCAACGGACTGTTATGTAGTATAAAAGTTCATACACCTATACCTGTTCGCTGCTGGTGATCAAGACACAGTTGGGGCCAAATACGAGTAATATTATGCAAATATAAGTTAATACATTGAAACAGCTTATTTATATAATCTGGCTGGGAAAAGAGAAGAAATACGTTTATCCGAAATAAAAAAAGGTTTTGAAAATGTTGAATTATTACCATTCTCACAAAGAAAGCCATATTTTTAACGTATCCGACGTTACTGTGGTGCAGAAATAATTTTGACAGATGCTGTGTCGTTCTCAGAATTGGATGTTTGTTTATCACTCTAAAATCAGAAAATAATATTATTTTATGAATGATGGCTTGAGAACACCTCAACAATTTTTTGGGAATAGGCTCAGTGTCAAACAGCAGCGAGAATTTCTCGTGCAAACTTCTCAGTTTCGTCTTGAGGAAATGTTCCACTTTACATATTGCCACCTAGAGGTCTGATTCGCTAGTGGGAGACATGGATCCATAGTCTGCTCGCCGTTCAGCATGTCACATGTCAATAAAGCAGACCCCCTGTTGTAATGTACTAAGTAAAACTTTTCCTCATAAGGAAAATGTGATATTTGTACGAGAAGTCCTCGCTGCTCTGACGACGGACCTTAGTCGGAACTAATTATTCTGAAATAAATTCATTCAGAACGAGTGGCTGTTTACAGCTTTCTGTTTAGTCGGTAGACGAACTGTGTGATTACTGACGTCGTGTATGTTCACAATACTGTGAATATTTAATTAATGTCTGGATAATCGTTACACCGCACCTTCAAATGAAAAAACACACCCACGCGTTCATCCACTCGCCCACGTACCTATCAATACTTCCACCCACGCGCATAGATACCGTCTGTAGAGCCAATATAATTTATCTGGTAATGAACGGAAGCTTCATTAACACTCTATAACACCCATTAACGTATTTTCAAATAAAATTTAATGCGCATTTTAATATTCGGTGCGAGTCCGCCCTTAGCAAACCATTAATTTGATAATATGCATGTTTACGTAAACAAATATTACATACTGGTTTGAGAAAATAACGAGCATAGATTTCCTAATACTGAATACTCGTTAAATGGATATCAACAGAAGTTATGTCAGTTGCTGTTGTTAGTTCAAAACATATCGTTATACGTTGTATATAACAAAGAATGAATTAAAGGGAAGGAAGATTCTTGTTTAACGTTTCGTCGACGACGATGCCGTTATCTGGTGTCCGTTTTATCGGACATATCTGAAAGAACAGACAAAACATGTATATAATTATGGCAAGGTCGGCCAATGATTTCTTCACAGTAGTAAGTAGTGTGTGGATAAGTTGACAATCTGGGTCTGACAGGAAGCGTGCTAGTGTAGTCAATCCTGTAGCGAAGATTATAGTTTCCAGGAGGCTTTGTAGTCAGAACGTATGCCTAGTAAGCAAGAGACCAGGCTGCGAATTCCGGTCCGGCACAAATTTTCATCTATCCCCATTAATTTAAATCAATGCGCGCTCACAGCCAATGTCTGTATTTCCTTGTGTCTGAAATGATTGAGATAGACCGGGGACAATCCAGAGAGGATGGTCGGAGGATTATTCGAGTCTTACTCCTACCAAGTCAGATTCAAATGTGATACTTCGCTCGGTAAAGAACAAATCATTTTATTCACTACTTCTTAAAAGAGTGTTGCTATGTGCGGTTGTGGTGGCATGTAGTTGGCATGCCGGCGGTAAATGGTGAGCTTTCCTTACCACAGACGCTACTTCCCCTGAGTCCACACGAGACTGACTACATACCGTTCCAGTATACGCAAAAGGACACAACACGGCAATCGGATGAAACTTCCTGGCAGATTAAAACTGTGTGCCGGACCGAGACTCGAACTCGGGACCTTTGACTTTCGCGGGCAAATGCTCTACCAACTAAGTTACCCAAGTAAGACTCACGCCCCGTCCCCACAGCTTTACTTCTGCCAGTACCTCGTCTCCTACCTTCCAAACTTTACAGAAGCTCTCCTGCGAACCTTGCAGAACTAGCACTCCTGAAAGAAAGGATATTGCGGAGACATGGCTTAGCCACAACCTGGGGGATGTTTCCAGAATGAGATTTTCACTCTGCAGCGGAGTGTGCGCTGCACGGAAATCGGATTTTTGTAATTTTTTGTATTATGATATATGTAGTTCAGAGCTCAAATATCAGTCTACTGAAGCAGATCGATGCAGCTCTCAAAAAGTTTCGAGGAAATTGGCTTGAACGTTTTTAGAGCGGCGTTAACCCTCAGGTAAGATCAGTTTTATTCATTAATTGGTTTATTTTTGGGTAGGCAGTGTTGCTATGTGGAAGTACGTCCGCTTCCCATGTAGGAGTCCTGGCTTCGACTACTTAGTGACGCATATTTTTAACCAAAAGTGTAAGTTCTACGAGGATTTCCCTGAAGTGTAAAATACATGAAGATGGAAAAAAAAATCAGTTGCGCTTGATATTCGCTGGATTGAGTCTCGTTTTCGTCATTATTATTATTATTATTATTATTATTTATTCAGTTCGAATACCTACGTCATTCAAATACAAAATTCATCAAATATATGCTAATTAACATATACGAGGGTAAGTCAATTATTATCCGCAAAGTAGTTATAAAATTTTATTGTAATCAAATAGGAAACTTACAGGAACATAATTTTTAGACAGTCTCCTTGCGTTTCAACGCACTTGGTCCATCGTTGTACAAGCTTCCTGATGCCCTCATAGAAGGAGGTTCTCGGTTGAGCTGTGAGCCAAGAATGCACCGCTTCTTTCACTGCTTCGTCCGAGGCAAATCGACGACCCCTTAATGCCTGTTTGAATGGACCAGAAAAGTGATACTCAGAAGAGGCAAGATCGGTGCTATATGGAGGATGATCCAGTACTTCAAATCTGAGTTTCTGGAGCGTTTAAGCAGTGTGGGCAGCAGTATGCGGATGGGCATTGTCGTGCAACAACGCAACGCATTTTGACAGCAATCCTCGGCGTTTGCTTCGAATTGCAGGCTTTAACCTGGCAGTAAGCATCTCACTGTAACGTACACTGTTCACTGTTGTGCCCCTTTTTTCGTGATGTTCCACTACTGGATTTTTTGCGTCCCAAAAAACAGTAAGCATCAGTTTTCCTGCGGACGGTTGGGTCTTGAACTTTTTCTTGCACGGTGAATTTGGATGTTTCCATTCCTTCTGCCGTTTACTCTCCGGCTCGTAATGAAGGATCCATGTTTAGTCACCAGCAATGATCCTGTCTAAGAAGTTGTTCCCTCCGTTACCACAGCGATCCAAATCTTTTTTGCAGATGTCCAAGCGCGTTTGTTTATGCACAAACCTTATGAAACCAAAGTCTGTTGTGGATGATTTCGTAGGCAGAAACGTGTCTGATATGCAGACGATGTGCCACTTCGTCAATAGTTTATCGTCTGTCTAAGACAATCATTTCACATGAACGCTCGATGGTTTCTTCATTTGTGGCGGTAAACGGTCGTCATCATGCGTAACGCTTGGGCAACCACTTAGGTATTTTTCAATCCATTCGTAGACACTCCGTTGTGGAAAAACCCAGTTCCCGTACTGTACTGAAAGTCTTCGATGAATTTTGGGCCCTGATTCGCCATCCGGCCACAAAAAACGGTTCACTGAACGTTGCTCTTCTTTGGTGCAAATAGACAGCAGAACAGCCATGATTAACAGCACGGCAGCGATAACAAAACTAACCTAGCAGCTTGAAAATTGCAAAGATACAACAACAAATAAGCAATGCTTGCGTCATCAACCTAAAACGACAGTAATACCAAAATAAATAAAAATATAACTAAATTGCGGATTATAATTGACTTACCATCGTATTTAACGGTCATTTTTATTAAAAAGGCACGTTTTCTTATTTCTAATTACATATCGTACGCAAAAATCAAGTTTTCGTGGCAAACATTATATCTTAATTACCGACCTTTTGTAAAAGATTGTTAATGAAGATATTTAATTTAAAACAAAAAATTACGAATAATTTTTTTCATCTTTATGTATTTTACATTTCACGGAAATGATCACAGAATATATACCTTTGTTTAAAATTCTTCCAAACCCAGTAATCGAGCGCAGGTCACACGGCCGTCGATTGAGGGTATTAAAGACGCTAAAGAAATGTCCAAGTCGATTTTCCCGAGAATTTTTCAGAGTGACATTCCCACGCTTCGAAAGATTAGTTCTTGTATTGCGGAATTTACTTTCTGTAAATGTGTATATTTAAAAAAATGGATTGCCGTGTTGTCTCCCTGTCAGCAAAGAAAAATCCTAGGTAGCACCGGGAATCGAACTTAGGCCCTCTGTGTGCAGTCTGGTTCACTGATTGCACAACTCTGGATGTACATGGAGCTGGACATATCTGTCGCACCTAAGTCGACGAATATTAATTGTTCAGTTGTTCGTGAGAGACTCCGTTTCATCAATACCTACATGCATAATCTGCAGACCAAGGTGAAGTGTATGGCAGAGGGTACTTCCCGCTACACCACGTATTACAGTTTCTTTCTATTCTATTAGGGTACGCGGCACGAGAAGAATGGCTACTTAAACGACTCTGAGCGCGCTGTAATCAGTCTAATATTTTCGTCTCGGTCACTAAAGTATTGATAGGCAGCAGGGCATAGTATACTCCTAGGTTCCTCAATTAATTCAGGTTCTTAAAAACTTCTGTCTGCCTCCGTAGCTGAATGGTCAGTGCAGCTAACTGCCTTCGGAAGGACTCGGATTCGATTGCCGGTGCTCCCGGCGGTTTCTCTTTGGTGGGCCCCTAGAACAGGGTGCACGCACGCCCGCGAGACCAGCTGTAGGACTACTCGACCAATTAGTAGCGATTCCAAGATCAAGAAACCCAAAAAAGACTGAGAGAGTTGTGTGTTGACCACATGCCCCTCAATACCATATCCAATGACGTCATTGACAGAGGGTGACACGGCCTGGAGCCAGAATGCGGAACTTTGACTTTTTCTGCCTTTTCTTTTAAGTAGACTTTCTATCTGCAAGCAGCTAGTTCAGGTTTTCCAACTATTTCGTGACACTCTCCAGTCAGTTAAACAAACCTGCGGCCATACGTGCTGCCCTTTGAATATGTTTATACCCCTTGTTAAAGTCATTTGGTATGGATCCCTTATATATAGTAGGATGTAGAGGCTTATCTACTAGGGGTAAGATAGATACTGCCTACAGGAAAATTAAAGAGAGCTTTGGAGAAAAGAGGACGACTTGCATGAATATTAAGAGCACAGATGGAAACCCAGTACTAAGCAAAGAAGGGAAAGCAGAAAGGTGGAAGAAGTATATAGAGGGTCTATACAAGGGCGATGTACTTGAGGACAGTTTTATAGAAATGGAAGAGAATATAGATGAAGATGAAATGGGAGATATGATACTGCGTGAAGAGTTTGACAGAGCACTGAAAGATCTAAGTCGAAACAAGACCCCGGGAGTAGACAACATCCCATTAGAACTAATAACAGCCTTGGGAGAGCCAGGCCTAACAAAACTCTACCATTTAGTGAGCAAGATGTATGAGACAGGAGAAATACCCTCAGACTTCAAGAATAGTATAATAATTCCAATCCCAAAGAATGCAGGTGTTGACAGATGTGAAAATTACCGAACTATCAGTTTAATAAGCCACGGCTGCAAAATACTAACACGAATTCTTTACAGACGAATGGAAAAACTGGTAGAAGCCGAACTCGGGGGAGATCAGTTTGGATTCCGTAGAAATGTTAGAACACGTGAGGCAATACTGACCCTACGACTTATCTTAGAAAATAGATTAAGGAAAGGCGAACTTACGTTTCTAGCATTTGTAGACTTAGAGAAAGCTTTTGACAATGTTGAGTGGAATACTCTCTTTCAAATTCTGAAGGTGGCAGGGGTAAAATACAGGGAGCGAAAGGCTATTTACAATTTGTACAGAAACCAGATGGCAGTTATAAGAGTCGAGGGGAATGAAAGGGAAGCAGTGGTTGGGAAGGGAGTGAGACAGGGTTGTAGCCTATCCCCGATGTTATGCAATCTGTATATTGAGCAAGAAGTAAAGGAAACAAAAGAAAAATACGGAGTAGGTATTAAAATCCGTGGAGAAGAAATAAAAACTTTGAGGTTCGCCGATGACATTGTAATTCTGTCAGACACAGCAAAGGACCTGGAAGAGCAGTTGAACGGAATGGACAATGTCTTGAAAGGAGGATATAAGATGAACATCAACAAAAGCAAAACGAGGATAATGGAATGTAGTCGAATTAAGTCGGGTGATGTTGCCGGAATTAGATTAGGAAATGAGACACTTAAAGTAGTAAAGGAGTTTTGCTATTTGGGGAGCAAAATAACTGATGATGGTCGAAGTAGAGAGGATATAAAATGTAGACTGGCAATGGCAAGGAAAGCGTTTCTGAAGAAAAGAAATTTGTTAACATAGAGTTTAGATTTAAATGTCAGGAGGTTTAGACAAGAAGAGAATAGAAGCTTTCGAAATGTGATGCTACAGAAGAATGCTGAAGATTAGATGTGTAGATCACATAACTAATGAGGAGGTATTGAATAGAATTGGAGAGAAGAGAAATTTGTGGCACAACTTGACTAGAAGAAGGGATCGGTTGGTAGGGCATATTCTGAGGTATGAAGGGATCACCAATTTAGTATTGGAGGGCAGCGTGGTGGGTAAAAATTGTAGAGGGAGACCAAGGGATGAGAACACTAAACAGATTCAGAAAGATGTAGGTTGCAGTAGGTACTGGGAGATGTAGAAGCAGGCACAGGATAGAGTAGCATGGGGAGCTGCATCAAACCAGTCTCTGGACTGAAGATTACAACAACAACAACATTCTAAGATAGGACGTACAAGAGTTCTGTAAGGAGTCCCTTTGGAGACGGCCTATACTTTCCCAGTAATCTGACAGTAAATTGAACTCTGCCCCTGTTTTACCTATGGCTGAACTTAAGCGACCTTCCCATTTCATAATGCTGCAAATTGTTGCCTTGTTGCGGAATGAGAGGAAGACTCCAGAAAATCGGTAGAAGGCACTAATTGTCCCTATATTCAAGTAAGGGAATAGGAAGGATGGCAGAAACTACAGGGATGCCACACTGATACCACGCTGTACAAACGTATACGAAAACATCCTGGAGAGCAGAATTTGAACATGGGTCGAGAACAAATTGAGAGAGGAACAGCATGGGTTCAGACCTGGGAGATCAACTGTTGACCTCATATTTGCAGTGAGGCAGCTCCAGAAGCATCACTACGAATTTGGCGACGAGCTTGTGATGGCCTTTCTCGATACAGAAAAGGCATCTGACAGCGTCTGTAGAAGAGAAGTCTGGGAAGCACTAGAAATGAAGGGAATGAAAAAATAGGCAACAAGCAGAGTGGAGGAGATGTACCGTGGAAGTCCGAGTTGTATGAAAGAGGTAGATGAAAGGACGGATTGGTTCCAGCAAACAACTGAGATGCGAAGGAAAACGACAGCGAGGAAGACCGGCGTATAGATGGGTGAAAGGTGTGGAGGAGTGTAGTTGAAAAAAGAGGCGAAGACTGGACCTGAGTGAACACAAAAATATGGTGGAAAAACAGGACTAGAAGGCGGGGGTTATGTTCAAACAGACCAAGCCTGCGACTGGAAATTGTTCAAGATGATGATGTGGTACTTGTATGAGGTGACCTGCTGTGAATCACCGATACCGAGGTCATAGGATACTATTTTTCTTCGTTTAATGAAGTACACAATTTTACGTTTATGTACATTTAAAGTAAGTTGAAGATCTTTGCACCACTTTGAAGTCTTACCAAGGTCTGGTTGAATATTTGCGCAGCTTTCCTCAAACAGTACTTCATTAAGTATACATCAACACAAGTGTTACATGATCCTGATATCTCGTGCAGGCATGTTGCTATTGTTATCGTTGCTCTTCCAAGATTACCCCTGAATTTGTTTATAAACGTACACACAGTTACCATGACCGCTACCTACTGGTAAAGTCCCGCACTCGAATGAACTGCAGCATTTCAGCTGGAAGCAAAGCACCAGTAGTGACGCATTAGAGACGTCTGTAGAACAGTAGAGTGGACATTCATCACGCAAGGAAGGACAGTTGCCACCAGTGATCGGGTTCGCATCATCACCTTACGCGCACAAAGGAAGTTGCTCGACTTGAGCACCGGAGTTAGTGAGATGTGGTGTGGACATGGAATCGGTTTCAATTAACAGGTAACGTTGAAGATAAGCCACACAGGCCATCCGTGTACAACAGGTACACAGGATGATCGATATATACGAACTGTGCGCTAAGTGCTCCTCCAGAGCTGAATTCAGCTTTCGAAGAGGCTGCAGGACGGTATCGCATCGAACTGTTAGGAGGTGATTATATGATGCAAAATCGCCATTCCCGAAGACGTTGCCGACCTTCACTTTTTAGGCTAGGCGCAAATTGAGACGCATATAGCGCGGGTGGCGCGACGCAGCGCAGCGCGCATTTTTGTAACTTCAGAGGTTCAAATCGGACCGCACAAATTGCGACGCGACGCGACTGGGACGCAACACGCGCCTGCGCCAAGTCGCGCGGCGTTGTGGTTGCGGCACAGTTTCTCGCGCAGCGCGTCGCGCGTGCCTCGCTAGCACCGTGGGAAATTTGAGGCAGGGAGCGGAAAAGTAGCCCGGTCATATGCTCACATCGGAACGGCGCACATTAGCAGTGGTAGTATTGCCCATACGATAAATTTTGCCTTAGTGTGTACTAAATTTTATTGCCTTTGGGTAGTGTTTCGATTTTCCCCATTTAAACGCTGCAGCTTTCTTCGTTATTACATTGTACTTTTCTGTTATTTATATCTGTATAGTTTTGTTTATCTTCTGTCAAGAAAATTGCATACTTCAGTAACTGATGAGCCATTGGCCGCTGGAATTGTATCATATGCCTCCACGAAGTTTTCAGATCGCAAGAAGGGACAGACGGTAGTGAATAAGGAAGCAGGCAATATTATAAACTCATGTGGTTAAGAAGCAAGGAAAGAAAGTAAAACAAGGTTATCTCTTCGCTGCCTAGTATACTGGCAGCCTGGCTAAGCGCAAATTGAGACGCGTACAGCACGTGTGACGTGACACGACACTACAGCGCGACACGCACGTGCCGCACGAGTCGCGCTGGTGCAGCGCATATTGCGACGCGTCCACCAAACTCGGCACGCGCCGACTGGCGACGCTCTGCGCTGACAGAACCGAAGCGCGCGCACCCTGCTATCTTTCTCAAACGATTTTACAGAAACTATTCACTGAAAATATTTGATTTTCGCCTTACTTGTAGCGTTATATGTCAGCTTCGCGGCGAAGTGCCCATCATCTCGCTATTGGTCATGCTTATTGAGATGTACACATTTTAGTAAGACACTACGCAAAACTCAAAAAGTTTGCAACGAAAATTAGGGGTCGCTATGATTTTGCGTTTGGTGCATATTACACCATATGTTGCTGCGTACGAAATTTAGCTAATATACTGAATTTTTGTTTAGACTTGGGAGGAGGTTTCTATCTGTCCCCGATCTCAAGAAAATGGATCCTATGTAGCGCATTCACTCACGATCTCACGCCCACGGCAATGAAATATTCTTACATCCCTCGTATCTCCTAAACCGATCGAGACATCGAAACGAGATTTTGGCGAGTGATGGTACACGAGGAGGAAAGTATTTTGCCAGTTCGTAAACACACTAAACTTTCTTATCTACGACGATATATCAGAAGTATTTTCTATTTTATTTTTTTCATTCCAGTGACTGTAATTCTGTAAGAGTTATCGACTGCTATTGAGAGAAGAGTTTCCTAGTATGAAAATAAACACGAAATTTCTTCTCTTATGGTACCACAAACAGACACTATGAGGTTTTTAGTCTCCAGTTACATGTTTAATTAGACACTCTGTTTCAGAATTCTGTCACAATAGCTGCTGCAAAAAAGTTCGTGCAAATTGTATTGTGTTTTGGCAAAAGAAGTACTATCAAACCTGTCAACAAGAGAAATATGGCCGTTACTCGTAAATGGTGATGCTTCTTGGAATGAAAAACGGTTAACAATTCACACAAACATAAAAACGGTTGTAATGGAAAATTACCAAAGGGTTTTTATTCATTTTCTTCATCCGAGCAATTTCAAAGTCATCATGAGCGTACCCTTCAGGCGGGATGACACGCACATGCCTGCCTCCTGCTGGATACTCATCTACGCCTTGCCAAACTGACGATGCGTGATTCGCGGATAAAATAGTGTTATTGATAGAAGTAAACAATTGATACGTGGCGCAACACAATGGTCAGTGTATCGTCAGCAGCTGAGAATAATGCGCGCGACAAGAATGCGGAAGCTAGCCGAGTGTGCTTTGTGAGAGGAAGAGTTCACGTCGTTCGAAAAACATTGTCATGAAAGTAGATCTGCCTTTGTCAGCAATACATTTCAACAAATTAAATATATCAAATCACCACACTCTTTCACGATACTCACACTTTCGTAATAATACCAACCACTGCTTCATTTGTGTAGCCTGTTGTATAATAAGTTTATTAATGGAGGAGGAGGAGGAGGATGATATTGGTGTTTAACGTCCCGTCGACAACGAGGTCATTAGAGACGGAGCACAAGCTCGGATTAGGGAAGGATGGGGAAGGAAGGCGGCCGTGCCCTTTCAAAGGAACCATCCCGGCATTAGCCTGAAGTGATCTAGGGAAATCACGGAAAACCTAAATCAGGATGGCCGGACGCGGGATTGAACCGTCGTCCTCCCGAATGCGAGTCCAGTGTGCTAACCACTGCGCCACCTCGCTCGGTTTTATTAATGCTCATAGTGTGTAGCGACCACTGAAATGCTTTATCTTGTCGCGACGATCAGATTAAAACATTCTTATTCTTGAGGGCTTCTCGACTGTTTCTAGCTTGCAGTGGAAATGTGGTGTCCACATGTACGTAGTATAATGTCTCTTATTACATCCCTAGCCAAATAATGATAGTGAAACTTATGTACTTCATATCTCGGACGCTTTTTACCAAGAGCACAAAGGGGTCATACCTGTGGAAATTACGCCTTTTCGACTTTTTGTAACAGATTGTAGAGATATTCCAGCGTAACAGGCAGCACGTATATAACCTTGTTTTACTTTCCTGTCTTGCTTCTGGATCACAGAATTTTATAACATTCCTTACTTCCTTATCCACTACCCTCACGATGAGTCGTCTGTCCCTCCTTACGTTCTGAAAACATTGTGCAGGCAAAAGATATTCCAGTAGCTAATGGTTCACCAGTTATTGAACTGTGCATTGTTCTTGACAAAAGAATAAACAAACAAAAAGTATACTGATATGTGTAACTGGTAACTATTATGAATTAACGAAAAGAAATGGAGCGCTTCAACGAAACACTACTCAGTGGAAATAAAACTCAGTATTGAACCGTGATAAAAATTGCTGTTTTGAAGAGCGCGCCGCAGCGCGTTGTGTGAAGCAGTGACCCTCCGTTTCTGACGGTGGCGCCGCTGTGGCAATCGCAGCTTTGGTGTCTCCCTCTGGTGGGAAAGGGGAAAGGCTGTCTGTTCACGTGCATTTAAGGGGCGCTATGAGCTCGCCAGTTGGTCAGTCGGGTCAGTCTGGGTGAGTCTGGAGTCAGTTGGGGGTCAGTCTCTCGTCCCCAGCTTGCTAGTCTGTCTCTCGTCCAAATTTGTGGCGCAGTGAGAGAACTCAACGAGTGGTCGCCCGGTCGGGGTTTAGTTCCTGCACCTGAGTCTGCGCGTTAGGCCGACAGTCTGCTCGAGTTGCTCAGGCAGCGGTCATTGGCGGTTGGATCGATCAGTTGGTCGGTCGCGCACTGAGGCACAAGATGACTTGTCCGCCTTGAGCGTCGACGCATGTGAGGTCGCCACGTGAGTCCAGTGGGCCGCGCCGTATAGTGAGGGGTAGTGGCTTCGCGGCCGACACTAGAGCAACAGGAGTCAAACCACGACATCGGTCTGGCCGGTGCGAGCTGTGACGCCGTGAGACGGGAGATCGGCGCGCCTTCCTGCGTCCGTTGAAGCGACTGGCAGCGGACGGATCGGGAGAGCGTTTTGGGGGTGCTGCGCCAGGTCTTCGCCAGAAATCGCAGTTTATTAGAAGTTAAGTGATTGGTGATATGTTGTTTCATTTACTTGTTAAATTCTACTTGTTTTCTTGGTGAGGTCACCAGCCGCATTGTTTTGGGGTCGTCCCACCGTTCTCCGTTTGCCCATCCGCGGGAAGGTGGTTATTTATGAATTGGGTGGTCCGTTTTTCCCTTGTGGAGTAGGGGCGGGTGAGAGCAACCTGCGGTTCGAGTTGTTCGGTAATCTCCCTATCAATCTGCCATACGTTAACAGCTGCCTCTGTCATGTTTGTCGGATTCGGTGTGATAACGAATTTATTGCTTGAACTGTAATGGCCTAATACCTGAAATATGTTTTTATCTTGCCTATCATCTTGAGAGGCGGTATATGTGTACTATAGGGCATGTTTGGCCAACTCTGTAGAATTTTATATAAGATTGCATTTGATGGGCTTTAATTTAAATGATCTTTTTAGTATATAAACTTGCCACGCTTTCACCGTAAGACTTTCTTAGAAGTTAAAATCAAGTTGCACCTTCGGTGGCAAGTTAGTCTTTTAATTTTAGTGTTTTGTACGATTTCCATCCCTCCTATTGGGGTGCATAGTTTGTGTGCTTGTGTGAATTGTTAAAATTTTTACTTCAGGTAACCTGTGTGTTTCAGATTTGCACCTGTGTAGTCTTTCAGAGATTGTTGTGAGCGGTCGTGACTACGGCCGTGTCCAAAGGGACCGACAAGGTTCTGAGGCCGAAACCTCATACACTCAAAAATTTGTTTCTTTCTGCCTCTGAATAAATTGTAACTTGATATTTAGAGGATGCTTTCTGCTTATAATTTTAAATCTGTTTCTTAAAACAAAAAAAACTTTTAGGAATAAAATTCCCATTTGTTAAAAGCAATTTTATTTTGATTTCATCAGTTACTCCCTGGCAACTAGTTCCACGCTCACATAATGTGATTAAATGTGTTAATTTTCTTGATGAATCGCTAGTAAATAAAGTAAATTCTTAAGAAAAAGTTTTGAAAGTAAATTCACGGTTCAAGTATACCATAATGCTGATTATTCGCACGGGCAATACATATACATCCACTGACCATATAGCCATGCCGAAGTAAGCATATGGCAGGACTGCCTTCCCGCTCCCCACCTCATACCTCCCGTAGTGCTCGCGTGACGCGCGGTGCGAGAAACTGCCTCAACCACAACGCCGCGCGACCTGGCGCAGGCGCGTGTCGCGTCCCAGTCGCGTCGCGTCGCAATTTGCGCGATTCCATTTGGACCTGAGATGTTACAAAAACGCGCGCTGCGCTGCACTGCGCTGCGCCGCACCACACGCTCTATACGCGTCTCAATTTGTGCCTAGCCTACAGATGGGCAAGAGATCACGCAGAATGGATGCCCGATGATTGGCGTCGGGTGTTGTTTACGGACGAAACTCGGATCTGTTTGTACCCTGATAATTGCAGAGAACGTATTTGGAGACAACCGGTAATCTCAAATGACTCCAACACTGCGTCCAATATGTGCAAGAAGGTGGGTGATGTTCTGGGTTGCCATTACATGGGACCACTATACACCTCTCGTGGTTGTTGAGGGAAATTTCACTGCTCTACAGTACGGAAGGAGATTGTGCAACCACAGTTGGACCGAATCGCCAATATTTTGGTGACAATTTCATCTTGATGTATGATAACTTGCGTGCTTATCGTGGTGTCCTTCAGCATGCGATCGAACATATGTGGGATCGATCGATACGAGCTGTTTTCCGACGTCGACAATGAACTGCCTTTGAAGTTTGAGTACCAGAGCTAGCTTGATGATGTCATCAACAGTACGCCAGACGGACTGAAGCCTGCATCCGAGCAAGGGGGCGTTCCATCACGTATTAGCGTTGTTCAAGAGTGCTAAGACAGAAAGAAAAAAACCTTGGGTTCAAATGGTTCAAATGGCTCTGAGCACTATGGGACTCAACTGCTGAGGTCATTAGTCCCCTAGAACTTAGAACTAGTTAAACCTAACTAACCTAAGGACATCACAAACATCCATGCCCGAGGCAGGATTCGAACCTGCGACCGTAGCGGCCTTGCGGTTCCAGACTGCAGCGCCTTTAACCGCACGGCCACTTCGGCCGGCAAAAAAAAAAAAACCTGGGTTTGTGTGTGTGTGTGTGTGTGTGTGTGTGTGTGTGTGTGTGTGTTTGCGTGTGCATGTTTGTGTGTGTGTGCGATCTGGAAACATTGCAAGTGATGCACACGTATGTCTAGGAGCCAATTTTTGTTTTCTGTGCTACGAATCCCGAAATAAAGCTCAAGCGATGCAAAATTTTTGTTGATGACGCTAGATAACTGTGTCATTTGCGAGAAGCCTGAGGTCACTATTAATATTGTTTGCAAGGTCATTAAGGTATAGTATGAGCAGCAAGGATTCGAACACGCCTCAAGTTACTTCTACTTCTGTCGACGACTCTTCATCCAAGATGATTCGTCTTCCCTGTTAAGAAATCTTAAATCCAGTCACACATTTTGTCTGATACTTCATACGGTCGTAATGTTGTTAATAAACTGTTGGTAAGGTGCAAGTAAGATACTGTGCGGAAGTCAGGAAATGCTGCACCTTCCTGATTGCCTTGATCCATGGCTTTCAGGATGTCAGAGGAAAGTGTGATCTGGTTTTCGCATAACCGATGTTTCCGTTGGCTGGCGCGGAGGGGGTTATTGTGTTCGAACAGCTCATCACATCCGAGCATTTCAGCTACTACATTACGAGGGCGTACTGAAATGTAATGTCTCCGAATGTTTTATGTGACAACTATTAAAGATTTTTTAAATAAAATAAACGTTATTAACATTCTACAGTGACTATATGGAGGAATAAATATGTAGAGATGAAGAATAGAGCTGCAGAATGTTAATAATGTCTGTTTTATTTAAAAAGCATTAAGATTTTCAATAAAACATTCGGAGGCACTATGTTTCAGCACGTCTTCGTATATTTGTTAAAGTTACTGATAAAGGGGCATACTTCGTCTTTGAAATATAGCTAAGGGGCGCTTTGAGAGATATCTTTGCCATCAGCAACTTTCAAAGATAGGTGCAAAACAATAACTTCAGTAACTAACTAGTCACTGAGTATTCACGGTAATCACAGTAATTCGTTATCAGTGCACTAGGGCATCTGTTTCCAAAGTGCGCACTGACCATGCAAATTCATGCTTCCAGAGAAACTACATGCGATTTCCATGCAGCTGGAAATTCTCGGTTCCAGCTTTCTTAACATCTGAGAGAATAACGTGTTCATGGACATGTGAATGACAATATCAAAACATATACGGCTCACCATTAATGCTATCTACATGAAATTAAATGTTTACTCTAATCACTCGGCTATGGAAGTAATGAAAGTGTGGATACTTCGCAGTTGCCATTTCAGTTTTTCACGCTGTTACTGCCGCATGAAGATAGTGAGGGCCAGCCAACCGTTCATTTATTTCACTGGGGTAGAAATAATATCTTCAAATTCTTTTCATGCCGAAAAAAATTGTCATTAAATTTTTATATGGGTGTCTAAATATTTGGTGCCGCCGGTGTATTTCGTTAGTTGTAGTAATTTTTCTGTAGGTGGTCCTCGTTTACATTATTAACAACCAGCACAGTACTTCATTACGCACTTAATAAATGTGCCAGCCTCAATTTGCAGGTTCGAAATAATAGTACCGAATTTTATCAGGTGTACCCGATACCCCATATTCTTATACGACAGTGCATGACGCGGATTTTCGTGTTAAAAAAAAATGTATTAGTTGGGATGGAACCCTCAAATTCTGACACATCATCCCAATTTCTTTTCATTTTAACGCTAAATACTGCAGTCAAAATGATGACACGCTCTTTAAAGTTAATACTTTGGAGGTCTGGCAAATGTAATACACATGCCAAAATTTGTTCTTACAGTATACAACGTAACATGTAGTATTTAGCTGATGAAACAGTTATTAAAAGACTGCTTGGTCTTACAGGGCATCTTCTGTACACCATGAGTTGCACTAGAAACATTTTATTTGCCAAAACCGGTTTTCAGGTTTATAACCCATCATTAGGGCATCTGATACGAGTGTGCTCAGAAAGGAATGCAGGGTAAGGGAAGGTCTAGACCAAGGATGTTTTTAGTTTATCTAGGCCACATTGGGAGAAGACGAGTAATTTTGGGCCGGACATAATATACTCAACACTAACAACAATCGCTGAATGCAGAGAGAGAGAGATAGAGAGGGGCGGCCGGAGGTACTTTTGTAATTTAGAATTTATTAATTTATAATTATTTATTAAAAAAGGCAAGACAATTGACATTTTATATATGAGATTTCATTGATAATTTTATTTAGGGCCTACAAGTAATTAAAAACAATAGAATTAATGTGAAGTTTGAATTTGAATTTTGGAAATTAACATATCAGCATCGGGTTATATCGAAATGATTGCAATTCTCAAGGTGTTCATCTGAGATTTTGGTTCTGTTTTTATTCTTTGTAGGCTTTACTCTTGAAAATAATTGTTCACAAAAAGAGGTATCTGTCTCTAGGCGGGTATGATTTGTAAAAGTCCAAGAAGGATACATTATCAAATTTTTCTTTTAGTTGAATATCAGACTGCAACTCTATGGATTCTACATGAAAATTTTCTTGCAATGTATCTTTACTTTCTGTAAGATGTGTCACATAAATAGAAAAATTTTGAACATTTTTCAGAAATGAAATCGATTTTCAATTTCTTACATCAATCCGAAAAGTATGGCTACATATTTCATTCCATCTTTAGGATTGCTTTCTCCAACGTGTTAAAATTAAAAATAATGCTTGCATTTACTTGTGCTTTCCACAATTTCGGTTTCCCTTAAAACGCGTTTATTCTTTGAAACACTGTACCGATAAGTAGGTTGATTCCTTGAAGACGCCTGTTTTAAATCACCTAAATGAGCAGTCAAATCTACCAAAAATGCTAAATTGCCACCCACTTAGCGTCGTCAAGTTCTGGAACGATTTGATTTCATTAATTATGTTATAAAATCTTTTAACATCTGGCTTCGACTGAGGCACCTTGCTTTCTACTTTTGTAAAATATATGGTATCACCATACTCAGTATGAAAACTGTTGAGGAATTCCTGGAACTGACGATGATTCAGTCGACAGGGAGCTATTCCGTAGGCTGTCGAATGAAGAAACTGAATTGAGTTAAAGCTCATCTCGTTGTGTCGATCATGTGGTGTGGTAGAAATTGCACATGAAAGTAAAAAGATTTCTCGAAAGCTCATTACAGAGACGTTCATGTTGACGTGTGGTTCTTATGTGTAGCAATGAATGCAACATCAAATTAGATCCTTTATAACTGATTTACGGTACTGTTAGATATCAGACATTGGCAGCAATTGGAATCCACATCAATATTTCTAACCTATAGTGATGAGAACTACGGTGGAAAAGGTTCTTTATCAAACGGTACAGAAATAACACAGAACTTCCTTGTATTTCCATAAACTAATTTCATTATACATCTCCAAATCTCTAGTTTCGCAGCTGTAATTGAAGTACCTATAAAGCAACCTATAAGCGCATCTGACGGTTTGGCCGGTTACAAGAACGAGACTCTGGGGGTTCAGCTATAGCACAGGCGGAAATGTCAAAAACGGGTTGGAACAATGAGAGGATAACATCGCGTGGCAAGAGATTCAAAATGATTTTCATTTTACTGATCGTGTGATATATGCTCACTTCTTGCGTTACACTGATACCTGATTTCGGCCGCACGTGGCCCGCGGGCTGGACGATCTTTGTCTAGACAAAAACATCGTTGCTAAATTGTTTCATTTATACTTCTGAATGGCTAAATTATTTCAGTAATACTTCAGAATGTGACTTGTGCCACTGTGAGTGAAATATAAATGAATTTATGTAATTTTAGGATATCCCATTCGAACTAATGACAGCCTTGGGAGTACCAGGCCTTACAAAGCTCTACCACCTAGTGAGCAAGATGTATGAGACAGGCGAAATACCCTCAGACTTCAAGAATAGTATAATAATTCCAATCCCAAAGAAAGCAGGTGTTCAAAGATGTGAAAATTACCGAACTATCAGTTTAATAAGCCACGGCTGCAAAATACTAACGCGAATTCTTTACAGACGAATGGAAAAACTGGTAGGAGCTGACCTCAGGGAAGATCAGTTTGGATTTCGTATAAAAGTTGGAACACGTGAGGCAATACTGACCCTACGACTTATTTTAGAAAATAGATTAAGGAAAGGCAAACCTACGTTTCTAGCATTTGTAGACTTAGAGAAAGCTTTTGACAATGTTGACTGGAATACTCTCTTTCAAATTCTGAAGGTGGCAGGGGTAAAATATAGGGAGCGAAAGGCTATTTACAATTTGTACAGAAACCAGATGGCAGTTATAAGAGTCGAGGGACATGAAACGGAAGCAGTGGTTGGGAAGGGGGTGAGGCAGGGTTGTAGCCTATCCCCGATGTTATTCAATCTGTATATTGAGCAAGCAGTAAAGGAAACAAAAGAAAAATTCGGAATAGGAATTAAAATCCATGGAGAAGAAATAAAAACATTGAGGTTCGCCGATGACATTGTAATTCTGTCAGAGACAGCGAAGGACCTGGAAGAGCAGCTGAACGGAATGGACAGTGTCTTGAAAGGAGGATATAAGATGAACATCAACAAAAGCAAAACGAGGATAATGGCATGTAGTCCAATTAAATCGGGTGATGCTGAGGGGATTAGATTAGGAAATGAGAGGCTTAAAGTAGTAAATGAGTTTTGCTATTTGGGGAGGAAAATAACTGATGTTGGTCGAAGTAGAGAGGATATAAAATGTAGACTGGCAATGGCAAGGAAAGCGTTTCTGAAGAAGAGAAATTTGTTAACATCGAGTGTAGATGTGTCAGGAAGTCGTTTCTGAAAGTATTTTTATGGAGTGTAGCCATGTATGGAAGTGAAACGTGGACTGATAAATAGTTTGGACAAGGAGAGAATAGAAGCTTTCGAAATGTGGTGCTACAGAAGAACGCTGAAGATTAGATGGGTAGATCATATAACTAATGAGGAGGTATTGAATAGAATTGGAGAGAAGAGAAATTTGTGGCGCAACTTGACTGGAAGAAGGGATCGGATGGTAGGGCATATTCTGAGGCATCAAGGGATCACCAATTTAGTATTGGAGGGCAGCGTAAAGGGTAAAAATCGTAGAGGGAAACCAAGAGATGAATACACTAAACAGATTCAGAAGGATGTAGATTGCAGTAGTTACTGGGAGATGAAGAAGCTTGCACAGGATAGAGTAGCATGGAGAGCTGCATCAAACCAGTCTCAGGACTGAAGACCACGACAACAACATCTGCATCATCAGATGTACTGATTATTTGACATTTACATCCTACCGATTGTGACTTTTACTGATATGTGAGGACTATGGTATTCAAACTTATACAGAGTGAATCAGTAGGAAAGCTACATGCTTTGAGGGGTGACAGTATTAGTGATTATGAGCAAAAACGCCATATGAACAAATCTCCTGTTATTAGTTTGCGAGGAAACTAATGAAAACATTGGGAAACACGACAAATACAGGCGATGGTATTGAAACATTGTAATCTAATGTTTTGTTTAATACTGTACATTTCCTCGCAAAAGATTTTCAAGAAATCCACCTTTAACTGGAATACCTTTTGCAGCTCTTGTAGACAGCTGCTGTGTTACTGATCTGAGTTCTTTCGTAGGGAACGCGTATTCCACGTATTCTGTTCACTGACTAGCCAAAAACGGTACCAATAAAACGCGCCAATCTCACGTGTGAGCAGATGGAAATCTGCACGCTACTGTGAAAACAAATTTTCAGTGACGTTCCTCAGTGAACTTATGGTGAGGTATTATTGATTACCAACTCATTGGTCCAGTTGTTTTAGATTCCTTGATTTCCTTGAAAACGTGTTACCAGACTATTTGGAGGGTATTCCTTTGACAAAACGACGTCGTATCAACTTTCAGAACGACTGATGCCCGTGATTTTCAAACAGCTGTATGTCAGATAGGGGTAAGAAAAGGATATATGTTCATTTGAAGTTTTTTGTTCAAAATTACCCATACAAGCCGGCCGAAGTGGCCGTGCGGTTAAAGGCGCTGCAGTCTGGAACCGCAAGACCGCTACGGTCGCAGGTTCGAATCCTGCCTCGGGCATGGATGTTTGTGATGTCCTTAGGTTAGTTAGGTTTAACTAGTTCTAAGTTCTAGGGGACTAATGACCTCAGCAGTTGAGTCCCATAGTGCTCAGAGCCATTTCACCCATACTATCAGCCCTCAAAGCATGTTCCTTTCCTCCTGACTCAGACTGTATACACTTAACCGAAATTGAACAAGCGTACACGATATAAAGTGAATACTTGCCAAAAATAACAAAGGTGGAAAACTTCAAAATATCCTCCAACTAACGCACAGCTGTAGTACCCACCTGAAACGAAAAACAACATCAAGGGTTGTGGAAGCGTCTATTTCGGATAATCTTGGAACTAGCTTCGAAGCGTCGCATATGTAGTGCCTCTACGGAAAATACATGAGCTATATGAGATTTGCTGGGATATTATAATCGAAAAAAATAATAATTCTGATTAGATTTGAGAAGTTATTAAGTGGTATCCTTATTTTCGGAATCTGTAGCAACTTACGAGGTAACCTAATATCACAGCGGGAACTGCTAAGAGTAAAACGAGTAGCAAAGACATTTGTAATAACACTCTGGGTGCTTCTTTCGGAATATGATGTGATTCCCGAGTTGGTGGTTATGTTGATATGTAATAGCGAAGTGTAAAATTTACTGCATATGCTCAATATCATGATGCACGGGTTTTTATATCATTATGTCACAATGTCAACGCTTCTCTGACAAGACAGACGCCCTGATGACCTTTATTGCACAGTCAGTTTCCGCCATATTACGTAATGTCTACAGAACCTTTTGCCAACTTTTCTTAAAAACATATGAAAGATTTGTCTTAAAAAAATTATGATTTGCATTAATAGATACACCTCTCGTATACATTTCAGTATTATATACGTATCTAATGTCAGTCCGT
Organism: Schistocerca nitens; assembly: GCF_023898315.1. Taxonomy (NCBI): domain Eukaryota; kingdom Metazoa; phylum Arthropoda; class Insecta; order Orthoptera; family Acrididae; genus Schistocerca; species Schistocerca nitens. The sequence goes on along the minus strand of NC_064620.1, from coordinate 514,398,037 downwards.
GTCTTTTAACTAGATTCGGACGTATGCTTAAGTTTTACCTATTTTTATCAATATTTCAGTATTTCATATGAACGGTATACAATATCTGTCTATGCTTTGAAATCGCTTGTGAGCTTCTCATTAGGTTTTACAGTCGAGCGATGGTTAGCGCGACAGAAATATGAAATACTTAAAAGTATAAATTCGCTAGAACTGAGCAAGGTCAGTGTTTACCAGCCCATGTGTAACTAGAGAGATCGTCTGGATTAAAAAGGTGCGCTAGCATTTCATACAGTGACAATGAGTGTTAATAATAGGTATACGGCTATTTAACAGCACGAGAAAGAGATAAAAGCAATAATTTACAGTCTTTTTTTCCAATCAGTATATAATGTGTTACAGATTACACATGTGGTAGTAGACCATTAACCAACTGCACCGGCATTTCATTCACAAATGAAGAGAAGGAAGATCTGCGTGTAACTTCCAGCCATCGCTAATGTCATTACAGACGGATCACAAGACTGGACAGTGAGACCGAACAAAGAAAATAGCGTTTTCTGCCCTAACCGTTTTAGGAAAAGGGCATCAAATTTAAATCTAGATGACTGGAAGGCAATCGTTAATAAATTGAAACAGCTACTTCCACTTCCACAGCACGGATCACAATGAACATCACTATTTTTCACTGACCTTAGAGCGGTTTTGTTATGGAGCCCCGAAATATTTCCGAGTTGCTCACTGAAAGCCAGTTGTTGAAAGTAAGTTAGCTATTTTTGCGAGGTATTCGACGCCTTTCTTCAGCCTTCAACCAGTATTTGAGTGGTTCTCTCATATGATTCAAACAATCGAGAGACGATTCGTGCAGTTATTGCTCGTATCTTAGACCAAATATGATATATACTGCATATGACGTCATTATATTGAAACCCGTGGCAAAGATAAAAACAGGCCTGAACACGCGTTAGTGTGACGTCAGCACTGTAGTGTTCGCAGCGAACTGATACTGTAATTCTGCTTCACTTTCACCGAAGATAGCAATGTCATCAGCAAATCTTATCATTGATATCCTTTCACCATGAATTTCAGTCCTACTCTTGAACCTTTCTTTTATTTCCGTCATTGCTTCTTCCATGTATAGATTGAACAGTAGAGGCGAAAGGCTACATTCCTGTTTTATACCCTTTTTAATCCGTGCACTTCGTTCTTGGTCTTCCACTCTTATTGTTCCCTCTTGGTTCTTATACATATTGTATATATTACCCTTCTTTCCCTATGGCTTACCCCTATTTTTCTCAGAATTTCGAAAATCTTGACCATTTTACAGCTTCGAACGCTTTTTTCATGTTGACGAATCCTATGAACGTGTGTTGATTTTTCTTCAATCTTGTTTCCACTCTCAACTGCGTCAGAACTGCCTCTCTGGTGCCTTTACCTTTCCTAAAGCCAGACTGATCGTCCTCTAAGAGATCCTCTATTTTCTTTTCCATTCTTCTGTATATTATCTTTGACGGCAATTTGGATGCATAAGCTGTTAAGCTGACTGTGCCAAAATTCTCGCACTTGTCGGCTCTTTATACCTTCGGATTTGTGTGAATGATGTTTCTTCCAAAAATATGATGGTATATCGCCAGTCCCATATATTCTACACACCAAGGTGAACAGTCGTTTTGTTGCCACGTCCCCCAATGATTTTAGAAATCCAGACAGAACTTTATCTATCCCTTCTGCCTTAATTGATCGTAAGTCGTCCAAAGCTCTTTTAAATCTGATTCTAATTCTGGATCCCTTACCTCTTCCCTGTCGACACCTGTTCCTTCTTTTGCCACGTTATCAGACAAACCCATAAAAAGACAACTTAACCCAAAGACTTGGGCTTTTTTTCTAAATACCTGGGTGTTGCTCAAACCAGGGCCCGGCACATAGTTTTAATCTCCCAGGTACTTTCAAAACAGTGCATGCTCCGCTGCAGAGTGCAATATTCATTCTACACTGAATTATTAAATCCGAATTTATTAGCAAAACAGGTCACAAATACCAAGGTGTACAACTTTGTTTCCGCCGTTTGCCGATAGGTGGCGACAACGGTCAGTAGCGGTCGAAAGAAACAGTTCGCAGACGTCAGGCAGTTGGCTTGCACCTCGGTCAACATAACCTTATTCAAACATTAGTCGATTTGTGTCTGCATCATAAAGTTGTTCTTAATTGAAAATGTCAGTTTACGAGCCTAATTCTCGCCATTTGCGGGAGGTGTTACTGTTTTGTTTCAATATGAAGAAAACAGCGGCTGAGTCTCATCGAATGCTCTCAAGTACGTACGGCAAGGAGGCTATTAGTGAAAGAATGTGTCGTGAGTGGTTTCAACGCTTGAAGAACGGTGATTTTAACGTCGTAGACCGGCATAGTGGTGGAAGAGAGAATGTTTTCGAAGATGCAGAACTGGAGACATTGCTGAGTGAAGACTCGCGTCGAACTCAAGGAGAACTGGCACGGTTAGTGGGAGTGGCACAGCAAGCCATTTCAAAACGTCTCAAGGCTATGGGCATTATTCAGAAAGAAGGAACTTGGATCCCGTGTGAGCTGAAACCAAGAGACGTTGAACTGCGTTTGTGTGTTTGTGAAGAGTTGCTTCAGAGGCAAAAACGGGAGCGATTTCTGCATCTCATTGTTACCGGGGACAACTTGTTCATTACGATAACCCTAAAAGTAAAAAATCATGGGGATATCCCGGCCATGCTTCCACGTCGACGGCCAAACCGAATATTTACGGCCCCAAGATCATGCTCTGCATTTGGTGGGACCAGCTCGGCGACCTGTACTATGAGGTGTTAAAACCAAGTGAAACAATCACAGGTTCTCGTTATCGAAAGCAATTAATACGTTTGAGCAGAGCATTAAAAGACAAACGGCCGCAATACTGCGAGAGGCACGATAAAGTGATTTTGAAGGACGACAACCCTCGACCCCACGTTACAAAAGAGGTCAAAACGTACGTGGAGACGTTGAAATGGGATGTCCTAGCCCACCCGCCGTATTCTCCAGACATTTCTCCCTCTATCACCTGTTTAGATCAATGGCGCATGGCCTGGCTGACCAACACTTCCGATCTCACGAAGAAGTCACAAATGGATCGATTAGTGGATCACTTCGAAAGATGAACAATTTTTTCGACTCGGGATTCGTAACTGCCTGAAAGATGGGAGAAAATAGTGGCCAGCGATGGAAAATACTTTCAGTGATACATGTTTAACCCATTTGCTTCATTAAAGCCTCAAATGTTGGGGATAAAATGGCGGAAGCAAAGTTGTACACCTTGCATCTGATCAAAAGTATGTGGACACCAAATAGTGGACAATAATATGGAGTGTCTACCATTCATCCCTATTACGGCTTGAGTTCTGCTGGGGCACTTCCTCTGAGGTGTCCGAATGTTTGTGGAGGAATGACAGTTAGTTCTTTCCCAGGAGCCGAAACCAGAGAGGGTAATAATGTTGGATACAGAGGCATGGAACGAACTGGACGTTCTAACACTTTCTAAGGCGCTCCATTCGGTTCAAGTAAGGATTCTGTGTAGGCCAGTCCATTTCAGTAATGTAATTGTCCAGGCACCCCGCTTTAAGACAGGTTTCATTGTCATGCTGATGCAGTCAGCATCTCCGAACTACAATTAGTGTTCGGATTCTTCTGCATCTAGTGTTTTCTTAAGAGCTGTGAAGGGACTACACCACATATGCTCTGTTCATCACAAGAATAAACCAGAAGTAAACATTACGTCATGTATTCTTCCGCGTTTGCTTCAATCTCATTGGATTTCGTTTCACGTGGAGCGGAAGCCAAGCTGTGACCGGTACAGTGAACGTCGATCATAAGGGTACCTTTTATGCTGTGTTACACGCACATGGACTGAGCGATAATGCGAGACAACAGCTTTACCGGTGCATTTAACTAGGACAGCTCTGGGCAGGAAGCTGGTCCAACTAATCTGGAGTGATGTGAGCAGCTGCAGTTCCGACGTAAAAGGAGACTAGCAAAGACAATACAACTTCGAATATCATTTAACTTTTAAAAAGAATGAAATGTTGTTGTTGTTGTTGTTGTGGTCTTCAGTCCTGAGACTGGTTTGATGCAGCTCTCCATGCTACTCTATCCTGTGCAAGCTTCTTCATCTCCCAGTACCTACTGCAACCTACATCCTTCTGAATCTGCTTAGTGTATGCATCTCTTGGTCTCCCCCTACGATTTTTACCCTCCACGCTGCCCTCCAATACTAAATTGGTGATCCCTTGATGCCTCAGAACATGTCCTACCAACCGATCCCTTCTTCTGGTCAAGTTGTGCCACAAACTCCTCTTCTCCCCAATCCTGTTCAGTACCTCCTCATTAGTTATGTGATCTACCCATCTAATCTTCAGCATTCTTCTGTAGCACCACATTTCGAAAGCTTCTATTCTCTTCTTGTCCAAACTATTTATCGTCCATGTTTCACTTCCATACATGGCTACACTCCATACAAATACTTTCAGAAAAGACTTCCTGACACTTAAATCTATACTCGATGTTAACAAATTTCTCTTCTTCAGAAACGCTTTCCTTGCCATTGCCAGTCTACATTTTATATCCTCTCTACTTCGACCATCATCAGTTATTTTGCTCCCCAAATAGCAAAACTCCTTTACTACTTTAAGTGTCTCATTTCCTAATCTAATACCCTCAACATCACCCGACTTAATTCGACTACATTCCATTATCCTCGTTTTGCTTTTGTTGATGTTCATCTTATATCCTCCCTTCAAGACACCATCCATTCCATTCAACTGCTCTTCCAAGTCCTTTGCTGTCTCTGACAGAATTACAATGTCATCGGCGAACCTCAAAGTTTTTATTTCTTCTCCATGGATTTTAATACCTACTCCGAATTTTTCTTTTGTTTCCTTTACTGCTTGCTCAATATACAGATTGAATAACATCGGGGAGAGGCTACAACCCTGTCTTACTCCCTTCCCAACCACTGCTTCCCTTTCATGTCCCTCGACTCTTATAACTGCCATCTGGTTTCTGTACAAATTGTAAATAGCCTTTCGCTCCCTGTATTTTACCCCCGCCACCTTTAGAATTTGAAAGAGAGTATTCCAGTCAACATTGTCAAAAGCTTTCTCTAAGTCTACAAATGCTAGAAACGTAGGTTTGCCTTTCCTTAATCTTTCTTCTAAGATAAGTCGTAAGGTCAGTATTGCCTCACGTGTCCCAGTATTTCTACGGAATCCAAACTGATCTTCCCCGAGGTCGGCTTCTACTAGTTTTTCCATTCGTCTGTAAAGAATTCGTGTTAGTATTTTGCAGCTGTGGCTTATTAAACTGATTGTTCGGTAATTCTCACATCTGTCAACACCTGCTTTCTTTGGGATTGGAATTATTATATTCTTCTTGAAGTCTGAGGGTATTTCGCCTGTTTCATACATCTTGCTCACCAGATGGTAGAGTTTTGTCAGGACTGGCTCTCCCAAGGCCGTCAGTAGTTCCGATGGAATGTTGTCTACTCCCGGGGCCTTGTTTCGACTCAGGTCTTTCAGTGCTCTGTCAAACTCTTCACGCAGTATCGTATCTCCCATTTCATCTTCATCTACATCCTCTTCCATTTCCATAATATTGTCCTCAAGTACATCGCCCTTGTATAGACCCTCTATATACTCCTTCCACCTTTCTGCTTTCTCTTCTTTGCTTAGAACTGGGTTTCCATCTGAGCTCTTGATGTTCATACAAGTGGTTCTCTTTTCTCCAAAGGTCTCTTTAATTTTCCTGTAGGCAGTATCTATCTTACCCCTAGTAAGATAAGCCTCTACATCCTTACATTTGTCCTCTAGCCATCCCTGCTTAGCCATTTTGCACTTCCTGTCGATCTCATTTTTGAGACGTTTGTATTCCTTTTTGCCTGCTTCATTTACTGCATTTTTATATTTTCTCCTTTCATCAATTAAATTCAATATTTCTTCTGTTACCCAAGGATTTCTACTAGCCCTCGTCTTTTTACCTACTTGATCCTCTGCTGCCTTCACTACTTCATCCCTCAAAGCTACCCATTCTTCTTCTACTGTATTTCTTTCCCCCATTCCTGTCAATTGTTCCCTTATGCTCTCCCTGAAACTCTGTACAACATCTGGTTTAGTCAGTTTATCCAGGTCCCATCTCCTTAAATTCCCACCTTTTTGCAGTTTCTTCAGTTTTAATCTACAGTTCATAACCAATAGATTGTGGTCAGAGTCCACATCTGCCCCTGGAAATGTCTTACAATTTAAAACCTGGTTCCTAAATCTCTGTCTTACCATTATATAATCAATCTGATACCTTTTAGTATCTCCAGGGTTCTTCCATGTATACAACCTTCTATCATGATTCTTAAACCAAGTGTTAGCTATGATTAAATTGTGCTCTGTGCAAAATTCTACCAGGCGGCTTCCTCTTTCATTTCTTAGCCCCAATCCATATTCACCTACTATGTTTCCTTCTCTCCCTTTTCCTACACTCGAATTCCAGTCACCCATAACAATTAAATTTTCGTCTCCCTTCACAATCTGAATAATTTCTTTTATTTCATCATACATTTCTTCAATTTCTTCGTCATCTGCAGAGCTAGTTGGCATATAAACTTGTACTACTGTAGTAGGTGTGGGCTTCGTATCTATCTTGGCCACAATAATGCGTTCACTAAGCTGTTTGTAGTAGCTTACCCGCGTTCCTATTTTCCTATTCATTATTAAACCTACTCCTGCATTACCCCTATTTGACTTTGTGTTTATAACCCTGTAGTCACCTGACCAGAAGTCTTGTTCCTCCTGCCACCGAACTTCACTAATTCCCACTATATCTAACTTTAACCTATCCATTTCCCTTTTCAAATTTTCTAACCTACCTGCCCGATTAAGGGACCTGACATTCCACGCTCCGATCCGTAGAACGCCAGTTTTCTTTCTCCGGATAACGACATCCTCTTGAGTAGTCCCCGCCCGGAGATCCGAATGGGGGACTATTTTACCTCCGGAATATTTTACCCAAGAGGACGCCATCATCATTTAATCATACAGTAAAGCTGCATGCCCTCGGGAAAAATTACGGCCGTAGTTTCCCCTTGCTTTCAGCCGTTCGCAGTACCAGCACAGCAAGGCCGTTTTGGTTATTGTTACAAGGCCAGATCAGTCAATCATCCAGACTGTTGCCCTTGCAACTACTGAAAAGGCTGCTGCCCCTCTTCAGGAACCACACGTTTGTCTGGCCTCTCAACAGATACCCCTCCGTTGTGGTTGTACCTACGGTACGGCTATCTGTATCGATGAGGCACGCGAGCCTCCCCACCAACGGCAAGGTCCATGGAAGAATGAAATAATATTTGGCAAAACTTCAGCACTACCGCGCTCTTCTTAGGTGAACAGGCGGAAAGCATAAAATGCTCTCGTTCTTAACTCACATAATATTCTAATTACAAGCAAGAGTAATGAAAATTCCTAACTTAAACACAGGGTAATTTTTCTGAGCGAGCTATGTGTGATGCAAAAGTGTACTGCAGGGATTTCACCGTACTGTTGAATACTGAACCCAATGAAGTTATTAATTATAGTCAGTCGTCAGGTAATGTATTAGCTCGTTCCTTATCCGAATCCGAGAAATACGTTTCAGTTCTTGAAGTGTCATCTGCTACGTTGATAACGAGTCGATCAACAACAGAGCCGGCCGGGGTGGCCGAGCGGTTCTACGCGCTACAGTCTGGAACCGCGCGACCGCTACGGTCGCAGGTTCGAATCCTGCCTCGGGCATGGATGTGTGTGATGTCCTTAAGTTAGTTAGGTTTAAGTAGTTCTAAGTTCTAGGGGACTTATGACCTCAGAAGTTAAGTCCCATAGTGCTCAGAGCCATTTGAGCCATTTCATCAACAGAATCCATGAAGCCACTCAGGTGCCACATTTTCTTCTCTGTTCCGTATCCGCCGGTGTTCGGCAGTGACGCGTGAAAAAGCTGCGTTCGTTGGTTCCAGTATGTGTGGAAGCTTAAGTCTTGTTAGTTCTCGGGCCAAATCCCGTAACTTGGCTCCAGATCAGTTCTGTTGGATTCATATTGTAATGGTACAGTGGCAAATGTAAAAATGTAGCATTTGTACGTTGTGCTCGATGATGTAAAAATGACTGTTTTCCTTCTTTCTACGACACTTATCTACATCTGTGGGATAAAACAATGGACATAGTCCAAATAAAGAGTATTTGGTTTTTCATTTTTGCCTTCAAAAATTAAATTGTTACGGTTTCTTAATTTAAGCAACCTTTATTAACAGTCTTTCATAAAAATCGATAATTAAGAATTTATATTTCAAATGAAAACAGGAATTTCGCGTGCATTATGTAATTAGAAACAAGAAGACGTGCATTATTCATAAAAACTGATGATGAATTTTACAATTACGAGATGCAGGTATTTCAAATTGAACGAGAAAAAAAACGCTGTGTCAGACAACTTGAACCAGCGAAATGGGATTTGCAGTAAGTTACGGAGCTACAACGCTACCGATGCCGCTATGGATACAATCTTAGATATTGTGTGAACTGCATGAAATACTCCACCGAAAAACTTCAAAGCCGGTTGTCTCTGTGAATTTAGGAAAAACATTAAGAACAACCTATTTCTCGGCACTTTTTAACCGTGTTCCACACGCGTGTTTCACTGAGGAACAGTAAGCAACATCAGCCATTTTTATACTGCGTATTAGCAGCGTGACAATCAGAGCACAAGAGTTATTTCAAAGTCTGAAAGTTTCATTTGACGTAACTTAGTTATAATATATCCCATAAAAACTAGGACCTACTTCCATGAGCGTAACAACACCAGTGTACGTGTGCTACAGCTTCTGACCAATCATCGCGTTTGTGTTTGTTTACATCAGGTTTATTCTTATGATGAACGGAGTACAGTAACACCGCCTCCTCTGCATTTCACTGTTGGCACTACACAGTTAAGCACTGACTACAGAATGTGTGGCCAGTATCTGGTCGACTACTGTACCACATTTATTTTACCTCCCAATGCACAGTCACTGAGCTAGCTGGACTGATTTCTTCCGCCGATTTCACGCAGTTTTTCACAATCACCCTCCGCTGCGGTCGACAGTCCCCGTTTGTCAGTACATGAGGTTTGCCTGCTCTTAGTTCAGATGTGGTTGTTCCCTCGCGTTTCCACTTCACAAGCATATCAGTTACAGTTAGTGTTGCGAAGTCGAGTATGTTAATTTTCGGTATAGTGGGTTACAAAAATCGGGACTTGTTTCTCAGATCGGGGCATTTAAAATAAATAGTCTCAATAAATCAGTATTTATTTTTGTTATTAACCAGTGACAATTAAGTTACGGTAGTAAATCTAATAGTACCTGTTTAGTAATGAACGTCGTCATACTTTTTTCAACACAACAAATGCTAACTATTAAATTGCTATAACTAATTTTAAATATCTTTAAAATATACTTTACTTTTAAGTGAACAACCAACTATCAAACGTAACATAGTCACCACAATTTTTCTACATTCCTAGTATGTTTTTCAAGATATCACATCAAATCACAACGTACCTAAATGTATTCATAAATTAAGTAATTTGAATGATTGTCATCTAATCTATTAATATGTATTATTCATTTGTATTATTAAAATCTACGACACCTGATTATGAAATAATCATTTTTTACTAAAATTATATTTTAATTAGATTTTACAGCTTTAAACAACTCTTTGTTTTTTTATAGCATCATTAGAAAATTCTGTGTATGAGAAGACTATTTCGTTTCTCAGATCAAACTATATTTGGCTGAGAAATAATTGAAGGGTTTGGTGCAAGAAGGAGGCAGCTCCACTTTTTCCAGTTTGTGGCAAATTAAAAAAAACGTTTTAAAAATTCAGTTTTCACCAAAACGAAAAAGTCGTCAGCGTTGTTTTAGGTTATGGGGTATCTTATACTACTGACGAGAATACACACAAATGCATGCAAAGTGAATGAAAAACTGTTTGTAGGGCCATTTTCTTCATTTTAACCATATTTCGGTTTAAAAAACATTTATTAATAAAGGAAGTACAACATTATTGGCATAATACATAATTCTGCAGTTCTTCTTCAGCCTTCTAGCTCGCCTTCAGTCACCTCCGGATCGTGTGAAGCATCTGACGTTAACTGGTCGTAAAACCACATTTCGTTTTACCCAACATACTTTCTGGCCATCTGTTTGACATCTTTAAACTTTTGGCCTTCAAGCGGGAGGAGACAATCATAAGCTTGATGAAGGTGGTCCATTGTTATGAGACTCGTAGGTCCTTGGTTGCAAATTTGCGCATTATCGAAGACAGTCATCCCTACGGTAGCACTGCATTGAATAATCCCTTTACCGTTGTGTGGCTGTTCACAGACGAATATTTTGTACTTAGTGATTAAATATTTGCCTCTTTCCTTGTTCGATAATGATACGTAAGCGTTCTTTACAAAAATTTCTTCAACGTGTCAACAAAGTGGAAAATAAATCTCTGGTCCACTTCAGTGACATGTAACGCGCGATGTTTACACCGGTCTGCTGAACAATACGTAACACAACCTCCTTCCTGCTGTTGTTTGGGGAAAGAACGAGGCAATTCCCGGAGCTGCCTCTGGTTTCATGCAAACTCTGAGTACAGGCAGCTCCAACTGTTGGATTTCTCTGAAACTAGTGGGTGGAGCTGCCTCTTTCTTGCACCAAACGAAGGGGCTTATTTTTGGTATGTGATAGAATGTTCAACTCAATAGAGCCAAAAAGTGGGGCTGCCTCCTTCTTGCGCCAAACCCCTCGATTCTCTCTGTTGCAGCATTTGAAACAGGTACGGATGCCATGAAAAAAAAAAACTTCAGCAAATTAGGAAGATTATAGTTTTCAAGTAAAGTATGCCATTTTTATAGTGTTGTTAAGTTTTTGTTGTGCACTATTGCATTCAGCAGATCTTTGACATTAGAAACATCCTATAAAGATCGTCCATCTGGAAATGTGTTTCAATAGTATGTTTTGCAGTAATATTAACAATTGATACGTAAGTTAAAGGGTCATCACGTGGAGAAAGAGGGTTAAATAATTCTAATTTGTTGTCATTAATCTCATACCTTGCCTTTATATAATGTATAACATTTTTATACCAGAACAGCAAACTGTTTTTATTCCTGAGGCAGTTTCTATAGATGACATTTTTATTAAATTGCTGCAAGTGATACCTAAAAATTTGTCAGTCCGTTGCCTGAATTTGTTAGTGACTGACGATTGTATCATAGCCTCCGTGACACAGCAGTGCTTCATTTTCAAGGCTCAGTACTTAACCTTGTAGGACGTTAAGTGCATTTTAGTAGAAAGCGAGGTAAGGTTCTGTTTGCTCATTACTAAAGAAGTTACAGAGAACAAAAGAACACTCGTCTTCGCCTAGAGAGATGAAGTATTTCTTCAGTATTTCGTAAGATTTCCGTGTAAGCTCTACAGCGGGAAGCAGTGATAGCCATCGCGTTTTTAGATTTCGCAGGACCGGAGCAAATTCAGATTCATGTACATCGTAAAAATCTTTTAAAACTTTTTCTCTTTTTGCATAGTATGAAAAATGACTCTGAAGCTTAAGAATAAAACTCTCCAAATCATATTTACTTAAACTCAAAGCAAAATTCATACTCTCGTGTAAAATACGTGCTGGACATACCATTGGATTAATATTATTGTTTTCATTAGATAGCATCTGAAAAACTGAATTATGGCACCCGAAATTAAATTTGCGTTGTCTGCACAAAAACTGGTAAGTGATTTGATATCAATATCGCGTTCCTTGAGACGTGCTTGTCAATTTGTATAAATGGCTAATGCAGTTTCATCTGCGTCTTCGTAAGTGCCAAGCACGCACGTTTTTAATTCGTTTTTGAGCTATAAAATCAATGAAAATAGTTTTGTTGTACCGTGATTAGAAGTATCTGCAGCAACACTAAACAATGCGCCGCAATGAAGAACCTCTGCCGTTTCTTGAAGTATGTGAAATTGCGCTGACCCTTGTGCTCCCAAGTTTATGTTTTTCTGCAGTTGTTGAATCGCTGAAGAAGATCTATCAAGCTTAGCTTCACAGTCCATAGAATTATATGACAGCATATGCTTAACGCAATGGTAGGTTTTAGTTACTTCGGTAGCTGTTAAGTTTTTCTTCTTGAGTGCTTATTTTATCAGTACCGTATTCAGAAAAGGTTTTAAAGATTTCGTCATATTTGCACTTCTTTCTTTTTTCAGTGCTACTTTTGTGCTATTCTGTGTCATTTTTGCTACCATGACATATACTGAAATCATTTGACCACAATGTGCAGTGTGTTCTCTGTTATCAGGGACTGGTACGATAAATAAATGGATAATTTTTTGACCAAATATCTTGAAAATAGCAGATATGTCGCTTTTTCTTTTTTGAAGTGACTTCGTATCAAAATCTGTTACGTAATTACTCATTTTCATCAAGTGCTGAAAAGAAAAAGTTGGTGATTACACACCGCAAGCATATAGCAGATGGACAGAAATATTTATGTATTACCCATCTGTTTTACAATTGCCCATTTAGCTGGGAGCGCTGCGAACTGTTTGCGCACTCTGCTATCGGTTGTTTCGAATGACGCAACAGCGCTATAATCGTTCTCATTTCAAATTACGCACAATTCCTACACAGCGAATGATGGACGTGCAGGAGATAAACATAAACATAAAACTACATTCGTTGTTAATTCTCCTTCTATAGAAAAGTGTGGGAATGTAAGGCTGTTATTTGCCGATCAAATAATTGAGGTGAATATGTGCGAGATAAAATACACTACGAATATTAACGCTACTATACAGTACAAAACTTCCCGAGGGCATTTTTTTCTTTCGTGGATAGCGCTGACGCGGAAACACATCCCCTTGCCCCCTAGTTTGTTTCGAGCTGGTCGGCATGATTCGGGACATGTTGTGTCGACTGTCTTTTGTTTTTTATTTGTACCTATTTTACGATCTTTTGGTAGTATAACAACAGCCTAACTATGATCTTGAAGACAACCGTCTCCATAACACTGCTATTTGCACGTAACATATACCACAGCTGGTAACCGGTATGCAGCGCACGCTCTCATAAGTTAATAGTTGTTTGTTGTTGTGGTCTTCAGTCCTGAGACTGGTTTGATGCAGCTCCCCATGCTACTGATGCTGTGCCAGCTTCTTCATCTCACAGTACCTACTGCAACCTACATCCTTCTGATCTGTTTAGTGTATTCATCTATTGGTCTCCCTCTACGATTTTTACCCTACACGCTGTCCTCCAATACTAAATTGGTGATCCCTTGATGCCTCAGAACATGGCCTACCAACCGATCCCTTCTTCTAGTCAAGTTGTGCCACAAACTTCTCTTCTCCCCAATCCCGTTCAATACCTCCTCATTAGTTATATGATCTACCCATCTAATCTTCAGCATTCTTCTGTAGCATCACATTTCGAAAGCTTCTATTCACTTATTGTCCAAACTAGTTATCGTCCATGTTTCACTTCCATACATGGCTATGCTCCATACAAATACTTTCAGAAACGACTTCCTGACACTTAAATCTACACTCGATGTTAACAAATTTCTCTTCTTCAGAAACGCTTTCCTTGCCATTGCCAGTCTACATTTTATATCCTCTCTACTTCGACCATCATCAGTTATTTTTCTCCCCAAATAGCGAAACTCCTTTACTACTTTAAGCCTCTCATTACCTAATCTAATTCCCTCAGCATCACCCGACATAATTCGACTACATTCCATTCTCGTTTTGCCTTTGTTGATGTTCATCTTATACCCTCCTTTCATGACACTGTCCATTCCGTTCAACTGCTCTTCCAAGTCCTTTGTTGTCTCTGACAGAATTACAATGTCAACGGCGAACCTCAAAGTTTTTATTTCTTCTCCATGGATTTTAATACCTACTACAAATTTTTCTTTTGTTTCCTTCACTGCTTGCTCAATATACAGATTGAATAACATCGGGGAGAGGCTACAACCCTGTCTCACTCCCTTCCCAACCACTGCTTCCCTTTTTTGTCCCTCGACTCTTATAACTGCCATCTGGTTTCTGTACAAATTGTAAATAGCCTTCCGCTTCCTGTATTTTACCCCTGCCACCTTCAGAATTTGAAAGAGAGTATTCCAGTCAACATTGTCAAAAGCTTTCTCGAAGTCAACAAATGCTAGAAACGTAGGTTTGCCTTTCCTTAATCTAGCTTCTAAGATACGTCGTTGGGTCAGTATTGCCTCACGTGTTCCAATATTTCTACGGAATCCAAACTGATCTTCCCCGAGGTTGGCTTCCACCAGTTTTTCCATTCGTCTGTAAAGAATTCGCGTTAGTATTTTGCATCCGTGACTTATTAAACTGATAGTTCGGTAATTTTCACATCTGTCAGCACCTGCTTTCTTTGGGATTGGAATTATTATATTCTTCTTGAAGTATGAGGGTATTTCGCCTGTCTCATACATCTTGCTCACAAGATGGTAGAGTTTTGTCAGGACTGGCTCTCCCGAGGCTGTCAGTAGTTCCAATGGAATGTTGTCTACTCCCGGGGCCTTGTTTCGACTCAGGTCTTTCAGTGCTCTGTCAAACTCTTCACGCAGTATCGTATCTCCCATTTCATCTTCATCTACATCCTCTTCCATTTCCATAATATTGTCCTCAAGTACATTGCCCTTGTATAGACTCTCTATATACTCCTTCCACCTTTCTGCTTTCCCTTCTTTGCTTAGAACTGGGTTTCCATCTGAGCTCTTGATATTCATACAAGTGGTTCTCTTTTCTCCAAAGGTCTCTTTAATTTTCCTGTAGGCAGTATCTATCTTACCCCCTAGTGAGATAAGCCTCTACATCCTTACATTTGTCCTCTAGCCATCCCTGCTTAGCCATTTTGCACTTCCTGTCGATCTCAGTTTTGAGACGTTCGTATTCCATTTTGCTTGCTTCATTTACTGCATTTTTATATTTTCTCCTTTCATCAATTAAATTCAGTATCTCTTGTTACCCAAGGATTTCCACTGGCCCTCGTCTTTTTACCTACTAGATCCTCTGCTGCCTTCACTACTTCATCTCTCAAAGCTACCCGTTCTTCTTCTACTGTACTTCTTTCCCCCATTCCTCTCAATTGTTCCCTTATGCTCTCCCTGAAACCCTGTACAACCTCTGATTCTTTCAGTTTATCCAGGTCCTATCTCCTTAAATTCCCAACTTTTTGCAGTTTCTTCAGATTTAATCTACAGGTCATAACCAATAGATTGTGGTCAGAGTCCACATCTGCCCCTGGAAATGTCTTACAATTTAAAACCTGATTCCTAAATCTCTGTCTTACCATTATATAATCTATCTGAAACCTATCAGTATCTCCCGGCTTCTTCCATGTATACAACCTTCTTTTATGGTTCTTGAACCAAGTGTTAGCTATGATTTAGTTACGCTCTGTGCAAAATTCTACCAGGCGGCTACCTCTTTCATTTCTTGCCCCCATTCCATATTCACCTGCTACGTTTCTTTCTCTTCCTTTTCCTACTATCGAATTGCGGTCACCCATGACTATTAAATTTTCGTCTCCCTTCACTATCTGAAAATTTCTTTTATCTCATCATACATTTCATCAATCTCTTCGTCATCTGCGGAGCTAGTTGGCATATAAACTTGTACTGCTGTGGTAGGCGTGGGCTTCATGTCTATCTTGGCCACAATAATGCGTTCACTATGCTGTTTGTAGTAGCTTACCCACAGTCCTATTTTTTTATTCATTATTAAACCTACTCCTGCATTACCCCTATTTGATTTTGTATTTATAACCCTGTATCCGTCTGACCAAAAGTCTTGTTCCTCCTGCCAGCGAACTTCACTAACTCCTACTATATCTAACTTTAACCTATCCATTTCCCTTTTTAAATTTTCTAATCTACGTGCCCGATTAAGGGATCCACGCTCCGATCCGTAGAACGCCAGTTTTCTTTCTCCTGATAACGACGTCCTCCCTAGTAGTCCCCGCCCGGAGATCCGAATGGGAGACTATTTTACCTCCGGAATATTTTACCCAAGAGGACGCCATCATAATTTAACCATACAGTAAAGCAGCATGCCCTCGGGAAAAATTACGGCTGTAGTTTCCCCTTGCTTTCAGCCGTTCGCAGTACCAGCACAGCAAGGCCGTTTTGGACAGTGTTACAAGGCCAGATCAGTCAATCATCCAGACTGTTGCCCGTGCAACTACTGAAAAGGCTGCTGCCCCTCTTCAGGAACCACACGTTTGTCTGGCCTCTCAACAGATACCCCTCCGTTGTGATTGCACCTACGGTACGGCTATCTGTATGGCTGAGGCACGCAAACCTCCCCACCAACGGCAAGGTCCATGGTTCTTGGGGGGGACGTTGATAGTATCGTGATAAAACATTTCTCCTCTCACGTCCCTCCACCACGCGGCGGCAATGTCACCTTTCCCCTCCCCTATCTTCATCCCTGAGTCGGGGGACTTCTTTTCGCGTAAGCAGTGTATGGTCGGCTGCTTTCGTTTAGTTCGGGTGTAAACAATTCTAATCCCACAATCTGCCGTCGCCAGTTGCAAAAGAAACGGACAATACACTTGTTAGATGATACATTTATAACAGGATGAAATCTTAGCTCGATTGTTAGAAAATAAGTTAATAAGTACTCATTTCAGCCTGGAAAAGTAGCTATACGTGTGTTGCAATTACGAGTCGCTTAAAGCCTCGCAGAACCATTGAATTCTATTCAGATTCAAAGCAGACACATACCGCTTTAAGAACCAAGTATAATACTCTATTGAAATTAACATGGTGCGTTGCTGAAACATGATTTAATCAAATTTATTTGTGAAACACCTAGTTTCATGCACTGCTCAAGCTTGTGGCAAATTGGAAATGAATATTTCTGTGTGCATCAGTTTAACTTTTAGTCAACTATATCTTCGAACTAGTTATGGGGTAAAAACCTACCGATTAAAACCGAAAACCAGTTTTTTATAATTGGCCATCGGGTTTTTCGGTTATTTTTTCTTTTAGTTGTAGCCGGTTATTTTATATTTTAAAATAACAGATTGGAAAAAACAGCCAAAATCATCTTGTCTTGGCTTTGCACCTAAAAATTTTCAGTATTTAAATAAGGTGTTCCTTTTTGTTTTTGAAACGCAATAATGTTTATTCTATTGTCCTGAAATATGGTTACTTTAGGTACTGGGCAAAACAAACAATAGTAGCGTAATAAAAACCTCAACAGATAGAAACAAGGCGCAGTCAAGTGAAACGAGTGCTGGGCACACTTTCGTATCTCACAAGTGTGGTACCGTTGGTAATATGAAAATATATTACCAAGTGCAGTGCGAGTAAGAAGTTCTCAATTTGTTTTTTAAAACAAATTAAGATCTGGACGAAGTACCGAAAACATTCTTGGAAGAGAATATTTTTTTCTTTAAAATCTCGTGATATATAGTACGCAATTTTATAAGCTCGATGGTTTTGTAGAACTTAGCTGCATTCAGAAGATTCTTAGTTAACGTTTCCTTAACGTAACCTGCTTCGCTCAGCTCTTGAGATTGTTGCCTCACCATCAGATTTGACCTCTATTTTTGTTCTGGACTAAGTAAGCATTAAGTTATTAGTTAATCTATTATTTCTGCCTTTACAGTTCCTTTCTGATCAATATCTATCCATTTAAAAACTTCTTGCAGCAAGATTTTTCTGAAGTGAAGGGTGGAGATGAAGAGCAGTTCCAACACACGATGAGATGTGTTCGGGAAACTTAATGAACGGAAAACACCAGCCAAAAGCTGCCTGTCATCGTGTAGTACCCTCTCTGTTTGTCAGAGACGAACGCACCTACCGACGGAGTATTGCATTTGATGACTTCCTATCCATGTGACCGGAAAATCGATACCTAAAGTTGAAACGCTACGCGTAGTGTTTATTGTAAAATTTGATGTGGGCATTTGTGTAAACTTTTCTGAAATTCTAAATCAAACCAAAAATATAAAGAATGCCACTCATTTGAGAAGTATGTTTTCAGAAATAAATGAATACCTCTGTTACTTAGTTTCTTTCCTACTTTCCGTGCAACCGTCAGTTATCCTCAATCACCATACACAACCACAGGAATGTCCCGTATTAGCTTTTCCTTTCCTTCCTTTTTTTTTCGTAAAATTGGTCGCTTTAGTGATAACCTTAAATATACGGGTAAAAACATAAAAGAACTTTAGGAAGATATATCGACAGCAAAAATACGGCTTCTGAAAGATACAAAAAAGTGTTGCGTGAGTACAACTTACGTTAGTTTCCGCATAAAAAAACTAGAAGGTGTACAAAACGAACACAACTTAAGTGCCTGACTCGTGAATGAAATGTGGAGCCGCGCACGACAATGGCCGCAGCGGCGCGTCAGCGAAAAGAACGAGGCAATGAGATGTCTGTATCGCACCACTGTTTTAGCGTTAGAACTTTCATGATTTTCGATTGACCCAAAATCGGGACATTCGGCGTCCCGATAGAGGGTGAATCGGTACGTGTCAACAGTCCCCTGAAAATTGGGACGTCCCGCGAAAATCGGGACACCTGTCGAAACAAGTCACAGTAATCTTGGGCTGCTTTCGAGGGGTTGAAAAGTCCCTGACTGATTCGCTACACTGGTGACGGCATCTCAAGGCCACGTTCCTAATCAGTGAGCTCTCCTAACCGACGCATGCAGCTGTCGCCTTCTCTAATGACAATGCCATACTCCCGCCTCCTTTTGTACTGGATGCCAGGTACACTCCGCGCCAGATATTTGTAACCATACGTGACGTCACTGCCGCAGAGCTCGGCGTGCGTAAGCGCACTGAACATGAAACATTGACCTTCAATGACTATCCGGCAGAACACTCACTCCTTCCATTTGTCTATGATCAGCAGAGTGAGAATCACCATAATCATTTCCGCTACCACTATCTACGCCACCTAAACGAATTATTATCGACGAAAAAGATTTCTTGCTGCACGTATTCGCGCTCAATTTTTTCACGTGTTTGCACAACAGAATCAGCACATTCTTTCGAAATTGAATTAAATACCTCCTACCACAAATGTTTCACAGTTGCTAAGTTGCAGAGAACATTCCTCGAAGCTACCCAACCTTTCGAACAGATCACACATTCCTGTTGGGTTTCATTCCGGATGGTGAGAAGGATGGCGTAAAACAACGTGACCACTATCGACGGAATACTCGACGGTTCCTTGCATTGTTCTTCGAACTAGCTCATATAGAACAGGTTCCTGCATGTCATCCTTCGTCAGCCACTTTCTGATATCGTCTTTCGTAGAATTAGACGTTGCAGCTTTGTTAATTTTAACTTTGTAATATGGAGCGTTGTCGAAATTGGTACTGAGTAAGGTTTTAAACTGGGAATCACATTTTCTGTGTTGGTTGGTGCCGGCCGGTGTGGCCGAGCGGTTTTAGGCACTACAGTCTGGAACCTCGCGACCGCTACGGTCGCAGGTCCGAGTCCTGTCTTGGGCATGGATGTGTGTGATGTCCTTAGGATAGTTAGGTTTAAGTAGTTCTAAGTTCTAGGGGACTGATGACCTTAGACGTTAAGTCCCATAGTGCTCAGAGCCATTTGAGCCATTTATTCTTTCATGTGGGTGTGATAATCTCCCACTGCTTGATTTTACTTCCACATGACAAACGGATTAAGTATAACGCTATTCTCACTTCGTGCATGACTTATTATTAGGCGTGTCCCCCTGACACCGGTTTGAGGAGACCATGAGTTTTATTTTCACTCCACGATTTCCCATTTACGTGTGACGATAAATGTGTTTCATCAACGTAAAATTGTTGTAAACTGTTCTCCTAACAACAACCTCATCAAAACTATCACTGTCCAGACCAGGGGTCGGCAAGTAATTTAAGAAGGGATCCTGATACTTTTGAAAATTTTTGTTGAAGTCCAGAAGAAAATCCTCATACACTTAACTAATTTTTTTATTTTAATTTTCTCTCACATAATAATATGTAATGCAATACATGGCCTTATTATTATACAAAAATTCAGAAAAGAGCTCGTATTCCTTAGTAATGTTTTATTTTAATTTTCACTCTCAAACGAATATGAAATACAATAGATAAGAGACCTCTGTACTGAAGTATCCAGAAAAAAACATATTCTGTACGATCTTTTACTTTAATCATTACTCACAAAATGTGAGATCAACAGATAGGCATATTTGTAATAAAAAGTCGATGCGAGAAATTACATTTGCGGTCTTGAGCCAGTTTCTTAAAGTTAGATTCACGTGAGAAACAGATGATGCGAATGTGGCTTCAAGATGGTGGCCATTAATGACGAGCGATACTTGTTCTACAAAAAATTCACTTTTTTAAATGAAATTTCATAAGAATATGGGGAGCCACACACAGTTGCCAAGTATGCGGCAAATTTTTTGCTGTGTTCATATTTTTCTGGGATATGTTTGCTCCAAAATTCTTCAACGGATGCAGTTTTATATATTTGCAAGTTAATGTGTTCCTCCAAGTCTTTTATCTCCATTTGGAGTAAAGGCTCGGAAAGGCATTACAGCTTCGCAGCCACATCCAGGGGCGACTCTTGAAGTCGGTCAATGGGGGAAGAGGTTTGGGGGAATGGAATATCGCTTAACAAAAGGAGAGTTTGGGTCCTCTACCGACAAACTGGTAAAATTTGACGCCTATTTTAAGTTAAAAGATATTTATTGGTTTAGACAGTAAGCTATTTTCCACTCTTAATCTTTTGTTAAAATGTGTTTGAAATACATTGTAATGTATATTGCTACATAATTATTAAAAAAAGTGATTGAGTCTGTTGGAGTAATACATTCGTTGATTTCTGAAGTTATTTTATTTTATCCAGTGTAATATGATACTCCATGGGGGGAGCCTATAGCCCCCATAGCCCCCCCCCCCCTTGCCACCACCGCCCTGGCCACATCCATCCATTCTGCCGCTGGAGAAACTTCGAAAGGTGCTTTTAAGAATAGCGACAGAATGTCTGTCTCTGAAAAGTCTTGGACTCTTGCTGCAAATGCCTTCTTAAGATTTGACTATACTGAGAATACTGAAATGTCTACCTCTGAATTATTTTTATATTCAAAAATTGTTGGAAAGTGTAAAAATTCTTGACTTGCAATGTCTTTTTCAAAGATATCCAGCTTGCGACGGAAAGAAGACACACTTGCGCAACAACAGACTTTTTCTGTTCAAAAAGAGCCATGGCCACTTCCAGCATGGGGGAACCATACCTAAGAGTGCGCTGTTAATGAATAACCGTAAATATCTGGGAAGGAAATAGAAAAACGAATTCATTTTAGATTTGTATCTATTAACATAAAATTTACATGTTCAGAAAACTATTGCAGCAAAGAGGTAATACTTTTATTGAACTTTTTAAAAATACAAAAAACCTGCGCTTAAGAGTGCGTAAAACAGTCTCAAAGATTACGCATTTAGCAGACGTCACAAATGAACACCCCATCATCCTCAAGTGAAGACCACTGTTGGTACCACCATCTCCCACATTTAATGCACAGCCCTATGGAATCGCCAAATTCTCTAATCACAGCTTTCAGTCTTTTCCTTAAAGCAGACTCCTTCGTACTAAGAGCTTTCTTCATTTTCAGTTCGTTTATCTGGCCACCTTGAGCAGCTCTTCAGTTTAGATGAGCTTCCTGTCCGATTTTCACAGTAATTTGAACTCATTCAGAAACAAAATCTATTCTTCAGACTCCCCAACACACTCAAGAGATACAAATTTGCAGTTGTGCCCTAAAGATAACGCACACAGTCTTTGGGGACATTATATGCGCGCTCTTTCGTACAGAAACAATGATTACCAGCGAAGTCAACGGATAGCAGCACGCATCACATTTGCAAAGCATGTGGATGCAGTATGGCAGACTGCAAGCTAGCCTTTCAAAATTCAATCAAGAAGTAAAGGCTATTGCTCGTGTATTCTGTTGTACAGTGTGTAAACTTTTAGATGGCAGACCTCTCCCTAGTCCTGAATCGGTAGAAGTCGGTAAACGTCGGGAGGCTTCGGTAGGCACGCAGTTTCGACTGCTGCCAACATTACGTAGCTGACTGTGTTGTACAAGGTAGCCATTGTCGTCTGCTTCGTTATTGTTTTGCGCTGTACTGTTCTGCGTGTTTTTATTGTGCAGTTGGGCTAAACATTATCAAAATGAGTGAAGAGGCAGTTGCTGGCCCATCTCGGGAGTTGCCAACAACCCCTACCGGTAGGCCTACGGTTAGAAGGAAACCAGTATTACGTAGCGATGCTCGCAAAACTATATTGCGTCTGATTGAATGCTGCGAGAGGGAAAGGGAGCAGAAAAAATTGCTTCACCCCATTTACAAATCTTCAGTGAGAGCTGCTACATACACAGGACAAAGCATGCGTAGCATTGGAAGATTCAAACAGTTTTCCAAGAATCATCCTGGCGTATCACCACAAACGCCTGGCAAGAAAAGGTGAGTTTCCATTTCAGATATTTTGTCCACGATCACTTTGAAGGAGCCCCCTATTTCGTCCGAATTACCTTATATTTCATTTTTCCTTGCTACCGTATTGCAGTCGGATGAATTGTTTGTGAGCGCATAGTAGACAAACATATATATATATATATATATATATATATATATATATATATATACAGGGTGTTTCAAAAATGACTGGTATATTTGAAACGGCAATAAAAACTAAACAAGCAGCGAAGAAATACACCGTTTGTTGCAGTATGCTTGGGACAACAGTACATTTTCAGGCAGACAAACTTTCGAAATTACAGTAGTTACAATTTTCAACAACAGATGGTGCTGCGGTCTGGGAAACTCTATAGTACGATATTTTCCACATATCCACCATGCGTAGCAATAATATGGCGTAGTCTCTGAATGAAATTACCCGAAACCTTTCACAACGTGTCTGGTGGAATGGCTTCACATGCAGATGAGATGTACTGCTTCAGCTGTTCAATTGTTTCTGGATTCTGGCGGTACACCTGGTCTTTCAAGTGTCCCCACAGAAAGAAGTCACAGGGGTTCATGTCTGGCGAATAGGGAGGCCAATCCACGCCGCCTCCTGTATGTTTCGGATAGCCCAAAGCAATCACACGATCATCGAAATATTCATTCAGGAAATTAAAGACGTCGGCCGTGCGATGTGGCCGGGCACCATCTTGCATAAACCACGAGGTGTCCGCAGTGTCGTCTAAGGCAGTTTGTACCGCCACAAATTCACGAAGAATGTCCAGATAGCGTGATGCAGTAATAATTTCGGATCTGAAAAATGGGCCAATGGTTCCTTTGGAAGAAATGGCGGCCCAGACCAGTACTTTTTGAGGATGCAAGGACGATAGGACTGCAACATGGGGCTTTTCGGTTCCCCATATGCGCCAGTTCTGTTTATTGACGAAGCCGTCCAGGTAAAAAGAATCTTCGTCAGTAAACCAAATGCTGCCCACATGCATATCGCCGTCATCAATCCTGTGCACTATATCGTTAGCGAATGTCTCTCATGCAGCAATGGTAGCGGCGCTGAGGGGTTGCCGTGTTTGAATTTTGTATGGATAGAGGTGTAAACTCTGGCGCATGAGACGATACGTGGACGTTGGCGTCATTTGGACCGCAGCTGCAACACGGCTAACGGAAACCCGAGGCCGCTGTTGGATCACCTGCTGCACTAGCTGCGCGTTGCCCTCTGTGGTTGCCGTACGCGGTCGCCCTACCTTTCCAGCACGTTCATCCGTCACGTTCCCAGTACGTTGTAATTTTTCAAACAGATCCTTTATTGTATCGCTTTTCGGTCCTTTGGTTACATTAAACCTCCGTTGAAAACTTTGTCTTGTTGCAACAACACTGTGTTCTAGGCGGTGGAATTCCAACACCAGAAAAATCCTCTGTTCTAAGGAATAAACCATGTTGTCTACAGCACACTTGCACGTTGTGAACAGCACACGCTTACAGCAGAAAGACGATGTACAGAATGGCGCACCCACAGACTGTGTTGTCTTCTATATCTTTCACATCACTTGCAGCGCCATCTGTTGTTGAAAATTGTAACTACTGTAATTTCGAAAGTTTGTCCGCCTGAAAATGTACTGTTGTCCCAAGCATATTGCAACAAACGGTGTATTTCTATCGCTGCTCGTTTAGTTTTTATTGCCGTTGCAAATATACCGGTCATTTTTGAAACACCCTATATATATTTTAATGTACACGACTATTTCAGTTTCGTTTACGAACAACATTTAAAGCGAGTTTTACTTCCAAGCCTTTCGTCAGCTTTCGTGTAAGCAAGACGCGCAATTTGTAGTGCCAGAACTGCAACTGGTAGGCGTCCCTTGTCCCCTCCCCCCTGCCCCCCCCCCCCCCGGCTCCTCTCCCCTCGCCAGCCAAAGGTTTCTTCCTCCTCTCCCCGCACTCCCCTCACAACTCTGTCGTCTTACAGTTAACACACTGTATAGCTTATACTCCAGGGTATCAGAACAACATCAAGAAAGCTGAAAAGTGATTACCTGTTTCACTTCGGAAACACAGGATGTCTTCACACAACTTGTACAAGGTGTTTCTAGTACCACCTTGAATACAAGTTGGTGGCGAGCTGATCAGTTTAGTCAACTGTCAGGAACAGCCGGCCGGGGTGGCCGAGCGGCTCTAGGCGCTACAGTCTGGAACCGCGACCGCTACGGTCGCAGGTGGAATCCTGCCTCGGGCATGGATGTGTGTGATGTCCTTAGGTTAGTTAAGTTTAAGTAGTTCTAAGTTCTAGGGGACTGATGACCTCAGAAGTTAAGTCCCATAGTGCTCAGAGCCATTTGAGCCATTTGTCAGGAACACAAGCTGCGCTCTCTTTTGGACTGCGCATTCTTTGGCACATTTACCCTAATTTTTTTTACTATCTCAGAGTCTGGTACTTTCATTAAGCGTCCGACACACACGCAACGCCGGCCGCGGTGGTCTAGCGGTTCTGGCGCTGCAGTCCGGAACTGCGGGACTGCTACGGTCGCAGGTTCGAATCCTGCCTCGGGCATGGGTGTGTGTGATGTCCTTAGGTTAGTTAGGTTTAAGTAGTTCCAAGTTCTAGGGGACTTATGACCTAAGATGTTGAGTCCCATAGTGCTCAGAGCCATTTGAACCATTTTTTTTTTTTTAACACACGCAACATTGCTTCGGCATATTTTCCTGAAGGCCGTCCTTTTTTTTTTTTTTTTTGTAAGAAGTTCAATATGTCTGGAGTTCTTCTTGGGTTTAAATTGGCACTTTCAACAAAAGTGGAAATGTGCGTTTGGCGTCCTTGCCCGGGTGGCCCATTATGGTGCAGGTCTTATTACATTCGACGCCACATTAGGCGACCTGTGCGCCGGATGGGGATGAAATGACGATGAAAATAACACAACACCAGTCCCTGAGCGGAGAAAATCCCCGACGCAATCGGGAATCGAACTCGGGCCCCTTAGGACGGCAGTCCGTCACGTAGACCATTCAGCTATCGGGGCGGACAGGGCACTTTCAACAAGAGCCACAGTTCTGTTGCATATGAGGCAAACCGGGACAGCTCCTGACCTATCAGGTAGCGCAAAACAATATTGTTCAGTCCACTCAGTGAGAAAACTCGTATTTTCACTATCAACTTTATGCTCTTTAGGATCCATATCGGCGCAAAAGAAACGTTATAAGCCTCGATAATAACGAAGCGCTCTGTACAAGATCGCTGTAACTACTGACGAAATGTCGGTAAAGTTTGTGTACTTTATTTAGATTCATTCTTTATAAAAATACAAGCGCCCGGCACGCAGCACGCGCTGACGCACTGCGAAGGAGCTACTTCCGTGTCAAAATATGATCGACATAGCATGCTGCGCCGGCCGGCCAGTTTGCTCCCTTCTGCCCCCTCTCTTCGGTGCACTCTCCTGCGGTTCTCAGCATAGCAACAAGCCTTTAAGCTACCTATAACTAACCATTAAGAACCAATAAATATTCAGGAGGTAATTGTACACAACTAGGGAACTAGGGAAAATTATAAGGGTGGCGCTTTAACGAATTGTTACACACAGAAAAATATTTTTTTAAATAATATGAGTTCATAATTCATGCTTTCAAAATATTTTTGGCGGTCCAGTTTTCGACCTTCCGTGGTCCCGACTTGGACCGCTGTCTACCAGTTGCCGATCGCTGGTCTAGACTATCAATGTGTATACATGTTTCTGCGTCTCCGATTCTTATTTGGTGTTACAAATTTCCTTCCTCTGGCACATTTCGATAGCGTACTTGGCCTTTTAATTTCCTGGATAGTGCTACGCGAAGCGCCTTTGACCACATAGGTGCTCAGCTGAACTTGCTGCATCGGAATGTTCCTTCCATGGGAGGACTCATCTTCCATAAAAATTAAAACGTTATCTATTCAGTTTTCCGCTTTTCAGTTTTGAAGTACTAATACGCGCCATAACTTATACTGTACTCACAACGGACAAATGATGAAAGAGCAGGAAACGAGGAAACGGAATGCACAGAAGGAACATGAGATCGTTTCAAAAATGCGATCAAAAAGGCATCTAAGGAAACGCTTGGAGTCAAGGAGAGGGAAAAAGTAAAGAAAGAATGGGTAACACCAGATGTGATAACCAGGATGGATGATCGCAGGAAATGGAAAACTGTAAACACAGAAGAAGGGAAGGGCAACTACAGGAGGTTAAATAATGAAATAAGAAGGGAGACAGAATAAGCAAAGGAGAAACGGCTGACAGAAAAGTGTGACAAGATAGAGAAATTAGAGAAAGAAGGACAAAATGGTGTACAAAGAAGCAATGGATTTGACATTCAGGGAAAAGAGAAACAACAATGGACTAAAGAAAGTAGTGGCAGCAGACGGTAAAATGGTGAGTGAATCCCAAGAAATAATGAGAAGATGGGAAGAAGATACAGAATGGCTATAAGCTGCAGACAGCCGACCAAGTGAAGAAGACCTTGGGATAGAAGAAGAAGATAAAGCTGCAGATGATGACAAAGGAAATGGAATACTAACTAGTGAGATTGAAGAATCTTTGAAGGAGATGAAAAATGGAAAGGCAATGGGAATTGATGAGATTCCTGCGAAACTGTTAAAGTCATTGGAGAAAGAAGGGAAAAGGGAGTTGATTGAATTGTGTAATCAAATATACATGAGAGGAAATGCCCAAAGGACTTTACAGAAAGTATCTTAATACCTATAGAAAAGAAAAAGAACAGTAAAAAGTGTGAGGAACATAGAACAGTGAGTCTGTTATCGCATGCTGCCAAAGTCTTGCTGAGAATGCTCTACAGAAGGCTATATAGAAAGGTGAAATGCGTAATAGGAGATGAACAACTTGGTTTCAGGCGAGGAGTGGGAACTAGAGATGCCATTGGCCTACTGAGAGTGATAGGGGAGAGGTACGGAGAAGAAAAGGAAGGTGTCTCTTGTATTCATTGATCTTGAGAAGGCTTTTGACATGGAGTTGACTGGAGGTATAGACGGCTAATTAGAAATTTATATTTGAACCAGAGAGTAAGAGTAAGAATAGGACGTGTGATGAGTGAAAAAATAGAACTGTTTCTCACCAACACTGTTCAATATATATCTGGAGGAAATTATTAGTGAAAGTTTTGATAGAAGGAGAGGAGTTTGTATAGGGGGTCGGAGAGTGGAGTTTATAAGACTTGCAGACGACATGGTTGTGATGGCAGAGACTGCAAGAGAGATGGAACAAATGTTAGATGGTCTAAACACAAAATTAGAAGAATATGGAATGAAGACTAACAAGAAGAAAACGAAAAGCATGGTAATTGGAAGAAAGGGGAGAAAATGTCGTATGAAAATAGGGGGAGAAGAAGTAGAGCAAACGAATAACTTCTATTACTTGGGAAGTGTAATAAAGGATGATATGAAAAGAATTGCAATGGCAAAAGAAACATTCAAGAGGAAACAGAAATTACTTTGTGGACCACTAAACAAAGATCTGAGGAAAAGACTTGCCAAATGTTACATCTGGAGCGTTGCACTATATGGTGTGGAGACCTGGACACTGAGGAAGGAAGATGAAAGAAGATAGGAGGCACTAGAGATTTGGATATGGAGAAGAATGGAAAAAGTGAAAAGGGAAGACTAAGTAAGGAATGAAGAAGTATTAAGAAGAATTGGAGAAGAAAGAAACATGCTGCAAGTCATCAGAGAGAAAACGGAACTGGATTGGACATTGTTTGAGGAGGAACTGTTTATTGAAGGAAGGAATAGAAGGAATGGTGGAGGGAAAAAGGGGAAGAGGTAAAAGAAGATATCAAATGCTGGACAATATCAAAGGAGACAAATATTCAGAAATAAAAAGACTGGATATGGATAGACAAAAGTGGAAGAGGCTTAACCCACGACAAGACCTGCCGTAAGGCAGAATACCATACGATTGCTACCACAACGGACACACGTGGAAAACTGAAGGCAGCCAAATGTATTATCGCTGAACAGTATCACTCTACGCATGCGCAGTGTCCAGTCGGCAGTTACATTGTAACGGTCGCGAAGCTTTCAGATACGTGGCGCGGAGTATGGTGTATATTCTTGTGACTTTAGCATGGAAGTCGGTAACTATTGGGAATCGCTAAGAAAGAGAGAGAGAGAGAGAGAAGATCAAACAAAACGTTACAGACAGTTTGTGAACGTAACAGCAGTCAGGCGGAAACAAGAGGGCCGCCAGGCGTGAATGGCGAGGCGTCGCGTAGCAAGCGTTGTAATTATGCCCGGCACGTTACAGGCGACACACAACGTACGAGCCAGTGACAATGGAAACGGCTGCATGGCCGTTTCCTGTTTGCCGGAGGTCTCGAGGTATTAGGCGTCAAAATCACCTTAATCCTTGTAACCGCTCTTTAGAGAGTGGGTATTCAGAAACGAATATTAGATTAAATTCTGTAATACGAAATGACCCGAGCCAAAAAACGGTAGTTATATATCGAAGTAATGGTTATTTAAAATTTTACAGAGAGTAGATATTTGAAATAGAGTAACGCAAAGTACTACAAAGGGAATCCAAGGAAGACGTAATAGAGTTGTGTTTTGTTTTGAATATAATATATAAATCAATGCGCAGCATTGTTAGCTCTCTTGAGTCTTTGTTTTCAATGGTGCATGTTCGCAGTGTTCTGTTGTAGTCGGAAGTTAGGGATTATAAGCCTAATTAAATATCATTCTGATAACTAGAATAGACATTGGAGTGGTGGATAATAGATTATTTTGAGATATTGGGACAGAAAATAGTTGGACCGTATCATACTAATATCTTTGCCGATGGTTGTCAAGGCGATTCTGCTAATAAAGTGCCCGTGAAAATACTTAATTTGTGCTGAACAGACATTGAAAGAACTCGAACTTATAGTTAATATCGTGTCGTGAGAATCAATTATCAATTTATTTTTTATTTGTTAGTACAACTCATGGACAAAAAGTTCCCAAAGTTCCAATGTTGAAATCGCATCCGAAGTGCCTGAAAATTAATTAAGTGTAACGCGGCCTCCCTGCTACGCCCACCTTTTGAAGCAGCACCTCAATACCAGCTCAGTGAACAACGATTCTGTGTATTACTTTCAACCAAAAGTGTGCGGGATGCATCTAGAAGGTCGTGATACATAGTCTTTGGTTTTATAGATCATCTTTTACTGTTCCGTACCTTATAAACGATTCTCTAAATTCACTCATATGCAAACGATGCCCTAAAAACACATTTGCATCTGCTACAGTTGTCAGAATGGCAACATATGATGCAGTTATTGTATTTAATGATGGGAACGTCGGGAGGATGAAGCTATTAGGAAGAATGGGCTTCAAGATGGAAATTTTACCCAAGACATCCTCAGAAAAATAGATTTACAGCCTGTCTCTGCAGCTGAAAAGTCAGTTGAAGACCTGATAAAGGAAATAAGACAGACAACAAGAAACCAGAAGAGAAGCCTTGAAGGGAAAGATGACCCAGAGAACAAATGTGGTACCTTCTGAAGAAGTGACAGAAGGAAAAAGTTACGTTGAACTTTAAATTGCGTTACCTGAAAAGTTTGTTTTTTAAAGTTTATGTACCTTTTCCTCAGTTTCTATGAATGCTAGAATTATGAAATTTTGTACACATATTTCTGTAAACCTAATAAACGTTGTCTCAAGAGCAAATTTTGAAATTCTGATTGCAAGCTGAGATATGGAGCAAAGTGCTTGGAATTTTGCATGAATTTAAAATTGTACTTGTGGAATTATAATTAAAAAATTATGAAAATTCACCTATTTGACCTATTCCAAAAACCTCACGAGAGAAGCTTAAAATATATAAAGAGATGAAATACAGAAATTTTTGTAGAAATCTGTTGGATAGTTTCTGAGAAAAAGGAACATACATTATTTTTCGAAAATAAAACTTCAAATTTCATTCAAATAAAGTTGAATATGTATAATCAAAGGATTTTATATGTAAATCTGTTACTTTCATGTAAAGCATGGTACAAAATTTCATTGCCATATCTCCAAAACTGTGGATTTGGTGCATTTTTGAAATAGTGTGTGTTTTTCATCAAGGTCGCCCCTTAAGAAAATTAGACATCGTAAAGCCAGAGACATATTTATGATGTATCAGATATTAATGGTAAAGAACAGTTTCGTGGTACGGAATGACTGTTATTATACCGAAACGATACACACTAGGATCAACTCCTTCTTCATTTATTCACCAGTGCCACCTCTCATTAATTTAAGTAGTGAATGGTGTCAATAAAATAGAATATATACGAGACTTTCTCTGTGTTTTCTAAATCCCAAAAATCAGCTAGTACATAGACAATTATATCTGTGAATATTCAAGGGTTATTGAGAAAATCTGATCAGCCTGTTACAAACAGGTAATAGGATTTAACGAAGGCATATTGACTACGAAGGTAACTAAATCAAATTAGTTGGGGAAAAAAAATTAGAAAAAATAGACTGGAACCCGAATGCTATGTTATTCCCGAATAATAAATAAAATCACTGTCTTTGGATACTTCGTGGTTGAAAGTGTATGAAATATCTCAGGAAATAGAAAACGAGATCAATTTTCGATTGATAGTTCACACAATTAGATTCACAACGTGATTCAAAGATGTTTTATGCCCGACACACACGGCAGGGAATGGTTCTCTACTAGCCGGGACATATACAGGGTGTTTCAAAAATGACCGGTATATTTGAAACGGCAATAAAAACTAAACGAGCAGCGATAGAAATACACCGTTTGTTGCAATATGCTTGGGACAACAGTACATTTTCAGGCGGACAAACTTTCGAAATTACAGTAGTTACAATTTTCAACAACAGATGGCGCTGCAAGTGGTGTGAAAGATATAGAAGACAACGCAGTCTGTGGGTGCGCCATTCTGTACGTCGTCTTTCTGCTGTAAGCGTGTGCTGTTCACAACGTGCAAGTGTGCTGTAGACAACATGGTTTATTCCTTAGAACAGAGGATTTTTCTGGTGTTGGAATTCCACCGCCTAGAACACAGTGTTGTTGCAACAAGACGAAGTTTTCAACGGAGGTTTAATGTAACCAAAGGACCGAAAAGCGATACAATAAAGGATCTGTTTGAAAAATTACAACGTACTGGGAACGTGACGGATGAACGTGCTGGAAAGGTAGGGCGACCGCGTACGGCAACCACAGAGGGCAACGCGCAGCTAGTGCAGCAGGTGATCCAACAGCGGCCTCGGGTTTTTCCGTTCGCCGTGTTGCAGCTGCGGTCCAAATGACGCCAACGTCCACGTATCGTCTCATGCGCCAGAGTTTACACCTCTATCCATACAAAATTCAAACACGGCAACCCCTCAGCGCCGCTACCATTGCTGCACGAGAGACATTCGCTAACGATATAGTGCACAGGATTGATGACGGCGATATGCATGTGGGCAGCATTTGGTTTACTGACGAAGATTCTTTTTACCTGGACGGCTTCGTCAATAAACAGAACTGGCGCATATGGGGAACCGAAAAGCCCCATGTTGCAGTCCCATCGTCCCTGCATCCTCAAAAAGTACTGGTCTGGGCCGCCATTTCTTCCAAAGGAATCATTGGTCCATTTTTCAGATCCGAAACGATTACTGCATCACGCTATCTGGACATTCGTCGTGAATTTGTGGCGGTACAAACTGCCTTAGACGACACCGCGAACACCTCGTGGTTTATGCAAGATGGTGCCCGGCCACATCCCACGGCCGACGTCTTTACTTTCCTGAATGAATATTCCGATGATCGTGTGATTGCTTTGGGCTATCCGAAACATACAGGAGGCGGCGTGGATTGGCCTCCCTATTCGCCAGACATGAACCCCTGTGACTTCTTTCTGTGGGGACACTTGAAAGACCAGGTGTACCGCCAGAATCCAGAAACAATTGAACAGCTGAAGCAGTACATCTCATCTGCATGTGAAGCCATTCCGCCAGACACGTTGTCAAAGGTTTCCGGTAATTTCATTCAGAGACTACGCCATATTATTGCTACGCATGGTGGATATGTGGAAAATATCGTACAATAGAGTTTCCCAGACCGCAGCGCCATCTGTTGTTGAAAATTCTAACTACTGTAATTTCGAAAGTTTGTCTGCCTGAAAATGTACTGTTGTCCCAAGCATATTGCAACAAACGGTGTATTTCTATCGCTGCTGGTTTAGTTTTTATTGACGTTTCAAATATACCGGTCATTTTTGAATATATATCTTGTGAGATCAGCTCCGCTGCCGAAGGGGGGGAAACGGCGAAGCGATATCTGTGCAGTCACGACGACGGTGGGTATGAGGGCATTCCTTAATCTTTTTCGATACAAAACTGGGTGAAATTCCATCCGGCAATTAATGTAATTACCGATTCCACTTTGCTTGGTCCCGGCCACCAAAAAAATGGTTCAAATGGCTCTGAGCACTATGGGACTTAACATCTGAAGTCATCAGTCCCCTAGAACTTAGAACTACTTAAACCTAACTAACCTAAGGACAACACACACATCCATGCCCGAGGCAGGATTCGAACTGGCGATCGTAGCGATCGCGCGGTTCCAGACTGAAGCGCTAGAATCGCTCGGCCACTCCGGCCGGCCCCGGCCAACATCTTGCCTTTATCTTTATCTCTACAAACACATAGAAAATATGTGGCAGAGAGTATTTACTATTCTGTCACTTATGAACGGTACTTCTCTTTCCATTTGCGCGAGTGGCGTGGGAAAAATGATAGCCGAAACGCCCCTATGAGGACTGTAATTAGTCTAATATTGTCCTCGCGATCCTACAGGAACGGGGGTTGTATTACATTCCTAGAGTCATTCGTTAATGTTGGATCCTGAGTCCTTATAAGTAGGCACGCACAGGATATTTTGCGTCTATCTCCAAGCGTCTACCACTGTAGTTTTTTTGCAGTGCTTCCATTTTATGCTGCGCTTCCGTGACATTCTTCGATGGATCAGCCAAACCTGTGACCAGTCGTGCTGACCTTCTCTGTATACGTTCAATGTCCACTGTTAGTCTCGTACACTTGAGCCATAATGTAGGATGGATTCTACGATAGTTGTGTAAGCAATCGCTTTTGAATACGGAAGGCATTTTCCTAGTCTTCTACCGACAAATCGAAGTCTACTATCTGCTCTACCTGCGACTGAGCCTACGTCATCGTTATAAATCATATCTCTATGAAGTGTTACACGTAGATACTTGTACCAGTTGGTTGATTCCAACTGTGAGTGATTGTCATTGTAATCGAAGGATAATACGTGTTTTTTGTGAAGGGCACAGTTTTACATTTATGAACGTTTAAAGCTAGTTGCAAGCCTTTGCAACGCTTTGCAAGCTTGTCGCAACGCTTTGGAAGCTTGTCGATATCTATTTGTGCAGCTTTTTTCAAACCGTATTTCATTATAGAGAACAGCATCACGTGTAAAAAGTTTGAAATTACTAATAGTATTTCCTGCGTGTTCGTTAATGTACAATATGAACAACAAGGGTCGCAGCATACTTCCTCGTGGCACGCCTGATGTTACTTCTACATCTGTAGATAACTTTCCATCCAAGATATCATGTTGCCTCGTCCTTACCAAGAAATCCTCAATCCACTCACAAATTTCACTACGATTGTACTTTCGATACTAAGCGTGACAGTAGTATTGAGTCAAATGGTTTTCGGAAGCCACGAAATGATGCATCTACCTGACCGTCTTGATCCATGTCTTCCAGGATGTCATGTGCGAAAAGCGCAACTTGGGTTTTGTAATATTTCTGACTTTACAGCTGACGTAATCTGGTTTGAGGTACCGTTGACATGTGGTTTATTCGGTACTTGTATCGTGAGAAAGAGCGCGTAGATGGTCGTGTCCTCCGTGGTTAGCTGCTGTGTTCGGAAGTAGCGCGCCAAAATCTTAAACTTTTGTTATTAATATTAGAAAAACTAAACAGTCAATTTACCTGCCTTTCATATAAAATCGTCTATAAATAGCAGGCAATCATTCCATTATTTCAAAACTGTTAACTACGAGCAGAATAATAAACGATTGTTAAACGAAAAGGCTGACGAAGCACTTCTGAGGTCATCGGGTCGCGCGTAACTTGGATGGGGGGCGAAGTGGTTCTTCTGTAAGATCAGAGCTGGACCGGCAGTCTCGGAGGGCAACATGTTGTCTGCCGCGTTCGGTATCAATTAATATTTAATTGGAAATCTCTGGTTTGTAAATTTAATAGCGCGTTCGGCGTCTCGGAGGACAGATACACTCCTGGAAATGGAAAAAAGAACACATTGACACCGGTGTGTCAGACCCACCATACTTGCTCCGGACACTGCGAGAGGGCTGTACAAGCAATGATCACACGCACGGCACAGCGGACACACCAGAAACCGCGGTGTTGGCCGTCGAATGGCGCTAGCTGCGCAGCATTTGTGCACCGCCGCCGTCAGTGTCAGCCAGTTTGCCGTGGCATACGGAGCTCCATCGCAGTCTTTAACACTGGCAGCATGCCGCGACAGCGTGGACGTGAACCGTATGTGCAGTTGACGGACTTTGAGCGAGGGCATATAGTGGGCATGCGGGAGGCCGGGTGGACGTACCGCCGAATTGCTCAACACGTGGGGCGTGAGGTCTCCACAGTACATCGATGTTGTCGCCAGTGGTCGGCGGAAGGTGCACGTGCCCGTCGACCTGGGACCGGACCGCAGAGACGCACGGATGCACGCCAAGACCGTAGGATCCTACGCAGTGCCGTAGGGGACCGCACCGCCACTTCCCAGCAAATTAGGGACACTGTTGCTCCTGGGGTATCGGCGAGGACCATTCGCAACCGTCTCCATGAAGCTGGGCTACGGTCCCGCACACCGTTAGGCCGTCTTCCGCTCACGCCCCAACATCGTGCAGCCCGCCTCCAGTGGTGTCGCGACAGGCGTGAATGGAGGGACGAATGGAGACGTGTCGTCTTCAGCGATGAGAGTCGCTTCTGCCTTGGTGCCAATGATGGTCGTATGCGTGTTTGGCGCCGTGCAGGTGAGCGCCACAATCAGGACTGCATACGACCGAGGCACACAGGGCCAACACCCGGCATCATGGTGTGGGGAGCGATCTCCTACACTGGCCGTAAACCACTGGTGATCGTCGAGGGGACACTGAATAGTGCACGGTACATCCAAACCGTCATCGAACCCATCGTTCTACCATTCCTAGACCGGCAAGGGAACTTGCTGTTCCAACAGGACAATGCACGTCCGCATGTATCCCGTGCCACCGAACGTGCTCTAGAAGGTGTAAGTCAACTACCCTGGCCAGCAAGTTCTCCGGATCTGTCCCCCATTGAGCATGTTTGGGACTGGATGAAGCGTCGTCTCACGCGGTCTGCACGTCCAGCACGAACGCTGGTCCAACTGAGGCGCCAGGTGGAAATGGCATGGCAAGCCGTTCCACAGGACTACATCCAGCATCTCTACGATCGTCTCCATGGGAGAATAGCAGCCTGCATTGCTGCGAAAGGTGGATATACACTGTACTAGTGCCGACATTGTGCATGCTCTGTTGCCTGTGTCTATGTGCCTGTGGTTCTGTCAGTGTGATCATGTGATGTATCTGACCCCAGGAATGTGTCAATAAAGTTTCCCCTTCCTGGGACAATGAATTCACGGTGTTCTTATTTCAATTTCCAGGAGTGTATATTGTCTGCCGCGGTCGGTATCAGATAAGACTTTCATAAGTCTGGTTTTTTGGCCATTTATGTTATTTGTGTTCTTTGGAAATTATTTGTGAGTTATAAAGTGGGGTACAAACTGTGCATTTTATCTTATTCTGCTAATGAAAAGCGAGTTGCATCCCTTTTAAACAAACCAGTTCAATATTTAATTATTTTTACAGTACCAGTTCCTCGCTAACGAACTCACGACCTAGTTGCTGTTTTTTGCGTAGGGAACAACTGTAGAAGACTGCAGGCTGGTAAACATTATTCACAACTTCACGCATTCGGGGCGGTGGAAGCAACTAGGCACCTCGTATACACTGAAATCTTAGAACAAATGAGACCAGTGACTCGTCATTTGTGGTAACACAGAGGAGATATGAAGTGAGGAAATTTATCACACACACGTAAATCCCTCAGCCTTATTTCTCTCTCTCTCTCTCTCTCTCTCTCTCTCTCTCTCTCTCTCTCTCCCTGTTGCACTTGCCTCAGTTTCTCGTCATTCATGTATCGGAATTCTTGTTGGATACTGTGGAGGAGGACATTCTGTTCAAGATACCTCATCTTAACTTTGGCTTATTAAAATTAGTAAAATGTCAGTAGCGTCTTTTGGAAAAATGTATGCAAAATCAACCAACAAACGGAAATACCCGGACAGATATAAATAATGAATAATTAAATTTGCGTTCGCAAATTATGGATACTTTATGTGTGATCTGTGTATTACATCTTAACAAAATTTACTCTGTCAGCGTCACATTCGGAATATCCAGACATCGGGTTTTAATGCTTTTGCACTTCAGGTCTCATAATGGAGAGGGTTGTATTTCGATCCTCTGCTCGTGGATTTAGCGCCCTACACGAGCAACCTATTCCACTTTCTCAAAAAATTGAAGTAGGCTGTCGAACATAATTAAAAGCTGTCCTACAACTGCCTGACAGGTATTTTGTAACTACTTAAAACGGCTTCAGACGAACCCGGGGATGATGTTACCCCACGAGAGATTCGCTCACCACCATTTTTACAAGGGTGACCGCTTCTTGCCTGATGAACACGCTAACTGAAAGTCTTTCAACACCATCACAAGCAAAGAAATTAAACAAATACTTTGATTATTGCTTATTCTGGTGCACCGTCGAAGGCAGTATGAATGCATTTTACCTCTCGTCAATGTCGACGTCTTAAGAAACAGGGCTATCGACTGGGCCATCTTAAAACTAAATCTGAGGTGGGAGCGACGGGGAATTTGCCTTGCGAGGAAAGTGAATAGGCAACTTCTTAAACATAGACGCAACCTATCCCGCGAAAGCCTAAGCACAAATTTTGAAGGACCAACGTTAAGTGAGGAATCTGGAGATGTACCAGAACGTATCCCTGCCGAAGGGGCCACGAAGACAAGATCAGGCTAATTAGTTAATTACAGCGCGCACAGAGTCGTTTAAACAATTATTCTTCACATGCTACCAACGCAAATGGAAAGGGAAGGAGTCTAACAACTGGTGCGACGGGAAGTACCCTTCGCCATGCACTTCACAGGGACTTGCAGTGTGTAGATGTAGATCTAGTAAATCAGCTTCTCGTTTTCCAAATTTCATTTGCGTTCTGCATTTATTCTCCTGATTTCACAATGTAAGGCGTCCGTTAACAACCAGAGCTGGGGAGACAAATATATGCACGGTAAGAGGAGGGTGGTCCACATTCAGCAAGGAGTAGTTAGAAGGTGCCCGACGTACCATATGTACGCTGCAGTGTTTACATGTTCCGAGGTTGGCAGGCCTTGCTCTCGTTGTTCGCTTACGAAGTTTACGGCTGCGTCCTGCGTGGAAGTGCGCTATAAAACGTTTTCATAGCGGCTAGCGCAGCAGAATATTACTCTCGCAGAGAAAGCTGGCTTACGACGTCATGCATTCAAGTCTTTGTTACAGGACGGGAGAGTCAGGACGCGGCACGGCAATAAAGACGCTTCCGCTAGTCAAGGACGGTTAACTAGCAGCCCGGCGACAGTGACCTATGAGTTCTGCAGACTAGAGATCGATGAAATTTACGAGGAGCTGGTAACGGAGCTCTAATATTTTGTACTCCCGCTGCGGAACTTGAATGTTTCCCAACTTCCGTCCCATCGAGTTCGTGAAGGTGTCCCGAGTAGTGGAGGTCACGTCTCGATTTCCACCGCTGATATGAATACACCGTTTGCATATTCTAATACCTTGCGTATTCTAAATGTCTTAGAATACGAGCTCTGTTCAAAAAATTTCGGAATTTTGTCCCCAAAATGTTTCTACGCTTTCTTTTTGTTATTGCGTTGGTCTCCTTCGAAATACTCTCCTCCACAATTCATACAACGCCGTTTCCACTTGCTGGATCGCGCGAAGCGCCGTCTGCGAATTTACTTTTGTCTCGTCTATCGTTGAAAATCTTCGTCCTTTCAACGGGGTTTATAACTTCGGAAATGAAAAGCGGTCCGCAGGGGCCAGGTCTGGAGAGCACGGAGAATGAGGCAACACAGTGATTTAGTTTTTTGTGCAGTAGACACGCACCAACATGTTGAACGTGCGCGTGGTTTATCGTGATTCGTAAGCCATGAATTGCCTCGCCACATTTCAGGCCGTTTCCTTCTCACATTTTCTCGCAGGCGTCGCAACGCGCCCCGATAATACCATCAATTAACAGTTTGTCCCTGTGGCACGAATTCACGATGAACTAATCCTTGAAAGTCAAAGAAAACTATCAGCATGGCTTTGACATTTGACCTGACCTGTCAAACTTTTTTGGTCTTGGAAAACCTTTCCTGGCCCATTGTGAAGATTGAACCTTGCTCTCAACATCATAACCGTAGACCCACGTCTCATCACCAGTTACGATTCTCGTAAGAAACATCTCATTCTTATTTGCACGATCCAAAAGCGCTTCATATTGCAGGACGAAGGTCTTTCTGGTCTTGACTCATGAGCCATGGGACGAACTTGGCGGCAACACAATGCATTCCAAGATTCTGTGTCAGTATTTCATGACATGATCCAAATGAAATGTTACAGTCTTCTGCAATCTCTCGGACAGTCAGTTTTCGATTAGCACGCACAATTTCGTTGACATTCCTGACATGTGCTTCGTCCGCAGACGTCGAAGGGCCTCCTGAATGAGAGTCATCCTAACTTCCGTCCGGCCATTTTTAAACCGTGTGAACTATTTGTCCCGCAACGGCCTTGCCGCAGTGGATGCACCGGTTCCCGTGAGATCACCGAAGTTAAGAGCTGTCGGGCGTGGTCGGCACTTGGATGGGTGACCATCCGGGCCGCCATGGGCTGTTGCCATTTTTCGGGGTGCACTCAGCCTCCTGATGCCAATTGAGGAGCTACTCGACCGAATAGTAGCGGCTTCGGTCAAGAATACCATCATACCGACTGGGAGAGCGGTGTGCTGACCCCATGCCCCTCCTATCCGCATCCGCCATGTGAGGATGACACGGCGGTCGGATGGTCCCGGTAGGCCACTCGTGGCCTCAAGACGGAGTGAGTGAACCATTCGTAACACCGAGTACGGCTTAAAGGCCCATCAACGTAGGCTTCCTGCATCACTTGGTGTGTCTCTGCAAACGTTTTCTTAAGTTTCACGCAAAATTTAATGCAGGCACCTTGCTCCTCTAAGGCTGCCATCTCGAAATTCGCCAACTGTGCGAAACAACGTTCTACTCAATACAGTACTGAACAATAACTAAGACACATACAACAATGAAACTTCCAGCGGTTACATATTAACCACAGCCGTGTGCAGGGATGCCAACCGCATTTCGCTCCAACACACCACTGGCGCAAAATTACGAATGTTCCGGAATTTTTTTAACAGACTTCGATTATTGAACTGGAAGTGAAGGTGTTAAAAAGTGACTGAATGCATGGTATCCGGTGACTATACGTGAAACAGAATTAATTAAAAAAAGAAAAGTAATTTGAAAGGCGTAGCTATTGTTCTGATGTGACGCATTCCTATCTCAGTTTGGTACAGGGGTTGTACAAAAATATGGAAACACCGCGAGAAATGCATGCTTGAACGTAATTGAAGATGCTAGCCAACCTGCACGTTGCGTTGTTGTACACACCTGGAAATGGAAAAAAGAACACATTGACACCGGTGTGTCAGACCCACCATACTTGCTCCGGACACTGCGAGAGGGCTGTACAAGCAATGATCACACGCACGGCACAGCGGACACACCAGGAACCGCGGTGTTGGCCGTCGAATGGCGCTAGCTGTGCAGCATTTGTGCACCGCCGCCGT
This sequence comes from Schistocerca nitens, assembly GCF_023898315.1. Classification (NCBI taxonomy): domain Eukaryota; kingdom Metazoa; phylum Arthropoda; class Insecta; order Orthoptera; family Acrididae; genus Schistocerca; species Schistocerca nitens. The sequence continues at coordinate 514,357,475 of NC_064620.1, read as the reverse complement.
CAGTGTCAGCCAGTTTGCCGTGGCATACGGAGCTCCATCGCAGTCTTTAACACTGGTAGCATGCCGCGACAGCGTGGACGTGAACCGTATGTGCAGTTGACGGACTTTGGGCGAGGGCGTATAGTGGGCATGCGGGAGGCCGGGTGGACGTACCGCCGAATTGCTCAACACGTGGGGCGTGAGGTCTCCACAGTACATCGATGTTGTCGCCAGTGGTCGGCGGAAGGTGCACGTGCCCGTCGACCTGGGACCGGACCGCAGCGACGCACGGATGTACGCCAAGACCGTAGGATCCTACGCAGTGCCGTAGGGGACCGCAACGCCACTTCCCAGCAAATTAGGGACACTGTTGCTCCTGGGGTATCGGCGAGGACCATTCGCAACCGTCTCCATGAAGCTGGGCTACGGTCCCGCACACCGTTAGGCCGTCTTCCTCTCACGCCCCAACATCGTGCAGTCCGCCTCCAGTGGTGTCGCGACAGGCGTGAATGGAGGGACGAATGGAGACGTGTCGTCTTCAGCGATGAGAGTCGCTTCTGCCTTGGTGCCAATGATGGTCGTATGCGTGTTTGGCGCCGTGCAGGTGAGCGCCACAATCAGGACTGCATACGACCGAGGCACACAGGGCCAACACCCGGCATCATGGTGTGGGGAGCGATCTCCTACACTGGCCGTAAACCACTGGTGATCGTCGAGGGGACACTGAATAGTGCACGGTACATCCAAACCGTCATCGAACCCATCGTTCTACCATTCCTAGACCGGCAAGGGAACTTGCTGTTCCAACAGGACAATGCACGTCCGCATGTATCCCGTGCCACCGAACGTGCTCTAGAAGGTGTAAGTCAACTACCCTGGCCAGCAAGTTCTCCGGATCTGTCCCCCATTGAGCATGTTTGGGACTGGATGAAGCGTCGTCTCACGCGGTCTGCACGTCCAGCACGAACGCTGGTCCAACTGAGGCGCCAGGTGGAAATGGCATGGCAAGCCGTTCCACAGGACTACATCCAGCATCTCTACGATCGTCTCCATGGGAGAATAGCAGCCTGCATTGCTGCGAAATGTGGATATACACTGTACTAGTGCCGACATTGTGCATGCTCTGTTGCCTGTGTCTATGTGCCTGTGGTTCTGTCAGTGTAATCATGTGATGTATCTGACCCCAGGAATGTGTCAATAAAGTTTCCCCTTCCTGGGACAATGAATTCACGGTGTTCTTATTTCAATTTCCAGGAGTGTATTTGATCACGAACGGCACTGGTGCAATGTCTTCAAAACTTTGCAAGTATGAATAGTGGCCAAAACAGTGATCTTTTTAGTTGTGAGTACGTTGTTTCGGAGCTGAATGGATTAAGACAAGGGCAGACTGTTGGTGCTCTTATGGTCGGTGCTTCCGCAACCACGGTAGCCGACGTGTCTGGTGTTTCAAGAGGCACCATATCGAAGATTTATACCGCAAACAGGGAAAGCGGAAAAACACCGTCAGCTAAGTCACAACGTGAACGACAGTGTGTGTTGAGGAACGTAACAGACGACCACCGAACAGGGCTTGTAACGAAAAGTAAGAGGACAACAGCTGCAAAAGCCACTGTGGAACCGAATGTCGCATTCGCGCATCGTATCAGCACCAAAATAACACGAAGGACGCTTCGTAAGCAGGGAATTCCAAAACCACTCATGCAAATGCCTGTAACAGGAAAACGTGGTGCCGAAGCCATAGAAGGTCTACTATGCGGCAATGTAAGAGTCATTTGTTCGGATCAGTCTTGTTTCAGATTGTCTCCACCTTCTGACATAGCGAGATTTGGGCACCATATCGTGGTATTCCATGGGGCCCTCACTTACTCTGCAAGAAGGTCGCATTGTGAGGGCCCGATTTCGTAATGTAATTCATGAAAAATGACCTGAAACGACTGTCATATGCACAAGAGATGTGGCAGAATCGATTGTTAAGTAGGGGTGCGCGGAACGCAGTAACAGTAGCCGTCGCACTCTGTTAGAGGTAGGACGTAAGACTTTAAGCTGGTGGCTGGCTGTGAGAATTTAGTTGTTGGTCTATGGACGCAGCATAGTATAGTTTATATAAAATGAAGTCATGAGATGATTCTGTAACTCAAAGGTAAAACAGCTGAAACAAATTTGTACGGTAATGAATTTTTTTATATTTTGTTTTAAGCATGCAGCAACGCCATGTGGATTTCGCTAATTTTGACAGTGCTGATCCTTGAATGTAGGAACCAAGTATTTTTCATCAGATTTTATGGTTCAAATGGCTCTGAGCACTATGGGACTTAACTTCTGAGGTCATCAGTCCCCTAGAACTTAGAACTACTGTACTTAAACCTAAATAACCTAAGGACATCACACACACCCATGCCCAAGGCAGGATTCGAACCTGCGACCGTAGCTGTCGCGCGGTTCCAGACTGTAGCGCCTAGAACCGCTCTGTCACTCCAGCCGGCTCAGATTTTATGTACTGGTTGATTAGGTATACCCGATTTGTAATATTTTGTGTGTTTTGTAATAGAGAAGTTAAATTTTGGAATCTATTTTGTCAAACGACGTCAGCCTTTTTGTCATGTAACAATTCAAGTGTTTTTAATTACGACAGTAAATGAAAATTGTAGAGCAGCTGAGAAGCTCACTGATTTTGATGTTAATGTAAACTGTTTCGTATCGTATTTTGTGAAGGAGAAACTTTATTTTGAATTCAATATTCAAATTGAAGCATTTGGTCTTAGGACATCCCCTTATCAGCACCTCATCCTCTTCCATGTCGTGTGTATTTGAACCCAATGAATATTTTTTAAAGAAATCATTTTTCAGTCAGAGTCAGAAACATATTAATTTGCCAGAATCAGAAAAGTATTAATGTTTGAACAGCTTCAATGCGGGCAGCACTGCACAGCGCTTATCCAATACCCATTATTTTCACTAAACATTTACAAAATTTACGCAATAACATTCGATCTTTGGCAAATACATTTGACAGTTGGCAACAGAAACCAAAACATTGCATTGAAACAAGCGTTCAGTTCATAGTGCTGTGGAAGGTGGGAAAAAGCCGCAAATTTGCATTCATAAGAAGACGAACACCACCAAAAATGCAACAGGAGCGTAATATGTAAGGAATTGTCCACGCAACCTGTAAGTACAGTTCAAAACATTACTACTTAACAGGAAATACCAACCACCAGAACTGTTTATAACCTATAGGCACAGTGACAAAAATGTAAATTAAATAGCTAACATATGTACATATTTCAGGCCACTGATGATGCCTTGCAGAAAATAAAGGCGAAACGCGTATGGCACTAAAATTGTATTTTATTCAGTTGCTATCAGACGGTCCATAAGTAATAATTATCAATATACCGTAATTTACAAGGTTATTCATTTATCAACCAATCTACTGATATTAATTGTATGAAGCTATTTTACGGCCGGCATTTCACTTCGCTCTGCCAAGACTGAATATTTTGTATGCCTACTGTGGAGAGAACAGAATACCAAGATTACATCCGTTGCGACTCTAGAGGTAAGGAAAATTTATTTCGTTGTTTATTTGGCTAGGGGATTTGATCAGTTTATTGTACAGGGTGTAAGTAGACTGTTTAGGTTTTTATGTTGGTAACGCCACGTAGCGCTCTGTATGGAAATCACTGACTGTGCTGTGTGTAATCTGTCGCTGGTTGGGATTGTTGGAATATTCACTATTGTAGTGTTGGGCAGTTGGATGTGAACAGCGCGTAGCGTTGCGCAGTTGGAGGTGAGCCGCCAGCAGTGGAGGATGTGGAGAGAGAGATGCCAGAGTTTTGAGAACGGACGATCTGGACGTGTGTCCGCCAGAAAAAGAAAATTTGTAAAGATGGATGTCATGAATTGATAGATATATATGATGACTTTTGAACATTATTAAGGTAAATACATTGTTTGTTCTCTATCAAAATCTTTCATTTGCTAACTATGCCTATCAGTAGTTAGTGCCTTCAGTAGTTAGAATCTTTTATTTAGCTGGCAGTATTGACGCTCGCTGTATTGCAGTAGTTCGAGTAACGAAGACTTTTGTGAGGTATGTGATTCATGAAAGGTATAGGTTATTGTTGGTCAGGGCCATTCTTTTGTAGGGATTATTGAAAGTCAGATTGCGTTGCGCTAAAAATATTGTGTGTCAGTTTAGTGATGATCAGAATAAGTAAAGAGAAAACTGAGTACTTTGAGTTTTACTCAGCTGTTTGAAAATTTAATAACGTAAGAGTTTTTCGAGCACTGTCATTCTCCACATTCAAAGGGCAAGTTTCAAGGGCCATAGAACTCGGTGCTCACGAAACGAGTTAAATTTCAGAGGGATTGATTTCATTATGAAAATTGCGTACTGGTTTTGCAGATGAAGTCATTTGCTCAACAACACATCACACATTAAATTTGCGTAAGACAAACATTAAGCATTGCACATTCATTGGCAAACAACACAAATTTTTAAAAGGACATTACAGCATTACTGACTAGGATTATGTGATCATTTTGGCTGATCAGATTCATCCCATGGTACAGTGTTTGTTCCCCAACGGTGATGCTCTGTTACAAGAGGAGAGGACCTGTGTTCACACAGCTCGCATCGTCCAAGACTGGTTTCGTGAGCACGAGGATGAAATGCCAGATCTTCCCTGGCCACGACAGTTACAAAACCTCAGTATTATTGAGCCTCTGTGGTCTACTTTGTAGAGAAGGGCTCGTGATCCCTATACGCCTCCATTATCGTTAACTGAACTTGACGCTATTTTGCGTGTGGAATGGTATAAGATTCGCTTTAAAATCGTACAAGACCTGTATTTATCCATTCCACGATCACTGGAGGCTCTTTTGAATCCCAACAAATTCCCTGCAAACTATTGGGCATCGTGATGTGTTGTGTTTTGGTGCTTCATTATTTTTGTCCAATCCCTGTAACTGACCTGTACCGTCTCGCTGTGTGAGGTGACAATTTCAGCGCAATACTGGAATAAACCAGAAGTTGGACGACAGCTGGAGACATAGCGGCTTACAGTGAGTGCATGTGTACTGTAATTGCCCTTTCCTGGGTTGGGGACTTTTGCTGAGGACAGATAGCTTTATTGTGGCGCAGTTTTAAATCCACGTAATCATTGTACGTGATGGACGTGTCATAAAATACAAATGTTACACCTATGTTACTAAACGGAAGAAACGGTCACCCAGCCCCAGCGTTAATGATGCAATGGAGGACTCCAACATCGCTAAAAATGAAAAAGAAAGCAACCCCACGAATGAAAAAATCAAAACTGAAGGTAATACTGATCAATTGTTTTCGTTATGATGACTGAATGGATGCCTGAGGGTCAGACCGTTAATCAGAAATACTACGAAGGAGTTCTAATCAAGCTGAGGGGAAGAGTAAAGAAGAAAAGACCGGATTTGTCGAACAAAGACGCATGGATCCTGCAACAGCACAGTCAGCCCTTAATGCCGTATCTGGGAAACAGTTTTTAGCGGATAATCGCATTCCTGTGTTCGAACACCCTCCGAATTCATCAGACCTGGCCCTTTGTGACTTATCTGTTCCCAGCTTGGAAATAGCATTGAAGGGAACACATTTAGGAACTTGTTGAAGAAGTAAAAGCATAAATGGATAACCTACCGCACTGCTTTGAACAATAGAAGACACACTCACGCTGTATAGATAGGGGAGGGGCATAAGCTGAAGAGGATTAAAGTTGGTTGCAACTTTTTTTGCAGTATATCAGTTTTCTTACACGTCTCGTTATTTGACTGCTACATATTAGTTCAATTGTAAAGTAATCAGACGTTTGAAGCTGTTTTGTACATAGATGTTCGATTCTTTAAAGACTTACAGGTGAAGGGGGAGGCGGGGTTGTTTTACTGTAAGTTGAACGCAGCGATTCAAGACATGTAGTTAAGAAAGGCCTTTCTGTATCGTAAAAAATTGTACAACGAAAACATTGAGGGGAAATTGTCACGCCGGCCGGGGTGGCCGATCGGCTCTAGGCGCTACAGTCTGGAACCGCGCGACCGCTACGGTCGCAGGTTCGAATCCTGCCTCGGGCATGGATATGTGTGATGTCCTTAGGTTAGTTAGGTTTAAGTAGTTCTGAGTTCTAGGGGACTGCTGACGTTATAAGTTAAGTCCCATAGTGCCCAGAGCCATTTGAACCATTTTTGAAATTGTCACTTTCACGGTCGGTGTAAACAAACTTCTTGTGTTATTTCTGAGCTGCCACTTTTTTACACTAACAAATGATATTTTTCAAAACAACAGTATATCATATGTTCAAATGTATGTGAATTTCTAAGGGACCAAACTGCTGAGGTCATCGGTCCCTAGACTTACTGCTTAAACTCACTTAAACTAAGAACAGCACACAAACACACACACATGCCCTAGGGAGGACTAGAACCTCCGGCGTGAGCGATATATCTCAACAGTGTCATCTATTGGTCGCATTTAAAAACTTTTAATATCCAGACAATCTAATACTACCACCTTGTATAGGTAACTGCTAAGAGCGTATAGTTTGTGTTATTTGTACGTAATATTTTACTGTCAAAATGGCTCTGAGCACTATGGGAATTAACATCTGAGGTCATTAGTCCCCTAGAACTTAGAACTACTTAAACCTAACTAACCTAAGGACATCACACACATCCATGCCCGAGGCAGGATTCGAACCTGCGACCGTAGCAGTCGCGCGGTTCCCGACTGAAGCGCCTAGAACCGCTCGGCCACCGCGGCCGGCTAGAGCGATTGCTGATAAGGCTTCGTGTGGTCCCGAATCTCTCTCTGATGTTATCTTCGCGCTTTTTTCACGATGTGTGCCTAGGAGGAAGCAATTTGTTGGTTGAATCTTCTAGGAAGTACGCTCTCGGAACTTTAACAGTAGACCATAAAGTGATGTAGAACGCCTCGCTTGCAGCGCCTGCCACTGGAGTTAGCTGAGCATATCCGTGAAGCTTTAGTGCTTACTAAATGAGTCTGTAACGAAATTTACTGCTCTTCTTCGGATCTCCCCTGTTTCACCTACCAGTCATATCTAGCACGAGTTCCATACTGACGACTAATATTCGAGTATTGGTCGAACGAATGTTTTGTAAGCTACTTCATTTGTTGATGGACTGTATTTCTTAATAATTTTCCAGTGAATTTAAGTCTGGCATCTGCCTTTCGCAGTTAATTTTATCTGGTCGTTCCACTTCAGGTCGCTCCGTATGCATAATCCTAGATATTTTTTGGAGGTAACTGCTTCCAGCGACTGCTCTGCAATCTGCAATAAAGGTTCTTTCTGTCTATGCATTCGCAATACGTTGAATTTGTTTATGTTGAGAGTAAACTGCCATTCCCTGCACCAAGCGTCGATCCGCAACAGGTCTTCCTGCATTTTACTAACATTTTCTGGCGACGCGCCTCCTCTGCATACAACAGTATAATCTGCAAAAAGGCTCATGGAACTTCCAACATTACCTACTTGGTCATTTACATGTATTGCGCAAAGTAATGGTCCTATAACACTTCCCCAGGGCATGCCCGATGTTACTTGTACGTCTGAAGAGTTCTGCCAGTTCAGAATGACATGCTGTGTTCAGTTTGCTAGAAACTGTCCAATCCACTCACACTGTTGATCTAATATTCCACAAGGTCGTATTTTGTTCATTTGGCGGCAGTGCGGAACTGTACCGAATACCTTTCGGAAGTCAACGAACGTGGTATCTGTTATATTGCTAGAGAAGGCCGAAATGCACGCTATAAGCTCACGCAGGATGGCGTGAGGTCTGAAACAGGATACGTAATGAATGCTATAAAGAAAAGTACGTAGCTTCTGGAATACTTAACTTTAATCCATCATTTGTATACATCGTTCTTGATGAGACATGCTTCATACGATGACTTATCAATTGCTATGGCGCCTTGCTAGGTCGTAGCCATTGACTTAGCTGAAGGCTATTCTATCTGCTCTGCAAATGAGCGAGGCTTCGTCAGTGTGCATCGCTAGCTAAGTCGTCCGTACAACTGGGGCGAGTGCTAGTCCGTCTCTCGAGACCTGCCGTGTGGTGGCGCTCGGTCTGCGATCACTCAGTGGCGACACGCGGATCCGACATGTACTAATGGACCGCGGCCGATTTAAAGCTACCACTTAGCAAGTGTGGTGTCTGGCGGTGACACCACAGTATCTACCTAGGTGTCTGTATCTACTGCTTTCTCGGTCTGTTGGATGGTCAGAGCTAGCTGGGTGTCACACGATCGTTGTTTTCGGAACCCATAATAGGCAAGTATATTACATGTTCCAAAATCCAAGAGACTGACTTCAGATATACAACCCATGGTTTCGTGCGTCTGTTCGACGAACCGTCTTGAAAACGGGATTGACCTGTGCTTTTTTTCAATCATTAGGAACGCTTCGCTCGTCAAGAGACCTACGGTATACTGCTGCTGGAAGAGGGGCAAGTTATTTCGCGTACTCTGTGTAGCATCGAACTGGTATTACGTCAGGTCCAGTGGCCTTTCCTTTGTTGAGCGATTTCAGTTGCTTTTACATCCTTTGGTCACTAATTTCGATATCTGTCAATTTGTCGTTCGTGCGAAAATTTAAAAGAGAAACTACTGTGTGGTCTTCCTCTGTGAAACAGTTTCGGAAAAAGTCATTTGGTATTTCGGCCTTTTCTGTGTCTTTCTCTGTTTCAGAGCTATTATGATCACACAGTGTCTGGACACATGGCTTCGATCAGAACTTCTCAGGATTTTCTGTCAATTTGGTGTCTCACATTTGTGATAGTTGTGGCCATACCTACTGCAGAGTACTGTTGTGCTGAATTCCATCACATGCAGTTTTTCTCACACCGCTGGGTGTATCATAAGATGCTGTAAAAATACAATTTTCGCTGTGGTGCACTTTCATAATTGAAAGACGATCCCATTTTCCATCCTGCAAGATAACCACTGTCATTTATACCACCATCAGATGATTTTGGCTTTCTGCCATTTTTCAGTACATGCTCATATACTCATAGATTTACACCGTCACCATTTGTGAGTATATCTCTATAGACTCACAAAAGATGGCAGTGTAGATTCCCAAGTATAGGAGAATGCAATTGAAAATGGCAAACAGCCAAGATCAGTTGACTGTGGTTATATATCAGCCAATGAGGAAAATCGACTTGTCTTTCAACGAAATTGTGGCTGTGGCACCCAAAATGAAACAACATGGTAGTGTGATAATGCCCAAGGAGACGAAATTAGCTGGTTGCATATAATGAGATAAAGTATTTATAGCGAATACGAAAAAAAACCTACACAGGAAAATGACTTCTGTTGACACGGAACAAGGGAAAACATAGTGACCGAACATCCTCAGATATGATGTGTGCAAAGCATCGATCACAAACAACATGGCCGCAGTTGAATGTACTGATATAGCACGACTTGCTCACCGCGCGGCGCCTGTCACGCCGATGACGTCATCCCAGTCACGTGACACCAAAATATTCCATTTGCCACGACAACAGGAGCGCTTTCTCTTCAACAATACAGCTATCTCTAATACAAATGCTTTGATTGTATATTGGTGCTTCGGAAGGCATTAGCGACCAAAGCCATCCCGGAGAGACGGAAATGCTGATTTGAAGATTTAGAAGCAATTTCCGGACGGTTTTCGGATAGAGTCGTTTACTTCAGATATCAGAACTGCGTTGTTGAGCCCCCTAATACCCCTATTCCACACGCTATTCTGCCTTCATGCGGTTCTGCGGCAGAGGTTGGAAACACGCGGTAACTGGCCGTAAACGGTACGGGAAATCACTGCTTACATTTCCTGATCGTGTCGGGAGCACTTATTTCTTGCGTCCATTTCGGAATTGCCCACAGTGTTTTATGGTGTAGGAGGGTTAGATGCTGCTCGTGGCAATCTTTTCACCAGATTCGTCGTAATCTTTCCACCAGAATCGGAGTAGATTGACAGCACCTTGCTTTGTTCTGTCCGATACTCTCATTCACGGTCACATACAATTATACTAACGTAACAATACACCAGACAAGCGTTCATTACAGGAGGGGTAGTCATAAAATTTTAATTATCAGATCGAAATAATAAAGTTGCGTAATTAATTTTTGGTTTGTTTGCAGCTACTTTTGTGAGGTCCTTTCTGCACTTTGACAGTGCCGTGCCACAGTACAGTCTACTGATAAAGTGGAGATGGTCTACACTTTTTTTTTTTTGATTCTGTAGTAGTGGTGTGCTGCGATACTGTGGCACGGGGATTTCAATGTGTACCAAGACTGCAGACACAACCTGAAGAAAACCATCGTAGTTTAATTTTTTCGAGGTTCTAATCAAATCATTACGACGACCCCCATTAGCTGGACAAGTTTCCCAATCGATACGCTATTGTTAGATTACAGGATAAATGTAGATAGTCATCACTTTCAGCAACTCACCACTAAGTATGCGAGTTTCTCATGCTACACCCACAGCTAAGTAATCATTGGAATACCTTAGGAAACTTGCCTTTAAACTGTTAATTCGTCTAGGACGGGTTTTCTAGAGAATTAGCTGGCTTTTTTTTACATCTACATTGTGTACATTATCTATCCGCTATTTTTAGCATAATTCTACAGCACTGCATTTCAAATGACTCGTGCTTTTTTTGCTTTTGGACCGTCTGTACACAATTTTTGTGCCATACGCGTTTCGTCTTCATTCTTTGTAAGGCATCTTCAGTGGTAAGTTCCATTGGTGTTGTTGCTCATGTTGTGTTTTTGTTCCGTTTTTGCCGCTGTTCTTCTTCTTGTAATTGCCATTAGGATTTCTATTTTCCAGACTTGACAGCACTAGGAACTCAACAACTATCGGAATATTACACGCAGCAGAAGACGACAGAACTACAGAAGTTGAAGAAGTGACTTCTGTTTCTCCTTCTTCAGCTTTGCCACAAGATAACGTTTCATTTCGTACAATACTGCCTTCGAGAAGAGCGATTTCAAAAGGGTTCATGTTCCTTATCAGTATCTGGTACAGGATGAGACATGTGGTTGAAGACATCTTTCTTCGCATGCCTTACTGCGGGAATCTCGTATATTCTTATTTTCTCAGCTGAAGCATTAGTTCATTTCGGATTGCATGTCAGCAACAGTAGAATATTTGAGGAGATGCCAAATTTTCTACAGCGTCACTTATCTACATCACCTTTACTAACCATCAGCTGTCAATATTAGGTAATTTCAGGGATCTAATGGATACATACGGCAATAAAATTCTGAGACCACATAACTCAATCATTAACAAATTGCTACTCAATCTGTCTACGATAATACCATATCAATTCTGACAGTAATTCATTGTATTGACGCAGGAAAAATCAATTTACAAGTCAGAGAACCGTCGATTAATGAGCAACTGTTTCGGAAGAGCATTTCAGGACTATTAGTGCACAATTGGCTTTTCGTCGAAAATGAAGTAATGACAGATGTCAGCAAAGTAATATATTTGTTAAATTTCTCGTGCGCCTCAGGCAGTTTAAGTTTGTGCGTTAATAGCAGTGTTCATCCAGCAACTACGTTAATTAGTCACGTTCCGAACAGAGCAATTCGTCAAAGGCACGAGATATTCGCTTATCAGTTGCTGAACCAAGTTAATTAGGTTTGCAATCCACAGCAAAATAGCTGCGAACCTCCAGAAACAATGTGTACAGCGTTTGCAACAGGAATGTTGTGTAAAAACTTCCATTTCTTTGTTAGTTCACTCACAAGTTTTACGAAGACAAAGCAAGATCCCTGTACGCAGATAACACTAAATATCACTTGAGTCTAATGATGGTATTTTTCTTCTGTAAAGTGAATGACAGATATCCTTGCCCCCTTTGCTGTATAATCCTTTATTGTTCCCCATCTCTAATAACATATTTTCTGACGGGTCATTAAACCCTAACATGTGTTACTTTCAACACCAAAGTAAATATGTCTTAGTGGCGTCACATATATACCAGTTAATTATGCCTCTTCTGACATAAATGCCATTATATTTGTTTCCCCTTCAATGTTACCCAGGCCTACTTTCTTCACTGCCGATTTAACTACTTCTGACTGTCTTAACATGGCTCCCACAAAACCAGTCCTTCTTCCGGTAAAAGTTTTCCATGATAATTCTCCCTCGTCTGTTGTTTTTAGCCCATCCTCATTTTGTAAGTTATCTGTGAAGTCTTGACAACTTTCTGTACTGCCGCATTTCAACACTTCCAGTTTCTCTTACATGGTTATCGTAGTGTTAGCAATCTACTACCACATAATGTTATAGTCTAAACGCACAATTTTCATACAGCTTTCTTAATTCCACGTCCTACAGGGTTATTACAAATGATTGAAGCGATTTCACAGCTCTACAATAGCTTTATTATTTGAGATATTTTCACAATGCTTTGCACATACATACAAAAACTCAAAAAGTTTTTTTAGGCATTCACAAATGTTCGATATGTGCCCCTTTAGTGATTCGGCAGACATAAAGCCGATAATCAAGTTCCTCCCACACTCGGCGCAGCATGTCCCCATCAATGAGTTCGAAAGCATCGTTGATGCAAGCTCCACATAACCCCATCACTTCATCACTGAAAACAAGTTTCGCACTGAACGCATCCTCTTCCATGAGCTGTTGCAACCGCGCCGAAAATTCAAAGCGTTTGACTTTGTCATCGGGTGTCAGGGCTTGTAGCAATTGTAAACGGTAAGGCTTCTGCTTTAGCCTTTTCCGTAAGATTTTCCAAACCGTCGGCTGTGGTACGTTTAGCTCCCTGCTTGCTTTATTCGCCGACTTCCGCGGGCTACGCGTGAAACTTGCCCGCGCGCGTTCAACCGTTTCTTCGCTCACTGCAGGCCGACCCGTTGATTTCCGCTTACAGAGGCATCCAGAAGCTTTAAACTGCGCATACCATCGCCGAGTGGAGTTAGCAGTTGGTGGATCTTTGTTGAACTTCGTCCTGAAGTGTCGTTGCACTGTTATGACTGACTGATGTGAGTGCATTTCAAGCACGACACACGCTTTCTCGGCTCCTGTCGCCATTTTGTGTCACTGGGCTCTCGAGCGCTCTGGCGGCAGAAACCTGAAGTGCGGCTTCAGCCGAACAAAACTTAATGAGTTTTTCTACGTATCTGTAGTGTGTCGTGACCATATGTCAATGAATGGAGCTACAGTGAATTTATGAAATCGCTTCAATCATTTGTAATAGCCCTGTACTTGATACAAGAGGATCTACTTTCTGGAAGAAAGTTTTTATTCGTCTGCGTCCGTTTGCTGGTGTTATGTCCCATGTTTCCCGTATAATTCTGCGATATAAGTAGCCGAATTATTTCGATTGTTCTAACTGCGTTTCTCCAAATAATGTTTAACTAACTGATCATTATACAGGAATTAGTATGTACCTTGTCAGTTCCTCGTCACTTCATCCACATTTACGTGACTACCCTGCAGTTCACACTTCAGTGCCCGGCAGAGGGTTGATCGAACCACTCTCGCTCATTTCTCTACCGTTACACTCTCGAGTAGCGCTCGGCAAAAATGAACACTTAAATCTTCCCGTGCGAGCTCTGATTTCTCTTATTTTATTAGAAGATCATTTCTCCCTATGTAAGTGAGCGTCAACAAATGTTTTTCGCATTTGTAGAAGAAAGTTTGAGATTGCAATTTCGTGAAAAGATCTCGCCGCAACTAAAACCACCTTAGTTTTAGCGGCTGCTACCCCAACTCGAGTATTATATCCGTGACACTCTCTCCCCTATTTTGCGATAACAGAAAACGAGGTGCCCTTTTTTGAACCTTTTCGATGTCCTCTGTCAATCCTATCTGATAAGGATCCATACCGCTCTGCAATATTGTAGGAGAGGACGGACAACTGCAATCTCTTTAGTAGACCTGCCGCACGTTCTAATTGTTCTGCCAATACCTTTCCCACGTTATGTATGTATCGATCCAATTTAAGTCCTTTGTAATTGTTATTCCTAGGTATTTAATTGACAGCCTTTGGATATGTGTTATTTGCAAAAAGTGTCAGTTGTGTATAGACTCTTCGGTGTATCGCCATCAAGTATTGAGAACTATATTCGAGTAATCTGTGGACTTCAAAGTATGACAAAGGCCTTTGAGACATTACCTTGTTACAGATACTCGTAAAACGTGATTTTACATCACATGCTTATTTTAGGCCGAGTGAAATATCTTTTTTGACACTGTGAAACCTCCCTACGATTTCCATAATGCAAATATTGTAAAAACTGAGATAATTATAAAAACCTGTGGACCACGACCGAGACATGAATGTGAAATGAAACTGTGGTACATACACCGATGGGCCAAAATGTCACCTCGTGCCGATGTGGAGACGTGACTTCGTCAGGAAAGTATACAAACGACGAATGGGAAATTGTTCTAGCGTCGATACGGGCCGCAAATGCGGAAATCCACTGACGTAAGTGTCTTCGACAAAGGGTAGATTGTTGTGAACCGACACCTGGGAACGAGCGTCTCCGAAATGGTGAAGCTGGTAGCATGTTCGCGTGAGTATCCGTGGAAAGCGATTTGACGGTGAAAGCACTAGTGGGCGACAAGGAGTTGGATGTCCAAACGTCATCACAGAAGGTGGAGTATGTGGTGTCACCGCCAGACACCACACTTGCTAGGTGGTAGCTTAAATCGGCCGCGGTCCATTAGTACATGTCGGCCCCGCGTGTCGCCACTGTCGGGATCGCAGACCGAGCGCCACCACACTCGCCCAGTTGTACGACGACTTTGCTAGCGACTACACTAACGAAGCCTTTCTCTCATTTGCCGAGAGACAGTTAGAATAGCCTTCAGCTAAGTCCATGGCTACGACCTAGCAAGGCGCCATTAGCCTTACATAGCAATTGATACTTATCGTATAAAGCATGTCTCATCAAGAACGATGTATACAAGGATGGATTAAAAGTTAAGTATTTCAGCAGCTACGTACTTTTCTTTATAGCATTCATTACGTATCCTGTTTCAGACTTCACGCCATCCTTCGTGCGCTTATAGCGTGCATTTCGGCCCCCTCAAAAACACTGTGTCGGCACCTCTTGTCGACACAACAGAGTACGAATGTTTAACCGCTCTGTGAAGCACAAAGACCTTGTAAAAAATAACTAGACTCACTGAAGGCGCTGCAGTCGCGGGGTAATTTGAACCTTCGGCTGGACGCCATTATAGTGGTTGTAGTCTGATGTGTTGTGTAGTATTGTTGCTTATGAAGACCCTGATTCAACGTTGTATATTTGTTGGGGCGTACATACAGTATTTGTTACTCGTAATTCTACTGTCTGTATGTTCCAATCAAAAGAAGTACAATGGTGAAGAGTTATGCAGCGATTAATTGTACAAATAAATTCGAGGAAGGAACGAATATTACATTTCACAGATATGTGAATATTTTAAGTTGTTTGTATGTCAGTGCACTTGATTAATAAATGTTTTTGTAACAGGGTATTAGCATAATGTCTGTGCATCTATTTTCAGGTTTCCTTTCTCAAAACCACAGCTGTTACAAAAATGGTTACACGCTGTCAGGAGGCAAGATTTCCGACCGACAGAATACCATTTTATATGTTCTGATCATTTTGAAGAAAGTTGGATGATCGGTACTGTTTTCATGGCCTAGATTAGGTTGAAACTTGATAATTTGGTCGTGAGTTGCCGAAGCACTATGCCATATATAACGCACTTCTCGTCATAAAATCTAAAGCAAGGTAGAGTCAGAAAATATCTATTAATATAGTGGGGAAATCTTCGAGTATTTTGATGCATTTTGCGTATATCTATCGTAAATAAACTACGAAAAATGCTAGGGGTCCCGTACATAACTTTTAGCTACGGCAGATTCCATGTAGTACGTAAGATAAATTCATAAACAGTGACTAGTTGCTGTTTGTTCATAAATTAAAAAGTATATTGTAGTAACGTATTTAAACGAGGCACTATGTTTGTGACCTAACTCAAGGGAAGGCATTTTATAACCAAAAGCGATGTATAAACATTCGAATTCCGCGCGTCAGTTTGCCACTCTAATGGCCGCCGCCCAGCTATTCAATTTGTCCGCTCTTCACAGTCGGCCACTCGCGCGGTAGTGGGGGCCTGGTGAAGCACGATAGGCTGCGATATGTGGCAGATATGACAACAGAGTGCAACGCTGGTGCAGGTGTAAGTGTTTCGGACATTGTTGAGCATGGGGCACCGCAGCAGACATCCCGCTTATGTGATCCCACGTCGGCCCAACGACATCGTCGATTACGATTGTAGCGCGCAGGGGAATATCGAGAGTGGACCGTGGCTCAGCGGGGAAATGGGCCTGGTGGGATGAATCACGTTTCTTGTTACACTAGGTCGATAATCGTGTCCGGATACACCCCCATGCAGCTGACCGGCTGCTGAAAACACACACAGGGTGGTCCATTGATCGTGACCGGGCCATATATCTCACGAAATAAGCGTCAAACGAAAAAACTACTAGAACGAAACTTTTTTAGCTCGAAGGGGGAAACGAAATGGCGCTATGGTTGGCCCGCTAGATGGCGCTGCCATACGGATATCAACTGCCCTTTTTAAATGTGAACCCCCATCTTTTATTACATATTCGTGTAGTACGTTTTAGTACGTTTAGTTGGACCACTTTTTTCGCTTTGTGATAGATGGCGCTGTATTAGTCACTACCATACGGCTCACAATTTTAGACGAACAGTTGCTAACAGGTAGGTTTTCTAAATTAAAATACAGAACGTGGGTACGTTTGGACATTTTATTTCGGTTGTTCCAATGTGACACATGTACCTTTGTGAACTTATCATTTCTGAGAACGCATGCTGTTACAGAGTGATTACCTGTAAATACCATACTAATGCAATAAATGCTCAAAATGATGTCCGTCAACCTCAATGCATTTGGCAATACGTGTAACGACATTCCTCTCAACAGCGAGTAGTTCGCCTTCCATATTGTTCGCACGTGCATTAACAATGCGCTGACCCATCTTGTCAGGTGTTGTCGGTGGATCACAATAGCAAATACCCTTCAGCTTTCCCCACAGAAACAAATCCGGGGTCGTCAGACCCGGTGAACGTGCGGGTCACGGTATGGTGCTTCGACGACCAATCCACCTGTCAAGAAATATGCTATTCAATACCGCTTCAACCGCACACGAGCTATGTGCCGGCAATCCATCATGTTCGGAAGTAAATCGCCATTCTGCCATGCAGTGAAACATCTTGTAGTAACATCGGTAGAACATTACGTAGGAAATCAGCATACATTGCACCATTTCGATTGCCATCGATAAAATGGGGACCAGTTATCCTTCCTTCCATAATGCCGCACCATACATAAACCCCCCAAGGTCGCTGATGTTCCACTTGTCGCAGCCATCGTGGATCTTCCGTTGCGTAATAGTGCATATTATGCCGATTTACGTTACCGCTGTTGGTGAATGACGCTTCGTCGCTAAGTAGAACGCGTGCAAAAAATCTGTCATCGTCCCGTAATTTGTCTTGTGCCCAGTGGCAGAACTGTACACGACGTTCAAAGTGGTCGCCATGCAATTCCTGGTGCATAGAAATAGGGTACGGGTGCAATCGATGTTGATGTAGCATTCTCAACACCGACGTTTTTGAGATTCCCTATTTTCGTAGAATTTGTCTGCTACTGATGTGCGGATTAGTCGCGACAGCAGCTAAAACACCTACTTGGGCATCACCATTTGTTGCAGGTGGTGGTTGACGTTTCATATGTGGCTGAACACTTCCTGTTTCCTTAAATAACGTAACTATCCGGCGAACGGTCCGGACACTGGGATGATGTCGTCCAAGATACCGAGCAGCATACGTAGCACACGGCCGTTGGGCATTTTGATCACAATAGCCATACATCAACACGATATCGACCTTTTCCGCAATTGTTTAATGGTCCATTTTAACACGGGTAATGTATCACGAAGCAAATACCGTCCGCACTGGCGGAATGTTACGTGATACCACGTACTTATACGTTTGTGACTATTACAGCGCCATCTATCACAAAGCGAAAAAAGTGGTCCAACTAAAACATTCATATTCCTTTACCTACTACATGAATATGTAATAAAAATGGGGGTTCCTATTGAAAAAAAAAAAACGCAGTTGATATCCGTTTGACCTATGGCAGCGCCGTCCAGCGGGCCAACCATAGCGCCATCTGGTTTCCCCCTTCAAGCTAGACGAGTTTCGTTCTTTGTAATTTTTTCGTTTGATGCTTATTTCATGAGATATTTGTCCCGGTCACTATCAATGGACCAGCCTGTATATTCCGTGCGACGCAAATCGGCAGTGACAGTATCACGCTTCGGAGAACATTCACCTGAGCTTCAGTGGAACTGTGATACTAGACTAAGCCACCGTGGCAGCTGTGGAGTACGTGAACGTTAGGGGAACCCCGCCAATGAGTGTGTAGCTAAGGAATAACCTTTAGTGTTTGGACTATTATCAGTAGCGAAGAATCATTTTAAGTTTATTTTTATTAACGTAATACATACATGTTCAGAAAACAACAGCAGCAGAGAGATAGTATTTTCATTTAACTTTTCAGAAATACAGAAAATGGGAAATGCGCACTCTTTCGTTCACCTTCGCTTGAGAGTATGTAAAACATGCCAAAACGATACGCATTTAACAAATGTCAAGAATTAACGCAGTACCACCCTCAAATGAAGAGCACTGTTCGAGCCACCATATCTCACACTTAATGCACTGGATCCAGTCCTCTAAAATTGGCCAACCATTCTGCTCGTCACATCCTGGACAGAAAATAGCCCACCTCTCTGCCGTGTCTTCATGTACAGCAGGTCTATTCCGTCTGGAATGGGATGTCTCCTTAGAAGCATTGTCCCTTATGCTTGGTTCGTTGACTTTGGAGGGAGAGGTCCATCGGATTAGCGAAGGATGGGGAAGGAAGGCCCCCATGTCCTTTCAAAGGAACCATCCCGGCATTTGCCTGAAGCGATTGAGGGAAATCACGGAAAACCTAAGGATAGCCGGACGTGGATTTGAACCGTCGTCCTCACGAATGCGAATCCAGTGTGCTAACCACTGCGCCACCTCTCTCGGTTCTTTATGGAACAGGATGCCTTCTCAGTGTTAGATCTATAAGACGCTCTGAAGACTGCAGTGTGACACGTGATTGTCGAGAATCAAGAGGGCTGGATCATCTTCAGTTGGTTTGGGATAGTCACTGAAGTGCTGTAGTCAGTGGACGAAGAGATCAGAGTTTGTGAAGCCATTGTATGAGATTATTGGGAGAGTCACTTCGGGTGCATCTCTGGAGCACTCAGGCTTTATCCTCTTTCGTGGAAAAATTGTGGCTGGTGTCATGAAGAAACCGACTGGATTCATTGTACAGACAACTGTGACGGTTTGGCCTCTTTCTGCTGACACAACCTTCCCAACCAAACGTTTTCCTTTTGGACTTACGACGTTTGGGATCTATTTAGGAACAGAAGATATTCCTGTCTCATTCATGTTTTAGATCCGATGAGCAAGGAATTTATTTTCTTGTAGTACCTGCTTTAAATTTCTAAAAATATCTCAGTTTGTGGTTTACTGAAACCCGTACCCTGCCTACGTTGCATTTCTTTGGAGTTCGAAACGTAAAATGGTACCTTCGGGAGAGATCTTGGACCCAGTACTTACCAGCTGCCTTTGAGTCCATATTGAAGCGGTGAGCCAACTTGTTAGCATCTACGTTCTCGTGTGCCAGTTGCATGAGCTGCTTTCTGATAGTACCGTAGAACCTAGCATAAAGATCCCTGAAGTAGTTTTCTAATTCTTTTTCCATCTCATCTAAGAAGACCCTTTTTAAAGGTCCCAGTGCCGTTAGCCAGTGACGATACAGTGCCCCAAAAGAAAACGAAATCTATAGTCGAAATATTTTGAACATAGTCTATGTATTTGTATATTGAACGCTTAACAAGGAAACGCCAAAAACTATGTTCTCTACTCAAAGCTTTTAGTCTTTTCTTTTTTTTTTTTTTTTTTTTTTTCTTTAGTGTATTTCAATTCCCCATCGGGGCGGGCTGGCAGCAGCACATGCGCTGCTCTTCAGCCGAAAGACATAGAACAAAACAATAGAAGACATTTAAAAACAGCAAAGGAGAGAATAAGGTGAACATAGATATAAAAAAGGGGGAACATCATGGAAGGCAATAGACAAAAAACGGGGTGACTGTAAAATGGAGATAAAAAACAGTTTAAAAGTAGCACACACAAAAAGCCACACACTGCGACGATTAAAAGAACACAAGGCACAGTATGACTGGAGCATAAAGGTATCGACGGATGGCGTAGCACATAACGTAACACTGACGGCGAACCTCAAGGCAGTACACAATTAAAATCACACCTCTTGAGCACAGGAGAAATGGCACTAAACACAACACTGATGTGGCACACTGATGATGATAAGTACGGAGGATCTGCCAGGCGCTAGGAGATGATGGAGACCGGAAGAAGGGAGGGAGGGGAAGAGATGGGGGAGGTGAGCGGGGGCCAGGTAGGGAGGGATGTGGGAAGGAAAGAGGCATGTATGGGGTGCAGGGTCTCAGGGGAGGGGGAGTCTTTTCTTTAAGGTAGGCTTCTTTGTACCAAGAGCAGCGGCAACCTTTCGTTGGCTTTCTCAATTTTTGATTCATTGTCTAGCATCAGTGAGCAGATCTCCAGGAAAGATGAGCTTCATGTCCGATTTTCGTACATAATTTGAAACAAAACTTATCCTTCAGACTCCACAACAGACGCTATGTGGTACAAATTTGCGGTTGTGCTCTAAAGAGTACGCACGCACGCTCTGGGGACGTTATACGCGCGCTCTTTCGTTCAGTAACAGTGATTCCAAGCAAAGTCAACAGATGGCAGCACACGTTAGATTTGCGTAAGATGTGCATGCAGTATGGTAGACTGAAAGCTAGCCTTTCAAATGCAGTGAAGATTAAAGCGAATAACTAAGTTCTGCGAATAACTTACGCCAGAATTACATCAAGAAAGCTGAAAAGTGATTACCTGTTTCACTTTGGAAACATGGGGCTTCTTCACACAATTCCTGCGAAATGTTTCTGATGCCAATCTGAACACAACTACGTCAGTGGCGAGCTGATCAGTTTAGCCAACTGTCAGGAACACAAGCTGTTCTCTCTTTGCGACTGCGCACTCTTTGATACATTTACCCTACTGCAGACCACCTTCAGCCCTTCATGCTTGACGTCTCCCGCGACGGCGATGGCATCATTCAGCATGGTAAATGACCGTGTCACAAGGGCAGAATCACATTACAGTGCTATAGTGAACTCACGGTGATCTTTGACTCCAAACTCTCCTGTTCCTAACCTGATGGAATACATCTGGGACGTTATCGGAGCCAGCTCCGTGCCCCCAACCATCGTCTGGTAATCTAGGGGAATTGCGTGGCATATGGGCAGAAAACTGGTTCCACATACATCTAGAAACCTATCAAGGACTGTCGAATCCATGCCATGCAGAATCGATGCTGTATTGCGTTCCAAATGTGTATCAGACGCTGCGAAACAGATGGACAATGTTATGACCCATCAATATATTGCGTAAAAGCAAAAATTAGGCCGGTAAGTATAACACGAAGGGTGTGGATCGAATGAGAAACTTGCACTGGTAGCAGAATATAACACGAAGACGAAAGTGACAAACAGGTAAGGGCTGCAAAAAGGTGAAATCCGGATCAGGGATGATGAAAGGTCACGACAAGGTGTCGATGAACTGCAGATCCTCTATTCACCAGCATGTGTTCACATTTTTAAATATATTACTTTATTTCTTTATAATACGCGACGGTGTTATTCTGGTCTTCAGTCCAAAGACTGATTTGATGCAGCTCACCAAGCTACAGGATGTAGAGGCTTATCTCACTTGGGGTAAGATAGATACTGACTACAGGAAAATTAAAGAGACCTTTGGAGAAAAGAGAGCCACTTGTATGAATATCAAAAGCTCAGATGGAAACCCAGTTCTAAGCAAAGAACGGAAAGCAGAAAGGTGGAAGGAGTATATAGAGGGTCTATACAAGGGCGATGTACTTGAGGACAATATTATGGAAATGGAAGAGGATGTAGATGAAGATGAAATGGGAGATATAATACTGCGTGAAGAGTTTGACAGAGCACTGAAAGACCTGAGTCGAAACAAGGCCCCGGGAGTAGACAACATTCCATTGGAACTACTGACGGCCTTGGGAGAGCCAGTCCTGACGAAACTCTACCATCTGGTGAGCAAGATGTATGAGACAGGCGAAATACCCTCAGACTTCAAGAAGAGTATAATAGTTCCAATCCCAAAGAAAGCAGGTGTTGACAGATGTGAAAACTACCGAACAATCAGTTTAATAACTCACAGCTGCAAAATACTATCGCGAATTCTTTACAGACGAATGGAAAAGCTGATAGAAGCCGACCTCGGCGAAGATCAGTTTGGATTCCGCAGAAATGTTGGAACACGTGAGGCAATACTGACCCTACGACTTATCTTAGACAATAGATTAAGGAAAGGCAAACCCACATTTCTAGCATTTGTGGACTTAGAGAAAGCTTTTGACAATGTTGACTGGAATACTCTCTTTCAAATTCTAAAGGTGGCAAGGGTAAAATACAGGGAGCGAAAGGCTATTTACAATTTGTGCAGAAACAAGATGGCAGTTATAAGAGTCGAGGGGCATGAAAGGGAAGCAGTGGTTGGGAAGGGAGTGAGACAGGGTTGTAGCCTGTCCCCGATGTTATTCAGTCTGTATATTGAGCGAACACTAAAGGAAACAAAAGAAAAATTTGGAGTAGGTATTAAAATCCATGGAGAAGAAATAAAAGCTTTGAGGTTTGCCGATGATATTGTAATTCTGTCAGAGACAGCAAAGGACTTAGAAGAACAGTTGAACGGACTGGACAGTGTCTTGAAAGGAGGATATAAGATGAACATCAACAAAAGCAAAACGAGTATAATGGAATGTAGTCGAATTAAGTCGGGTGATGCTGAGGGAATTAGATTAGGAAATGAGACACTTAAAGTAGTAAAGGAGTTTTGCTATTTGGGGAGCAAAATAAATGATGATGGTCGAAGTGGAGAGGATATAAAATGTAGACTGGAAATGGCAAGGAAAGCGTTTCTGAAGAAGAGAGATTTGTTAACATCGAGTATAGATTTAAGTGTCAGGAAGTCGTTTCTGAAAGTATTTGTGTGGAGTGTAGCCACGTATGGAAGTGAAACATGGACGATAAATAGTTTGGACAAGAAGAGAATCGAAGCTTTCGAAATGTGGTGCTACAGAAGAATGCTGAAGATTAGATGGGTAGATCACATAACTAAGGAGGAGGTATTGAATAGAATTGGGGAGAAGAGGAGTTTGTAGCACAATCTGACTAGTAGAAGGGACCTGTTGGTAGGACATGTTCTGAGGCATCAAGGGATCACAAATTTAGCATTGGAGGGCAGCGTGTAGGGTAAAAATCGTAGAGGGAGACCGAGAGATGAATACACTAAGCAGATTCAGAAGGATGTAGGTTGCAGTAGGTACTGGGAGATGAAGAGGCTTGCACAGGACAGAGTAGCATGGAAAGCTGCATCAAACCAGTCTCAGGACTGAAGACAACAACAACAACAACACCAAGCTACTCTCTCCTGTGCAAGCGTCTTCATCTCCGAGTAAATACTGCCACCCACATCCTTCTGAATCTCTTTGCTGTATTCATCTCTTGGTCTCCCTCTATGATTTTTACCCCCCCCCCCCCCCCCCACCGCCACCCACGCTTCCCTCCAGAACTAAATTGGTGAACCCTTGATGTCTTAGAATGTGTCCTACCAACTGATCCCTTTTCTAGTCAGGTTGAGCCACAAATTTCTTTTCTCCCCAATTCTGTTCAGTACTTCCTTATGTGATCTACCCATCTAATCTTCAGCATTCTTCTGTAGCACCACATTTCATAAGCTTCTATTCTCATCTTACCTAAGCTGTTTGTCGTCTATATTTCACTTCCATATGTAGTTACACTCCATAGAAACAACTTGTGAAAACAGTTGAATCTACATTTGATATCAACAAATTTATTCTAAATTTGATATTAACAAATTTCTCTTCTTCAGGAACTTTTTCTTCCTATTGTCATTCTACATTTTATATCCTCTCTACTTTGGCCATCGTCAGTTATTTTGCGACCCAAATAGTATAACTCATGTACTACTTTCAGAGTGTAGTATTTTAGTTCTAGTATGCCTCTTGTTGTCAGGACTGTTCCCTCAGGATCACCTAATTTAATTCTACTGCATTCTATCATCCTTGTTTTACTTTTGTTGATGTTCATCTTATACCCTTCTTTCAAAACACAATCCATTTCGTCCAATTGCACTTCAAGATCCTTTGCTGTTCTTGACAGAATTACAATGTAATCAGCAAACTTCAAAATTTTAATTTTTTTCTCCCGAGACTTCAATTCCTAAGCCAAATTTTTCTCTTGTTTCCTTTACTGCTTGCTCAGTGTACAGATTGAAGAACATGGGGGATGTGCTACAACCCAGTCTCTTTCACTTCTCAACCACTGCTTCCCTTTCATGCTCCTCGACTCTTTCAACTGGCATCTGGTTTCTGTACAAGGTGTAAATAGCCTTTCGCTCCCTGTATTTTACCCCTGCTACCTTCAGAATTTCAGAGTATTCCAGGCAACATTTTCAAAAATTTTCTCTAAGTCTACGAACGTTTGCCTTTCCTTAACTCGTCTTCTGTGAGAAGTCGTAGGATCAGTATTGCCTCGCGCGTTCCTTCATTTCTCCGGAATCAAAACTGATGTTCCCCGAGGTCGGCTTCTACTAGTTTCTCATGCTTCTGTAAAGAATTCGTGGTAGCGTTTTGCCACAATGATTTATTAAACTGTTAGTTCGGTAATTTTCACACCTTCTTGGAAATGGATTATTACATTCGTATTGAACTCTGTCGGTATTTCACCTGTCTCATACATCTTGATCAATAGATGGAAGAGTTTTGTCATGATGGCTATTCAAAGGCTGTCAGTAGTTCTAAAGGAATGTTGTCTACTCCCGAGGTCTTCAGATTTGTTTATTACTTTTTGTCTATTTGCAATTGATTTCGAAGCCCTTTATGCACATTAGCTTGGTGGTCAATGTCATACATATCCGCAAGTATATCGGGCATCGAGCATCTTCGGTGTGGCCACGGAAGTAAAACTGTTGCACGCTTTACTTTGTGCAGACATGATACTGATCATGACTTATTACACCTCAGGTTAAAAGTAAAATCAGTCACTTCATAAACTCATGAAGCTTTAATCTTCGACTGAAACAAAATTTTGCAACACAGTGCATAAATGACGCACTGTAAAATGCCTTGAGACCAAATGGAAAAGCCTGATTTATGTATTGCTTGACAGTGGACGTAGAAAACCTAACTCTGGAACATTCGAGGGGACAGAATGGGTTAAATACTAAATCACATACGAAAACTGTATCAGAATGTTTTGAAACATAGTAGACGAACATCCTACAAAGACACACAGATACCTAACTAAAATTACCGAAACGAACGTAAAATACAACTGTCCAAACAACATTAAGTGAGCTAGGTTATCCGTGACCGCAATACAAACCATCAGGTATCGGATGTTTTCTGGTCTCCGAGTGTTTCGCTTTCTGGGCTATGTGTTTCGGTGCGAAGGTGTATCGAAATCGATTTTTGGGTGACTTTTGTTAATTACGTAAAAAACAACTGTGACGTAAGTTCCTAACAGGACATAACAGACCAGAATGAAACAGAAAATGTAAACAGAACGCTTGTTTCAACTTGTAATGCATAAAATGTGGTATAATAAAACAGAATTATAAAGCAAGTGGAGACTTTTGAAGAAGAAACATTAACGTCTGAAGAGACGAAAGAACTAAGTGCAGACAGAATAGAAATGTCTGATTTAGAGGATATGCTACGAAAAATGAAAAACACGAAAACACCAAGAAGCGACAATATACACACCCAACTGATAGAGTAAGCTTCTCTTCTTATGAAATCTGTGTTCCTTCTGCACGTCAACAGTAATATTACACAAGGAAAGAAATGCCGAAGAGCTGGAAACTAGCCATAGCAACACAAATATTTAAGAAATAAGGCAGGAGACAGGATGAGAATTACACATGGCATTTCTTTGTTCAACATTGGATATAATATATATTCGAAGATAATGAGATAAAAACTCGCAGTAATTTTAGAAAATATCTAGTTGGAGCTGCAAACTGCGTTCAGGAAGCATAGGTTCTGTTCATCAGACAAATAATTGAAAAGCATGTAGAATTTAATAGAGAAACACTTGATGAGCATGTAGAATTTAATAGAGAAACACTTGATGAGTGAAGTTCTTCTGCGTGTTGTACCGTGGCATGGTATGAAACCCTTTAACTGTAAACTTTAAAACCGACGTTTCGACCGTATTACAGCGGCCTTCCTTCGGGAAAGGCTGGTTTTGGAGAAGAAAAGGTGCCTTTATTTATTGCAGGAAATCGTTGTCAATACATCATACTTGTGAAGTTTATGTTTATTGACTACGTGAAAGCCTTTCACAATGTATATAGGTTAATGTTGGGGAACAATAGATAGGGGAGGTATACTACAACATTTTCTAAGAGTAATGCAACAAATCTACTGAGAATCCAAAACAGACATTGCGGGGAAGAAAGAATGTTAAAATAACAACAAATTTAGGCTTACGACAAGTATGCAGTTAGTCGCCGATACTTTTTAAC
This sequence comes from Schistocerca nitens, assembly GCF_023898315.1. Taxonomy (NCBI): domain Eukaryota; kingdom Metazoa; phylum Arthropoda; class Insecta; order Orthoptera; family Acrididae; genus Schistocerca; species Schistocerca nitens. The sequence continues at coordinate 514,330,618 of NC_064620.1, read as the reverse complement.
CTCTGTACTGATGAATATGTTGAGAATATGGTTAGAAGAAATAGAGTCATACGCCTACAACTTTAACTAACGAAATTATTTGATAACAACACTCTTTGCTGGTAACGGGACGAACGAGAATTAACTCCCTATTGAAAATTGTTTATAACTTGTTAATACTTAACTAATTTTCATGAAATTTTTTTACTTACAATTGTAGAATTTATGATGCTTGCTTGTTATGAAGACTGGTCCGATATTTTCGGTGATATCCTGCGGTCAGATGAAGTTGTGTTCTGTGCTGCGGCGTGGCGGGTTGTAAACCGACGCAGTTGTTACTACTGGGAAACAGAGGATCCGTGGTTAGTTACTGAACAAGTTTTGGGTCCATATCGTATTCGGAACACAGTGAATGCAGAACTTCTCCTTGATATGCTTGAAAATTATGCACACGGTATTTTATCCACGTGGGACAATTACAATGTGCTGATTTTAATGCAAGATGGGGCCCTGTGCGTGTCTCGACACCCATTTTCCACGACGTTGGTTGGAACGTCGTTACTCCCTCGAATGGCCAGCAAGGAGTCCTTACCTAACGCCCTGCAGTTTATTTCTCTGTGGGAGGGCAAAAGAGGGAGTTTATCGCACAAAGCCAAAAACTCTTGATGAACCGGGTGAGCGAATTCGACGAGTGCGAAGCCCAGTTTACCCTTTTCTCACATGATATGCTGCAACAGGTAGAGTCTATATTCCTAGATTTCCGAAAAGCATTTGACAGTGTGTCCCACTGCAGACTGTTAAAGAAGGTACGAGCGTACGGAATAGCTTCCACATACGTGAGTGGTTCGAAGGCCTCTTAAATAACAGAACCCAATACGTTGTACTCGACGCGAGTGTTCATCAGAGACAAGTGTATCGCCAGGAGTGACCCAGTGTAGTGTGATGATAGGCCTGCTGTTATTTTCTGTATATAAATACGATCTGGCTGACAAGGTAAGCAGTAATCTGCGGCTGTTTGCTGATGATACAGGGGTGTACGGGAAGAAGTCGTCGTTGAGTGACTATAGGGGGGGTACAAGACGACTTATAGGGGGAGGCCGCCAATTGTGAAATTCAGATTCGATTCATACTGCGCATAATAGAAGCTCATGGCCAGAGGTGTAATGTGGCAAAGCACCAAGATGCACTTCTCAGCCGTTGTCGAGAAAATCGACAGTTAAAATAAACCGTTGCGGCGAAATACTCTCTACGATTAATAATTTTCTGAAGCGTCGTGGCGCAGCGGTAAGCGCTCGGGTTCGTAATCCGAAGGTCGCCTTATCGAATCTCGCGCCATGCAACTTTTTTTATTATTAGTTTTTCGTTATAAACTATTAATGAATTGCTTATGTATGTTGGTGAAGGCGGATCGCTCTCCAATTGTACCGCCTCCATTTTTCCGTTTGTTTAACAGGGTGTACCAAAACTCTCACGTCCGCACTGATTTTCGACGATGTTATAACTTGCGATAGGGACCGCATCTACCTTCTTTCGAAGTTAGCAGGCAACTACGCTGTTAAACGGCAGCTCGTTTCGGCCCATTCAACATCTGTCCTTCAAGTGTAACGAGCGAGTAACGGAGTTTATATTTCATACCTGCCACAGCAAATTTGTCTTCGTGGGGTTTCTATTCTAATTGGAACGTTTGACTTACGCTATACGTATTCGTTTCGGAATATCGTTTCTACGTCTTCCGTTAACTATACGTGGTTAACATTATGAAGACAAGACTTTGTTTGCGCAATACATAATGATGTCCGAAGTCGCCAGTTTTTCCACGACAAACGACTTTCAACAACTTATTATATGCATAATTGTTGCAACTGATTGCCGTGAATTATATATATATATATATATATATATATATATATATATATATATATATATATGTGTGTGTGTGTGTGTGTGTATACACACATTTGAATTACAAAAAACAAAACAAAAAAAGTTGCATGGCGCGAGATTCGATCCGGTGACCTTCGGATTACGAACCCGAGCGCTTACCGCTGCGCCACGACGCTGTAGAAAATTATAAATCGTAGAGAGTATTTCACCGCAACGGTTTATTTTAACTGTCGATTTTCTCGACAACGGCTGAGAAGTGCATCTTGGTGCTTTGCCACATTACACCTCTGGCCATGAGCTTTTATTATGCGCAGTATGAATCGAATCTGAATTTCACAATTGGCGGCCTCCCCTTGTTAGACAAAATTTCTAGTTGGTGTGATGAATGGCAGCTGGCGCAAAATGCAGACAAATGTAAATTAATGCAGATGAGTAGGGAAAACAAACCATAATATTCGAATACAGCATTAGCAGTGAGCTGCTTGACACGATCACGTCGATTAAATATCTAGGCTTAACTTTGCAGAACAATAAGAAATGCAATGAGCGTGTAATGATTTTAGTACGGCAGGCGAATGACCGATTTCGGTTTATTGGGAGAATTTTAGGGAAGTGTGGTTCACCTGTAAAGCCCTGAACAGACGAAGACATTTCTTGCGCCATGACTAACGTAGCGAGTAAATTGCTTCGTGTGAACAGTTCAACTTGCGTGCCATCTGGTGGCGTGCCACCGCATTGGTAGTAAATGGCATGCAGTCGAACGAAGCTACGAGGGTCGGTCAAAAAGTAATGCCTCCCATTTTTTTTCTACTTAAAGAAATTAAGTTAAGTGAAAAATTTGAATTTGGCGCCATTCCTCAAACCTTCTTCTGCAATCCACTGCAGTAGTAACTTTCTGTGTCAACAGGTGGCAGCACTGCAGAAGTTTGTAAGATGGCCGACATCGATGTTCGTTTGAGACAGCGTTGTGTGATTGAATTCTTGAATGCAGAAGGTGAAACGCCCATACGCATTCATGAAAGACTGAAGAAGGTGTATGGTGTTGTGACAGTGGATGTCAGCACTGTTAGACGATGGGTTCGTCGTTGTAAGGAAGCTGAAGGGCAAACACCGTTGACTGACGAAAAGCGGAGCGGCAGGCCGGTGAGTGCAGTGACTCCACACAACATTCAGCAAGTTGATGACATCATTCGTGGTGACCGTCGGGTGACTGCAGATGAAGTGTGTCGCATTATTTCTCTTAGTAAAGGCAGTGTGATCACGATTATTAAACAATTGGGGTACTCAAAAGTTTGTGCACGGTGGGTTCCAAGAATGTTAACCGATCAGAATAAAGAGGCAAGGAAAACAATAGCCTCCCAACACTTGCAGCGCTTCCGTTTGGAGGGAGATGAGTTTCTGAAAAAAATTGTGACCGGGGACGAAACATGGGTGCATTTTTTTGAACTCGAATCAAAGAGGCAGTCAATGGAGTGGCGTCACACAAGCTCGCCGAGGAAGAAAAAATTCAAAACTGTGCGATCGGCAGGGAAAGTTATGGCAACAGTTTTCTGGGATACAGAGGGTGTGATTCTGGTTGATTTTTTGGAGCAGGGATGCACAATAAATTCTGTTCAATACGTCGCAACCCTCAAAAAACTTAAAGCACGTCTTCAGCGAGTTCGCCCAACAAAATCAATGGCAGATGTTCTTCTTTTGCATGACAATGCAAGACCACACACCAGTCGTCACACCTCTGACGAGATTGTCAAAATTGGATGGGAAGTTTTGCCTCATCCCCCATACAGCCCTGACCTGGCACCATCAGACTTCCATCTGTTCGGGCCACTAAAAGAAGCTCATCGTGGGATTCATTTTGAAGATGAGGAGGCCGTCAAAACATCCGTGCGTCAATGGCTTAGGAAGCAGAGCTGTGATTTTTACCGTGCTGGGATACATGCCCTTGTTCAAAGATGGACCAAAACTGTAGAGATGGGCGGAGATTACATTGAAAAATGACAAAATGATCCTCAATGTTGTGGTTTTCAACCTATGTAATTGCATTTAAATTTCCTGACAATTAAACGTAGAAAAAAAAATAGGAGGCATTACTTTTTGACTGACCCTCGTATATTCCACTGCATTAGCCTGCCATTTGAGTGCGTGCGTCTGTTTGTTCTTGATGTCAGTGGTGCACTTTGTGATAATGGAGTGGTCTAAGGAAGCTATATAAATTCTTATTTAGTCATACAGACACGAAACATGTCTTTATGACACAAAATCACCATAACAAACACGTCAGGAAACACTCGACAAAATAGTTCATTCATTGAAGGAGGTTAGGCTTTCGTCTCATGCTGAAATTATAGCGAAGTTTACGCACGACGTTTGTGTCAGAAATGAATAAAATAAAAGCTTCGGCAAAGAGTGGTGTGGGATCTGCTGACGTGTATGAAACAACTGTGTGGTATTGTAAGAAACTTTTCTTTTTTGGTAAGGACAGGAACTTGCAGCGCAGAATTCGCACAAAAAAGCGCGGGCTACACTAAAACCATAACGTCACATTAAGTAATTTTTTACCCTTCAGTTTCCTCTGCAGTTAGTACAGTAGGTGAAAAAAATTAACTGATAACTGGTTTGTCTTGGCGAATTTCACAAGATACATTATACAAACATGCAATGTATATGAATAGCTCAGTTGTCTGATGCGTTTAGATTACAATTCCAAGATTGTGGGTTTGAACGCCACTAGCGTTCATATTTTTTTCCTTTGTAACTTAAAATTAAATACGTTGTGAAACTGAGTTCGTGGACCATGATCTTTCACAGTGCCTCGTGCTGGCCATAAATATCCAATGACAAAAAGTATAAAGCACACACTGCAAGCTGTGTACAATTGTTATTATTTTGCAGGATGACTGTCTTATCAGTGAGATCGCAGGGTCTCCCAATGATGTAAGTGAGGATTTTTTAATTATAGAGGAATGTGAAGTTGCACAAGATGGCCAGCCATTTTAAACAGCATCATCATCATGTTACAGCAGTCCACGTGGAAGGGATATGATCAAGGGGACAAAAAGGAAGAGATATTACGATAGCACGTCAGGTGACGACATGAACCACAGCTTGCGGTATTGCACACTCCATCGGTGAAAAAGCAATGATGAAACATGAAAGAGTCCACTCCTGGTACGGTTTATGTATTGGCGACTAGGTTATATTACGATCTGAGAACAGTGACAAATTCATGCTTTCATTATCTTACGTCAACGATGTCATATTCGTCTAATATGATGCTGCAAATGCTTTCTAGTGAGAACCTGATGACAATCAGTCGGTCGAAAGCAACTCAAAGCGGTAATCACGACATTTTTCAAATATTTACGAGCTGTGGGGCAGCACATCCTTAAAAGTTTACTTTTTGTTTAACTTGTTTCGATCAAAGGTAATCATCTTCAGATCAAAGCAGACATACAGTTCCTGTATGGGTACGACGGATTGCTTACGCAACTAAATAGATCTGTAGATCATCAGCTTCGATCGAAACTAGTCATCTCAAAAATAGGTTATGTGCAACCGAGACGGCAAAATAGCCGGCCGAAGTGGCCGTGCGGTTAAAGGCGCTGCAGTCTGGAACCGCAAGACCGCTACGGTCGCAGGTTCGAATCCTGCCTCGGGCATGGATGTTTGTGATGTCCTTAGGTTAGTTAGGTTTAACTAGTTCTAAGTTCTAGGGGACTAATGACGTCAGCAGTTGAGTCCAATAGTGCTCAGAGCCATTTTGAGACGGCAAAATAAACAATACGTTTTAAATATCAAAAAACTTGATAAACCTCTCACGACGAGATGTCGGCAATAGTGACGATTATGTGGATTGATCGAGCAAGGAACGAAGACTTCTCGCAACGAGTTAACCAGCGGCATAATGCGACTTACTTGAATTTTAAAACTTTTTCCAATCCATGACGGTGTGTTACACAACGAGTGTTAACAATATGAAAGAACAAACAGTGTTGGTTAGAAAACTGGATTTTTTATTGTATTTATGCTCCAGTGAACGTTTCGCTCCATACAAAACATTTTCGGATTGGTCTACGAGAAAAAATACAGCCTTTCATATAAATGGCATGATCCCGATTTAGCAAAATTTGACTAGCAAGAAAAAATAAAAGAACTTACTTGCAAATTATGGTGTTAAGCTCATAGGATGCCGCGCATGCAAACGTCCCAGCAGGTAACAGCCGTGGTTAGAATTTGGAAAAAAAAAAAAAATTGAAGTTAAAAGGTTTGTTGTATTTGTAAAATTTCCAATTCTTAACGTGATTGGTTTTTTACTTGTAATTCTTGCACTTCATGTGTGAGCTACTGTTTCATGCAATATGGTGTACGCTATATTCGATCCTCCACAGTGACGCAATTTTATATTTTTTCTCCTTTATCCTCATAGAATGTTTCACAATTCATGTTAACACATTTTAATAGGCTATACAGGAGACTTAGTAGATCAACTTTTACATGCAATGAAGAGCCAAAGAAACTGGTACACCGGCCTAATATAGTATAGGACCCCCGCGAACACGCAGAAGTACCGCAACACGATGTGGCATATAGTCGACTAATGTCTGAAGTAGTGTTGGAGGCAACTGACACCATGAACCCTGCAGGGACGTCCATAAATCTGCAAGAATACGAGAGAGTGGAGGTCTCTTCTGAAGAGCACGTTGCAAGGCATCCCAGATATGCTCAATAGTGTTCATGTCTGTGGCGTTTTGTGGCCAGCGAAAGTGTTTAAACTCAGAAGAGTGATTCTAGACCTCTGGGTTGTCGCATTGTCCTGCTGGAACTGCCCAAGTCCGTCGGAATCCACAATGGACACGAATGGACGCAGGTGATGAGACACGTTGTTTAAGTACGTGTCGCCTGTCAGTCGTATATAGAGGTATCAGAGGTTCCATATCACTCCAACTGCACATGCCCCACACCACTACCGAGCCTCCACCAGCTTGAACAGTCTCCTGCTGACATGCAGGGTCCATGAGGTTGTCTCCGCGCCCGTGCGCATTCATCCGCTCGATACAATTTGAAACGAGACTCGTCCTACCAGGCAACATGTTTCCAGTCAGCAACAGTCTATGTCGGTGTTGACGGGTCCAGGGGAGGCGTTAAGCTTTGTTTCGTGCAGTCATCAAGGGTACACGAGTGTGCCTTCGGCTCCGAAGGCTCATATCGATGATGTTTCGTGGAATGGTTCGCACAATTACACTTGCTGATGGCCCAGCACTGAAATCTGCAGCAGTTTGCGGAAGGGCTGTCCGTTGAACGATTCTCTTCAGTCGTCGTTGGTCCCGGTCTTGCAGGATCTTTTTCCAGCCGCAGCGATGTCGGAGGAATGATGTCTTACAGGTTTCCTGATATTTAGATTCGTGATATTTACGGTACTCTCGTGAAATGGTTGTACGGGAAAATCCCCCCTACATCGCTATCTCGGAGATACTGTGGCCCATCGATCGTGCGCCGACTGTGACACCACGTTGAAACTAATTTAAATCTTGATAACCTACCATTGTTGCAGCAGTAACCGAGCTAACAACTGTGCCAGACACTTGTTGTCTTATATAGGTGTTAACCGACTGTAGGCGGTACTCTGCGTGTTTACATATCTCTGTATTTGAATACGCATGCATATACCAGTTTCTTTGGCGCTTTAGTGTAGGAACCCATGTCCAGAAACGGAGCGTCAAAGTTATAGGCGCCGGCGCGTATAAATGTATGTATGTACAGGGTGATTCCCTGATGATGTTGTCGGCCGGAGTGGCCAAGCCGTTCTACGCGCTTCAGTTTGGAACCGCGTGACCGCTACGGTCGCAGGTTCGAATCCTGCCTCGGGCATGGATGTGTGTGATGTCTTTAGGTTAGTTAGGTTTAAGTAGTTCTAAGTTCTAGGGGACTGATGACCTCAGATGTTGAGTCCCATAGTGCTCAGAGCCATTTGAACCATGATGATGTTACAAACTTTCAAGAATGATGAAGACGGATAAATGTATCAATCTGAGGTAAGGGTCCCTGGTTCTGATCGAGGGAAAAATGACTGCCTATATGCCTCTGTACGAGCCCTAATCTCTCTTATCTTTGTGGTCTTTCCGCGAAATGTAAGTTGGCAGCAGTAAAATTGTACTGTAGTCAGCCTCAAATGCTGGTTCTCTAAATTTTCTCAGTAGCGATTCACGAAAAGAACGCCTCCTTTCCTCTAGAGACTGCCACCCGAGTTCCTGAAGCATTTCCGTAACACTCGCGTGATGATCAAACCTACCAGTAACAAATCTAGCAGCCTGCCTCTGAATTGCTTCTATGTCCTCCCTCAATCCGACCTGATAGGGATTCCAAACGCTCGAGCAGTACTCAAGAATAGGTCATATTAGTGTTTTATAAGCGGTCTCCCATACAGATGAACCACACATCTTCCCAAAATTCTACTAATGAACCGAAGACGACTATCCGCCTTCCCCACAACTGCCATTACATGCTTGTCCCACTTCATATCGCTCTGCAGTGTTACGCCCAAATATTTAATCGACCTGACTGTGTCAAGCGCTACACTACTAATGGAGTATTCAAACATTACAGGATTCTTTTTCCTATTCATCTGCATTAATTTACGTTTATCTATGTTTAGAGTTAGCTGCCATTCTTTACATCAATCACAAATCGTGTCCAAGTCATCTTGTATCCTCCTACAGTCACTCAACGACGACACCTTCCCGTACACCACAGCATCATCAGCGAACAGACGCACATTGCTATCCACCCTATCCAAAAGATCATTTATGTAGATAGAAAACAACAGCGGACCTACCACACTTCCCTGGGGCACTCCAGATGATACCCTCACCTCCGATGAACACTCACCATCGAGGACCTTTTCCGCAATTGGCAAACGGTCCATTTTAACACGGGTAATGTATCACGAAGCAAATATCGTCCGCACTGGCGGAATGTTACATGATAACACGTACGTATACGTTTGTGACTATTACAGCGCCGTCTATCACAAAGCGAAAAAAGTGGTCCAAGTAAAACATTCATATTTCTTTACGTACTACACGAATATGTAATAAAAAAATGGGGGTTCCTATTTTAAAAAACGCAGTTGAATCCGTTTGACCTATGGCAGCGCCATCTAGCGGGCCAACCATAGCGCCATCTGGTTTCCCCCTTCAAGCTAGACGAGATTCGTTCTTTGTAGCTTTTTCGTTTGATGCTTATTTCGTGAGATATTTGTCCCGGTCACTATCATTGGACGACCCTGTATATATGGCTCTAGTATCGCGTACACCAGGGTGTAAAAGAGCGTTGCAATGCGGATCTGTCATTTGTAATCAGCTGGTTCATGTGAAAAGGTTTCTGGCGTAATTATGGCCAGACGACGAGAAGTAACAGACCTTCAACGCGGAATATAGTTGGAGCTAGACGTATGGGAAATTCCAGTTCGGAAATCGTTAGGTAATTCTGTATTCCAGGATCCACAGCGTCAAGAATGTGCCGAGAATACCAAATTTCAGGCACTGCTTCTCACCACTGACAACATAGTGGCCGACGACCTTCACTTAACGACCGAGAGAAGCGGCGTTTGCGTAGAGTTGTCAGCGCTAACCGAGAACAAACGCTGCGTGAAATAACCGCATAAATAAATGTGTATCCGTTACGAAAGTGCGGTGAAATGTGGCGTTAATAGGTTGTGGCAGCAGACGACCGACGCGAGTGCCTTCGCTAACAGCACGATATCGGCTGCAGAGCCTCTCCTGGGTTCATGACCACATCAGTTTGGCCCTAGACGACTGGAAAACCGCGACCTGGTCAGATGAGTCCCGACTTCAGTTGGTAAGAGCTGACGCTAGGGTTCGAGTGTGGCGCAAACTCTACAAAGCCGTGGACCCAAGTTGTCAACACTCCACTGTGCAAGTTGGTGGTACCTCCATGATGGTGTGGGCTGTGTTTACGTGGAATGGATTGGGTCCTCTCATCCAGTGAATCCATCATTTACTGAGAATGCTGTGTTCGGCTACATGGACACCATTTGCAGCTGTTCATGGACTTCACATTCCCAAACACCGATGGAATTTTGATGGATGACGAGTGCCGTGTCACCGGTCAACAATTGTTTGGTATTGGTTTGAAGGTCTGCCCCCAGTAGCTGAGCGGTCAGCGCGACGGACTGTCGTACCAAAGGGCCCGGGTTCGATTCCCGGCTGGGTAGGAGATTTTCTCTGTTCAGGGACTGGGTGGTTGTGTTGTCCTTATCACTATCATCTCATCCCCATCGACACGCAAGTCGCCGAAGTAGCATCAAAAGACTTGCACCAGGCGACCGGTCTAGCCGACGGGAGGTCCTAGCCATACGGCATTGGTCTGAAGAACATTCTCGACTATTCGAGCGAATGATTTGGCCACCCAGATCACCCGACATGAATTCCATATAACATTTATGGGATATAATCGAGAGGAAATGATAACGTTCTACGACTCGGGGCGTGGATGTCAGAAACTTGAATGTGGTGGGGAAGCTAGAAAATCTGGAAACGGAAATGCAAAGGCTCAGTCGAGATATAATAGGGACCATGGAAGTGAAATGGAAAGAAGACACGTATTTCTGGTCAGATGAGTATAGGGTAATATCAACACCAGCAGGTGTAGGATTCGTTACGAACAGGAAAGTAGGGCAGAGGGTGTGTTACTGTGAACAGTTCAGTGATACAGTTGTTCTTGTCAGAATCGAAAGCAAACCAACGCCAACAACGATAGCTGAGGTATACATGCCGACTCGCAAGCTGAAAATGAGGAGATAGAGAAAGTAGTGCGGCTGGTCCCGGCGGAGGTTCGAGTCCTCCCTCGGGCGTGGGTGTGTGTGTGTTTGTCCTTAGGATAATTTAGGTTAAGTAGTGTGTAAGCTTAGGGACTGATGACCTTAGCAGTTAAGTCCCATAAGATTTCACACACATTTGAACATTTTTTTAGAGAAAGTGTATGAGGCTACTGAAAGGGTAATATAATACATAAAGGGAAATGAAAAGTGAATATAGGCTTGGGACAAGGAATGAAAGAGGAGAAAGACTAATAAATTTCAGCTAGTAATAGCGCCTGCTCTGCTCAAGAATCACGAGAGGAGGAGGTATACTCGGACAACACTGGGTGATAAGGGAAGACTTCAGTTAGATTACATATGGATTGTAAGGCACATCCAGGAGCAGATATAGACTCAGATCACAATGTAGCAGTGATGAAGAATTGGCTGAAGTTCAAGAGATTAGTCACGAAGAATCAATACGCAAAGAAGTGGCATGCGGAAGTACTAAGGAATGACTAGATACGCTTGAAGTTCTCTAAGGCTGTAGATACAGCAATAAAGAATACTACAGTAGGCAGTAGAACTGAAGGGTCATCACAGAAGTAGGAAAGAAAAATATAGATACAAAGAAGGTAACTGTGAAGAAATCGTGGGTAACAGAAGAAATACTTAGGCTGATCGATGAAAGAAGGGCGTGCAAAAACGTTCAGGGAAATTCAGCAATACAGAAATACATGTCGCTGAGGAATAAAATATATAGGTGCAGGGAAGCTAAGACAAAATGGCTGCATGAAAAAAAGTGAAGAAATCGAAAAAGAAATGATAGTCGGAAGGACGAACTCAGGTGAAATTAAAAGCAATGGTGGTAAATTAAGGTGGCAACCGGAATTCCGCTGTTTAATACAGAGGAGAGAGCGGATGGGTAGAAGAGTACATTGAAGGCCTGTGTGAGGGGCAGATTTGTCTGATGTGATAGAAGAAGAAACAGGAATCGATTTAGAAGAGATAGGGGATCCAGTATTAGAATTTCAGAGAGCCTTGGAGGATTTAAGATCAAATAAGGCAAAAGGGATCGATAAGATTTCGTCATAATTTCTAAAATCACTAGAGGAAGTGGCAACAAAACGACTATTCACGTTGGTGAGAGAATCTATGAGTCTTGCGATATTTCGTCTGACTTCCGGGAAAAAATCATCCAAACAATTCCGAAGACTACAAGAGCTGGCAAGTGCGAGAATTATCGCAGTCAGCTTAACAGCTCATGAATTCAAGTTGCTGACAGGAATAATATACAGAAGAATGGAAAAGGAGATTGAGGATATGTTAGATGACGGTGAGTTTGACTTTAGGAAAGGTAAAGGCACCAGAGAGGCAATTATGACGCGGTTGATAATGGAAGCAAGACTAAAGAAAAATCAAGACACATTCATAGGATTTGTCGACCTAGAAAAAGCGTCTGACAATGTAAAACGGTGCAAGATCTTCGAAATTCTGAGAAAAATAGGGGTAAGCTATAGGACGAGACGGGTAATACAAAATATGTACAAGAACAAAGAGGGAATAATAATAATGGACGACCAAGAACGAAATGCTCGGATTAAAAAGGGTGTACGACAGGGACGTAGTCTTCGCCCCAACTGTTCAATCTGTACATCGAAGAAGCAATAACGGAAGTAAATGAAAGGTTTAGGAGAGGATTTAAAGTTCAAGGAGAAAGGGAATCAATGATATGATGCGAAAGTGAAAAAGAATTTCATGGTTTGCTGAATGGAATGAGTACAGAATATGGATTGAGAGTAAATCGAAGAAAGATGAAAGTAATGAGAAGTAGCAGAAATGAGAACAGCGAGAAAATGAACATTAAGTTTGATGGTCACGAAGAAGATGAAGTTAAGGAATTGTACTACCTACGCAGCAAAATAACCAGTGGCGGATGGAGCAAGGAGGACATCAAAAGCAGACTAGCATTGGCAAAAAGGGCGTTCCTGGCCAAAAAAAGTCTACTAGTACCAAACATAGGCCTTAATTTCAGGAAGAAATTTCTGAGAATATGTGTTTGGAGCACAGTATTCTATGATAGTGAAACATGGTCTGTGGGAAAACCGGAACAGAAGAGAACCGAAGCATTTTAGACGTGGTGCTAGAGACTAATGTTGAAAATTAGATGGACTGATAAGGTATGGAATGAGGAAGTTCTGTTCAAAATGGTTCAAATGGCTCTGAGCACTATGGGACTTAACATCTATGGTCATCAGTCCCCTAGAACTTAGAACTACTTAAATCTAACTAACCTAAGGACACCACACAACACCCAGTCATCACGAGGCAGAGAAAATCCCTGACCCCGCCGGGAATCTAACCTGGGAACCCGGGCGTGGGGAAGTTCTGTGCAGAATCGGAGAGGAAAGGAATGTTTGGAAAACATTGATAAGGAAAAGGGACAGGATGATGGGACATCTGTTAAGACATCAGGAAATAACTTGCATGGTACTAGAGGCAGCTGTAGAGGGCAAAAAACCGTAGAGGAAGACGGAGATTGGAATACATTCAGCAAATAATTGAGGACGTACGTTGCAAGTGCTATTCTGAGATGAAGAGGTTGGCACAGGAGAAAAATTCGTGGCGGGCTGCATCAAACCAGTCAGAAGACTGATGAATCAAAAAAAAATCGAGAGGTAAATTGGAACACAACATCCTGCACCGTCAACTCTTTCGCTATTATGGACAGCTGTAGAGGCAGCATGGCGGGTATTTCTGCAGGGAACTTTTGACAACTCGTTGAATCCATCCCACGTCGAGTTGCTGGACTACTCCGGGCAAAAGGAGGTCCGACACGATATTGGAGGCATCCCATGACATGTCACCTTAGTGCATTACTTGCCTCTGGCGGCAGACGCAAATGTGAAGGGGTTATGGTATGCTTGGTGTGTAATATGGCGATCCTCCCCTCTAGTAGTCTGACGTGGTCGACCGAAATCCTGACAGCGAGTATGCATAACAAATCTGGTTACTGCACGAGTCTATCAGCCGGGCAAACAGAACCCACGATGTGGCACCTTTCAAACCATGTCAAGTGCTGATACTGCGCTCTCTTTTTAAGAAGGGACGTTGAACAGATGTGGAGAACTATAGAACTATATCTCTAATGTCGATCAGTTGTAGAATTTTGGAACACGTATTATGTTCGAGTATAATGACTTTTCTGGAGACTAGCAATGTACTCTGTAGAAATCAGCATGGGTTTCGAAAAAGACGATCGTGCGAAACTCAGCTCGCGCTATTCGTTCACGAGACTCAGAGGGAAATAGACACGGGTTCCCAGGTAGATGCCGTGTTTCTTGACTTCCGCAAGGCGTTCGATAGAAGTTCCCCACAGTCGTTTAATGAACAAAGTAAGAGCATATGGACTATCAGACCAATTGTGTGATTGGATTGAAGGGTTCCTAGATAACAGAACGCAGCATGTCATTCTCAATAGAGAGAAATCTTCCGAAGTAAGAGTGATTTCAGGTGTGCCGCAGGGGAGTGTCGTAGGACCGTTGTTATTCAGGATATACATCAATGTAAATAAATTATACACAACTGCAACCAGTCACTTTTTTCATTAGTAATGCTTTATTACATTAACCGGTTTTCGAACCCTTTCAGGTTCATCTTCAGATGATTTCGGGAGAATCCGGGAAGCTACATCATTATTGGTAGTAGCATAATGCTGGGTGCTGGTTCTATGGCAGAAATATGGGTCACACTTTAATGTATCGCCATGACTATAGATTATCTGTCGATATGGGTGTGAATTTAGTTTTTACTTACTGCGACAGTATAGGCGGCTTTTTTCGTATCTGTCTCGAAAGATACGAAAGATACGAAAAAAGCCGCCTATACTGTCGCAGTAAGTAAAAACTAAATTCACACCCATATCGACAGATAATCTATAGTCATGGCGATACATTAAAGTGTGACCCATATTTCTGCCATAGAACCAGCACCCAGCATTATGCTACTACCAATAATGATGTAGCTTCCCGGATTCTCCCGAAATCATCTGAAGATGAACCTGAAAGGGTTCGAAAACCGGTTAATGTAATAAAGCATTACTAATGAAAAAAGTGACTGGTTGCAGTTGTGTATAATTTATTTACATTAATATACAGTCACGGTTCTAAAATATCCGTAATGGATAAGCATAATCTATACATCAATGACCTTGTGGATAACATCGGAAGTTCAATGAGGCTTTTTGCGGATGATGCTGTGGTATATCGAGAGGTTGTAACAATGGAAAATTGTACTGAAATGGAGGAGGATCTGCAACGAATTGACGCCTGGTGCAGTGAGTGGCAATTGAATCTCAATGTAGACAAGTGTAATGTGCTGCGAATACATAGAAAGAAAGATCCTTTATCATTTAGCTACAATATAGCAGGTCAGCAACAGGAAGCAGTTAATTCCATAAATGACAGTCGGGTAGACCGTTCGCCTGGTGCAGGTCTTTCGAATTGACGCCACTTCGGCGACCTGCGCGTCGATCCATAAATTATCTGGGAGTAGGCATTAGGAGTGATTTAAAATGGAATGATCATATAAAGTTGATCGTCGGTAAAGCAGATACCAGACTTAGATTCATTGGAAGAATCCTAAGAAAATGCAATCCGAAAACAAAGGAAGTAGGTTACAGTATACTCGTCCACCCACTGCTTGAATACTGCTCACGAGTGTAGGATCTGTAGCAGATAGGGTTGATAGAAGAGAGAGAGAAGATCCAACGGAGAGCAGCGCGCTTCGTTACAGGACCATTTAGTAATTGCGAAAGCGTTACGGAAATGATAGATAAACTCCAGTGGAAGACTCTACAGGAGAGACGTTCAGTAGCTCGAGAACATACCTTCACCGAGGAGTCAAGCAGTATATGGCTCCCTCCTACGTATATCTCGCGAAGAGACCATGAGGATAAAATCAGAGAGATTATTAGAGCCCACACAGAGGCATACAGACAATATTTCTTTCCACGAACAATACGAGACTGGAATAGAAGGGAGAACCGATAGAGGTACTCAAGGTACCCTCCGCCACACACCGTCAGGTGGCTTGCGGAGTATGGATGTAGATGTAGATGTAGATATACTTGGCATCTCTCTTTCACAGTTATCACTCAACACCTGAAGCTGTTTAAGCCTCCTACATATGCTGTCACGACTGGTAACGGCACCAACCAACAGCGGTACTGTACTCTGTTGGTCGGTCTACCAGTTACGGAGAACTGCAATTCTAATTACTTACATACTCGCCGATGGTGTGTGCGGCTACGAAGTTACATTTGTAATGGTACTTGAATTACGTAACCATTACGGCACCTCACCTCAACCTCTCGATACCAGCAATATTCTACTGTGTTTCTGTAAAATAGTTAATATATTTCTGTGACAACATTCGGATGTGATTTCATTAGTGTAGACGTACCTCGATACATCGATATGTATATATTGCAATGCTATTATTCTTATGTGTATTCTTTCTTTTCTCACTATGATCTTTGACGTACTTGTAACTCTGATTTTTGGGCGCGTAAGCGGTTATTAGAGAGTCAAGCTTTGACCGTCATGTTAAAAAGACGCAAATTGTAGTCAGTTTATAAAATGTGAACTTTAACAGTGAGGAAGATATTTTCGAGTAAGTTTTATATTGTGAAGTGATGTTTTAGAACGAGTTACATGATATTGCAACAAAAGTAATAAAGAAGAAGTGTAACTTAAATTCGGAGTGCTGATTACTTTTTTACATCAGCATTGTCCTAACTTGCAAAAGTTCAATCTTCAAGAACGGTTTATGAAACACATCTATAAAACTTTTTGAATATCGCAGAATAACAGTTAGGCCTCTTTGCATCCGAGCTTGGAATCATCACTACCTAGATTTTCGACGATTGAGCCATGAGTTCACAACGAGACCAGCTTGGGAAACACGAAAAGATGAGTGTCTAGTTTATCCATTATTTCAAGAAATGACTTTATTAACTGTGCTCTAATGACACCTGCCACATAATATAACTTTGTTGTTGCCCGAAAATGCAATATTTAGCAGCGTGAGTAACACTACAATCATAAATAATTTTTGACCTTTGTTGTGGTAGGGTTGTTAGACGCTGGAGCATGACTATGTTTTGTAGCTTCATCACTTCTTTTGTCAGGTATTGACCTTCGCATAGTACAGGAAGCGAATACCGCACTCGCCCACTTGTTAGTGCGTGCGTGCGTGTGTTGGCTTGCGTTGCGCCCTCTAATCGCTGTCCTTATTGACCAGGGAGGTGTGAAACTAACGCCCACGGGTGCCAACCGGGCCGCATTATGAGCGCAATATCGGCGCAGGGGTCGGTCTTTTTTACTGCGGCACGCTGGCCGCCGGCCGCACGCCCTGTAATCAGCGGTGACAGAATTACGCGCGCAATATCGGCCGCGAGCCCAGCGCTAATTTGTAATCATCGGCCGTTTAACGCCCACAACCACCCCACGCAAGTTTTACATTTGCCGGTCTCCTTAAACGGTTGTGGCAGTTCGCACGCAAAAAGTGAAAGCGGCGATGAGCTTGTAAAATAGTTAATACCAATGCCCACATATGGAAGTGGAGGCTCGATTAATGACTTAGTGACGTTCCTGCCACAGCAATGCGGCAGATTGGTTATTCCGCGCAAGTGCGAATTCGCCGGAGACGATCCTAATGTGTTTTTGGAGCTATCCGTATTACTGGCACTAAGCCATGATTTAAGGCATGTTTCTATGCCTAGCATCAGCGGTGTAGACACAGTGTTTCAACCGAAAAGAAAGGGGCAATATTAACTGAATACTGTGAAGAACCAACGCTCATCGCTTCCCACGGCTATTGCATGACGTATGCAGATCAGGGAGAGCAGTAAATATTTTCTGAGTTGGTGGTAAAGGCTATTTCGAATAAAACATTCCACATAACGTGTGTACAATGTTTACTCGATACGATGATACGGCCGGTGTGGTGTAATTACCGGCTGCTCAAAAGGTCAGTATAAGTTTGAAAACTGAATAAATCACGGAATCATGTAGATAGAGAGGTACAAATTGACACACATGCTTGGAATGACTTGGGGTTTTATTAGACCCAAAAAAATTTAAAAGTTTAAAAATTTTCCGACAGATGGCGCTTCACCTGCTCAGAATAGCAATAATTAGCATAACAAAGTAAGACAAAGCAAAGACGATGTTCTTTACAGGAAATGCTCAATATGTCCACCATCATTCCTCAACAATAGCTGTAGTCGAGGAATAATGTTGTGAACAGCACTGTAAAGCATGTCCGGAGTTATGGTGAGGCATTGGCGTCGGATATTGTATTTCAGAATCCCTAGAGATGTCGGTCGATCACGATACACTTGCGACTTCAGGTAACCCCAAAGCCAATAATCGCACGAACTGAGGTCTGGGGACCTGGGAGGCCAAGCATGACGAAAGTGGCGGCTGAGCACACGATC
The DNA here is from genome assembly GCF_023898315.1 of Schistocerca nitens. Classification (NCBI taxonomy): domain Eukaryota; kingdom Metazoa; phylum Arthropoda; class Insecta; order Orthoptera; family Acrididae; genus Schistocerca; species Schistocerca nitens. The sequence goes on along the minus strand of NC_064620.1, from coordinate 514,312,436 downwards.
ATCACCAAACGACGCGCGCAAGAGATCTTTCACGGTTCTAGCAATATGGGGTCTTTGACGGTTCTAGCAATATGGGGTGGAGCGCCATCCTGCATAAACATCGTACGTTCTTGCAGGTGTTTATCAGCCAAGCTGGGGATGATGCGATTCTTCAACATATCGGCGTGCCTCTCACCCGTCATGGTAGCAGTTTTGCTGTCCAGCGCCATCTGTCGGACATTTTGTGACCTTTGGTTTTTTTTTTTTTGTTATAATAAAACCCCATGTCTTTCCAAACATGTGTGTCAATTTTTACCTCTCTGTCTACATTATTCCGTGGTTTATTACGTTTTCAAATTTATACTGACTTTTTGATCACCCGGCATAATAAACTCGCAGCGCTCTTCTGTTCCACATCGGCTGTTGCAAATGAAAAATGTTTCGTTCGTCATAATCTAAGTTCTACGTAATAACATTTGGTTCTGATGTAACATAACACACACTTTCGGCCACTACTGAAAATTGTTTTGAAAGTATCCGTCGTTTTTCGTACCAATCCTTTTACTTATATTTATTTTACCAGATTTCTTCGTGAAGTTAAGGTTATCGAATTTGGTTTCTCTTTTAGAAATCAACCCCAGGTTCACTAATATGTAATGGAAGTCAGAACCACCTCTTATTCGCACCGACATAACATATATTGTGGGAAATGACATTCATCAAAACCTGATATGAGAACACAGCTCATCTTAATTGCGACGCTTTTAGGAAAAGCCGTTGAAGCAATCGAAGCAGGAGATCAAAATACTTCGCTTCTGACAACTAGTTTCACATAAAAGATGATGTATCAGTTGTTGTTGTTGTTGTGGTCTTCAGTCCTGAGACTGGTTTGATGCAGCTCTCCATGCTACTCTACCCTGTGCAAGCTTCTTCATCTCCCAGTACTTACTGCAACCTACATCCTTCTGAATCTGCTTAGTGTATTCATCTCTTGGTCTCCCTCTACGATTTTTACCCTCCACGCTGTCCTCCAATACTAAATTGGTGATCCCTTGATGTCTCAGGACATGTCCTACCAACCGATAACTTCTTCTAGTCGTGCCACAAACTCCTCTTCTCCCCAATTCTACTCAATACCTCCTCTTTAGTTATGTGATCTATCCATCTAATCTTCAGCATTATTCTGTAGCACCACATTTCGAAAGCTTCGATTCTCTTCTTGTCCAAACTATTTATCGTCCATGTTTCACTTCCATACATGGCTACACTCCATACGAATACTTTCAGAAACGACTTCCTGACACTTAAATCTATACTCGATGTTAACAAATTTCTCTTCTTCAGAAACGCTTCCCTTGCCATTGCCAGTCTACATTTTATATCCTCTCTACTTCGACCATCATCAGTTATTTTGCTCCCCAAATAGCAAAACTCCTTTGCTACTTTAAGTGTCTCATTTCCTAATCTACACTCCTGGAAATTGAAATAAGAACACCGTGAATTCATTGTCCCAGGAAGGGGAAACTTTATTGACACATTCCTGGGGTCAGATACATCACATGATCACACTGACAGAACCACAGGCACATAGACACAGGCAACAGAGCATGCACAATGTCGGCACTAGTACAGTGTATATCCACCTTTCGCAGCAATGCAGGCTGCTATTCTCCCATGGAGACGATCGTAGAGATGCTGGATGTAGTCCTGTGGAACGGCTTGCCATGCCATTTCCACCTGGCGCCTCAGTTGGACCAGCATTCGTGCTGGACGTGCAGACCGCGTGAGACGACGCTTCATCCAGTCCCAAACATGCTCAACGGGGGACAGATCCGGAGATCTTGCTGGCCAGGGTAGTTGACTTACACCTTCTAGAGCACGTTGGGTGGCACGGGATACATGCGGACGTGCATTGTCCTGTTGGAACAGCAAGTTCCCTTGCCGGTCTAGGAATGGTAGAACGATGGGTTCGATGACGGTTTGGATGTACCGTGCACTATTCAGTGTCCCCTCGACGATCACCAGTGGTGTACGGCCAGTGTAGGAGATCGCTCCCCACACCATGATGCCGGGTGTTGGCCCTGTATGCCTCGGTCGTATGCAGTCCTGATTGTGGCGCTCACCTGCACGGCGCCAAACACGCATACGACCATCATTGGCACCAAGGCAGAAGCGACTCTCATCGCTGAAGACGACACGCCTCCATTCGTCCCTCCATTCACGCCTGTCGCGACACCACTGGAGGCGGGCTGCACGATGTTGGGGCGTGAGCGGAAGACGGCCTAACGGTGTGCGGGACCGTAGCCCAGCTTCATGGAGACGGTTGCGAATGGTCCTCGCCGATACCCCAGGAGCAACAGTGTCCCTAATTTGCTGGGAAGTGGCGGTGCGGTCCCCTATGGCACTGCGTGGGATCCTACGGTCTTGGCGTGCATCCGTGCGTCGCTGCGGTCCGGTCCCAGGTCGACGGGCACGTGCACCTTCCGCCGACCACTGGCGACAACATCGATGTACTGTGGAGACCTCACGCCCCACGTGTTGAGCAATTCGGCGGTACGTCCACCCGGCCTCCCGCATGCCCACTATACGCCCTCGCTCAAAGTCCGTCAACTGCACATACGGTTCACGTCCACGCTGTCGCGGCATGCTACCAGTGTTAAAGACTGCGATGGAGCTCCGTATGCCACGGCAAACTGGCTGACACTGACAGCGGCGGTGCACAAATGCTGCGCAGCTAGCGCCATTCGACGGCCAACACCGCGGTTCCTGGTGTGTCCGCTGTGCCGTGCGTGTGATCATTGCTTGTACAGCCCTCTCGCAGTGTCCGGAGCAAGTATGGCGGGTCTGACACACCGGTGTCAATGTGTTCTTTTTTCCATTTCCAGGAGTGTAATTCCCTCAGCATCACCCGAATTAATTCGACTACATTCCATTATCCTCGTTTTGCTTTTGTTGATGTTCATCTTATGTCCTCCTTTCAAGACATTGTCCATTCTTTTCTGCTGCTCTTCCATGCTCTCCCCCATGCTCTCCCCCCCATGAACCATGGACCTTGCCGTTGGTGGGGAGGCTTGCGTGCCTCAGCGATACCGTAGGTGCAACCACAACGGAGGGTTATCTGTTGAGAGGCCAGACAAACGTTTGGTTCCTGAAGAGGGGCAGCAGCCTTTTCACTAGTTGCAGGGGCAAGAGTCTGGATGATTGACTGATGTTTATAATGCTTGAAGTGTTTACTGCGGGTATATAGGGTTCAAATGGCTCTGAGCACTATGGGACTTAACATCTGTGGTCATCAGTCCCATAGAACTTAGAACTACTTAGACCTAACTAACCTACGGACATCACACACATCTATGCCCGACGCAGGATTCGAACCTGCGACCGTAGCGGTCACGCGGTTCCAGACTGAAGCGCCTAGAACCGCACGGCCACACCGGCCGGCTGTATATAGGGCGTGAAGTACATAGTGACATGTACTTCGATGACTATAGTGTTATTGTCCACTGTTTACCATCTCATAAACTTAGCTTGCGAAAATGCCCAAGGAGGAGGAGGAGATTAGTGTTTAACTTCCCGTCTACAACGAGGTCATTAGAGACGGAGCACAAGCTCGGATTGTGGAAGAATGGGGAAGGAAATCGGCCGCGCCCTTTCAAAGGAACCATTCCGGCACTTGCATGAAGCGATTTAGAGAAATCACGGAAAATCTCAATCAGGATGGCCGGACGCGGGTTTGAAACGTCGTCCTCCCGAATGCGAGTACAGTGTGCTATCCATTGCGCCACCTCGGCCGGTGAAAATTCCCGAGGATGGAAAGAGAAAGTGTCACTTTTCGGATGATTACACAAGAGGTTTTTTTTTTTTTTTTTTTTTTTTTTTTTGTGAGGAAAGGACATACGGTTCAGGAAGCGTTGTGAGATTTGTAGCTGTTCCATCTCAGCAGCCGGCCTTTGTGGCCGAGCGGTTCTAGGCGCTTCAGTCCGGAACCACGCAGCTGCTACGTTCGCAGGTTCGAATCCTGCCTCGGGCATGGATATGTGTGATGTCTTTAGGTTAGTTAGGTTTAAGTAGTTGTAAGTCTAGGGGACTGATGAACTCAGATGTTAAGTCCCTTAGTGCTTAGAGCCATTTGAACCATTTTGAATCATCTCACAGACGCAAGCCAGATGTGAGGCATCACATTTCTACGAAGAATCATACAGATTCACCGTAATATCGGCATGAAAGCCTATTCCTACATCCATGATTATATGATTTTACTTTTTTTCCCATATTTAATAAACGATTTGAGATGTCGAAACGAAATTTTGGGAAATGATAGCATACAAATAAGAGAGTATTTTTCCATATGGTTATTACCTAAATTTTATTATCTACAATGTTATTCCACTAACTACAGCCTTTTTCGATGAAAGGATGTAATTCTTAAGGGCCGTCTATAGCTGGTGAAAGGAGAAATGCTGTGGTTAGATGGTTCAAATCATCTCAGAGTGTCCCGACGAGGTCCCAGCTAGATACGGTAATCCCAATCATAGACAGCCCACTACATATCTCGCGGACACTATTGGCACGGAAAGTGGAAAAATACCCCGGAAGAATTGCCCGGTGCTGCTGCAGAACTATTATAATGACAGATTATGAAGTTTTTAAACATCATAAATCCTTCAGTTCTCTTGACTGTACCGTAAAACTGAATGCCGCAACGTATCACGACTCCAAAGTCGCTGCAAAGCAGTCCACAGCTAGGACCAAACCTACAGCGATTGCTGAAATATTCTCGCGCCACACTCATTTCTACACCCTCACCTCAGAGTGTGCCGACGAAGTCCCAGCTAGATATGGTAATCCTACTCGTAGGCAGCCCACTACATATCCCGCGGACACTATTGGCGTGGAAAGCGGAAAAATCAAATATTCCAGCGCATACCTAAACCTAAGTATATTTTATCATTACCACTGCTCTGTAGCTGTATCTAGCTGGCAGTTCATCCGTTCCGATGGTTTTCTTAGCATTTCTGCCCGTCAGAGGTGGAGTTCGAAGTGACTTTTCACTATGGGGAAAGTAAGCTATGTAGCTTATCAGCGCCCAAAGTGTTGCAGATTTTCTCGCAACGAAACAGTCCGCCTCGCAGTCACTTTTGAGGGTCGCAGCCGCTCGCCTGCCGCGGACTACACGTGAGTCCACGTCTCCCACCCTTCGTGCCATTCCCCTTCCCCTCTCAGCGCACTGTAGGGCCCGGAAGAGCTCAGACGTCGCGCGCTCCCCATTTGGCGTCGCCACCCTGCAACACCGCACCACCACGGCCAGCACTGCAGAATCGGAGCTCTGCTGGATTTTGTAGTTCTCCTTCAGCCTGGGCGGGTCACAGAGATCATTCACAACCCTTGGATCAAAAGTGCTATAGTCGAAAGAAGGCAGTACTGTTTTAAACAGTAGTACTACTGACTACATGACTTGTGCATGTGATGTTATCTATATGTATTTGACGATGCTGGTGCTGATTCCGCATTTAACATTTGACGATGCCACTATGGCAGCAGTACATTAGGACTTTGTTTTTATGAAACAGATCTGATGATGGTCATTAAAGACCGAAACCGATAATCTGTTATCAAACAGTTTGTGACCATAGACTTAAATTAAAGAAACTTCTGTCATGGAGCTTTTTAAATTCAGCCATTACATTAAATCCAGTGCTACTATAAATGATTCATTAGTTTTCAAACCTGTAAATTTTCCAAAGTATTACCTGTACAAAAGGGATTGCTGTGTGACTCGTAAATTCACCAAGTCTGCATTTTGCACTCTACAAATGTTCTATGAGTACCCCATTGGTCACAAGACACACGCCCAACTGGTTGTGCGATTCGATCCATACCTTACGTAGCGACAGCCTGACAATAGTCATAACCGCAGCATTGATGCATTCTCTGAGCTGTTCCAGTGTTCTTGGCAGTGGGGAGTACATAAACACGGTCTTTTATGTCCTCCTAAAGCTAAAAGTCATGAGGTGTTAGTCAGGCAATCTGAGGGGCCAAGGGAACCGAGCCACAAGCTATCCACCGCTATGCCCAATCTAGTGATGCCGAATTTCGTTGTTTAGGCAGCGTTGAACATCGACGCTCCAATGAGCGGGTGCCCCATCTTGTTGGAAGATGCAGCATGTTAAATTAAGAGCTACCTCAAGTCATGTCACAGAAGAAAAATAGGACATACAGCTTCGTCTTTGATATTGCACAGAAAACATTAATCTTCCGTGTATCTTTTCATGCCGCACAATTTCGTAAGGATTTTTAGTGGGCCAAACCCTCATTTCGTGACAATTAACCTTTTCAGATAAATGGAAGTTCGCTTTGTCGCTGAATATCAGCTTGGAGGCGAAATGTCCAACCTCAAGTGATCCTGTATTGTGACGCAAAATTGAAGGCGCCTACCATAATCTTCAGGTTTGGATTGTTGAATGAGCTGCAGACGGTGCTGATGGAAATGTAACCACCGTCGCAGAATCTTCCTCACAGTTTACTGCTGTTTTCCAAGATCGCGCCTTGGGCGGATCGTTGGTTTTTTTGGACTTAGTTCGAAACTTTTCGTCATCCTCTCCATAGTTGGGTCTGGCAGTCTTGGTCAACGGGTACTTGTCTGTTTACAGAGACGGCCAGTGTCCCTAAATTGTCGATATCAACACATCATGTTCCTTTAAAATTTTGAACACGGCCCGAGCAGCAACTGTACTGATCCTCTTGTAGAAATATCAAACAGCGAATCAGCTGCAAATGGTTGCTATAGCCAGTACAAAATTTTAAAATTTTTACCTGCACATGTCTCAATGGCTGTTTCTGTACAGGTATGAGAACCGCCTTAGAATTTGTAGACAGGACCGGTTTTTCGAAATTTTAAATGTTAAAAGACAAATGGCTCTAAGCACTATGGGACTCAACTGCTGAGGTCATTAGTCCCCTAGAACTTAAAACTAGTTAAACCTAACTAACCTAAGGACATCACAAACATCCATGCCCGAGGCAGGATTCGAACCTGCGACCGTAGCGGTCTTGCGGTTCCAGACTGCAGCGCCTTTAACCGCACGGCCACTTCGGCCGGCTGTTAAAAGACAAGTCTCTCAACTACTCGCCTTTCATCCAGGCGTTAGTCTGCGCACCGTGAGTAACCAGCATATGTGTCACAATTTTTTGAAGTCTGGGGTTTTGATGTTTCCCAGCTATAAACAAAGACAGTTTATGATAGCTTGTAGCATTTCCACATACTAAGGCAGTTAGTCTGTCTTTATTCTTTTTAGTTTACTCACGTTGAGCTCGAAGGGGCGATCTGTAGTGATTACTTCTTCAGTACTTTCAGTGGCGCAATAAAACGATTAATTAAGCGAAGCCTCTAAGTATTCTTTAATTAAATAAGTTTTACATCTCCTCAGTTCCGAGAGTTCCGCAACCTGTACAGAAAATTGGAATAGACATAAACATCATTTCCGCCCTTTTTATTGCTCAAGAAAACCACACATTGCATGTTGTACCACCATACAGCGAGACCTTCAGAAGTGGTGGTCTAGATTTCTGTACACAGCGGTACCTCTAATACCCAGCAGCACGTCCCCTTGTATTGATGCATGCCTGTATTCGTCGTGGCATACTATCCACAAGTTCATCAAGGCACTGTTGATCCAGATTGTCCCGCTCCTCGCCGGCGATTCGGCGTAGATCCCTCAGAGCGGTTGGTGGGTCGCGTCGTCAATAAGCAGCCCTTTTCAATATATCCCAGGATTGTTCGATAGGGTTCATATCTGGAGAACATGCTGGCCGCTCTAGTCGAGCGATGTCGTTATCCTGAAGGAAGTCATTCACAAGATGTGCACGATGGGGGCGCGAATTGTCGTCCATGAAGACGGATGTCTCGCCAATATGCTGTCGAAATGGTTGCACTATCGATCGGAGGATGGCATTCACGTATCGCACAGTCGCTACGGCGCCTTCCATGACCACCGGCGGCGTAGGTCGGCCCGACGTAATGCCACCCCAAAGCAGCAAGGAACCTGCACCTTGCTGCACTCGCTGGACAGTGTGTCTAAGGCGTTCAGCCTGACCAGGTTACCTCCAAGCACGCCTCCGACGAGTGTCTGGTAGAAGGCAAATGCGACACTCATCGGTGAAGAGAACGTGATGCCAATCCTGAGCGGTCCATTCTGCATGTTGTTGGGCCCATCTGTACCGCACTGCATGGTGTCGTGATTGCAAAGATGGCATTATTCAACATGGTGGCGTTGCTGGCAGGGTTCCTCCGAGTCATAATCCGTAGGTAGCCGTCATCCACTGCAGTAGTAGCCCTTGGGCGGCCTGAACGAGGCATGTCATCGACAGTTCCTGTCTCTCTGTATTTCCTCCATGTCTGAACAACATCGCTTCGGTTCACTCAGAGGCACTTGGACACTTCCCTTGAGAGCCCTTCCTGGCACAAAGTAATAATGCGGACGCGATCGAACCGTGTTATTGATCGTCTAGGCATGGTTGAACTACAGGCAACACGAGCCGTGTACCTGCTTCCTGGTGGAATGACTGAAAGTGATCGGCTGTTGGCCCCCCTCCGTCTAATAGGCGCTGCTAATGAATGATTGTTTACATCTTTGGGCGGGTTTAGTGACATCTCTGAACAGTCAAAGGGACTGTGTCCGTGATACAGTATCCACAGTCAACCTTGTTCAAACCTCCCTCGTTCCAAACTTTTTTTCCCGCTGTTCGCTTTATTGAAATTTGTGTCTGTGTCGTGTAGTAATGTCCGTCTGCAAAAGCGAGGTGTAAGAAAGGAACCTACAATGACAGTTGATTCAGCACAAATACTCTATTAGCAACCGAAAGGAAGTGGCTTTCGAACGGGGACCGCAAATGTTTGATGACATGGCGACAAGTCAACCTAATCCTCCTCCGGAAAACACGTCTGGTGTGTCACGAGACAGCACGTGTGTCATATGTTAGGAATCTCTTATCGACACACCTAATTTGTACGACTGGTAAGCGAGCGAGGTACGCCTCCTTGACCGATTTAGGTGTTAATGTAAATGTGATCTCTCCCAAGGAAATGACGAAAACATTATAGTTTGTCACATAAGTTACAACAAATGAACGAACAGTTTGTCACATAAGCTGCAACAAATGAACGCAACAGTTTCACAATCACTCAATTCCTCTGAGCTTTTTCGAAACATATGTTTTTGACGTTTCGTTTCGTTTTGGAAGTCATAAGTCTTGAATTCATTTGTTGGAACGTAGTTCATACCCGTTTATTTGTTGTTTCCATTTCTGTGTGACACCTATGTAATATCTCGCCTACTCTGACTATTCATCACATTTACTCGCGACGGTAACGTATCCTTACCACATGACTCGTGTTCTATAACCAATGTATTCTACGACACCTGTCAAGACTACGGAAACAAAACAACTGTACGGACAGTTCATAAGATTGGAAACCATCAAACATCACGTCACGATTACAGACCGCACTCAGATTGGCTGAGCCTTGGTTAGAGAAATGGCATGTTAGAGTAAACGTCGACAAGTGCGAAGCCGTTCTGTTCACTAGAAGACAGAAGAAACTGCGCTAACACAGAGACTGCAGACAAATAACTCTACATGCACGCCCAGTACGTTTCCGCGAGAAAGTCAGATACCTTGGTGTCTGGCTGGACCGGACATTACGCGGGAAGGAGGGACCACATACAACACATGACCAACAGAGCAAGCGCGAGGCTCAAACAGCTCTACCCCATGCTCAACAGGCATAGAACACTGAACAGACGGGAGTCGAGGTCCATGTACATGACACTTATTCGTCCCCTGATGACGTACGCAGCCCCTGTCTGGGGATACGCTGCGGCCACACGCCTGCGCCGTCTGCAGATCATATAAAACAAAGTACTCAAAATCATAAGCAATGCTCCACGATACACATGCATCGCGGATCTTACCGGGAATACCGAGTTGAGACTGTCACGGAGGTAATCCACAAACTCACCACAAGACTATACAGAAACTATAGACATTCGCAGAACCCGTTCATTATGAATCTGGGGAACTGCGACCGCAACCATAGATGGAAACATAACAGACCAAAGGACATACTTGCAAGGACCTAACATCTGTGGCCAAGTACACGCAAACACAACGGTACAGGTGAGCCCCTGTTAATCAGCCACCATTACTGGATATCCAGTTGGAACACGCTTGCCCAAAAACTGGCACCACGCAAGGAAGCCGTACCGTACACTGCATGCAGACAAGCTATACCCCCCCTCCCCCCCCCCCCACACACACACACAACACAGTGAGATGATCTATGGCCGATCTCCCACTAATATACACTCCTGGAAATGGAAAAAAGAACACATTGACACCGGTGTGTCAGACCCACCATACTTGCTCCGGACACTGCGAGAGGGCTGTACAAGCAATGATCACACGCACGGCACAGCGGACACACCAGGAACCGCGGTGTTGGCTGTCGAATGGCGCTAGCTGCGCAGCATTTGTGCACCGCCGCCGTCAGTGTCAGCCAGTTTGCCGTGGCATACGGAGCTCCATCGCAGTCTTTAACACTGGTAGCATGCCGCGACAGCGTGGACGTGAACCGTATGTGCAGTTGACGGACTTTGAGCGAGGGCGTATAGTGGGCATGCGGGAGGCCGGGTGGACGTACCGCCGAATTGCTCAACACGTGGGGCATGAGGTCTCCACAGTACATCGATGTTGTCGCCAGTGGTCGGCGGAAGGTGCACGTGCCCGTCGACCTGGGACCGGACCGCAGCGACGCACGGATGCACGCCAAGACCGTAGGATCCTACGCAGTGCCGTAGGGGACCGCACCGCCACTTCCCAGCAAATTAGGGACACTGTTGCTCCTGGGGTATCGGCGAGGACCATTCGCAACCGTCTCCATGAAGCTGGGCTACGGTCCCGCACACCGTTAGGCCGTCTTCCGCTCACGCCCCAACATCGTGCAGCCCGCCTCCAGTGGTGTCGCGACAGGCGTGAATGGAGGGACGAATGGAGACGTGTCGTCTTCAGCGATGAGAGTCGCTTCTGCCTTGGTGCCAATGATGGTCGTATGCGTGTTTGGCGCCGTGCAGGTGAGCGCCACAATCAGGACTGCATACGACCGAGGCACACAGGGCCAACACCCGGCATCATGGTGTGGGGAGCGATCTCCTACACTGGCCGTACACCACTGGTGATCGTCGAGGGGACACTGAATAGTGCACGGTACATCCAAACCGTCATCGAACCCATCGTTCTACCATTCCTAGACCAGCAAGGGAACTTGCTGTTCGAACAGGACAATGCACGTCCGCATGTATCCCGTGCCACCGAACGTGCTCTAGAAGGTGTAAGTCAACTACCCTGGCCAGCAAGATCTCCGGATCTGTCCCCCATTGAGCATGTTTGGGATTGGATGAAGCGTCGTCTCACGCGGTCTGCACGTCCAGCACGAACGCTGGCCCAACTGAGGCGCCAGGTGGAAATGGCATGGCAAGCCGTTCCACAGGACTACATCCAGCATCTCTACGATCGTGTCCATGGGAGAATAGCAGCCTGCATTGCTGCGAAAGGTGGATATACACTGTACTAGTGCCGACATTGTGCATGCTCTGTTGCCTGTGTCCATGTGCCTGTGGTTCTGTCAGTGTGATCATGTGATGTATCTGACCCCAGGAATGTGTCAATAAAGTTTCCCCTTCCTCGGACAATGAATTCACGGTGTTCTTATTTCAATTTCCAGGAGTGTATAACGATCCTGATTGTTCCAGGAATGCAGCGGCTGCAGCAAACCGGGATGCATCGCCATCGCCTGCCACGGTAATGATGCGTGATACCCACAGTAACAAACCCAACCTTGCATGAACTATTGCAGCTGGTAAGCCACTACTGCTCTTACTACCCATCCCACTGTCGCAGAGGTTTTTTTCCCTCGGCACGAGCCTTGGCACTTTTTTCCCTCTGCTCTTCAAATCGCTACCCTCATTCGCGTTTCGTCCACATTATATCACCTGATGGGCCCTGTTAATGCATAGTCTTACCCAGACTCACAGATAACATCACAGCCCAGCATCCTGTGATCCACCTATTAGACAACTAACATGTTGACGGGGGTGACAGTAGAACTTTTGGTTTGGTCACCACGTTGGTGCGGGCGTGGAGGGGCCCCATCTGTTTTAAAAAAAATGTTGCGGAGAAAAAATAAATAAACTGTAGTATCATTGCCACAGATACTACTACAACGCCGCGCCAACATAAGGTTGGCAGCCCGTCGTCTGCCGAATACAGAGCACTCTAGCGGGCTGTGCAGCTCGACGGAACTGGAGTGTGGCTCGTTCACTTCTTAGCTAGATTTCAACCTAGGCAGACGCACTTTCATAATCGGCCCTCAGCCAGTTCTGTAACGTTTGCATTGATTCTCTGAGGAGGGCCCATCAGGCTTAGTCCCTGAGAATATGTTGTATTAGTTCATGGTATTCCATGTTACGACATTGTCAGTTCATAGCCGCAGCTGCAGTCCTACAAACTACTGAAGATAAGTAATTTCATTGTACTATGTATTTCTTGAATAATAACAATTCTCTCTGACAGTGTGCCGTGCCGCATATTATTGCAATCTGGACTCCTTCAGCTCCTATCAACTCGGTCTCCTACTTATTTGCATTTAGTAACGAGCTGAAAACACCCACGCGTTTTGTGCCTCTAAACAGTGAGACACCATATAAACGGCACGACGGAGCTTCGAATACGACTCGCCCGTTTCGTAGTCGTACACCATGATCACTTACCCAAGACGCCGTTGCCATTTCAGGCTGCTCTTTATTGCACTCCTTGTTCTTGAATCGTTCACTGTTTCTATCTTGCTTTTTGTTCACAGTTCAGCGCGCATTCTTCCTGTTTTCATGTTTTATCTGTTTTCAATTTTTGACGGGCTATTCACTGGGCCACCTTATCACTAAATATGAGTGGAGTGCGGCGGGGAGTTTCCCTTGTAAGTTATGTATTCTTTTTAAAATTCTTTGCGCTGGACCCCTCAGCTCCCGCTAGGGTTAAATTTGGTGAACACTGCCGTAACGGGCGAGTCTGATCAAGCGCGGTACTACACTACTGGCCATTAAAATTGCTACACCAAGAAGAAATGCATATGATAAACGGGTATTCATTGGATAAATATATTTTCACGCAATTTCGGTGCATAGATCCTGTGAAATCAGTACCCAGAACAACCACCTCTGGCCGTAATAATACGCCTGGGCATTGAGTCAAACAGAGCTTGGATGGCGTGTACAGGTACAGCTGTCCATGCAGCTTCAACACGATACCACAGTTCATCAAGAGTGTTGACTGCCGTATTGTGCCGAGCCAGTTGCTCGGCCACCATTGACCAGACGTTTTCAGTTGGTGAGAGATGTGGAGAATGTGCTGGCCAGGGCAGCAGTCGAACATTTTCTGTATCCAGAAAGACCCGTACAGGACCTGCAACATGCGGTCGTGCATTATCCTGCTGAAACGTAGGGTTTAGCAGGGATCGAATGAAGGGTGGAGCCACGGGTAGTAACACATCTGAAATGTAACGTCCACTGTTCAAAGTGCCGTAAATGCGATCAAGAAGTGACCGACGCGTGTAACCAATGGCACCCCATACCATCTCGCCGGATGATACTCCAGTATGGCGATGACGAATACACGCTTCCAATGTGCGTTCACCGCGATGGCGCCAAACACGGATGCGACCATCATGATGCTGTAAACAGAACCTGGATTCATCCGAAAAAATAACGTTTTGCCATTCGTGCACCCAGGTTCGTCGTTGAGCACACCATCGCCGGCGCTCCAGTCTGTGATGCAGCGTCAAGGTTAACCGCAACCATGGTCGCCGAGCTGATAGTCCATACTGCTGCAAACGTCGTCGAACTGTTCCTGCAGATGGTTGTTGTCTTGCAAACGTCCCCATCTGTTGAGTCAGGGATCGAGACGTGGCTGCACGATCCGTTACAGCCTTGCGGATAAGATGCTTGTCATCTCGGCTGCTAGTGACACGAGGCCGTTGAGATCCAGCACGGCGTTCCGTATTACCCTCCTGAAACCACCGATTCCATGTTCTGCTAACAGTCATTGGATCTCGACCAACGCGAGCAGCATTGTCGCGATACGATAAACCGCAATCGCGATAGGCTACAATCCGACCTTTATCAAAGTCGGAAACGTGATGGTACGCATTCCTACTCCTTATACGATGCATCACAACAACGTATCACGAGGCAACGCCGGTCAACTGCTGTTTGTGTACGAGAAATCGGTCGGAAACTTTCCTCATGTCAGCACGTTGTAGATGTCTCCACCGGCGCCGTGTGTGAATGCTCTGAAAAGCTAATCATTAGCATATCACAGCATCTTCTTCCTGGCGGTTAAATTTCGCGCCTGTAGCAGGTCATCTTCGTAATTGTAATGACCAGTGGTGTAAAAAGGGAGGAAAATCTTGAATGCGTGCCGGACTATAGGGTCAGCCAGGTGGATGGCCAGCGCTGTGTCGGTGGGCCAGTGACCCGGTGAGCCGAGGCGCGGGGCAGACACGTGAGTAGTCGGCGGCGCGAGCGCCGTCTGACGGCCGTTAGTCGCGCCCGCATCGAGCGGCTACGCAAGGCGTGGCGCGTGCGTGTGCGTGTGTGCGTGTGGAGGTGCGTGCGACCCGCGTGCCCGCTCCGCGCCGTATCGACCGCCGGCGAGCGCCCCCGAGTCCGCCACCCCCACCGCTCACCGCTCGCTGTCTGCACTTGCCGCACGCCCCACGTCGGGGGCGACGCGTTCCCACACACCCACGACGCCGCCGCCGCCACTCGCACCTCTGCCTGCCCCAGCGCGGAGTCGACCCGGGGCCCTCTGCGTAGAGCCGACCTGTGCACTACTCACGACTCTCGAGCACTGCGCAGCGTTTCCGCTTCGAGGTTCCGGCACTGCGCAGGTGCGACCAAGGGTGCCAGTGTCGCCTTTACGGTTCGTGGAGTCACTACTTTATTGATACAGGTCACACCTGACAAGGGAACCTCCCCAGCGCACCCCCCTCAGATTTAGTTGTAAGTTGGCACAGTGGATAGGCCTTGAAAAACTGAACACACATCAATCGAGAAAACAGGAAGAAGTTGTGTGGAACTATGAAAAAAATAAGCAAAATATACAAACTGAGTAGTCCATGTGTATGATAAGCAATATCAAGGAGATGTGAGTTCGGGAGCGTCGTGGTCCCGTGGCTAGCGTGAGCAGCTGCGGAACGAAAGGTCCTTGGTTCAAGACTACTTTCGAGTGAAAAGTTTAATTTTTTATTTTCAATTATTATCTGTCTGTCCGTCCGTCCGTCCGATGTGAGGTAACTGCGCCGTAGTATAGGGACGCTACACCTAAACTGAAAAATTTGAAAACGTTAAAAACATGTTTTGACAGAGCACAAAGAACACTGTGCGACTGTGAAACTGTTGCATTCATTTGTTGCAGTTTACGTGACAAACTCTTATGTTTTCATTACTTTTTTGGGAGTGATTATCACATCCACAAGAAAACCTAAATCGGGCAAGGTAGAAGAAGCTTTTTATCCATTCGTCAAGTGTACAAGTTAGGTGGGTCGACAACATATTCCTGTCATGTGACGCACATGCCGTCACCAGTGTCGTATAGAATACACTCCTGGAAATGGAAAAAAGAACACATTGACACCGGTGTGTCAGACCCACCATACTTGCTCCGGACACTGCGAGAGGGCTGTACAAGCAATGATCACACGCACGGCACAGCGGACACACCAGGAACCGCGGTGTTGGCCGTCGAATGGCGCTAGCTGCGCAGCATTTGTGCACCGCCGCCGTCAGTATCAGCCAGTTTGCCATGGCATACGGAGCTCCATCGCAGTCTTTAACACTGGTAGCATGCCGCGACAGCGTGGACGTGAACCGTATGTGCAGTTGACGGACTTTGAGCGAGGGCGTATAGTGGGCATGCGGGAGGCCGGGTGGACGTACCGCCGAATTGCTCAACACGTGGGGCGTGAGGTCTCCACAGTACATCGATGTTGTCGCCAGTGGTCGGCGGAAGGTGCACGTGCCCGTCGACCTGGGACCGGACCGCAGCGACGCACGGATGCACGCCAAGACCGTACGATCCTACGCAGTGCCGTAGGGGACCGCACCGCCACTTCCCAGCAAATTAGGGACACTGTTGCTCCTGGGGTATCGGCGAGGACCATTCGCAACCGTCTCCATGAAGCTGGGCTACGATCCCGCACACCGTTAGGACGTCTTCCGCTCACGCCCCAACATCGTGCAGCCCGCCTCCAGTGGTGTCGCGACAGGCGTGAATGGAGGGACGAATGGAGACGTGTCGTCTTCAGCGATGAGAGTCGCTTCTGCCTTGGTACCAATGATGGTCGTATGCGTGTTTGGCGCCGTGCAGGTGAGCGCCACAATCAGGACTGCATACGACCGAGGCACACAGGGCCAACACCCGGCATCATGGTGTGGGGAGCGATCTCCTACACTGGCCGTACACCACTGGTGATCGTCGAGGGGACACTGAATAGTGCACGGTACATCCAAACCGTCATCGAACCCATCGTTCTACCATTCCTAGACCGGCAAGGGAACTTGCTGTTCCAACAGGACAATGCACGTCCGCATGTATCCCGTGCCACCCAACGTGCTCTAGAAGGTGTAAGTCAACTACCCTGGCCAGCAAGATCTCCGGATCTGTCCCCCATTGAGCATGTTTGGGACTGGATGAAGCGTCGTCTCACGCGGTCTGCACGTCCAGCACGAACGCTGGTCCAACTGAGGCGCCAGGTGGAAATGGCATGGCAAGCCGTTCCACAGGACTACATCCAGCATCTCTACGATCGTCTCCATGGGAGAATAGCAGCCTGCATTGCTGCGAAAGGTGGATATACACTGTACTAGTGCCGACATTGTGCATGCTCTGTTGCCTGTGTCTATGTGCCTGTGGTTCTGTCAGTGTGATCATGTGATGTATCTGACCCCAGGAATGTGTCAATAAAGTTTCCCCTTCCTGGGACAATGAATTCACGGTGTTCTTATTTCAATTTCCAGGAGTGTATATCAGACGTGTTTTCCTGTGGAGGAATCGGTTGACCTATGACCTTGCGATCAAATGTTTTCGGTTCCCATTCGAGAGGCAGGTCCTTTCGTATACTAATCGCACGGTTTTGCGGTGCGGTCGCAAAACACAGACACTAAACTTATTACAGTGAACAGAGACGTTAATGAACGGACGAACAGATCATAACTTTGCGAAAATAAAAAAAAGTAAACTTTTCACTCGAGGGAAGACTTGAACCAAGGACTTCTCGTTCCGCAGCTACTCACGCTAACCACGCGACCACGGGGCTCCTGAGTTCGCATCATCCTTGATGTTGCTTATCTTGCGCATGGGCTACTCAGTTTGTATATTTTGCTTATTTTTTCGATAGTTCCACACAACTTCTTCCTGTTTTCTCGATTGATCTGTGTTCACTTTTTCAAGGCCTATCCACTGTGCCAACTTATAACTAAATCTGAGGGGGTGCGATGGGGAGGTTCTCTTGTGAGTCAAGACAGGCTATAACAGAAGAAACGAAAATTGAGAAACTGTAATATGACCATCAGTTTGGCATACGGAAAGATAGAGACGCTGGAGAGGTACTTCCGACGTCTCGATAAGCTTTGTCGACTTAGGAAAGCGTTCGAAAATGTAAAATGGTGCAAAATACTCAGAAAAATTTGTTAGTTATATACCGGGTGATCAAAAAGTCAGCATAAGTTTGAAAACTGAACAAATCACGGAATAATGTAGATAGAGAGGTACAAATTGACACACATGCTTGGAATGACATGGGGTTTTATTAGAACCAAAAAATGCAAAAGTTCAAAAAATGTCCGACAGATGGTGCTTCATCTGATCAGAATAGCAATAATTAGTATAACAAAGTAAGACAAAGCATAGATGATGTTCTTTACAGGAAATGCTCAATACGTCCACCATCATTCCTCAACAATAGCTGTACTCGAGGAATAATGTTGTGAACAGCACTGTAAAGCATGTCCGGAGTTATGGTGAGGCATTGGTGTCGGATATTGTCTTTCAGAATCCCTAGAGATGTCGGTCGATCACGATACACTTGCGACTTCAGGTAACCCCAAAGCCAATAATCGCACGGACTGAGGTCTGGGGACCTGTGAGGCCAAGCATGACGAAAGTGGCTGCTGAGCACACGATCATCACCAAACGACACGCGCAAGAGATCTTTCACGCACCATCTGTCGGACATTTTGTGAACTTTGTTTTTTTTTTGGTTAAAACCCCATGTCTTTACAAGCATGTGTGTCAATTTTTACCTCTATATCTACATTATTCCGTGGTTTATTAAGTTTTCAAATGTATACTGAGTTTTTGATCACCCTGTAGTTATATGTTATATAGTTATAAGTTATATGGAATACAATACGTATACGAATGGACGAGGACTAATTGTGCTGGAAGACCACCATCGAAGTGTCGCATTAAGACGAGAGTTATACAGAGATGCAGTCTTTGTCTTCCACTGTTCAGTCTCTGTATCTACAACCAATGACGCAAATACACTGAAGAGCCAAAGAAACTGGTACTCCTGCCTAATATCGTGTAGCGCCCCCACGAGCAAGCAGAAGTGCCGCAAATCGACGTGGCATGGACTCGACTAATGTCTGAAGTAGTGCTGGACGGAACTGACACCATGAATCGTGCAGGACTGTCAATATATCCGTAGGAGTACGAGGGGGTGGTGATCTCTTGTGAACAGTTCGTTGCAAAGCATCCCAGATATGCTCAATAATATTCATGTCTGGGGAATTTGGTGGCCAGAAGAAGTGTTTAAATGCAGAAGAGTGTTCCTGGAGTCACTCTGTAGCAATTCAGGACGTATGCAATGTCGCATTGTCCTGCTGCAATTGCCCAAGTCCGTCGGAATGCGCAATGGACATGAATGGATGCAGGTGATCAGACAGGATGCTTACGTACGTATCATCTGTCAGAGTCGTATCTAGACGTATCAGGGTCCCATATCACTCCAACTGCACACGCCCCACACAATTACGGAGCCTCCACCAGCTCGAACATTCCCCTCCCTACTAATATGCAGAAAACATGGATTCATGAGGTTGTCTCCATACCCGTACAGGTCCACCCGCTCGATACAATTTGAAACGAGACTCGTGCGGCCAGGCAACATGTTTCTAACCACCAACAGTCCAATGTCGGTGTTGACGAGCCCAGGCGACGGACAAAGCTTTGTGTCGTGCAGTCTTCAATGGTACACAAGTGGACCTTCCGCTCCGAAAGCCCGTATCGATGACGTTTCATTGAATGGCTCGCACGCTGACACTTATTGATGGCCCAACACTGAAACCTGCAGCAATTTGCGGGAGGGTTGCACTTCTGTCACGATGAACGATTCTCTTCAGTCATCGTTGGTCCCGTTCTTGCAGGATCTTTTTCCGGCCACAGCGATTTCGGAGATTTAATGTTTTACCGGATTCCTGATGTTCACGGTGCGCTCGTGAAGTGGTCGTACGGGAAAATCCCCACGTCATCGCTACCTCGGAGATGTTGTGTCCCATCGCTCGTGCGCCGACTAAAACACCACGTTCAAACTCATTTAAATCTTGATAACCTGCCACTGTAGCAGCAGCAACCGATCTAACAACTTGTCTTCTGTAGGTGTTGCCGATCGTAGCGTCTTATTCTGCCTTTTTCCATATGTCTGTATTTGAATAAGCTTGACTATACCACTTTCTTTGGCGCTTCAGTGTAAAACATAGGTTCAGGAGTAGGATTAAAAATCAAGGTGAATGGTTATTAATAACAAGATTCACTCGTAAATCCACTGTCCTCAAAAGTGAGGAAGAATTACAGTACGCACTGAATGGAATGAATAGTCTGCTGGACAAACAATAAGGACTGAGACTAAACCGAAGAAAGGGAAAAGCAATGAGACGTAGCATAAATGAGATCAGTGCGAAACTTACCATCACAACTGAGGACCACGAAGTAGTGAAGGAATTCTGCTACCTTGCAAGAAAAACAACATATGACGGACGAAGCTAGGAGGATTAGCTCCGGCGACAAGGGCAATCCTGCCAAAAGAAGCCTCCTAGTACCAAACATTGGCCTTAACCTGAGGAAGTAATTTCTGAAAATATGTACTTGGAGCGTATCATTGTATCGTAGTGAAACACAGACTGTGGGGAAACCGGAATACAATAGAATCGAAGCATTTGAGATGTGGTGCTATACACGAATGTTGAAAATTAGCAAGAATAATAAGACAAGGACTGAGGAGGTCCACAGAATCAGCGGCGAAAGGAATTTATGGAGTATATAGATTGAAGCGGTGAGCGAAAATTTGTACCAAGTCCAGGAATCGAATCCGGGTCTCCTGTTAGGCAGGTGCGCTGGCTACTAAGCCACCTTGCCACAGCAATTCACATAACTGCTCGGATCACCTTGGCACGCTTCCCTCCTCGATCCAAATTCTCACTGTATATTTGTAGGCAACAAATACGTGAATCTAGGTTTCAGGCTGGACCCACCATTTACGTTCGATGCTGTATGGAGAGCCTCGGCAACTCTGTTCGTGTGTAAGGGGATATTTAAAGTGGACTGCTGCGGCAGTGAGAATTTGGATCGAAGAGGGATGTATGCCAGGGTAATCCGTGCAGTTGTGTGAACCTCAGTGGCAAGGTGGCTTAGTTGCTAACGTACCTGCCTAATAAGCAGGAGACCTGGATTAGATTCGCAGTGTTGGTACAAACTTTCACACACCCCTTAAGTGTATATACGAGGGCCGTTCAGAAAGTAACCTCCGGTTGATTTAAAAAAATCACCAAGTTAAATAAAAATATTTTAATATATACATCTTACAACTACATCTTTGCACTATTTTTCTACATAGTCTCCATAGCGATTGAGGCACTTATCGTATCTCTTCACAAGCTTTGAAATTCCTTCTGCATAAAAATCACCCGCTTGTGCCTGGAGCCAGCCTGTGACTGCATCTTTGATCTCTTCGTCGTCATCAAACCGCTGTGACCCGAGCCATTTCTTCAAATGCATGAAGAGGTGATAATCACTTGGCGCCAGGTCTGGGCTGTAAGGTGGATGGTTGATAACGTCCCACTTGAAGGACTCAAGAAGGGCCGTTGTTCTGCGAGCAGAGTGAGGACGGGCGTTATCGTGCAAAAAAACGATACCGGAAGTCAGCATACCACGGCGTTTGTTCTGAATAGCCCGTCGTAACTTTTTTATTGTTTCACAGTACACGTCTTGATTAATGGTCGTACCACGTTCCATGAATTCAACCAACAACACCCCTTTGGCATCCCAAAACACCGTTGCCATCAGTTTTCTGGCAGAAAAATCTTGCGAGGTTTTTCTTGGTTTGGTAGGCTAATTTGAATGTGCCCACATCTTTGATTGTTCTTTTGTCTCAGGGTTCACGTACTTAATCCAGGTTTCGTCACCGGTCACGATTCTGTTTAACAATGGTTCTCCTTCGTCCTCATAACGTGACAGAAAGTCTAATGCAGAGGCCATTCTTTGAGTTTTGTGGTGGTCGGTAAGAATTTTGGGCACCCATCGTGCACAGAACTTACGGTAACCCAATCTTGCTGTCACTATCTCGTACAAGAGAGTCTTAGAAATCTGTGGAAAACCAGTAGACAACTCCGACATTGAGAAACGTCGATTTTCACGAACTTTTGCATCAACTGTCTGAACGAGTTCGTCAGACACCAATGATGGTCTACCACTCCTCTCTTCATCATGAACGTTTTCTCGTCCACTTTTAAATAAACGTACCCATTCACGGACAACTCCTTCACTCATAACTCTTGGTCCGTACACGGCACAAAGCTCACGATGAATAGCTGCTGCAGAATATCCTTTGGCTGTAAAAAACCTTATGACAGCACGCACTTCACATTTGGCGGGGTTTTCTATTGCAGCACACATTTCAAACTGCCACAAAAACTAAACTAGCGCAGGTACGACGTTCACTCGACCACGGCTTGATGCCGACTGACCTGTTGAGTGCGTGAACGCACAGATGGCGTCGCTACTCCCCCCACAACCCGCACTGTGACCAATCGGAGGTTACTTTCTGAACCGCCCTCGTACATAAAATCATATCTGTCTGAGACTAGTAAAATTTCGTTTGAATATATAGAGATCAGTGACAAGAACAAGAGAGAATAGTGGGGCATGCTTTTAGACATCAGGGAATAACTTCCATCGTACCCGAGGGAGCTCTAGAGCGTAAAAACTGTAGGGGAAGGCAGAGATTCCAATACACCCAACAAATAGGCCTAATTGATGGCATGGAGTGGAAGTGCTAGTCTGAGGTGAAGAGATTATCACACGGGATAGATCCGTTGCGAGTCGCATCAGACCAGTCACAAAAATAATGAATAAAAAAAGTGTGTAATTGGGGTCCACACTGTAGAGTTTTCGTGAAAACGTAGGCATATAATCATTTATTCTGCTTCTTCTTCTGCACCTCTACTGAAAAATCTGCCATTGAGATACCAGAGATATTCAAGTATATCAGCAGATTTTTCAGCGCTCATTTAACTTTAGGATTCTGTATCTCAGAATGAACAAAAATTGACTTGTACCACTACTGAAATAAGCCCTTCATATAGGTCATATAATTCCCTCTTTCCAAGTCTGAGGCATTTCCTTTTCTTCCCTTATTAGATTAACCACTTTCAGGTTGTTCGTTTCCAATTCAGAGCCCTCTTACTTGAAAAGTTCAGCTGGAATGCCTCCGTTCCTGCGGTCTTGTTGTTCTGTAATTTCCTCCTTGCAGTAGTCACCTCTTCTAAGTTAGGTGGGTCCACAATGTTACCTGGGTCTTCTTCCTTCTGTATTTCTGTTGGGTTCCTGGGTACAACTGGTCTTGGATTAAAGAGTTTATCAAAATAGCGACGCCACCTCTGACATATCTCCTTCTCTTCGCCTCGCCGCTCTCATCTTTTATCAAACTTGCTCTGCGCCTGAAAGGTTTCCTGCCTTATTCATCATTCTATAAAATTTCATTGCCTCGTTTGAACTTCTCAGATGCTCCATTTCTTCAATATTTGCCTTCTTCCATTCCCTCTTTCTTCTTTCCAGTTCTCCGTTCTTCTTTATATGCTTTCATTATCCTCCTGGTACAATTTGATTGTAATGTCCTGCTGTACGCTTCATTTCATTCATTTGTTACTGTTTCACATTCGGCATCGAACCACGAGGTTCTTGTTTACCTTCTACTGTTCCCAAGTGCCTCGCTTGCTGCTGTCAGCACTGTCTGTTTTATCTTTTCCCATTGATATTCCATACTGTTATATTCTCCATACTTTTCAATGACCTGAATTATTCCCTCCTGCTTTTGTTACCGTGTTTCCTCTGATTCTAAAACCGTGACGTTTTATTTATGTGTCGTGGGCTGGGTTTCTTTCAGTGCGTTATACACTCCTGGAAATGGAAAAAAGAACACATTGACACCGGTGTGTCAGATCCACCATACTTGCTCCGGACACTGCGAGAGGGCTGTACAAGCAATGATCACACGCACGGCACAGCGGACACACCAGGAACCGCGGTGTTGGCCGTCGAATGGCGCTAGCTGCGCAGCATTTGTGCACCGCCGCCGTCAGTGTCAGCCAGTTTGCCGTGGCATACGGAGCTCCATCGCAGTCTTTAACACTGGTAGCATGCCGCGACAGCGTGGACGTGAACCGTATGTGCAGTTGACGGACTTTGAGCGAGGGCGTATAGTGGGCATGCGGGAGGCCGGGTGGACGTACCGCCGAATTGCTCAACACGTGGGGCGTGAGGTCTCCACAGTACATCGATGTTGTCGCCAGTGGTCGGCGGAAGGTGCACGTGCCCGTCGACCTGGGACCGGACCGCAGCGACGCACGGATGCACGCCAAGACCGTAGGATCCTACGCAGTGCCGTAGGGGACCGCACCGCCACTTCCCAGCAAATTAGGGACACTGTTGCTCCTGGGGTATCGGCGAGGACCATTCGCAACCGTCTCCATGAAGCTGGGCTACGGTCCCGCACACCGTTAGGCCGTCTTCCGCTCACGCCCCAACATCGTGCAGCCCGCCTCCAGTGGTGTCGCGACAGGCGTGAATGGAGGGACGAATGGAGACGTGTCGTCTTCAGCGATGAGAGTCGCTTCTGCCTTGGTGCCAATGATGGTCGTATGCGTGTTTGGCGCCGTGCAGGTGAGCGCCACAATCAGGACTGCATAAGACCGAGGCACACAGGGCCAACATCCGGCATCATGGTGTGGGGAGCGATCTCCTACACTGGCCGTACACCACTGGTGATCGTCGAGGGGACACTGAATAGTGCACGGTACATCCAAACCGTCATCGAACCCATCGTTCTACCATTCCTAGACCGGCAAGGGAACTTGCTGTTCCAACAGGACAATGCACGTCCGCATGTATCCCGTGCCACCCAACGTGCTCTAGAAGGTGTAAGTCAACTACCCTGTCCAGCAAGATCTCCGGATCTGTCCCTCATTGAGCATGTTTGGGACTGGATGAAGCGTCGTCTCACGCGGTCTGCACGTCCAGCACGAACGCTGGTCCAACTGAGGCGCCAGGTGGAAATGGCATGGCAAGCCGTTCCACAGGACTACATCCAGCATCTCTACGATCGTCTCCATGGGAGAATAGCAGCCTGCATTGCTGCGAAAGGTGGATACACACTGTACTAGTGCCGACATTGTGCATGCTCTGTTGCCTGTGTCTATGTGCCTGTGGTTCTGTCAGTGTGATCATGTGATGTATCTGACCCCAGGAATGTGTCAATAAAGTTTCCCCTTCCTGGGACAATGAATTCACGGTGTTCTTATTTCAATTTCCAGGAGTGTATGTATATTCTTGCCCTCAACCGCGCCCAAACTAGAAAGTGATCCATGTCTATATTTGGACCTCTTAAACCCCTTACATCCAGTAAGTCTGACTTGTGCCTTGCCTCAATCAGTACATGGTCGATCTGATTTATTGTATTTACATCTGGTGCTGTCCATGTTCCCTTACATACGCTATGTATTCAAAAGTATCCGTATACCTGGATGAAGACAAATTCGTGGCGTCCTCCTTCGGTATTGCTGGAATTCAATATGATTTTCGCCCACCCTTAGCCTTGATGACAGCTTCCACTCTCGCACGCGTACGTTCAATCAGGTGCTGGAAGGTTTCTTAGGGAATGGCAGTCCATTCTTCCCGGAGTGCTCCGCTGAGAAGAGGTATCGATGTCGGTCGGTGAGGCCTGGCACGAAATCGGCGTTCCAAAACATCCCAAAGGTGTTCTTTAGGATTCAGGTTAGGACTCTGTGCAGGCCTGTTCAGTACAGGGATGTTATTGTCGTGTAACCACTCCGCCACAGGCCGTGCATTATGAACAGGTGCTCAATCCTGTTGAAAGATGCAATCGCCATCCCCGAATTGCTCTTCAACAGTGGGAAGGAAGAAGGTGCTTAAAACATCAGTGTAGGCCTGTGCTGTGATAGGGCCA
The DNA here is from genome assembly GCF_023898315.1 of Schistocerca nitens. NCBI lineage: Eukaryota > Metazoa > Arthropoda > Insecta > Orthoptera > Acrididae > Schistocerca > Schistocerca nitens. The sequence continues at coordinate 514,286,827 of NC_064620.1, read as the reverse complement.
CGCAAAACAAGGGGTGCAAGCCCCCTCCGTGAAAAACACAACCACGCGATAACACCACCGCCTCCGCATTTTACTGTTGGCACGACACACGCTGGCAGACGACGTCCACCGGGCATTCGCCATACCTGCACCCTAATCAATCGTCCAATGTCTACGCTCCTTACACCAAGCGAGGCGTCGTTTGGCGTTTACCGGCGTAATGTGTGGCCTATGAGCAGCCGCTAGACCACGAAATCCAAGTTTTCTCACCACCCGCCTAACTGTCGCAGTACTAGCAATGGATCCTGATGCAGTTTGGAATTCCTGTGTGATGGTCTGGGTCGATGTCTGCCTATTACACTTCACGACCCTCTTCAACTGTCGGCAGTCTCTGGCTGTCAACAGACGAGGTCGGCCTGTACGCATTTGTGCTGTACGTGTCCGTTCACATTCCCACTTCACTATCACATCGTAAACAGTGGATCTAGGGATGTTTAGGAGTGTGGAAATCTCGCGTGCAGACGTATGACACAAGAGACACCCAATCACCTGAGCACGTTCGAAGTCCGTGAATTCCATGGAGGGCACCATTGTGCTCTCTCATGATGTCCAATGACTACTGAGGTCGCCGATATGGAGTACCTGGCAGTAGGTGGCAACACAATGCACCTAATACGAAAAACGTATATGTGGATACCGTTTGCAATATGTACTGTGAACGGATTTAGTAGTAAAAAAGTAATAAGTTAAAACGTTAAACCACTGTAGTTTTACTGCATGAACAGTGGAAATGTAGTAACTAAGTGATACAATTTTTTTCTTTGATGTGGTTAAAACAACAGCCTTGGTGGCAGAATTGATTTTATTGCTTCATTTTTGAAGCGCGTTTCGCCTAATGCAAGGCGTCTTCAGGCTGACCTACCTTAACTACATCTATATTCGAAAGGTTTGATCCTAGCTAGCAAATGGAAAGATTACAAAAGTTAATTTTTGTTTTTGAACTTACCACTATAGTGTTGGTGAATGGGTTTTATGCCAGGATTAGGGCACCGGAAAAGATAGACTTCCCTCGCCATATATAATAAAATAAATCGAAGCAAGTACGTACCCAAATTATAAGTTAAAAGCTTAATACCCATTAATATATGGATGAATAAAAATACAGTAAATCAAAATATGGAAAAAAATTTGCAAAGGCTAGCCTTACGATGGCTACGGTCCGTATGGGTAAAAACACGGAGGAAGATGTAAAATAATTACTTTTACACAACAAATTTTTCCATTTATTTTTGCTGATGCCCTAATCGTGGCACCCAAAACCCATTTACCAACATTATACTGGTACGCCTGAGGAAAAATTGTAATCTTTCCAGTTGCAAATTGGGATCAAGCCTTTCTAATGAAGTTGTCATTGATATAGGTCATTCTGAAGATGCCTTGTATTAGGCGAAACGCACGTCAAGGATAAATAAAGAAAGACTGTTGTTTTCATCATATTCTGCATACTGGTTGCTGAAGCAACACGCCATGAAACAAGCCATGGAGTGGATATCCTGTTTACTTTGGTTATTTTGTGGAAGCTGTCAGTGAGAAAAGCTTTCGAAATGGTATGATAATATTTGTAAAGTTTATTGGAAGTGTGTAAGTGTAATAACGGATTAATACAGCCTGGGTAATTTGCGCGCCGTGAGTAACGCTGCCTCAAGATAGATACACAGATTTTGAATTTATTAATTGACTAATTCTGTTCAGCTTTGAACGTAAGACCACCTGTTAATAAGTATAGTAAGAGAGCATTTCTTTCTTTCTTTCTTTCTTTCTAACTCCGTCTACAGGCCGCAAGCGACCCATCGGGACCATCCGACCGCCGTATCATCCTCAGGTGAGGATGCGGATAGGAGGGGCATGGGGTCAGCACACCGCTCTCCCGGTCGTTATGACGGTTTTCTTTGACCGGAGCCGCTACTATTCGGTCGAGTAGCTCCTCAATTGGCATCACGAGGCTGAGTGCACCCCGAAAAATGGCAACAGCACGCGGCGGCGGGATGGTGACCCATCCAAGCGCCGGCCACGCCCGACAGCGCTGAACTTCGGTGATCTCACGGGAACCGGTGTATCCACTGTGGCAAGGCCGTTGCCTAAGAGAGCATTTCAAATTTTTAAATTCGGTCAATTATTATTTGAAATGCTGAAAACAAAAATTTTGTTAGCCCTGGAAGGCTTTAGATATGCACTCTACAATAGGCATTCTGTTTCAGCTGTTTAGTAATACTGATATAGTACCCTTAATTCGTAAAACTGAGAGCCCCAAATAATGCAGACTTCTCTTGAACAAAGTTGGGATCCTTTGCTTAAACGTGCGGCTACAGAGGATAGAAATTACCTATGAACTAAGAAAGTACTCCCTAAGTAGAAATGAATCTTAACACGTGTAATGGGTACTTGCTTCTGAATGTAAAGCGACATATATTTTTACATAACGGTGGTTAGTATCTGAGGCACTGCCTGCCACTTAGTCACTAGTCATAGTTACAGAGACACGTAAAGCAAATATAAGGCTGTATTTCTCTCCACACCACATTAAATTTAGAGTTTTCACTAAGACAATTTGCAACTCTGGAGTATTACGTACGGTCCATTTTGACAACCAAGATACGTGTACAAGGTAGCAGATACTGTGGAGGGCGCAATGGATTGAGTATGCACCTATCCTTGGAGACCACGTCCTCGGCACGATGCCATCTACCAGCAGGGTAATGCAATGTGTCACACAGCTTGTAAAGAAGGTGCACGATTCAAAGAGCACCAGAATGGGTTTACCGTACTCCTTTGGCCATCAAACTCCCCGGGTAAATCAATCGAGATTCTGTGGGACCAACTTGACAGAACTGGTCGCACCATGGATCCTCAACCGAGTCGCGGCGGTCAGCGCTCCGAAAGTTGGTTATTTACGCTTTTGACAGATAGTCACATTAATATGATGGTTAAAATGGCTCTAAGCACTAAGCGACTTAACATCTGAGGTCATCAGTCCCATAGACTTAGAACTACTTAAATCTAACTAACCTAAGGACATCAAAAACATCCATGCCCGAGGCAGGATTCGAACCTGCAACAGTAGCAGCAGCGCGGTTCCGGACTGGAGCGCCTAGAACCGCTCGGTCACATTAATATGACTGGGCAGTGTATAATACGTATAGAACGTGGTGAAGTAGCACTGCTGTTAAGGCAAAGGGTGAAACATGAGACTGATTAAATTACAATTAAATCAATACCATTAGCTGCTGACGGGCGTTGATATGCATCAGCGCGGACAGTTGAAAATGTGTGCCCCGACCGGGACTCGAACCCGGAATCTCCTTCTTACATGGCAGACGCTCTATCCATCTGAGCCACCGAGGGCACACAGGATAGTACGACTGCACGGATTTATCGCTGGCACGCTCCCCGTGAGACGCACATTCTCAGCTTATAGTCCACACACTGCATTCGTAGTGTCCCTGCTATTATACCCATTACTCGCGGCAGACAATCCACCGAGTCCCGTAAGAGTTCAGGCAAATCGTGTGCATCCGCACTGAAGAAGGTCATCAGCCGGTTAGCCTTAAACGATATGAAGGTGGCATCTGTTGTTTCGGACATGTCCGAAAGAACACATGCCATCTTCATGTGAGACTGATTAGGTGGTGACCTTATCTTTTAATGTTCACATCTGAAAGCGAGCGAGGTGGCGCCGTGGTTAACATACTGGACTCGCATTCGGGAGTATGACGGTTCAAATCCCCGCCCAGCAATCCAGATTTAGGCTTCCCATGATTCCCCTATAGGCAAATGTCAGCATGGTTCCCTTGAAAAGGATACAGCCGATTTCCTTCCCCAGCCTTTCGTAATCTGAGTCTGTGCTCCGTCTCTAATGACCGTGCCGTCGACGGGACGTTACAATCTAATCTGCCATCCTTCCTTCAAGTTTCAGATATGTTTCTAGTCACTAGGTCTGTATTTCATGCAGAGGTAAGTTTCTGCTTGTAACTGTACATTCACAGTTACCTTGAAAAATGGTTGTTTGTGAGCCCAAGTTTTCGGAAAAATTTTTCCCTCCGTTATTCAATATTTTCATCCATGACTGTTTTCAAATGTTCAAATGTGTGTGAAATCTTATGGGACTTAACTGCTAAGGTCATCAGTCCATAAGCTTACACACTACTTAAGCTAAATTATCCTAAGGACAAACACACACACACCCATGCCCGAGGGGAGGATTCGAACCTCCGCCGGGACTGTTTTCGCTGTTATTTATAATACATACTGTATATTAAGATTTTGGAACTGCGTACGTTAATTATAATTTTAAAGGCATGAGGCTCGTAAAAGTCCCGATAGAAAACCAGACAACCCTAATTCCGAATGTTCAGTCTGGCATCTGTCTCTCTTATGTCGTTCCGTACACATAAGACCATAATCTGATAGGGTACTCATGTTTGAAAATTTCAAAAAATCGAGTTTTGTTTTGCTTAAAATGTCCTCTGGGATGTCTACTTTATTGTAGCGCTCATCCCAAGTTCGCCAGATACTCTGTTATCGAGTTACAGGACGTTTTGCGAAAAGTTTCTCCGAAAACTATTCAAAGCGGGAAAAGGCGACATCGCGGCCAATGTGGCAGGATGTTAATTTCAACGACGGCTCAACGGGCATTATGGAAACTATGAAAGTGCTCGAACATGAGATCGCACCAGCCTCTTACAACTTCCCCACCAAAGCGAAAGAGAAGCGTATCGAGCGGATGGCAAACTGCCAAAGAGGCCCGCAGGACCATTATGGCCGCGAAGAAGATGGAGGAGGAATTCCTTTTGAATCTGGAGGGATTGCTGTATGGTCCGGGGATTGCTGGCTACAGGTATGTTTAACGTAACTACAAAAAATTTAACACAAAATTTTAAACGCGTTTTTCTCGAAACCGTATTTTTCAGATTGGTTGGAAACATAACTTTAGAACAGTACATACGATTCTGATCGGAGTTTGATGCCTACATTCTAAAATGATTTCCTTGTCAGCATATGTAGGCTTTCTGTGATATCCTTAAAAGTCTGTTTTCCGGCGAAAATCGTGACATTTTGTCAACATGTCGCCATTTTGTTAGAACTTAAAATTTTTCAATTATCCTTTGTATGCTGATCACTCTTTCAATATTATTTTGGTACATGTCCTGTAGGAGGGCTTCTGGAATTCCCGCCGATGAGGGATGTTGGCTGCAAGGGGTCCTTCCACGTGTAGCAGCGGTTGCAGGGAGCGTATGATGTGAACACAAAAATTATTTCTGAAAGACAAAAGCGTAAGTAATAAAACTATATAATCAGACTTAGTATTACTTTTCATTTTACCTGAAAAATCACAAAAAATCACCTATTTTTCTTGCGCTCATAGAGGACTACCCCTTAATGAACGTGACTGCGTCCAGTGTGTGTTCGGCAATCATGTAACCATTTCAATAACGGGTCTCACCGCTTATTTGTGCGCAAAACGTTTTGTTTGCGTTGAGCGTCAATTGGCAACCCCTGAACCCGCCGACGATTTCTTGCAAGTCTTCCTGCATTTCACTACAATTTTCGAGAGTTGCGACTTCTCGCACAACACTATCATCAGCGAACAGCTTCACTTTCTGTTATCTGTTAGGTCATTTGTGCATAGCTCAGACGAGCCACTGGGGTGGACCGACCGCCATGCCATCCACTGCCGATGGCGTAATTTGGATGCAGTATGGAGGTGCATGGGGTCAACGACCGCTCTCCCGGAGGTTGTCTACCCCCACTTCTCAATCACGTAGCTCCCGAAACGGCATCATGAGGCTGAGTGCACCTCATTCCAGTCCTCCCAGTGAGGGAAATTCCAGGGCAGTATCGGAAATCGATCCTGAGTCGTGCACATAGAGATCAGATAGGCTGACCACTGAGACACATAGGCGGATCATTTGCATGGTGAACCAAAATCCACGGATTCGCACGGTACAGAGCGATACTAACAGTACAAAAATGAAACAAAATTCCGGCCCATGTATAGTTTCTGTAGAATGTGGGCATACACACAAAAAGGCAATTTAGCACTATTGTAAACACATGTGAGGCAAGTATCTTCATTTAAGAATGTTTATATTTGCTGCACAGTTAGTTCAATGGTTCAAATGGCTCTGAGCACTATGGGACTTAACATCTAAGGTCATCAGTCCCCTAGATCCAGAACTACACTCCTGGAAATTGAAATAAGAACACCGTGAATTCATTGTCCCAGGAAGGGGAAACTTTATTGACACATTCCTGGGGTCAGATACATCACATGATCACACTGACAGAACCACAGGCACATAGACACAGGCAACAGAGCATGCACAATGTCGGCACTAGTACAGTGTATATACACCTTTCGCAGCAATGCAGGCTGCTATTCTCCCATGGAGACGATCGTAGAGATGCTGGATGTAGTCCTGTGGAACGGCTTGCCATGCCATTTCCACCTGGCGCCTCAGTTGGACCAGCGTTCGTGCTGGACGTGCAGACCGCGTGAGACGACGCTTCATCCAGTCCCAAACATGCTCAATGGGGGACAGATCCGGAGATCTTGCTGGCCAGGGTAGTTGACTTACACCTTCTAGAGCACGTTGGGTGGCACGGGATACATGCGGACGTGCATTGTCCTGTTGGAACAGCAAGTTCCCTTGCCGGTCTAGGAATGGTAGAACGATGGGTTCGATGACGGTTTGGATGTACCGTGCACTATTCAGTGTCCCCTCGACGATCACCAGTGGTGTACGGCCAGTGTAGGAGATCGCTCCCCACACCATGATGCCGGGTGTTGGCCCTGTGTGCCTCGGTCGTATGCAGTCCTGATTGTGGCGCTCACCTGCACGGCGCCAAACACGCATACGACCATCATTGGCACCAAGGCAGAAGCGACTCTCATCGCTGAAGACGACACGTCTCCATTCGTCCCTCCATTCACGCCTGTCGCGACACCACTGGAGGCGGGCTGCACGATGTTGGGGCGTGAGCGGAAGACGGCCTAACGGTGTGCGGGACCGTAGCCCAGCTTCATGGAGACGGTTGCGAATGGTCCTCGCCGATACCCCAGGAGCAACAGTGTCCCTAATTTGCTGGGAAGTGGCGGTGCGGTCCCCTACGGCACTGCGTAGGATCCTACGGTCTTGGCGTGCATCCGTGCGTCGCTGCGGTCCGGTCCCAGGTCGACGGGCACGTGCACCTTCCGCCGACCACTGGCGACAACATCGATGTACTGTGGAGACCTCACGCCCCACGTGTTGAGCAATTCGGCGGTACGTCCACCCGGCCTCCCGCATGCCCACTATACGCCCTCGCTCAAAGTCCGTCAACTGCACATACGGTTCACGTCCACGCTGTCGCGGCATGCTACCAGTGTTAAAGACTGCGATGGAGCTCCGTATGCCACGGCAAACTGGCTGACACTGACGGCGGCGGTGCACAAATGCTGCGCAGCTAGCGCCATTCGACGGCCAACACCGCGGTTCCTGGTGTGTCCGCTGTGCCGTGCGTGTGATCATTGCTTGTACAGCCCTCTCGCAGTGTCCTGAGCAAGTATGGTGGGTCTGACACACCGGTGTCAATGTGTTCTTTTTTCCATTTCCAGGAGTGTACTTACACCTAACTAACCTAAGGACAGCACACACATCCATGCCCGAGGCAGGATTCGAACCTGCGACCGTAGCAGCGGCGCGGTTCTGGACTGAAGCGCCTAGAACCAGTCGGCCACAACGGCCGGGTACAGTTAGTTCAGAGCGTAGTGTTTTGCGAGCCTAGGCTTTATACACTGTTCAAAAGAATTAGGGGAACACGTGCATCAATGTCCGATATGCTAAATCTATTTTGATACATGTTGTACCTGTAGTCTTATTTTATGGCTTGAGACCTTCGCTTTCAATGTATGCAACATTTAAAATCATTCGCCATCTACTGGCTGAGTTACGCATTATGGCGTCAGATAACCGCTCGGAGTGGGTGAGCATCGGTGACCCAGTGTTTTCTAGTGAGGTACGCAGATGGCTGTTCTCATTTGTGGACGCTTTATTCAACCGAGCACATGCAATGCGACATTTTAACGTAGCACAAGTTGCTAGGGTAGTCTGTTTGATCCAAGAAGGGTGGACTTTCGGTCGTGTTGCTGCAGATGCCAATGTCTGTCCAGCTGTTATATCCATAGGTTGTGGACACGCTGCAGGCAGACAGGTTAGTACACAAGGCGAGTGGAAGAAAGTCGCCGAAGCATTACAACCCTACGCCAAGATCGATATCTGGCCATCTCTGCACCACATATTTGTTCCGATACCGCCAGAGCATTGCGAGACGATCTCAGGAGGGCCGCTGGAGCCACTATGTCAGATCAGACTGTAAGGAAAAGGTTACGAGAAACTACTTTACGTCCCGACACCCTGTTAGAATACCCGCTTGCCATGACAATAACTTGTAGCTCACCCTCTGTTCTGGCAACTTCGTCACTGGTGAAACATGTTTCATCTACATCTACATGGATACTCTGCAAATCATATTTAAATGCCTGGCAGAGGGTTCATCGAACCACCTTCACAATTCCTTATTATTCCAATCTCGTATAGCGCGCGGGAAGAATGAACACCTATATCTTTCCGTACGAGCTCTGATTTCCCTTATTTTATTTTTGTGATCGTTCCTCCCTATGTAAGTCGGTGTCAACAAAATATTTTCGCATTCGGAGGAGAAAGTTCGTGATTGGAATTTCGTGAGAAGATTCCGTCGCAACGAAAAACGCCTTCCTTTTAATGATGTCCATCCCAAATCCTGTATCATTTCTGTGGTATTCTCTCCCATATTTCGCGATAATACAAAACGTGCTGCCTTTCTTTGAACTTTTTCGATTTACTCAGTCAGTCCTATCTGGTAAGGATCCCACACCGCGCAGCAGTATTCTAAAAGGGGACGGACAAGCGTAGGTCTGTTACATTTTCCAAGTGTCCTGCCAATGAAACACAGTCTTTGGTTAGCCTTCCCCACAACATTTTCTATGTGTTCCTTCCAATTTAAATGGTTCGTAATTGTAATTCATAGGTATTTAGTTGAATTTACGGCTTTTAGATTAGACTGATTTATCGTGTAACCGAAGTTTAAGCGATCTTTTTAGCACTCATGTGGATGACCTCACATTTTTCGTTATTTAAGGTCAACTGCCACTTTTCGCACCATTCCGATATTTCTTCTAAATCGTTTTGCAGTTTGTTTTGATCTTCTGATGACTTTATTACTCGATAAACGACAGCGTCATCTGCAAACAACCGAAGACGGCTGTTCAGATTGTCTCCCAAATAGTTTATGTAGATAAGGAACAGCAAAGGGCCTATAACACTACCTTGGGGAACGCTTGAAATTACTTCTGTTTTACTCGATGACTTTCCGTCAATTACAACGAACTGTGACCTCTCTGAAAGAAGAGTTCCAGACGTCCTCTGATGCATGGTGATGGCCCTGTTCGTGTGCGGAGACCAGTGGTCAGCGATACTTGCCAAATGTTGTCCAGGAAACCGACAGATTTCCAAGTTGTTGTGGGAAGGCTTCAGTGTTGGCAGCTATACGGATCTTGCCGTTGTGCGCAACCGCCTTACAGCCAGGCAGTACATCTAACAGGTGTTCTTGGGCTATGTGATGGCTTCTGCATATAATGGTGACACTGACTTACTTCTAATGCAAGGGCCTATGTGGCGGGCGTCAGCAGGGGTGTCTTGCGATGCCTGGACACTGAAGTAATAGAAACGCAGGCGGTGAGTCCCGATCTAAACTTCATCGTGCATATGTGGGACATGCTTGACAGAGGTGTTCCTGGTCATCCTGTTACGCCACACACTCTGCAAGTACTCTCACGGCGTCCGTTTGAAGAATGGGGACGGATACAACAGGCTGACCTCGTAGACTTACACGGAGATTAACTCTCACGGAGGGCATACACGAAGCTTTCAAAGTCCAACGAAAAGCGCCCAGGATGCCGGGATGAATGATTGTTTCCGCTTGGTTTTTGGCACCTCTCTGACATTTCAGTTCCTTTTATGTAAACGACAGAGGATGTTATGATGTTTTGTTGTGCATTTAATTTGTGAAAGATAACGGTATAATTTGGTAACATACCCAGTCCTCAATTATTGTTCAATGGAAAACGATACAGGACCAAAGTCATGTTCTAATTCTTTTTAGCAGTGTATCTTTTAGTTTCTGGTCTGCGTTGTACGGTATTTGGCTTCCCGATCGTTATACTAGAATCACGGCAGTAGTTATAGAAAACGTGCACTTATTTCATACGAACACAGAAATGAGACTGCAATCGATTTCTATTATTCCAGTTTTTGGGAAGTATTTTGCTCTTAAATGTTTATTCTCTTCTTTTTCACGCACTACATCCTTTGCCGGCCGAAGTGGCAGAGCGGTTCTAGGCGCTACAGTCTGCAACCGCGCGACCGTTACGGTCGCAGGTTCGAATCCTGCCTCGGGCATGGATGTGAGTGATGTCCTTAGGTTAGTTAGGTTTAGGTAGGGGACTGATGACCTCAGAAGTTAAGTCCCGTAGTGCTCAGAGCCACAACAACAACTACATCCTTTCATGCTTTCTGGTTCATCGTCAGCATTGTTTCCCTGTTGGCTCTGAGCACTATGGGACTCAACTGCTGAGGTCATTAGTCCCCTAGAACTTAGAACTAGTTAAACCTAACTAACCTAAGGACATCACACACATCCATGCCCGAGGCAGGATTCGAACCTGTGACCGTAGCGGTCTCGCGGTTCCAGACTGCAGCGCCAGAACCGCGCGGCCACTTCGGCCGGCTGTTTCCCTGTTCTTCACTTATAAACCATCTACGAAAATAAAAAATAGCCAGCATCGCAAGTCTGCTTCTCGATCTCCCCTTGCTAATTTTGTGCTAGTTAACTTCCTTGCAACCATGCAGATTGCGTTGTCTAATTATATCGTTTGGCACTACTTTCGAATCCAGTGTCCGCTATACGTTCCATTCAGTCTATAAGTACCAGTTTTATTGCCAACAACTTTCATGTCCACCTGACTCAGTTACTATTTTTATTATCAATATCACGTAACGACTAAGTATCAGCTTTTACTGAAGTGGCCGCTCTTGCTAAATGTAGTATGTGTGTCTAACATATACACGTTGATAAGTTTTGCAGTTATTTACAGCATTGTTCATTAATTTCAATAATCCAAGACTATGAAACTTACTGCTACATTTAAACTGTGTGCCGGACCGAGACTCGAAATCGGGACCTTTGCCTTTCGCGGGAAAGTGCTTTACCATCGAAGCTACCCAGGCACGACTCACGACCCGTCCACACAGCTTTTATTCCCCAGTACCGCGTCTCCTGCCTTCCAGACTGCACAGAAGTTCTCCTCCAGAACTTGCAGAACTAGCACTTGTGGATGAAAGGATATGGCGGAGACATAGCTTAGCCACAGAATGGGAATGTTTCCGGAATGAAATTTTCACTCTGCAGCTGAGTGTGCGCTGATATGATATTTCCTGACAGATTAAAACTGTGAGCCGGACCGAGACTCGAACTCGAGACATGAAAGGTCTGCAGGAGAGCTTATGTGAAGTTGAAGGTAGGAGGCACTGGTGAAATTAAAGCTGTGAAGACGAGTCGTGAGTCGTTCTTGAGTAGGTCAGCCACCGAAAGGCAGAGGTCCCGAGTTCGAGTCTCGATCCGACACTCCGCTGCAGAGTGAAAATTTTATTCTGGAACCGAGACTGTTGTCTGATATTTCAAATATGAACACAAACGAAACTTTACTTCTCCAAAAATATCCTTGTATACGCTTAAACATATGTAATACAGACAGAAAAATTGGATTTATTTTCACCAAATTATACTCACTTAGATTTAAAGACTGCCTCACAAACTCGAAGCATACGATCAATACTTTTTTGTCGGTATTGCGAGTCTACATGATTCCACACGCCCTTAACAACATTCCACAGATGTTCCTTGTTTGTTATTTGAAATGTCAACATACATCTGTCCAATTCATCCCGGACCACTTCAACTCGATTATAGTCAAGGCTTTGGGACAGCAACACCAATCTTTCAGTACCTTCTGTTTCTCCTTTGATACAGTGCACTTCTTGTAAACCACCGACTGATGTTCTGGGTCATTATTGTGTGGTAATGTGAACCCTTTCCCTCTTAAGTGCGATCCAAGTGGTATCGTATTATACTGAAGTATGGGGTGGCAGTGCTTCTGAATCATACACTCTTCTATTTTCACAATGTCAGCTGTTCTGTCTCCAGCAAAACACCCTCAATCATAATGAACCTCCACCACGTTTAACAGTAGGTAGAATGCACTGCTGGGTCACCATTTTTACTTCAGTCCAAGAATGAAGGACCTCTCCTTCTGGTTCCAAAAATCTCGAAGTTCGATTCAACTGTGAATAACAATTTCTAATGCGCTCAGCGACACCTGCCGTAGCTGTCTACCGCCCCGATCCAGTGCATTTCTCGCGAGATTATAAGTTTACACCAGGCGACGTAATACCTCACAACTTGCAGCCGTCTCACGCTTCGGCATCTCAACAGGTAACATGATGAGACGGAACCAGCAGCACTTAGGGCGTAGGGAATTTCACTGGACAGGGCAAAGCTCCACTTATTCCAGTTTAGAATCCAGATACACGCCTGCGTTTACCAATGACTTGATTTCAGCTACAGTTGTTCGATGCATTTTCATCTTTGAGGTGCCCAGATAGAGTTTTTGAGTGTTTGATTTATTTTAAGTCAGATTGCACTTCGGGTATCTTTAACCTTGTATATCAGAAGCCGTTAATTCTAATTTAAGGTCAGATTGGGTATTAGGTACCACGACCTTTGAAAATTCCTGGCAGATTGAAACTGTGTGCCGGACCGAGACTCGAACTCGGGACCTTTGCCTTTCGCAGGCAAGTGCTCTACTAACTGAGCTACCGAGGCACGACTCACGCCCCGTCCTCACAGCTTTACTCCTGCCAGTACCTCGTGTCCTACCCTCCTTTCTGCAAGGTTTAGCAGGAGAGCTTCTGTAAAGTTTGGAAGGTAGGAGACGAGGTACTGGCAGAATTGAAGCTGAGAGGAGGGGGCGTAAGTCATGCTTGGGTACTTCAGTTGGTAGAGCACTTGCCCGCGAAAGGCAAAGGTCCCGAGTTCGTGGGCCGGCCGCGGTGGTCTAGCGGTTCTAGGCGCGCAGTCCGGAACCGCGCGACTGCTACGGTCGCAGGTTCGAATCCTGCCTCGGGCATGGATGTGTGTGATGTCCTTAGGTTAGTTAGGTTTAAGTAGTTCTAAGTTCTAGGGGACTGATGACCTCAGATGTTAAGTCCCATAGTGCTCAGAGCCATTTGAACCATTTGAACCGAGTTCGTGTCTCGGTCCGGCACACAGTTTTAATTTGCCAGGAAGTTTCATATCAGCGCACACTCCGCTGCAGAATGAAAATCTCATTTTGACCACGACCATTATTCCAAGCATATCTGAATACTCTGATAGTAAGATTTCATGCATTTATTTTCTAGAATGTAATTAATGAATAAATAATATTATATATCAATTTAAAACCATCCTCCCCATCCATTTACCTAAAAAACCCCTCCATCCCCTATAACTGTGTCGAAAACAGTCAAGGAACACGACATCAAACCGGGCACCGGTACCTCTTGTGTTCTGGGTCTCGTGGACGAGCAGAGCAGAGCGAGCTGGATTTTTCTCGATCGTTGTTAGCACGTTGATTCACGCAGAGTAGCTTTTCGGTCTTCAGAAGTGTCGTTATACGCCAGGGCACGAAAGAAAAGAAAGGAAGATTAGAGGTTAACGTCTATTGGCAGTGCGGTCTTTTAGAGATGGAGCACAAGCTCTGGTTGTTTCAAGGATGGAGAAGAAAACCGCCATATTCTTGCAAAGGAACCATACCGGCTTTTCAGAATAAGATTTTCACTCTGCAGCACAGTGTGCGCTGATATGAAACTTCCTGGCAGATTAAAACTGTGTGCCGGACCGAGACTCGAACTCGGGACCTTTGCCTACCGCGGGCAAGTGCTCTACCATCTGAGCTACCCAAGCACGACTCACGACCCGTCCTCACAGCTTCAATTCTGCCAGTACCTCGTCTCCTACCTTCCAAACTTCACAGAAGCTCTTCTGAAAACCTTCCAGAACTAGTACTCCTTGAAGAAAGGATATTGCGGAGATGTGGCTTAGCCACAGCCTGGATGATGTTTCGAGAGTGAGATTTTTACTCTGCAGCGGAGTGTGCACTGATGTGAAACTTCCTGGCAGATTAAAACTGTGTGCCGGACCGCGACTCGAACTCAGTACCTTTGCCTTCCGCGGGCAAGTGCTCTACCATCTGAGCTACCCAAGCACGTCACGACCCGTCCTCACAGCTTCAATTCTGCCAGTACCTCGTCTCCTACCTTCCAAACTTCACAGTAGCAAACGTCCCGAGTTCGAGTCTCGGTCCGGCACACAGTTTTAATCTGCCAGGAAGTTTCATAGCGGCTTTTGCCTAGAGCAATTTAGGGGAACCGCGGAAAACTTAAATCACGATGGCCGGACGAGGATTTGATCCGTCGTCCCGCCGAATGCGAATCCACTGTGCTGACTCGGTGACAGGCGAGCAGTCAGAGAAAGCACTGTGGCGATAATTAGCTGTCTATTCTTGGTCCTCGGCGGCTGTGGGAGGAGACGAGAGCGACCGTGGCGGGCGCGGGCGGCTGGGAGAACCACGTGACAGAGTCCGTTGTTCGGCAGGGACAAGGCCGGGCCTGCAGGCGGGGCGTCAGCGCGGCTCCCCATCGATCGGCCGGCCGCCTGATGACCGGGACGCGGCCGCTGTAAACACACCCACGGCCAGCCGGCGGGCGGGCTGTTTGTTTCCCCTGGCTTCCAGGCCTCACCGCCACAGAGAGACTCTCACAGTCGCTTAGCGACTCGACTACATAAGCTCACTGGAAAACAAATATAAGTTAGCCAGCTTAAAAGAGCACAGTAGAAAGCAGCAGATGGAGCACAACTTCTACCAGGGGTAGATCACGACATGAAGTGGTACACGTGAAAATAATTGACTGCTCTGCACAATCACATCGGCCATTGCGAGAACCACGGTGGTGCGAAAAACTTACAAAATCTAGCCACGAGTCCGTAGAAAGTGGTATACGCGACGTACAATATACACTACTGGCCATTAATATTGCTACACGAAGAAGAAATGCAGATGATAAACGGGTATTCATTCGACGAATATGTTATACTAGACCTCCTTCACTTAAAACTTCCGGGCTGATAGGCCGTGGTCGAAGTATAAAACTGTCTCCTAACGTTTCGTCCCCGACTGCGGGAGACATCTTCGGAGGTAAAGCGGCGAACTGCGAAGAGGACTCGAGGAGGCGCTGATTATATAGGCAGTACAGAGGGCGCCACTGTCGATCACGTGGCGTCGGCTATGAGATTGTCTCTGGTAATGCCAACATTCTCGATTGAAAGTAATCGATCGTCACGCTTGCGGTGCAACGCTGACATCCAAATTTTATCCAGTTTAACACCTTCGTCTTTCCTGTTAAAATTATTACGATGTTTATCAATCTCGATAGCCTCTCTATACAAGCGTGCATAATAATACGAGGTTTTTGATATGACGCTCGTCTCGCTGAATTTTATTTCATGATCACCTTCCTGGTAAACATGTTCCGCTACGGCCGATTTATCCGTGTGACCCAGGCGGCAATTCCTCTTATGTTCGACAAGACGGGTGTTCACACTTCTCTTTGTAGTACCGATGTAAACCTGTCCATAACTACAAGGAATTTTATATACCCCCGGTGTAGCCAAAGGGTGCCGTGATGTTATACTAGAGCTGGCATGTGATTACATTTTCAAGCAGTTTGGGTGCATAGATCCTGAGAAATCAGTACCCAGAACAACCACCTCTGGCCGTAATAACGGCCGTGATGCGCCTGGGCATTGAGTGAAACAGAGCTTGGATGGCGTGTACAGGTACAGCTGCCCATGCAGCTTCAACACGATGCCACAGTTAATCAAGAGTAGTGACTGGCGTATTGTGACGAGCCAGTTGCTCGGCCACCATTGACCAGACGTTTTCAATTGGTGAGAGATCTGGAGAATGTGCTGGCCAGGGCAGCAGTCGAACATTTTCTGTATACAGAAAGGCCCGTACAGGACCTCCAACATGCGGTCGTGCATTATCCTGCTGAAATATGGGGTTTCGCAGGGATCGAATGACGGGTAGAGCCACGGGTCGTAGCACATCTGAAATGTAACGTCCACTGTTCAAAGTGCCGTCAATGCGAACAAGAGGTGACCGAGACGTGTAACCAATGGCACCCCATACCATCACGCCGGGTGATACGCAAGTATGTCGATGGCGAATACACGCTTCCAATGTGCGTTCACCGCGATGTCGCCAAACACGGATGCGTCCATCATAATCTGTAAACAGAACCTGGATTCGTCCGAAAAAATGACGTTTTGCTATTCGTGCACCCAGGTTCGTCGTTGAGTACACCATCTCAGGCGCTCCTGTCTGTCATACAGCGTCAAGGGTAACCGCAGCCATGGTCTCCGAGCTGATAGTCCACGCTGCTGCAAACGTCGTCGAACTGTTCGTGCAGATGGTTGTTGTCTTGCTAACGTCCCCATCTGTGGACTTAGGGGTCGAGACGTGGTTGCACGATCCGTTACAGCCATGCGGATAAGATGCCTGTCATCTCGACTGCTAGTGATACGAGGCCGTTGGGATCCAGCACGGCGTTCCGTATTACCCTCCTGAACACACCGATTCCATATTCTGCTAATAACAGTATTGGATCTCGACCAACGCGAGCAGCAATGTCGCGATAGGATAAACCGCAATCGCGGTAGGCTACAATCCGACCTTCATCAAAATAGAAAACGTGATGGTACGCATTTCTCCTCCTTACACGAGGCATCACAACAACGTTTCACCAGGCAACGCCGGTCAACTGCTGTTTGTGTATGAGAAATCGGTTGGAAAGTTTCCTCATGTCAGCACGTTGTAGGTGTCGCCACCGGCGCCAACCTTGTGTGAATGCTCTGAAAAGCTAATCATTTGCTCATCACAGCGTCTTCTTCCTGTCGGTTGAATTTCGCGTCTGTAGCACGTCATCTTCGTGGTGTAGCAATTTTAGTGGCCAGTAGTGTACATGCGTTGGGAAAAAAGTAGTGGTAGTACTGCTGTAACATGAAAAACGTGCGTCACGTGGCATACCCGCTGACTGTAGCTGATAGCAGAAGGTCATTCGAATTAGTGCAGTGAGCGGGAGGCCATTTCAAGCGTAGAAGCGTGTTTAGGAAATTCTAACCAAGTGTGTGGATCAAGCGCTGATTCCTATCATTCTTGATGACATTACACTATGCCACAAAGCGAATCCCGTGCAGGAGCTCCTGCGTACGTGTGGGGAGGAAGATACTGGTCCTTCGTACATCCGATTTGAGTCGGTGCGATTACGACCTTTTCGTCAAAATGAACGAACCTCATCTGGCATGCGCCGCAACGCAAGAGAGCAAGAGGGGACATCATCCGTGCCAATGGCGGCTCTTGCGAGAAATTGATAGAGATGCATGCGCTGTCGCCTTCCATCTGTGTGGGGGGAGGTGAGCGAGATTCGGGCCTACTATACTGGGGACATGTAGTATGGTGAACGTCAGTCAACAAAGTCTGGTATGAATTACACTAAAGAGCCAAAGAAACTGGTACACCTGCCTAATATCGCATAGTGCCCCCGCGAGCACGCAGAAGTGCCGCAACACGAGGTGGCATGGACTCGGCTAATGTCTGAAGTAGTGATGTCTGAAGTTGAGCTGGAGGGAATTGACACCATGAATCATGCAGGGCTGTCCATAAATCCGTAAGAATACGAGGGGTGGAGATATCTTCTGAACAGCACGTTGCTTGGCATCCTAGATATGCTCAATAATGTTCATGTCTGGGGAGTTTGGTGACCAGCGGAAGTGTTTAAACTCAGAAGATAGTTCCTGGAGCAATTCAGGGTGTGTTGGGTGCTGCACTGACGTGCTGGAATTGCCCAAGTCCATCGGAATGCACAATGGATATGAATGGATGCAGATGACCGGACAGGATGCTTACGTACATGTCGCCCGTCAGATTCGTATATACACGTATTAGGGGTTCCATATCACTCCACTTGCACACGCCCCACACCATTACAGAGCTTCCACCAGCTTGAACGGTGCCCTGCTGACATCCAGGGTCGATGGATTCATGAGCTTGTGTGGTCTCGCGGTTCTAGGCGCGCAGTCCGGAACAGTGCGACTGCAACGGTCGCAGGTTCGAATCCTGCCTCGGGCATGGATGTGTGTGATGTCCTTAGGTTAGTTAGTTTTAAGTAGTTCTAAGTTCTAGGGGACTGATGACCAAAGCAGTTGAGTCCCATAGTGCTCAGAGCCATTTGAACCATTTTTCATGAACTTGTCTCCATACCCGTACACGTCCATCCGCTCCATACAATTTGAAACGAGACTCGTCCGCCCAGACGACGTGATTCCAGTCATCAACAGTCCAATGGCGGTGTTGACGGGGCTAGGCGAAGCGTAAAGCTTTGTGTCGTGGAGTCGTCAAGGGTGCACGAGTGGGCCTTCGGCTCCGAAAGTCGATATCGATGATGTTTCGTTGAATCGTTCGCACGCTGACACTTGTTGATGGCCCTACATTGATCTGCAGCAATTTGCGGAAGGGTTGCACTCCTGTCACGTTCAACGATTTTCTTCAGTCGCCGTCTGTGCCGTTCTTGCAGGATCTTTTTCCGGCTGCAGCGAGGTCGGAGATTCGATGTTTATCAGATTCCTGATATTCACGGTACACTCGTGAAACGGTCGTACGGGAAAATCCGCACTTCATCACTATCTCGGAAATGCTGTGTCCCATCGGTAGAGCGCCGACTATAGCACCACGTTCAGACTCACTGAAATCTTGATAACCGGCCATTGTGGCAGCAGTAAGCGATCTAACAACGGCGCCAACAGTTGTCTTACATAGGCGTTGCCGACCGAGCGTAGAGCGTATATCTCTGTATTTGAATACGCATGCCTATACCAGCTTCTTTGGCGCTTCAGTGTATAACCGTGTTGCCACTATTTTTTACCCGACCGAAGTTAATGGTCGTTCCTTCCCACTCGAGACTGCAAAGGTAACTCTTTTCTGGATCAACTTAGCGGATCGACACTGAGAACTCCTTCCAATCCGTTCCGTCCAGTTTTCTTTCCGATCTAGTCCACGCAAACAGTTCAGCTACGTGGCTGTAAGTGGATTTGTGGGTAGCTAATGAACTTTCAACAAATTACTGGATGCCGTTACGGTGCATTCATTACCAACATCATAAAGCACTTAGCAATTCAAATTTATGGCTTGCACAGAGACCACGTCTGGATTGGATCCTAATATCGATTTACTAGGTTGGCACGCAACGGAAGTCTTTAGTACACCTCGTATAACTGCGGACCCGTTCGGACGTTCTCGAGGTATCACCAACTGATGTTGGTTTCCTGATGTGAATAGTTGAGTGCATATTGGTAAGGTAGCAGCGAATCTCTAGTGATAGGGTCCCCCTCAGCATTTAATATGCACAAGGTGGTTTTTAATAATTATATTTGCTAAAGAAAATGTTCCAGCTTCGCGCCTAAATGTCGGTTGGCCCCCGTTGTTCAGGATCTCCAAGTAGGGTTCTGTTTCCCGGCTTATACAGAATCCTCTGACATACGTTGGTGCCATATGACGCGTCCATCTCTTCACTGCTGATCAAGAAAGCGAGTTATGCGTATTAACAGTTGCATCCCAACACAATGTTCCAGTTAGCATATAAAAGTTCGTCCCACATGAGAGGAATGTCACACCATCCTCAGATCGTGAAAACAAATGCCAGCCGAAACTAGTCATTTCATTTGAAATTACTGGTCAATAAATTACACTCCCTAAAAATATGTGAAGCACCTAGAAGACACAGTCAGATGACAGTGTAACTTCGTATACATGAGCCCTACTGGGAAGTATGTGAATGATTGCAGTTCTCTGCGACAGGTAGGACAGGCAGTATATTAGTGATGTTCGTGTTTGTTGATGTTGCCAGCCCTGGTAGAGACGTGGTATGTTGACTGATCACTGAGAAGGACATGGAGATGTCCACATACTCGCCTGAAACGGTGTTATCAGCGCCTGACAGAGTTTTAAAGGGCCTTATTGTCGGTGCCCATTTCGCCAGCTGGTCGACCCCTGCAATATCCAGATTTGTGTAGTATTCGCATGTGACCATGGACCGACTATAGACTGCATGGGAATGTGACGGTAGCCATACTCGTCATTAGGACTCTGGTACCACGTCTGACCACCAGAATGGAGGATCGCCATACTGTATGCCAAGCACATTGTGACCCCTTCACATCTTGGTCAGAGGCTAGGAGTAGCCAGACTAGGGAATTAACCTCCCGTGTGTAGACTGCCGTTAACACTCCAACACAAACGGCTCCGTCTAGAGTGGAGCCGCGACCGGGGAAGCGTGGGCTGCTGGTGAATGGCGTCGCAGCGTGTTCAGCGATGAAACGCGGTTCTGCACTGCCCCGTATGACCATTGTCGGCGAGTATGGCGGTGAACTCGGGAGAGGGCCCATTCTACCAGTGTTTTGGGGAGGCACAGTGCAGTCACTCCTGGCGTCATGGGTGGGGACCATGGGGTATGACTTCACGTCATACCTGGTAGTGGCTGAGGGAACTGTGCACGTCCACATATGCCACGTGTCTCTACGAACTGTGTGTGTGATGTTCACGTACTTCCGTGGCCACACGATTCCCACATCTGGCTCAACAGAACGTATGTGGGATCGTCTCGGATGTCAACTGCGTCCCAATCCCGGTACCCAGGATATCGAGGACTGATTACATAAATTGTGGGGCGTCAGCAGAGGATACTCAGCCGTGGCTGGCTCGAGTCATGCTTGTCTTGGGTTTAACCTTGGTTGCAGTCCTGTGGTTTTGTTTCTCCTGCGGTTATCGTGATAATGATATTGTCCTCTCCGTGAGTGGCAGCAGCAGTGTCTAGGGATAGTAGTACTGCTGCACTATCTTTGGTGTGGCAGATATACACTCCTGGAAATGGAAAAAAGAACACATTGACACCGGTGTGTCAGACCCACCATACTTGCTCCGGACACTGCGAGAGGGCTGTACAAGCAATGATCACACGCACGGCACAGCGGACACACCAGGACCCGCGGTGTTGGCCGTCGAATGGCGCTAGCTGCGCAGCATTTGTGCACCGCCGCCGTCAGTGTCAGCCAGTTTGCCGTGGCATACGGAGCTCCATCGCAGTCTTTAACACTGGTAGCATGCCGCGACAGCGTGGACGTGAACCGTATGTGCAGTTGACGGACTTTGAGCGAGGGCGTATAGTGGGCATGCGGGAGGCCGGGTGGACGTACCGCTCAACACGTGGGGCGTGAGGTCTCCACAGTACATCGATGTTGTCGCCAGTGGTCGGCGGAAGGTGCACGTGCCCGTCGACCTGGGACCGGACCGCAGCGACGCACGGATGCACGCCAAGACCGTAGGATCCTACGCAGTGCCGTAGGGGACCGCACCGCCACTTCCCAGCAAATTAGGGACACTGTTGCTCCTGGGGTATCGGCGAGGACCATTCGCAACCGTCTCCATGAAGCTGGGCTACGGTCCCGCACACCGTTAGGCCGTCTTCCGCTCACGCCCCAACATCGTGCAGCCCGCCTCCAGTGGTGTCGCGACAGGCGTGAATGGAGGGACGAATGGAGACGTGTCGTCTTCAACGATGAGAGTCGCTTCTGCCTTGGTGCCAATGATGGTCGTATGCGTGTTTGGCGCCGTGCAGGTGAGCGCCACAATCAGGACTGCATACGACCGAGGCACACAGGGCCAACACCCGGCATCATGGTGTGGGGAGCGATCTCCTACACTGGCCGTACACCACTGGTGATCGTCGAGGGGACACTGAATAGTGCACGGTACATCCAAACCGTCATCGAACCCATCGTTCTACCATTCCTAGACCGGCAAGGGAACTTGCTGTTCCAACAGGACAATGCACGTCCGCATGTATCCCGTGCCACCCAACGTGCTCTAGAAGGTGTAAGTCAACTACCCTGGCCAGCAAGATCTCCGGATCTGTGCCCCATTGAGCATGTTTGGGACTGGATGAAGCGTCGTCTCACGCGGTCTGCACGTCCAGCACGAACGCTGGTCCAACTGAGGCGCCAGGTGGAAATGGCATGGCAAGCCGTTCCACAGGACTACATCCAGCATCTCTACGATCATCTCCATGGGAGAATAGCAGCCTGCATTGCTGCGAAAGGTGGATATACACTGTACTAGTGCCGACATTGTGCATGCTCTGTTGCCTGTGTCTATGTGCCTGTGGTTCTGTCAGTGTGATCATGTGATGTATCTGACCCCAGGAATGTGTCAATAAAGTTTCCCCTTCCTGGGACAATGAATTCACGGTGTTCTTATTTCAATTTCCAGGAGTGTAGTTTCCGGCTGGGCGGTGTGTGATCAGTCGGTCGGTTGGCGGTGTGTGATCAGTCGGTCGGCTGGCGTGAAGCAGCAAGGAAGTCCCCATTACGCGTCCTCTGGCCGGGGCCACTGGCAGTGTGCACGCGCGGTTGGAGTGTGAGGTGCTGCTTGCGAGTGCTACGAAGTTCGTCGCCCACCGATCATGGATATGAAAGTTGAGTCCTCACTTAAACTACTATCGAGCCTCAACTGTTTACATTTCTTCGTTTGATCCTGGTTGTCGCTTTTGGGACATTCCCGCAAGCAACAACGTGTGTGTATTCATGTCGGCTAAGAGTCCAGCTTTCTTCCTGTGGAGTTTAGCTTAACTCAGTTTATTCCCTGTTATTGAAGTTTACCAGCGGTATCTTCTGCCTTGTGGTCGTTGACGTTCCGGTTACCTGCCCTGGTCGTTGGCGTAATTTTCGGTACTGTATTTTGCTTGTCGTGTTGTTGCTGTCCAGCGCGGCGTGTAGTTCGACAGCTGAGGTGTTGTTGGTAGTTGTGGGCGCCAATATTCTGTGTGTCGTTGTAGTGAAATCTTGTGGTCCTTTTGCTGGTTGCGTGGAACGGAACTGATTTTGTTGATTGGTCGGTCAGCTGTCTGTCAGTTGTGTTGCCTTCAGATTAAGAAGTCGTTGGACAGGCTGAGAGGTGGCATGAGCCCCCTCTCATATTTCTATCTTACGATTCTCCTCTCTAGTTGCATGCGGTGGAAGGTTTGCTTTACCTTAACACGCGGACTTCCCACGCAGCGTCTCTCGTCACCCGGGTGGTCCGGTGACAGGCGGGCTCTGTGGAACTGGAGAGAGTTAAGCCTACGTGTGTGAGGCAGTCGAGTGAATGCTTTGCAGACGCCGACATTGTCAAGAGACACGCCCGCTGGGGTGTGAAGTAGCGGCTGGGCTAGAGGTTCCGTTACTTCGGAGAAACTTTGCGAAAACACTTTCTGGCGGGCTACCAGCGAGGCGTGGGAATGACTTGTGTACCCACGCAGTTGTGGCGGGAAAATTCCCGCACTTTCTGCAAAATCAGCACAGAAATTGGCGCCAAGAATCTCCATTGGTGGAATGGTAGTGCTCCGGCAATGGAGTGGAATTTCCGCCGGTTTTCGAGTTGCTGATTGGAACGTAACCACGGCCACTGTCGTGGGGGCGGGAATGTTCGGGGTTCGGCCTGTACGGGTGCTCTGGGTAGTCGGCAGTCGCCTTTCGGTCGAGGACGTCGAAGCAACCAGCCCTCGCCTGCGGTACGCCAGATCGTGTTCTGGGAGATAAGAAGACCGTTTGGTAATGTACGTCCGCAGCACCGGCAGATAGGGATTTTCCTAGGTGACAATCAGAGCTCAGCAGAGCGCGCCTGTTCATCCTTTTCTAACTTTGTTCTGTTTCGAGTAGCAGCAATTACTGGTGGGTTAGCTGTGTGTCTCTCTTGAGATTTGAGTGGAAAGGAATTGGCTCCACATACCACTACGTCTTAAACCTCACGATCTAAGTTAGGGACAACTTCACCTTTATAGTGTTTGTATGAATCTCCAATTTTAGCCAATTTGATGTTTTATAAATATTTCCTGTATCTCTTTTACTATTCTGTGTTTAATCTTAATAAATCATATTGTTATTTTGGACAGAACTTTCATTCTGTTAATCGATAGAGCAACCCTATCATTCCTCACTATGCTAATGAAACCTTGGTTTATTTAACTTATTTATCAAATTAAATTATTGCAGGTGCCAAACTCTCTTCTACTCCACTAGCAGGGTTGATTAGAGTCAGTTCGCGTATTTCTTTTATCCTTGTGCAACAACAAAAGTCGGAGTTAGAATAGGGGGGGCTTAGAGCATGATTTACATATGTGGATTCTAGTAGAACTTAGTGATAAATACACTGCTAGCCCCGGCGCCTCGCAAGGCTGCTTGTCTCTACTAAACGGGCGTTAGTGTTGCAATCCCAGGCCGACCCTTTGAAACTTCTGAGCGCTGTCCCTTGTGTGTTACGTAGTAATTTCCCTGTCTGGGGCCGGCCGGAGTGGCCGAGCTATTCTTGGCTCTACAGTCTGGAACCGCGCGACCGCTACGGTCGCAGGTTCGAATCCTGCCTTGGGTATGGATGTGTGTGATGTCCTTAGGTTAGTTAGGTTTAAGTAGTTCTAAGTTCTAGGGGACTGATGACCTCAGAAGTTAAGTCCCATAGTCTTCAGAGCCATTTGAATTTGAACCCTATCTGGGTTTTAGTTATTTGGTTGATGTGTGGCCTTCAGCCGAGTATCAATATCCCTTAAATTAATGTTCTTGTCTTGCCGTTAAGGCATGAGATTGTTATATTTTTACATTGGCCTTCAGCAGAATTTTACAAGAGATGTTTTATGATAAGGCCTTCTGCCTTTTAAATTGAAATTCTTTTTCTAGGCCTTAAGCCGTTAAACATATTTTGTTGATATGTGGCATCCAGCCGAGTAATACTATCTCTTAAATGAATGTTCTTGTCTTGCCCTTAAGGGAAGAGATTGTTATTCTTTGTAGGGGCGTTCCGCCGAATTTTATATGAAATGTTTTAAGATACGACCCTCTGCCTTTTAAAATTGAAACTCTTCTTTCTGGGACTTAAGCCGTTAAATTATTTGGTGATGTGCGGGCTTCAGCCAAGTTTTAATATCTCTTAAAATAATGTTCTTCTCTTGCCCTTAAGGCAGAATATTGTTACGCTTTTGTATGCGCCCTGCAGCGGAATTTTGCATGAAATGTTTTTAGATATGGCCTTCCGCCTTTTGATTGAAACTCTTCTTATTGCTTAAATTGCTTAATATGTGGCCTCCAGCCAAGTTCCATTAAAATTAAATTGCTAATTAAATTGTTTAGATTGAAGTTTTAGAAAATATTTTTGGATGAAACCTCCAGAAGAGTCTTGTATTTCAATTTCTTGCTTAGGCGTTGTGTCTTGCATTTTGCGTGTGGCCTACAGCCGATCTAAGGTTAATCAAAGGAGGTCGATTAAAGTTTTGAGTGTTTTGCATCCTTGTTGTAATATTGTGTGTTGATAGATAAAGTTTGTATGTTGACTGCAACTGACAGCAACTTATTTTGGCCCCTTTCCACAATCTAATCCGCTCTGACCTGCTAGCCCAGGCATTTCAGATACACCGGCTTTTTGACAATCTTCCCAACCAAATCAGTGCATGCATCCGGGTCAGAGGGGGTGCAGCGTCAAGAACATCGTTCTTGTGAAACACATCTAGCTCTTTACTCGCACGAAGAGTTGAGCGCTATTGACAAGGGATTTCAACTTGATTCCGTATTTCTGGATTTCCGGAAGGCTTTTGACACTGTACCCACACAAGTGGCTTGTAGCGAAATTGCGTCCTTATCGGATATCGTCTCAGTTATATGACTGGATTTGTGATTTCCTGTCAGAGAGGTGACAGTTCGTAGTAACTGACGAAAAGTCATCGAGTAAAACAGAAATGATTTCTGGCGTTCTCCAAGGTAGTATTATAGATCCTTCGCTGTTCCTTATCTACATGAACGATTTGGGAGACAATCTGAGCACCCTTCTAAGGTTGTTTGCAGATGACGCTGTCGTTTATAGACTAGTAAAGTCATCAAAAGATAAAAAAAAAAATTGCAAAATGATTTAGAAAAGATATCTGAATGGACCCTAAATAATGAAAAGTGTGAGGTCATCCACATGAGTGCTAAAAGGAGTCCTATAAACTTCGGTTACACGATAAATAATCAAATCTAAAGGCCGTTAATTCAACTAAATACCTAGGAATTACAATTACGAACAACTTAAATTGGAAGGAATACATAGAAAATGTTATGGGGAAGGCTAACGAAAGACCGCGTTTTATTGGCAGGACGCCGAAAATGTAACAGATTTACTAAATACACGGCCTACACTACACTTGTCCGTCCTCCTTTAGAATACTGCTACGCGGTGTGGGATCCTTACCAGATAGGACTGACGGGAGTACATCGAAAAAGTTCAAAGAAGGGCAGCACGTTTTTTATTATCGCGACATACGGGAGAGAGTGTCACTGGAACGATACATGATTTGGGCTGGACATAATTAAAATAAAGGCGTTTTTCGATGCGGAAGAATCTTCTCACAAGTCTCCAATCACAAACTTTCTCCTCCGACTGCGAAAATACTTTGTTGACGCCGATCTACATAGGAAGAAACGATCACCATGATAAAATAATGGAAATTAGAGCTCTTCGTTCTTTCCGCGCGCTGTACGAGATTTGAATAATAGAAAATGATTGTGAAGGTGGTTCGATGAACCCTCTGCCAGGGACATAAATGTTATTTACAGGGTCCGTGGTTCGATGAACCCTGTGCCAGGCACATAAATGTTATTTACAGGGTCCATGTATATGTAGATGCAGACAGAGATAAAAGGGTGCTGTATTTCCTTCATGGTGAGCTGCATACAATCCCGTCTTCCAATACGACAACACAACACAGTAGTTCTTACGAAACGTTCAAAATTTAATGCACACTGAACAGAAGCAAAACGATGAACAAGTGATCGGCGAGGATAATGTAACGCTTCTCACTGTGTTTGGAGTCTTAAGTGCTCAAATCTCATTTTGTGTAAAATACGTGTGAAGAGAAAGTAGATGACAGTGAAGTATAAACAGGTGAATGAAGTATTAAAAAAAGGTGTTGAAAGCAGTGTACACAGTAACAGTAGAAAGAGATATCCACTAGAGATGCACAACAGGACGGGAAGGATAAGTATATGATATACACAACCCCTACCCACGAAAATGTATTTGAAAACAAACAAAGTTCTTCAAAGCTATTTTGCAGATGACATGCTGCCATGAAGACAAAACAATCACAAAAGAGCTCACCTGTGTAAATCTATATTCACTAGCAGTGTAATTTGCAGGTGAGCAATCGAATTAAACTAAACAACATGGACGTGTTATAGTTCTTCATGAAATTTGAGTGATATTTAAGAGGAATAAATTTGACCCACAGAAGATGTCACATAGGTGCCGAAACATGTTTGGGTAAGTAAAAAAAGAAATACATTCTGCTTTGCATAATGCGAAGTTTAAAAGACCCAAATTTAATTTGCAAGTACAGAGACAATGTCGAGAGCTCCAACCCGAGCAAGATGACAACAGTCGTGTTCGCACAGCTACCTCCATAAGTTCCTGGTTGGACGAACACTCAAGCACTGAATCGCTTCTCGACTGCCCCGCTAAATTAAGCGACCTTAACGTCATACGGAAAGTGTCTATTTGAAGCAGTGACTATGATGTAGCAATCAAGTAACTATCTATCAAGGCTAGAGACCGTGTTATAGACTGTTGCCTTGATAACTCCCGTGGGTTAATAATTTTTTGTCCAGTGTGGTTATCTCACAAGAGAAAAATCTATCCGGTGAGTAAGACGCTCGGCTTTTATTCCGAATTAGTGGGGGGGGGGGGGGGGGGTGGCGAGTTAAGTACTCAACACTGGCAAGAAGATCAAGATTTTTTGTGGTGTCTCTAAATCGCTGTAAATGAAACCTGAGGTTGTTCCATGCAGATTTCCTTTTCCACCCTTGTTCATATGAAGTAGTTCTGCATCTCCAATGGTTTTTGAGTTCGCCAGGATGCTGAACTCCAACTATCGTCTCTCTTCGATTGTAGACGACATCTTCATCATTTTTCCTTTTCAAAGAAGTAAGGCACAATTTGATTAAAAAGTTTCTTGCCTGTCATGCTACTCCTTTTGGAAGCAAAACATTTAGCGGCGTTAAATGGCTGCTCGGTTTGAGGCGTGATGTCACGCATAGCACGGCCCCTCCCGCCGGAGGTTCGAGTCCTCCCTCGGGCATGGGTGTGTGTGTTGTTCTTAGCATACGTTAGTTTAAGTAGTGTGTAAGTCTAGGGACCGATGAACTCAGCAGTTTCGTCCCTCAGGAATTCACACACATTTGAACATTTTTGAACGAAAGGTTTACGAAACAAACTTTCAGTGACTTTCAATGGCCGTCTCTGTGTCAGAGAATCTACCAATGGAAGAGCATACTACTTTCAGTAATAAACAAAAGCAATTTAGGCAGATGTTGCTGGAGGTGAACAGACATTGATAGTCTATTCCCAGGAAGTCTGAAAGAGAAGATACTTCGTTGTTTTAAATGAATCTGATGTTTCGTAGTGTAGTCTAATAGTGTCTCACTTGTAGAGTGCCGTAACGTACTGTAATACGCTCCCACGCCTTGACAAGGTACAATTTCTGGAACATTTACTGTGGAAGCACGTGGCAACAGCAAGACGTCAGATTTTACTAACATAATACAGCATAACCGGAGTTTCCGTAGGTGCTTGACAGAACATAACAATAATAACAAATAGGAAAGCATTTCCTAATTTACTACAAAATTATATTTATTTGGCCACAAGCGGGCTTTCGGTGTGGTGTCACTGCCAGACACCACACTTGCTAGGTGGTAGCTTAAATCGGCCGCGGTCCATTAGTACATGTCGGACCCGCGTGTCGCCACTGTGTGATCGCAGACCGAGCGCCACCACACGGCAGGTCTCGAGAGACGTACGAGAACTCGCCCCAGTTGTACGACGACGTTGCTAGCGACTATACGGACGAAGCCATTTCTCTCATTTGCCGAGAGACAGTTAGAATAGCCTTCAGCTAAGTTAATGGCTACGACTTAGCAAGGCGCCATTAGCCTTAAATAGCTTGTATATAAAGAGTCACTTGTATCGCCACAATCTCCAGATGTCTCATCAAGAACGATGTATACAAGGATGTATTAAAAGTTAAGTATATTCCAAAGATACGTATTTTCTTTATCACATTCATTAAGTCTCCTGTTTCAGACCTCACTCCATCCTTCGTGAGTTAGCGCGTGCATCTTGGCCGCCTCTTTCAATTAGTGTGCGTAGTGTTGGCAAGTCTGCCGACACTACATTCGGCTTCTTAGGCCACCTTCACGTGACAACTGGACGTCAAAAACTCAGATAAAAATGACGTACGATTTACATAGCTATTATTAGTGCAAAAGGTACAAAAATTGTGTATAGTGTTTACAAAGGACAAACATTAATTTTTTTGTTGTCACATAGACATGATTACATTAACGGAAGAAGGAGGGATACATTTAACTGGTGATAAATAATCAACAGTGGTTACAAAACCTTGTGCAAAATCCCCTATGTTGCTAACAATTCGGATAAACTTTCAAAAAAGTTAACATTTCAGATAACCCTGCAAAAAATTTAAAATCTCGCAACTACACACCTGCATTTTATAATACCAGCATCATTTCAAAACATTTTTTCAATAGGAAAGACAAACTGCAGCCATTAGCACAGAGTGGTGTGTATAAAATTATGCGCAAGCAGTGTGAAAGAGTATTGAGTAGCCAGTCACACAGAGCTGTGACAATTAGAGTATTTGAACCTGAGAGAAGATGGAGATTAAGGAAGAAAGATTTTACATTTGCTGATAATCTTTTAACAGAAAACCATTCATATAATTTCTACTGTAAAGTTCTATATTTTGTTAACAAAAAAAAAGATACTTATGGAAATACCGGAAATCAAACACATAACACAGAATACCAGCTTACTATTAAATGGTCAGACTCAGTTTCCTTTTTCCACTTGGTTAACTTAATTTCTCCTTATAAATAGTAGATACAATTGTAAGTTCATTTATTTCTCTTCAGTTGTTAAATGTATCTCCACTTTTTTAAATAATTTACTTGTACGTGACAAAAAATGTAATGTTTTTCCTATACGGACACTCTTTGAAATTTTTTCTATCTTCTGTGCAAATAATATTTGTGTAAGTCGCAGCTCACGTTTGTCTGTATTCTTGACAGTTGTCACCTGACGATGGTCTACGAAGCCGAAAGCGGTTCGTGAGGAAGTAAATATAATTTTTCGGAACATCACGAAGTGTTTTCCTGTGTAATATTAATATAACATAACTTCCGACATATAAACAATGGACAATGAAAATTCTTATTAACGCTTTAAAGAATCTATATAGAATCTTAAAAACCAATTTCAGTTCACCAACGAAGGAGTAATTTAGCTGTTCAAAAAAAAAAAAAAAAAAATGGCTCTGAGCACTACGGGACTTAACTTCTGCGGTCATCAGTTCCCTAGAACTTAGAACTACTTAAACCTAACTAACCTAAGGACATCACACACATCCATGCCCGAGGCAGGATTCGAACCTGCGACTGTTGCGGTCTCGCGGTTCCAGACTGTAGCGTCTAGAACCGCTCGGCCACTCCGGCCGGCTTTTAGCTGTTAAGTTTAGAATACTTCAGGACTTTTGTGGGTGAACTTCATGATCACAGACAGCATTATACAAGACAATGAATTACGCTTCTCCTGGCAGAGATAAACGCCGTCCTTTACTTTTCCGACTCAACGGCGAGCTTTCTGACTCACGTCTAATGTAAAGATTTAACTATTCTTTTATGTGAACATATACCCAAGGTCAGGGAACACTTGACTGTGGCAGTTAAGGAGGGCTGTTTACAGGAAAATAAATTTTGGTTTTCCAATGTAGTACGTCCATCTTTTAATAGTACAGCTTGGTTGCATGAAGTGAAGAAGGCATAAAAAGGTCGAAATATCAGTGACAGAAGCCCGGCCGATCAGGGCAAACCAGGCGAGAGGAAGGAAAGGCTTGCTCTGAGATAAAGCAAAAAGGGTAGCGTAACTAATTGCATACTACTCACGAAACGCAAGGATACGTATTCGAGTTCTGTCTTTTATATTATGCTTGTGAGTAGAGAAATTTCGCCATTGATGCATGTTGCCTAGTTTTTTTTCCATATATTCGTTTCTTCATTGATTCTCTGGATAACTTCCTCGCTTCTCGTCTAATCAGATCATACAATTTTCAACATCCTTCTATAGCTCATCATTCTGTTGTTTTCTAGTTTTTGAATAAAACATGAATGTGAGTTGTCTCATCACGAATTAGTTCATATTGAACTGCTAATAATGGATTACACATAAAGTGAATTAAAGGTAATTTAAGACTGGTTGCTGCTTTACATTGTAAATATTGTGTTTTAGTTGCGTCTTTTAAGGTTTTTACTGTCTGTTGTCAACTTCGTAACCAGTTGCACAGATATAATAACGACGGCTTCATTGTAGCCACACACCGAATCCACAACTTTCTGACGTTATACAGGGTGAAAAGTATTTAAACCGACAAACTCTGGGAGGTTGTAGGGGACATCAAAACAAATATTTTTCCCTAGTGTCATTTTTTCCTATGAGGATTATTTAAGCCAGTGGAGGCCATATTAAGCTCTACAGTTGTTAGAGGCCGTATTCCGATCTTCCGTTGTTAGAGGGGGTATTACGCTCTTCAGTTGTAGGCAACTGCTGTGCACCAGTGCAGTAGTGCATTGTCTCTGTTTACTAATGGATCCCTACACCTGGAGTGAGTACACTGATATGGTTGGTGCGTACTACGTAACGCACGCAACGGACGAGCTGCACAGCGGGTTTATCAACAAAAATATCCTAATCGCCGTATTCCGCATCGTACGACCTTTGCTGCTGTGTACCAACGTGTGCGTGAGACCGGGTTATTTAGCAGATTACCTGGACAGGGACGCCGTCACACAGTACGAACGCTGCAATTTGAGGAAGCTGTCTTGCAGCATGCCGAGCGGGATCCTTCAATCAGCACTTGTGCAATTGCACGTAACATGGGGACGAATCAGACGAATGTAAGAACAGTCCTTCGAGAGCAATTGTTACGTCCATTTCACTTACAGCGTGTCCGCTACCTGCAACCAGTAGATTATTCACCCAGAGCACAGTTTTCGCAGTGTTACCTGGAACAGTATGAAATGCATCCTACATATTCATCCTCTATTTATCTACCGATGAATCAACGTTCGGGTGTGATGGAGTCTTCAGCATGCACAATTCGCATGTTTGGAGTGAGGATAGCCCACATGCCACAGTTACTAGCGCTCATCAAGTGCGGTTCTTCGTTAATGTGTGGGTCGGTGTTGTCGGGGACTGTTTAATTGGGTTGTATCTGCTACCTAGGCCATTAAATGGCAGGCACTATTACAATTTTCTCTCCAGAGCATTGCCAGAATTGCTCCCTACAAGATAACGCATATGGCCCCAACATGACGGGGCGCCGGCACATTTCAGTCGTCGTGTGCGTCGATTCCTGGACCGACGGTTCCAAGAAACGTGGATTGGCAGAGGTGGTCCTGTACCATGGCCTGCTCGATCCCCAGATATGTCCCCTCTGGAGTTTTTTGTGTGGGGAGAGATGCGCAACCTTGTTCACGCAACTCTTGTTGCATCAGAAGAGGATCTGGTTGCCCGGATAGTAGCAGCAGCGGGAACAATTCAGGATACTCCTGTGGTTTTTGCCCATGTCAGACAGAACATGATCCGACGGTGTAACCTTTGTTTATGTGTCAATGGAGGCATTTTTGAAAATCTACTGTAATTGAAATTGGGTTGTGTTAATGTGTTGTCTCTTGGTCATAAAAAAATGGAAAAGTGGTTGTTGGTTTAATTAATTTGCCGCCAGATAAATCTTCCTCTACCGGTTTAAATACTCCTCATAGGTAAAAATGACATTAGGTTAAAATATTTGTTTTGATGTCCCCTACAACCTCCCAGAGTTTGTCGGTTTAAATACTTTTCACCCTGTATATTGCGCTGAAGGCCCTTCTATTAAAATGAACCAATAAAATACGGCAAAGAAGTATAACGTTGGAAGACTTGCTATCAAGTCTTCGAATGAAGCACTAGTGAAACGATTGAATTCACGACATCCAGTATATGACATTTTAATTTATTTGGAGAGATGCATATGGGGCCTGAAGATGGCACAGTGAAATGCTGAAACTGGTAGCCTTCAAAATAAAATAAAATAACATCTTCAGTTACATGGCTGTTGGAGAATTACTGTCATTGAGCGTTACTTAACCAGCCGATGTCACCGGTCCATGATGGAGCAACAAAGATTTCTATTAAAATGCCTCCCCTGTATAGGAATATACACATTGAATGTACCAGTACGGATTGTTAACACATGGTTGACGACGTATCGAAGTTTCGAACTGGCCTAATGGTAAGGCGACCGCTTGCAATAAGCGGGAAACCCGGGTTTGACTCCTGGTGCGGCACAAATTTTCACTGTCGTCTTTCCATTATACAGCTTCTGGTTGTCCATATTCGCAACTGCGAATACATGTCATGTATTTCATAACGGCTGTAGTCGCCGCAGTGGCTGCTTCTTCGGACTTGCATGCATGACCGAAGGATCTTTGCATCTTATTTCTGAACAACAGAGGCACTGCAAGTATCGAAATGAGGTTAGGAGATCAAGAAGGAAGTTTCGGATTAAAAAAGGTGCAAGACAAAGGTGTGGTGTTTCAGACTTATTGGTCAATTATACAGGGCGGTCCATTGATAGTGACCGGTCCAAATATCTCACGAAATAAGCATCAAACGAAAAAACTACAAAGAACGAAATTCGTCTAGCTTGAAGGGGGAAACCAGATGGCGCTATGGTTGGCTCGCTAGATGGCGCTGCCATAGGACAAACGGATGTCAACTGCGTTTTTTTAAAAATAGGAAACCCCATTTTTAATTACATATTCGTGTAGTACGTAAAGAAATATGGATGTTTTAGTTGGACCACTTTTTACGCTTTGCGATGGATGGCGCTGTAATATCACAAACGTATAAGTACGTGGTATCACGTAACATCCGCCAGTGCGGACGGTATTTGCTTCGTGATACATTACCCGTGTTAAAATGGACCGTTTACCAATTGCGGAAAAGGTCGATATCGTGTTGATGTATGGCTATTGTGATCAAAATGCCCAACGGGCGTGAGCTATGTATGCCGCTCGGTATCCTGGACGACATCATCCAAGTGTCCGGACCGTTCGCCGGATAGTTACGGTTTTTTAAGGAAACAGGAAGTGTTCAGCCACATGTGTAACGAATCGGGAATATCAAAAACGTCGGTGTTGAGAATGCTACATCAACATCGATTGTACCCGTACCGTATTTCTATGCACCAGGAATTGCATGGCGACGACTTGGAACGTCGTGTACAGTTCTGCCACTGGGCACAAGAGAAATTACGGGACGATGACAGATTTTTTGCACGCGTCCTATTTAGCGACGAAGCGTCATTCACCAACAGCGGTAACGTAAACCGGCATAATATGCGCTATTGGGCAATGCTAAATCCACTATGGCTACGACAAGTGGAACATCAGCGACCTTGGCGAGTTAATGGTTGGAGCGGCATTATGGGAGGAAGGATAATTGGCCCCCATTTTATCGATGGCAATCTAAATGGTGCAATGTATGATGATTTCCTACGTAATGT
The DNA here is from genome assembly GCF_023898315.1 of Schistocerca nitens. Taxonomy (NCBI): domain Eukaryota; kingdom Metazoa; phylum Arthropoda; class Insecta; order Orthoptera; family Acrididae; genus Schistocerca; species Schistocerca nitens. Next base: position 514,251,824 of record NC_064620.1, on the reverse strand, counting down.
TCTACTGATGTTAGTACAAGATGTTTCACTGCATGACGGAATGGCGATGTACTTCCAACATGATGGATGTCCGGCACATAGCTCGCGTGCGGTTGAAGCGGTATTGGATAGCATATTTCATGACAGGTGGATTGGTCGTCGGAGCACTATACCATGGCCCGCACGTTCACCGGATCTGACGTCCAGGGTTTCTTTCTGTGGGGAAAGTTGAAAGATATTTTCTATCCTGATCCACCGACAACAGCTGACAACATGCGTCAGCGCATTGTCAATGCATGTGCGAACATTATGGAAGGCGAACTACTCGCTGTTGAGAGGAATGTCGTTACACGTATTGCCAAATGCATTGAGGTTGACGGACATCATTTTGAGCATTTATTGCATTAGTATGGTATTTACAGGTAATCACTCTGTAACAGCATGCGTTCTCAGAAATGATAAGTTCACAAAGGTACATGCATCACATTGGAACAACCGAAATAAAATGTTCAAACGTACCTACGTTCTGTATTTTAATTTAAAAACCTACCTGTTACCAACTGTTCGTCTAAAATTGTGAGCCATATGTTTGTGACTATTACAGCGCCATGTATCACAAAGCGAAAAAAGTGGTCCAACTAAAACATTCATATTTCTTTACGTACTACACGAATATGTAATAAAAAATTAGGGTTCCTATTTAAAATAAACGCAGTTGATATCCGTTTGACCTATGGCAGCGGTATCTAGCGGGCCTACCATAGCGCCATCTGGTTTCCCCCTTCAAGCTAGACACGTTTCGTTCTTTGTAGTTTTTTCGTTTGACGCTTATTTCGTGAGATATTTGGCCCGGTCACGATCAATGGACCACCCTGTACATCGAAGAAGCAATGACGGAATCGCTGATAACATTGTTATCATCAGTGAAAGTGAAGAAGTGCAGGATGCGATGAACTGAAAGAAAAGTCTAATGAGTACAGAATACTGAATGAGAGTAAACAAAAGATAGGCGAAAGTAATGAGAAGTAGCAGAAATGAGAATAGCGATAAGCGTAACATCAGAATTGATGATCACGAAGTAGACGAAGTTAAGGAATTCTGCTATCTCTAATGCAAAGTAACAGTTGGTGGTCGAAGCAAGCGAGAGTAACAATGCAAAGAGGGCATTACTGGCCAGGAGAAATCTCCTAGCATCAAATACTGGCCTTAATCTGACGCAGAAATTTCTGAGATTTAACTGTTGGAGCACAGCATTGTGTGGAAGTGAATCTGTTGGATTTCGGCCCATGGGGGCATTTAAAGTGTATGGCGTATACACAATGCATTGACAATTGTTATATCTTACGGAGGCCTCTAAGGAACACTTGGACACGATCCGAAGGAGCCAAGTGTACCTGAAAGAGTGAGCCATTCAGTGTGAAGAGAGGCTGAAGGGTGTAGCACGATGTGTGGTAACTACATGCTGCACTGCCTATGTAAACTACACTTATGCTCATAAATTAAGGATAGTTGCAGAATGTAGTGCCACTCAACGTGGCACTACACAAAACTGGCGCTAATAGCATAGGCACATAGGGGACACAGATCTGTAAGTCCACAGTATTGGTGATAAGTTGAGAACACCGTCACGAAACACATGTGCTACAAAACGCCACTGTTTCCTGCGCATGTGCTCCGACATCAGTATGGGATATGATCATCATGCACACGTCCACAGGCCGCACAACGGGTTGGCATACTCTGGATAGGGTGGTCGATCAGCTGCTGGGGTATAGTCTCCCATTCATGCACCAGTACCTGTCGGAGCTTCTGAAGTGTCGTATCGGTTTGAAGACGTGCAGCGATACGTCGACCGAGAGAATCCCAGACGTTCTCGATGGGGTTTAGGTCTGGAGAACAGGCAGGCCACTCCATTCGCCTGATATCTTCTGTTTCAAGGTACTCCTCCACGATGGCAGCTGGGTGGGGCCGTGTGTTATCCATCAGGAGGAAGGTGGGACCCACTGCACCCCTGAAAAGGCGGAAATACTGGTGCAAAATGACGTCCCAATACAGCTGACCTGTTGCATTTCCTGTGTCAAAGACATGCAGGGGTGTACGTGCACCAATCATAATCCCACCCCAGACCATCAAACCAAGACCTCCAAACAGGTCCCTTTCAAGGACATTAAGGGGATGGTATCTGGTTCCTGGTTCACGCCAGATGAAAACCCGGCGAGAATCACTGTTCAGACTATATCTGGACTCGTCCGTGAACATAACCTGGGACCACTGTTCCAATGACCATGTACTGTGTTCTTGACACCAGGCTTTACGGACTCTCCTGTGACCAGGGGTCAGTGGAATACACCTTGCAGGTCTCCGGGCGAATAAACCATGTCAGCTCAGTCGTGTGTAGGCTGTGTGTCCGGAGACAGCTGTTTCACTGGCTGCGGAAAGGTCCCGAGCAAGGCTAGCTGCAGTACTCCATGGTTGTCTGCGGGCACCGATGGTGAGAAATCGGTCTTCTTGTGGTGTTGCACACTGTGGACGTCCCGTAGTGTAGCGCCTGGACACGTTTCCTGTCTGCTGGAATCGTTGCCATAATCCTGAGATCACACTTTGTGGCACGCGGAGGGCCCGTGCTACGACCTGCCTCCAGTCGCCCTAGTATTCCACCTCTCATAACGCCATCAATATGTGTTCTTCGAGCCATTTTCAACACAGTCACCATTAGCACGTCTTAAGACTTCTGCACACGTACTCGCTGCACTGTACTCTGACATGGACCAAGCGTATGTGGACGGCTGCCAGCGCCACCGTGTGAAGACCGCAGTTCAGATGCACCGCATGGTGATACCACGATGTGATTTAAACCCGCAAACCGCCCACCAGAGCGTTGTTTCACCATGTATCAGCATTATCCTTAATTTATGAGCGTGAGTGTAGTTTTACGTAAGAGGCAGATGAGAATGAGAGGACAGATGGGCCAATATCTGAACAGGTACTTGTTTTCCGGACATGTTACACGAACTTTCCTTGTACTTTTGAGCAATACTATCTCTTGGAGGAATACGTGTCACTTTTTTTTTAACCCCTGTATGTGTAGCTTGGGAGGAACATTATGAGAAGAAGAGTAAAGAAGGAAAATTTCAGACGCCGTCGTGTACGAGAGGTGGAGTGCTTTCCTCCTAACAAGGGGAGGCCGCCAATTGTGAAATTCAGATTCGATTCATACTGCGCATAATAAAAGCTCATGGCCAGAGGTGAAATGTGGCAAAGCACCAAGATGCACTTCTCAGCCGTTGTCGAGAAAATCGGCAGTTAAAAGAAACCGTTGCCGTGAAATACTCTCTACGATTAATAATGTTCTACAGCGTCGTGGCGCAGCGGTAAGCGCTCGGGTTCGTAATCCGAAGGTCTCCGGATCAAATCTCGCGCCATGCATTTTTTATTAGTTTTTTGTAATTCAAATATATATATATATATATATATATATATATATATATATATATATATATACTATTAATGAATAGCTTATGCATGTTGGTGAAGGCGGATCGCTCTCCAATTGTACCGCCTCCATTTTTCCGTTTGTTTAACAGGGTGTACCAAAGCTCTCCCGTCCGCACTGATTTTCGACGATGTTATAAGTTGCGCTAGGGACCGCATCTACCTTCTTTCGAAGTTAGCAGGCAACTAAGTTGTTATGCGGCTGCTCGTTTCGGCCCATTCAACATCTGTCCTTCAAGTGTAACGAGCGAGTAACGGAGTTTATATTTCATACCTGCCACAGCAAATTTGTGTTCGTGGGGTCTCTGTTCTAATCCGAACGTTTGACTTACGCTATACGTATTCGTTTCGGAATATCGTTTCTACGTCTTCCGTTAACTATACGTGGTTAACATTATGAAGACAATAACATTTGTGAAATACAACTTTGTTTGCGGAAAACGTAATGATGTTCGAAGTCGCCAGTTTTTCCACGAGAAACGACTTTCAACAACTTATTATATGCATAATTGTTGCAACTGATTACCGGGAATTATATATATATATTACAAAAAACAAATACCAAAAAAAAAGGTTGCAGGGCGCGAGATTCGATCCGGCGACCTTCGGATTACGAACCCGAGCGCTTACCGCTGCGCCACGACGATGTAGAACATTGTTAATCGTAGAGAGCATTTCACCGCAACGGTTTCTTTTAACTGTCGATTTTCTCGACAACGGCTGAGAAGTGCATCTTGGTGCTTTGCCACATTACACCTCTGGCCATGAGCTATTATTATGCGCAGTATGAATCGAATCTGAATTTCACAATTGGCGGCCTCCCCTTGTAAGTCGAGTGACGCAGACACGGGCTGGAGGGATTACGTACCTTCTTGTTGACGGAGCGGATGAGATCTGCGGCAGTGAAGGCGGGAACGGGAGGCGGCGGGGGCGGCGGCGCCGGCTGCTGCGGGGCGGCGGCGGCGGTGGACGCAGAGGCGGAGGCGGTGGAGGCGGGGCCGGCGGAGGCGGCGGCGGCGGCGCCGGGCGCGGGGGCGGCGGCGTGTCCGCCGTGCGGCGAGGGCAGCTGCGACGTGGAGGCGACGTCGCCGACGGCCACCCACGTGGAGCAGGAGCGCGACGCGGGCTCGAGGCGCGCGTGCGTCGCGTCGCCCCACAGCGCCAGCTCCGACACGGCGCAGCGCGCGGCCGCCGTGCCCTGCGGCGACGGCAGCTGGCTGATGTCGCTCGTGCTGAAGCTGCCGGCAGAGCGGGCCAGGGCACCGGGTCAACAGAGCTTCCCCATCCAGAAACAAACAGCGTTGTTTTCCATATTAATATTCGTGTCTGTTGTAATGGATAAAGGTGCCTTCTATCTTCGCCATGTTAAACTGCCGTTTCCAATCTACGAGGCGTGTTTTTTTAAGGGGCTCCGGAACGCCCTATACTTGCAATGTTAAAATAACGCTTATAAATTACATCTTTCCTCACAAAGTATTTGAGGTAGGAAGTTGAACTTTTTACAGATTATTTATTGGAATATGGGCTACACCTTAACACAGGGATTTTACAAAATTTTAGTTCAGTTATTAAAGATGATTTTTTTTCAATTGTAATGAAAATTCACAACATTTTTTGCAATTTTTTATTTATATATTCAAAAATATACGGTTTTTTGGAAAAAGGCTGTGTTAAATTATGCAGAAGGTACTGTGTAACATTTACTGAAAGTTTGAAACAAATATGTTTGGAAGATCCTTAGAAAACATGTAATTAGTATGAGAAAATAAAAGTTTTGGGAATCGAGCGACAAAGATTGGATTAACTTTTTAGTGCATTCCAGGTCCATAGGATGGATTATCTTCATCCTCTGCAAACTCCTCCTCCAGCTTCCTCTTGTTCCTCCTCCTGTTTACTCTTGCTTGTATTTCTAGACTCTTTACAGCCCTGTCTGCAGCCCGAAGGCGTTCCTTGTCTAAAGCAAGCATCGCTCGTACCATGTTAGAACCTATCTTCATTCCCATATTTCTAAATACCTTTGGCTTTCCAACATTTCTCCTTTTCTTAAAAGCCTTCAGAGGATTTCTAATAACTTTACTTTTACTCATTATTATACTTCAACAAAACAGAGACTCAAGAAACAGAATTAATTACGAATATTTTCGAGATAACGACAGAGTAAATAAACATGAAACAATCGACAATCACACCAGCGATATATATTGAACCATCACAGGTTAGCCACAACACATACTTTATCTCACATCACTAAAATGTACCTGATGAACACGGACGTTAATAATAACACTATTTGACAGCAGTTTAACAGCGCCACAGTGGGTCACGCCCATGTAGAACACATTTCAAAAAAAATTTAAAAATAGTTGTAGTATTCGGAATTGAATAAATTATATATCTATTAAAAGGTAATAGTATGCAGATTCAGAAAACGCAAAAAAATAAAAATTGAACTTTTAATGATTTTGAGCCTTTCCGGAGCCCCTTAAAGTAAGGTCTGTTTCGTTGTAGACAGTAGTAGTTCGCGAGCATACCGCAACGAGCGCGTGCGTCGTGTACCGGCTAGAGGGCCTGTATACAGAGAGAGTGGCCATAGGTGAAGTTGCCCGTGATTGGTTGATTAGCTTTGGCGCCATTTTTCTGCAAAACGTCTCTCGCGCTTCCTGTGTCAACACCGACTCAAAGGAAGGCCTCGGCGCTTGTTGGTGACGTCGCATCAGCTAGGCACAGCGAACGCCAAGTCTGTTGCAGGCAGAAACGCCTGGGCGTGCTTATCACTATAAATCTCTTATTTTTGGACAAAATGTTTGGTATTGTTTTGGATTCAGCAGTTTTATTTAGGTGAAAGACTTTCTTACTATCGTAAAGCTACAAATGAAGATCATAGTTCTGTATTACTGAATCCTGTCGAAACAAACGTAGATCAATATGAGAAGATGCTTTGTCCCATTGCAAGCTTCGGAAATTTTACATTCAAGTAACTATATTTACTTGATCCATTTTGCTATCGAAACTTACCTCAACCCCCTTACAATGAACTCGTTTCTTATATTTGTTTTCATTTGACATCGTCACTGGAAATGTGAACTAATTTACATGTGTAAATGTCCAACTGTTGCCAGTCATTAGATTACAGTCGTTTTCAACGAAAGGAATTCTAAACAGGAAACAAAATAGCTTCATACATCGAAAATACTGCTGAGCTTAAACTTTTTTAAACATGCACATAAATATTCCCTTCTTACAAATGAAAGAAGAAACTTCATAGGATAAAAAAATTTATTTGATAAAAGAAGTATCTCTCTTTTGCCTCTTCTTCTGTCCCCCACGCCATCCCCAAACGTGTACAATCGCAAGATATTTCATTAACATTCAGTGCTCCTCACCCCATAGTCAACCAAGATACCTAAAGAAGAGCACCAATATGTTCACAGTTTCTTGTAAAAGCAAGCCAGTACAAACGTAACTTCCTCAGATTTACAAATAAGGTAAAGAAGCACGAATTCTGTTGCTGCTGGACCATGAAGTTGTTTTTGTATGTCAATGCTTAAAACAGGTGGAAATTTAAGTTCAGGAGTACACTATTTGTTTAGAAGTGTAATGAATTGCACAATTAATTGATTGCAGAAATCTCTCAGAACAATGTGTGTTGGTCAACTACCGCCAATAGTTTCACGTTTTCCTGTGTCAGAGAAGGAGATACCACCATTATGAGTATGCCTGCAACAGACCTGGAGTTGGCCGTGCCTAGCTGACGTGACGTCACGAACAAGCGCCGAGGCCTTCCTTTGAGTCGGTGTTGGCTATGTTCGCCGTGCTGTTGAGTGGAATTGAAGTTCAGAGGATTTTGGAAACGTTTAAAAGGTATTTGAATTATTGAGAGACTTGTTATGCGTTGTGCATGCATGTTCGAGTTAGTTGTATATCGTTTTTAGTACGAAATTAGCGTTTGCGTGCATACTGGTAGCATCACAAGCTTTTCTGAAGCCAATATCTGACAGTCCTTGCTGGAAACGGGAAGTTCCTGTAATTGTTGTGCCATGCTCATTCGACTTTATAGCGTCAAACTTAATTTCGTTCCGAATCAGAACACTACGCATTATTTCGGTTTCAGTATTATTGCCTGACTGTTGACGCAGGCAAGCTGTAAGCACGTTTTCCGCAGTTGTCGTGGTTGCTGAAACATTAATCGTAGTAAATAATTGTAGGTATTCTTGAAGACAGTTTTTAATAGGCCTACTTAGTATGGGGTAGAAGGGATACGGTAGTTTTCGTTATATTTGGTCGTTATTACAGTAGACTACATTTAACATTACCTGATTTTTGTAATCTTTTTCGTTTGTTATCTACTAGAGGTATTCAGTATATATATATATATATATATATATATATATATATATATATATATATATATATATATATGTGTGTGTGTGTGTGAAAGAAAGTCGTAAGCAGTTGCAGTTGTTTACTTGTGAGATGCAAAAAGTTTGAAGACCTGACAAGAAGTACTAATACGTCTCACTTCTGACTAATACAGGTACGTTAAATCTTTAGCGTTATACACTTCCGATACAAAACAAATGCTATACACTATATTTTTTTTATTTACGTTACTTTAATTGCAATATGTCTAGTAAACGAACTTTAAAGGAGATAAATGCAAGTAACGAATAATTTTTACAGCCCCTGTATCAGATTTTCCTGTGCTGTACGTAGTGGGCTACTATGAGTATATTATAGCTGTAAAGAAAGGCATTTAACGAATGATTTCGCCATATTGTCTTGTGCTTTTGATTCGGTGAGTGTGTACTCCACTACTCCACTACTGGCCATTCAAAAGTCCCGCCCGCAGTTTGGCAGAAAAATGGCCGCCGTATCGTCCGGTTGGCCACTCTCTCCCTATACAGCCTCTCTAGTACCGACCAAGCCCCTACCACGCCGTAGCGGGAAGCGAGGCAACTGTCCCCCAATTGAAGCAGCTGATCGCCGCCATTTGCAGGAATGAATCCTAGTACCAGGGTTGTCATTTCACGTATATGAGACGCAACAAGAGCAAATTGAAGCACAAATTAAACACATGTTTGTTTAAAAAAAGTACTGAGTATTCGAGTCTATTTTAAAAGTATACTTAAATGATTGAAGTTTCCTAATTTCCGAAATACGTCTGCATAGAGACGCGAAATTTAAGAATGTAAAGCTCTTTCCTGACAAGGTGGAGCGAGTTTACATCGAGTTATTTGCATTAGATAATTACATGAAACTTTTAAAGTAGCAGACAGTACGATTATTGTTTAATTCACGTAATTTTCCTGTCAAGTCCCGTTTGCTTTTTGCCGACTACTGTGTACATTTTGCCCGCTTACTTTTGTATAGCACAGTATCGTCTACACTCGAATTTTGGTGTGATTAATTGAAATAACCCATATCACTTTAAATACCGAAGGAATTTCATTCGCAGATTAGCACCTCTGAAAGTAGTTGAGTTTGCAACATTTAATCAAATATTTGACCATTTACGAAGTATAATCACCACCTGACAACACATGTTAAGTATCTAAACGCAATTACTCGACCTACCTCTGATTCATACTGAAATATATATTTGATTGCCTTGGTAACCTGGAAAAGGAATGTTCAAAATTATACACACTGACAGCATTTCCACACTATTTAACCTAGGCCTATATTGCACGACTTCCAGGACACTATACCTTTTTCAAATGAGTTGGAAATCCAAATACTGTCGGTACAGCATCGTCCTTCAGTTGACGTCTATTTACATAATTTTCCATGTAACAATTCTCTTCAAAATGAAGAGTGCGCAGCAAATGATTTGCTGTCGGTTGGAAGTTCTCTCTCCGAGTAGCGACTATCCATTCCGATTAAGAAAATCATTTGTAAGGGGAAACCTAAACATAAACAAACGCTCATAATGTGTTTTTTCTCCATGAAAATACTATATACAGGTAACAGAAAGTAACAAACAACCAGAAATGACTGACCTGTGAAATGTAACATTGTTTCTGTCTTCGTCTTTGCTTCCATTATACTGTTACAATTAAAAGCAGCACTCGAACGAACCCTGTTTACGCGATGTTTCCCTGCAAATGGCGGCTTCTATCACGTTCAATGTGGGGACGCGACCCTAGCGCCAATGCGCGGTCTAGTTTTTATTTAGTGAGTCTATGGTGCCGACTAGAGAGCCTGTATAGGGAGAGAGTGGCCAACCGGACGATGCGGCGGCCATTTTTCTGCCAAACTGCGGTCGGGACTTTTGAATGGGTAATAGTGGAGTAGTGGAGTACACACTCACCGAAACAAAAGCACAAGACAATATGGCGAAATTATTCGTTAAACACCTTTCTTTACAGCTATAATATACTCATAGTAGCCTACTATGTACAGCACAGGAAAATTTGATACAGTGGCTGTAAAAATTATTCGTTACTTGCATTTATCTCCTTTAAAGTTTGTTTACTAGTCATATTGCAATGAAAGTAACGCAAATAAAAAAATATAGTGTATAGAATTTGTTTTGTATCGGAAGTGCGTAATGCTAAAGATCAAACGTACCTGTATTACGCCAGATGAATGAAAGTCGTAAGCAGTTGTTTACTTGTGACATGCAAAAAGTTGTTGTTGATGTTGTTGTGGTCTTCAGTCCTGAGACTGGTTTGATGCAGCTCTCCATGCTACTCTATCTTGTGCAACCTTCTTCATCTCCCAGTACCTACTGCAGCCTACATCCTTCTGAATCTGCATAGTGTATTCATCTCTTGGTCTCCCTCTGCGGTTTTTACCCTCCACACTGCCCTCCAATACTAAATTTGTGATCCCTTGATGCCAACCGATCCCTTCTTCTAGTCAAGTTGTGCCACAGACTCCTCTTCTCCCCAATTCTATTCACTACCTTCTAATTAGTTATGTGATCTACCCATCTAATCTTCAGCATTCTTCTGTAGCACCACATTTCAAAAGCTTCTATTCTTTTCTTGTCTAAACTATTTATCGTCCATGTTTCACTTCCATACATGGCTACACTCAATACAAATACTTTCAGAAACGACTTCCTGACACTTAAATCAATACTCGGTGTTAACAAACTTCTCTTCTTCAGAAACGCTTTCCTTGCCATTGCCAGTCTACAATTTATATCCTCTCTACTTCGACCATCATCAGTTATTTTGCTCCCCAAATAGCAAAACTCCTTTACTACTTTAAGTGTCTCATTTCCCAATCTAATTCCCTCAGCATCACCTGACTTAATTAGACTACATTGCATTATCCTCGTTTTGCTTTTGTTGATGTTCATCTTATACCCTCCTTTCAAGACACTGTCCATTCCGTTCAACTGCTCTTCCAAGTCCTTTGCTGTCTCTGACAGAATTACAATGTCATCGGCGAACCTCAAAGTTCTTATTTCTTCGCCATGGATGCAAAAAGTGTGAGACGTATTAGTACTTCTTGTCACGTCTTCAAACTTTTTGCATGTCGCAAGTAAACAACTGCTTATGACTTTCTAATACCTCTCGTAGATAACAAACGAAAAAGATTACAAAAATCAGGTAATGTTAAATGTAGGCTACTGTAATAACGACCAAATATAACAAGAAAACTACCGTATCCCTTCTACCCCACAGTAAGTAGGCCTACTAAAAACTGTCTTCATGAGTACCTACAATTATTTACTACGAATAATGTTTCAGGAACCACGACAAAATGAAGACAGAAATCTGGGAAAGTTCCTGCCCTAACAGCATTAATGAAATAGTTATAAAAATACAATCAGATTACCTGGAATTACTAACAGTGGCCTAGAAATCAAATTACACTCGTGGAAATCTTCAATACAGTACAGTATAAAAAAAAAGCACCTTATGACACTGAAGGACGTAATTATGACGACTGCAACTTAGCAAAATTATTACACATTAGATACACAATCCCATTTTAATTCTATGTTTATAAGAATAATGTGTTATAATAATTTTCACACAGCCAATTTACAGGTCTGTTTTCAAAATTAACTATATATATTGCAAATTGTTTTACATGTAGTAAAAAGGGAAAACGACTTCCTTCGCATAGATAAGAGTACTTGGTTGGCTTCTACAAGGCTCCTGTTTGATTTATGTCAGCCCTGTTGACTGCGACTGCCCACTGCTTTCGTTTTTCTTCATTGCGTGGTAATGCTAACATGCGAAATCCACCTTCGCCTCTATTGGAACCACCAAATGCAGCACGACCTGGCATCGTTTACGAACGTCTGCAGTACGAATTACAGATGTCAAAGACAATACTATACAATTACTAACGTGTTTACTTCAAACATGTAGTCCTACCGACTTCATCACAAAACGCTTCATTATTTCAACTCGTATTTAAGATCGCAAACGCTAATTATGTACTAAAAATGATATACAACTAAATCGAACATGCATACAACGCATAACAAGTCTCTTAATAATTCAAATACCTTTTAATCGTTTCCAAAAGTCCTCTGAACTTCAATTCAACTCAAAAGCACGGCGAACATAGGAAGCGCGAGAGATGTTTGGCGCCATTTTTTGCCAAAGCTGATCAACCAATCACGGGCAACTTCACCTATGGCCACTCTCTCTGTATACAGGCTCTCTAGTACCGACATGCTTAGGGAATAACCGTGCTCAGTTTCAGCTCTGTAGCTAATCTGTACGGTTCTGTTCTGTGCTTTCAAAATGTTTTAAGACTATCAACTCGCCCGCAGCATGTGAGGTTCGCTCTGTGATACGGTTTTTGTCAGCAAGGAACCTGTCTGTTGCAGAAATTCATCGATAGATCTGCGAAGTATACGGTGATACTGTTATGAGTGAAAGCAAAGTGCGTAAATGGATACGAGAATTCAAAGATGGCCGTAACATTGTCCATGATGACGACCGCTCCGGTCGCCCTTCTTTGATTACAGACGATTTGGAGCTTCAGTTCGAGGCGAGGATTCGTGACAACAGGCGCTTCACAATAACAGGTCTCTCACAACGAATTTCCTAACATGTAGAGATCAGTGCTTTACTATATTGTTTCCAATCATCTAAAGCTTACGAAACTGTGCTCCCTTTGGGTCCCAAAACTCGTAACAGAGGACCACAAAAACCAAAGATTTGAGTGTGTGATGTCCGCAGCCTGTGGTCGTGCGGTAGCGTTCTCGCTTCCCGCGCCCGGGTTCCCGGCTTCGATTCCCGGCGGGGTCAGGGATTTTCTCTGCCTCGTGATGACTGGGTGTTGTGTGATGTCCTTAGGTTAGTTAGGTTTAAGTAGTTCTAAGTTCTAGGGGACTGATGACCATAGATATTAAGTCCCACAGTGCTCAGAGCCATTTGCACCATTTTTTTGAGTGTGTGATGAAGTTCCTGACCCGTTATCACAAAGAAGCTGACGGCTTCTGATGTCAGATCGTAACTGGAGACGAAACATGGGTTTCTCATATCACGCCCGAATCGAAGCAACAGAGCATGGAATGGAGACACACTCACTCGCCTGTAAAGGTGAAGGCCAAACAGACTCTGTCCCAGCGCAAATTCACGGCGTCGGTGTTTTGGGATACGCATGGTGTTTTTTTGGTCGACTTCATGCAACGAGGAACCACTATCAATGCAGAATCATACTGTCAAACCGTGAGTAAGCTACGCAGAGCGATTCAAAACAAAAGACGCGGCATGCTTACAAAGGGAACTGTCCTTCTCCATGACAATGCAAGACCTCACACTGCAGGTCAGACCCATGATTTATTGGGCAGTTTTGGCTGGGAAGCTTTAGACTACCCACCCTACAGTTCTGATCTTGCGCCGAGCGATTACCATCTGTTCCTCCACCTCAAACAAGACCTCAGTGGCAACCGGTAACAATGATGACGACGAAGTGAAAACGGTAGCGAACTCTTGGTTATCAGAGCAGGCGGCAAGTTTTTATGGAGACGGTATTTCGGAACTGGTTGAGAGGTATGATACGTATTTGAACAAATTTGGCAACTATGTCAAAAAATAGAGTAAAGTATGTACTTTCTTAAAATAAGACTCAGCGGAGCAGCGCCTCTGAGGAAGTCCAGCGCAGTTCTGGACGAAACGTAAGGAACAGAAAAGTTCTTGGACCACGACCTCACATCCCGGAAAGTATATCAACCCGGTCGTGAAAGCCTTCATTCTACAGTATTAAGTACAGAATAGAGAAATTTTTTACGCGCATTTACATTATTTGCTAACAAGCTGACATTTCTTAAGAATAATACACACATAAAAAAAAAGGATGCCAGACCGAAACTAGTCATAAAATGAAAGAAGTGGAATTTGCAACTTTTGCTAGTATTTCGTTGTACTGAACTTTAAATTGCGCTTTTACTGTGTTATATCATTCGGTGTGAATGTACACTATGATCAAAGGGATCTGTAGGATCTGTACTGTGGGGCGGTGGGTGGAAATTTCTTATTGTTGCTGTTCTCAACACAGTCTCTCTAACTACTATGTTGGCAAACAGAAAGTGATTAGCAAAAAAGGTGATGCCTGTAATTAAAGTTCACTGTGTCCACTCTGATGGAGAAATGAAATTATTGATCATTGAAGTTCATTACGCTGAGGATTTAGGATGATGTCTGGGATTCATAGAAAATGCAGTTTACTATAACAATTTTCAGTGTATTCTGAAAACGACAAAGCATAAAGTTCCAGACAAAAGTTTACCCAAGCAATGCTACTATCAGCTCTTGTACTATCAGAGCTGTTCAGTCTATTGCGTGGATCCTATTATCCCTAGATAACGAAACAGTTCAATAATCGTTATCGATTTAAATGTTCAAAGTGAATGCTTGCCCAAATTTGATGTTAACACTCATCAAACGCCACGCTAGTAATGATAGAAGGTCTGTCCTCCGGCGACACATGAAAATACGACATACGAAAACAGAATAAATCACTGAAGTCATTTCGCAATTAACACTTTACCCCAATGCGAACTCATTGTTACGTGCATACTGAGTTACATAATACAGCATCCAAGGCTGTTTCTTGCAACTGCACAGACGCAGTGTCGCTTCCGACATGGAGTGCGTGCTGATAGGAATCTAGAAGAGAACTCGGGGCCTGCCTCTAGCTCGCAGCGCTCTTACAGGGTGTTTCAAAAATGACCGGTATATTTGAAACGGCAATAAAAACTAAACGAGCAGCGATAGAAATACACCGTTTGTTGCAATATGCTTGGGACAACAGTACATTTTCAGGCGGACAAACTTTCGAAATTACAGTAGTTACAATTTTCAACAACAGATGGCGCTGCGGTCTGGGAAACTCTATAGTACGATATTTTCCACATATCCACCATGCGTAGCAATAATATGGCGCAGTCTCTGAATGAAATTACCCGAAACCTTTGACAACGTGTCTGGCGGAATGGCTTCACATGCAGCTGTTCAATTGTTTCTGGATTTTGGCGGTATACCTGGTCTTTCAAGTGTCCCCACAGAAAGAAGTCACAGGGGTTCATGTCTGGCGAATAGGGAGGCCAATCCACGCCGCCTCCTGTATGTTTCGGATAGCCCAAAGCAATCACACGATCATCGAAATATTCAGTCAGGAAATTAAAGACGTCGGCCGTGCGATGTGGCCGGGCACCATCTTGCATAAACCACGAGGTGTTCGCAGTGTCGTCTAGGGCAGTTTGTACCGCCACAAATTCACGAAGAATGTCCAGATAGCGTGATGCAGTAATCGTTTCGGATCTGAAAAATGGGCCAATGATTCCTTTGGAAGAAATGGCGGCCCAGACCAGTACTTTTTGAGGATGCAGGGACGATGGGACTGCAACATGGGGCTTTTCGGTTCCCCATATGCGCCAGTTCTGTTTATTGACGAAGCCGTCCAGGTAAAAATAAGCTTCGTCAGTAAACCAAATGCTGCCCACATGCATATCGCCGTCATCAATCCTGTGCACTATATCGTTAGCGAATGTCTCTCGTGCAGCAATGGTAGCGGCGCTGAGGGGTTGCCGCGTTTGAATTTTGTATGGATAGAGGTGTAAACTCTGGCGCACGAGACGAACGTGGACGTTGGCGTCATTTGGACCGCAGCTGCAACACGGCAAACGGAAACCCGAGGCCGCTGTTGGATCACCTGCTGCACTAGCTGCGCGTTGCCCTCTGTGGTTGCCGTACGCGGTCGCCCTACCTTTCCAGCACGTTCATCCGTCACGTTCCCAGTCCGTTGAAATTTTTCAAACAGATCCTTTATTGTATCGCTTTTCGGTCCTTTGGTTACATTAAACCTCCGTTGAAAACTTCGTCTTGTTGCAACAACACTGTGTTCTAAGCGGTGGAATTCCAACACCAGAAAAATCCTCTGTTCTAAGGAATAAACCATGTTGTCTACAGCACACTTGCACGTTGTGAACAGCACACGCTTACAGCAGAAAGACGACGTACAGAATGGCGCACCCACAGACTGCGTTGTCTTCTATATCTTTCACATCACTTGCAGCGCCATCTGTTGTTGAAAATCGTAACTACTGTAATTTCGAAAGTTTGTCCGCCTGAAAATGTACTGTTGTCCCAAGCATATTGCAACAAACGGTGTATTTCTATCGCTGCTCGTTTAGTTTTTATTGCCGTTTCAAATATACCGGTCATTTTTGAAACACCCTGTATTTATATAGCCGCGGTGCGGACCGCCGAAAGCGCAGCCGACAGAATTTGCCTTCCTGAGTAGCTGCTGGGGCTGGTAGAGCACCACTTCAAGTTACTAAATAATTAATTTCTTCATTCGATGAAGGCCAATGAAGCTCTCAATTTAATTATGCAGTCAGCACACAGGTAAGTATCTGTAATAAAATTCTGATGTGGCTAAGTTAAATACTTTTGGGGAGAGAATTATTTTAGCTGCACTGCACGCAATAGATGAGCTTTGAACTTGTCTTTGGAGAGACGCTAGAGCTATAGTTTTGTAGCTACCTTTTGGACACTTCTCAAATCTTTGTTATTATAGCGTACCTCCATTCTACCTAAATCTAAACATCCTATCTTTATCTAATCACTTACTTAATCTATCTTACTTTCGAACTTTTAGGATACAAAAAACAGAAAATCATGAATTTCAACCAAAATATTACTTTGTGAGATCCAGCATGCTGTTTCCATTAAATTACAATGAAAAATGAATCCGAATAAAAATTTTGAAGTTTCTAGCTCCTTTCTGTTGCACCAATGATTTTTACGTAAAATGTTCAAATTTCGAAAACTGTTAAAGTTACTAAACTGAAACTTAACACATTATCATTTTAGCATAATTCCTGACATGCTATTAACTTTTCAGATTATTTACTTTACTTTTAAGGTATTGTGCAACATTCTTTACGTCATAGCTAGTTACAGCGGACTAGGCTGGCACATAATGGAAAGCATATGAATTCTATATGGCGTGAGTAGGCTGCTTCCCTACAGTCACCCCACTGTAATGCGGAATTGACCACTGATGTCAGGAAAGGCGCAACCCCAGTATAAAAGGAGGCAGTGAGCATTACGTTGTCAATGGAGAATCGGTAAGAGCAGAATGGTTCGGTCAGGAGAGCTCAGTGCCTTAGAACGTGGAGAAGTCATTGGATGTTATCTAGAAAATCCATCAGTGACATTTCAACCCTTCTAAAGGTGCACTCGCAAATAAACCAAGATTAGGCGGACATGATGCACTGGCGGACAGGGATACTCCACCCAGTGCGGAGGGTAATTGTAAAAAATGACTTGAAATCAGTGGAAGGAATAACTCGAGAATTCCAAACAACTACCACCAGTCCGGCTAGTGCAATTACCGCGAGTATGGAATTAAAAAGAAGGATACGATGGTAAGCGACGCTTGAGGTGGTGCGAAGGGTGACGCCACTGTACAGTGGATCACTGGAATCCAGCGATTTGGCCGGCCAGTGTGGCCACGCGGTTAAATGCGCTTGAGTCTGGAACCGCGCGACCGCTACGGTCGCAGGTTCGAATCATGCCTCGGGCATGGATGTGTGTGATGTCCTTAGGTTTGTTAGGTTTAAGTAGTTCTAAGTTCTAGGGGACTGATGACCTCAGATGTTAAGTCCCATAGTGCTCAGAGCCAATCCAGTGATTTGGAGTGATGAATCACGCTGTACGATGAGGAATTCCGATGGAAGCGTTTGGGTTTTGTGAGTACCTGGAGAACATTACTTCTCTTAATGTGTTGTGCCAACAAAGAGGTTTTTCGGGGTTGGGATGTGGTCCCCTTATTGTGTTTACGGAAACGCTAGAGCGGAAGAATGTAAGCACATTTTATAGCATCATGTACTGCGTATAGTAGACGAACTATTCTGACAGGGGAACCTCCCCATCGCACCCCCCTCAGATTTAGTTATAAGTTGGCACAGTGGATAGGCCTTGAAAAACTAAACACAGATCAATCGAGAAAACAGGAAGAAGTTGTGTGGAACTATGAAAAAAATAAGCAAAATATACAAACCGAGTAGTCCATGGCCAAGATAGGCAACATCAGGGATAATGTGAGCTGAGGAGCGCAGTGGTCCCGTGGTTAGCGTGAGCAGTTGTGGAATGGTTCAAGTTTCCGTCAAGTGAAAAGTCTACTTTCTTTATTTCCGCAAAGTTATGATCTGTCCGTTCGTTCATTGACGTCTCTGTTCACTGAAGTAAGTTTAGTGTCTGTGTTTTGCGACGCACCGCAAAAGCGTGCGATTAGTAGACGAAAGGACGTGCCTCTCCAATGGGGAACCGCAAACATTTGATCGCAAGGTCATAGGTCAACCGATTCCTCCACAGGAAAACACGTCTGATATATTCTGTACGACACTGGTGACGGCATGTGCGTCACATGACAGGAATATGTTGTCGACCCACCTAACTTGTACACTTGGCGAATGGGTAAAAAGATTCTTCTACCTTGCCCGATTTATGTTTTCTCGTGGATGTGATAATCACTCCCAAAAAAGTGATGAAAACTTAAGAGTTTGTCACATAAACTGCAACAATCGAATGCAACAGTTTCACAGTCGCACAGTTTTCCCTGTGATCTGTCAAAACATGTGTTTTTAACGTTTTCAAATTTTTCCGTGTGTAGATCGTCAAATCCTACATACGTCCAAGCAAATCTGAACATGTCCTGGAATTTTGGAGAGTGAAGTTGATTATATATGAGTGCCTGAACTTTGGTAATTGACACAGGATCACGTAAACAATACTGCTCTGTTTACCTGTGCAGCTTCGCAAAATCATAGAATGTTTTCACAAAGTATTTCACTTGCCGAAAACCAAACATATCTAACGGTTGCACAAGAGGTGTACAACCTGGAGTAATGGTAATCACGTCAACTCCCACACTAAAATTGTACAATGCCTGATCCTTCTGTCCTGTATAGCTGTCAAGTAATAAGGCAAAACTTTGTCCGCGTAAGGAGCAATAACACGTTCATTAAAGTCTTTCACTAGTCTTTTCTCCATTTTTCCTGACGTACAATTCACAATGACATTCGGCGGACAGATAATAATTGTCTGAAAATAAAAAATGAAAGTTTTTCCTCGATAGAAGACTCGAACTAAGGTCCTCTCGTTCCGCAGCCGCTCACGCTAACGACGGGACTTTTTTTTTTTAATATCATTTTGTTCGTTGTATCTGATCGGGGCAGACGTCGTAAGACACCCTTTTAAGTTCGTTGTTGATCTATTAACTCAAGTTTTTTTTATTACAGAAGGCGGCTAACCCTCTGACAGAGCACGCTGAGCTACCGTGCTGGCGGACTACGGCGCTCCGGATCTCATGTGTCACTGAAATAGCCTATCTTGCACATGGACTACTCAGTTTGTCTATTTTGCTTATTTTTTTCATAGTTCTGAACAACTTCTTCCTGTTTTCTCGATTTATCTGTGTTCAGTCTTTGAAGGCCTATCCACTGTGCGAACTTATAACTAAATCTGAGGGGGGTGCGATGGGGAGGTTCCCTCGTGAGACGTTGATGATGTCAGTGTGACAATGTACCGTGTTATAAGTAGTATCTGTGAGGCAATGGTCTGTGGACAATAACATCCCTGAAACGGATTGGTCTGTCCAGAATCCGTACTTAAGCCAAATGGAATACCTCTGGGATGAGTTAGAAAGTCGACTTCGGCCCAGACCTCAGCGTCCAGCGCCAATACCTTCTCTGGTTTCGGCTTTTGAGGACAAAGGGGCTGCCATTCCTCCGTAAGCATTTAGATGCCTCACTGAAAGTGTCCCCAGCAGAATTCAACCCATCATAAAGACGAAGGCGGACACAGCCCACATTAATGTCCGGAGACTTTCGATCAGATAGTGTACAAAATAATCGCCTTCTATTAATATTTAGTTATGTAATCAGAAATATGTGGTCAATAGTAGGATGTAGCCTTTGGCGAGGTTATGCCATCATGTGCTTTGTAAAATAATGCTATTTTAATCTATAAATAACTAAACTGTAAGGAAAGTTAAGAAGTTGTTAACAAGAAAATATTAAAAACTACTAAGAAAAGAAAAAAAGAAAGTTTGTACTGCCTATAATCATGCCTCTGAGCGCATACTATCAACAGAAGTCGTGCAATGAAGTCGACATACAAGAGCAACATGCGTCAGAAGTACTGGGAAAGTGACTGACAATCAAACTCGAGCGAATCGAGTAAACGTACGAGTAGGGATGCGTAAAGAATGAATGAATAAATAAATGGGTCTAATGACTGAGACATGGAATGTGAAGAGCGAGCTTTGGGTCGTATCTTCTGGTAGGGTGGGGCAGGCAATTGGTACAAACACCGGTGGGGAGCGGGAAGTTATCCCGAGACAACGTTTGCTAACCAAAGCGAAAATATTTGCAATAAATATGTTATGATACCAAAAACTTGGTTTTATATTCATATTTCGCTTCTCTATTTTGAAGCACAAGTGCTTTCTTAGTATCTCCGCACTGTTTCCCAACACTTTTTACTATTTATGATAGAAATAACGCCACATATATGGTACTATCTACAAGGTGTTTCAAGAGACACATCTGCACAGCTATTCCTCTAGGTCACAGGAACGGTCACTTATCTCTTTTTCCTTCATTCTTATTTCAGCTCTCCTCAAGAGCACAGCCTGGTGGCGGGCAAAACTGTTTTCAGTTGCATGTTCAACAAATATATAATAAAAAAATACGACAAATCATTTAGCTTTAAAAACCATACATAGATGACAATTTGACTAATTTTGAGTGTAGATAAATGATTCACATGAGAGTTTAAATACATAGGGTTGACGATATTGATGCTCTTACTATATAATGGTGTTGCTGGTGTTTATGAAGAAACTCACGAATCCGATGGAGAGGAAAAGAGGTTTGCAGGAATGGGGACCATGAAGAACTGCAGGAGGTATATGTTATTGAGTAGAAGGGAGGCAGAATGATGGAGAAATGGTTGGCTGCGACGATGTAGTATAAGGCTTGGGTGGAGCTTTGTAGGCTGATAGGAAGGTTATATGTCGAGAGGAATTTCATGACGTAAGAGTTTACTGAATTTCCGGCAATTTCATTTTCTTCCGTTCTTTTATTCTGAGTCATCAGTCTCCTGACAGGTTCTTTTTATGCGGCCAGCCAAGAATTCCTCTCCTGTGCCAACGTATTCATTTCTGAGTAGCACTTGCTCCCTACGTCCTCGTTTATCTGCGGGATGTATTCCAATCTCTGTATTCCACTACAGTTTTTATGCTCTACAGTTTCCTCTAGTACCATGGAGGTTTTTTCATGATATCTTGTCATCCTGTACCTTCCTCTTCTCACTGTTTTCAATACGTTCCTTTCTTGGCCGATTCTTATCTTTTCAGTCCACCTGATTTTCAACATTCTTCTGTAGCACCAATTTCAGACGCTTCGATTCTCTTCTCCACCGGTTTTCACGCAGTCCATGTTTCACTACCACACAATGCTGTGCTCCAGACGTTCATTTCCCAGAAATTTCCCCCGCAAATTAAGGCCTATGTTTGATGCCAGTCGGCTTTTCTTGGTCAAGAATGCTCTCTTTGCCTATGTTAGTCTGCTTTTTATATTCCCCATGGTTCATCCGTCGTGGTTTATTTTGCTTCCAACGAAGCAGAATTCCATGACTTCGTCCTCATCGTGACTAGCGGCTTTGACGTTAAGTTTCTGGCTATTCCCCCGTTTCTGCTACTTGTCATTAGTCTCAGTTCATATTCTGTACTCGTTGGACCGCTCATTCCACTCAACATACCCCTTCATTCTTCTTCATGTTCACCGAGGACAGCAATCTCATCCGCGAATCTTGTCATTGATATCTTTTCTTCTTGAATTTTATCCCACACTTGAACCTTTCTTTATTTTCCGCCGTTGTTTCTTCGATGTACAGACTGAACATTAGGGGCGAAATACTGAATCCCTGTCTTACACTTTTTCCAAAGCAAGCACTTCGTTCTTGATCTTCCAATCTAACTCTTCCCTCTTGATTTTAGTACATATTGTATATCACGTGTCTTTCCCTGCAGCTTCTCAGAATTTCAAACATCTTGCAAAATTTCGCATTGTCGATCGCTTTTTCTAGGTCTACAAATCCTTTGAGCGTACTTTTTATAGGTTCTGTTTCCATTATCAAGTGAAAAGTCAGAATAGCCTCTCTGGGGCCATTGCATTTCCTGAAAGCAAACCGATTGTCACTTAACAGATCCGCAATTTTCTTTTAAATTCGTCTGCGAATTATTCTTTCCAATATTTGTGTGGATAAGATGTTAAGGGGCTCCGGAAAGGCTAAAAATCATGAAAAGTTCAATTTTTACTTTTTTGCGTTTTCTGAATCTGCAGACTATTACCTTTTAATAGATATATAATTTATTCAATTCCGAGGACTACAACTATTTTTAAATTTTTTTTGAAATGTGTTCTACATGGGCGTGACCCACTGTGGCGCTGTTAAACTGCTGTCAAATGGTGTTATTATTAACGTCCGTGTTCATCAGGTACATTTTAGTGATGTGAGATAAAGTATGTATTGTGGCTAACCTGTGATGGTTCAATATATATCGCTGGTGTGATTGTCGATTGTTTCATGTTTATTTACACTGTCGTTATCTCGAAAATATTCGTAATTAATTCTGTTTCTTGAGTCTCTGTTTTGTTGAAGTATAATAATGAGTAAAAGTAAAGTTATTAGAAATCCTCTGAAGGCTTTTAAGAAAATGAGAAATGTTGGAAAGCCAAAGGTATGTGTTATTACTGTAAACAATAAAGACGATGAAAATCCCCAACATAGCTTGTGTCCCAAAGAAGAAGACAGTTGGTGTAAATATAACAAAGGATTGCTAACTGGTGAAGTGTACACTCATAAGCATAGTCTGCCTCATGCAATAATGGAGGTGATACAACCTATTTTCAGAGACTTAGCAGCACCTGAACTGTTGAAAAAGTGTATTCACGGAAAAACTCAAAACCACATTGAATGTGTAAATAGTGTTATATGGTCGAGAATCCCCAAAACTGTATTTGTTGGAATAGAAACACTTCACTTTGGTGTGTATGATGGTGTTGCGACTTTCAATGATGGCAACATTGTAATGTGCAAGGTATTTAGAAATATGGGAATGAAGATAGGTTCTAACATGGTACGAGCGATGCTTGCTTTAGACAAGGAACGCCTTAGGGCTGCAGACAGGGCTGTAAAGAGTCTAGAAATACAAGCAAGAGTAAACAGGAGGAGGAACAAGAGGAAGCTGGAGGAGGAGTTTGCAGAGGATGAAGATAATCCATCCTATGGACCTGGAATGCACTAAAAAGTTAATCCAATCTTTGTCGCTCGATTCCCAAAACTTTTATTTTCTCATACTAATTACATGTTTTCTAAGGATCTTCCAAACATATTTGTTTCAAACTTTCAGTAAATGTTACACAGTACCTTCTGCATAATTTAACACAGCCCTTTTCCAAAAAACCGTATATTTTTGAATATATAAATAAAAAATTGCAAAAAAAGTTGTGAATTTTCATTACAATTGAAAAAAAATCATCTTTAATAACTGAACTAAAATTTTGTAAAATCCCTGTGTTAAGTTGTAGCCCATATTCCAATAAATAATCTGTAAAAAGTTCAACTTCCTACCTCAAATACTTTGTGAGGAAAGATGTAATTTATAAGCGTTATTTTAACATTGCAAGTATAGGGCGTTCCGGAGCCCCTTAAGCTGCTTGTGCGATAGTTTCTTCACTTATCTGCCCTTGTTACCTTCGGAACTGCGTGGATGACATATTTCCGGAAGTTTGGTGCTACGTCACCAGTCTCATGGATTCTACACACCAGTTTGAATATTCGTTTGGTTGCCATTCCCCCAGCGATTTTAGAAATACCAACGGAATGTTATCTTTTATAAATTATAGAGCGCAGCAGTCAGTCGTCCTTTTCTTTTTTGCAGGTTTTATTTGGCAACATTGATAATGGCTAGGCACGAGCCGAAATGTGGAGTTGCCAAATAAAACCTGCAAAAAAAGGACGATTTATTGCTGCGCCCTATAATTTATAAATCATATCACAGTTGTTGAGTGCACCCACTTTCCTAATGGAAGGTAACCTGAGAAATGTTATCTAGCCCTTCTGTTTTATTTTATTTCAAGTCTTCAAGAGCTCTTTTACGTTCTGACTCTAATACTAGGTCCCATACGTCTCCCTTATAGACTACAGTTTCTTCTTCTATGAAGCCAAGATTGTGCAAGACGCACTGTCTACTGATTAATGGTTTTGTATTGAGAGCAAATCAAATAAAGAGGAAATATTGTTAATATTTGCAGCCATTCTTCCTAAGTTGCTACTACAATATGTTTATCTTGTGGATAACAGATACATATGTTTATCATCATCGGGTCCTAGCTGCGAAGAGATGGTGGCGCTCACCTATAGTGCGCGGGGTGCAGTACATTTGACAACCGTGAGCTCAGTATAACAGAGGTAGTGGTGGAGGACATACGGTGTCATATGTAATTTTACTTATGTCCGAAACAGGCTTATGTCTGTTGAAGTTATTTCCTTGGTCGTGATGCAGCCGCTGGGCTGACATTTTTCATTTATTAGTGAGACTTCTGAAGAAGGCTATATTATTATAGCAGAAACCATGGTCAAGGTTTAAAATAAACACGTTTTAGCGCAACTTTGGGCTGTTTTTCATTCGAGACAATTTCGTAACGGTTGCTGTTGTCGTTGCCATGATGAAAATAATGACTTTTTAAGAAAATGGCGGGAAGCAATATTTCTTTGCTAGGGCCGTTAATATTAAGGCACAACTTTTTTGTTATAATACAAGTTCATACATACTGCATTAGGTTTACAAGCAGTAGAGCTGTAGCAAACATAAACCACTTCCCATACATTTTAAATCACGGAACTCCATAGGGAAGCACAGCTTTACACAAAGACCATGAGTCGTCTACTTACGCAGGTTTCAAAGACTTTCGCCATGGTTTCGGCTCCTGGGCCAAGCCTAGGGACATGCAACAAGCACCGAAAACGCAGTAACACTGAAAATGCGTTTTGCAAAGAAGAAAAAGGGAACGTAGAACGTTTTCCATTTCCACTTTTCATGTATCGAACGATCATCAAAACATTTATTTGTCAATATGTATAATTAAATCGTTGTCCCGGAACCTATTGCCAGTTGGATGCTGCGTGTATAATAGGTTCCAGAGCCAACGAAAATTTGATATTCAACATTTCGCATAATTACTGTGCGAATTTCAAAATATAAAGAGTTATCACAATCTACTCATTGAGAAGCATATCATGTGTTATAAGCTTAACACAGGAAGACAAGTATAGCAGTTAGAAACAGTGTGTCTTGAGACAGGGAAAGTGACGGCGCGCAAATACCCGGGTCATATTCGTCCAGTACTTGAGAATGAGAGTATTTAGCGTATGCCAGCAAACTTCACACGTGAATTCAAACCTCCACGAAACTTTTTCTCGCTGACCCCCCAGACAAAATGACGAAAGGAAAAAAAAGTTAATCTCTTTACTACATTTTCGTTAGTCATACATTCAGACTTCAACATTAGGCATGACGTTTTAATTTATTACTTCTTTACTACTAACTTTATTGGCAACACACATTGCAGGCAGTATCTACATACATCGCAAAATGTACCTGCAAAGTTATATTATTGTACAACACATTGTTCAGGCCATATGACATCATAAACATCGAAAAGTGTGAAAAACTAGCTTTTACTTAAAACGACACGCAATAAAAGTTCAGTGTCAGGCATAACCCTTTAATTTATTTCTTTTTTGGCTCAAATGGCTCTGAGCACTATGGGACTTAACATCTGGGGTCATCAGTCCCCTAGAACTTAGAACTACTTAAACCTAACTAACCTAAGGACATCACACACATCCATGCCCGAACCTGCCTCGAGATAACTGGGTGTTTGTGTCGTCGTCATCATTTCATCATCATTCATGAAGAGTGACGAGACTGGGCTGAGAAAAGGTTGGGAATTTGTACGGGTGCTGATAACCGCGCAGTTGAGCGCCCCACAAACCAAACATCATCATCATCATCATCCATGCCCAAGGCAGGATTCGAACCTGCGACCGTAGCGGTCGCGCGGTTCCAGACTGAAGCGCCTAGAACCGCTCGGCCACAACTATTTCTTCTTAACTGGTAACCCTATTCGCAATGTATTTTGCAGACAGTATCTACATTTATTACTGTTTGCATCTGAAAAAATTATGTCATTGTTCGACGCGTACTGGGGTCGGACAAAAGTTTGGAAACACAGTGAGAAATGTGTATTCGAAAATAATGCAGATACTGGCGTACTCTGCGTGCTACGCTGTCTTGATTGATCACCACACCACTTACGCCATGTCGTCAATGCGTTACAACTGTCAGTCAAGATCAGAACAGTGTTATGTGTAGTTGTGGATGCAATATGTCGCAGCTAAGTGAATTGGAGCGGCATCGGCGTTGCCGCAGTGGAAACACCGGTACCCGTCAGATCACCGAAGTTAAGCGCTGTCGGGCGTGGCTCGCACTTAGATGGGTGACCGACCGGGCCCCCATGCGCTGTTGCCATTTTTCGGGGTGCACTCAGTCTTGTGATGCCAATTGAAGAGCTACTCGACCGAATAGTAGCGGCACCGGTCACTGGAAACCATCATAACGAACGGGAGAGCAGTGTGCTGACCACACGCCCCTCCTATCGACATTCTCATCTGAGGATGACACTGCGGTCGGGTGGTCCCGATGGGCCGCTTGTGGCCTGGAGACGGAGTGCTTTTAAGTGAATTGGAACGTCGGCAACAGTAAGGCAGCTGCATCAGTCATTGTTGTTATGGTCTTCAGTCCTGAGACTGGTTTGATGCAGCTCTCCATGCTACCCTATCCTGTGCAAGCTTCTTCATCTCCCAGTACTTACTGCAACCCACATCCTTCTGAATCTGCTTAGTGTATTCATCTATTGGTCTCCCTCTACGATTTTTACCCTCCACGCTGCCCTACAATGCTAAATTTGTGATCCCTTGATGCCTCAGAAAATGTCCTACTAACCGGTCCAATCTTTAATACTTCATCATTAGTTATGTGATCTACCCATCTAATCTTCAGCATTCTACTGTAGCACCACATTTCGAATGCTTCTATTCTCTTCTTGTCCAAACTATTTACCGTCCATGTTTCACTTCCATACATGGCTACACTCCTTACAAATACTTTCAGAAACGACTTCCTGACACTTAAATCTATACTCGATGTTAGCAAATTTCTCTTCTTCAGAAACGCTTTCCTTGCCATTGCGAGTGTACATTTTATATCTTCTCTACTTCGACCATCATCAGTTATTTTGCTCCCCAAATAGCAAAAATCCTTTACTGCTTTAAGTGTCTCATTTCCTAATCTAATTCCCTCAGCATCACCCGACTTAATTCGACTACATTCCATTATCCTCCTTTCAAGACACTGTCCATTCCGTTCAACTGCTCTTCCAAGTCCTTTGCTGTCTCTGATAGAATTACAATGTCATCGGCGAACCTCAAAGTTTTTATTTCTTCTCCATGGATTTTAATACAATTTTTCTTTTGTTTCCTTTACTGCTTGCTCAGTATACAGATTGAATAACATCGGGGAGAGGCTACAATCCTGTCTCACTCCCTTCCCAACTACTGCTTCCCTTTCATGCCCCTCGACTCTTATAACTGCCATCTGGTTTCTGTACAAATTGTAAATAGCCTTTCGCTCCCTGTATTTTACCCCTGCCACCTTTAGAATTTGAAGGAGAGTATTCCAGCCAACATTGTCAGAAGCTTTCTCTAAGTCTACAAATGCTAGAAACGTAGGTTTGCCTTTCCTTAACCATTCTTCTAAAGTAAGTCGTAAGGTCAGTATTGCCTCACGTGTTCCAATATTTCTACGGAATCCAAACTGATCTTCCCCGAGGTCCACTTCTACCAGTTTTTCCATTCGTCTGTAGAGAATTGGCGTTAGTATTTTGCAGCTGTGACTTATTAAACTGATAGTTCGGTAATTTGCACATCTGTCAACACCTCCTTTCTTTGGGATTGGAATTATTATATTCCTCTTGAAGTCATAGCAGAACTGAATGTCGCGCTCGCAAACCGTCAATGCCAAATCAACACGAAGGTAGCTCCACAAGCTGGTAATTGTTGGGCCACCTGGAATTCCAAAACAACTCATCTGTAATTCAAATTCCTGTGACAGGAAAACGTGGTTTCGAAGCCATAATTCCTTGACTACTGAGAAATGGAATACAGCCATTTGGTCGAACAACTCTTCTTACACACTGTTTACAACTTCGGGCCGAGTTTACTTCCCAAGAGTGAAACATGACGGGGATTCCGTGATGATTTTGGCAGCGATATGGCGGTATTCCATTCTCCCCATGGTTACTCTGCGTGGTCGCACTACAGTCAAGGATTATGCGGCGATTTTGGCTGATCCGGTCCGTCCCATGGTACAGTGTTTGTTCCCGAGAGGTGATGCTGTGTTCTGAGACGACAGGTCCGCTGTTCACACACCTTGCATCATTCAGGGCTGGCTCTGTGAGCACGAGGACGAATTGTCACATCTCCCCTGGCCACCATAGTCGCCATACCTCACTATTATTCAGTCTTTGTGGTCTACTTTGGAGAGAATGGTGCCTGATAGATATCCATCATCATCGTTACCGGAACTTGCCACTATTTTTCAGGAAGAATGGTATAAGGTTCCCTTGAAAACCATGTAGGACCTGTATTTATCCATTCCGTGCGGACTGGAAGCTGTTTGGAATGCAAATGGTTTCCTACACCGTATTAAGCATGGTAATGTGCTTTTGCTGTTTCCATATTTTTGTCCCTATATTTTTGTAAATATACGAGGATCACTCCAAAAGAAATACACACTATTTTTTTTTAATCCATCTTTTATTCTACATGTTTGAAAGTTTTACGGTGTGTAGATGGATCCTTTAGGAACAATATTTTCTTTTCTCCACACAATTTCCATCCCTCTCAACTGCCTTATACCATCTTGGAACCAGCGCCTGTATACCCGCACGGTAAAATTCTGGACCAACCTGTTGGAGCCACTGTTTGGCAGTGTGCACAAGGGAGTCATCATCCTAAAACCTTGTTCCAGGAAGAGAGTCTTTCAGTTTCCCAAAGAGATGATAGTCACATGGAACCAGGTCAGGACTGTAAGGCGGGTGTTTCAGTGTTGACCATCCGAGTTTTGTGATCGCTTCCATGGTTTTTTGACTGAAGTGTGGCCATGAATTGTCGTGCAGCAGCAAAACATCCTGCTTTTGCCAATGTGGTCGAACACGACTCTGTCACGCTTGAAGTTTCTTCAGTGTCGTCACATATGTATCAGAATTTATGGTGGTTCCACTTGTCATGATGTCCACAAGCAAGAGTCCTTCGGAATCGAAAAACACCGTAGCAATAACTTTTCTAGCAGAAGGTGTGGTTTTGAATTTTTTTTTCTTGGGTGAATTTGAATGATGCCACTCCATTGATTGCCTCTTCGTCTCGGGTGAAAAATGATGGAGCCGTGTCACAATTATTCCACGAAATTCATCTCCACCATTGTCATACTGTTCGAAAAGTTCGCTGCACACCATTTTTCTTATTTCTTTGTGAGCCACTGTCAACATCTTGGGAATCCACCTGGCACAAACCTTTTTTAACGCCAACACTTTCAGTATTCTGCAAGCACTTCCTTCCCCTATCCCAACGTAGCGTGACAATTCTTTCACTGTGATGCGTCTATCAGCAGTCGCCAATTCGTTAACTCTCTGCACATTTTCTGGAGTGTGTACAGTATGAGGACTGCCACTGCGAGGACAATCCTCAATATTACCGTGCCCGCTTTCATCACGAAACCTGCTTGCCCACCGACTAACTCTACTGCGATCGACAGCAGCATCTCCATACACCTTTTTCAACTTCTTGTGGAAGTTTCCCACTATCCTGTTTTCACAGCACAGGAATTCTATGACAGCACCTTGCTTCTGACGAACGTCAAGTGTAGCAGCCATTTTGAAGACATGCTGTGACGGCGCCACTCACGGGAACAGGTTGAACTAAGTTTGAAAACAAGCGGGAAGGATGTATCTACACACTGTAAAACTTTCACACATGGAGCATGAAAACTGTATTTTTACAAAAATAGTGTGAATTTATTTTGGAGTGACCCTCGTATTTAGTTCAGGAGATATGCGAAGGAAAGTAGCTGTTACTTAAAATTTCGCGCAGCGAAACTTCACCATCAGGCAGGACGTTTTAATTTATCACTTCTTCCCTATAAACTCTGTCCTTAACACACTTTGCAGACAGTTTTGACGTATATCACTAAATTAGCTGCAAAATTATATAACTGTACCTCTCATAATTCATGAGCTATGACGTCATAAATATTGGGATGCGTCAAAAACTAATTTGCCCTTAAAATGGAGCGCAAATTAGCGAGACTGTATTTATCCAGTGTTTAGTAATGAGACCACCTAGTGACTTCTAACAAATTTTAAGCACAATGTCAATCCTTTCGTGAACTTTCTCTCGCTTACGTATTTAAAGACAAATATTAATTACATTGAAAGGGTACAGTACCGCCCGACATTGAAAATAGGTACAACATACTTCATTATTTTTGTCAGAACAACACATTTTTTTTGTAAAATAACTCAATTTCAATTAATACAGCGAAGCCGGATACCAGTGTGGGAAAGAATGACAATTTATTCATTTAATTGATCACATGTGCACTCCCACAAAATAAATCCCTACATCCAGTTTGGCGAGATCTGTGAAATGAATGAATGTATGGTCGTCTGCTAACCGCAGATAGTGAATGTGAATATATGATCATCTTTGAGTCGATCCTTTGGCAACCTTTGGTGGAACCAAATAGATGAAATTTACCAGAGCTTTGAGCGCCTGAAATGTGGCTCACCAATAGGGTAGCAAGGTGCCTCCCCACTTCAGCAAAGGTGTGAGAGAACCTAAAGAACGGCCATGTTTCAGCACTCTGCCGCTGGATCTTGTGCTGTTAAGACCTGTTTTAGCTGTGCTCAGTAATGACGAAAGAGTGGAGACATGGTATGCATGTGGAATATTTAAGAGTAGTTTGAAATAATAATTTCTCTATCTCAGGAACTTTTGTGGGGAGAATTAAATGTCAGGCAGGTAATATTAAGGGGATTGTAGTAATCTTCGGAAGTGACCAACGGTCACAATGAAACCACGTGTAGCTATAAGTTGAAATACTTCCGTGTGCTTAAGTTAAGCTGAATTACTAGCGTGTGTACCATAAGCTGAAATATTTAAGAAATGGCGTGTGCAGGACTTGAAATTAGAGACGAGTACTTCCACGTGGTGAGTACTGTGTGAGTCTCAATCTGTGTATGAGACAAAGGATAAAGAGAAGTACTCGTCCATGGTATCAGTTGAGGACTCGCGTGTGTGCTGAATACGTTCTTAATATTACTTTGCGTAATAGGATTCCGTGTGACGCTAGATTCAAACTCTGAGAGAGAAGCAAGGTGAGTCGGCCGTCTATCCAGCAACGCCACTTGGCTTGGATTGCACATGAAGACGTGCATATATCTCCAGAGTTCACAGTAGGAAAGTACAATTACAAAGTGGGGCAGTGTCGTGTGAAACTGGGATAAATATTAAATTAAGTGGGAAAGCTGAAAGTGATAATGTTGTAACCATTCTCTGTGTAGTATTTCTTATTGCAGTGTGATGTGTGTCATGTAATTTGGGTATGTGTGGTTTGCATGGGAGAGTAGCAAGGTAGTTTCAAAAGATTTGTGGGTTATGCTTGTTCCTTCTGTATCGCTCGATCTGGAGGAAAGTTTCGTGATGATGATTGTGAGAGTCGAAGCGTGAGATATAATAAAAGATCCACCATCCCATCCAGAAAATGCACTGTAGAGTTAAATAATTACGAGACCATAATATAGAGATTCACCATTGTAAAGCCATGCCCTCTGGGCGGAATTTCTCATGTGTTATTGTTGTAGGTTATAGAATTTGTGTGTTTAGGTTAGAGAATTTATCGTAATAAATAAGATAGTGAAAAGAAATAGATTGTTGGACTTTTCCTTCGAATTGTATGTTGTCATGATGTCCCGAATTTATAATGTGTGCGCCATTCATATTCAGTGCGGTGGCCACGTGTTGACAAAAGCCGTTAAATAAAAGACAAAAAGAAAATGTGGTATTGCCAGTGCGTAGTGTACAGTCAGATTTCTGTAAATTATTGATAGTCAGATGCGTGTTTCCGTTGCGTATTAATCTTACAGGAGGATAATTGGTAACTAAATTGTGAGTACGAGAGTTCATGTTACTCGATAAATTAAGAATGAATCCACTCGCTTGGCAGACCACTCATCTTGCAGGCCTGACTGCTTGATGCCACAGTATGACCAAGGCATGTGGGTGCCTCTCAACATTACGTGATTTTTAAAGTAATCTGACATTTGTCTAGCATTTTTTCATATGGTTGGTCGACCATTTAATGAATCGGAGATTTACTGGCTGCAAATTAGATTGGAACTGCTGTTTTTGCGGCTGTTTGACTGCATCGCTGTTGCCCATACAGTGACAAGTGGACCGCGTCTACTCATGATCTCCGATTTCATCCAAATGTATGGTATAACCCTATACAGCATGGATTGTACAAGACCTTAACACGATTCCAGAAGTATATGGCACCAGAGGTCTACGCACAGGTCAAGAAACTCCCACAAATTACGGCACGGTGGTGTACGGGCAAGCAGCTGGCGCTCGTGAAGTGTTCCATTAGGTACATATCAGGAACATTTGCTGGCCAAGACATCAATGTGAGTTCACTATATTGTCCCTGAAACCACAGTAACACGATTCTGACCTTACAACACGGACAGTTATCCTGTTGGAAGATGTCATCGCCGTTGGGGGACCGAGCGAGGTGGCGCAGTGGTTAGCACACTGGACTCGCATTCGGGAGGACGACGGTTCAATCCCGTCTCCGGCCATCCTGATTTAGGTTTTCCGTGATTTCCCTAAATCGTTTCAGGTAAATGCCGGGATGGTTCCTTTGAAAGGGCACGGCCGATTTCCTTCCCAATCCTTCCCTAACCCGAGCTTGCGCTCCGTCTCTAATGACCTCGTTGTCGACGGGACGTTAAACACTAACCACCACCACCACCACCGTTGGGGGAGATCTATAGGAATCAGCATGGGTTTCGAAAAAGACGATCGTGTGAAACTCAGCTCGCGCTATTCGTCCACGAGACTCAGAGGGCCATAGTCACAGGTTCCCAGGTAGATGCTGTGTTTCTTGACTCCCGCAAGGCGTTTGATACAGTTCCCCACAGTCGATAATGAACAAAGTAAGAGCATATGGACTATCAGACCAATTGTGTGATTGGATTGAAGAGTTCCTACATAAAAGAACGCAGCATGTCATTCTCAATGGAAAGAAGTCTTAGGAAGTAAGAGTGATTGCAGGTGTGCCGCAGGGGAGTGTCGTAAGACCGTTGCTATTCACAATATGTATAAACGACCTTGTGGATAACATCGGAAGTTGACTGAGGCTTTTTGCGGATGATGCTGCAGTATATCGAGAGGTTGTAACAATGGAAAATTGTACTGAAATGCAGGAGGATCTGTAACGAATTGACGCATGGTGCAGGGAACGGAAATTGAATCTCAATGTAGACAAGTGTAATGTGCTGCAAATACATAGAAAGATAGATCCTTTATCATTTAGCTACAATATAGCAGGTCAGCAACTGGAAGCAGTTAATTCTATAAATTATCTGGGAGTAGGCATTAGGAGTGATCTAAAATGGAATGAGCATATAAAATTAATAGTAGGTAGAGCAGATGCCAGACTGAGATTCATTGGAAGAACCCTAAGGAAATGCAATCCGAAAACAAAGGAAGTAGGTTACGGAACACTTGTTCGCCCACTGCTTGAATACTGCTCACCGGTGTGGGATCCGTTCCAGGTAGGGTTGATAGAAGAGATAGAGAAGATCCAACTGAGAGCAGCGCGCTTCGTTACAGGATCATTTAGTAATCGCGAAAGCTTTACGGAGATGATAGATAAACTCCAGTGAAAGACTCTGCAAGAAAGGCGCTCAGTAGCTCGGTACGGGCTTTTGTTGAAGTTTCGAGAACATACCATCACCGAGGAGTCAAGCAGTATATTGCTCCCTCCTACGTATATCTCGCGAAGAGACTATGAGGATAAAATTAGAAAGACTAGAGCCCACACAGAGGCATACCGACAATATTTCTTTCCACGAACAATACGAGACTGGAATAGAAGGGAGAACTCAAAGTACGCTCCGCCACACACCGTCAGGTGGCTGTCGGAGTATGGATGTAGATGTAGACTTCCAGCATGAAGCGACGCAGGTGGTACGCAATAATGTTCACATAGTACAATGCTGTCATGATGCCTTCGATTACCACCACAGATCCCGTGGAGGCCATACTCACTGTACCTAATAATTCTGCCGTCACATGCCTGCACCTGTGGTGCCGTGCGTGGTTCGTGCAGACATTCTCTAGATGATGACGTGCAGCGACCCAACCATCGATGTGCGATTCATTCGACAGGCGACGCGTTTCTACTGATACACGGTGAAGACTCAGTGATGGTTCAAATGGCTCTGAGCACTATGGGACTTAACTTCTTTGGTCATCAGTACCCTAGAACTCAGAACTACTTAAACCTAACTAACCTAAGGACATCACACACATCCATGCCCGAGACAGGATTCGAACCTGCGACCGTAGCGGTCCCGCAGTTCCAAACTGTAGCGCCTAGAACCGCACGGCTACTTCGAAGACTCAGTGCTGCTGAGTCCGCTGTAATCATAAGTTACGATGTTGCTGGATCAACACAGGAACACGCAGGGGTCGTGTGACGTGGAGCTCCATGGTCAACAATGTACGGTGTGCTCCGAAACACTTGTGACTGCACCAGCGTTTTATTGTGTCGCCACATACGCCACAGGTCGTTGCCTAATGTAACGCCCCGAGGACAGAAAACCCCAATTAACAAACTTTGTGGTAACTTAAAGTATGGAAGTGAGCCATCTTGGCAGTGACGGCAACTATTGACGATAAAATCTACACTGGTAATATTTTGTGTAACACCTATATCAATCAAATACTGAGAATAGTATACAAAAAGGGGAGATAAAAGGAAACGACTATCACAGATTCTTTATCAAACATCTACAGAATAAATTCAAAATCATATGAATGAAGGTTAAATCCGAGATAGTAATGCAGTCAAAGACAATAATTACCATGGAAGAGAGTTGTGGCCGCATCGAAAAGGAAATTCAATCCGACTACAATGCAACTATCAACCGCACACAGGCAGGGTGACGACTCAAGCGAGCGACCAAATGGTGTAAATTGCCCTGAAGATGACCCCATCGCGGGTTGAAACCGGTTGGCGGCTAAATAAATAATGCGATTGTGACTGTCATTTTGAATAATTGGCTCTACGTTTTGTGATGAGCCGGGGTCGTCCAATACCATAGGGCCAACCCGTTATTTCACCGTCCTTCAACCACTTTTCATAGGTGTTCACGACAGTAGTAGGCCAACAGGCGATCAGCTTCGCCGTTTCAAAGCTTCTCGTGTCCAGCCGCATCGCCACAAGAATGTGTCCTTTGTCAGAATCGCTTATATCAGTGAATTTCTGCATTTTCGGCCTGTATCTTCGCTATAATGACTATCTACCGCTTACATTCTTTCGTTACTGCGTCACGTGCCCACAATACCACCAGGAGGCAGTCAACTTTACGATGGGCCGTACGAGGTGCATTCAAGTTCTAAGGCCTCCGATTTTTTTCTAATTAACTACTCACCTGAAATCGATGAAACTGGCGTTACTTCTCGACGTAATCGCCCTGCAGACGTACACATTTTTCACAACGCTGACGCCATGATTCCATGGCAGCGGCGAAGGCTTCTTTAGGAGTCTGTTTTGACCACTGGAAAATCGTTGAGGCAATAGCAGCACGGCTGGTGAATGTGCGGCCACGGAGATTGTCTTTCATTGTTGGAAAAAGCCATAAGTCACTAGGAGCCAGGTCAGGTGAGTAGGGAGCATGAGGAATCACTTCGAAGATGTTATCACGAAGAAACTGTTGCGTAACGTTAGCTCGATGTGCGGGTGCGTTGTCTTGGTGAAACAGCGCACGCGCAGCCCATCCCGCACGTTTTTGTTGTGGTGCACCTGTTACCGTAGTGCCCTTTGGAATGCAATGGGTAAGGATTACGCCCTCGCTGTCCCAGAACATGGACACCATCATTTTTTCAGCACTGGCGGTTACCCGAAATTTTTTTGGTGGCGGTGAATCTGTGTGCTTCCATTGAGCTGACTGGCGCTTTGTTTCTGGATTGAAAACTGGCATCCACGTCTCATCCATTGTCACAACCGACGAAAAGAAACTCCCATTCGTGCTGTCGTTGCGCATCAACATTGCTTGGCAACATGCCACACGGGCAGCCGTGTGGTTGTCCGTCAGCATTCGTGGCACCCACCTGGATGACACTTTTCGCATTTTCAGGTCGTCATGCAGGATTGTGTACACAGAACCCACAGAAACGCCAACTCTGGAGGCGATCTGTTCAACAGTCATTCGGCGATCCCCCATACAATTCTCTCCACTTTCTCGATCATGTCGTCAGACTGGCTTGTGCGAGCCCGAGGTTGTTTTGGTTTGTTGTCACACGATGTTCTGCCTTCATTAAACTGTCGCACCGACGAACGCACTTTCGACACATCCATAACTCCATCACCACATGTCTCCTTCAACTGTCGATGAATTTCAATTGGTTTCACACCACGCAAATTCAGAAAACGAATGATTGCACGCTGTTCAAGTAAGGAAAACGTCGCCATTTTAAGTATTTAAAACAGTTCTCATTCTCGCCGCTGGCGGTAAAATTCCATCTGCCGTACGGTGCTGCCATCTCTGGGACGTATTGACAATGAACGCAGCCTCATTTTAAAACAATGCGCACGTTTCAATCTCTTTCCAGTCCCTAGAAAAAAAATCGGAGGCCTTAGAACTTGAATGGACCTCGTAATAATAATAATAATATTGAGCGTATGGCATTGGTGGCCGGGAGACCCCTCGCGGGGCGGTTCGGCCGCCGCTCCGCAAGTTCTTTAACGCCACTATGGCGACTTGCGACTGAATAAGGATGAAATGATGATGAAAGACACACAACAGCCAGTCATCTCGAGGCAGAGAAAATCCCTAACACCGCCGGGAATCGAACCCGGGACCCAGTGGGCGGGAAGCGAGAAGGCTACCGCAAGACCACGAGCCGCGGACACGGTGGGCAGTGGACATAATGTTTTGGCTCATCCGTGTAACTCAGCGTACTTTCGAGACAGCTGAAAGGCTGCTCCCCCAAACGCACTAGTGCAACTTGTCATATCCAATTTTATCGTCAGCTACAGAATCCAATCAAATAGTTTCAAAATTGCTCTTATCTCGTCGAGCGAAGAAAAGAAATAACATTCCGAGAAGACTGTATAAAAATATATTCCACTGTAAAACATCAGCTATCCTCGCCAATAATTGGCGAAATTATGCGGTTTGTGAATGTAAAACCAGTTGGTTTTTCTATAGAAACTTTGAAACACCCATGTAACTGTAAAAATAAGGCTTCATAACGTGTGTAGTATGCCGAAAAATTAGTGCTCCCCCTCTCTTTACGATGAATATTATCGCAGCATGTGTAAATCATCAACTGTAAAAATAACAAAAAAATGGTTCAAATGGCTCTGAGCACTATGGGACTTAACATCTGTGGTCATCAGTCCCCTAGAACTTAGAACTAGTTAAACCTAACTAACCTAAGGACATCACACACTTCCATGCCCGAGGCAGGATTCGAACCTGCGACCGTATCGGTCACGCGGTTCCAGACTGAAGCGCCTAGAACCGAACGGCCAAACCGGCCGTCTAAAAATAACAAAAGTATCTAATTTTGTATATGAAGTTCTCCTGTACGCCTTGCAATCCTTTTCTGGAAATTTATTTCCAATCCCATATTATCTTTGCCTTTCCTTTTCATACCATTTATGAAAATATTAATAAACACAATATACTGAGCGTTACTTGATATTTTTTGCCGTGTAAGTAACGCAAAAATTGAAAAAAGGAAAAAGTTTTCCGCTGAAGAACTCGACCTCACGACCCTTGGATTATCGTTTTGCGCTCTTACCGCTTGGCCATCTGGAGCTCTCGCTTCTATCACATTGATTCCTGGCCAAGCCCTGAATGCACCATAAACCTGAACGAAATCTACACTCCTGGAAATTGAAATAAGAACACCGTGAATTCATTGTCCCAGGAAGGGGAAACTTTATTGACACATTCCTGGGGTCAGATACATCACATGATCACACTGACAGAACCACAGCCACATAGACACAGGCAACAGAGCATGCACAATGTCGGCACTAGTACAGTGTATATCCACCTTTCGCAGCAATGCAGGCTGCTATTCTCCCATGGAGACGATCGTAGAGATGCTGGATGTAGTCCTGTGGAACAGCTTGCCATGCCATTTCCACCTGGCGCCTCAGTTGGACCAGCGTTCGTGCTGGACGTGCAGACCGCGTGAGACGACGCTTCATCCAGTCCCAAACATGCTCAATGGGGGACAGATCCGGAGATCTTGCTGGCCAGGGTAGTTGACTTACACCTTCTAGAGCACATTGGGTGGCACGGGATACATGCGGACGTGCATTGTCCTGTTGGAACAGCAAGTTCCCTTGCCGGTCTAGGAATGGTAGAACGATGGGTTCGATGACGGTTTGGATGTACCGTGCACTATTCAGTGTCCCCTCGACGATCACCAGTGGTGTACGGCCAGTGTAGGAGATCGCTCCCCACACCATGATGCCGGGTGTTGGCCCTGTGTGCCTCGGTCGTATGCAGTCCTGATTGTGGCGCTCACCTGCACGGCGCCAAACACGCATACGACCATCATTGGCACCAAGGCAGAAGCGACTCTCATCGCTGAAGACGACACGTCTCCATGCGTCCCTCCATTCACGCCTGTCGCGACACCACTGGAGGCGGGCTGCACGATGTTGGGGCGTGAGCGGAAGACGGCCTAACGGTGTGCGGGACCGTAGCCCAGCTTCATGGAGACGGTTGCGAATGGTCCTCGCCGATACCCCAGGAGCAACAGTGTCCCTAATTTGCTGGGAAGTGGCGGTGCGGTCCCCTACGGCACTGCGTAGGATCCTACGGTCTCGGCGTGCATCCGTGCGTCGCTGCGGTCCGGTCCCAGGTCGACGGGCACGTGCACCTTCCGCCGACCACTGGAGACAACATCGATGTACTGTGGAGACCTCACGCCCCACGTGTTGAGCAATTCGGCGGTACGTCCACCCGGCCTCCCGCATGCCCACTATACGCCCTCGCTCAAAGTCCGTCAACTGCACATACGGTTCACGTCCACGCTGTCGCGGCATGCTACCAGTGTTAAAGACTGCGATGGAGCTCCGTATGCCACGGCAAACTGGCTGACACTGACGGCGGCGGTGCACAAATGCTGCGCAGCTAGCGCCATTCGACGGCCAACACCGCGGTTCCTGGTGTGTCCGCTGTGCCGTGCGTGTGATCATTGCTTGTACAGCCCTCTCGCAGTGTCCGGAGCAAGTATGGTGGGTCTGACACACCGGTGTCAATGTGTTCTTTTTTCCATTTCCAAGAGTGTATGATGATGACCAGGTGCCGTCTTCTTGTGAGCTTCTGTACGCTGGCGCGCCGCACCTCTCATTCGTCGACACACCTGCCACTGTCCGACGCTCCCCCTCTACCAGGTCCGTGCTGGCCCAGGGCAACAGCCAAGCCCTGGTGCTGCGTAGTGCGCTAGCGTGATGTGAGCTACCCTCATCTAGACCCCCCCCCCGCTCCCCCCCCCCCCCCCTCGGTGATAAAACTTTACAACAAGCGTTCCTGTGTTCAGCTGACGGGCCATGCTATTTAGACTAACAAACGCCTCGGCTGCGCCACATTTACTCACCTCTTCTGCAGTCCGAGGGCAGAGCTGAGGGCGCCACAGCTGCGAATCAGTTCCGTCTCCTCCTCGAACCATAGTATCTCCGGTATGTCAGCAGGCCTGAAAAAGAAAACAGAAAACTGTCACTAGGGTTCCGATTTTATTTTTATCAACATTCAGGCCTTCAAAACCATGCACCAAAATACATGACAAATGAGTAAAAAATCGGCACCTGTATGTTTATAGTCAATATAGGGCTAATAATTATTTCCCCACAATCTACACTACCCTGTTGAGAGCGTAATTGCAATATTGAGTATACAGTTTCGATATAAATACAGTGCTCAAATGGCTCTGAGCACTATGGGACTTAACATCTGAGGTCATCAGTCCCCTACAACTTAGAACTACTTAAACCTAACTAACCTAAGGACATCACACACATCCATGCCGTAGCGGTCGCGCGGTTCCAGACTGCGAATGTAACAGCAAAGGATATGACTAATAGTGATACAAGGTACCCTCCGCCATGCACCGTACGGTGGCTTGCAGCGTATGTATGCAGATGTAAATGTACATAGAGCTACCGTCTGGAACCGCGCGACCGCTACGGTCGCAAGTTTGAATCCTGCCTCAGGCATGGATGTGTGTGATGTCCTAACGTTAGTTAGGTTTAAGTAGTTCTAAGTTCTAGGGGACTGATGACCTTCGAAGTTCCATAGTGATCAGAGCCATAGTGCTCAGAGCCATTTGAACTTCAACGCACCGGACGCAATACGTAAGGTGATATCGCAAATTGCTTCGGCTTATTAGGGCTATAAAAGCTAAACAGCTGTAATCACGTTAGTTTATTTCCACTGAGGTTCCGCACCAGCGCAGATCATCTTTGAAAGTAGTGTCTTCTAGTGTTTGGTACGTAGATGATGTCAGTCATTTCGCGTTATTGATATTAGACCGCGCAGTCATAATAAGGGGCAGAGTTGGGCGATTGATCAGTAATTTACTTAGAAAGTGTAAACTTTGTAATATAAAGGTTTTTTGACCTACAATAAATATATAAACAGGAACAACGTTTATCATTTAATAGGATCAGTGCCTTCATCATTCATTTATGTTTGGATTGTAATTTATAGAATTAAGAGATCTGCTTCAGGGGGTAGTCAGGCAGGGCCAAATCTTCATTTTAGCGTTTATTATTTTCCGTTGCGCACATTCATTTTGCCGGTCGCTGTGGCTGAGCGTTTTTAGGCGCTTCAGTCCGGATCCGCGCTGCTGCTACGGTCGCAGGTTCGAATCGTGCCTCGGGCATGGATGTGTGTGGTGTCCTTAGGTAAGTTAGGTTTAAGTAGTTCTAAGTCTAGTGGATTGATGACAGATGAAAAGTCCCATAGTACTTAGGGCTATTTGAACAATTTGAACATTCATTTTACACCCGCCTGGAGCAGAATCTTGGACGCAGATGTTACATTGACCCGCGGGGCATCACGTGAGCTCATGTGAAGAACCGTGAGGCGCGGTAGTGCTTTGACGGTAACCATACATGGTCATACACGAGGCCCAGCACAGCAGTGTCCGAAAGTGACAACGTGGAATGCGGAGCGTGAGCTGCCGCACAGTATAAAGGCGGAGGCGGCGCAGCCCGTGGGGGATTTCAGGACAGACAGCGATCCAAGATTCCAGTCTGTGTAGGGTAGGCCCGGAGCCTCGACTTGAAGTATTCGCTTTGGCTCTACTCGCGCTCATACTCAGCCACGTACCTCGCTCCACTGATTTTGCAATCAGATATAGTATACTTTCAATCAAGTTATTATCCAATTCTTGTTCAGATGAGCAATTAAAGATTGTAATTATTCACGTCTTGTCTTTGTTCGATTATTTCCCAATCGAGTACCATAAATCTTTCAAACTTCCAGTTAACTATCTCCACATTAGGTGACTGGGCGGACCTTCTCCAGTCTCTAATGCCACTGAGCGTCTAGACTACTCGCTGGACGCGACAGCTCAATGATTGCTACATAACGAGGACGGTCGCTCAGGCTCACCGTTCTATGCTATGTGATCAAAAGTATCCGGACACCCGTAAAAACATACGTTTTTCATATTAGGTGCATTGTGCTGCCACCTACTGCCAGGCACTCCATATCAGCGACCTCTGTAGTCATTAGACAGCGTGAGAGAGCAGAACGGGGCGTTCCGCAGAACTCACGGACTTCGAACGTGGTCAGGTGATTGGGTGTCATAAGTCTGTATGCGAGATTTTCACACTCCTAAACATAACTAGGTCCACTGTTTCCAATGTGTTGGTGAAGTGTAAACTTGAAGGGACACGTACAGCACAAAAGCGTACAGGCAGACCTCGTCTGTTGACTGACAGAGACCGCACACAGTTGAAGAGGGTCGTAATGTGTAATGGGAAGACATCTACCCAGACCATCACACAGGAATTCCAAATTGCATCAGGATCCACTGCAAGTACTATGACAGTTAGGCGGGAGGTGAGAAAGCTTGGATTTAATGGTTGAGCGGCTGCTCATAAGCCACACATAAAGCTGGTAAATGGAAATGACGTATCGCCTGGTGCAAGGAGCGTGAACATTGGACGATTGAACAGTGGAAAAACGTTGTGTGGAGTGACGAATCACGATACACAATGTGGCGATCCGATGGCAGGGTCTGGGTAAGGCGTATGCCCGGTGAACGTCATCTGCCAACGTGTCTAATGGCAACAGTAAGATTCGGAGGCGGTGGTGTTATGGTATGGTAGTCTTTCTCTTGTTGTTTTGCGTGGCACTATCACAGCACAGGCCTACATTGATGCTTTAAGCACCTTCTTGCTTCCCACTGTAGAAGAGCAATTCGAGGGTGGCGATCACATCTTTCAACACGATCGGGCACCTGTAATTGATTGGCCTGCATAGTGTCCTGAACTGAACCCTATAGAATACCTTTGGGATGCTTTGGAACACCGACTTAGTGCCAGGCCTCATCGACCGACATCGATATCTCTCCTTGTAATGGTACTTGAATTACGTAACCATTACGGCACCTCACCTCAACCTCTCGATACCAGCAATATTCTACTGTGTTTCTGTAAAGTAGTTAATATATTTCTGAGACAACATTCAGATTTGATTTCATTAATGTAGAGGTACTTTGATACATCGATATGTTTAT
Organism: Schistocerca nitens; assembly: GCF_023898315.1. NCBI lineage: Eukaryota > Metazoa > Arthropoda > Insecta > Orthoptera > Acrididae > Schistocerca > Schistocerca nitens. The sequence goes on along the minus strand of NC_064620.1, from coordinate 514,208,616 downwards.
ATTGCAGTGATATTATTCTTATGTGTATTCTTTCTTTCGCCACTATGATCTTTGTCGTACTTGTAACTCTGATTTTTGGGCGTGTAAGCGATTATTAGGGAGTCAAATCTTGGTCGTCATGTTGAAAAGACGCAAATTGTAGACAGTTTATAAAATGTGAACTTTAACAGTGAGGAAGATATTTTCAAGTATGTTTTATATTTTGAAGTGATGTTTTGTGAGTTACGTGATATTGAAACAAAAGTAATGAAAAAGAAGTGTAACTTAAATTCGGAGTGCTGATTACTTTTTTTACATCACCATTGTCCTAACTTTCAAAGGTTTAATCTTCAAGAATGGCTTGTGAAACACATCTATAAAACTTTTGAATATCGCAGAATAACACCTAGGCCTCTTTGCATCCGAGCTTGGAATCATCACTACCTAGATTTTCGACGATTGAGCCATGAGTTCACAACGAGACCAGCTTGGGAAACACCAAAAGATGAGTGCCTAGTTTATCCATTGTTTCATGAAATGACTTTATTAACTGTGCTCTAATGACACCTGCCACATCATATAACTTTATTGCTGCCCGAAAATGCAATATTTAGCAGCGTGGTAGGGTTGTTAGATCCTCAATGCAGCACTCCGTGAAGGATGGGCTGCCATTCCCCAAGAAACCTTCCAGCACCTGATTGAACGTATGCCAGCGAGAATGGAAGCTGTAATCAAGGTAGCCAGTGGGACAACACTATATTGAATTCCAGCATTACCGATGGAGGGCGCCACGAACTTGTAAGTCATTTTGAGGCAGGTGTCCGGATACTTTTGATCACATAGTGTATAGTGTTGGCAACTAGACATGGCTGCCAAAACGCATTTTCAAACGCAGCGTTTTTCTCCGCTACCACGTTCTCATAGATTTACAAGCAGCCGTAAACATTGATGACGCTCATTTTGGCAGCAACAGAGCAAAGTGAATTCTGCCAACGTGTGAATCCAGCAACAAGTTGGATAATCTCACTTGAGCGTCGGTGCTTCGAGTAGGAACGATGTGTCAAAGCGATGTGGTGCAAGCTGCATGAGGGGCGATTGCTGGCTGGCGGGTCGCGGTCGATTGGGTGAGGTTCGTGCATCACGCTAGCCAGGCATCACTGCTTTCCGTCGTGTTTGTCACACAATGCGGCAGCGGTCGGTCAGCGACACAGAGCCACAGGTTAGAAAACAAAGGCACCACGCAGCTGAAATCACACGCGACGCTTTGTTGCGTGCGTGCGCCACTTACCACCTATCTTATCTCGCATAGCTAAACGTGGCGGATATAGCAGTTGCGGCAGTCGCCGTGGGAGATGAATTTGACGCATTACGTTGCGAATCACGTGCCAAAGCTATGTAGCGCAAACTTCACGAAACTGGTTTCATATACGCTACTGGCCATTAAAATTGCTACACCAAGAAGAAATGCAGATGATAAACGGGTATTCATTGGACAAATATATTATACTAGAACTGACATGTGATTACATTTTCAAGCAATTTGGGTGCATAGATCCTGAGAAATCAGTACTCAGAACAACCACCTCTGGCCGTAATAACGGCCTTGATGCGCCTGGGAGCTTGGATGGCGTGTACAGGTACAGCTGTCCATGCAGCTTCAACACGATACCACAGTTCATCAAGAGTGTTGACTGCCGTATTGTGACGAGCCAGTTGCTCGGCCACCATTGACTAGACGTCTTCAATTGGTGAGAGATCTGGAGAATGTGCTGACCAGGACAGCAGTCGAACATTTTCTGTATCCAGAAAGGCCCGTACAGGACCTGCAACATGCGGTCGTGCATTATCCTGCTGAAATGTAGGTTTTCGCAGGGATCGAATGAAGGTTAGAGCCACAGGTCGTAACACATCTGAAATGTAACGTCCATTGTTCAAAGTGCCGTTAATGCGAACAAGAGGTGACCGAGACGTGTAACCAGTGGCACCCCATACCATCACGCCGGGTGATACGCCAGTATGGCGATGACGAATACACGCATCCAATGTGCGTTCACCGCGATGTCGCCAAACACGGATGCGATCATCATGATGCTGTAAACAGAATCTGGATTTACCCGAAAAAATGACGTTTTGACATTTGTGCACCCAGGTTCGTCGTTGAGTACACCATCGGAGGCGCCCCTGTCTGTGATGCAGCGTCAAGGGTAACCGCAGTCATGGTCTCCGAGCTGATAGTCCATGCTGCTGCAATCGTCGTCGAACTGTTCGTCCCCATCTGTTGACTCAGAAATGGAGACGTTGCTGCACGATCCGTTACAGCCATGGGGATAAGATGCCTGTCATCTCGACTGCTAGTGATACGAGGCCGTTGGGATCCAGCGCGGCGTTCCGTATTGCCCTCCTGAACCCACCGATTCCATATTCTGCTAACAGTCGTTGGATCTCGACCAACGCGAGTAGCAATATCGCGATACGATAAACCGCAATGGCGATAGAATACAATCCGTCTTTTATCAAAGTCGGAAACGTGATGGTACGCATTTCTCCTCCTTACACAAGGCATCACAACAACGTTTCACAAGGGAACGCCGGTCAACTGCTGTTTGTGTATGGGAAGTCGGTTGGAAACTTTCCTCATGTCAGCACGTTGTAGGTGTCGCCACCGGCACCAACCTTGTGTGAGTGCTCTGAAAAGCTAATCATTTGCGTATCACAGCATCTTATTCCTGTCGGTTAAATTTCGCGTCTGTAGCACGTCATCTTCGTGGTGTAGCAATTTTAATGGCCAGTAGTGTACGAGAGCAGACACCGGCGGCAGCAGTGTACACCCCTGTTTCGTCAGTTTCTGAATGCCGGAGTCATCTCTGAAATGAAAGCTTTGGCAGCTGAACGAATAGTGGCGGAATTAATACATGTAGGAATCAAATCGATACAGAAGGAAAAAAAGAAGAGACGTGTTTGGATTCTCGATTGGGTAAAAAAATGTCAACTTGTTTGCTCGGCGAGTTACTGAAAGATGTTGTGGGACACTCGAGAAGATATTTCAGTTATGCGAGAATGTCAAAAAACAGCTCATGTTGTTTTTTAAGAAGTGTTAAGCATGCGACAAGAAATAAACGTGCTATGATGTGAGAAATATTGTCGCCAGAAGTCACATTAAAGATCACTTTCCGTTTTTTGGCTAGCGGGGATTCGTATTCATCTTTATAGGTAAATGTTTTTTTCTGTTTCACAGCCAGATATTATTCTCGCTTATGTGTTTCTAAGTGAGTGAATTTCACGGGGCAGCTCAGATATCATCCGTCCATCCATGTTCAGGTCGCGTACGACTGCATTAGAGAGGCAATTCTTACGTTGCGGTTGATAATGGAAGCAAGACCAAAGAAAAATCAAGACACGTTCATAGGATTTGTCGACCTGGGAAAAGCGTTCGACAATGTAAAATGGTGCAAGATGTTCGACATTTCCAGAAAAATAGGGGAAAGCTACAGGGAGAGAAAGGTAGCATACAATATGTACAAGAGCCAAGAGGGAATAATAAGAGTGGACGACTAAGAACGAAGTGTTCGAATTAAACAGAATGTAAGATAAGGAGGTAGTCTTTTGTCTCTACTGCTCAATCTCTACATCGAAGAAGCAATGATGGATATAGAGAAAGGTTCACTGGTGGGATTAAAATTCAAGGTGAAAGGATGTCAATGAAACGAGTCGTTGATGACATTGCTATCCTGAGTGAAAGTGAAGAAGTATTACATGATCTGCTGAATGAAATGAACAGCCTAGTGAGCACAGAACATGGATTACGAATAAATCGAAGAAAGACGAAAGAAATGCGAAGTAGCAGAAATGAGAGCAGCGAGATACTGACCATCAGGACTGATGGTCACGAAACTGATGAAGGCTACCTAGGCAGCAAAATAACCACTGATGGACGGAGCAAGAAAGACATCAAAAGCAGACTATCACCGGCAAAAATGGCATTCCTGGCCAAGAAATTTCAGCGAATGTACCCTTCGAGCACAGCATTGTACGGTAGTGAAACATAGACTGTGGGAAAACCGGAGAAGAAGAAATCGATGCATTTGAGATGTGGTGCTACAGACGAATGTTGAAAATTAGATGGACTGATAAGGTAAGGAATGAGGAGGTTCTGCGCAGAATCGGAGAGAACAGGAATATGTGGAAAACACTCACAAAGAGAAGGGACAGGATGATGGAACATCTGCTAAGACATGAGGAAATGACTTCCACGGTACTAGAGGGCGCTGTAGAGGAAAATATTGTAGAGGAAGACAGAGCCGGCCGGTATAGCCGTGCGGTTCTAGGCGCTTCAGTTTGGAACCGCGTGGCCGCTACGGTCGCAGGTTCGAATCGTGCCTCGGGCATGGATGTGTGTGATGTCCTTAGTTTAGTTAGGTTTAAATAGTTCTAAGTTCTAGGGGACTGATGACCACAGATGTTAAGTTCCATAGTGCTCAGAGCCATTTTTTGAGGAAGACAGAGATTGGAATACATTCAGCAAATAAATGAGGACATAGGTAACAAGTGCTACTCTGAGATGAAGAGGTTGGCAAAGCAGAGGAATTCGTGGCAGGAGGCATTTAACCAACCAGAAGACTAAAAAATTAAAAAAAAACGACTGCTTCAAGTACAGCAACATGTGTCTGTTTCTCTATGCAGTCAATGTCATCAAAATCCATAAATATCTACGTCTAAGCACTATGGGACTTAACATCTGAGGTCAGCAGTCCCCTAGACTTGGAGCTACTTAAACCTAACTAACCTAAGGAAATCACGCACATCAATGCCCGAGGCAGGATTCGAACCTGCGACCGTAGTAGCAGCGCGGTTCCGGACTGAAGCGCCTAGAACCGTTCTGCCACCATGACGAACAATTTGGTCTGTTTCCAGTTTTATATTTAACTTTTCTGATACGCTACTGACGCAATACTTAACCTTAAACCAGGCGCAATTACTACTTTCGTGTCGCCAATGTTGGAACAACCCGGTACTTGATACTTCCTGGCAATCCGTAACTTTTATAGTTTCGACAGCGACTTGTGCAAGTGCGCGCCGCGCCGCTGGTCGCAGGTCCGAATCCTGCCTCAAGCATGGATGTGTGTGATGTCCTTTGGTTAGTTAGGTTCAAATGGCTCTGAGTACTATGGGACTCAACTGCTGAGGTCATTAGTCCCCTAGAACTTAGAACTAGTTAAACCTAACTAACCTAAGGACATCACAAACATCCATGCCCGAGGCAGGATTCGAACCTGCGACCGTAGCGGTCTTGCGGTTCCAGACTGCAGCGCCTTTAACCGCACGGCCACTTCGGCCGGCGTTAGTTAGGTTTAAATAGTTCTAAGTTCTAGGGGACTGATGACCTCAGATGTCAAGTCCCATAGTGCTTAGAGCCATTTGAACCATTTGAACTGAGTCCCATTACAGACTGTTAACGAAGGTACAAGCATATGGGATAGATTTCCAAACTTGAGAATTGCTCGAAGATTTCCTCAGTAACAGAGCCCAATATGTTGTCACCGACGGCGAGTGTTCATCAGAGACTAGGGTATCATCAGGAGCCCCCAGGTAAGTACGATAGGAGAAATATTATTTTGCCGGCCGAAGTGGCCGAGCGGTTCTAGGCGCTGCAGTCTGGAACCGCGAGACCGCTACGGTCGCAGGTTCGAATCCTGCCTCGGGCATGGATGTGTGTGATGTCCTTAGGTTAGTTAGGTTTAACTAGTTCTAAGTTCTAGGGGACTAATGACCTTAGAAGTTGAGTCCCATAGTACTCAGAACCATTTGAACCATTTGAATATTATTTTCTGTATACATAAATCATCTTGCGGACGGCTTGGGCAGCGATCTGCGGTTACTTCCTGATGATGCTGCTGTGATCAACGGGAATGTATTGAAGTAGTGTGACTGTAGGAGGATACAAGATGACTTAAAAATATTTTCTAGTAGGTGTGAAGAATGACAGCCAGCTCTAAATGTACAAAAATGTAAGTAAATGTGGATGAGCAGGAGAAACAAACCCGTCATGTTCGGATACTGCATTAGTAGTGTCCTACCTGACACAATGACGTCATTTAAATATCTGGGCGTAACAAGTGTAAAGTGATAGGAAATGAACGACTACGTGAGAGCTGTAGTAGCGAGGGTGAATGGTCGACCTCGGGTTATTGGGAGAATTCTGGGAATGTATGGTTCATCTGTACAGGAGACCGCATACATGACGCTAGTGCGACCTGTTCTTTAGCATTGCTCAAGTGTTTGTGGTCCATATCATGTCGGACTGAAGGAAGACATCGAAGCAATTCAGAATATAGCCACTAGATTTATTACCGTTAAGTTCGATCAACTCGTAAATGTTACGGAGATGCTTCAGGAACTCAAAAGGGAATCACAGAAGAGAAGGAGAAGTTCTTTTCGACGAACACCATTGAGAAAATTTAGAGAATCTGCATTTCGAGCTGATATACACACGTCAAAAAAAGTTTTGCATCACCACGGTTTCCAGAACGCCTGAAGATTGACTGTGGATATTGTATCACAGACACAGTCCCTTTGACTGTTCATAGATGTCACTAAATCCGCCCAAAGAAGTAAACAACCAAGCGTGAGCAGCGCCTATTAGACGGAGGAGGTCCAACAGTCGATCAGTTGCAGTCATTTCACCAGGAAGCAGGTACACGGCTCGTGTTGTCAGTAGTTCAACTATACCTAGACGGTCAATACCGCGGTTCGATCGCGTCCGCATTCTTACTTTATGCCAGGAAGGGCTCTCAACAAGGGAAGTGTCCAGGCGTCTTGGAGTGAACCAGAGCGATGTTATTCGGACAAGGAGGAGATAGAGAGACACAGGAACTGTCAATGACACACCTCTCTCAGGCCGCCCAAGGGCTACTACTGCAGTGGATGAACAATACCTACGGATTATGGCTCGGAGGAACCCTGACAACAACGCCTCCATGTTGAATAATGTTTTTCGTGCAGCCACAGGACGTCGTGTTACGACTCAAACTGTGCGCAATGGACTGCTTGATGGGCAACTTCGCTCCCGACGTCGATCTTCACAACCACGACACACATGCAGCGCGGTACAGATGGGCCCAACAAGATGCCGAATGGACCGCTCAGGATTGGCATCACGTTCTCTTCACCGATGAGTGTCGCATATATGCCTTCAACCAGACAATCGGCGGAGATGTGTTTGGAGGCAACCCGGTCAGGCTGAACGCCTTAGACACACTGTGCAGCAAGTTGGAGGTTCCTTGCTGTTTTGGGGTAGCATTATGTGGGGTCGACGTACGCCGCTGGTGGTCATGGAAGGCGCCGTAACAGCTGTACGAGACGTGAATGCCATCCTCCGACCGACAGTGCAACCATATCGGCAGCATACTGGCGAGGCATTCGTCTTCATGGACGACAATTCGCGCCCCCGTCGTGCACATTTTGTGAATGACTTCCTTCAGGTTAACGACATCGCTCCACTAGACTGGCCAGCGTGTTCTCCAGAGATGAACCTTATCGAACATGTCTGGGATAGATTGAAAAGGGCTGCTTATGGACGACGTGACCCACCAACCACTCTGAGGGATCTACGCCGAATCGATGTTGAGGAGTGGGACAATCTGGACGAACAATGCCTTGATGAACTTTCGTATTGTATGCCACGACGAATACAAGCGTGCAACAATGCAAGAGGACGTGCTACTGGGTATCAGATGTACCGATGTATTCAGCAATCTGGACCACGCCCTCTGAAGGTCTCGCTGCATGGTGGTACAACATGCAATGTGTGGTTTTCATGAGCAACAAAAAGGGCGGAAATGATGTTTATGTTTATCTCTATTCCAGTTTTCTGGACAGGTTCCGTAACTCTCGGAACCGAGGAGGTGCAAAACTTTTTTTGATTGTATTTCGCGTAAGGACCCGCAAGATAAGGTACGAGAAATTAGGGCTCTTGCGTAGGTACATAGTCATTTTTCCTCGCTCTGTTTACGAGTGGAACAAGAAAGCAAGTGACTAGTAGTGGTACAGGGTACCCTCCGCCAAGGACCAAAAAACAAAAATGTGTGTGAAATCTTATGGGACATCAGTCCCTAAGCTTACACACTGCTTAAGCTAAATTATCCTATGGACAAACACACACACCCATGCCCGAGGCAGGACTCGAACCTCCGCCGGGACCAGCCGCACAGTCCATGACTGCAGCGGCTTAAACCGCGCGGCTAATCCCGCGCGGCGCCAAGGACACTTTCCCACAAACATATTGAAAATAGTAAATAGTTCAAATCCCTACAGTTCCGACCGAGGTTTCCGGGAGTTTCCGCGCGTTTCTAAGGCAAAATCTGTAATCCATATTACGACCTCCCACCCATTCCGAAATTGGAACCCTTGCCACTCTGCAGAGTATGTGTGTGTAGATGTAAATGTACGTAGACAGATAGCTGTGGGCCCATTATTTGTATAATTTCATGACTGCAGAAGAATCACTGGAAGCAGTTGAGCAGTTACCTCCATGAAATATTTAGAAGTATGCATACAGATCGATTTGTGGTGGAACGATTTTATAATACTAACTGCAGGAAGTATAGTTGCGAGAATGACATTCATTGAAGAATCCTCGGGAAATTTAGACCGTCAGGGTGCGTAGCAGATAGGGTTCATAGAGGAAACAGAGAAGGTCCAAAGAAGAGTGGCGCGTTTCCTCACAGGTACATTTAGTAAGCACTAAAGTGTCATGGTGAGATCAACCAATTCCAGTGGCAGACACTGCAGGAGAGACGTTCTGCGTCGTTTGTAGTTTACTGTTTAAGTTCCGAGACCGTACGTTCCTAGAAGAATCAACAAATACAGGACGTCTAATGGGGCATGGTCAGTATTGAGGGACATGGCAGGAACGATCATTCGAAACAAATATCTTTGTAAAAATGGGCCCTAAAATGCTTACATTAATAGCTATGAGAATTAGTTCGGTAGAACGATGTGTTTTACAACAACGAAGATGAACAAGTGCTTATAGCTGTTCAAGTATGCACTTGAGAGTCCCTGTTTTCTAGACATTTTTCGTTGTTCTGATCCCTACTACCATTTCTCAAAATATGGAGAAGAAGAGTTTGCAGTGGAGGAGATTTGTTTCACGGTACTGAAGATGAAGAAGTGTTGATAAGTCGGAATTTTAGAGTCCATGTTCAGAAGATTTGTTTTCTTCGAATGATAGTTCCTTTAACATCCCTCAATAGTCAGCATTCCTCCTGGGACAGCCCTTATATTGCTTCCTCCTGTATATATCTCCCGAATAGACCATGAAGTTAAAGTCAGAAATATTCTAGCTGACGCAGAATCTTTCCCGCAATTGTTCTTCCCGCGAACCAGCGACAGTTGTACTCAAAGTGCTCTCCGCCATACACCACAAGGTGTCCTTCGGCGTATAGAGTATAGTCATTAAAGCTCATACGGAAGTTTATAGCCAGTTGTTTCCGTAAGCGCACCGTTCGCGGCAGGAACAGGAAAGACGGAAACCATAATGGTTGGAGAAGTTTCATCCGCCACACACCGCAAGATGGCTTGCGCTGTATGGATCCAAACTAAAATGCATAAGCATTGTGACGCATTTGTCGTCGCTGCAGGAAGAGCTCACCATAGCGTTGTTTTGTCGCTCTTCCGAGGCATTCAGAGCACCATTACGCAAGAGGAAAGTCGGCCAGCGCTTCGTCAGTGAACCCATTCCTGCTGTTGTGTCACCGTTGACGTACATCCGACAGTGCCGGAAAAACAAACCTGAGACAGAAACGAGCAGTGGTAGCAGCAGTAATACAACAGATACTCATTCATACATCACACACATACATGTAGATTCAGATTATACACTCACACAAAATTTTTTTATTGATGTTTGGTCACTGGAGAACATTTTCCCAGAAATATATTAAAAATAGTTCAAATCCCTACGGCTGCGACCGAGGTTTCCGGGAGTTTGACCGTGTTTCTAAGCCAAATCTGTAATCCATAGTACTATCTCCAGCACATTTCGAAATTGGAATCCTTGCCCCTCTGCCACAGCCGATGCCCTAAAAGGCTGTGACCTCAAACAGCTCAATCCTCACCTTGAAGCACAGAATAATAATAATAAATAACGGGTTTCCGTGACTGTGCCAATGGACTGTCTTCCAACACAGTGCTGGCGTCAGAAGGGATACACACCTGCGTGCAGGTAGCGAGTAAAGGGGAATTTTATAGCTGTCGTACTGCGTGATATGGGCAGTCAGCGTACGTAAACAAACAGTCGTGCAGCTTGCAGGACTGCTGGTGAGGCCGGCAGTGGTCGTTTATCTTGACGCTCCCTGCGTTTCCGGGAACTGGTCTGCCGTAGAGCTAAATCCGGCAGCTTTCCAAACAGCGAGCTACGTACGAGGCGTTACGAGGTGTCTGCGCGCAGGTTGGGAAACGTCATCCATTAAGGTCTTCACTGCACTGTCACACCTTCTGGGAACTGTCTAACAGTGTCCTTTGTCACATCCTGCAGAACGAATTTACAGCACCGTGTGCGCTGATTTGAAACTTTTTGGCAGATTAATTGTATGCCATAGCGGGAATCGAACCTCGGACCGTTGCTTTTTGCGGCAAGTACCCTACCGACTGACCTATCCAAGCACGACTCATCCTGCCATCATCATAGCTTAACCACCCCCCCCCCCCCCCCCCCCGCAGTACCTCACTTCAAATAAGCGCACGCTCTGCTTTTATCCTGCCAGGATGTTTGAAACTGCCGTTATTTGTTCATTATAAAAAATTAACATGATCTCATCTGTCACTTAAACGCTCCTGTCTCGACTGTAGTTCGTTTCACAGATGCTACTTCTTCCAAAGCCAACAGCTATTGCCTATGGAATATATCAGAAGTATACGGACACAAGTTTGGTTATACCGGGTGATCAAAAAGTCAGTATAAATTTGAAAACTGAATAAATCACGGAATCATGTAGATAGAGAGGTACAAATTGACACACATGTTTGGAATGATATGGGGTTTTATTAGAACCAAAAAAATACAAAAGTTCAAAAACGTCAGACAGATGGCGCTTCATCTGATCAGAATAGCAATAATTAGCATAACAAAGTAAGATAAAGCAAAGATGATGTTCTTTGCAGGAAATGCTCAATATGTCCACCATCATTCCTCAACAATAGCTGTAGTTGAGGAATAATGTTGTGAACAGGACTGTAAATCATGTCCGGAGTTACGGAGAGGCATTGGCGTCAGATGTTGTCTTTCAGCATCCCTAGAGATGTCGGTCGATCACGATACACTTGCGACTTCAGGTAACCCCAAAGCCAATAATCGCACGGACTGAGGTCTGGGGACCTGGGAGGCCAAGCATGACGAAAGTGGCGGCTGAGCCCACGATCATCACCAAACGACGCGCGCAAGAGATCTTTCAGGAGTGTAGCAATATGGGGTGGAGCGCCATCCTGCGTAAACATCGTACGTTCCAGCAGGTGTTTATCAGCCAGGCTGGGGATGAAGCGATTCTTTAGGCGTACCTCTCACCCGTCACGGTAGCAGTTACTGACTCTTTGCTGTCCAGCGCCATCTGTCGGACATTTTGTGAACTCTTTTTTTTTTTGCTCTAATAAAACCCCATGTCATTCCAAGCATGTGTGTCAATTATTACCTCTCTATCTACATTATTCCGTGGTTTATTAAGTTTTCAAATTTATACTGACTGTTTGATCAGCCGGTACTCCTACCTCGCGTAGTGGCATTTAACGTGGTGTTAGTCCAAAAGCTGTCATTTTTACAGTTTCTATTCTAGCAGGTTAACTAGTTTTCTTATATGTACAAAACTTCGTCTTAAACTTGGAATAATTTCTAAAACAAAATAAAATTAAAATTAATCTATAGTCATATTATATCCACTAAATATTTTCTTAAAATAAATCACCCACAGTTCATACTTCTCACTCTTTTGAAGCATCTGTTCACCAATAGGTTTTTAGGATGATGCGCTTGAACACCGTCACACATCTTATTTCCTGCAGAGTATAACGATCGATGGCTGACGACTTGTGGCTACTACTGCTACTTGACTTCCGTTTTTTATTTAAAGTTTACGTGAGTATGTTTTATACGTCAAGAAGGCGTAAATACCGCAGCTCAGAGAAAACTAATCATTCAGGTGCTTTTAATTTGTTTTGAAACGGATTTGAAAAAAAAAAACTATGGAATATATTAACAAAAATCAAATTTTGAAATAATGCTTAAACCAATACTCTTCACACAGTATCCTTTGAGGAGTGCGTTTCACGGGCGTGTTGACAGCTGCTGGTTCGTGGTTGGCCGAACGATCGAACACCATCTCCTGAAAGTCTGGTGTTCGGACATGCCTTTGGCGGGAACCTTCGCTGGCTCTCTGTGACGTTTACGCCCCGTCTGTCGTAGTTTGGTATCCATGGAGATAAACTTCTTCTAATTAGAATGACATATGTTGGGCAAACGTTCACTGTGCATTCGTGCTGGTTTACAAACACTACATCCTGCCGCACCGTACATTAAATGCAGGTCTGCCAACTCTCGTGACAAGTTGCGTTCCATCTTTGATAACGCGTTATGCACTGTACTCATTAACACAAGTTGTGCACAGTACGTCTGTTTAGTGGTCAGGGTGTACGATGTTTATCACCCGCTGCCTGTTTCAGTGTACCACAGACACTCAGGATCTTTGCGAGAGTGCGGCAGAACTGAGTGCGCCGTTGCTATACATGCATTGAGAATGACGGTCATCGCTTTCAACAATTACTAAGAGTTATGTTGCTGTTATGCGGTGTACGCTGTACATCTCCATAACACAACAAATATGCAACTTTGACCATTGGTTCCCTGTCACAATACAATCGGTTGTGGACCCACTATCGCCTGTTTCAAATGGTTCAAATGGCTCTGAGCACTATGCGACTTAACTTCTGAGGTCATCAGTCCCCTAGATCTTAGAACTACTTAAACCTAGCCAACCTAAGGACATCACACACATCCAAGCCCGAGGCAGGACTCGAACCTGCGACCGTAGCGGTTGCTCGGTTCCAGACTGTAGCGCCTAGAACCGCACGGCCACTCCGGCCGGCTCGTCTATTTCAATGTGACTCAAAAGGTTTGAGAAACCCTGTAAAGGAGTGTGAGGAGGAACTGTGTTAGCTTGCTCGTAACTCAGGACTCGTTGATTATTGGCCGTGGAAAGATGCTCGTAATTTGGATTTTACTGAAGAAAGTTTGATTTCGCTGTTATTATGATGAGTGTTTGGTCTATGTCAAAATGACACCGATAGTTTTTTGTTGTATTGAATTAACAGCCAAAAAGGAACCTTGCATTTTATTCAAGAAACTGACAAAAATCCGGACCGTTATTAACACCAGGACAACAGAAGGAATCGTCTTCTACGCTCCCGAAGTATAGTATTTGCATTCATTAATTGAATGTACTCCTCCCACAATTAATTCAAGGTGCAGAATGGAAGATGTCTGCTCTAAAACGCCTTCATTCAGTAACTGTCTTCAATAATATCATTGTGGTGGCTGGGTACATTTCAAATGGAACATCACGCCTTCGTGTTACACCTGCACTGTAATACTCCTTAATTAGTTTTGGGAGGCACCAAATAATTTTCGTATTATGGTCCACCGAGTTATAAAGCTCACTGCTTTCATTATGGTTATAATAGAATGGCGGGTGTCATTATTGCTTAGCTAGACGACTGCGCACCCAAAGAGATTCTGGTCATACATAAAGAACACCAGTGGCAAGACACAACCAATACCTTCACTGCGCGATAACAACGGTGAAGTCACTGATGACAGTGCCACTAAAGCAGAGTTATTAAACACGGTTTTCCGAAACTCCTTCACCAAAGAAGACGAAGTAAATATTTCTGAATTCCAATCAAGAACAACTGCGGAGATGAGAAACATAGAAGTAAATATCCTCGGTGTAACAAAGCAGCTTAAATCACTTAATAAAGGCAAGGCCTCCGGTCCAGATTGTATACCAGTCAAGTTCCTCTCAGAATATGCTGATAAAATAGCTCCATATTTAGCAATTATATTCAACCACTCGCTCACAGAAAGATACGTACCTAAAGACTGGAAAATTGTTCAAGTCACACCAATACCCAAAAAGGGAAGTAGGAGTAATCCGCTGAATTACAGACCTGTATCACTAACGTCGAATTGCAGTAGGGTTTTAGAACATATACTGTATTCGAACATTATGAAGTACCTCGAAGAAAACGATTTATTGACATATAGTCAGTACGGATTCAGAAAATATCGTTCTTGTGAAACACAACTAGCTCTTTATACTCATGAAGTAATAAGTGCTATCGACAGGGGCCAGCCGGAGTGGCCGAGCGGTTCTAGGCGCTTCAGTGTGGAACCGCGCGACTGCTATGGTCGCAGGTTTGAATCCTGCCTCGGGCATGGATGTGTGTAATGTCCTTAGGTTAGTTAGGTTCAAGTAGTTCTAAGTTATAGGGGACTGATGACCTCAGAAGTTAAGTCCTATAGTGCTCAGAGCCATTATCGACAGGGGATATCAAATTGATTCCATATTTTTAGATTTCCAGAAGGCTTTCGACACCGTTCCTCATAAGCGTCTTCTAATCAAACTGCGTGCCTACGGATTATCGCCTCAGTTGTGCGACTGGATTCGTGACTTCCTGTCAGAAAGGTCATAGTTCGTAGTAATAGACGGAAAGTCATCGAGTAAAACAGAAGTAATATCCGGCGTTCCCCAAGGAAGTGTTATAGGCCCTCTATTGTTCCTGATCTATATTAACGACATAGGAGACAATCTGAGCAGCCGTCTTAGATAGTTTGCAGATGATGCTGTCATTTACCGTCTTGTAAAGTCATCAGATGATCGAAACGACTTGCAAAATGATTTAGATAAGATATCTGTATGGTGTGAAAAGTGGCAATTGACTCTGAATAAAGAAAAGTGCGAAGTTATTCACATGAGTACTAAAAGAAATCAGCTATATTTCGATTACGCGATAAGTCTCACAAATCTGAGGGCTGTAAATTCAACTAAATACTCAGGGAATACAATTACAAATAACCTAAACTGGAACGATCACATAGATAATATTGTGGGTAGAGCAAACCAAAGACTGCGATTTATTGGCAGAACACTTATAAGGTGCAACAGGTCTACCAAAGAGACTGCTTACACTACGCTTGTCCGCCCTATTCTGGAGTATTGCTATGCGGTGTTGGATCCGCATCAGGTGGGACTGACGGATGACATCGAAAAAGTACAAAGAAGGGCAGTTCGTTTTGAATTATCACGAAGTAGAGGAGATAGTGTCACAGACATGATACCTGAATTGGAGTGGCGATCATTAAAACAAAGGCGTTTTTCGTTGCGACGGGATCTTCTCATGGAATTTCAATCACCAGTTTTCTCCTCCGATTGCGAAAACATTCTGTTGGCACCCACCTACATAGAAAGAAATGATCATCACGATAAAATAAGAGAAATTAGAGCTCGCACCGAAAAATTAAAGTGCTCGTTTTTCCCGCGTGCCTTTCGAGGAACGGTAGAGAGACAGCATGAAGGTGGTTCAATGAACCCTCTACTAGGCGCTTTATTGTGAATAGCAGAGTAATCACGTAGATGTAGATGGCCTGATGATGGCGCGTTGTACCGAAACCAATAGCTAGTTGCGAAAATAAGAGTTCGACTCCAGACTAAAATAAATAATTTAGCTGATTGTGTTTATTGCTGTTGCAACAGACAGTTTGTCGGGAATATGTAATCTTGAAAATCACCACTCGATGATGAACGTGATGTTTAGAAAAGATGGCGGTCTCCCCCATCACCGGTAATTGAAAAGTTTCGGACGCAACTTCCCGCGCGCGGAACTGAGGGGAAATGAACATCGCAGGCCACACGCGAGAGGGGCGAGGCAAATCGCCATCCTGCCGGCCGCCTCGCGTCACACCCCGGGGGCGGCAATTTCCTGCCCGTGGGAGGCGCGGCCGGCGTCCAGCCGTGACGTCACGGCCCCAGCAGGCGTCTGGTCGCAGCCAAGTGGCTGCACGTGCCCTGGCTGCGCCGCCGGTCGTTAAAACAGCACCACCGCCACGACAGCAAATCACGAAATTTTAGTTAATGTGCGTATGGTTGAAGAAAACGCAAACCACGTGCTCTCAAACATACACGGATGCTGCAGAAGCAGCAAATAAATCTGCGTGCATGGTGCTTAAGGGCAAACTCTGACTAAACAGGAATTCAAATTTTATTATTTATTGCCAAATTATAGACCTGTTACCTGATGTTTGAAACTGGTCGTACATCTTACAATTTTCGTTTTTCATCTTTTTACAGTTTTCTTTTCTTTTGTTTTGTCTACAACATTTACAAAGAATGATACTTTTCAAAATAACAATAATTTAAGGTTGAAATATAAAAAAATGTTGTTTTTTAAGAAGAATATAAAAAGATGATAGGATAGAGGAGAGATTTGTTAGTACCATCACCGAATGTGACTGACGGTGAATACCTCGGAATGGTTTCTTCGATCCGTTGACCGCCAGTCACACACACACATACACACACACACACACACACACACACACACACACACACACACACACACAAATGGTTATTAGTAGAGAAATAATGTTTCTTATCCTATTTATCTATTTATTACTAATCCTATATATTAACTACTTTAGGTGCCCATCCATGTACAGCATTAGCTGATTTCTTGGCTAGATCGCCAGCACCTTATGCTTATTTACTGTCGCATCTCAGCTTCCTCCTCCTGTTCCTCCTCATTGTCACTATTTTCGCTGTCACTGTGGGTATCGCTGTCCACCCTCTGGAGGTTTTTGTTACGTTGCACACAGGGCTGTCTGTAATGTCGTGTCCGCATGTATTCTTCATGTGTTGTTTTTGAAATACTGTTTGTCAGTACGTTTAATTGTGCCCATTGTTCTTAGTCTCTTACTGCTGTGTATATATCTATGTCTGTATCTGTGTAGTCTAAGTGTAGTGTATGCCTATTGTTCGCGTATTGTCCGCAGAAAAAGACAGTCTATTCTGGGGAACCTTCTTCCCCGCATGTGCATGTAGGTGTCTGCCTCAGACTCACGAGGTTTTAGTGCTTGAAATAAGGTCCGTGTCCGGTTAAGAAACGTACCATACCGCGGCTGGGATCGATAAGTCTCATTCTCAACCGCTCCTTTATGTCAGGGAGGAAGTCGTGCAGCCTACGTCATCACTTACATCCCACTCACCTTGCCATGTATCCAAACGCCAACTTTTAAGGTGACGTATCGTCTCTATGGGCACACCGGTTATTGTGTGTACCTTATCTAGTCTCCCCACCTTTAACCAGTACCTTGCAGCTCTGTATTTGATCGTGATATCTATGGGGCATATTCCGAGCACCACACATAGTGCATCCGCTGAGGTGGTACCGAAGGCTCCAGATAGCCTAAGTAGGACACTTCTCTGCCCTCGTCTGACGGATGCTTTGTTGGTGACCACGTTCAGTCTATGTGCCCACGTGCTAGCTGCGAAGCTGAGTACTGATCGAAGAGCGCACAGTGGTATGTCCGTATGACTGGTAGAGGTAGTCTGTACTGTTTTGAATTTAGCCTCACCACTTTGTGTAGTATTTTTTCTGCTTCGTCTGTTGTTACCCTCATGTGTTCGTGAAAATTACATTTTTCATCTATGTGTACCCCAAGATAGCGCGTAACGTGTGCTCGTTTGATGTTTGTGTCCGCAATTTTAACCGAAGGATTCCTTTGGAGTGATCCTTTCAGTAATGTGTGTGTTGTTTTGTTTTCGGCTATCCTGAGTTTGTTGTTGTGACACCACTGAGTAATTGTTTGTAGTATTTCACTGGCTTTCTCTTCTAACTGGCCTCTGTTGTTTTCAGTGACTACAACTAATAGGTCATCTGCGTAGGTCACAATTCCGTCTCACATGTCATCCCCACCCAGAAGTTGTAGGAGGGGTTCGATTGTTATGTCCTAGAAGATGGGGCCGCAGTTCGACCCTTGAGGACAGCCTTTGGTAATTCTTTTAATTAAGGTTAGATAACAGTCCAACTATGGGAAGCACTGTACTCAGGTATTTCCTCGACGACAGAAGTCGGCTCTTGTAGATACGGTCCGCCTAAAGACTGCCGAAACCATCCACAAAACTGACGCCGGTACTGCTCACTTACCGCTGGAGGCTGTTAAACTGTACCACAATGATACTGATTGCCACTGTGGATTGCGAGTCTTGCAGCAAGTGCTTGGGCATTTCAGCTCCCCCTGGAAGGACACAGAGCCACCCTAAATCTACGTTGGGTGTGGTTTTTCTAAGGACGAAGGGAGCATACAGTACTACCGCCAGAGGGTTATCTCGCCATTCTGGGAATGCGTCCCGTTGAGCTCACACATATTGTGCAGTGAACACATAGTGTGTAGTGGGGCGATCACTCTGTTGTAGAAATAATTCAAAAGCCATGATACTGTTTACTCGATAACCGGTTTCAACACGCTACAGGTGCCATCATTGGATCTGAATGTAGCTTAACATTTATAAACCATGCGTCTAGCTCCAACTACCAGTCCATGTTTAGTCTACACTACCGGTCATTAAAATTGCTACACCACGAAGATGACGTGCTACAGACAGGAAGAAGATGCTGTGAGATGCAAATGAATAGCTTTTTAGAGTATTCACGCAAGGTAGGCACCGGTGGCGACACCTACAACGTGCTGACATGAGGAAAGTTTCCAACCGATATCTGATACACAAACAGCAGTTGACCGGCGTTGCCTACTGAAACGTTGTTGTGATGCCTCGTGTAAGGAGTAGAAATGCGTACCATCACGTTTCCGACTTTGATAAAGGTCGGATTGTAGCCTATCGCGGTTGCGGTTTATCATATCGCGACATTGCTACTCGCGTTGGTCGAGATGACTGTTAGCAGAATATGGAATCGGTGGGTTCAGGAGGGTAATACGCAACGCCATGCTGGATCCCTGAGTCAACAGATGGGGACGTTTGCAAGACAACAACCATCTGCACCAACAGTTCGACGACGTTTGCAGCAGCATGGACTATCAGCTCGGAGACCATGGCTGCGGTTACCCTTGACGCTGCATCACAGACAGGAGCGCCTGCGATGGTGTACTCAACGACGAACCTGGGTGCACGAATTGCAAAACGTCCTTCTTTCGGATGAATCCAGGTTCTGTTTACAGCATCATGGTGGTCGCATCCGTGTTTGGCGACATCGCGGTGACCGCACATTGGAAGCGTGTATTCGCCATCGTCATACTGGCGTATCACCCGGCGTGATGGTATGGGTTGCCATTGTTACACGTCTCGGTCACTCTGGTTCACATTGACGGCACTTTGAACAGTGGACGTTCCATTTCAGATGTGTTACGACCCGTGGCCCTACCCTTCATTCGATCCCTGCCATACCCTACATTTCAGCAGGATAATGCACGACCGCATGTTGCAGGTTCTGTACAGGCCTTTCCGGATACCGAAAATGTTCGACTGCTGGCCTGGCCAGCACATTCTCCAGAACTCTCACCAATTGAAAACGTCTGGTCAATGATGGCCGAGCAACTGGCTCGTCACAGTACGCAAGTCACTACTCTTGATGAGCAGTGGTATCGTGTTGAAGCTGCATGGGCAGCTGTACCTGTACACACCATCCAAGCTCTGTTTGACTCAATACCCAGGCGTATCGAGGCCGTTATTACGGCCAGAGGTGGTTGTTCAGGGTACTGATTTCTCAGGATCTATGCACCCAAATTGCGTGAAAATGTAATCACATGTCAGTTCTAGTATAATATATTTGTCCAATGAATACCCGTTTATCATCTGCATTTCTTCATGGTGTAGCAATTTTAATAGCCTGTACTGTATTAATTCCCGTCGTGGGCCGTAGTCACGTCGTAAGTCCTTTCACATGAATCAGCTGAGTTCAAATAACAGCTCCGCAACTGCACTGTCCTTTTATACCTTGTGTACGTGATGCTACTGCCATCTGCTTATGTGCCTATCGCTATCCCATGACTTCTGTCCACATAAGTGCAAGATGAGTTGTCTACACGTTGCTTGTTCTGCCGGTGAGTTTGCTGGGTGAGAAAACGCCGGAACGGAAAAGAGTAGCAAGATGGCAAGGACGCGAGCGCTGAAATGCATGTTATCTCGCCCGGAGGTCGAGGAAACAGTGAATTTCAGGCTTCGCTGGTTCTTCCGTTGGACGCACCTGTAATGGGCCGGGGAAATGGCTGTCCCTCTCAGGGAAGGCGTCCGCTGTCGTCGCGACCCGTTAATGGCTTCCGCCGCGCGGGGCAAATTGGATAGCCGCAGGACGCGGCGACACGAGAGGAGGCGGGGGCGGTCTCGTTACGCCTGCCGGCCCCTCGTCGTCTGGCGTATTTCTGCACTCTCCTGGCCGATCTCTCATCCCGGAGCAGGAACCACAAACCAGGTTAAACTGCGCGGCGCGGATGCCAAATGAATCAGCACTCGGTGATACTACGTAAGTACCTATTTCGATCTCTGATCGTCGTTAACAGGTTCCTCAATTTTCTGTTCATTTCTTCGCAATATTATTGGGTGCATGAGCGGTTAAAGCTAACTATGTAATAGCCGGCCGAAGTGGCCGTGCGATTAAAGGCGCTGCAGTCTGGAACCGCAAGACCGCTACGGTCGCAGGTTCGAATCCTGCCTCGGGCATGGATGTTTGTGATGTCCTTAGGTTAGTTAGGTTTAACTAGTTCTAAGTTCTAGGGGACTAATGACCTCAGCAGTTGAGTCCCATAGTGCTCAGAGCCATTTGAACTATGTAATATCGTAGCTTTCGGATACTGCTCGAGCCGGCGCCTCGAATATACCTGCGGGCTCCGCAGGCGGCGCTTTTAACATCGCTACCAATGAAGAACGTGCAGGCCGCCGACCAATGAAGATCGCCAGGACGGTGTCATAAGCGGCGGGCACCTGGACACCAGTCTTCAAGTACTTCCGTATCGCTAGTTGGTGCCGAACGTTACACAGAGTTCTTTTCTACCGAAAAAATGGTTCAAATGGCTCTGAGCACTATGGCACTTAACTTCTAAGGTCATCAGTCCCCTAGAACTTAGAACTACTTAAACCTAACTAAGCTAAGGACATCACACACATCCACGCCCGAGGCAGGATTCGAACCTGCGATTTTAGCGGTCACGCGGTTCCTGACTGTAGCGCCTAGAACCTCTCGGCCACCCCGGCCGGCTAGCTCTCCCGACAAACATTCAGTGTGCATAGATTATAGATACTGACGTGTGCCACTACTTGTCAACAGTCTTTTTTTTGTGGTTTTAGAGTGCACAGCTACAGTGGTCATTAGCGCCCAGACTAAATTATGAATGCACTGCGAGGCACAATGTTAAAACAGCAACTAAAAAGGACAACACTATAAAAGTCACATTAACAGCCAAGGGATTAAAAGAAAACAGCGTAATCAAATGTCCTTAGACAGTTTTGTCAAGTGGATAAAACGAAGAAAGCGAGCAGCTGCTCCTGGGTCATCCGCTAAAATTTCATCCAGAGTACATGGCAGGCCAAGATTAATGCGCAGTGTATTAAAATTCGGACAGGACGTTAAAAATGTGGCCTACCGTCAGCAATTGCCCACATGGGCAGAACGGCGCCGGCGCAGCCGTCAGCAGATGGCGGTGGCTGAACCGGCAGTGCCCAATCCGTAACCGGGCCAAAACGACCTTCTCCCGCCGAGAAGGGCGTGAGAGATCGTCCAAGCCGTGGGGAGAGGTTTCAAGGCCCGAAGCTTGTTTTCAGTAAGTGGTCAACAGTCTAGCATCTCTTCACCAAAAAGTTGAGTACATTATATCAGATTGCCTTGCATTCAGAAGGCTGTTGTACGCAGCGACTGTTATATTTGTAGTGGATTGTTAAGGCAGCCAGTCCACAGTGAAATAGCCGACAGGGCACGCGTCAACTCTCGCCGTCTGGCGTTAAGTCTGGAACAGGATACGTGATGAATGTGATAAAGAAAAAACGTAGCTACTAGAACACAACTTTTATATCGTCCTTTGGTATACAGCATTCTTGATGATACAAGTGAGACTCTTTAGATTCATGAAGTACATGCAATGGTACAAATGGCGCCTTGCTAGGTCGTAGCCATTAACTTAGCTGAAGGCTATTCTAACTGTCTCTCCGCAAATGAGAGAAAGGCTTCTATCAGTGTAGTCGCTAGCAATGTCGTCGTACAACTGGGCGAGTGCTAGTCCGTCTCTCTAGACCTGCCTTGTGGTGGCGCTCGGTCTGCGATCCTGACAGTGGCGACACGCGGGTCCGACATGTACTAATGGACCGCGGCCGATTTAAGCTACCACCTAGCAAGTGTGGTGTCTGGCGGTGACACCACAATATTGACTTATATTGACTCGAATACTCAATGAACTGTGGATGAAGCCCGACCATCAGGCATTACATGCATTGCTAAAAAATGATAGTGCATCGAGAATGGCCAGTTTCTAGCTGAAATCTAGATCTGCCAATAAAATTTAAAAAGGACGACTGATAGCTGAAATCTATTATTTGCAAGTACACTATATTTATTTAAAGTGCACTTCTGTCGACTAATCTTTTGCTTGCCTGCCCAGTTTCCTACGGCGACAGGTCCATTGGCCACCTTCTACCCATTTATCACTATCAGCGAGGAAGTAACACTTGGCTCCTCGGAACATAACTCGCATCGTAACAGGCTATGCGGTAGCTTTCGACTTATCCGCTCTCTTTCTTCGGGATTGTGATGATGATTTTTTCCGAAAGTCGGATGGTATGTCTCGTGTACACTACACGCCAACTTGAACAGCAGGTTGGTCTCCTCCTCCCCCCCAGTCATGACAGAAATTCCGAAGGGTTCTTATCTATGACTTCTACCTTATTTGATCGCAAGGCTAAAGGTCTGTTAAACTCTGACTGTAATACTGGTTCACCCCCAGGGGTTGGACAAAACAATGGAAACATGGCGGGAAATGCATACTTGAACGTAAGCCTGCAGGTTGCGCTGTTGTACGAGTATTTGACCACCAACGGCACCCTTGCAATATCCTCAGTAAGTTGCAAATGTCAATAGTGTCTAGACAGTGTTTTGGGTAGTTGGTAGTGCATTACTTCGGAGCTACGTCAACACGAAAAGTCGGCAAATAGTTGGTATTCTTATGGTGAGAGCTTCCGTAACAGAGCTAGGTACAGTGATCGGCGTTTCAAGACGCACCATATCGAAGATCTATACCGCATACAGGGAAAGAGAAGAAATCAGAACGGTTGCATCAGTGTGTGTTGAGTGCTAGCGACAGACGAGACTGCGACGAAAATTAAAGACGACAGCAGCTGCAAAAGTAACTGTAGAGCTGAATTTCCCAGTAGCGAATCCTGTCAGAGCGAGCTGCACCTCCAAATCCACTTACATCCACTGCAAATGTCCACAACAGGAAAACGTGGAACCGAATCCATGAAGCCTGGACTTTTGAGCAATGGAAGAAGGTCATTTGGTTCGGATGAGTCTTGTTTCGCACTATTTCCAACTTGGTTTGTGATGATTCGGAAGCAACATCGTGGTGCTGTACGGACACAATGGTTACTCTGCAAGACCGCATTACCCTCAGGATTTATGTGAAAATTTTTGCTGATCAGGTCCATTCCATGTTTATTACCCACTGGTGATGCGCGTCCAAGACGACAGGACCCGTTGTTGACAGCTCGCATCGTCCAGGGTTGGTTTTGTTAGCACGAAGATGAATTCAACAATTTGGGTAACATTTTTTGGAAACAGCGATCTTGAAAGCTAAATAAAATTATTGAAAAAGCAGTATAGATCGCGATGGTTATTTTATTTAAAACGACCAGTTTCGGCCTAGTCTTAGGACATCTACAGAATAGCGCCATCAGCTGAAGTTGACGATGTTCAGAACAGTCAGTAGACGTTAGTCGGTGAAACTGCAGTTCCAGCGACGAAGGTCTACTGACTGTTCTGAACATCGTCAACTTCAGCTGATCGTGCTATTCTGTAGATGGTCTAAGACTAGGCCCAAACTGGTCATTTTAAATAAAATAACCATCGCGATCTAGAATGGTTTTTCACTACTTTTACGAAGATAAATTGTCACACATCTCCACTGACGATCAGAGTCACCAGATCTCGGCATTACTGAGCCTTTGTGATCTACTTTGGAGAGAAGGGTGGATGATTGCTACCAGAACTTGCCACTATTTTGAAAAAAGAGTGATATGGGAATGTTGTTGTTGTTGTGCTCTTCAGTCCTGAGACTGGTTTGATGCAGCTCTCCATGCTACTCTATCCTGTGCAAGCGTCTTCATCTCCCAGTACCTACTGCAACCTACATCCTTCTGAATCTGTTTAGAGTATTCATCTCTTGGTCTCCCTCTACGATTTTTACCCTCCACGCTGCCCTCCAATACTAAATTTGTGTTCCCTTGATGCCTCAGAATATGCCCTACCAACCGATCCCTTCTTCTAGTCAAGTTGTGCCATAAATTTCTCTTCTCTCCAATTCTCTTCAATACCTCATCATTAGTTATGTGATCTACCCATCTAATCTTCAGCATTCTTCTGAAGCACCACATTTCGAAAGCTTCTATTCTCTTCTTGTCCAAACTATTTATCGTCCGCGTTTCACTTCCACACATGGCTACACTCCATACAAATACTTTCAGAAACGACTACCTGACACTTAAATCTATACTCGATGTTAACAAATTTCTCTTCTTCAGAAACGCTTTCCTTGCTATTGCCAGTCACATTTTATATCCTCTCTACTTCGATCATCATCAGTTATTTTGTTCCCCAAATAGCAAAACTCATTTACTACTCTAAGCGTCTCATTTCCTAATCTAATTTCCGCAGCATCACCTGATTTAATTCGACTACATTCCATTATCCTCGTTTTGCTTTTGTTGATGTTCATCTTATATTCTATAGGCCGAAGGACGCGTTTTTATCCATTCCGAGACAACTGGAAGCTATTTTGAATGTCAAAGTGTTTCCTACACCATATTGTGCATGGTAACGTGTTGTGTTCTTGGTGCTTCTATACCGTCCTCTGTATGTCATCCTTTCCACTTATCCGCTCTGTCATCTGCGTTAACAGTAGAGTTCCTCTTTTAATACTGACTGCTTTGCTTTTAATGTCACCGAAAGTGATTTTTTACTTTTCTTACCCTAAATCTGTCCTTCCGACGGCCATTTCTCTACCTAAACACTATATTATCTGTGTGGTTATGATACGAACACGACAGGGGGGGGGGGGGGGGAGGTTGCTGACGCATCTACGTAGTTCTGAAGATGATCCAGTGAGGTCGAAACCAGTAACGTATTAAAGAAAACTGTAACTGCGGCTAAAAAATAAACTATATATTAACTTGTTTTGAATATCAGTACTCTTGCCGTTCTCTCGTGTCAGCTATAGCATTTCTCTGTTTCTCCCCAGGAGTTCACACTACACGCCATGAGGGCCTGAACGCGCCTGGCACCTGGGTGGGCGATGTGTACCGGTCGCTTGGCCGCGCAGGATGGTGCAGCTATGTCAAGAATGACGAAATGGACTTATTTGCAGCAGTGCAAAATTTCACACGTACAGTTTTACTACCTCAGGAGCAACAGGGACTGTCCGATAAGAGAAAAGTTTAGCAAATTGAGCAAGTCAATAAACGCGCTGGTGCACCTCTAGCCCTCACGCAAGAAGTTATTCGGCTTAGAATTGATTGACAGAGCTGTTAGATGTGATTTTAGACTTTCTCGGCGTATTCCATTCGTGAAATCTTCTCGGGTGATCAGCCGAGTAAAGGCGTCGTCTTCTCGCAACGTTTCGAAGGGTTTCGTACCCATCATCTTCAAGCGAAGTGGAGGAGAGTTGTTAGATGTCCTCCTGAGGGTTACCATGCCAAATTCTGTCCAACTGCCGCGTTAGTGCGTCAGAATCCCGAGGTTGTGGCGGGGCAACGCCCGTAATGCCCCAAACGTTCTCAACTGGGGAGAGATCTGGCTATCTTGCTGGCCAAGGTAGGTCTTCACAAGCACTAAGACAAGAAGTGGAAACTCTCGCCGTCTGCGGGCGGGCATTATCTTTCTGAAATGTAACCCCAGGATGGCTTACCATGATGAGCAACAAAACGGGGCGTAGAATATCGTAGATGTACAGCTAGGCTGTAAGGGTGCCGCGTATAACAACCAAAGGGTTCTTGCTATGAAATGAAATATCAGCCCATACCATCACTCCTGGTTGTCGTGCCATATGGTGGGCAACAGGTTGATACCCCACTGCTACAGGATGCCGTCATCGGGGGAAGCGGGCATTATCACTGAAGACAATTGTGGCCGAAGACGTTTCTGGAGACGCCCCAGACAAGGATACATACGGTCTGATAACCACCGTCTGTGGTGCCATTTCTTTTCATACCAGGACCTCTCTGGTTGCCATCCGCGGCGTCCTTACAGCACAGTGGTACATTGACGACATTCTGCGCCCCCATTTATTGCCCTTCATGGCAAGTGAATTAGACAGTCAAACAGTTGCAATAAGTGGTGGCTTACAGTTATTGCAACTGGTTGGTTCAAATGGCTCTGAGCACTATGGGACTCAACTGCTGTGGTCATAAGTCCCCTAGAACTTAGAACTAGTTAAACCTAACTAACCTAAGGACATCACATACACCCATGCCCGAGGCAGGATTCGAACCTGCGACCGTAGCGGTCGCACGGTTCCGGACTGCGCGCCTAGAACCGCGAGACCACCGCGGCCGGCTATTGCAACTGGTTAGGCGTCTAATTCACCTGCTATTCTGTAACCGTTGATGAAGTGGAGCAATGTTCAAAGTATTGACCTTCATGGCAAGCTTACATTTCAGCAAGATAATGCCTGCCAGCATACGGCGAGAGTTTTTAGTGCTCATCTTCGTGCCTGCAGAACCATACCTTTGCCAGCAAGGTGGTATGATCTCATCCCAACTGAGAACGTTTGGAGATTTATGGGCGGGCCATCCAACTAATTCGGTATTTTGACCATCTAACGCGCCAATTGGACAGAATCTGCCTATCAAAGCCAAGCGAAATAACTGCTGCTTTATCTTAGAGTGTAATAATTTGCCCATAATCAATTACAGGAATCTCAGTGTCGTTACCAGGGCATTTAAATCGTGGTTGCTGTGAGACGAACTGAACCGTCAGGTTGACTTGGATGAGAGCAGTAGTGCATTTTACAGGCAGTGTTCAAGCTGCCATCGGCATGGCGAAAGACGTACTGCAGGCAGCTGGCAACTTCTGTGGCACCGCGACAGCGGCGGACGGGCGTGCAGCAGACGGCTGGCCAAATATCTTTGCGGTGCGTATGAGGCGGGCAGAGCCGTCACGATCGCAGATGTTTTCCTTCTCGTCCTGCCAACAGGTGTCAGTGCAAGGCGATCTCTTTGCGTCCTCCAGAACTATGTCGCTAGTCGGGGCCATGCACTCAATTGGCTGCTCATATTCTTCCCCAGCCAATCAAGTTATCGTTCCATAAAAACACGGGAGAACTGCCGGATGTCAATAACGTCCTGCCACGATATTTCGGCGCAGAGTTTTCTGACCAGCTTCAGGTGAGTACCACTGTAGTAGTACCGGCGAGTACGCTTTTTTTTCCTTTATTGTTATTTTAAAACCTGTGCAACAGGCAGGCTGTCAGCATCATTCTACACTGCTCTTCAGCCATAGAATACACAATGAGAAAAAACAGAAAGAATACACATAAGTTACAGAATGGTGGGCAATAAAACAGTAGACACATAAAGACAAACACGGAGCCGTTCACACTCGACGATAATCCACACTGCAAACTGTTGACACGACGCACAAACACTGATGATGGTGATGGCACAGGTGAACGATGGAGTGTGACGGTAAACACTGAACACTAAACACGACGGCACACACGAGACACTGATGGCGAAGATCTCCGGCGCGCGAAAGTCCACGAAGCATGTGCGAGTCCGGGGACCTGCCAAGAGGGGAAGAAGGGTGAGGGGGGGTGGAGAGGGGAGAACAAAGATGCCAATGGCCGAGGAGATGGGAGGAGGAGTAGAGGGACAGGGGAGGGGAAGCCCAGGGGAGGAGTGGGGAGAAATGGAGGAGGGAGGGAGGGTGCCCAAAGGAAGAAACACAGGAAGAGGGAGGGAGGATCAAAGTTGGTATGAGGGGTATATGGAGGGGAGGAGGGCATCATCAGGGAGGGGGAGCTGGCGGAAGCCACCTTGGGAGAGGGTAAGGAGGGTGAAGAGATGGAGACGGAGTGGGACGTGGGAAAACAGGCGCGGCAGCGGGCGGGGGTGGGAGAGGATGGGGGAGACAAGCGGGTGAGGAGGATCGAGTTTTCGGGAGGTGTACAGGATCCATATCCGCTCAAGGAAAAGGAGGAGGTGGAGGAACGGAATGAGGTTGTACAGAATCCGCATGAGGGAGGGGAGACGGATGCGATAGGCGAGGCGGAGAGCATGGCGTTCAAGGTTCTGAAGTGATTTGTAAAAGGTAGGGGGGGGGGGGCGGAGATCCAGGCAGGATGGGCGTAACAGAGGATAGGGCGGATGAGGGATTTATAGGTGTGGAGGATGGTGGAGGGGTCCAGATCCCACGTACGGCCGGAAAGGAGCTTGAGGAGACGGAGCCAGGAGCGTGCCTTGGCTTGGATTGTCCGGAGATGGGGGGTCCAGGAGAGGCGACGGTCGAGGGTGACACCAAGGTACTTAAGGGTGGGGGTGAGGGCGATAGGACGGCCATAGATGGTGAGATAGAAATCAAGGTGGCGGAAGGAAGGGGTGGTTTTGCCTACAATGATCGCCTGGGTTTTGGATGGATTGACCTTGAGCAACCACTGGTTGCACCAAGCGGTGAACCAGTCAAGATGGGATTGGAGAAGGTGTTGGGAACGCTGCAGGGTGGGGGCGAGGGCAAGGAAGGCGGTGTCATCGGCAAACTGGAGAAGGTGGACGGGGGGTGACGGCGGTGGCATGTCCGCCGTATACAAAAGGTACAGAAGGGGGGAGAGGACGGAGCCTTGGGGCACACCGGCGGAGGGAAAAAAGGTGTAGGAATCCGTGCTATGGATGGGGCGAGTATGCGCTGAGCTCCGCTATTTAAAGCGATACCGAGGTGACGTTGCGCATGCGCTGCTCAGCGTGCGCGTTCATAACGGCTCCGTGCGCTGCGCATCGCGCCCTCCACGGTGAAAGATTGGCGTATCGATATCAGGTCGATTTTCATCTTTATGCAGACAATTACGTCGATTACGAAGTTTCTCTATAACACGATTCCAAACAGAGTTTAGCTGATAACCGCTGTCTCGATTGATAAGAGTCTCGTTGTCAGACGGTCTTATTTCCACAGATTCATTGATAATCGAGCTCCAAAAGTTTGATTATGGGCCAAAATTTTTGTGTCGTTGTAATTCATGGAGTGGTCTGTGGAAATACAATGTTCGGCTATTGCGGACTTGGTGGGTTGGAGAAGGCGAGTATGTCGTTGGTGTTCCACAATGCGTTCCTGCACAGTTCGTGTTGTTTGCCCTATATATGATTTGCCGCATTCACACGGAGTCTTGTAAACATCTGATTTACGCAGGCCCAGGTCGTCTTTAACGGATCCCACCAGTGATGAAATTCTGGAAGGAGGGCGAAAGATGACTCACTTCAGAAATAGTTCTGAAGAATGGATTTTCAACTAGGTAAGTCAACAGAGTGATGCATATCTACAAACGACGGAACAAGGAAGAGAAAGAGGCCTTCAGGTCGGCTGCTTAGCTACCATTTATTGGGAATATTTCTTCATAGATAGGCAGAATATTGAGAAAGTATCAAGTGAACGTCATCTTTCGCCCTCCTTACAAAATTTCATCACTCGTGGGATCCGTTAAAGACGACCTGGGCCTGCATAAATCAGGTATTTACAAGATTCCGTGTCAATGCGACAAATCATATATAGGGCAAATAACACGAATTTCGCAGGAACGCATTGTGGAACACCAACGGCATACTCGCCTTCTCCAACCCACCAAGTCCGCAATCGCCGAACATTGTATTTCCACAGACCACTCCATGAATTACAACGACACAAAAATTTTGGCCCATACATCAAACTTCTGGAGCTCGATTATCAATGAATCCGTGCAAAAAAGATTGTCTGACAATGAGACTCTCATCAATCGAGATAGCGGTTATCAGCTAAACTCTGTTTGGAATCGTGTTATAGAGAAACTTCGTAGTCGACGTATTTATCTGCATAAAGGTGAAAATCGACCTGATATCGATACGCCAAGCTTTCACCGTGGAGGGCGCGAGGCGCAGCGCACGGAGTTGTTATGACCGCGCACGCTGAGCAGCGCATGCGCAATGTTACCTCAGTATCGCTTTAAATAGCAGAGCTCAGCGCGTACTCGCCAGTACTACTACAGTGGTACTCACCTGAAGATGGCCAGAAAACTCTGCGCCGAAATATCGTGGCAGGACGTTACTGACATCCGACAGTTCTCCCGTGTTTTTATGGAACAATCTGTACGCCGGGAAAGCTTCAATCATCAAATCAATTTATCGTTTACCATCCTTGGTAAATGTTCTGTGATGCCCACAATCCCCACGACTAGATGACCTCTCTCTGGTTTCGTAAAGGGTGAAATTCCTGGGTAAGCTTCACGTCACCAGTTAGGAACAGATATCTTGTGTCCCATTCATTTGTCGCTTCGTCCTCCTCCTCTGAAAAAAATCTTATCCCACTTCAGTGCAATCTTCCCCACGCATCTCTCTTCAGGAGAGCTCCATATTCCTGCACACTCTAAAAGCCTTTGACACAGTGCGAACAAATAAGACTCGTGAACAAATAAGGCAGAAGGGATAAATATGTAGCAGAGCATCGGAATTACTAAGATTATTGGAAGAAATGGCAACTTGGTGTGTGGAATCTATCAGACTGGCGACATACTATCAGACTTTCGGAAAACATCATCTGCTCAATTCCGAAGATAACAAGACCAAGTAAATGCGAGAACTACCGTACAATCAGCTTAACAATTCATGCAATCAAGTTGGTTCAAATGGTTCAAATGGCTCTAAGCACTATGGGACTAAACATCTGAGGTCATCAGTCGCCTAGACTTAGAACTGCTTAAACCTAACTAACCTAAGGACATCACACACATCCAAGCCCGAGGCAGGATTCTAACCTGCGGCCGTAGCAGCAGTGCGGTTCCGGAGTGAAGCGCCTAGAACCGCTCGGCCACAGCGGCCGGAATCAAGTTGGTGACAAGCATAATACACAGAAGGATGGAAAAGAAAACTGAGAGTCTGTTAGATGACGAGCAGTTTGGCTTTAGGAAAGGTAAAGGCACCAGAGAGGCGGTCCTGACGTTGCGCTTGATAATGGTGACAAGACTGAAGAAAAATCAAGACACGTTCATAGGATTTGTCTACTTCGAAAAGGCGTTTTCCATCGTACTAAAGAGGGTGCAGGGTTGGCACAGGAGAGATAATCATGGCAGGCTTCATCAAACCAGTCAGAATAGTGATGACAAGAAAAGTAGTTGCAGTGATAATACAAAAAAGTAATGGCTCTTTTGGCCCAAGGGGGAAGAGTAACGTGCTCTTTCAACAATGAGAGGAGAGGAATGTACTCATTGGACCAAATTCGACATTTCGAAGCCACTCCCTTCCCCTTCCCCTTATAACTGCAATAACTAATTTAAATATGCCTGACTGACTACCCGAACAAGACTGGAATTCTATTGTAGTACTACTTAAGACCCCCCCCCCCCCCCCCATGAACCATGAACCTTGCCATTGCCGCGAGGGGTAGCCGTGCGGTCTGGGGCGCACTGCATCGGTCCGCGCGGCTCCCCCCGTCGGAGGTACGAGTCCTCCCTCTGGCATGGGTGTGTCTGTTGTCCTTAGCGTAAGTTAGATTAAGTGGTGTGTAAGTCTAGTGCAGTTTGGTCCCATAGGAACTTACCACAAATTTCCAATTTCATTGCCGTTGGCGGGGAGGCTTGCGTGCCTCAGCGAGACATATAGCCGTACCGTAGGTGCAACCACAACGAAGGGGTATCTGTTGAGAGGCCAGACAAACGTGTGGATCCTGAAGAGGGGCAGCAGCCTTTTCAGTAGTTGCAGGGGCAACAGTCTGGATGACTCACTGATCTGACCTTGTAACACTAACCAAAACGGCCTTGCTGTGATGGTACTGCGAACGGCTGAAAGCAAGGGGAAACTACAGCCGTAATTTTTCCACAGGGCAGGCATCCAGCTTTACTGTATGGTTAAATGATGATGGCGTCCTCTTGGGTAAAATATTCCGGAGGTGAAATAGTCCCCCATTCGGATCTCCGGGCGGGGACTACTCAGGAGGACGTCATTACCAGGAGACACAAAACTGGCGTTCTACGTATCGGAGCGTGGAATGCCAAATCCCTTAATCAAGCAGGTAGGTTAGAAAATTTAAGAAGGGAAATGGATAGGTTAAAGCTAGATATACTGGGAAGTTCGGTGACAGGTGGAACAAGACTTCTGGTCAGGTGAATACAGGGTTATAAACATAAAATTTAAAAAAAAAATGGTTCAAATGGCTCTGAGAATTATGGGACTTAACACCTGAGGTCATCAGTCACCTATAACTTAGAACTACTTAAACCTAACTAACCTAAGGACATCACACACATCCATGCCCGAGGCAGGATTCGAACCTGCGACCGTAGCGGTCGCACGGCTCCAGACTGAAGCCCCTAGAACAAAATCAAATAGAGGTAATGCAGGAGCAGGTTTAATAATGAACAAAAAATAGGAGCACGGGTAAGCTACTACGAACAGCATAGTGAACGCATTATTGTAGCCACGATAGACACGAAGCCCACGCCTACCACAGTAGTACAAGTTTATATGCCAACTATCTCCGCAGCTGATTGAAGAAATATATGAAGTGATAAAAAAGAAATTATTCAAATAGTTAAGGGATACAAAAATTTAATAGTCATGGGGGACTGGAATTAGATATTAGGAAAACGAAGAGAAGGAAAAGTAGTAGGTGAATATAGACTGGGGGGAGGGGGAAGGAATGGAAAAGGAAGGCGCCTGGTAGAATTTTGCGCATAGCATAACTTAATCATAGCTAACACTTCTTTTAAGAATTGTGAAAGACGGTAATATATGTGGAAGGGGCCTGAGGATACCGGAAGGTTTCACGTACATTTTATAAAGGTACGACAGAGGTATAGGAAACAGGTTTTAAATTGTAAGACATTCCCAGGGGCAAATGTCGACTCTGATCACAATTTATTGTTTATGAAGTATTTAAACTGAAGAAACTGCAAGAAAGTAGTAATTTAAGGAGATGGGACCGGACCTGCATGAACTGAAAGAACCAGAGGTTGGAGAGAGTTTCAGAGAGAGCATTAAGAAACGACTGACAGCTACAGGGGAAAGAAATACAGTAGAAGAAGAATGGGTAGCTTTGAGAGATGAAATAGTGAAGGCAGCAGAGGATCATGCAGGTAAAAAGACGAGGGTTAGTAGGAATCCTTAGGTAACAGAAGAGATATTGAATTTAATTGATGGAAGGAGAAAATATAAAACTGCAGTAAATGAAGCAAGCGAAAAGGAATACAAACGTCTCCAAAATGAGATCGACATGAAGTGCGAAATGGCTAACCTAGGATGGCTAGAAGACAAATTCAAGGACGTAGAGGCTTATAGAACTGGGGGTAAGATAGATACTGCCTACAGGATAATTAAAAAGACCTTTGGAGAAAAGAAAACCACGTGTATGAAGAGAAAACCAGTCCTAAGCAAAGACGGGAAAGCAGAAATATGGAAGGAGTATATAGAGCGTGTGCACAAGTCGATATACTTGAGGGCAATATTATGGAAATGGAAGAGGACGTAGATGAAGATGAAATGGGAGATATGATACTGCGTGAAGAATTTAACAGAGCACTGAAAGACCTAAGTAAAGAAAAGCCCCCAGGATAGACAACTTTCCATTACAACTAGTGATAGCCTTGGGAGAGTCAGCTACGACAAAACTCTACCATCTGGTGAGCAAGATGTATGAGACAGGCGAAATACCCTCAGACTTCAAGAAGAATATAATAACACCAGTCCAAAAGAAAGCAGGTGTCGACAGGTGTGAAAATTACAGAGTTATCACTTTAATAACTTAAGGCTGCAAAATACTAACACGAATTCTCTGCAGACGAATGGAAAAACTGTTAGAAGCCGACCTCGGGGAAGATCAGTTTGGATTCCGTACAAACGTTGGAACACACGAGGCAATACTAACCCTATTATCTTACAAGATAGATTAAGGAAAGGCAAACCTACATTTCTAGCATTTGTAGACTTAGAGAAAGCTTTTGACAATGTAGACTGGAATAGTCTCAAATTCTGAAGGTGGCAGGGGTGAAATACAGGGAGCGAAAAGCTATTTACAATTTATATAGAAACCAGATTGCAATTTTAAGAGTCGAGGGCCATGAAAGGGAAGCAGTGGTTGAGAAGGGGGTGAGACAATGTTGCAGCCTATCCCTGGTGTTATTCCATCTGTATATTGAGCAAGCAGTAAAGGAAACAAAAGAAAAATTTGGAGAAGGAGTTAAATCTATGGAGAAGAAATAAAAACTTTGTTGTTTCCCGATGACATTGTAATTCTCTCAGAGACAGCAAAGGACCTGGAAGAACAGTTGAACGGAATGGACGTTGTCTTGAAAGGAGGACATACCATGAACATCAACAAAAGCAAAACGAGGATAATGGAATGTAGTCGAATTAAATCAGGTGATGCTGAGGGAATTAGATTAGGAAATGAGACACTTAATGTAGTAGATACGTTTTAGTTCAAATGTTCAAAAGTGGGTGAAATCTTATGGGACTTAACTGCTAAGGTCACCAGTCCTTAAGCTTACACACTACTTAACATAAATTATCCCAAGGACAAACACACACACCCATGTCCGAGGGAGGACTCGAACCTCCGCCAGGACCAGCCGGGGAACAAAATAACTGTTGATTGTCGAAGTAGAGAGGATATAACATGTAGACTGGCTACGGCAAGGAAAGCGTTTCTGAAGAAGAGAAATTTGTTAACATCGATTATAGATTTAAGTGACATGAAACCTTTTCTGAAAGTATTTGTATGGAGTGTAGCCATGTACGGAAGAGAAACGTGGACGATAAATAGTTTAGACAAGAAAAGAATAGAAGCTATCGAAATGTGTGCTACAGAAGAACGCTGAAAATTAGATGGGTAGGTCATGTAACTAATGAGGAGATACTGAATAGAACTGGGGAGAACAGGAATTTGTGGCACAACGTGACTAGAAGAAGGGATCGGTTGGTAGGGCACATGTTGAGGCATCAAGGGATCACCAATTTAGTATTGACGGGATGCGTGGAGGGGAAAAATCGAACAGAGAGACCAAAGATGAATACACTAAGCAGATTCAGAATGATGTAGGTTGCAGTAGTGACTCTGAGATGAGGAATCTTGCAGAGGATAGAGTAGCATGGAAAGCTGCATCAAACCAGTCTCTGGACTGAAGACAACAACAACAACAACAACAACTAGTTAAGAGGCAATGAATACTCCGAGGCAAAAGTTGGCTGTCAATGAACACACACAAAATGATGCGTCTTTGCTTTCGCCACAGTAATGCAGTACTAAACAAATATTTTCGCCTAAATTGCACGTGGCAAGCCTCACTTGCTCTTGTCTATGTCACATGACATAATTCCATAGACACACACGCAACATCACAGGTATATACAACTGGTGCAAATACAGAATCACAAAGTAACTGCTTAGACAGATAATCTTTTTCTCTTACTGGACTGAACTGATGTATATTACCAAGGCTATTCGGAAAGTAAGGTCCGATCGAACGCGAAATTGAAACCACAGGGACAATTCTTTGAAGCTTTGCACACATGTGTTGGGCAGTGTCTCTAGTATATCTGCCGATAGCGTTGCGCCGCCGTTCTCAGTTCTGAGCGCACAGTGAACACGTAAAGATGCCTAGAAAATAGTCTCTCCCGCCTGATGGGAGATTTCGCCTGATGTTACGCAGCCCAGACGAATAAACTGTCATGCGTTTCCTTATTTATACCAATTCTCGGCCGCACTCTGCAGGGGCGTTTAAGAAGTTATTGCAGCGTTTTCGACGGGAAAGTTTGATCACCCACAATACAGCCTGTAATTGTCTCCCTCTGGGTATCATCTCTGCGCACATTAACCGCTGGCTATGAAGACAACATTTTGGCACAGACAACGAGCTTAGACGAGCATAGAGAATTGACGGAAAGCACTGGCGGCTGCCTTCTATGACGAGGGTATTTGAACGTTGGTACAACGCACGACAAATGTCTAAGACGGGGCGGCGACTACGTAGAGAAGTAACTTGAAGATGTAGCTAACCGTTGCAAATAAAATACACACATCAAAAAAAGTTTTGCGTCACCCCAGTCCCCAGAACTCCTGAAGATAGACGCTGACTATAGATATTGTATTACAGAGACAGTCCCATTGACTGTTCAGAGATGTCAATAAACCTGCCCAAAGATGTAAACAACCATGCATGAGCAGCGCCTATTAGACGGAGGGGGTCCAAAAGCCGATCAGTTCCACTCATTCCACCAGGAATGAGGTACACCGCTCGTGTTGTCTGCAGTTCAACCATACCTCGATGATGAATACCGCGCTTCGATCGCGTCCGCATTGTTACTTTGTGCCAGGTAGGGCTCTCAGCACGGGAATAGTCCTGGCGTCCCATTCGTGCACATCTTATGAATGACTTCCTTCAGGTTGGTTGGTTGGTTAGTTGTTTTAGGGAAGGAGACCAGACAGCGTGGTCATCGGTCTCATCGGATTAGGGAAGGACGGGGAAGGAAGTCAGCCGTGCCCTTTCAGAGGAACCATCCCAGCATTTACCTGGAGTGATTTAGGGAAATCACGGAAAACCTAAATCAGGATGGCCGAACGCGGGATTGA
This sequence comes from Schistocerca nitens, assembly GCF_023898315.1. Classification (NCBI taxonomy): domain Eukaryota; kingdom Metazoa; phylum Arthropoda; class Insecta; order Orthoptera; family Acrididae; genus Schistocerca; species Schistocerca nitens. The sequence goes on along the minus strand of NC_064620.1, from coordinate 514,171,527 downwards.
ACCGTCGTCCTCCCGAATGCGAGTCCAGTGTCTAACCACTGCGCTACCTCGCTTGGTCCTCAATTCAGGATAACGACATCAGCATACAAGGTGTATGCTAAGATTTTAAATACAGGACTTAAAAACATAGCTGAAGCAGTGCTGGATGAGGAAAAAATGGGTTTTAGGAAAGGACGCTCCACAATAGATGCAGTTTTTATTCTACAGCAAATAATAGAAAAACGGAGAGAGTATTATATTTATTGACTTCAAAAAAGCTTTTGACAATGTCAATAGACAGAAACTCTGGGAAATAAAGACGAACCATGGATATCCAAAACATCTAGTAAATGTGATAAAAAGTTTATATCAAGACACGAATATCACTCTAGATCTCAATGGTAAAACAACTAATGAGGTACCAACTAACAAAGGGGTGCGACAAGTCTGCTGCATCTCTCCAACTTTGTCCAACATCTATATTAATGAAATGATACACATATGGAAATCAGACTTTCAGAAAGGCATCTACCTAGACAGGAACATTCTTTTAAATAATTTACTATATGTCTATGATGCAGTGATCCTAGAAGATAAGGAAGATGACTTTCAGAAAGGAATCTACTTGCTAAAACAAGTAAGTGCAAAATTTAACACGGAAATTTCAAAAGAAAAAACTAAGACAATGGCCTTCATATGGAAAGAACCAATCAGAACTAAAATAGTGATAGATCAAAAGATTTTAGAGCAAGTAAAGCATTTCAATTATCTCGGATCTGGAATGACATATGGCACAGCAGAGATATTGAAATTAAGCTTAGTAAATTCAGCCGGGTATGTGGAACAATTAACAGAAACCTAAAAACAAAACCAGGAAACACACTCAAATGAAATTTTACAAAACTGTTGCAGTTCCCACACTGTTCTATGGAAATGAGACATGGGTGATTACCAAGAAGCAAGAAAGCCAGATTCAGGCACAAGAAATGAAATTCTTTAGATGTGTTAAAGATTACAAAAGAGAAGACACGCTAAGAAATCAAGATATTAGAGAAGAACTGCAATCTTTATCGTCAATGATAAAATTCGAGATTACAGAAGAAATTGGAACGAACATCTACAAAGAATGGAGAGTGAGAGACTTCCTTTAAAGGCAACAAAATGCCATGGGAGAAGAGACAGAGGAAGACCCCAACAGAGATGGATACCGTAATAGGCAATTCCTGGTTAATATGTGAAGAGAAGATGATATACTTAAAGCAAATATAGTGAATAAGCTGTTATACCGAACTGTCTTTCGATTACCCAATACACGTCGACGTAAACTGGACCAAATTAACGTGTTACTACGCACTAAATTCAAACATAATAGTAACTTACAACACAGAGCCTGGATGCTGCATTAGAACTGATAATTTGGTGACGTTGACACACGATTTTGCTATCGATCCTAAAGAGTGGGGCGAAACATTGGACTGCGAGAAAATTCTGCGTTAGGATGTGAAATTTAGTATAGTATTTGGATTTATTGTTGTTGTTTGAAATAAATGGTTGAGTTTCAACATACTTCACTGCCATTTACGTTTACATGAAGTCTCAAACGCAATGTTTGGGCCTCGTGAACACTTCACAAAAATTGAAAATACCCAAGAACGTTGACGGACTGCATCATTGTGTTGCATCCACATGTTACCGAGATTGTTTAGAGCACTCTGCAGAAATTTTCGTGGGAAGTCCTTACACGTCCTCCATAAAGTCCCGATCTCTCCCCATGCGATTTCCATATTTTCTGGAGTCCTGAAGAAACACATTCGTGACCGTCTATTTGCATTGAACGAAGTGATTCACGCCTTGATACAGTCAAGGTTCCTAGGGCACAGGTAAAAGCAGACATTTTTCCATGAAGGCATTAATACACTACTGGCCATTAAAATAGCTACACCACGAAGATAACGTGCTACAGACGCGAAATTTAGCAGTCAGGAAGAAGATGCTGTGGTACGCAAATGATTAGCTTTTCAGAGCATTTACACAAGGTTGGCGCCGGTGGCGACACCTACAACGTGCTGACATGAGGAAAGTTTCCAACCGATTCTCATACACAAATAGCACTTGACCGACGTTGCCTGGTGAAACGTTGTTGCGATGCCTCGTGTAAGGCGAAGTGCTTACCATCACGTTTCCGACTTTGATAAAGGTCGGATTGTAGCCTATCGCGGTTGCGGTTTATCATATCGCGACATTGCTACTCGCGTTGGTCGAGATCCAATGACTGTTAGCAGAATATGGAATCGGTAGGTTCAGGAGGGTAAAACGGAACGTCGTGCTGGGTCCCTGAGTCAACAGATGGGGACGTTTGCAAGACAACAACCATCTGCACCAACAGTTCGATGACGTTTGCACCAGCATGGACTATCAGCTCGTAGACCATGGCTGCAGTTACCCTTGACGCCGCATCTCAGACAGGAGCGCCTGCGATGGTGTACTCAACGACGAAGTTGGGTGCACGAATGGCAAAACGTCATTTTTTCCGATGAATCCAGGTTCTGTTTACAGCATCATGATGGTCGCATCTGTGTTCGGCGACATAGCGGTGAACGCACATTGGAAGCGTGTATTCGTCACTGGCATAGTGGCGTATCACCCGGCGTGATGGTATGGGGTGCCATTGGTCACCTCTTGTTCGCATTGACGGCACTTTGAACAGTGGACGTTATATTTCAGATGTGTTACGACCCGAGGCTCTACCCTTCATTCGATCCCTGCGAAACCCTACATTTCAGCAGGATAATGCACGACCGCATGTTGCAGGTCCTGTACGGCCCTTTCTGGATACAGAAAATGTTCGACTGCTGCCCTGGCCAGCACATTCTCCAAATTTATCACCAAGTGGAAACGTCTGGTCAATGGTGGCTGAGCAACTGGCTCGTCACAATACGCCAGTCACTTCTCCTGAAGTACTGTGGTATCGTGTTGAAGCTGCATGGGCAGTTGTACCTGTACACGCCATCCAAGCTCTGTTTGACTCAATGCCCAGGCGTATCAAGGACGTTGCTACGGCCAGAGGTGGTTGTTCTGGGTACTGATTTCTCAGGATCTATGCACCCAAATTGCGTGAAAATGTAATCACATGTCAGTTCTAGTATAATATATTTGTTCAATGAATACCCGTTCATCATCTGCATTTCTTTGTGGTGTAGCAATTTTAATGGCCAGTAGTGTAATATGCATACCTCGCAAGGTTGCCAACTTAGTTTTAATTGCAAAATTTATTGATGCTTAATGCAGGGTTTCCTTCTCAGCAGCATGGAAAGCTCTTTTATTAACGTGTTACTGTCTCAATTACGGCTGTGGAGTTTATTAATCTGTGACGAATTACATATACCCGGCGAAAATTTGTTTTGAGCAGGACCTTCCTCTTCTAAAGCCAGATTAATATTCATCCAACAGTCAAGAGTAGATGGTGTTCAGCTAGCTTTAGTTTTACGAGGTGACAGTTGCTGTTTAATGGATACCCCCGGTAGTTAGTCTCGTCGGCTTTCCTGCCCCCACCCCACATCCGGTGACCTCCATACACCTGCCGCTCCCCTGTATGACACAGTTTGTCGGCGCCTACACTGTGTGTGAGCTGGCGCTCTGTGTATTCGCCGCAGGGCATTCCGCTCACGCCGGCCGTGAGAGCTGGAGCAGTGTGGTTCTCCCCTCCTTCCAGTAATACCCAGCGAGCAGTTTCGCCATCGACCCTCGGCGCGGTGATTAATTAAGGAGCGTGCAGACCTTCCGGGCAGCGGGGCGCGGGTGAATAATTAACGAAAATCCGCCCCCGGGGTTCCACAGTACTCGGCAAGTACGCCCGCGCACGTTCCTGGCTGGACGCCACGTATTTGCACTTGTTTGCCGGCACGTGAGAACGTGCGGTGGAATTTTCAGGACTACCTCTCGTTCCCTGTTTCGTTGCTATGGTGCAGCCGGTGGATTCGACTGATCTACATCTGCATCTGCCTCTGCATCTATACTCCGCAAGCCACCTGACGGTGTGTGGCGTAGGGTAACTTGAGTATCTCGATCAGTTCTCCATCCTATTTCTGTCTCGTATTGTTCGTGGAAAGAAAGATAGTCGGTATGCCTCTGTATGGGCTCTAATCTCTCAGATTTTATCCTCGTGGTCCCTTCGCGAGATATACGTAGGAGGGAGCATACAATGCTTGACTCCTAGGGGAAGCTATGTTCTCGAAACTTCAATATGTGGTCTTCTGGGACCTGAACAACACGATATCGTCAATTTGGTTTGTGTAACAGCATTTGCCGGCCGGAGTGGCCGTGCGGTTCTAGGCGCTGCAGTCTGGAACCGAGCGACCGCTACCGTAGCAGGTTCGAATCCTGCCTCGGGCATGGATGTGTGTGATGTCCTTAGGTTAGTTAGGTTTAATTAGTTCTAAGTTCTAGGCGACTGATGACCTCAGAAGTTAAGTAGCATAGTGCTCAGAGCCATTTGAACCATTTTTTGTAACAGCATTTAGTGGTATGTTCTGTATTTTTATCTCACTGTGTTATTATGAACTTGGTGGAATAGTCGCATCTGCTGTCGTTAAGGCACTTCTAAGACTGTGGTTTGACTGTTCATGTGCGCTTGGCTTTTATTATTTTGTTTTAAGAAGCGAGAATTGTTTATTAAGGTTTGTGTGTGTTGGCTTCCGGCACTTGTTGAAAACGCCCGAGTTAACGACGCCGTGGTTATCATGTGCTGTCGGGATGTTATATTGTTATTTGATTTTTGAATTTTATTTTGAGTTTATATTCTCTGTCGTGTGTTACAGAACATAAGCAAGGTGCGTAAGTGATGGGAAGTTGTGGGAGGCATGTCGTGGAGCTCTCAGCGGTTTATTTCGGGGACCGTTTTTGGTGGGAAGGCTCCTAAGTGTTGAGAGCTCGATCGTCTGTGATTGCGTTGGGAGTTGCCCTTGCCCTTTGGTTGCATTAAATTATTATTTTGTTATTATATTTATTGGTTGTGCGTTGCGCTTCTTTGATTTCATGCCGGCCGCGGTGGTCTAGCGGTTCTAGGCGCTCAGTCCGGACCCGCGCGACTGCTACGGTCGCAGGTTCGAATCCTGCCGCGGGCATGGATGTGTGTGATGTCCTTAGGTTAGTTAGGTTTAAGTAGTTCTAAGTTCTAGGGGACTGATGACAACAGATGTTAAGTCCCATAGTGCTCAGAGCCTTTTTTGATTTCATGGTGCCAAGTGCCATTATCTTTCTCTAGGTTTTTTTATATAAATGATTTTAAATTGTATTGGCAAGTTATTGGATTTTGTTTCTTGGGTAAACTCTAAAAGCACTATTGTAAAAGGTTCTTTGATTTTATGGTGGCAAGCCGCCGTTATTGTTTCTTAAAGCTGATTCTTTTAACCATTTATTAAGTTCTGAAAGTTATATGAATTTGTTGTTATTTAAAATAGTTTAGTATTCGCAATTTAATAAATTGTGTACAGAGTCTACTGTTTGGATATTATTGGGTGGACATCCTTGGATAGTTGTCCTATAAGAACACACATTCCAGATGGAAAAAAATATTTATTTTCACAATTGTAATTTCGGCCGTATGCCTTTATCAAGTGGTATGCTGGAAAACCTAATAAAAAGCAGTGTGTATACATACAGGGTGATTCCGTAATGATGTTGCTTTCAGGGATGATGGAGAAGGTGAAATGCATCAATCTGAAGTAAGAGAACCTGGTCTGGAAATGGCCTAGTTTAAATTATAAGCGAAAATCACTTTGGTCGTTTCGACAGCGAAATGCAGGAGGAGGAAATCAGATTCTAACTTCCCGTCGACAGCTAGGTCATTAGAGAAGGAGAAGAAGTTCCGAGCATAAAAAGACAGAGAAGGAAATCGGCCGTGCTCTTTTCAAAGGAACCATCCCAGCAAACCTATCTGTCCTCCCAAATGAGAGTCCAGTGGTGGAATACATGTACTGGTACATTTCAGACCCATATTTATAAATTATTTTTCTTGTTTTGGTCCATACTACCACCTCTGAAAGTTGTCCACAGTACAATCTTAGCAACAACAGAACCGGTTCTTGTATTACACTGTCAGATATATTAGAACGGTTTTCCATTTTAACTTTAGACTCGGTCGTTCCCGGGCCCTTACCTCAGATTGATACATTTACCCTTCTCCATCATCCCTGAAAGTATGTAACACCATCGAAGAGTCAGCTTCTATAATACCAGGCGAATTCGGAAAGTGAGGTCCGATTAGGTGCGAAATGGAAACCACTTTCAAAATCCGACGGAACTTTGCGCAGATGTGTTGGGCAATGTCTTTAGTGTGCCTGTCGACCGCTTCACGTAGCTCTTTTCAGGTCAAAGCGCAAAATGATCACCTATAAATGTCTAAAACAACAGCGTCTCCCACAAAGCATGTAGATCTGGTGGGAGATTTCGCCTAAAGCTATGCAGCCCACATAACATAAATGCCATGCATTTCTTTTTTCAAGACAATTTTCAGCCGCATAGCGGAGTTTTCGATGGGAGGTGTTTGATCACCCACAATACAGCCCTCCGTTGTTCATCTCTGCTCACATGAACCGCTGGCTGCAAAGACAACATTTTGGCACAAACAACGAAAGGCAGACCAACGTAGAGAATTGGCAAAAAGCACAGGCGGCTGCTTCCCGTGACGAGGGCACTGGAAAGTTTGTATAACGCGACGACAAACGTAAGTCGGAGCAGCGACTATGTAGAGAGGTAGCTGGAAGGTGTGGCTAACTGTTGCGAATAACAAATTTTTCATTTTTAGTGTGATTTTCATTTCGCGACCGATCGGACCTTACTTTTCGAACAGCCCTCGCAGCACAAACAGCATGCAATACGTATGGCAGTTCTCACGAAAAATTGTCAAAAATAACACGTTACTTACACTGTGCTTTAACACGTGTCAGAATCTAAAAATCTTCTGATATATCTATAAAAGTCATCGTCATATCTGTGTACTGTCATAATAAATACTTCTTTCATTCCACACTTTGTATCATATTACTATACTCTAATATACAGGGTGATTCAAAAAGAATACCACAACTTTAGGAATTTAAAACTCTGCAACGACAAAAGGCAGAGCTAAGCACTAGCTGTCGGCGAATTAAGGGAGCTATAAAGTTTCATTTAGTTGTACATTTGTTCGCTTGAGGCGCTGTTGACTAGGCATCAGCGTCAGTTGATGCTAAGATGGCGACCGCTCAACAGAAAGCTTTTTGTGTTATTGAGTACGGCAGAAGTGAATCGACGACAGTTGTTCAGCGTGCATTTCGAACGAAGTATGGTGTTAAACCTCCTGATAGGTGGTGTATTAAACATTGGTATAAACAGTTTACAGAGAATGGGTGTTTGTGCAAAGGGAAAAGTTCTGGACGGCCGAAAACGAGTGATGAAAATGTAGCACGCATCCAGCAAGCATTTGTTCGCAGCCCAGGAAAATCGACTCGCAGAGCTAGCAGAGAGCTGCAAATTCCACAATCAACTGTATGGAGAGTCCTACGAAAAAGGTTAGTTATGAAACCTGAACGTCAACTACCCGAGGCGATGGATCGGCCGCCAGGCAGCCCGTGACAGAGCACTTCATCACTGGCCTCCAAGAAGCCCTGATCTTACCCCCTGCGATTTTTTCTTATGGGGGTATGTTAAGGATATGGTGTTTCGACCACATCTCCCAGCCACCATTGATGATTTGAAACGAGAAATAACAGCAGCTATCCAAACTGTTACGCCTGATATGCTACAGAGAGTGTGGAACGAGTTGGAGTATCGGGTTGATATTGCTCGTGTGTCTGGAGGGGGCCATATTGAACATCTCTGAACTTGTTTTTGAGTGAAAAAAACCTTTTTAAATACCCTTTGTAATGATGTACAACAGAAGGTTATATTATGTTTCTTTCATTAAATACACATTTTTAAAGTTGTGGTATTCTTTTTGAATCACCCTGTATAATCCCGAATTTTGGAAACTAATTTAGAAATGCTACTGAGGTAGGAACGTAAGATCTCTGAGGAGAGTAAAAATATGACCTCTGAATACGATTTCCCGCCAGTTATCTCAGTTTTCATATGAGCAGTGTACACAAATATGGTTTGATGGGATTCATGTTCCGAGGGTTCTCTCCTTCTTGACGTTATCTTCTTGCTCGTTTCGGTGGGAGCTAGCCTTCTACCCTGCCGTCTGCTTTTGCTGTGAAATGACCGCTGTTATGTTGGTTCACAAACATGGTTTGTTATCCTAATTACAAATCGGTTTAACTTCCGACCGACAACGAATTCATAGAACATGTATTGACTCTGTACTGTTACGGGTAAAAAAAAAAAGTTCTGTTCGATACATAGATCTCCCTAGGCATCGAGTCCCACGATCATGGAATTTCGCCGTGAGGCAGATCTATGGCACGCCGCACCCCTCTGCAGATCCTGAGAGCCTGCCTGCTCTGACGTCACGAGCAGCCGTCCGACGTCCTCGGAATAACTCTAACGTAATTCACCACTGATCCAAACATAATCTAATTTTCTTTACCCTGCACCTATTATTATTTATACCGAGTCTTCCGCAACTCAGATCCCAGGAACACACCTCGCAATCTCAGCTCAGCAGTAAGGATGAATATCACCGACTCCCACTGACCACCAAGCGCATTTATAACCTTACAGTGTTAAGGAAGTGAACAATTGTAACACCTTATATAATTTATTCCATCTTCACTATATACGTTGATCCTCGCTTGTTTAATATAGTTCCATTCTTATAGTTAAAGTACCCAGCACACATACACGACGCTAACGTGTACATGTGTCAGAAGATTTTTAGATTTTGACATGCACTAAAGTACAGTAATGTATTATTTTTGGCATTTTTTCGTAATATAACTGTCATATGTATGGCATGATGTTAGTGTCATTATATATTTCCCCATATAAACTGCTGGAAAAAATTAGTACATCCTTTTAGAGGTTTCCAATTAGCTCAAGATTCATTGTTGCAATAGTGCATATGGAGCACATGAAATGATTACATTCACAGAGCAACAGCGCAAGCGGTTCTGAGGTACCAGGTATCGAACCATGCTGAAATTTTGGAAATTTGTGCTAAGTTGCTATGGGACCAAACTGTTGAGGTCATCGGTCCCTTGGCTTACACACTGCTTAATCTAACTTAACCTAACTTACGCTAAGGACAAACACACATCTATGGCTGAGTGAGGACTCGATCCTCCTACGGGAGAAGCCGCGCGGACCGTGGTAAGGCGCCTCAGACCGCGCGGCTACCTCGCGCGGTGACCCATGCTGAAACACCCATATTAGCACGCGGTGTAGCCTCCACGGGCGACAATGCAGGTGCTAACTCTGGCGTCCAGTCGACCGTACTGATGGCGAATACTGTCCTGGGATACATTATGCCACACCTACCCGACCTGTTCTGTAAGGGTTCTTGGTTGATGGGTCGCATGAGTCACTTCTCGTCCTATCATATCCCACACCTGCTCGATCGGCGACACGTCCGGAGATCGTAACGGCCAGGGATGTTGCTATAAGTCTTGCACAGAACGTTCAGTAAAACGGGCAGAGTGTTGGCGACCATTATCGTGAATGAGATTTTCACTCTGTAGCGGAGTGTGCGCTGATATGAGACTTCCTGGCAGATTAAAACTGTGTGCCGGACCGAGACTCGATCTCGGGACCTTTGCCTTTCGCGGGCAAGTACTGTACCATCATTCCATCTACCCAAGTACGACTCACGACCCGTCCTCATAGCTTCAATTCTACCAGTACCTCGTCTCCTACCTTCCAAACTTCACAGAAGCTCTTCTGCGAACCTTGCAGAACTAGCACTCCTGGAAGAAAGGATATTGCGGAGACATGGCTTAGCCACAGCCTGGGGGATGTTTCCAGAATGAGATTTTCACTCTGCAGCGGAGTTGGAACAACAGATCATCTTCCTGTTGCAAAAACGGCAAAAGAACGAGTCTAACACGTGCTCGATCGGAGGCAAGTCCGTACATCGCGTTGGCTAGGGACGTTCAGTATAAGGGGGAGTGTTTGCGAGCATTATCCTGTTGAAACAACCTGTCACCTTCCTGCTGTAAGACGAGCAAAAGAATGAGTCTAAAAGAATTCTGCACGTACCGAGTGTTGGTTAACACCCCCTCCACAAACACAAAAGCTGAACGAGAGTTTTAATTTATCGCAACCCAGACCGTATTGGGCCTGGAGTGCGTTGGACGAATGCCCTCGAGGAGACAGTGCTTACCAGGTCTACGTCGTAACCGCAAAAGGCAACCACTTTCGTGCAGGCAGAATCTGCTTTCATCGTTGAAGATCACGGCGCGCCATTCCATCTTCTGTGTGATCCTCTGACGGCAGCAGTTTAGTCGTGCATGTCGATGCTGTGAAGTGAGTGGAAGGCGGGCTAGACGTGTGCGTGCCCGAAGTCCCGTTGCTAATAACCAGTTCGCTACAGTTCTTGTTGACATGTCTGGGCTGTGGTAGCTGTCCTTACAATACGACGATCGTGGGGGCGGGGAGAGGGGGGGGGGGGTGGAGCGTCTGTGTTGCATGGACGTTCAGACCTCGTCTACGGTTGTGAGAACATTCACGTGACCACTCATACAAACATCGTAACACAACTGTCGCAGCATGTCCAGGTCGTGTGGCAATTCTACGAAAGGGCCATCCCGCCGCTCAGAGGGTCACTATTTGACACCTTTCAATTTCGATCTGTTGGCTGTAGGAAGCACGAGTGCGTTTCCATGGCATCGTTGCCTGCTTGCTTCACACTTCTGCACCACGCTGAGCCTTCTCGGTGTGAGCATTCCGTATAAAAGTGTATACACAGATGGCGCTCCGGTGGCTACGCCACTACGCTATCTGTTAGCGGACGACAGTGAAACCATTATCATTACATCCACAATCCCCCAGGCGACATACGCCGTCATCGGATAAAAATCGACGCCGTCTTTCCAGGTTCACTATTTTATTTCCCCAGCAGTCTAAACAAGGTGCATCCAGAAAGTAAGTTCTGATGACCGATAAAGAAAACAAAAACCGCCAAGTACGAAATATTTATATAGATTCACTGGCTAATTCTCACCATAGCCGCCACAATTGTTGAGACTTACGAGGTGTGACAATAAAGTAATGAGACTTATTTTCTTTGCAAGACGTGGCAACCCTGCAGGCTTGCAAAGGCACAATATCTTTGACCTTGGTCTATAAGCTGCTTCTAGTCCAAGCGGCACATCGATGCAACTGCTCACGCGTGAGTTGTGCTGTAATCAGTTAACACATGTGTGTCTCTCGTCACAGAAATGAAACCACATAATACTGCGCAACAGTGTGCCATTTCTTTTTGCGTTAAATTGGTTGAAAAAGCGACGACAACTTACGGTAAGCTTCAGAAGGCTTTTGGAGAGGAGGTTATATCAAGGGCTCAAGTTTTTCGTTGACATAAAATGTTTAGTCAAGGCAGAACGAATGTTGAAGATGAAGACAGCAGTGGACGACCATCAACCTCACGGATGGATGTCAACTTGGCCAGGATGTGTGAACTCGTACGATCAGATCGAAGATTATCCATGAAAATGATTGCAGAAGAACTGAACATCAATCGAGAAACGGTTCGTCTAATAATAATTGAAGATCTTGATATGAGAAAGATTTGTGCAAAAATGGTCCCCAGAAATCTCACACCACAACAGCGAGAAAAACAGAAAAATGTGGTAGCCGATCTGTTAGAGAAAACGGAAATCAATCCTGAATTGTGGAGCTGTGTTATCACTGGTGATGAAAGCTGCTTTTTCAGTATTATCCAGAGATAAAACGCTATCGTCTGCAATGGTGCTCAAAGGGGGCACCCAGACCAAAAAAAGCTCGCATGTCAAAGTCAAAAGTGAAATGAATGCTTGCGTTAAATTGGTTGAAAAAGCGACGACAACTTACGGTAAGCTTCAGAAGGCTTTTGGAGAGGAGGTTATATCAAGGGCTCAAGTTTTTCGTTGACATAAAATGTTTAGTCAAGGCAGAACGAATGTTGAAGATGAAGACAGCAGTGGACGACCATTCCAGGGGAATTGCTCATAAAGAGTGGGTGCCTCCTGGACAAACAGTTGACCAATATTACTACATAGAAATTTTAGAAAGACTTCATAAAAGAGTTCTTTGTGTCCGTGCCAACATTGCTGATAATTGGATTCTGCATCACGATAATGCGCCATCCCATACTGCTCTGTCAGTACAGCAATTTGTAACCTCAAAACAAATTTCAGTACTACCACAGCCATCTTATTCACCAGATATCGTTCCGTGCAACTTTTTTCTATTTCCAAGAGTGAAAACGGCGGCCAAGGGATACCATGTACAAACAACACAAGATTTCTAAAAAGTTGTGACGAGCGTCTTGGAGGATATTGCAGAAGATGAGTTCCAGAAATGTTACCATGAATGGTAGAAGCGCTGGAAAAAGTGTGTGCCATCAGAAGGGAACCACTTTGAAGGATGCAACATTAAACTTGACTAAAAAGGTAAACAACATTTTTTTCACATCAGTCTCATTACTTTATTGTCGCACCTCGTATACTAAATTGGTGCACCATCAGTTGTATGTCCAGGTTACAGGAGTCCGAAGCCAGCGTCTGGAGCCACGAAGTCACTTCATTCTGCACCTCAGCATCGTTGTGGAACTTTTTCCCCACAGAAGGCTTCATGAGACAGAAGAGATGAAAGTCACTTGGGGAGAGGTCGGGGCTGTAGAGTGGATGCTCGAAAATCTCCCATCCAAACTGATTCAACACATTTCGTGTGGCATTGGTGGTATGGGGTCTTGCATTGTCATGCAGAAGCGTAATACCTCTAGTCAAGCCCCTACGTGACATTCTTCGCCAAGTCAGTAATGTTTCGGGAAATATGTTGCGTTGAGGTATGAATACGCAGAGAAGGGCAAACATCAAGTTTCAGGGCTTGATTCCTTCGGCGTCATAAATAAAAATTTACCCCTCGCACTTCCAGAATCTAAAAATTTAGTCAGTCATGATAATGAAAGCGAAGAAGAGACTGCGACAGAACAGCAAGATTTTTGGAGCTGTTATTAGTTTGCGAAAGGTCTCTCACTTCAACGGTCCAAAGTTGTGCATCATCCTGTGAGTTCACTGTCAACCTACTGTTTAGGAAGCACTGTACAAAAATAACCACTAATAGAGACGAAAGAACAGCTCATACCAATAAGGTGAATGCCAGGACTGCGCGCTTCCACCGTAGTTGTTCAGAAGGATTAACGTATTAAGAGAAAGGACGAAAGTAATTTGATTAAACAGGGGAAGACCACATCGCAAACTATTTGTTGATTATATTGCTTCATTAACAGATTCAGGAAAGGAAACTAATTCTGAATCTTCTATAAGCTGCACTGAAACAGTAATTACACATATAATGTGAACGCTGATAACGCAAACATTTTAGCAGATATTACACTCAGAATATCCCGAATTGATCAGACGAAACAGCTTCGGCCTTTAGGAGACATCATTTCCGGAAGAGACAAATGTATTCCTACAACTATAAACCGGGTAGTCCTTGTGAAACTGCATTGCAGGAAAATGGGAAATTCTTTGAAGCTCGTCACTATAGTGCAGTTTCGTAAATCATTTGGTTGGAATGTGCTCTTCAGCAGACAAGAGTTAAAAATATTGCAAAAAAGGTATACATCAGATAAGAGCGACCGAAGTGTGCATACTGACGAAAGTTATCAAAGCTAGAGGCCGAGAAAAACAAGATGCTTTGAAATAAAGCTGTTTGTGCTGTTTACTGCATTTCAATCCCTTTACGTAATAGTAAATAGAAACATTTTACAATAAATATTCCAAGAATCGTTCTCTCCATCCTTTTTCAAATACAAATTCAAACGTCCTTTTCGCGTATCAAGAAGGCTTTCGCGAGAGTATTGGGATCTACACTCCTGGAAATTGAAATAAGAACACCGTGAATTCATTGTCCCAGGAAGGGGAAACTTTATTGACACATTCCTGGGGTCAGATACATCACATGATCACACAGAACCACAGGCACATAGACACAGGCAACAGAGCATGCACAATGTCGGCACTAGTACAGTGTATATCCACCTTTCGCAGCAATGCAGGCTGCTATTCTCCCATGGAGACGATCGTAGAGATGCTGGATGTAGTCCTGTGGAACGGCTTGCCATGCCATTTCCACCTGGCGCCTCAGTTGGACCAGCGTTCGTGCTGGACGTGCAGACCGCGTGAGACGACGCTTCATCCAGTCCCAAACATGCTCAATGGGGGACAGATCCGGAGATCTTGCTGGCCAGGGTAGTTGACTTACACCTTCTAGAGCACGTTGGGTGGCACGGGATACATGCGGACGGGCATTGTCCAGTTGGAACAGCAAGTTCCCTTGCCGGTCTAGGAATGGTAGAACGATGGGTTCGATGACGGTTTGGATGTACCGTGCACTATTCAGTGTCCCCTCGACGATCACCAGTGGTGTACGGCCAGTGTAGGAGATCGCTCCCCACACCATGATACCGGGTGTTGGCCCTGTGTGCCTCGGTCGTATGCAGTCCTGATTGTGGCGCTCACCTGCACGGCGCCAAACACGCATACGACCATCATTGGCACCAAGGCAGAAGCGACTCTCATCGCTGAAGACGACACGTCTCCATTCGTCCCTCCATTCACGCCTGTCGCGACACCACTGGAGGCGGGCTGCACGATGTTGGGGCGTGAGCGGAAGACGGCCTAACGGTGTGCGGGACCGTAGCCCAGCTTCATGGAGACGGTTGCGAATGGTCCTCGCCGATACCCCAGGAGCAACAGTGTCCCTAATTTTCTGGGAAGTGGCGGTGCGGTCGCCTACGGCACTGCGTAGGATCCTACGGTCTTAGCGTGCATCCGTGCGTCGCTGCGGTCCGGTCCCAGGTCGACGGGCACGTGCACCTTCCGCCGACCACTGGCGACAACATCGATGTACTGTGGAGACCTCACGCCCCACGTGTTGAGCAATTCGGCGGTACGTCCACCCGGCCTCCCGCATGCCCACTATACGCCCTCGCTCAAAGTCCGTCAACTGCACATACGGTTCACGTCCACGCTGTCGCGGCATGCTACCAGTGTTAAAGACTGCGATGGAGCTCCGTATGCCACGGCAAACTGGCTGACACTGACGGCGGCGGTGCACAAATGCTGCGCAGCTAGCGCCATTCGACGGCCAACACCGCGGTTCCTGGTGTGTCCGCTGTGCCGTGCGTGTGATAATTGCTTGTACAGCCCTCTCGCAGTGTCCGGAGCAAGTATGGTAGGTCTGACACACCGGTGTCAATGTGTTCTTTTTTCCATTTCCAGGAGTGTATCTTCAAGGGTTTTTCAACATTTTCGTGCGCTGTCCCGTGAATCAAACAAACTTGTGACCATTTGTGCCGCCCTGCATTGTATACTTTCAGTATTTTATACTGGTCTTATTTCGTACTGGTCTCACATATTTGAGCTATGTTCTGAGACGCACAAGCAACTTGTAAGCAGTGTCTTTCGTAGCCTGAGTGCATTTTGCCAGTAACCTCCAAATGAACCGAAATACGCGTACTGCCTTACCTAGAACTGGGATTATGTTCGATTTCGAAAAAAATGGCTCTAAGCACTATGGGACTAAACATCTGAGGTCATCAGTCGCCTAGACTTAGAACTACTTACACCTAACTAACCTAAGGACATCCCACAGATCCATGCCCGAGGCAGGATTCGAACCTGCGACCGTAGCAGCAGCAGCACGGTTCCCAACTGAAGCGCTTAGAACCGCTCGACCACAGCGGCCGGCTCGATTTCGACACCTCACAGTAATCCTATTTGGTATGGGTGCCATACAATTAAACTGGAACCATGACATGGGAAATGTTGGGGTAGCGAAACAAAGACTGCCTTTTACTGGCAGAACACTTAGCAGATGCAACAAATATGCTTAAGAGACTGCCTACACTAGGCCTGTCCGTGGCTTCGCGTATGGGATCCTTACCAGATAGGTTAGATGGAGCACACAGAAGAGTAGCTCGTTTTGTAGTATCACGAAGTAGGAGACAGTGTGTTGACAAGCACGTTGGGGTGGCAGTAATTAAACCAAAGACGTTTTCGATGCGGCGAGATCTTTTCACGAAATTCAATCGCCAACTTCATCCTCCGAATGCCAATATTTTTTAGTCTCTCCTACACAGGGAGAAACGACGAATATATATATATATATATATATATATATATATATATATATATATATATATATATATATATATATACTGCTGGCCACCGTAAATGCAACACCAAGAAAGACAAGAGGTAGCACAACACAATTTATTTTGTAGATAACATGTTGACCAAGTATCAAATGATTACGTTTACAGACGTCTGTGACATGTGGTTCCTGCCAGAATCAGTAGCCAGAGTAGCCGCCATTGTTGGAGATCACCGCTGCCACACGTCTCGGCATTGAGTGAAAGAGACGTTGGATGTGTTCCTGGGGTACAGCAGCGCAAGCAGCTTCCACACGTTGCCAAAGATCATCTGGTGTGGCAGCTGGGGATGTAATCTGGGTCACTCGTTGAGCAACCATGGACCACATGTTTTCTATCGGCGAAAGATCCGGAGAGCGAGCCGGCCAGGGAAGCAATTCAATCTGGTTATTGACGAAGAACCTTTGGATAATGCGTGCCACGTGTGGTCGCGCATTATCCTGTTGAAATATGGCTGTGGCCGAGCCCTGAAGGGAAGCTAGGAAAACTGGCTCCAGCACCTCGGATATGTAGCGCCGGCTATTTAAAGTACCGGCAATGCGTACTAGAGGCGTGCGAGAGTAATATCCAATACCGCCCCATACCATAATACCCGGTGCAAGACCAGTGTGGCGGTGCATAATGCAGCTGTCCAGCATCCTCTCTCCACGGTGTCTCCACACTCGAATCCGACCATCGTGGTGCTGCAGACAGAAGCGTGCCTCGTCAGTAAAGACAACGTCATTCCATTCTGCCGTCCACATCCGTCTGTCATCACACCATTGGCGACGGAGACGTCTGCGGTTCTGCGTCAATGGTAGACGAAGCAATGGACGTCTTGCGGACAGACCACTCTGCTGTAAACGGCGTCGAATGGTACGCGCAGACACTGGATGATGCGTTACAGACGCAATGTGCTGTGCTACGGTTCGGGATGTCACTGAGCGATCCGTCACTGCCATGCGCACAATTTGCCTATCAGCACATGCAGTGGTGCACCGAGGTGAATGCGATCGACCACGTCGGTCCGTCGTACCTTCCTGCATCCAACGGTCACATATCCGCATTAGAGTTGTTTGGATTCGTCCAACACGACTAGCGATTTCTCTGTATGATAATCCACAATCTCGGTAAGCCACTATCCTTCCTCTGTCGAACTCGGATACTTGATCAAAAGATGTTCGCTGTTGTCTACGAGGCATAACTGATCGTCTTGTGAAACAACCACAAGGTAAACACACGTGCCGAACTACACTCGTCGAAATCGCCAAGCCTTAAATGGCGCTATGTGGTGGCGCCACAGGCGCGCGTGATGTGCGTCTGCGCTGAAATTCTAATCAGTTGCATATCTCATCGATGCAAACTCATGGTGTAAATTTCACTTGATTCGGATGCTTCCTTCAGGGTGTTGCATTTACGGTGGCCAGCAGTGTGTATATATATATATATATATATATATATATATATATATATATATATATATATATATATATAAAGACATAATTAAATTCAACAATCTTAATTCACCTACTGCCCACGGCGTTGCCGCAGTGGTAACACCGGTTCCCGTCAGATCACCGAAGTTAAGCGCTGTAGGGCTGGGCTAGCGCTTGGATGGGTGACCATCCGGTCTGCCGAGCGCTGTTGGCAAGCGGGGTGCACTCAGCCCTTGTGAGGCAAACTGAGGAGCTACTTGATTGAGAAGAAGCGGCTCCGGGAGTGCGTGTGCTGACCACGTGCCCCTCAACATCCGCATCCAGTGACGCCTTTGGGCTGAGGATGACAAGGCGGCCGGTCGGTACCGTTGGGCCTTCCAAGGCCTGTTCGGACGGAGTTAACGTTAATTCACTCACTAAATTTAAAGAAAGAGGAGCAGCCATATTTGACGATCCTCAAAAGGAATCATTACATACCAGTGCCATGATTTAGGTTTCTTTTTTCCTATGTGTATTCGAGAATGGAACGGTCGAGAAGACCGAAATTGTTTCTACCAACCCTCTGCTAAACTGCAAATAAATGGTTCAAATGACTCTGGGCACTATGGGACTCAACTGCTAAGGTAATCACTCCCGTAGAACTTACAAGGGAACCTCCCCATCGCACCCCGCTCAGATTTAGTTATAAGTTGGCACAGTGGATAGACTTTGAAAAATTGATCAATCGAGAAAATAGGAAGAAGTTGTGTGGAACTATGAAAAAAATTAGTAAAATATACAAACTGAGTAGTCCATGCGAAGATACGCAACATCAAGGACACTCCGAGTCTAGGTGCGCCGTGGTCCCGTGGTTAGCGAGAGCAGCTACGGAACGAGAGGTCCTAGATTCAAGTCTTCCTTCGAGGGAAAAGTTTAATTTTTTATTTTCACTTTATTTGACAAACTCTTATGTTTTCATCACTATTTTGGGAGTGATTATCACATCTACAAGAAAACCTAAATCGCGCAAGGTAGAAGAATCTTTTTACCCGTTCGCTAAGTGTACAAGTTAGGTGGGTCGACAACATATTCCTGTCATGTGACGCACATGCCGTCACCAGTGTCGTATAGAATATATCAGACGTGTTTTCCCGTGGAGGAATCGGTTGACCTATGACCTTGCGATCAAATGTTTTCGGTTCCCATTGGAGAGGCACGTCCTTTCGTCTACTAATCGCACGGTTTTGCGGTGCGGTCGCAAAACACACACACTAAACTTATTGCAGTGAACAGAAACGTCAATGAACGAACGGACAGATCATAAGTTTGCGAAAACAAAGAAAGTAAAATTTTCAGTCGAGGGAAGATTTGAACTAAGGACCTCTCGTCCCGCAGCTACTCACGCTAACCACGGGACCACGGCGCTGCTGAACTTGCACTGTCCTTGATGTTGCCTATCTTGCGTATCGACTACTCAGTTTGTATATTTTACTAATTTTTTTCACGGTTCCACACAACTTCTTCCTGTTTTCTCGATTGATCTGTGTTCAGTTTTTCAAGGCCTATCCACTGTGCCAACTTATAACTAAATCTGAGGGGGGTGCGATGGGGGGTCCCCTTGTTAGAACTACTTAAACCTAACTAAACTAAGGACAGCACACACATCCATGCTCGAGGTAGGATTCGAACCTGCGACCGTAGCGGTCGCGCGGTTCCGGACTGTAGCGCCTAGAACCACTCGGCCACCCCGGACGGCGCTAAACAGCAGAATAATCATGCAGATGTAGATGTACCTACGAATTTATACATCCATGTATTTACATAAGTTGGCTGATTCTAATTGTAAATCACTGATACTGTTGTAAGGAATGTTATTCTGGCGGAGTTCACATAAACTGTGCAGTGGAGAGCGTGCAGTCACACCACTACCACAGCGAAGTTTCACGCCAGCATTGTTTCGCTGCCACTCATGATCAGGATCCCGAGAACTGGAGGCCAGAGAAATTCTCGTCGCCAAGCGTCGTCTTCCCACTCCGCTCGCTGCACGCGGTTAGCTGAACGGCCGGTGATCCTTCGGCAAGCATCTCTTTACCCCTGCCGGCGTAAAGTTTCAGGGGATAATGCGTTTCCGAACCGGCAGCGGAGGAAGAAAGCGGCGCCGTGACGTCTGCTCGGTGAGTGAGCCCGAGGTCCTTGACCTTTCTCGCCTCGCGGGACCCCTCGACCTCTTCCGCGCCGCCCCTCCGCTGATTCTAGCCGAGTGCCACTCTCTTCGTGCTCCGGACTTTTACCGCCCCTTTTTCCTTCCTTCCTTCCCGCCTTTCTTCGCTCGTTTCTTTGCTCTTCCCGCCCTATCTCCTGATGCTGGGGCGGGTGTGTTCTAACTCTGCAGCATCTCGCAGCGACGCGTCCGGGGACCCGTACTCACAGTGGGACTGTTTTTCTATACAAACGTCGCAGCGGTGCCATTCCATCTGAACTTGCCACGACACCCATGACCTATCTCCTCAGCCGTCGCAGTTTTACTAGCACACCCATACTTCTAATTTATTTATTTGCCGTCTGTTTTAACCATGGTTCCTGTGTCACAAAATGACATTCCTGGAAGAAGAAAATAGCTCTCAAACAGTCAACAACGCTTCGGGATACAACAATCGTGTGAGGCATAACTAGCTTCAACTACACACCGTATCTTGCAACTAGTAGTTCGATGTACACTACTTGCCATACAAATTGCTACACCAAGAAGAAATGCAGATGATATACCGGTATTCATTGGACAAATATATTATACTAGAACTGACATGTGACTACATTTTCATGCGATATGGGTGCACAGATCCTGAGAAATCCGTACCCAGAATAACCACCTCTGGCCGTAATAACGGCCTTGATACGGCTCGGAGCTTGGATGGCGTTTACAGGTACAGCTGCCCATGCAGCTTCAACACTATACCACGGTTCATCAAGTGACTGGCGTATTGTGACGGGCCAGTTGCTCTCCCACCATTGACCAGACGTTCTCAATTGGTGAGAGATGTGGAGAATGTGCTGGCCAGGGCAGCAGTCGAACATTCTCTGTATCCAGAGAGGCCCGTACAGGACCTGCAACATGCGGTCGTGCATTATCCTGCTGAAATGTAGGGTTTCGCAGGGTTCGAATGAAGGGTAGAGCCACGGGGCGTAACACATCTGAAATGTAACGTCCACTATTCAAAGTGCCGTCAATGCGAACAAGAGGTGACCGAGACGTGTAACCAATGGCACCCCATACCATCACGGTGGCTGATACGCCAGCATGGCGGTGACGAATACACGCTTCCAATGTGCGTTCACCGTGATGTCGCCAAACGCGGATGCGACCATCATGACGCTGTAAACAGAACCTGGATTGATCCGAAAAAATGACGTTTTGCCATTCGTGCACCCAGGTTCGTCGTCGAGTACACCATCGCAGGCGCTCCTGTCTGTGATGCAGCGTCAAGGGTAGCCGCATCCATGGTCTCCGAGATGATAGTCCATTCTGCTGCAAACGTCGTCGAACTGTTGGTGCAGATGGTTGTTGTCTTGCAAACGTCCCCATCTGTTGACTCAGGGATCGAGACGTGGCTGCACGATCCGTTACAGCCATGCGGATGAGATGCCTGTCATCTCGACTGCTAGTGATACGAGGCCGTTGGGATCCGGCACGGCGTTCCGTATTACCCTCCTGAACCCATCGATTTCATATTCTGCTACCAGTCATCGGATTTCGACCAACGCGAGCAGCAGTGTCGCGATACGATAAACCGCAATCGCGAAGGCTACAATCCGACCGTTATCGAAGTCGGAAACGTGATGGTACGCATTTCTCCTCCTTACAAGAGGCATCACAACAACGTTTCACCAGGCAACGCCGGTCAACTGCTGATTGTGTATGAGAAATCGGTTGGAAACTTTCCTCATGTCAGCACGTTGTAGGTGTCGCCACCGGCGCCAACCTTGTGTGGACGCTCTGAAAAGCTAATCATTTGCATATCACAGCATCTTCTTCCTGTCGGTTAAATTTCGCGTCTGTAGCATGTCATCTTTGTGGTGTAGTAATTTTAATGGCCAGTAGCGTAATCAATTAGATTCCAGCTGTAGCTTTTCGCATGGCTTCTACACTGTATTAGTCCGTAAGGTCAACAAGTTACCTGGTGAGGGTTGCAAAACCGTCGGATTTACGCCAGAGAAACTGGGAGGAGAGGTACAGGGGTTGGTCAAAATTACGGAAACACCAAAAACACAACATGGCTAATACGGAGTAGAAGAGCACTGGCGTGAAACAGCTTCGTGTCGTCTCGGAATGGGTAAATACAGGTCCTGTACGGTTTTCAAGGGAATGTTGTACCATTCTTCCTGTAAAATAGCGGCAGGTTCAGGAAACGTTGGTGGAGGTGGGTAGCTATCAAACACTCTTCTTTCCAAAGTAGACCACAATGGGAACAAATTTTGCATCACGGGATGGTATGATCAGCCAAAACGGTCACATAATCCTTGAACTGAAACGTTTCTGGATGATGTTCCAAGTCACGAAGTTTGAAACATCCCCTTAGAAAAATTACGATTGGCAGTGCTGGAAACCTCTTACGTTATTTGATTTTCAAACAGCTGAGCAAAACTGAACGAACTCAGACATTTTTCTCTTTACTTATTCTGATCATCACTGAACTGACACACAATTTTTTTTGCGCAACGCAATCTGACTTTCAATAATCCCTACAAAAGAATGGCCATGACTAACAATAACCTACACCATTCATGAATCATTTACCTCACAAAAATCTTTCTTACTCGAACTACTGCAATACAGCGAGCGCCAATACTGCCAGCTAAATAAAAGACTAACTACTGAAGGCACTAACTACTGATAGGCACAGTTATCAAATGAAAGATTTTGATGGAGAACAAACAATGTATTTACCTTAATAGTGTTCAAAAGTCATCACTTATATATCAGTTCATGACATTCAGTCTTACAAATTTCGTTTTTCTGACGGACACACGTCCACATCGTCCGCTCTCAAAAGTCTCTTCCCACATCCACCATTGCTGGCGGCTCACCCCCAACTGCACACGGCTACGCGCTGTTCACATCCAACTACCCAACTCTACAATAGCGAAAATTCCAACAATGCAAACCAGCCACAGACTGCACACAGCATAGTAAGTGATTTTCATACAGAGCGCTACGTGGCGTTACCAACATAAAAACCTAAACAGCCTACTTACAAGTTTAATAAAACTTAAGCTTCTAAATTTGAAACAAAGTTTCAGAAAAGACCTTAGAAACGTGTCGGCCTCGGAAAGTAGCGGAAAATGGGGATGAATAGAATAAACCAGTACTAGGGCGAGTAACAGTAAAAGGTTGCCTTTATTTGGTGCATCACTGTGTTACCCGAAACTGTATTACGTTCATTATTTTACAGATTTTACGAGTTTACTGTGCTTATCAAGGGATCTAGAACGCCTTCTTCCTAGCATATCGAATCTTCAAGATTCTCAGAAGAATGTCCACGATTCTGAATCAGATCTATCCGGCTGGAATGTTGCCTTTCGTCTCGAAAGAAAAATCGCACAAAAGCGGCGAAAAAAAAGGACTGCTAGCACTAGTCACACCTTCCTCGTTGTCAGTAAAATTGAAAACGTTAACAGCAAGTTGCCTCCGTATTTTCCACTATCACTTTTCGCGACCACTTTTTGCGCTCGTGCTGCGAAGTGACAGCGCACGTTACTTTGACTTGGAACGTGACTGTACTGTCACGTGACTATGTTACTTACTGCTGCAGACGGATAACCAGTTCGCCTTGCTGAATAATGCCACATATCGAGCCCGCATCTCGTGGTCGTGCGGTAGCGTTCTCGCTTCCCACGCCCGGGTTCCCGGGTTCGATTCCCGGCGGGGTCAGGGATTTTCTCTGCCTCGTGATGGCTGGGTGTTGTGTGATGTCCTTAGGTTAGTTGGGTTTAAGTAGTTCTAAGTTCTAGGGGACTGATGACCATAGCTGTTAAGTCCCATAGTGCTCAGAGCCATTTGAACCAAATATCGATTGACAACGAGGATGCGATCGTACTGAGTGTGTTGACAGACAGATATGACTGGTTCGAAGAAGTTCATACTAGCAGAATCTAGTATCATTAATAAAAGGTGCAGAAATCAATCGCAAATAATGTTTGTTACATATGTAGTTCGCACCTCAAGACATCAACAGTCCAGTTGAGATTGTGTGCCTATTCAAGTGGTTTTAATGTTTAACATTTACTGCACTAGACATGGCCACACAGTGGCCAAAATTCAGATATGCAGTAAACATCATTTGAGACTGATTGCTGTACCCTTTACTACTTGAAATGAATACAGTCGTTGGACACAACTGCTTCCCCATGGAATGAAATCTGACAGGAGAAGCCAGTATCTTATGTTGCACGTCGAATGTTGACCAGATTGAATGTCAGCTTGAGTGTGACCCAAAGAAGCGTAAGTAATAGGACCACTGGTGTTGTCAGTACACATAAACGATTTATCACGGAGTGTCAGCTGTATTGGAGTTTCCTCGCTAAGGATGTTGATGTCTACGGGCAAGTTTTGTCATTGGACAGCCGGCCGTAGTGGCCGAGCGCTTCTAGGCGCTACAGTCTGGAACCGCACGACCGCTACGGTCGCAGGTTCGAACCCTGCCTCGTGCATGGGTGAGTGTGATGTCCTTAGGTTAGTTAGGTTTAAGTAGGTCTAAGTTCTTGGGGACTGATGACCTTAGAAGTTAAGTCCCATAGTGCTCAGAGCCATATGAACCATTTTTTTTTTTTTTTGTTATTGGACGATGATAAGGAAATGGAAGAAGACTTGGAAAAATTTTCAGTTGCTGTAAGGAACGGCAGTTGTCTCTAATTGTATATAAATGCAAGACACAGCCTATTACAGACAAGTAATTCAATAGTATTCGATTAGAAGATTAATGGAGAACATCTGGAGTCCGTGGCATCTAAATAATTAGAGGCAATACTAAGAACCTATATGTTCTGGGGCGAACAAGCGGTATTACGAAACATAATGGAATATTTAGATTTGTTGGAAGGGTTTTGGGGAAGTGCAATGAGCGGTAACGGAAATCATAAAGGAAATCTCAAACAGGATGCTCTTTCGATAAACTGTAGACTATTTCTCAAGAGTTTGGAGTCGTTATTAACTAGGTATGACAGAAGACGTCGAACGTATGCGCTGCAGTCATGGACTGAGCGGCTGGTCCCGGCGGAGGTTCGAGTCCTCCCTCGGGCATGGGTGTGTGTGTTTGTCCATAGGATAATTTAGGTTAAGTAGTGTGTAAGCTTAGGGACTGATGACCTTAGCAGTTAAGTACCATAAGATTTCACACACATTTGAACATAATTCTGCCCTCACAGGCCTGCATCTGTGGTGCCGTGCATATTTCGTGCAGCCATTCGCTGGATGATGACGTGTAACGACCCAACCATCGACCTGCGATTCATTCGACAGGCGACACGTACCTACTGATACACGGTGAAGACAGTGATGTTGAGTCCGCTGTAACCATAAGTGACAATGTCGCTGGATCAACACAGGAACACATAGGGGTCGTGTGACGTGGAGCTCCATGGTCAACAACGAACGGTGTGCTCTGATCTTCTCATGAAATTTCCATCACCAGTTTTCTCCTCCGATTGCGAAAACATTCTGTTGGCACACACCTACATAAGGAGAAATGATCATCACGATAAAATAAGAGAAATCAGGGTTCGCACAGAAAAATTTAAGTGCTCGTTTTTCCCGCATGCGGTTCGAGAGTGGAACGGTAGAGACAGCTTGAAGATGGTTCATTGAACCCTCTGCCAGGCACTTGTGTGTGGAGGGCACACTCATTGTACCTCATAACATAGTTCTGCGCCGCGCGGGATAGCCGAGCGGTCTTGGGCGCTGCAGTCATGGACTGTGCGGCTGGTCCCGGCGGAGGTTCGAGTCCTCCCTCGGGCATGGGTGTGTGAGTTTGTCCTTAGCATAATTTAGGTTAAGTAGTGTGTAAGCTTACGGACTGATGACCTTAGCAGTTAAGTCCCATAAGATTTCACGCACATTTGATTTTTTTGAACGTATGCGGAGACGTGCTTTTTGGATCGTAACACTTTAGCTGATTACACACGAAAGGCTTTCTGCGACGAGGCACAACCGCGGACGAGTTCCGCGGATATTTTTGACGAATCCGACCTGCCGATCTCAGACCCTTCATTTACCATTAACGTGCGGACGCCGCCCGTCGGACGTAGTCTCTCAGATCTGCCCGGACAGCGGGTCCCTTCGCGTGTGGCGTATGTCGGCGGATTTTTTGTAATTTATCCCCAGATCCAGGACTGCGGCGGATGCTCAACAGACCAGATGCTGCAGGCGGCGCATTTCTTTAGCTGCGACTGTGTCTCACCGATAGTGCGCTGTACAATGAATTTTCAGATATTATTTTATAGTAGTCCACTTTAGGATTTTGAAACGTTTATCGTCCATAGGAAGTTAGTACGGACGATATGAGGAAGAAAATAGTCGCTTGAGATTTGTACGCTGTGCGCTCGAAAGAAAAATCGCACAAAAGCGGCGAAAAAAAAGGACTGTTAGCACTAGTCACACCTTCCTCGTTGTCAGTAAAATTGAAAACGTTAACAGCAAGTTGCCTCCGTATTTTCCACTATCACTTTTCGCGACCACTTTTCGCGCTCGTGCTGCGAAGTGACAGCGCACGTTACTTTGACATGGAACGTGACTGTGAAAAGGCGCCGTAAGGTGCAAGCAAATGTCGACGAGCAAAAGTTAAGTGAGTCAGTAGCGTGCAAAGGAAGAAGGGACGCGAAGGGTCAAAACAGAATAAGCAAAACGCACACATCACATATTTCGTTTATGATACAGAAAATATGTTATTAGATAGTAATTTCTGTGATACTGTGAACAAGAGAAGGAAATATCGTATTTGGAAAACCTGCACAGCTATTGTCACACAAACCTCGCCTTCAGGGCTACCAAAGATATTCTGACAAAAACTAGTTTATTTACGCAAATGGTTCCAAATTCTTCTGAGACCATTATCCATGAGTACAACCAAGTGTTAGCTAGTATCTCTCCTCCTCCCGCTCCCCTCCCACTTCAGCCATAATTAACATTAGCGTGTGACTGAACTTAAAAATGTAAAACAGTTTTGTCTGAGCGCTTTTACTTTTAAAATGACGAAAGATAAATGATATTTAGTTTTTTTGGATGTTTTATTAAACCACGAACTGATGAGTCATTTAGACAACAGGTACTGGCGGTTTATAGAATGATAAAACGACTTCCAGCGTGTCACTAGTGCTACTTACAACTACTTCTGGGAAAAGACCGTCAAATTTCCACATTGAGCTTACGTATTTGTTACAGAACATGCTTCCTCTGCATCACACCTATCCATAGTTATACGTGCTCCAGCTACACCCTGCACCTACATTTAAAACCAAGTTAAAATGTGAGCACTATACTAACAAAGGGGGGGGGGGGGCACGACGTTTGGAACGCGGATTTACACTTCGTACACTCGTAGTACTCCATGAGGACAACACAATGTGTAAGCAGTAGTGCGTACTTCTCAAGCGTTATTGAGAAAATCGCAAGATCATTTCGGTCGTCAAGTATATACCTGCGCGTGGCCATTTTTAGCATGAAGCAGCGGCAGCAGAGTGGTTAGCGCTCGAGCCGCCGGCACGGTAACTCAGCGTGTTCGGTTAGAGGGTTAGCTGCCCTACGTAATAAAGAAACTGAGTTAATGGGTCAACGACGAACTGAAACGGGTATCTTGCGACGTCCGCCCTGAGCAGATACAACGAACGAACACCAACAAAATTAGATTAAAAAAAAGTCTACAAATGCTAGAAACGTAGGTTTGCCTTTTCTCAATCTTTCTTCTAACAAGGGAACCTCCCCATCGCACCCCCCTCAGATTTAGTTATAAGTTGGCACAGTGGATAGGCCTTGGAAAACTGAACACAGATCAATCGAGAAAACAGGAAGAAGTTGTGTGGAACTATGAAAAAATAAGCAAAATATACAAACTGAGTAGTTGATGCGTAACATAGGCAACGTCAAGGACAGTCCGATGTCAACAGCGCTGTGGTCCTGTGGTAAGCGTGAGCAACTGCTGAACGAGAGGTCCTTGGTTCAAGTCTTCCCTGGTGTAATAAATTTAATTTTTCATTTTCAGTTTATGTGTCAAACTCTTACGTTTTCATCACTTTTTTGGGAGTGATTATCACATCCACAAGAGAACCTAAATCGGGCAAGGTAGAAGAATCTTTTTACCCATTCGCCAAGTGTACGAGTTAGGTGGGTCGACAACATATTCCTATCATGTGACGCACATGCCGTAACCAGTGTCTTACAGAATGTATCAGACGTGTTTTCCTGGGGAGGAATCGGTTGACCTATGACCTTGCGATCAAATGTTTTCGGTTCCCATTGGAGAGGCGCGTCCTTTCGTCTACTAATCGCACGGTTTTGCGGCGCGGTCGCAAAACACAGACACTAAACTTATTACAGTGAACAGAGACGTCAATGAACGAACGTACAGATCATAACTTTGCGAAAATAAAGAAAGTAAAATTTTCACTCGAGGAGAGACTAGAACCAATGACCTCACGTACCGCAGCTGCTCACGCTAACCACGGGACCACGGCGTTCTTGATTTGAAACTATCCTTGATGTTGCATATCTTGCGCATGGACTACTCAATTTGTATATTTTGCCTATTATTTCATAGTTCCACACAACTTCTTCCTGTTTTCTCGATGGATCTGTGTTCAGTTTTTCAAGGCCTATCCACTATGCCAGCTTATAACTAAATCTGAAAATGGCTCTGAGCACTATGGGACTTAACATCTATGGTCATCAGTCCCCTAGAACTTAGAACTACTTAAACCTAACTAACCTAAGGACAGCACACAACACCCAGCCATCACGAGGCAGAGAAAATCCCTGACCCCGCCGGGAATCGAACCCGGGAACCCGGGCGTGGGAAGCGAGAACGCTACCGCACGACCACGAGATGCGGGCTAACTAAATCTGACGGGGATGCGATGGGGAGGTTCCCTTGTAAGATAAGTCGTAGGGTCAGTATTGCCTCACGTGTTTCCACATTTCTACGGAATCGAAACTGATCTTCCCCGCGGTTGGCTTCTACTAGTTTTTCCATTCGTCTGTAAAGAATTCGAGTTAGTATTTTGCAGCTGTGACTTATTAAACTGATAGTTCGGTAATTTTCACATCTGTCAACACCTGCTTTCTTTGGGATTGGAATTATTATATTCTTCTTGAAGTCTGAGGGTATTTCGCCTGTCTCGTACATCTTGCTCACCAGATGGTAGAGTTTGGTCAGGACTGGCTCTCCCAAGGCCATCAGTAGTTCTAATGGAATGTTGTCTACTCCCGGGGCCTTGTTTCGACTCAGGTCTTTCAGTGCTCTGTCAAACTCTTCACACAGTATCGCATCTCCCATTTCATCTTCATCCTCTTCCATTTCCATAATATTGTCCTCAAGTACCTCGCCCTTGTATAGAGCCTCTATATACTCCTTCCACCTTTCTGCTTTCCCTTCTTTGCTTAGAACTGGGTTTCCATCTGAGCTCTTGATATTCATACAAGTGGTTCTCTTTTCTCCAAAGGTCTCTTTAATTTTCCTGTAGGCAGTATCTATCTTACCCCTAGTGAGATAAGTCTCTACTTCCTTACATTTGTCCCCTAGCCATCCCTGCTTAGCCATTTTGCACTTCCCATCAATCTCATTTTTGAGACTTTTGTATTCCTTTTTGTCTGCTTCATTTACTTCGTTTTTATATTTTCTCCTTTCATCAATTAAATTCAATATTTCTTCTGTTACCCAAGGGTTTCTACTAGCCCTCGTCTTTTTACCTATTTGATACTCTGCTGCCTTCACTATTTCATCCCTCAAAGCTACCCATTCTTCTTCTACTGTATTTCTTTCCTGCCAATTGTTCCCTTACGCTCTCCCTGAAACTCTGTACAACCTCTGGTTCTTTCAGTTTATCCAGGTCCCATCTCCTTAAATTCACACCTTTTTGTACTTTCTTCAGTTTTAATCTACAGTTCATAACCAATAGATTGTGGTCAGAGTCCACATCTGCCCCTGGAAATGTCTTACAATTTAAAACCTGGTTCCTAAACCTCTGTCTTACCATTATATAATCTATCTGATACCTTTCAGTATCTCCAGGGTTCTTCCATGTATACAACCTTCTTTCATGATTCTTAAACCAAGTGTTAGCTATGATTAAGTTATGCTCTGCGCAAAATTCTACCAGGCGGCTTCCTCTTTCATTTCTTAGCTCCAATCCATATTCACCTACTATGTTTCCTTCTCTCCCTTTTCCTACTCTTGAATTCGAGTCACCCATGACTATTAAATTTTCGTATCCCTTCACTACCTGAATAATTTCTTTTATCTCATCATACATTTCATCAATTTCTTCGTCATCTGCAGAGCTAGTTGGCATATAAACTTGCACTACTGTACTACTAGGCGTGGGCGTGGCCACAATAATGCGTTCACTATCCTGTTTGTAGGAGCTTACCCGCACTCCTATTTTTTTATTCATTATTAAACCTACTCCTGCATTACCCCTGTTTGATTTTGTATTTATATCCCTGTATTCACCTGACCAAAAGTCTTGTTCCTCCTGCCACCGGACTTCACTAATTCCCACTATATCTAACTTTAACCTATCCATTTCCCTTTTTAAATTTTCTAATCTACGTGCCCGATTAAGGGATCTGACATTCCACGCTCCGATCCGTAGAACGCCAGTTTTCTTTCTCCTGATAACGACGTCCTCTTGAGTAGTCCCCGCCCGGAGATCCGAATGGGGGACTATTTTACCTCCGGAATATTTTACCCAAGAGGACGCCATCATAATTTAATTATACAGTAAAGCTGCATGCCCTCGGCAAAAATTACTGCTGTAGTTTCCCCTTGCTTTCAGCCGTTCGCAGTACCAGAACAGCAAGGCCATTTTGGTTAATGTTACAAGGCCAGATCAGTCAATCATTCAGACTGTTGCCCCTGCAACTACTGAAAAGGCTGCTGCCCCTCTTCAGGAACCACACGTTTGTCTGACCTCTCAACAGATACCCCTCCGTTGTGGTTGCACCTACGGTACGGCTATCTATATCGTTGAGGCACGCAAGCCTCCCCACCAACGGCAAGGTCCATGGTTCATGGGGGGGAGCATCAACCTACTTGCACTAATATGAGCTGAACACTAATTCTTGCTGCATTATTTGTAATGAATCTTCGTACACTTGGAGAAACACAATTTAACTAAATCTTCTGTTTGTTGTATTAACTTGTTCGTTAATCATTTTTGCTCTTGTCCAACTTTCCTATTACAACAGCTGATGCACCGATCTGTAGCCCACCTCTCCTTACCATTGTATATGAACTCGTACAATATATGGTTCAAATGGCTCTAAGCACTATAGGACTTAATATCTGAGGTCATCAGTCCCTTAGACTTAGAACTAGCTAACCTAACTAACCAAATGACATCACACACATCCATGCCCGAGGCAGGATTCGAACCTGCGGCCGTAGCAGCAGCGCGGTTCTGGACTGAAGCGCCTAGAACCGCTCGGCCACAGTGGCCGACGTACAAAACAGTGATGAAGAAGATGATCATAGTTTCGTTTCACACCACATTGTGTCATGCAGTAATTCTAGTATTTAAGAAATATAGAAATTGGTAAATTGTGTAACCAGTATTACAATCTTACGAAAAGTGATATTATTAATGATCTTTCGAAAATAATTTAGATCTATGGCCAAAACACTATTGAACCCTTGAAAGGTCTCTGTTGGATTCCTTTCTTGTTAATTTATTAAATCTGTTGTCATTTACGGCATAAATTCCTCTTCAAAATTTACTGTGGTGTATCTGACTATCTGGGAGCAGACTGAGCAGTGGAACGTGT
Organism: Schistocerca nitens; assembly: GCF_023898315.1. Classification (NCBI taxonomy): domain Eukaryota; kingdom Metazoa; phylum Arthropoda; class Insecta; order Orthoptera; family Acrididae; genus Schistocerca; species Schistocerca nitens. The sequence goes on along the minus strand of NC_064620.1, from coordinate 514,139,789 downwards.
TACTTTTACACGTAAACAAGAACGATCTGTCACACTACTACACTTTAAACACAGTTTATATGTAATTCATGTCACATAGTCCCATACGGAATCTACATCTGCTTTCTTTTATATACTGTATATGATAAGATACTGTCATCCCCCTTCCCTTCTGTGTGAAAGGATGAATGAGAAAATGTATTTCTAGTTGCATGCTTGATGGTAGCAGACAAGCCTGTCTGCTAGAGAACAGTAGGACCAACGTCCCAACAGGTAGCTACGCTTTCTAAAAGCAGAGAGGTTTCTACTCTTAGTATGGTCCTGTCTGTTCCTTGTCATGTTGGTATAGGAAGCTGTCTCTCTGGTCACTTCCGTTTTGTATCTGTGAAGCACCCTCGGTAGGGGCCCAGGCAGTCTGTCCGCAGCGAGCGTCTGAAGTGGTAAGATCTCCGGCTAAGTGTGTCTCTGCTAACTGTAAATTTAATCACCTTTATTTCAGGTTTAGCTCTAAAATATCTAATGTTATCTTAAATTGTAACGCAGTGTAATTCGAGTGTGAATTTCAGAATATCTTCCAGTAGTTGCTTTGTCACTACTTTGTGAGTAAAGTGGAACCACGTGTTGAGGATCCGTAACTCTAAGATCATCACTCTTAAATGCGAATGTGCGTGAGATTATAACGTCTCGTCTTGACAATATTTTTCAATATAGCAACTTTTCTTTATGTTCAACCCACGTGGGGTGTACTTTGTGAGACCAGTACCACGTGCTTATACAATTGTTTGACCCATCAGGTTCATAGTAAGACGATAGTAACCAGTTCGAGGTTTTTCTTTTGTAATTTGTGTTTCGATGTAATTTATTTTAATTATCAAAATTATTGTGGAGTTACACTCTTTGTGTCAACCAAGTTGACCACATGAAGCATGTAGTGTAATCATAAAAGTAGCCCTCAGCTATTCTTTTCGGGAAGATTTCACAGAGAGTTAGTATGAATTTAGTATACCAGTGTGCGGTAATTTCATGACGGACAGGATTGGGGTACGAACGTAACTTCTTTGGGTGAAAATTGAATCGCTTGGTAGTGGTTAATTTCCTCTTGCATATGTTTCAACGTTCTTCGTGTGTTATTTTATGAATGCAGTGTAGTATGCAGTCTCCCAATCTTGGCTCCATATTTGATGTGTTCCGTAAGGTTACAAACTCACATTTTCACAATCCTAAATAAGGCACCAGTTTAGTTATGAATCAAGTTTAATATGCTGAAATTTTAACAGAACAATGATCAATGTTAAATAAACGTCCAAATATAAACGGATTTATTTCTTTTTATTTAAATTGTCTTTATATATATATATATATATATATATATATATATATAATCACCGGTTATCGTAAGATGACTACTAAATGATTATAATTAATGTTAGTCTGGTTGAGAATTTGGTAAGCTAGACTGTATACCTGGTGAAACAGTTGCTCAGTAATGCAAGGTTAACTTCCTCAGATAGCCCACAGCTTTTAACCCGCTTTTATGGTCTTGAATATCAGCACCGCTTTCAGAACAAATTAATGCAACAACATTACACCCTTAGGTTTTTTACCTCTCAGAGGATTTCATTTTACTCCTTAGCTGGTAATTACAGCCAGGTTCGAACCCACTTGTTTATATGAACCATGTATTCGTACATGCTGTGAATAAATTTTCGAATATGACAGTGCGCGAGGAGTATTGTCAAACAGTAGTGCCCCGCAGTTTCATTTTGTTGCGATTGCTGCTTCCCGTTTCGTGTTCACCTTTCCTCCGTGACTGTAACAGGAAAATTTCGCCCTATCTCATAGAAATGCACAGAAAAGAGACAAGGAAAGCGGAACTTTCGATACTGATTAAGGAGTACAAACGTTTTTCTCTACATTCCACTCACTAAATTTTGCAAGTAACGGTGGTGGTGGTGGTGGTGGTTAGTGTTTAACGTCCCGTCGACTACGAGGTCATTAGAGACGGAGCGCAAGCTCGGGTTAGGGAAGGATTGGGAAGGAAATCGGCCGTGCCCTTTCAAAGGAACCATCCCGGCATTTGTCTGAAACGATTTAGGGAAATCACGGAAAACCTAAATCAGGATGGCTGGAGACGGGATTGAACCGTCGTCCTCCCGAATGCGAGTCCAGTGTGCTATCCACTGCGCCACCTCGCTCGGTTGCAAGTAACGCTCAATTCCTACTGCCGCCGTAACCATCAAAGTCTAAATCATATAGAACTGTTGTTCAATGTTTCAAAAAATAAAATTTGTAGTCGTAATACTTCAAGAATTTCAATCTCTAGCCCGACAAAATAATGGCTGATGCTTTTGCCGCTAATAAAAAACGTCATATGCCACCTAGCCTGGATAAAGGCTTTCGACGTAACACTACTTCGGCTACGTACGCTTCAATTTCGCTGTTTTTTTTTTATATTCAAGAAGGTTTTCAGTTGGCCCAACAATGTTGAGTGCACCTGTTTGTAGACCTTTCCACCAGAAAAGAATTTCAGGTGGTCACAGGGGTGTGATCCGGGACCTCGACGACAGAAACTACAACTACAGCATGATAAAGTCTCCGCAGTGCCGTATGATTGTTAGCCGCGTGCCGTATGATTGTTCGTCTGCCAGGGCTACTTCCCTTCTAGTAGACTCTTCCAACATTCCACTGTTCCGTTTATCTCAGCCAGCGTCAGTAGTATCGTTGGTGTGTGTCGTTACGTGTTGACGTGAACGTTTTTCCTTTGTTCGACTGTTTCGTTTTTGTCACTATTAAATGCTAACGATTTAAGAGTGTGTGGTTTTAATCGAAGAAGTGTTAAAAGCTGGCGGTAAATACACAGTTTCGGTTCGTCAACATTTAATTAAGTTTTCCGGAGACAACACCCCCACATCGCTATACTGTGCGAGATTTGATTAACAAATTTCGAATTACGGGTTCAGTGACAGATGCACCGAGAAGTGGTCGTCCTAGAGTTTTGTCTGAGGATAAACTACTCGATATTTCCGATAAAATGTGCAGAAGTCCGAAGAAGTCAGTTAGAAAACTCGCCCAGGAAATCGATGTTAGTGTCGGAACGGTCCTCACAGCTGTAAGGAAAAAATTAGAACTTTTCCCATAAAAAGTTACAGTCGGGCATGAACTGAAAAATACTTATCATGGCAAGAGACTGCATTATTGTCAACGGCACAAAAATTTCGTTCAACAAAATGGAAGGGATATTCTAAATGAAACGTTTTTCACTGATGAGGAGTGGTTTAATTTATCCGGGTACACGAACTCGCAAAATTCTCGTATCTGGAGTACTGCAAATCCATTGTGTATTCATGAGGAACCATTTCATTCTGTGAAAACAGGAGTTTGGATTGCAATTTCTAGACGTCGGCTTGTGGGTTCTATATTTTTCAACGAAACAATAAAATCACAACGCTACTGCAGCGATATTCTGTACCCATTCATAGGAGAACTTGTGTTAAGTGAAATACTGAACGCTTATTTTCATCAAGATGGTGCAACCGAGCATACAGCTCACGTTTCAATGTCACTGTTTGTTGATGTTTTTGGTGATCGCATAATTTCACAGGGACTTTGGCCTCCAAGATTGTCTGACTTAACACCACCTGATTTTTTCTTCTGGGGTGCAGCGAAAGCAGCTGTCTATAAAAACCGTCCAAAATCCAATAATGAATTGAAAACTATAATATCCACTTTCACTGCTTCTGTTACAGAAGAAATGTTACAGCTTGTGTTTGGAAACATGATTAGACGAATTGAATTGTGTATTCAACAAGAGGGGGGGGGGGGGACTTTCAACATTTAACACGAAAATTTGTAAGTAAAAATTAATTTTCAATAAATTAATAACTTGTATTTCATTGAGTTTCATTTCTGTATTTTCACTGCGGCATACGGCACGCGCGACTAACAATCATGCGGTACTGCGGAGAGAGTTTTTGAACACACCGTATTTACCACTAGCAGCTTTTACTGTTGTGGCATTAAAATACTTGAAATGCCGTGTCTCACAATAAGTGTATGGCGGGTATTGGAGATATTTTGAAGAACGAATCGCAGTAGATACGAACGAAGAGTCGGTATTATCATCCGCGTCTGAGACAACAGACGAAGTAGCAACAGAGACAGCAGTGAAAAATATCAACATCATCCGAGAATGAGGTTCTACAGATACTACCAGCAAAGTATCGTAGCACCCAATATACACAGGTTGTCTCTCATAATAGTCGTCAAGCACATTTTCAATGGTGTTTCGACAGAGGTTTGCAATTTCGTTTTTGCACTGCGCAGCTGGAATCACTTCAAACAAATACCGCTCGCCCCGTCTTTTATGCGACCCCCAGTGTCAACAGAAAGCGTCGGTGTGTTTCCCATTACAAATAAAACTATTTTTAAATCGGACTTTTACGAGCCCATTCGATAGGGCTTTCCCACATTCATCTAGTGCGACATTTGTTTTATCCACATGTATTAACAGGGACAGTAAAAACCAAAGAACAAACAGCAGTCCGGCAGGGACTCAGTAACTCTGCTTGCTTGTCGGTAGCAGTCAACGTGGGCCAGGGCAGTGCTGCTGCAGTACCGGTTATTATTCGTGTCTTAGTATCCCTGTTAATATACACAGACGAAAAGAATGTAGCAGTAGACTAATCTGGAACTCCTCTATCTACTGAGCACGTAAAATTCAGCATCAAAAATGGTTTTGTTTGTAACGTGAAAGAAACCGACGCTTTCCGTCGACAATGGGCGTCGCATGAAAGTTATGACGAGCAATGTCTTTTTCGGCTGACTGCAGCTACACAACGCGCAGGAGAAATTGCAAATACGAGGGGCGTTTGAAAAGTCCGTGCAAAAATAAAAAACTACTTACGTGTTTGGGGTAAACCTTTTTTATTTTTCGACATAGTCTGCTTTTAGACTTATAGTTCGTCAGTGGTCCTCTGAATGGCGGCATTGGCGGATCTTCGCGCTCTGGTCGTGTTGGTTACATCCACTTGACTATGATTAGCATCGAAGATAGCCCCTCCTGTTGAAGCTTCGCGATCTTCTATTGGGTCTTCAGTTTCCTTGAACCTCCATCGCCGATCTGCGCCTCTGTACTACTCGTATAGTAGAGATGCAGTAGGGATGCATACGGAGGACAGAGACGATGTCTCCGTTTTGTATTCTTGATGAAGGGACACAATCCTCGACAAAGTTCAGATGATTCAGATTCCAATCATAAACCGATAAGCTATAACTTTTCTCTTAAAATCGATTGTGAGGTAGAACACAGAACAGGATATAGTTATGTGCACAATTTTCGTTCAACACAATATGTCTAACGGTTTGAAGGCCCTGATATCGTAGTTAAAACTGACTGACGGAAAGAAAATGAAAACGCACATTTTCACAGCACAGCATTTTCTTTCTTTCAGTCGGTTTTGACAAAAAACTTCTACAATGTTGTTTAAGAAAGCGTCAGTGTGAACTTTTATTAGAGAACTGCGTAAAATTTGAAGTACATTGGCCAAGAACTTTTCGAGACTTTTAATAACTTTCCACGTTATACGTTAGATGTATATTTATAAATTATGCGTATTAGAAATATATAGCACATGTCCATCTGATTGTTTGTTAGAGCATCATGTAAAAATTTGATGTACTCGTAAATCGATCAAGAACTTTTCGAGGTTTTCCCTTAAAAGTTTCCCCTTTTTGTAGTATATACAGGGTGTTTTACAATTCATGTTACATGCTTCTAGAGGTTGCAGACGGACTTCGTAGATCACGTCTTACATACTCTACAATATCGAGTAAAATTTGAATCAGATCGGCAAGAGCTTTCTGAAAATTTTTGGCAACAACGCTGAAAAACAACCTGTTTTTACGTATTAGTACAGATATATACTTACATACAAATTTCTGTTGCACCTGAAGGTGGGTCAGAGGCCACAGAACCAGAGTGTCTAAGACTTCAGTAATAAAAAATTTTGCGCAACTGTAGCGGAAGTTTCAATTTGAGCTATATATGACAATTATGTAAAAATTGGAAGTTAATTTGTCAAAAACTAGAGATTTTTGGATACCTCCTTGCGAATGTTGATTAGAGCATTGTGTAGAAATCTGAAGTGGTCAAGTACCTTTCCAAATTTTTAGTAACGATATTAAATAATGACTTGTCTTTATATAGTAGTATAGATTAACTGAGTAGTCCAGATGCAAAAGCCGCTAACTGCCTGATAAGCGAAACTGAGATAATCGCGAAAAACTCGTCCCATCCAAACTATTAAAGTAAAAACTTTATTTCTTTTCTAAAAATAAGTAAAAAGATAGATTACACGGTATTAATGGCTGAAATCTGTGATTGTTTTATACGTTAAAGTATTAAGTAAAATATTGACTTTGTGGTTTTTGCACCCCGATTTATGCAGTTAGCGGGTTTTGCAAACGTATCGAGCCAATTACGAAACAAACACTCGTTTGCAAAATCCGCTATTTGGTGATATGTTAGGAATGACAGAAAGGTGGAATTTAATTACTGCAAATATGAACACAATACGTTTTACTTCAAAGAGAAGTCTGAAAATTCAATAAAACTGGCATTTAAAAATACGGAGGTGACATTATTTTACCACGAAAAACTGACTTACTTAACGCCAAAAAGAAAACAAATATGAATGTTCAACATTAGGTTAAAAAAATACAACATTGCATTTTTGACTTCACATGAAACTGTAGAAAATAAACTGCAAGTTGCATCTTAGTTAAACATCGACAGAATCGTACTAAATAATAAAACTGGAAAAAAGTTGCATGTTAGTTAAAACAGCGACAGAAAGGTCTAGAAAATGAAATTGACTGAAAATTGCTTTCCTAGCGACTCAAATTCGCTTCCGGCTTCTTCTGATGACTGGCAGCGGCAGAAGAGATTCTAGGAGTGCCCTTCTGCCCGTCTTAACACCTCGGTGTAGAATTTGAGTTTGTCGTTGGTAGTCTGGTCTTCGCCAAAGTGGAGCCCCAAGAGCTTTTTGATGTCTGTGAAAGTTCTACACCAGCTGTGATTGGTATTGGGCCGTTTCCTTTGCTGAAGTTTTTTCCTCTCTTCAGGATGCTCTTCCCCTTTCCAGCTTCAAAGTTGTAGAAGGGGTCTCCTTGATTTAGCTATTTGTAAACACGATCTTTTCAAAGGCTTTTTGAATCTGGAAATGCCAGTTGCCAGTAACTTTCAGTAATCCGTCCACGTGTGTCCCGATAGCTTTGTGGTCAGAGTGACGGATTGCCCGGGTTCGATTCCCGGCTGGGTCGTAGATTTTCTCCGCTCCGGGACTGGGTGTTGTGCTTTCTTCATCATCATTTCATCCCCATGCGGCGCGCAGGTCGTCCAATGTGGCGTCGAACGTAACAAGATCTGCACCAAGGCGGCCGGACCTGCCCCGCAAAGGGCCTCCCGGCCAATGGCGCCAAACGCTCATTTAATTTTTTTCATAACGATTAGTGTCAACTAAGTTTTCATTGCATAACATTGCTTTTTTCCAATGATCAGGGCGCCTCTTTCCCGGGGGGGGGGGGGGGGGGGGGGGAGACGGTCGCCCTCGGTCTCGTTCTAGTCAACTACCACGATGGGTTCAACTTCTTGCAGAATTCCTACTATTTCAATGACTCCCACTCCGTTTGTACCATCTTACGCATTTAAACTGTCCACAAAATCACTTATTTTTTTCAAAACACTAATTCAAATACGCGAACAAACATCCTAATGATCAGTTAGACTGTGCTTACCGGCATATTGTATTTCGACAACGCATCGGCAGCGAGAGCTTCATTGTTGCGAAAGCGTTCGCTACAGCGCAGCCAACCTAACTCTGAATAAGAAGAATACTCCTTCCAATCGTGACAAACTGAAAGATAACTTTGAATGTGTGTATTGGTAAGTCTAATATCTGTTGACGTTCTTTGCATCTGGACATGGCGCGGCGACTGCCATATCTGTTGAACTGGGCTGGTTTTGCAAACGTTGTGTATTTAGCTGGCTTTGCACCCGAGGACAACGTGCAGTTAACGGCTTCTGCAACCGAGCACGATTTTCTACAGCCATTTTCAACGGTTTATATTGGGCAAAGAACGTCAACAGATATTAGACTTACCAATCCAGAGTACCCCTTCCAATCGTAACAAACTGAAAGATAACTTTGAATGTGTGGTTTGGTAAGTCTAATATCTGTTGACGTTCTTTGCATCTGGACATGGCGCGGCGACTGCCATGTCTGTTGAACTGGGCTGGTTTTGCAAACGTTGTGTATTTAGCTGGTTTTGCACCCGAGGACAACGTGCAGTTAACGGCTTCTGCAACCGAGCACGATTTTCTACAGCCATTTTCAACGGTTTATATTGGGCAAAGAACGTCAACAGATATTAGACTTACCAATCCAGAGTACCCCTTCCAATCGTAACAAACTGAAAGATAACTTTGAATGTGTGGATTGGTAAGTCTAATATCCGTTGACGTTCTTTGCATCTGGACATGGCGCGGCGACTGCCATGTCTGTTGAACTGGGCTGGTTTTGCAAACGTTCTGTATTTAGCTGGCTTTGCACCCGAGGACAACGTGCAGTTAACGGCTTCTGCAACCGAGCACGATTTTCTACAGCCATTTTCAACGTTTTATAGTGGGTATTGCTCTGAATAAGAAGAATACCCCTTCCAATCGTAACAAACTGAAAGATAACTTTGAATGTGTGGTTTGGTAAGTCTAATATCTGTTGACGTTCTTTGCATCTGGACATGGCGCGGCGACTGCCATGTCTGTTGAACTGGGCTGGTTTTGCAAACGTTGTGTATTTAGCTGGTTTTGCACCCGAGGACAACGTGCAGTTAACGGCTTCTGCAACCGAGCACGATTTTCTACAGCCATTTTCAACGGTTTATATTGGGCAAAGAACGTCAACAGATATTAGACTTACCAATCCAGAGTACCCCTTCCAATCGTAACAAACTGAAAGATAACTTTGAATGTGTGGTTTGGTAAGTCTAATATCTGTTGACGTTCTTTGCATCTGGACATGGCGCGGCGACTGCCATGTCTGTTGAACTGGGCTGGTTTTGCAAACGTTGTGTATTTAGCTGGTTTTGCACCCGAGGACAACGTGCAGTTAACGGCTTCTGCAACCGAGCACGATTTTCTACAGCCATTTTCAACGGTTTATATTGGGCAAAGAACGTCAACAGATATTAGACTTACCAATCCAGAGTACCCCTTCCAATCGTAACAAACTGAAAGATAACTTTGAATGTGTGTATTGGTAAGTCTAATATCTGTTGACGTTCTTTGCATCTGGACATGGCGCGGCGACTGCCATGTCTGTTGAACTGGGCTGGTTTTGCAAACGTTGTGTATTTAGCTGGTTTTGCACCCGAGGACAACGTGCAGTTAACGGCTTCTGCAACCGAGCACGATTTTCTACAGCCATTTTCAACGGTTTATATTGGGCAAAGAACGTCAACAGATATTAGACTTACCAATCCAGAGTACCCCTTCCAATCGTAACAAACTGAAAGATAACTTTGAATGTGTGGATTGGTAAGTCTAATATCTGTTGACGTTCTTTGCATCTGGACATGGCGCGGCGACTGCCACGTCTGTTGAACTGGGCTGGTTTTGCAAACGTTCTGTATTTAGCTGGCTTTGCACCCGAGGACAACGTGCAGTTAACGGCTTCTGCAACCGAGCACGATTTTCTACAGGCATTTTCAACGGTTTATAGTGGGTATTGCACCCTGAAACATATTCCATCGTAGCCGCGCGGGGTAGCCGAGCGGTGTAGGGCGTCTTCTTACGGTCCGCGCGGCTTCCCACGTCGGAGGTTCGATTCCTCCCTCGGGTATGGGTGTGTGTGTCGTCCTCAACTGTTTGGTCGCATAATAATAATAATGAGCGCATGGCATTGGTGGCCGGGAGACCCCTCGCGGGGCGGTTCGGCCGCCGCTCCACAAGTTCTTTAACGCCACTACGGCGACTTGCGAGTGAATGAGGATGAAATGACGATGAAAGACACACAACACTCAGTCATCTCGAGGCAGAGAAAATCCCTACCCCCGCCGGGAATCGAACCCGAGACCCCGTGCGCGGCAAGCGAGAACGCTACCGTAAGACCACGAACCGCGGACTTTGGTCCCATAAGACCTTACCACAAATTTCCTATTCCATCGTGTAGGCGCTGAAAAAAATCTATTCGGTAGTGTGTTCAACTCAAAGTCGACAAAAAATGCATTCAGCGGCTTTTGCATCTGGGCTACTCAATTATAATAATTTACATACTTCTAGTGTCATAATACGTTTGATTTAACAAAAATTAATTTTCAATTTAGTATATAAGAAACTATCAGCCTCGATTGCGGTAATGAAACCAACCTTTACCCAGGTTTCAGCTAAAATTATTGAGCCTTCTTCAGGAGATATACCTGAATCTATAATTTGTCTTAGAGGGCATGGTCTGGAAATAAAACTAAAACAGCCTGAATAGGCTCCCAAGGCCCACCGCACGGCGTCCATGGAGACGAGGCGCACGCCAGAGCTTAAGTCTTGGTGTTGACTTAGTACTTATGTACCGCATCTTTAAAATGTGACTACGCCCTCTTAGACAAATTATAGATTCAGGTATATCTTCTGAAGAATGCTCAATTATTTGGGCTGAAACCTAGGTAAAGGTTGGTTTCATTACCGCAATCGAGGCTGATAGTTTCTTATATATTAGATTATCACGATTGCTGACTGTGCTGCAATGTTGAAAGTACAATAATTTTCAATGTATTGCTTTACAGCAAAAATTTAAGGCTGAGTTTTAACATTTTATAATTTAATAACCTTTAATTTTAAAGACCTATCTATTATTTCAAATTTCAGTATATTAGTTGCAATGTTTGATTTTATTAAACAGATTAGTCCATTCCTTTTGATTAACAAATAAGGAAACTAGATTTCTAACTCCCATTCTCTGTAGAACGTTAAATTTCATTCATGAAAGCTCTGATTGGTCAGACTTTCGTACGCGTTATATAAAATTCACTAAAGTATGTCTGAAGTACAATGTAGAATCTAAATCCTGTATGTAAGTTATGGGTCGACTGACATAAAGCTCCGGTGTATGTTGCCAGAACATCGACACCCTTAGTGACCAACAGGACACCGCACTACTCGATAACATTTAGTATACTGTTCCACGCATGTAATTATCTTACAGCCTCCTACTATGAATTGCCGGCCGGTGTGGCCGTGCGGTTAAAGGCGCTTCAGTCTGGAACCGCTACGGTCGCAGGTTCGAATCCTGCTTCGGGCATGGATGTGTGTGATGTCCTTAGGTTAGTTAGGTTTAATTAGTTCTAAGTTCTAGGCGACTGATGACCTCAGAAGTTAAGTCGCATAGTGCTCAGAGCCAGCCTACTATGAATTTTACAAAACATTTGAAGTCATTAAAGACTAAACACTTTCTCAGCTGAGAGAAACCAACAGAAGCGATGAAGCATCCTGAATTCGCTAAAAATTTCAGTATTCTCGAAAACAACAGAAGACAGAAATCAGGCTGCATGGGAGTAGACTGAGCCTCTATACAACGCGATTTCTATACATGTAGTAGCTGTATCACGGCGCTTGGTACTGGTGGTGTGTGTGTGTGTGTGTGTGTGTGTGTGTGTGTGTGTGTGTGTGTGCGTGCGTGCCTGCAGGACGGATCGGCGTGGTGGCAGTGGTACCTGACCTTTTGAACTGCGGAAAACGGTTCGGTTCGCACCTTAGCCGTGCGAGAACAGAGTCACGCCGCGCCGCTGCACACGCAGACTTAACGCAGCTATTTTGGGCCGACGTCCAGAGTTACCGCCTTTACGGGAGCCAGCCTTTGTAGCTGGCCGTCCTTTTAACGCTGCCGCTGTCACGCCTTTTTGACTTTTCTCTCCTTTCATCTCGCCGTCTTTCTCACCTGCTCTGTCGTGTCGGGCGAAAGATCACAGACAGGAGTGCCAGGCTTCATAGAATTTAAACGTTCGTTGCCACTTCGAAGAGCATTTCCTCTCAGATAAATGTTGAAGTCCCGATGTGAAAAGCATATCAGAATGAAATACTGCCGATTTTCGAGTATTATGATTCCTTGTAATCGTTCCATCTACGACCACCTACCACCAAAAAATCGTGACATGGTACATTTCGGAAGTACATATCTACGAGAGGACTTCAATAAGTACAGGGGTTGGAAATAACAAAAACACAACATATTCTGTTGCTAATAGGGTGTAAAAAACACAATGGAGTTCACAACTGCAACCAGTCTTATCGGAATAGACAAATGCAAGGACCGCGCTGCTGCCACGGTCGCAGGTTCGAATCCTTCCTCGGGCATGAATGTGTATGATGTCGTTAGTTTAGTTAGGTTTAAGTAGTTCTAAATATAGGGGACTGATGACCTCAGATGTTAAGTCCCATAGTGCTTAGCGCCATTTGAACCATTTAAATTTGAACAAATTCAGGGTCTAAATGGTTTCCAAGGGAATCTTATACGTTTCTTCCTTGAAAATTGTGGCTAGTTCAGGTAGAGATAACGAAAGTGTATAGAGATAACGCCCCTTCTCTACAAAGGAGACCACAAAGACTCAATAATGTTGAGCCCTGGTGACAGTGGTGGCCAGGGGAAATGCCACAATTCATTCTGGTGCCCACAAAACCAGTCCTGGATGATGCGGGCTGTGTGAACAGGAACGTAGCATCACCGTTGGGGAAAAATAAACATTGCACCATGGAACGGACCTGCTTAGCCAAAATATTTGCACCTTTGGCAGTAATACGCCTTTTCAGAGTAAATATGGCACCCATTAAACATCACGATATGGCTACCCAAAACATCGCCGAAACCTTGACATCTTTCACGGCTGGGATGAAAACTCGATCAAAACCTGGAAACAGTGTGCTCATAAGAAATGACATTCTTCCGTCGTTCCATAGTTCAGGTTTTCTAGCTTCGGCAAAGTGTTTTCCTGTTACGAGTATTTGCATCACTGAATAGTGGCTTTGCAGTTCCAGCACTCCCTGCAATTCTCAACTTGTGAAGCTATCTTAGTGCCGTTTTGGTACTGAGAGCACTGGCAAGCGAGATATTCAGTTCTGTAGAAACTTTTGCAGCTGCCCTCCTCATATTTTTCCTCTCAATCCTCTTCAATGGCCTGGCCGGCCGCGGTGGCCGAGCGGTTCTAGGCGCATCACTTCGGAACCGCGCGACTGGTAGGGTCGCAGGTTCGAATCCTGCCTCGGGCATGGATGTGTGTGATGTCCTTAGGTTAGTTAGGTTGAAGTAGTTCTAAGTTCTAGGGGACTGATGACCTCCGATGTTAATTCCCATAGTGCTCAGAGCCGTTTTTTTTTCTTCAGTGAGCGTAGGTCAGGATCACTCAACGCGCACTTTCGTCCGCACTGTGACTTAAATCATGGCGTCTTCCCGATTTCTTCGTATGCGGTACAAATCTTCGATGGGTGCCTCTTTAAAGACCAAACATTTCTGCTACCTTAGTTACGGAAGCACCCGCGATAAGAGCACCATTCGCTCACGTTCGAATTCACTTAGCTCCATCATAATACACTCACAGCTGCACAGAACACCATTCTGACACAGAACAGTTTTCTGATCACGACTGACGCTTGCAACGCATTAAGGACGTTGCACAGGCTCAATCCATTGTCTAACACAACAGCACAACTTGCAGGCTCGTTTAGCATGTGTATTTCTATTGAAACATGCACTTCTCGCCGTGTTTCTACATTTCTGTCCAACATCCGAAGATTACACATTAATATGCCAGGCCAAGTAACTGAACGTGAAAGCGTCTCAAACATGTGACGCTACTTTTTAACACAGTCACCGAGAATCTGCAAACAAAGGGTAGGAACGTTCTACCAATCATTTAAATCCCCGACGATAGAAATCACCTCTCAGTTATGGAGCCCTTCGACAGCACTCATATCTATTTTTGTATGTCCATCCTTCTGAATGGATGGTTTGAGGGACTCCAGCCGTCCAATTATGAAATGAAACACTACTGCCGTCTTTTCTGACATAGCCCCGCAGGCGTTAGCTGGGATAGATACCGGAGAAAACATCAGACAACGCCCGAAGGCCAATACATTGAATACGTGAAAGTTGAGTGGACTTTCTATACTAAAATCTTTTTTTTACCTTTAAAATTTTACAACTTTATTAACTTTATTTTTGAATAGTAAGTGAACATTCGTTATCATGAGCAACAAGATCCTCAATATGGTTTCTTAATGAAAGTTCCTGAAGTATTATTCTAAAAGATCAAAGAACAACTTTCAGAATCAATTTACAACGCTTAAAACTCAAAATCCCTTTCTAAGCAAAGGAAAAAAATATAAAGCTCCACAGTCCACAAAGATTCTAACGCCACATGGCAATACCAAATTTTCCTAGATATCTTCCGAGATCTCTAAGGGCTATAAAATATTGAACACAAAATTTTAATTAAAACAATAATTTAAATGCAGTAAAATCTTATTACTATCAACCTACACTCAAACCCCGTAGCCTCTACGATTCGCACAGTATCGCAAAATATTTTTCAAACACTTTATACCATAACCTCCCTATATGTGAAGCATGCTACACCCAACGAATTATGACAAATAATTGAACATATGTGTTATAATGAACCATGTATGTAAATCTTTTCCTCTCAGAATAAATAAAAAAAACATACAAATCAAATCTTAAGCTCAGTGGTTACATCCGTTAAAAAAGTATACACTATACATATCTTTTGATTTCGTCTTGGTCATGCGCTGTTGTGCTCTCCTTCAGGATCACATACGGCACGGGAAAGATTTTCCACGACGTACAAAACGTTTACACGGCGCAACCAACTTACACAAATTGCACACTGGGATTATACGTCGATATGGATGCGACTCGCAAATCTTAAAACGGGCGAAGGAGTAGATGCGGCACTACTGAATACTTCGACTATACCGCACCGCACCAAACAGCAGTACGATTGGGCAAACAAGAGACAAATCAACAACTGTTGCAAAGCAACCCTAGCAAAGGCAGTAAGAGAATATTTAGGGCTTTAAACTCTTGGTAGGGCCACACAAAGCCACAGAATGACGTTCCGAGCTAAATTAGGAAAATACTATCGGCGATTTCACCACGACAAGTAGAACTGTAAAATACCATAAGAAGTGAATAGCAATTAACACGATTCAGAAGCGTCCGACTGAAAAGCTCCACAGCCAATCAAACACTTAACAGTACCTCCAACCGATCGGCTCTAGGAGCTACAGTCTGGAACCGCGCGACCGCTACGGTCGCAGGTTCGAATCCTGCCTCGGGCATGGATGTGTGTGATGTCCTTACGTTAGTTAGGTTTAAGTAGTTGTAAGTTCTAGGGGACTGATGACCTCAGAAGTTAAGTCCCATAGTGCTCAGAGCCATTTAGTACCACCAAAGTTCACTCGTGGGCATTACAAGTGTGTCGAATTACTGGTTATAACTGTAGGTAACAGTTCAACACGCTGGAGGACCGACGTAGGTTTCTTCATAAGATAAGCAATGATTCGATCCCTCTCTTGGACCCACCTTCGATCTAAAACAGTAATTCACCTTAAAGCAGCTAAAGTAGATGACAATGCCGATATCAACGCTCTCCTCCCATGCAGCGCTCTAACTGGAGACTGCAGTACCGAAGCAAAGCTTACACCATTCACAAGTCTGATGTACGTGCCACCAAATAGAATTCTTATGTTCACCTCATGCACCAAACTCGGCGTAATTCTTCGTCGGAATCCAAGGACAGCCCTTGAAAGACTAGACGATGGTCGCCATCGGGGCAACACTGGCCCTCCACACTTGGATCTTCGTGCCCACGGCGCTCCGTCCCCAACCGACTGCTTCCACGGGGCCCACCGACCAAGCTTCCTTGCCCTCCGACACCCACGTCGCTCCTCACGCACAGTCCAGAGCTAACACCCAGCAACCCCACTTCTTCCTCGTTCTGTCGCCTCGCCGCGCGCGGGAAGCCAACTCGCCAAAGATGTGCAGCGACCAGAGACTCCAATCCGATCTCGATATTGACATCGCGGCGAGTGCTGCTCATCGCACCCCCCTCAGATTTAGTTATAAGTTGGCACAGTGGATAGGCCTTGAAAAACTGAACACAGATCAATCGAGAAAACAGGAAGAAGTTGTGTGGAACTATGAAAAAATAAGCAAAGTATACAAACTGAGTAGTCCATGGGTAACATAGGCAACATTAAGAGTAACGTGGGCACAGGAGCGTCGTGGTCCGGTGGTTAGCGTGAGCAGCTGCGGAACGAGAAGTCCTTGGTTCAAGTCTTCCTTCGAGTGAAAATTTTAATTTTTTATTTTCAGACAATTATCAAAGTTCAGGCACTCACACATAATCAACTTCGCTCTCCGAAATTCTAGGACATGTTCAGATTTGCTAGGACATATGCATGATTTGACGGTCTACACACGCAAAAATTTGAAAACGTTAAAAACATATGTTTTGACAGAGCACAGAGAAAACTGTGCGACTGTGAAACTGTTGCATTCATTTGTTGCAGTTTATGTGACACACTCTTATGTTTTCATCACTTTTTTGAAAATGATTATCACATCCACAAGAAAACCTAAATCGGGCAAGGTAGAAGAATCTTTTTACCCATTCGCCAAGTGTGCAAGTTAGGTGGGTCGACAACATATTCGTCATGTGACGCACATGCCGTCACTAGTGTCGTATAGAATATATCAGACGTGTTTTCCTGTGGAGGAATCGGTTGACCTATGACCTTGCGATCAAATATTATCGGTTCCCATTGGAGAGGCACGTCCTTTTGTCTACTAATCGCACGGATTTGCGGTGCGGTCGCAACACACAGACGCTAAACTTATTACAGTGAACAGAGACATCAATGAACGAAAGGACAGATCATAACTTTGCAAAAATAAAGTAAGTAAAATTTCCGCTCGAGGGAAGACTTGAACCAAGGACCTCTCGCTTCGCAGCTGCTCACGCTAACCACGGGACCACGGCGCTCCTGTGCTGAAATCACTCTTAATGTTGCCTATGTTACCCATTGACTACTCAGTTTGTATATTTTGCTTTTTTTTCATAGTTCCACACAACTTCTTCCTATTTTCTCGATTGATCTGTGTTCAGTTTTTCAAGGCCTATCCACTGTGCCAAATTATAACTAAATCTGAGGGGGGTGCGATGGGGAGGTTCCCTTGTGAGAAGGCGGGTGGTTTCAAAAAAACAAAAAAAAAAAATTAAATAGAGAGCCGTACCGGCTCACTTTCGATGTTATTTATTATATGGCTACCAGTTTCGGAGCTTCAGTACACAATCTTCAGGCCATAACTGACGCTGAGGGGGTTAACACAGATCGTATACGAGATTCCATTAGTGTCCAACATCTGTGAACTGGTTTTCGCAGACTATCTGTAACAACCATGATCTGTTGCTAGTTGATGGTTCCTAGTCCCATGCAGATTACTAATCTCATACATCTAGCCCTGAAAGTTTGTAATAGGTATGCAAATATTAAAAAAGATTTAAAACAAAAAACCTGAGACACATGCGGTAGGAAATAGTGAGGAGGTGACCTATTCATGCATCAGTTAGGAATTGCATGCGCTCCACGCTTTTCGTTTTAAATCAGAATTTTCATAGCTGCTGAAAATTCACAATCACAAATTTTCAGCACTATCTATATCGGGTTAGGAGTCTGTATGGGACTAGGAGAAATTATTTTATACTTTTAGTCCGATTTAGGAACTGCTTGTCTTTGAAAAAAAGTCATTTTTAATTCAATAATAATTTTATCCTTTTTAATCTTGTGTGTGTAAATTTTTTCAATCGATCTGAAACATTTCAACAGGGATATGTCGTAAGTTTCAGACATTTCAGTTTCTCTTCACGTGACTCAACCAATATATTGATTCTTCCTATGTACGTCCCCCGAATAGAGCGTGAAGATAAAATTTAGACAGATTCGATTTTAGCCGGAGACTTCGCAGCAATCGTTCTTCCAGCGAAAGAGGGGAAAACAGATGTGGCACAGTGGCACACACTGTACCCTGCACCACAAATCATAGTAAGTATGCGAGTTAATTTTACACTGTCATCCACTTCTCAGCTATGCTGAAAGTTCAAAGTCTCTAGCTCACCGGAAAACGACAGCGTATCCTTCGCCACACACCAGACAAGAAGGAAAATTAATGCTGCATTGACACTGTCCAGGCCGGCAGGAGTGGCCGAGTGGTTCTAGGCACTACAGTCTGGAACCGCGCAACCGCTACGGTCGCAGTTTCGAATCCTGCCTCGGGCATGGATGTGAGTAATGTCCTTAGGTTAGTTAGGTTTAAGTAGTTTAGTTCTAAGTTCTAGGGGACTGATGAGCTCAGAACTTAAGTATCATAGTGCTCAGAGCCATTTGAACCATTTGACACTGTCCAAACGATGTTTAAAATTTCGTCTCTTGTTCAACGGGAAGTTAGCTTAAAATCAGCTGCAAAATTTGTGTCGAACAGACAAGCAGACAAGAAAGCTACCTAACAAAAAAGTGGTGAAAAAAATACAGTACCAAAATGAATAAATATTGTCAGTGTCTGCCTACATCCGTTTGCTCACTTACAGCGTCCCGTGTCACAAAATCATCACGTCACGTGTAAAAGCCGACTGCATAAGTTGCGTTGGACTGGGCATATACGATCTGAATTGTTTGTTTTGACGGTTGCTCTCTGGTGCGCCAATTACTTTCGTTCCGGAGTTTATTTTTCCTCGGCTGTGCTGACTCACCGCAACGTTACGACGCTGCAGCCGTATCCACCAACACTCGCATCTGGAGCGTTAATTGATGCTCCACTGGTCGAAGGATGAAGAGGAGGTGGAAGCAGCAAATAAGAACAGCTGTTGGTAGCCGCTAAAATTAATGGCGGCCTCGGAAGATACGCGGCCAGCGGAAGATAAGCAGGCTGACTTAGAGGGGCGCAGGGAGGGGTAATTGCCCCCGCAGCGGACTGGCAGCAATTTGCCGGATCGCCTCGTCCCATATTAGGGTCGCCCGGAAAGAGCGGCCGGTGGCACTGTTTTCTCTGGGTACCATCGCACGCTGCAGCAGACATCCAGCTACTGTCCCAAAACCTGGATCCAGAATCTCGTTATGGCGAATTTAGTGAGTGGCATTTCTCTCACATAATTTTCGCTAATTCGTAGTTAGCGGACCATTTCAAGACAACGCACTGTTTGACACAACACACTATTTGACCCAAAAATACCTATGAGGTTAACTGGACTTAATGTTACGTACATATCAATGATGGAACAATGCACATTTGATGACTGTTATTCCAATTACACATACGCTAGCTGAGATGGTTTTTGGACACGGTAATGGTCTGATCCTAGAACGAAATCGATCGTCTCCAATAAATTATACCGCTACATCTGTGTGTTGCATAGTGTAGTTCCCAGCACTCTAATCTCTCCCACTGTACAAATACTTCTCGAATAAAAATTAATGCAATCCATCTTGGCCTGATGGTTCAGCAACCTCATTATTGCTACTATTTGAAAAACAGTCTTAGATTGCACAATGTTCTTTTTTATGTCAAGAACGACGCTTTTGGCACGGGTGGGGCATCATCAGGTTAACTGAAAAAAAGGAAAAAAAGTAAGGGGAGAACGACATTACAATTAATCCGGCGTGATCCTGTCCTGGACTGTTATAAAAGTAAAACATGAACCGAATAAAATTATAAAGCGAAACATAATGCAACTCACGTTAAAAATAAAATATTTTCTGCCAAATTAGCATCAGTCAGAATAAAACATTGTAAAAGGCATCCTATACAGAAAAATATTAAAAATTAATAAATAGAAGTACAGGGATGAGGCATCAGTAGAGAACAAATGACTCTGAGCACTATGGGACTTAACTGCTGAGGTCATCAGTCCCCTAGAACATAGAAGTACTTAAACCTAACTAAGCTAAGGACATCACACACATCCATGCCCGAGAAAGGATTCGAACCTGCGACCGTAGCGTTCGCGCGGTTCCAGAGTGAAGCGCCTATAACCGCTCGGCCACTTCGGCCGGCCAGCAGAGAACAAAAGAGAAACCGAAAAGTGCGTATTACATTAGGGAGGTGGCGACAGGCGTAGCATCACAGATCAGCACCACGCTTGCAAACTGTAAACACAACTGTACACTATAACTGCGTCGAAAACCCGTGCGTATTCACAAACTGCATACATATGAATGATAGGTCAAGCAAAAGATTGGGCTACTGGTAAAGACAAGCGCAATGTGGCACTGTCGTCCAGTGCACAGCGTAATGAAACCGTAAAATTGAAATAGTAATAAACAATTTGAGAAACAAATAAAAACGTAATAGGACATTTGGGAATATAGACATGCAGGACGTACTAGATCTAAAACTATGTACAAAGACATAGAAAACATTATGCTCAAATGACTCTGGACTCGCACTCGGGAGGACGACGGTTCAATCCCGCATCCGGCCATCCTGATTTAGGTTTTGCGTAATTTCCCTAAATCGCTCCAGGCGAATACCTGGATGGTTCCTTTGAAAGGGTACGGCCGACTTCCTTACCCGTCCTTCCCCAATCCGATGAGACCGATGACCTCGCTGTTCGGTCTCCTCCCCCAAAACAACCCTATGCTCAAATGCACTGTAAAAGAATAATGAAGTAAAATACGTAGAGCAATAAAATAAAGATTAGACTACAAATATACGGCTAAAAGGTAACAATGCTAAAAAGAGAACTATCTATTTTACTTCTTTGTTCTTTTGTACTACCTTTGTGCATAAGCGTTTTATATGTCTCGGTGCATAACTTTGGATGTAGCATCACCTGCACTGTGTATATTCCCATGTTTTTAGTTATTTCTCAATTTGTCAATTACTATTTGAATTTTATGCTGTTATCACACTGTGCACCCGATGGCTGCTCCACATGGCGTCTGTAATTACTATTAGTCCATTATTTTGCTTGAGTTCCTGTCATTCCTATGTAGTTTCTACGTGAATAAGGAAGGGCCTCCGGCGCCGTTCTAGTTTACCGCAGTGTTTACAATTTACGAGCGTGGTATTGTTCGGCGCCTCTCGTCACTTCCACAAGGTAACACGCATGTTTTCGGTTTCTCCTTCGTTCTCTAATTATGCCTGACCCCGCTATTTTTAATATTTTTTTCTGTTTAGGATGCCTTTTAGAAGGTTCTTTTTCTGTGCTATATCTTTTCTGACGGATCCTTTTTGGCAGAAACTTTCTGATTCTTTAACGTGAGTTCATTTCGTTTCTCTTTGTAACTCTATTCGATTGGTGTTTGAAGGTTTTTTTTTTTGCTTTTATAACAGTACAGAATAGGACCACTACCGATTAATAGGAAAGTCGCTCTCTCCCTTATATTTTCTGATAACCGGTGATGCCCTGTCCGGACGAAACGCGCCGTTCTTGAGTTAGTCAAGAACTCTGTACAACCTACGCCTGTTTTTCAAGTAGTTGCAATAATAACTTTGCTGTAACACCACGCTAAGATGTAATGGAACAATTTTTATTCGAGAAATATTTGTAGAGCGATTACAGTGCTGAGAACTACATTATGTAACACACAGTTGCAACTGCATATGTTATTAGAGACGACTGATTTCGGTCTAGGATCAGACCATTATAGGATCCGAAAACCATCTCAGCTATGTAATTGCTTAACTGGAATAGCAGCCAACTTGGAGAACAGTCCAGGGGCCTTCCCGACGAGGATTGCCGTCTTGCCGCCGCCGCCGCTACGAGGCGATGTGCTGTACCGATCCAACGTCTGCTGCGGACATCACAAAGCGAATGACCATGAAGAATGGCGAGCTGATTCATTCCATCTCCCCCTCCTACCTAAGTCATGTCGACGCCCGGTGAAATCGGAGCTGAGATTTGTAATTTTATGTAGAAAAAGTACCCTAATAAAAGCTGATATTTCGTGTTTCAATGATCTAAACAATCTCTTCCATTCGCTTACGGTTCAAATGGCTCTGAGCACTATGCGACTTAACTTCTGATGCCATCAGTCGCCTAGACCTTAGAACTAATTAAACCTAACTAACCTAATGACATCACACACATCCTTGCCCTAGGCAGGATTCGAACCTGCGACCGTAGCGGTCGCTCGGTTCCAGACTGTAGCGCCTAGAACCGCACGGCCACTCCGGCCGGCCATTCGCTTATCAATCCCTTGATCTCATAGCCTTTCGCTTATCTGTTTCATTTAATTATTGATGTCAGTTAATTATTGGCACCAAATTTGGGTGGTGGGGGATCTCATTAGTAATTTGCACACTGCATCACAGAGTTTTGAATGGTTCAGTGCATTTTGGCGCCCAACGCACGAAGATCTCGTTAGTAATTTGCCTACTATATCATACCACATAGTTTTGAAGAACTCTACATGAGAGACAAACACAGACCGATTACTTGGCGCCTGCAGGCAGGCAACCCCTTGAAACCCCTCAGACCTGCATGTGGCCATCAGGTACTAGGATAGAGCTGGCTGCGTGTCCCACGGACGGGTAGGGGATCGAACAATGAGTGGCTTGTCTCTGTACTGAAACATTTTTAAAGTACTCAACAAACATGCGCGTGTGGCACCGAGGGAGTTGCCGAACTGGGGAGTCCTACTAGGGCTATTTCTCATTGTACTCATGTGCGTGTCAGTGTCTTTCAACTTGATAACTCTACCCGCTCCTATGCAAAAGTGGTCTTGATAATCACACAGACGCATAGTGTGGTCTATAAGGGTTCAGTTTTTACTGACTGAGTTACGGAAACTCTAAAAATTAAAATCTTCTAGTTTCTCAAGCTGCGTCACTTCGAATAATACACTCGAGGTTTCGACAGCTGTCTCTGCCTTCGTCAACATAAGGAAAGACGACTGGTGGCTGAATCAGCTGTCAACACGGAAAATGACACAAACACAACAACAACATTAGATACAGACTCTTGACACAAGGAGTATAGCTCCTAAAATGGATAAATAACACAATTATAAGGAAAGCAAACATAGCATGTGATTGGTTCATGTATATAAACTGCATTTTAAATATGATAACCAAATAATGTAAAGGAGAACGACTAATACAAGGAACGAGACAATCATTAAATGTAAAGAATACGCCATACGGCGAGGCGAGGTTCGAAGTATACGTTCCGCGGCTCCCCTCCCACCTAAGGCACCGGTCATGCACACAAACACAAATACAACACAACAGCACACATACAACACGTAGAACTTCATGTAGTTCTAGTAACACAAATAACGCAGTGGGTATACCCTACATACGCATTTAAAAATGTGATAAGTACAGGGTGTTTATAAATGAATATCGGGGTTTTAACGCTTTATAATATTTATAACATTAAACTTACAGTTATAAATGATAAGTCAAACGAAAGAGCAACTCAAACAGTTGTGTCTGGCACCAGTGCGCATGCGCAGCGCGCATTGTTTACGCCGCAGTCCGCTAGACAGCAATAGTAGCGAAGATGGCGACTAGTGAACATAAAGTGTTTTGTGTTTTGCAGTTTGCAAACACCGAATCTGTAGTTATTGTGCAACGTGCATTGGTTGTGATCCTACAAGTGATAATAGATGGTATCATCAATTTGAAGATACCGGCTGCCTTTGTAAAGGGAAGAGCACAGGATGACCAAGAGTTAGTGAAGAGACTGTTGAGCGAGTGAGAGAGTCGTTCACTCGAAGAAATCAGTCCAGAAGGCTAGTCGTGAACTACAAGTTCCTGTGTCGACTGTTTGGAAAGTTTTAAGAAAACACATACAACTGCGTCCTTACCATTTACAGTTATTACAGGTTCTAAAGCCGGCAGACCATGGATTACGTGCCAACTTCGCAGTGAAATGTTGTTTCATGACGATGAAGATTTTCTGGATCACGTTGTCTTCAGTGATGAATCGACCTTTCACCTTAGCAGACATGTTCACGCACACAGTGTGCGCATCTGGGGCTCAGAAAATCCTCACAAGGTGGTACAAAGTGACTGTTTTTGTGACGTATCCCGGCAGAAAGTTTTTGGGCATTTCTTTTTTGGTGAAACTACTGTAACTGGCACACTGGCACTTGATACACTAGTGAAATGGCTCTTCCCTCAATTGGAAGAAGATGAGCCAGAGAACTTCATTTTCAGCAAGATGGTGCGCCACCTCACTGGCATGGCGAAGTACGCGATTGGTTGAACTTCACTGTACCCAAGTGCTGGATAGGCCGCAAGGGGCCCAATGACAGGGCTTGCTTTACATGGCCTCCACGTTCACCCGACCTAAAGCCATGCGATTTTTTCCTTTGGCGCTTCATCAAGGATCGTGTGTACGTGCCTCCGCTACCAGCAGACCTCCCTGAATTAAGAAACCGGACTGAAGCAGCTGTTGCTACAATCACTGAAGACACACTTATCAACGTTTGGGAAGAGCTCGGCTGTAGACTTGATGTGTGCCGTGTGACAAATGGTGCTCACATTGAACATTTATAAGGTACTTGGTAAAACTGTTCGAGTTGCTCTTTCATTTGACATATCATTTATAACTAAGTTTAATATAATAAATGTTATAAAGCGTTAAAACCCCGATATTCATTTATAAACACCCTGCAGTACTCCGCTCATATTCAGAAAAAATACAGAACACCTTGAACGATTAAAGATAGGACATTTATATTCACAGACATGTACATTAGTATGTTCTGCGGAAATGATTAACATTTCAGTCACCTCGGTTCGGAATGTATCCTATTGCCTAGTAGGCACAGGGTCCGCCATTGGTCCTGATAACTTGTTTCATGTGTGATGAGATCGACGCGTACAAGGCGCGAATAGCGTCCTGTGGTATAGCCGTCCATGTTACATTCACCTGGTTGCAAAGTTCATCTGTGGTGGTTGGCATTGGGTCAATGTGCTGCATCCGTTTAATCATATGCCACACATTTTCGATTGGTGTCAAGTCTGGTGATCTGGCGGGCCAGGGCAAAAGGCTGTAACCTCCCCACAAAAAGTTTGAAAGTCAATAATAGTGAAATTTTGTAACCTCCCAGCAAGAATATGAAAGTCAATGTTAAATGAAATGTTGTCTTCCCACAAAAGTGAAAAATAAAAATGAGCCAAGCGTAACCTCCTTGCAAAATTAAAGAATAATAATGGCCCAAATGTAAAGTCCCCACAAAATTAACGTTAAGATGATTGCTCATTAAACCCACAATAATATTAATTAAATAATGAACCGTGAACTGAATGTAACATCTTAACACAAATAATTAAACCTGATAAATCTTATAAGGGCAGCTGCGCTGACCTTCGGCCCTGTGAAATAATTAAACCTGACAAATTCTTACCTCAGTAAAACTGCATCTATATCTGCTCTTATTTTTCGGCACAGCTCCGTGCAATGCTGGCCCATATTTAATTTTGATTCTTGGAGGGAATGCATAGGAAATATTATTTAACTTGAAACGAATCTTTTTCTTTAAAAAGTGGAAAAATTCTTTAAATTGAAATGATTACTTTTCTTTAAAAGATTTACTTTATAAAAAAATTATTATTGGGGCATTTCTTGAATAAATTAATTACAATTAACATATGTTATTAGCTGAGCGCAATGCTGCTCCATTACCTTCGATAACAATATACCTCGTCCTGAATCGTGACCAGAGATGCAAGGAGAGCACGCCGCCGGCGCATGCCGACGTCCGCTCAGTGCAACCGTCCACTCGCTACAACTACTGCCGACAGACAGCTACTACCGACAGAGTGCCACTCGCAACTGTTCCTGCCGACTCGCTACACACAACTGTACCAGACTGCTACTACTCTCCAACTGTCGACTCGCGCGGTCAAGCGCAGACTAGCAACGATAAATAACTCTCTGGTCAGAGATTCTGTCATGCCTCGCCATCGCTGGTAATGAATACATATGAAACGTACGCGTTTCAAGGCTGACATCCTGTGACACCAAGAAGGCGCATGTTCGTGCGGCAACATGTGGTCGTGCATTATCTTGGGAAAAATGGAGTCTGGAGTGTTGTGCAGAAATAGCCGGCTGGTGTGGCCGAGCGGTTCTAGGCGCTTCAGTCTGGAACCGCGCGACCGCTGCGGTCGCAGGTTCGAATCCTGCCTCGGGCATGGATGTGTGTGATGTCCTTAGGTGAGTTAGGTTTAAGTAGTTCTAAGCTCTAGGCGATGACCTCAGATGTTAAGTCCCATAGTGCTCAGAGCGATTTGAACCATTTGATTTTTTGTGCAGAAACGGTATAGGTACCGGTCGCAGGATGTAATTCACGTAGGTCACACGGGTCACATTGTTCTGGACACGCACCAACTGTGGTTTCTGGTTGTACCCAGTAGCACCCTAAACCATTAGCCCTTGATTTGGCGCTGTATGTCTTGTGTGAATGCTGTCACCGTGATGCCGCTCCCCCTGTCTGCGGCGAACCAAAATGTGCTCATCATTTTCAAATAAACAGAACCCCTATTCGTCCGAAAACACTGACGACATTCCTGTCCCCAGTGATGTCGTTCCATACGCAATTGCCGTCTAGTACGAGGTGCATTCAAGTTCTAAGGCCTCCGATTTTTTTTCTATTTAACTACTCACCTGAAATCGATGAAACTGGCGTTACTTCTCGACGTAATCGCCCTGCAGACGTACACACTTTTCACAACGCTGACGCCAAGATTCCATGGCAGCGGCGAAGGCTTCTTTAGGAGTCTGTTTTGACCACTGTAAAATCGCTGAGGCAATAGCAGCACGGCTGGTGAATGTGCGGCCACGGAGAGTGTCTTTCATTGTTGGAAAAAGTCAAAAGTCACTAGGAGCCAGGTCAGGTGAGTAGGGAGCATGAGGAATCACTTCAAAGTTGTTATCACGAAGAAACTGTTGCGTAACGTTAGCTCGATGTGCGGGTGCGTTGTCTCGGTGAAACAGCACACGCCAGCCCTTCCCGGACGTTTTTGTTGCAGTGCAGGAAGGAATTTGTTCTTCAAAACGTTTTCGTAGGATGCACCTGTTACCGTAGTGCCCTTTGGAACGCAATGGGTAAGGATTACGCCCTCGTTGTCCCAGAACATAGACACCGTCATTTTTTCAGCACTGGCGGTTACCCGAAATTTTTTTGGTGACGGTGAATCTGTGTGCTATCATTGAGCTGACTGGCGCTTTGTTTCTAGATTGAAAAATGGCATCCACGTCTCATCCATTGACGAAAAGAAAGTCCCATTCATGCTGTCGTTGCGCGTCAACATTGCTCGGCAACATGCCACACGGGCAGCCGTGAGGTCGTCCGTCAGCATTCGTGGCACCCACCTGGATGACACTTTTCGCATTTTCAGGTCGTCATGCAGGATTGTGTGCACAAAACCCACAGAAATGCCAACTCTGGAGGTGATCTGTTCAACAGTCATTCGGCGATCCCCCAAAACAATTCTCTCCACTTTCTCGATCATGTCGTCAGACTGGCTTGTGCGAGCCCGAGGTTGTTTCGGCTTGTTGTCACATGATGTTCTGCCTTCATTAAACTGTCGCACCCACGAACGCACTTTCACCACATCCATAACTCCATCACCACATGTCTCCTTCATCTGTCGATGAATTTCAATTGGTTTCACACCACGCAAATTCAGAAAACGAATGATTGCACGCTGTTCAAGTAAGGAAAACGTCGCCATTTTAAGTATTTAAAACAGTTCTCATTCTCGCCGCTGGCGGTAAAATTCCATCTGCCGCACGGTGCTGCCATCTCTGGGACGTATTGACAATGAACGCGGCCTCATTTTAAAACAATGCGCATGTTTCTATCTCTTTCCAGTCCGGAGAAAAAAAAATCGGAGGCCTTAGAACTTGAATGCACCTCATAGTGTTATAGTGTTCCGCTCTTGCGCCAGAGCCGAGGAGGGCACAGATCTGTCCTGCAATGCAGTTCGGTTGAGGTGTCGATCTTCTCGGGGGGGGGGGGGGGGTGTCTGGATTCTGCGACCTGACCCATCTCGTCGTGTTCCACGGCCTTCCGCGAAGCATACTTCACACACCCGTAGCACTGTGGAAACACATCGTTCCACACGAGCAGCAATTTCCTGGGTGGATGCATCACATTCTCTCATCCCAATAATGCGCCCTATTTCAGACTCACATGATTTGACGATACGGTTCGCACATACCGATAAAAGGTGTTGCGCCGCGTTAACGATGTTGACCTTGAACCCAGGGGGTTGATATTGTTCAAACGCCAATCATTTCTGCATAAGTTAGCACATGTCCTGTGAATATGAATGCCCTATCTCTAGTCGTTCAAGTTGTTTTGTTTGTCCTGAAAATGTTTGTAGTTTCTTAGACAGCAGAAACAAATACACAGAGTCGCTCTTGATGTATTTCATACAGTAATGTAAGAAAACATAATTTTGTACACTACTTCAGATACGACAGGCTCGATGATTCCCACCTGGAATGGGAACGTGAAGCATAATGTTATATTTTGTTTTAATAGTAAAAAATAAAATAAAAATAAAAAATTGCAGCTTATCCATTTCCTATGTTTCTATTATTTTCTTCTAACTTACCCTCTTCCCTATGTTATTCAATCTGTATATTGAGCAAGCAGTAAAGGAAACAAAATAAAATTCGGTGTAGGTATTAAAATCCATGGAGAAGAAATAAAAACTTTGAGGTTTGCCGATGACATTCTAATTCTGTCAGAGACAGTGAAGGACTTGGAACAGCAGGTGAACGGAATGGACAGTGTCTTCAAAGGAGGATATAAGATGAACATCACCAAAGCAAGACGAGGATAATGGAATGTAGTCGAATTAAGTCAGGTGATGCTGAGGGAATTAGATTAGGAAATGAGACACTTAAAGTAGTAAAGGAGTTCTGCTATTTGGGGAGCAAAATAACTGATGGCGGTCGAAGCAGAGAGGATATAAAATGTAGACTGGCAATGGCGAGGAAAGCGTTTCTGAAGAAGAGAAATTTGTTAATATCGAGTATAGATTTAAGTGTCAGGAAGTCGTTTCTGAAAGTATTCGTATAGAGTGTAGCCACGAATGGAAGTGAAACATGGACGATAAATAGTTTGGACAAGAAGAGAATAGAAGCTTTCGAAATGTGGTGCTACAGAAGAATGCTGAAGATTAAATGGGTAGATCACACAACTAATGAGGAGGTACTGAATAGAATTGGGGAAAAAAGGAGTTTGTGGCACAACTTGACTAGAAGAAGGGATCCGTTGGTAGGACATGGTCTGGGCATCAAGGGATCACAAATTTAGTATTGGAAGGCAGCGTGGAGGGTAAAAATCGTATAGGGAGACCAAGAAATGAACACACTAAGCAGATTCAGAAGGATGTAGGTTGCAGTAGGTACTGGGAGATGAAGAAGCTTGCACAGGATGGAGTAGCATGGAGAGCTGCATCAAACCAGTCTCAGAACTGAAGACCACAACACCAACAACAACTGACAGTTATTATTTTAACATTTAGTTTCCTATAACTAATTTAATTTTCTTTGTAAATCATTGTTGTTATCCTTATTTTATGACTCAAAAGAAATTTTGCTAGTAATGTGTATTATGTACGACCTGCATTTTAAAATATCAGGCAGCAGGTCTCTAAATATGCAGTGAAGGAAAAGGAGTGAAATGTAGAAAGCGGTAACAGAGGAGTGTACTCCTGAGGTTTTCGGTAGCATCTGATGCTGCCTCGATGGAGACGTGATTTGTGGTGTTGGATGTCTTCCAATTGACAAAAAGATCAAGATCGGAATGCATGCTACTGGCAGAGGGGAAAACATGGTAAGATCAGGGAAATAAAATGGGAAAACATCGAACATAAACGACAACTCAACACTTGGCGGTTTGATGTCTGGCAGTGGGAGTGGGACGAAAGTGACAACTTTTTCCGGAACGTCGGTGTGTGGTTGAGCCGGCTGGTGTGGCCGGGCGGTTCTAGGCGCTTCAGTCTGGAACAGCGCGACCGCTACTGTCGCAGGTTCGAATCCTGCCTCGGGCATGGATGTGTGTGATGTCCTTAGGTTAGTTAGGTTTAAGTAGTTCTAAGTTCTAGGGGGAAAGTACTTACCCGTGTGCATGAGCATGACAAGAACTTCTCGTGTTTTTCGAATAAATGAAACATTTACATATTTGAAACCTCCTTCGGAGTGAATTTTGGATTGCCAGATTGCAATATTTGGCTGATATATTTCAGCAGTTCAGTATTTTGAACACTAGCATGCAAGGTAAAGAAGTAAATATCCTCACATCTACCGACAAAATTAAAGCGTTACACAGAAAACTACAAATATGGAAAAGAAAAGCTTAAATATTTTCAACATTTCGCGGCCCTGTCAGCAACTGTAGAAATATTAATTTTAAATTTTAAAAACCAACAGCCTCAGTTGCTAAGTTACCTAGATTTAAGTTTCAGTCGGGATAACCCAACCTTCTTCAGAATAAAAGTAACTACTGTTTGTTCATAGTTCCAGTACAGCACTCGTGGCTGCCGCATTGCGGTCGCGAAGTGGGGCCGAGGCAGTTTCAGATACGTTTTATAGTCTGCCGATAATTTATGGATTTTTTGTTTTAGTTTGAGGATGTTCACTTAGGACACACGGTAGTTACTTTTATTCTGAAGAAGGTTGGGTTATCCCGACTGAAACCTAGGTAAATCTAGGTAAACTTTGCAACTGAGGCTGTTGGTTTTTAAAAGTTAAAAGAAAAGCTGTTCAAGTTAACTTGGAAATGTTCCCGTTGGTAAGACGCCACATGCATAAATGAAATACTCTCAATAGTAGTAGATGATTTAATAAGTTTAGGAGAGACACGGAGTTCATATTTTCCATCCATCAACACTGAACAGAACGACTGGATTCGAAACCCATTCATGAAAACTTCAGGTGATTTCGGCTTAACATTTAACAGAAGAGGAAGAACTGGCAGCTATATCTACTGATCATAGACTGATGATTAAGCATAACGAGTTGTCTCTTGAATCCTTCTTGATTTCTGCAAAAGAAGAATATGTGTAGATATCTAAAAAGGCTTTGAACATTTTACTTCAATTTTCGACGTCATAATTATGTGAATTAAGGTTTTTTGCCCTCACCACAATTAAATGTAAAAGGACAGGAAGTGTTAACGGTATTGACGAGGAAATGAGAGTCTGTCTTTATATCCACAAACATTGAAACACGTATGTTGTGCGGCAGCGATGCTGAGACATTGTAGAATCTCTGACCAGAGCAGTTGCGCTCGACTCGCAGTAGCGAGCAGTCAGTCAGTCAGTCTGCAGTAGTCAGTCCTCAGTAGTGCTTGGAGTCGGTTGCTAGCAGTAGCGGAGAGCAGTCGGCGGGCGTCGGCATCGCAATGGTCGAGATTCAGGACGAGGTATAATTTACTTAAATAAATAATCATGCAGCTTTGCGCTCATCAGATAATGTAACGAACACTCATTGTAATTTAACTTTCAAAAATCGCCCCCAATAATAATTTTGATTTAAAAGCAATTTTAGAGACAATCATTCAAATTTCCTTCCATTTCCTTTTAACAAAGATTTTTTAAAAGGTACTTCCAATGCTTTTCATGCAAGCGCCAGAGAACAATAAGAGCAGAATTTTGACATGCAGTTTCACTAAGGTAAGAAATTTATTCTCGTTTCGCACAGGGCAAACACCGACTTTTCGGTTGAATTGAGTTTAGGTTATCATTACAGTTTCATTACCATGGGATTAGCGTTCATTATATAATGGGAACTTGTATTTGAGTCAGATAGCGAGCTTTCATTTAATTGTCCTTGCCATTAATATTCTTGTGGCGAGTTTATGCTTAGCTATGGCACCATTTCTAATAAATATAGTTATATATTTTTAGAATTTGTTGTGGGGAGGTTACAACATCGAAGAAAAAAATGGTTCAAATAGCTCTGAGAACTATGGGACTTAACTGCTGTGGTCATCAGTCCCCTAGAAAGAACTACTTAAACCTAACTAACCTAAGGACATCACACACATCCATGCGCGAGGCAGGATTCGAACCTGCGACCGTAGCGGTCGCGCGGTACCAGACTGTAGCGCCTAGAACCGCTCGGCCACTCCAGCCGGCTGCGATTGAGAAGCACGAAGTCGAGCCACACTAACGCGGCGCTCTTCACGGAAATTTGTTGTTCTTCAGTCCTTTCATTCGCAGTGTTTTGTATCCTCCTTGCATTACGGCTTTGTGGAGATTTATTTGATCGTCTTGGTCGCGACATTGTTAATGATGATTCAAAGAAAATACAAATTACTTCTTTAAATTTTTAATTAATGATATATACTGATACTTAACCATAGACGTTTAGCTGACATTTGCGTTTTGTTTTCCATGCTAGATGCGTTTTTGTTGTACCACGATTTATAGCGGTCGAACGGGATAAAAAGTATCCTATGTCCGTCTCCTGGTTCTAAGCTACCTCTCCACCAATTTTCAGCCAAATCGGTCCAGCCGTTCTTGAGTTATAAATAGCGTAACTAACACGACTTTCTTAAAAAAGATGCTGTGACTTACCAAACGGGAAAGCACTGGTAGATAGACACAATAAAGAAACACACAAACACACACACAAATATCAAGCTTTCGCAACCCACGGTTGCTTATCACCAAAGAGGGAAAGACGAAAGGATATGGGTTTTAAGGGAGGGGGTAAGGAGTCATTCCAATCCTGGAAGCGGAAAAAGGGACAGGTATACACTCGCACACACACACATATCCATCCGCACATATACAGACACAAGAAGGCCTTTAGATGTGTCTGCTTATGTATGTATATGTACGGATGGATATGTGTGTGTGTGTGTGTGTGCGAGTGTATACCTGTACCTTTTTCCCCCTAAGGTAAGTCTTTCCGCTTCCAGGATTGGAATGACTCCTTACCCGCTCCCTTAAAACCGATATCGTTTCGTCTTTCCCTCTTTGGTGATAAGCAACCGTGGGTTGCGAAAGATTGATATTTGTGTGTGTGTGTGTGTTTGTGTGTTTTTTTATTGTGTCTATCTACCAGCGCTTTCCCGTTTGGTAAGTCACAGCATCTTTTTTTAATATATTTTTCCCATGTGGAATGTTTCTTTCTATATAATAGAAAGAACCATTCCACATGGGAATATATATATATATATATATATATATATATATATATATATATATATATATATATATATATATATATATAGGGTGTTACAAAAAGGTACGGCCAAACTTTCAGGAAACATTCCTCACACACAAAGAGAGAAAATATGTTATGTGGACATGTGTCCGGAAACGCTTACTTTCCATGTTAGAGCTCATTTTATTACTTCTCTTCAAATCACATTAATCATGGAATGGAAACACATAGCAACAGAACGTACCAGCGTGACTTCAAACACTTTGTTACAGGAAATGTTCTAAATGTCCTCCGTTAGCGAGGATACATGCATCCACCCCCCGTCGCATGGAATCCCTGATGCGCTGATGCAGCCCTGGAGAGTGGCGTATTGTATCACAGCCGTCCACAATACGAGCACGAAGAGTCTCTACATTTGGTACCGGGGTTGCGTAGACAAGAGCTTTCAAATTCCCCCATAAATGCAAGTCAAGAGGGTTGAGGTCAGGAGAGCGCGGAGGCCATGGAATTGGTCCACCTCTACCAATCCATCGGTAACCGAATCTGTTGTTGAGAAGCGTACGAACACTTCGACTGAAATGTGCAGGAGCTCCATTGTGCATGAACCACATGCTGTGTCGTACTTGTAAAGGCACATGTTCTAGCAGCACAGGTAGAGTATCCCGTATGAAATCATGATAACGTCCTCCATTGAGCTTAGGTGGAAGAACATGGGGCCCAATCAAGACATCACCAACAATGCCTGCCCAAACGCACACAGAAAATCTGTGTTGATGACGTGATTGCGCAATTGCGTGCGGATTCTCGTCACCCCACACATGTTGCTTGTGAAAATTTACAATTTGATCACGTTGGAAAGAAGCCTCATCCGCAAAGAGAGCATTTGCACTGAAATGAGGTTTGACACATTGTTGGATGAACCATTCGCAGAAGTGTACCTGTGGAGGCCAATCAGCTGCCGATAGTGCTTGCACACGCTGTACATGGTACGGAAACAACTGGTTCTACCGTAGCACTCTCCATACAGAGACGTGGTCAACGTTACCTTGTACAGCAGCAACTTCTCTGACGCTGACATTAGGGTTATCGTCAACTGCATGAAGAATTGCCTCGTCCATTGCAGGTGTCCTCGTCGTTCTAGGTCTTCCCCAGTCGCGAGTCATAGGCTGGAACGTTCCGTGCTCCCTAAGACGCCGATCAATTGCTTCGAACGTCTTCTTGTCGGGACACTTCGTTCTGGAAATCTGTCTCGATACAAACGTACCGGGCCACGGCTATTGCCTCGTGCTAATCCATACATCAAATGGGCATCTGCCAACTCCACATTTGTAAACATTGCACTGACTGCAAAACCACGTTCGTGATGAACACTAGTCTGTTGATGCTACGTACTGATGTACTTGACGCTAGTACTGTAGAACAATGAGTCGCATGTCAACACATGCACCGAAGTCAACATTACCTTCCTTCAATTGGGCCAACTGGCGGTGAATCGAGGAAGTACAGTACATACTGAAGAAACTAAAATGAGCTCTAACATGGAAGTTAAGCGTTTCCGGACACATGTCCACATAACATCTTTTCTTTATTTGTGCGTGAGGAATGTTTCCTGAAAGTTTGGCCGTACCTTTTTTGTAACACCCTATATTTCGTAAACCACATCAAATACTGACGAACCGATTCCACAGACCGAACGTGAGGAGAGTGGCTAGTGTAATTGTTTAATACAAACCATACGAAAATGCACGGAAGTATGTTTTTTGACACAAACCTACGTTTTTTTAAATGGAACCACGTTAGTTTTGTTAGCACATCTGAACATATAAACAAATACGTAATCAGTGCCGTTTGTTGCATTGTAAAATGTTAATTACATCCGGAGATATTGTAACCTAAAATTGACGCTTGAGTACCACTCCTCCACTGTTCGATCGTGTGTATCGGAGAGCACTGCAACATACATCGCGTTTCTACAGAATGATCTGCCAACGTTGCTCGAAAATGTCCCACTGGAAACGCGTCGACGTATGTGGTATCAGCATGATGGTGCACCTGCACATTCCGCAATTAACACTAGGCTGACCCTTGACAGGATGTTCGACGGGCGTTTCATAGGACGTGGAGGACGCATAAATTGGCCAGCCCGTTCTCCTGATCTTACACCTCTGGACTTCTTTCTGTGGGGTACGTTAAAGGAGAATGTGTACCGTGATGTGCCTACAACCCCAGAGGAAATGAAACAACGTATTGTGGCAGCCTGCGGCGACATTACACCAGATGTACTGCGGCGTGTACGACATTCATAACGCCAGAGATTGCAATTGTGTGCAGCAAATGGTGGCCACCACATTGAACATCTATTGGCCTGACATGTCGGGACACACTCTATTCCACTCCGTAATTGAAAACGGAAACCACGTGTGTTCGTGTACCTCACCCCTCATGGTAAAGTACTTGTGCGTCAGTGAAAAAGACCAATAAAAAGGTGTTAGCATGTGGACGTAATGTGCTGTTCCAGTTTCGTCTGTACCTAAGGCCCATCACCATTCCCTTTGGATCCCTACGTAATTCGGTGCTCTCCGACACACACGATCGAACAGCGGAGAAGTGGTACTCAAGCGTCAACTTTAGGTTACAATATCTCCGGATGTAATTAACATTTTACAATGCAACAAACGGCACTGATTACGTATTTATTTATATGTTCAGATGTGCTAACAAAACTAACGTGTTGCCGGCCGGAGTGGCCGTGCGGTTCTAGGCGCTACAGTTTGGAACCGCGTGACCGCTACGGTCGCAGGTTCGAATCCTGCCTCGGGCATGGATGTGTGTGATGTCCTTAGGTTAGTTAGGTTTAAGTAGTTCTAAGTTCTAGGGGACTGATGACCACAGCAGTTAAGTCCCATAGTACTGAGAGCCATTTGAACCATTTTGAAAACTAACGTGGTTCCATTTAAAAAAACGTAGGTTTGTGTTGAAAAACATACTTCCGTGCATTTTTTTTATGGTTTGTATTAGCCAATTACACAAGCCCCTCTCCTCACGTTCGGTCTGTGGAATCGGTTCGTCAGTATTTGATGTGGTTTACGAAATATATCCAGCGGTAATGTTAGGTGACTCACCCTATATATATATATATATATATATATATATATATATATATATATATATATATATATATAGGGTGTTTTATATATATATATATATAATTTCGTGTATTGACTGTTGTAAAATATTCCTCTACAATGTGTATATAGTGCACCCACAATTATTTGCGGCCTTTTAAATGCGCCCGAAGGTCAAAGAGTTTGAAAACACTGCTGTAAGGACACACAAAAAAAAATTCGTTGCCTTACTTGTAGTTTTCGAGGCGATAATTGAAACTTTACGACTACCCATGTTAACAGAGATGAACCGAGTGCAGTTGACGTAAATACTAGTATCACGTCTGTGTGAAATTATCGCACAGTTAGGTTTGCTTCTTTATTACAAAGAGCGGAGCTTTAATTTCCGCTACGAGCGAGCGTGACAGGCTATTAATCGGCCCCGCAGCAGCCTTTGCGATCGAGCGCCGCGCTGCGGATATTCGCTCAAAGGCACACCTGCCCGGCCTTTGAGGCTCCGGCTCAGCCGGCGGGCAATTAATTTCGAGTGCAGTGTCGGCTCCGGCGGTGCTGCTCCTCGCCGCCCGCCGGCTGCAGCGGCCGCCGCCGCTTTGTGGCCTACCAGGCAGCCGATCTGACTCCGCAACAGTCACTCGCCCGCGGGCTCTGTGTGTCTGTGTGGGTGTGAGCCCGTTTCACGCCCCCAGGCTGTCGCTTGACGTCACACCGCGCGATCAATGGCAGCCGCGCGCTGTCAATAGCCACAACACGGCCGGGATCGAACCAGAGGCGCTTCCGGTGCCGGTCCGTTCCCGGCGTTGCAGCCCGGCGTTTCGAAAGGCGGGGAAAACAGCTCAGGAACGCTGGCCCTATCGCCCTCCTGCTAACCACCGTCCTTGGGGCATCGTAATCGCTTATAATCGCTTACGCGGAGTGCAGTTCAATCTGCTGAATCGGGCCATATACGCAAGATTGTCGAGATGCGGGGTATCGTATAAAGTCCAATTCACACTTGGCGTCACGGTATCGTGTTCACACAGTCCGTCAAGTCAATTCGGCTCACGTGATCTCAACTCGCACCGCAGTCCTCAGCTGTTTTGTCGCGGGAATTACGGTCATCGCAAGATGATTCTCAACTGTTTTTACGCGGAAAGTGCACGTACGCTACGCGGTAGCCCATATACCTGGATGCTAGAGTCCACATTTGTACGAAAATGACACTTTATAGATGTGGTTTGCACCTTGTGCGGATAGCTTGTTTATTGGGGAGTAAGACAGAAGAGGCGCTGAAAAATGTAAGAGAAAATTCACAGACAGGTGTAGTAATTCATGGCCAAGGAATATATATGATAAGATATGCCGGATATAGCTGTCCTAGCTCAAAGTGAAGAAGATCTTGTAGTCCTACTGAATAGAATGGATAAAGTTATGGGGGAAGAATATAATGTTGTTGTTGTTGTGGTCTTCAGTCCTGAGACTGGTTTGATGCAGCTCTCCATGCTACTCTATCCTGTGCAAGCTTCTTCATCTCCCAGTACCTACTGCAACCTACATCCTTCTGAATCTGCTTAGTGTATTCATCTCTTGGTCTCCCTCTACGATTTTTACCCTCCACGCTGCTCTCCAATGCTAAATTGGTGATCCCTTGATGCCTCAGAACATGTCCTACCAACCGATCCCTTCTTCTAGTTAAG
The DNA here is from genome assembly GCF_023898315.1 of Schistocerca nitens. Lineage (NCBI taxonomy): Eukaryota > Metazoa > Arthropoda > Insecta > Orthoptera > Acrididae > Schistocerca > Schistocerca nitens. Next base: position 514,101,745 of record NC_064620.1, on the reverse strand, counting down.
TTGTGCCACAAACTTCTCTTCTCGCCAATCCTATTCAATACCTCCTCATTAGTTATGTGATCTACCCATCTAATCTTCAGCATTTTTCTGTAGCACCACATTTCGAAAGCTTCTATTCTCTTCTTGTCCAAACTAGTTATCGTCCATGTTTCACTTCCATACATGGCTACGCTCCATACAAATACTTTCAGAAACGACTTGCTGACACTTAAATCAATACTCGATGTTAACAAATTTCTCTTCTTCGGAAACGCTTTCCTTGCCATTGCCAGTCTACATTTTATATCCTCTCTACTTCGACCATCATCAGTTATTTTGCTCCCCAAATAGCAAAACTCCCTTACTACTTTAAGTGTCTCATTTCCTAATCTAATTCCCTCAGCATCACCCGACTTAATTCGACTACATTCCATTATCCTCGTTTTGCTTTTGTTGATGTTCATCTTATACCCTCCTTTCATGACACTGTCCATTCCGTTCAACTGCTCTTCCAAGTCCTTTGGTGTCTCCGACGGAATTACAATGTTATCAGCGAAACTCACCGTTTTCATTTCTTCTCCATGGATTCTAATTCCTACTCTGAATTTTTATTTTGTTTCCTTCACTGCTTGCTCAATATACAGATAGAATAACGTCAGGGATAGGCTACAACCCTGTCTCACTCCCTTCCCAACCACTGCTTCCCTTTCGTGCCCCTAGACTCTTATAACTGCCATCTGGTTTCTGTACAAATTGTAAATAGCCTTTCGCTCCCTGTATTTTACCCCCGCCACCTTCAGAATTTGAAAGAGAGTATTCCAGTCAACATTGTCAAAAGCTTTCTCTAAGTCTACAAATGCTAGAAACGTAGGTTTGCCTTTCCTTAATCTAGCTTCTAAGATAAAGAATATAATATGATAATTACTAAAGTAATTGCAGGCGACAAAAAAGATCAAGTGAAAGTCCAATTTCATGTAGCCAATGAACTGCTTGAATAAGTTGATAAATTTACTTATCTGGGCACTAATATTACCAGGGATGGAAGGAGCAAGACAGAAGTGAGAAGTAGAATTGCTCAAGCAAAGGCTGCTTTTAACAAGAAGAAAAACATCTTAACATCTACGAGCATCAGCCTTGAAATCAGGAAAAGATTTTTGAAATCATGTGTGGAGCGTGGCATGCTATGGGTGTAAAACATGGACTCTCGCGACAGAGGAGACCAGAAGCTAAATTCTTTTGAAATGTGGTACTACAGACGCATGCACAAAATAAAATGTATCGACAAGGTCACAAACGAAGTGGTTCTGGAAGGAGCAGGTGAGAAGAGAAGCTTCTGTAGTTTCATTGTTAAAAGAAGAGTGCAATTTACAGGCCATCTATTAAGACATAAAGGACTTCTGAACACAATCATAGAGGGATATTTCGAGGGAAAAAGACCAAGAGGAAGACCACGGCTAAGGTACATGGGTCAAATCGTAAAAGATGTGGGACGTAACACCTATAAAGAAATGAAGAGAAAAGCTGAAAGACGCACAGAATGGAGACAAGCTGCCATTGTAGCTGTTGCAAACCAGTCCTTGGATTGACCACTACAGAAGAAGAAGAAGACAAATGGAAAAAAACGCAGAAAAAGTAGTGTGGATCCGACAAACGATTTCAAGACGATAAATCTGCATATTACACTGAAGCGCCAAAGTTACTGGTACGCCTGCCTGATATCGTGTATGGCCCCCGCGAGCACGCAGAAATGCTCAATAATTTTCATGTCTGAGGAAGTGTTTAAGCTCAGAAGAGTGCTCCTGGAGCCACTCTGTAGCAGTTCTGGGCGCGTGGGGTGGCGCATTGTCGTCCTGGAATTGCCCAAGTCCTTCGGAATGCACAATAAGTCATGAATGGATGCAGGTGATTAGACAGGTTGCTTACGTATGCGCCACCTGTCAGACGCGTATCTAGGCGTATTAGGGGTCCCATATCACTGCAACGGCATACGTACCACACCATTACAGAGCCTCCACCAACCAGCTTGAAGCGTCCCCTGCTGACATGCAGGCAACATGTTTCCAGGTATCAACAGTGCAGTATCGGTGTTGACGGGTCAAAATGGTTCAAATGACTCTGAGCACTATGGGACTTAACATCTGAGGTCATCAGTCACCTAGAGCTTAGAACTACTTAAACCTAACTAACCTAAGGACATCACACAAATCCATGCCCGAGGCGGGATTCGAGCCTGCGACTGTAGCTGTCGCGCGGTTCCAGACTGAAGCGCCTAGAACCGCTCGGCCACACCGGCCGGCGTTGACGGGTCCAGGCGAGGCGTAAAGCTTTGTGTCGTGCAGTCATCACGGGCACACCAAGTGGTGGACCTTCGGCTCCGAAAGCCCATATCGACGAAATTTCGTTGAATGGTACTCACGTTGACGCTTGTTGATGGCTCGGCATTGAAATCTGCAGCATTTTGCATAGGGGTTGTACTTGTGTCACGTTCAACGATTCTGTTCAGTCATCGTTGATCCCGTTCTTTTATCCGGTCGCAGCGATGTCGGAGATTTGATGTTTTACCGGATTCTTGATATTCACGGTACACTCGTGAAATAGTCGTACAGGAAAATCGCCACTTCATCGCTGCCTCGGAAATGCTGTGTCCCATCGCTCGTGTGCCGACTGTAACATCATGTTCAAACTCACTTAAATCTTGATAACCTGTCATTGTAGCAGCAGTAACCGATCTAACTGCGCGAGGCACTTGTCTTAAATAGGCGTATTAACTTGCTTACATATCTCTGTATGTGAATACGCATGCCTATACTAGTTGCTATGGCGCTTCAGTTTCTAAATATCTTATTTCTACGTCAAATTGCACCCAGACTTACTAAATGGAGCACAGTGTTACGACCTGCCATCACATCCCGTGATGGCTAGCAATGTCTCCCTCAGTACCTTTCCCTGCAAGAATTATAGGTTTTCTTTACATTTTGTATTGGTCTTATAAGAGTTCAAGTGCCTTATCTGTACTGGGGTTAGCTACTAACCACTGATACATGCATAATTTTTTCATACACAATCCACAGAGTTACGTAACATAATATGAGCCTGCCACAAATACATATTTAAACAAACTTCACAAAAGAAAAGCATTTCGTCACTGCTGCTGTGTCTGAAGGTTTCAGTCCATTTCTTTATCAATCATTCCAAACACCTGACAACATACAAATAAATTCCACTTACACCAATCTAATAATATCTACCGGCCTGTGTAAAATCCATTTTATAAATGTAGTAGGGGCACATAATGCAGAAGTGCTATTGAAAATACATTTTTGGTACATGATAATTACAACACAAATGTGAGAAGGTTTAAGATGTTTAGACATTCCTTATTTGCTCACATTACTTGTTTCCTAAAAGAGTTTGAGTACCTCCTATCGTTCATGTCATACAATTCAGACTACTGCTCACTACTTTCGCCATTCATTATAAAATAATAAATTTTAACGAAAAAATAATGATACGAAGGAACTTACAACAAATAGCAAAAAAAACGAGTAACGACGACTTAGAATAACAAATAACATCAACTACAAAAAGTACGACGAAACGAAGTATGGAGAATGAGCGCACGGCTCTGTAGCGGGAGGAAATGAGCTTGTGAGTCACGTGAATAACGACAGAAGATTACGTCAGCTGTCGAAAGTTTCTTCCCGAGAAACCTTGACGGTGGCGTGACGTGATGTGATGCGACGTGACGCGACGGCTTCTGTTAATTCACCTTAAGTCGCTGCGGCTGTCGGCGTTTAAACACTCATGGGAGATTTGTGACAATGGAAATGAAAGTTACACTGCTGGTTACTAAAATTATAATACTGTAAGGATGGTTCCCATTCCATGCTGGGCGCCTGGCACAGCAACAGATTATGAATTTCTTGAAATGAAACAATCCGATGATGCCCCAAAAGGGCGATACGCGTCATTTCCTTTCCTTTAAGTAAAAAAGATTCTGCAACAAAGACTATTTCAAGAGATTATAATACGGTGTTCACGGCATGCAACATCGATTAGACATAAAATATACTCCATACATTTTAAGCGGAATAGATCGACTGATGTGTGTGTTTCATCGGACTTCAAAGCAATTGTCGATTAGACATTAAATATACTCCATACATTTTAAGCGGAATAGATCGACTGATGTGTCTGTTTCATCGAACTTCAGAGCAATTGGTAATGTCAAAGGTGGGCAGCTCTGTGTTTTAGCTACAGTACCCTCCGATCGCCTACTCATTTAATCACGTGTTATTTCTACTGTGTTGTTTCGTCCTCTTTGTTATTGCTCGCGTAACAACTAATATAATGATAAATGGATGAGATAAAATATGTTGCTACGAAAAGAGCCCTGAAATACACTCCTGGAAATGGAAAAAAGAACACATTGACACCGGTGTGTCAGACCCACCATACTTGCTCCGGACACTGCGAGAGGGCTGTACAAGCAATGATCACACGCACGGCACAGCGGACACACCAGGAACCGCCGTGTTGGCCGTCGAATGGCGCTAGCTGCGCAGCATTTGTGCACCGCCGCCGTCAGTGTCAGCCAGTTTGCCGTGGCATACGGAGCTCCATCGCAGTCTTTAACACTGGTAGCATGCCGCGACAGCGTGGACGTGAACCGTATGTGCAGTTGACGGACTTTGAGCGAGGGCGTATAGTGGGCATGCGGGAGGCCGGGTGGACGTACCGCCGAATTGCTCAACACGTGGGGCGTGAGGTCTCCACAGTACATCGATGTTGTCGCCAGTGGTCGGCGGAAGGTGCACGTGCCCGTCGACCTGGGACCGGACCGCAGCGACGCACGGATGCACGCCAAGACCGTAGGATCCTACGCAGTGCCGTAGGGGACCGCACCGCCACTTCCCAGCAAATTAGGGACAGTGTTGCTCCTGGGGTATCGGCGAGGACCATTCGCAACCGTCTCCATGAAGCTGGGCTACGGTCCCGCACACCGTTAGGCCGTCTTCCGCTCACGCCCCAACATCGTGCAGCCCGCCTCCAGTGGTGTCGCGACAGGCGTGAATGGAGGGACGAATGGAGACGTGTCGTCTTCAGCGATGAGAGTCGCTTCTGCCTTGGTGCCAATGATGGTCGTATGCGTGTTTGGCGCCGTGCAGGTGAGCGCCACAATCAGGACTGCATACGACCGAGGCACACAGGGCCAACACCCGGCATCATGGTGTGGGGAGCGATCTCCTACACTGGCCGTACACCACTGGTGATCGTCGAGGGGACACTGAATAGTGCACGGTACATCCAAACCGTCATCGAACCCATCGTTCTACCATTCCTAGACCGGCAAGGGAACTTGCTGTTCCAACAGGACAATGCACGTCCGCATGTATCCCGTGCCACCCAACGTGCTCTAGAAGGTGTAAGTCAACTACCCTGGCCAGCAAGATCTCCGGATCTGTCCCCCATTGAGCATGTTTGGGACTGGATGAAGCGTCGTCTCACGCGGTCTGCACGTCCAGCACGAACGCTGGTCCAACTGAGGCGCCAGGTGGAAATGGCATGGCAAGCCGTTCCACAGGACTACATCCAGCATCTCTACGATCGTCTCCATTGGAGAATAGCAGCCTGCATTGCTGCGAAAGGTGGATATACACTGTACTAGTGCCGACATTGTGCATGCTCTGTTGCCTGTGTCTATGTGTCTGTGGTTCTGTCAGTGTGATCATGTGATGTATCTGACCCCAGGAATGTGTCAATCAAGTTTCCCCTTCCTGGGACAATGAATTCACGGTGTTCTTATTTCAATTTCCAGGAGTGTACTTTAGCCGGCTGGTGTGGCCGAGCGGTTCTAGGCGCTACAGTTTAGAACTGCGCGACCGCTTCGGTCGCAGGTTCGAATCCTGCCTCGGGCATGGATGTGTGTGATGACCTTAGATTCGTTAGGTTTGAGTAGTTCTCAGTTCTAGGGGACTGATAACCTTAGAAGTTAAGTCCCATAGTGCTCAGAGCCCTCAGAGCCATTTGAAATACTTTTTAGGGACGCTGTGCTGTGACTTTCTTTGCATCATCAATTTTCAACAAAAAAAATATATTATGTTCTTATTATTCTGGATCTGGTCTTCTATAAAAGGAACATTGTTCGTTACTGTAACTCGCTATAAAGTTCAACATATCTTTCTTTCTTTACAGTTATTGAAAAGGTTACTGAAAATTATTTCGTTATCAATACTGATGTTACAGTACGCAATGTTTCTTCAACATCAAAATTTTGCAGTGGATTTTTGTTAACTTTAGAACACCAATAAGTACCACGACTAACATGAGACTATTATCAGAGAGAAAATGTTTTTACTATAATGTTTGCCGGACCGGAACTACGCACAGCAAGATTTCTTTTATGTCATGAAGGGGAATTATCTTTTTGCAGCCGGCCGCGGTGGTCTAGCGGTTCTAGGCGCGCAGTCCGGAACCGCGCGACTGCTACGGTCGCAGCTTCGAATCCTGCCTCGGGCATGGATGTGTGTGATGTCCTTAGGTTAGTTAGGTTTAACTAGTTCTAAGTTCTAGGGGACTAATGACTTCAGCAGTTGAGTCCCATAGTGCTCAGAGCCATTTGAACCATCTTTTTGCACTGTTAATAATATAACATCGTCCGCAGCCCGCGTCCAGCTGTAAAACACATCATCAAATCTGCTGCTCTGCCCTGCAATCCCGAAAGCTGAAGGAAGTAATTTTAGTTCACTATTACCTGTCCGCTTCTTTGCGGTATGATTGGTTTCATTTAATGCGCCGCGGCTGCGGCTCGTTCGTTCGTAGCGCAGTTCTGCACCACGGATAATATGTAAATAGCTGAAAATATCTTAAAAGAATGGGATAAAATACCAGGCAAGCTTATTACAAATCATAATGTAAGTTTTCACTAAGTAACTCTATTGAAAACATTTAGACAGATTAAATTCTTACACACCTTTGCAAATCAATGCCTAATGGCGTCCTTCCCTCAATCTTGACAAAAGAATGCTACACAAGCATACAATATTACGTCACAGGCTGATCCTACCCACGTAACTCCAAAAGACGACAGAGACAATGCTCGGTCACTACTATTTATACTCGTTTAATACATTTACATCTTTGTTTGAAATTTAATAAGTATGGTCTGTGGCGGTTCCAGTACTCGCCGACACAGATATTGTCTTTAAAAAATCGATACATAATTCTACACAAGTATAAAACATGACACATAATGGTTTCTCTTTATTACATAAAGTTCACACAATCATTGTCCTCACGGAAAAAAAATTACAATCATCCAGTTCAATTATTTCTTTCTTTTTTTTACCACATATAATATGTGTTTTGCCAGGAGGCGTTAGAAATGCATACGCACAACAAGCGAAATTTAGTTATTTGTTATCCTTCTTTGAATACATGTTAAGATAATAATCAACAGCCTTAAGATTATACCACATTTTCTTTTACTGGAAGACCAATATGAATTCAGAACAGGGAGGCCTTGTATAGATAATACAGTGTAAGACAAAGAAAGACGCACCACGGAAGTATCCGAATGGGACGAAAATTGATAGGTGTAATGCACCTGTACAGACGAAGAAATGATTACAATTTCAGAAAAACTGGATAATTTATTCAAGAGAAATAGCTACACAAAACCCGCCAGGGTAGCGGAGAGCGCTAACGCGCTGCTTCCTGGACTCGGGTGGGCGCGCCGGCCCCGGATCGGATCCGCCCGGCGGATTACCGACGAGGACCGATGTGCCGGCCAGCCTGGATGTAATTTTTAGGCGGTTTTCCACATCCCGCTAGGTGAATACCGGGCTGATCCCCATTTTCCCGCCCCAGTTACACGGCTCACAGACATCTGAAGACGTTCACACTATTCCATGGATTACACTAGTCGCAGACAGGTTGTAACCTCCCCACAAAAAATTTGAAAATGACAATACTTAATAGAAATGGAGCCAAGTGTAACCTTCCCGCAAAAATATTAATGACAATGACAATTAAACAAAAATTAGCTACCTGACCGAAGTATAAGTTCTCCACACAAAATGTAAGATAATCCCATGACAATGAAACTACAGTGATAATCAAAACTCAATTTAACCGAAATGTCGGTCTTTGGCCCTGTGCAAAAATCAGAATTAATTTCTTACCTTAATATAACTGCATGTCAAAATTTGCTCTTATTCTGCGCCACAGCTTGCAGCAGATGCATCGCAATAACTAAATTTTTTTGAAGTTAATTGAAATTTTTGTTTAAAGGAAATGGAAGGAAATCGAATGATTCTTTGTTAAAAATTGCTTTTAAATCAAAAAAATTATTATTGGGGGCGATTCTTACAGAAATTACACTTAATTAACATCATTAGCTGATCGCAATGCTGCTTAATAATATACCTTGTCCTGAATCTCGACCATTGCGGTGCCGACGCCCGCCGACTGCTCTGCGCTACCACTACTGACAGACTCCCCGCTCGCTACCTCACTCGGCTACTACTTCCAACAGACTACTGTACTGCACTGCGCTTCGAGCGCAACTACTCTGGTCAGAGATTCTACAATGCCTCATCATCGCTGCCAACGAGTACATACGCCTTTCAAGGTTACACTAATTCCGTCCCGGGGGGTATGGGGTGGCGGCAGAAAAGGCAACCAGCCACCCCTTAACCATTAACATGCCAAATCCGATTAACGTTGGCTGACCCTGCGTAACTGTGGGACAAGGCTCAAGCAATAGATAGATAGAAATAGCTTCACAAACTGAGCAAGTAATAACATGTTGGTCCCCTTCTGTCTTTTGTACAAGCATTTATTCGTCTTGACATTGATTGACGGTTGTTGTTAGGGGTTGTCGTGCCAAATCCTCTCCAATCGAGCGTTAGATCGTCAAACTCACGAGGTGGTTGAAGGGACCTGTCCATAATGCTCCTAGGGTTCTCAATTCTGGGGAGATCAGGCGACCTTGTTGGTCAGGGTAGGGTTTGGTAAGCACGAAGACAAGCAGTAGAATCTCTCGCCGTGTGCGGGCTGGCATTATCTTGCTGAAATGTGCCACCGATGTCAACAAAGGGGGCTGCTATAAAAACAAATGGCTATCCAGACAATTACTACTGGCTGTCGGGAGGTATGGCGGGTGAGGTTGGTACACCACCAGACAGCGACGGTATACCAAACTGACTGTCACTTGTCATACGGTCCGATAACCAGGGTTGATGGTCTGGGATACCATGTCTTTTCATACCAGGACCACTTTGGCTGCCATCTGCAGCTCTCTTACACCACATAAGTCAATCGACGACATTCTACGACCCGTTTTGTTGCCCTTCATGTCAAGCCATTCTGAGATTAAACTTCGAAAGACCCGTCCGCACATGGCAAGAGTTTCTGCTGCTTGTCTTCGGGCTTGCCAAACCTTACCTTGGCCAGTACGGTCGCCGGATCACGCTCCAATGGAGAACGTTTGAATTTTGTGCCATATCCCTCAGGAGGACATCAAACGGCTCTCTCAAGCCAAGCAGAATAACTGGTTGCATGAGCGCCAGAGATGGACCCAACCATTATTGACTTACTCAATTTTTGAAGCCCTTTCTCTTGAATAAATCATCCAATATTTCTGAAATTGTAATAATTCCTTTGTCTGTACAAGTACATGACATCTACCAATTTCCGTCCTATTCGGATAATTCCTTTGTGGTACGTAGTTTTTATGTCTTAGAGTGTATGTTTACCGTAAAACAGGTCCCATACAGAGAATTTAACTTAAAAACCCATATCGCCTTTATTGATTACATACAAGCTTTTGATACGGTAGACATGGAGCAGTTGTGGAGCGTAATGAAGAAGGAATGGATACACTAAATACCTGATTAAAGTTATGGAAGGCATGTACGCAAAGATAAAAATTGGTTTAAATATGGGATACATGTTAGCGGAAGAAATTCTAATAAATCAAGGAGAACTCCAAGGTTGCATCCTCTTCAGTACACATGTACCGGTGACATAATTAGCACCCTGGAATAAAATTGAATAACAATATCTACATAATTACTATACTTTCCGGAGGTGAGCCGGCCGGAGTGGTCGTGCGGTTCTAGGAGCTACAGTCGCGGTCGCAGGTTCGAATCCTGCCTCGGGAATGGATGTGTGTGATGTTCTTAGGTTAGTTAGGTTTAATTAGTTCTAAGTTCTAGGCGACTGATGACCTCAGAAGTTAAGTCCCATAGTGCTCAGAGCCATTTTTCTGAGCCCGGAGGTGATCATTTCATCCTGCAGGACGATGAAGGTTAAACCTCAGAAATCATTACATATGCTAAATATCATTTGAAAAAGTTATATTTTTCGATTATCTAGAACAAAAACAAAAGTTATGGCATAGCAAGGAAAGTACCCAATTAGAGCACAGATCATAGCTATCAGAGCAAGTGTCAAGCTTCACTTACTTTGGTTGTCAGCTTTTAACGACGTTGACGGAGTAAAGGAAAAGCTTCATCGATTTCATTCCGCATGCCCGAAATCTAATGGACTATTCATTACGCCGCGAAAAGTTGAAAATGCACACGGCAGATTTTCGATTAGTTAATTTACACAATGTGAAAAGAAATAATCTACATCTGCAGCTAGTGAACCAGTTCGAGAATTTTAGAAATATTGACTTTTTTGTAATAAAAATCTGTTTGAATAAAATCGTTTGATTTTAACCAAAATAAAAGACAGTCATTTGTAAATAAACATTGTTTGAACAATTTAAACAATGTTTATTTACAAATGACTGTCTTTTATTTTGGTTAAAATCAAACGATTTTATTCAAACAGATTTTTATTACAAAAAAGTCAATATTTCTAAAATCCTCGAACTGGTTCACTGGCTGCAGATGTAGATTATTTCTTTTCTTTTGTACAGATTCGGGTTGGCTATCACTTACAGTTCGTGCCGCAATTTGCGTCAATTCAATATGCCTCGAGTGAATTGCTGAAGTGTAGGAGTTTTGTAATATTATCCGACAAAAATTTTTTGCAACATAGTTAAATATATGCCTAATAACTACGCAATGCATCACTTCTGTATCACCTTTCCTTCTGCCCAAAAAAAAATGGACAGGAAAACGCCTTTTTTAGGTCGTATTACCCCTGGGACAGCGGTGACGTCACGGGGTCCGGCCGGGCCGAGGCACGCCGCACTGCGGCCGTCGTCCATAGCTGGCGATTACACGTGTAGCCTGCAGACTACGTCTACACGAGAACCCACAAAGACAAGCAGTAGGGAGGGTCGCGATGTGCGTCTAGATCTGTATGCAATATATTAGGATAGCTGGCGCCAAGGGCAAGTGTTGCCAGATACAATTTACAGAGAATCGGGACAAGTGGTTTAAAAAGTCGAGGCACCACGACCTAACGTCGGGACAAAAAATGATTTCAGTTTTTAGGTAAGTACCATCCTCTCCCCCCTTACACCCCCCTCCCCCTCAATTAATTATTTAAAGAATGAAACTCCCATATATAAAAGAGCTACGTATTAAATAAAGCTACACTATTGGCCATTAAAATTGCTACACCAAGAAGAAATGCAGATGATAAACGGGTATTCATTGGACAAATATATTATACGAGAACTGACATGTCATTACATTTTCACTCACTTTGGGTGCACAGATCCTGAGAAATCAGACCCAGAACAACCACCTATGGCCGTAATAATGGCCTCGATACGCCTGGGCATTGAGTCAAACAGAGCTTGGATGGCGTGTACAGGTACAGCTGCCCATGCAGCTTCAACACGATACCACAGTTCATCAAGAGTAGCGACTGCCGTATTGTGACGAGCCAGTTGCTCGGCCACCATTGACCAGACGTTTTCAATTGGTGAGAGATCTGGAGAATGTGCTGGACAGGGCAGCAGTCGAACATTTTCTGTATCCAGAAAGACCTGTACAGGACCTGCAACGTGCGGTCGTTCATTATCCTGAAGAAATGTAGGTTTTCCCAGGGATAGAACGAAGGGTAGAGCCACGGGTCGTAACACATCTGAAATGTAACGTCCACTGTTCAAAGTGCCGTCAATGCGAACAAGAGGTGACCGAGACGTGTAACGAATGGCATCCCATGCCACCACGCCGGGTGATACGCCAGTATGGCGATGACGAATACACGCTTCCAATGTGCGTTTACCGCGATGTCGCCAAACACGGATGCGACCATCATGATGCTGTACGCAGAACCTGGATTCATCCGAAAATATGACGTTTTGCCATTCGTACACCCAGGTTCGTCGTTGAGTACACCATCGCAGCCGCTCCTGCCTGTGATGCAGCGTCAGGGGTAACCGCAGCCATGGTCTCCGACCTGATAGTCCATGCTGTTGCAAACGTCGTCGAACTGTTCATTCAGATGGTTGTTGTCTTGCAAACGTCCTCATCTGTTGAGTCAGCGATCGAGACGTGGCTGCACGAACCGTTACAGCCATGCGGATAAGATGCCTGTCATCTCGACTGCTAGTGATAAGAGGCCGTTGGGATCCAGCACCGCGTTCCGTATTATTCTCCTAAACCTACCGATTCCATATTCTGCTAACAGTCATTGGATCTCGACCAACGCGAGCAGCAATGTCGCGATACGATAAACCGCAATCGCGATAGGCTACAATCCGACCTCTATGAAAGTCGGAAACGTGATGGTACGCATTTCTCCTCCTTACACGAGGCATCAGAACATCGTTTCACCAGGCAACGCCGGTCAACTGCTGGTAGTGTATGAGAAATCGGTTGGAAACTTCCCTCATGTCAGCACGTTGTAGGTGTCACCACTGGCGCCAACCTTGTGTGAATGCTCTGAAAAGCTAATCATTTGCATATCACAGCATCTTCTTCCTGCCGGTTAAATTTCGTGCCTGTAACACGTCATCGTCGTGGTGTAGCAATTTTAGTGGCCAGTAGTGTAGTTTCACACTTGTTTATGGTGCCACATCTCCTAACCTATGTCGAACAATGATATAGTTATGCAGATTTTTTGATGTGCCTCGCCACGATTTCTTCTCCTGTGCCAAACGTTTTATCTCAGAGTAGCACTTGCAACCTTCGTCCACAATTATTCGCTGGACGTATTCCAATATCCGTCTTCCTCTACAGTTTTCAACCATACAGCTCCTCTAGTACCATGGAAGTTTTTCACAGATGTCTTGACGGATGTCCGCCCATTCTGTCCCTTCTTCTTGCCAGTGTTTTCCAATTCTGCGGAGAACCTCCTCATTTCTTAGCTTATCAGTCCACCTAATTTTCAACATTCTTTTGTAGCGGTACATCCCAAGTGCTTCGAGTCTCTTCTGTTTCGTTTTTCCCACGGTCCATGTTTCACTGCCAAAAAATGCTATACATTTTCAGAAATTTCTTCCTCAAATAATGCCTATGTTTGACATCAGCAGACTTCTCTTGGCCACGAATGCCCTTTCTGCCAGCGCTAGTCTGCTTTTTTATGTCCTCCTTGCTCCGACCGTCATGGGTTACACTGCAGCAGGAGTCCTTAACATCATCTACTTTGTGACCTTCAATCATGATGTCAAGATTCTCGCTGTTCTTATTTCTGTAATTTCTCATTACTTTCGTCTTTGTTCGATTTACTCTCAATCCATTTTCTGTACACATTAGACTGTTCATTCTATTCAACAGAACCTCTAATTCCTCTTCACTTTCCATGTGGTCAGCAATGACATCAGCGAATCTTATCCTTATCCTTTCACCTTGAGTTTTAATCACGCTCTTGAAAGTTTCTTTTATTTCCGTCACTACTTCTTTGATGTATAGACTGAACAATAGGGGCGAACGCCTGTCTCCCTGTCTCAAACCCCGATGTATAGCCTGAATAGTAGGGGCGAAAGACTACATCTCTGCTTTACACTCTTTTTAATGCGATAATTCCTTCTTGGTCATCCACTCTTATTATTCCCTCTTGGCATTTGTACATATTGTATATTACCCGTCTTTCTCTACAGTTTACCCCTATTTTCCTCAAAATTTCGAACGTATTGTACTCTTTTACACTGTGGAACGCTTTCTCCAAGTCGACAAATCCTGTGAACGTGTCTTGATTGTCGTCCAGCCTTGCTTCCATTATCAGCCGCGAAGTCAGAATTGCCACTCAGGTGCCTTTATCTTTCCTAAAGCCAATCTGATCGTCATCTAACTGATCTTCAGTTTTCTTTTCTGTTCTTCTGTACATTATTTTTGTCATCAAATTGGACGCACGAGCTGTTAAGCTGACTGTGCGGTAATTCTCGCACTTGTCAGCTCTTGACGTCTTCGGGATTGTATGGATGATGCTTTACCGAAAGTCAGATGGCATGTCGCCAGACTCATACACTACACACCAATGTGAGTAGTCGTTTTGATGCCACTCCTCCCCCCTCCCCCTCTGACTATAATTTTAGAAATTCTGATCGAATACTATCTAACCGTTCTGCCTTATTAGTCCTCCAAAGCTCTCTTAAATTCTGATTCTAATACTGGATCCCCTATCTCTTCTAAATCGGTTCCTGTTTCTTCTTCTATCACATCAGACAAATCTCTCTCATAGAGGCCTTCAGTATACTCCTTCCACCTATACGCTCTCTCCTCTCTATGTTAACAGTGAAAATCTTATTGCACTCATAATGTTATGGTTCTTACGTTTAATTTCACCTTTGGTGGTTTTGATTTTTCGGACATTCACTTCTCCTTAGATATCTTCATATTTTTCATGCAGGCATTTCGTCTCGGCTTCACAGCACTTTTTATTTATTTCATTCCGAAGTGACTTGTGCTGAATTTCTGCAGTCCTGAAATTCCCCCAATATTTTTGTACTGCTTTCTTTCTTCTGCTCCCCATGGTTTCTTCGCCGTTATCTTCCTTATACGTTTGTTTTTATTTCCAGCTTCTGTGACTGTCCTTTTTGGCGATGTCCATTCCCCTTTAATTGGACCTCCTTCTGAGCTATTCATTATCGCAGTATCTATAGCCGCAGAGAACTTCAAGCGTATCTCTTCATTTCTTAGTACTTCCGTGTCTCACTTCTCTGCGCACTGATATTTCCTCACTAGCTTCTTAAACTTCAGCCCATTATGTAATCTAACTGGAATCTTACCCTATCTCCAGGTCTTTTTGAAATATACCTCCTCCTCTGGTGATTCTTGCACAGAGTATATTCTACTGCTAGCTGAAATAATTGCAGAACTCAGTCTGTCTCCTCTCTCATTCAAACTAACAAGCCCATATCTTCCCGTAGCCCTTTTTTCTGGTGGATACTGTGAGCAAAATGTGTTGGGAATAGTGTTAGTAATAGAGGAGTAATAAACTAAAACGTCATTACTCAAAAATACTGAGCTGTGCGTCAATAGTACCACTTTTAACGTGGCAATACAAATTCCTTACTCGCTTGAGCAGAAGTCAATAAGGTGTTTAAACATTAATAAACTCCTAACATGCAGAATCAACAGGTAAATATGCGCGGACGTGAGTTTCTCTCGCCGTGTAGACTCACCCGTTTTGTAGGTATCTTGACTGAACACACGCACAACAGAAATAAACCCTACAGATTAATCAAATTGTTTGTTTTTTCATTTCATATAAGGTTTGCAGATTGCAAGACAAGAGGATAAACCTTATTTTGGACAGAGCAACTTATCGGATAGTGGGCTTAGTGATGACTGATTTTTCTTAAAAAAAATAAATAAATAAAAAAAACAATGTGATTCTTGAGTTTCTCCCGGCGTATTTGATAATCAAAATATCCACGGGTGTACTGCCGGTCTACAGTGTCCAACGGGCACAATATTTCGGCAATCATACATGTCGCCATCATCAGGTGAACTGACGGACTGAGCTCCTGTGAACGTGCCGGCACGGAGATCCGTACACTATGGCTGCTCAGGTGGAACTGGGTTCGGTCGCGGCGGCGGCTGATTTAAATACCCTCCGCCCTCGGCGCGCTCACTCCGCCGTCCGCGCCCCGCGCCACGGTCGCGCGGTGGAACAGATTGCGGCGGCGTCTGAGATGACGTCGGCGTGATGGCTCCGTCCGCCGTGGTCGTCACAACTATACATTTGCTCGATTTACTCTTGATTAACCCAGAGAGAAGACCACTGAACTTTTTAGGCATGTCTTGACTTCCACGTATTTTCTTTTTAATGGAGAATACTACGAACAGACGGAGGGAGTCGCCATGGGTAGCCCACTCTCACCGGTGGTAGCGAATTTGTACATGGAGAACTTCGAGGAGGAAGCCCTGTCGTCATCCGAATGGAAACCTACTTGCTTTTTCCGTTACGTGGACGACACTTTCGTCATCTGGCCACATGGTATGGATAAACTCCTTGACTTCCTTACACATCTAAACTCCATACACCCCAACATCAAATTCACTATGGAGACTGAAACGGAGGGTAAACTACCTTTCCTTGACGTCTTGGTCAAGAGAAGGCCTGACGGCACCCTAGGTCATGGGGTGTATCGGAAGACAACGCACACTGATCTGTATTTGCACGCAGACAGCTGCCACCACCCTTCACAGAGGAATGGGGTACTTAAAACTCTAGTACACAGGGCGCGCACTATCTCTGACGCAGAGAGTCTACCCCAGGAATTGGAACATCTGAGAACTGTATTTCGAAAAAATGGGTACTCAGAGTGGCAGATTCAACGTGCTCTCCGCCCAACCACTACAGCACAACCTGTGGATATGGATGAAATCACGAGGGAGGAGGTAGGCACTGCGTTTATCCCATATACAGGCGCACTCTCGGGAAAGATCGCCCGCATTTTGAAGAAACACCGGGTCGGAACGGTGTTTTGTCCTCCGAATAAAACTCGTGCACTGGTGGGGAGCGCCAAAGATGACCTCGGTTTGAGGAAGGCCGGCGTGTACCAGATTCCGTGTCAATGTGGCAAGTCGTATATTGGTCAGACGATGCGTACCGTCGAGGATCGATGCCGTGAACACCAGAGGCACACTCGACTGATGTATCCGAGCAAGTCGGCGGTCGCTGAACATTGTTTGTCGGAAAATCACGCTATGGAGTATGAACGCACGAGGATTCTGGCACAGACGTCGAGATACTGGGACAGCGTTGTTAGAGAGGCCATCGAAATTCGCACCAATGACGACCTCATAAATCGTGACTGTGGCTATAATCTTAGCAAGGCTTGGGAACCAGCGATTGGGTTAATCAAGAGTAAATCGAGCAAATGTATAGTTGTGACGACCACGGCGGACGGAGCCATCACACCGACGTCATCTCAGACGCCGTCGCAATCTGTTCCACCGCGCGACCGTGGCGCGGGGCGCGGACGTCGGAGTGAGCGCGCCGCGGGCGGAGGGTATTTAAATCCGCCGCCGCCGCGACCGAACCCAGTTCCACCTGAGCAGCCATAGTGTACGGATCTCCGTGCCGGCACGTTCACAGGAGCTCAGTCCGTCAGTTCACCTGATGATGGCGACATGTGTGATCGCCGAAATACTGTGCCCGTTGGACACTGTAGACCGGCAGTACACCTGTGGATATTTTGATTAAAAAAGACAATGTTGTTCAAATAAAATGGTTCAAATGGCTCTGAGCACTATGGGACTCAACTGCTGTGGTCATAAGGCCCCTAGAACTTAGAACTACTTAACCCTAACTAACCTAAGGACAGCACACAACACCCAGCCATCACGAGGCAGAGAAAATCCCTGACCCCGCCGGGAATCGAACCCGGGAACCCGGGCGTGTGAAGCGAGAACGCTACCGCACGGCCACGAGATGCGGGCAACAATGTTGTCAAAGGATTCCTGTTTATAAAACACAATATCCTGACTGCTGACTGACTACCTCATCACCGCCCAAGCCAAACCACTAAGGACAGAAACTTGAAATTTGGAGAAGCTGTGGATCTTATATTGTAGGCGTTGCTTCAAAAGGGATTTTTCGAAATTCCAACCCTTAGAGGTGAAATAAGGGATGAAGCGTTTATTTGAAAAATTTCGCTATTAAGACATTTTTGAAGCTAGTCGTAGGAAAATTGATATTTGGTGTCTCTGTCAGAAATAAAGAAATACACGTTTCTGCATTTTTGGAAATTTAACGCTGTGGGTGTGAAATAGTGGGTGGAAGCTTTTCTCGAAAATATATCATCATTAAAGAAGTAATAAAGTAATTTTAAATTTACATCTATGAATATGTCTTCTCGGGTACAAATATGAAATACGTGTTTCATTGTCTTTGGAAACTGAACCCGTAGGGGGGTGAAATAGAGGATGAGATTTTTATGAAAATATTTTACTATGAAAGCTTTTTTAATTTGATCTTTGAACATTCTCTCTAGGATATGAAAAAATACGTGTTTCTCTCTTTTTGGAAATTCAGCCTCTAAGAAGATGAAATAGAGTCAGAGTGATTCACTGACTTACCATCGCCCAGCCCAAACCGCTAGCAATAGAAACTTAAAGTTTGGAGAGGGTGTGGATCTTAGAGTGTACGCATCGTTTAAGAGGGGGATGGAATAGGGGATGAAAGGCTTCAAAAAGCATAATAATTTGCTTTCTCAGTAAGAAAATAAAAAATACCTACGTGTTTTAGCATTTTTGAAATTAACCAACAAGGGGGTAAAAGAGTGGACGAAAGTTTTTGAAAATAAATAATTACTAAAGAACTACTAACGGATTTTTAAGGCTGCGTCTATGACAACCGGTATTTGACTTCTTGGTTAGAAGTAAAAAAATGCGTGTTTCAGTGTTTCTAGAAAACCAACAGCTAAGGGACTGCTATAGGAGATGAAAATTTTTAAGAAAGTATTTCGTTATATTAAAAAATGTAAAGCGAAATTTATAAAAATTGGTATTTCATTTCTCGGTTAGATATAAAGAAACATTTGTTATGGGATGAAAGTTGCAACGAAAATATCTCCACAAGAATGCAGAAGGCATGATTAACAAAAACTTTGGACTCCCGCTACTAGAATCACTTTTTGGTCAGAAGTACATTCGGAAAAGACCATGATTATAAGGCCTCAGTTAGCGTTAAAAGCTTAGAAGGTGTTTCAGTTTGTGAACAACACAAAAAATTCGATTAAATAAAAACAAAAAAATCTCTGCTGGCCAGTCTACGAGAGCGAAGCAGCGGGCGCTAAGCTAGTAAATAAATAATGTGCAAAAAGATTTACGTTCATTGCTTCATTAGTTTCTCCAAAAAAATCGTAAAAATCATTTATTTTATAGGCTGACTGAGGAGAATGGGCCTTTATATACCTAGTTAATACGTAGCTTCATTCAAATCTACAAGTTACTTACGAATCGTATTTCGAATGACTGATTGGACTGAGTGCGTCGACAGGGTTGTCCATACTCTTATCAGTCACTTTTTTCCCGTGTTTTGTTTCTCACTACAAACGAAAGCACCAAACGAACAAGTGGATTGAAACGAGGCGCGGCTCAGCAAAGTCACGGCCAGTCAGTAGGAGAGAGGGAGGCAGAAATTAAAACTGTTCTTTTTGTTTTCGAAACTTGCAGTTCGAGCACGCGCTGAGACGTTCCCTTAGTTCTTCAGCTGACCGGGACGTACTCTGCGCACAGTATACTTCATTGGTTACGCTATCTACGCGTTCAGACTCTTACTTCGGAACTTTTCATGCAGCCGACCGTTTTTGAAGTGGACAAGTATTATATCCCGAATTGTCAACAGAACGCAGAAGTCGGCACATTTTGCGGCCCGCGTAAAGCTTACGCGGGGTGGGTTATAACGCCTCTCGTGACGGCTTGTGGCCATTACGGAGACGTGTCCGGATACTTTTGATCAGATAGTGTATCCAAGTTGATCAAAGGGCCTAGCTACGTAATCCTCCTACTTCCACTTCTTATCATTACAGCCGTAATTACTTGAGCAATGAAATGAGTAGTACGCTTATGTAGATCTTCGGGTAAGCAGAAATACTACGACAAAACTGATAGCAGGAGAAATAACAGCGAGTTGGTTTTTATTGAAACTAGTGGCAATACAGCAAAATAAACAATAATTCTATCTAGGAAGGAAGTTCGTCTATGCGAGTAACATATGAAAAATACTTTCTCGCAGGCGAATAATTTGTTTTTTAATATAACATATTTTTTAGCCACATTTTCTCACATGTTAATATCAAAGCATGGTGCAGTATATGCTTTTCAATAATTTCAATTGCCAGAATATATTCAAGAAGAATATAATAATTCCAATACAGTATATGCTTTTCAATAATTTCAATTGCCAGAATATATTCAAGAAGAATATAATAATTCCAATACCAAAGAAAGCAGGTGTTGACAGATGTGAAAATTACCGAACTATCAGTTTAATAAGTCACAGCTGCAAAATACAAACGCGAATTCTTTACAGACGAATGGAAAAACTTGTAGAAGCGGACCTCGGGGAAGATCAGTTTGGATTCCGTAGAAATGTTGGAACACGTGAGGCAATACTAACCTTACGACTTATCTTAGAAGAAAGATTAAGAAAAGGCAAACCTACGTTTCTAGCATTTGTAGTCTTAGAGAAAGCTTTTGACAACGTTAACTGGAATACTCTCTTTCAAATTCTGAAGGTGGCAGGGGTAAAATACAGGGAGCGAAAGGCTATTTACAATTTGTACAGAAACCAGATGGCAGTTATAAGAGTCGAGGGGCATGAAAGGGAAGCAGTGGTTGGGAAAGGAGTGAGACAGGGTTGTAGCCTCTCCCCGATGTTATTCAATCTGTATATTGAGCAATCAGTAAAGGAAGCAAAAGAAAAATTCGGATTAGGTATTAAAATTCATGGAGAAGAAGTAAAAACTTTGAGGTTCGCCGATGACGTAATTCTGTCAGAGACAGCAAAGGACTTGGAAGAGCAGTTGAACGGAATAGACAGTGTCTTGAAAGGAGGATATAAGATGAACATCAACAAAAGCAAAACGAGGGTAATGGAATGTAGTCAAATTAAATCGGGTGATGCTGAGGGGATTAGATTAGAGAAATAAGACACTTAAAGTAGTAAAGGAGTTTTGCTATTTAGGGAGTAAAATAACTGATGATGGTCGAAGTAGAGAGGATATAAAATGTAGACTGGCAATGGCAAGTAAATCGTTTCTGAAGAAAAGAAATTTGTTAACATCGAGTATAGACTTAAGTTTCAGGAAGTCGTTTCTGAAAGTATTTGTATGGAGTGTAGCCATGTATGGAAGTGAAAAATGGACGATAACCAGTCTGGACAAGAAGAGAATAGAAGCTTTCGAAATGTGGTGCTACAGAAGAGTGCTGAAGATAAGGTGGGTACATCACGTAACTAATGAGGAGGTATTGAATAGGATTGGGGAGAAGAGAAGTTTGTGGCACAACTTGACTAGAAGAAGGGATCGGTTGGTAGGATATGTTTTGAGGCATCAAGGGATCACAAATTTAGCATTGGAGGGCAGCGTGGGGGGTAAAAATCGTAGAGGGAGACCCAGAGATGAATACACTAAGCAGATTCAGAAGGATGTAGGTTGCAGTAGGTACTGGGAGATGAAGAAGCTTGCACAGGATAGAGTAGCATGGAGAGCTGCATCAAACCAGTCTCAGGACTGAAGACCACAACAACAACAATTGCCAGTGTGAGTGTAGTGCGTCCCGGTATGTTTTGTCACCTTTAGGTTAATGTTTACGCCCAGGAATTTATTATCGAACAGAAAGTAGCTATGTTTCCACTCAAATTTACATTCTGGACAGCCGCTATTGACCTACACCCATCACTCTCGATTTTAATATTTACGAGATTTTATTGGCTTTTGCGCTACCACACTTCCGTGAATTAAATGGTACACTGCTCTGCAGCAAAGACAGTGTGTAGAGACTATTGTATAAACTACACTCAGCATCCATCTCTCAGACTTCAGACTTTGGATATCTCAGCCGATAATTACAACGCGCAACATTAAAATTACATCATTAATTAAAAATATTCGCCGAGAGAACAAATATCCCTGGTATACGGAGTGCTATTGTAATTCAAAAGATTCATATTGCTTTTAAATAAGCAATGTGTGGACTCACCGTTCCGGTGACTGTTCTGTATCTATACTAGCTTCTCAAATCAATTCAGCGCAGTGGTCACTGTATGAAATTAAGAACTCCGGTCCCGGAATGCATAATGGACGACAGCCTAGTTCCATCAATTTGATTAAACGACGTTGCTCGTAACTGTTCGCCTTCTATAGACAGTGAAAAGGACCATTTACACGAGGCCAGATAGATATCAACTCGGAGAATAACATGGCTACCGGTCGAATCTAGAAGACAGACGAAAGTTATCTCTCACAATCTACCGGCCGTGTTTCACTTCCTTTACGCGCTTCACTTAGGTGCACTGGTCTCTACAAATTCGAGAAAAATCTAATATACAGCAATAACTCAAAAAAGTGGAACAGTTGATAGGAAACTGGAGTATATTTATACCATACTGTGTGGCACGAAACTCCGTGCTAGTCTGTTTACGACATATACTCACAACATACAGTTGAATATTATAAACAGGGCGCCAGTTGCTGCTTTGAGAATCAGATCGTACAACTGGGGCAGCCAAAGTAGATTACTTCGATGTTGCGTATATCGGACGAAATGGCAAATCGGAGGCGGGACAAAGGCACCACTGAAGAGTGTAAAACGTAGTTTTAGAAGTCTAACAGTTGTAACGAGCCAATGACCGATATTTGCTGATGTGGACTGGAATGAAAAACAACCCAATGTCTCACAACTATGCTTAGTGACTGCTGCAGTTACCGATAAGACATTGCCATATGAAATCGGTAGCTAGCAAGGAGCTGGCAGTGGTAAGGCACCAAGTCACAAAACATAACACGCCACCGAGCAAAGATATTTCATTTGACAAATTGAGCAACTGTTCTTATGACTTTTCTTTTAATACGTGAAATTTGACAAACTCAGTTGAATGCAGTTATTTACACTCCTGGACGTGCAGACGTGCAGACCGCGTGAGACGACGCTTCATCCAGTCCCAAACATGCTCAATGGGGGACAGATCCGGAGATCTTGCTGGCCAGGGTAGTTGACTTACACCTTCTAGAGCATGTTGGGTGGCACGGGATACATGCGGACGTGCATTGTCCTGTTGGAACAGCAAGTTCCCTTGCCGGTCTAGGAATGGTAGAACGATGGGTTCGATGACGGTTTGGATGTACCGTGCACTATTCAGTGTCCCTCGACGATCACCAGTGGTGTACGGCCAGTGTAGGAGATCGCTCCCCACACCATGATGCCGGGTGTTGGCCCTATGTGCCTCGGTCGTATGCAGTCCTGATTGTGGCGCTCACCTGCACGGCGCCAAACACGCATACGACCATCATTGGCACCAAGGCAGAAGCGACTCTCATCGCTGAAGACGACACGTCTCCATTCGTCCCTCCATTCACGCCTGTCGCGACACCACTGGAGGCGGGCTGCACGATGTTGGGGCGTGAGCGGAAGACGGCCTAACGGTGTGCGGGACCGTAGCCCAGCTTCATGGAGACGGTTGCGAATGGTCCTCGCCGATACCCCAGGAGCAACAGTGTCCCTAATTTGCTGGGAAGTGGCGGTGCGGTCCCCTACGGCACTGCGTAGAATCCTACGGTCTTGGCGTGCATCCGTGCGTCGCTGCGGTCCGGTCCCAGGTCGACGGGCACGTGCACCTTCCGCTGACCACTGGCGACAACATCGATGTACTGTGGAGACCTCACGCCCCACGTGTTGAGCAATTCGGCGGTACGTCCACCCGGCCTCCCGCATGTCCACTATACGCCCTCGCTCAAAGTCCGTCAACTGCACATACGGTTCACGTCCACGTTGTCGCGGCATGCTACCAGTGTTAAAGACTGCGATGGAGCTCCGTATGCCACGGCAAACTGGCTGACACTGACGGCGGCGGTGCACAAATGCTGCGCAGCTAGCGCCATTCGACGGCCAACACCGCGGTTCCTGGTGTGTCCGCTGTGCCGTGCGTGTGATCATTGCTTGTACAGCCCTCTCGCAGTGTCCGGAGCAAGTATGGTGGGTCTGACACACCGGTGTCAATGTGTTCTTTTTTCGATTTCCAGGAGTGTATAACAGTCCAAGAAAATCAGCAATAAAATGGTTGGTTCTGAGCACTATGGGACTGAACATCTGTGGTCATCAGTCCCCTAGAACTTAGAACTACTTAAACCTAACTAACCTAAGGACATCACACACATCCATGCCCGAGGCAGGATTCGAACCTGCGACCGTAGCAGTCGCGCGGTTCCGGACTGCGCGCCTAGAACCGCTAGACCACCGCGGCCGGCAAATCAGCAATAAACATTTAGTAATTTAAATCGTGACACTGCGTAGAGTTTGAGCACACTTAGTTAACACCTGTAAGCACCATATTACAACAAGCAACCTGCAAATATAGAAACAATGTGAAATACAACATTTACGTAAATCACAGGAAGATTACTTGAGCTCTCACAGATAGGCAGCGGTTTTTTTATTAAAGACGCCGAGATAAGCAGTCAAACGTGGAAGTAGGTACAACACAACTTTCAGCCAAGAGAGGATGTACCAATGTACATTGGCGATGTATTGGCTTAAGAAAGAACAATATCATAAAGTTCTAAATTTAATAGGAGTACTGACCACAAGCAAGCAGCAAATTCAGAATCATATCATCCATCTATGGCAGAAACGATGGTATGATGCCCAAATAGCGAGACGTACCTATGGGTTTCTGCCAAATATAAAACAGAGACTGAATCCCTCAAGAGGCCCGGTACACTTCTTAACTGGTCATGGGCCCTACACCATCTACTGGCATCGAATTGGGAGAAGACAGACATCCGAGTGTGCCAGTAGAGAAGAAGGTACGCTGGAAAATACTATCTGGATCTCTCCGCTGTACGCCGATGTTGATGATACTAATCTACAGCGACTGGATCAAAATGGTTCAAATGGCTCTAAGCACTATGGGACTTAACATCTGAGACCATCAGTCCCCTAGACTTAGAACTACTTAAACCTAACTAACCTAAGGACATCACACATATCCATGTCCGAGGCAGGATTCGAACCTGCGACCGTAGCAACAGCGCGGTTCCAGGATGAAGCCCCTAGAACCGCTCAGGATCAACCCAAGGAGATACTGCGTTGCGAGACAGAATGGCATAACTTGGACAACATTTGCCGACGCTACTTCAAGAAAGGTTCGGGTAGTACATTATCTTATCAATCAGCCCCCGTTTACAGCGCTACGAGAGATTGCGACAGAAGATCGAGAAGCAATGCTGCGAAGACGGCTGAGGTTAACAGTTGCGGCACAAGAACTACTAAAGCCACATGCAACCATCATAAGAACACCAGAGGCTGGCCGGAGTGACCGTGCGGTTCTAGGCGCTACAGTCTGGAACCGCGAGGCCGCTACGGTCGCAGGTTCGAATCCTGCCTCGGGCATGGATGTGTGTGATGTCCTTAGGTTAGTTAAGTTTAAGTAGTTCTAAGTTCTAGGGGACTGATGACCTCTGAAGTTGAGTCCCAGAGTGAAAAAAAAGGAAAAAAAAGAAAACACCAGGAAGAAATTTTGTATTTGTGGGGCTCCCTGGCCTCCAGTTACTTAATAAACATAATCGCGATGTTTATTTAATCGTACGATTAGCTAATTTCGACTAAGCGCAATTGTCAAGCACATTTGTAACATCTGTGTTTCACGTCATTTTCAAATAACTCTTAATTACAAATTAAAATTAGCCATATTCTACATGATCTATTGAGCTGACTGTGCGACAATTCTTGCACTTGTTGGCTCTCGATATCTTCGTAATTACGTGGATGATGTTATTTCGAAAGTTATATGGTATATCGTCACTTTTATACATTCTACACACCTACATGAATAGTCGTCTTGTTGCCAATTCCCCAAATGGTTTTAGAAATTTCGATGTAATGGTATTATCGGTTCTGCCTTATTTGTTCTTAATTGGTACAAAGCTCTTTTAAATTCAGTTTCTAATACTGAAATCCCTTACCTTCAAATGGCTCTGAGCACTATGCGACTTAACTTCTGAGGTCATCAGTCGCCTAGAACTTAGAACTAATTAAACCTAACTAACCTAAGGACATCACACACACCCATGCCCGAGGCAGGATTCGAACCTGCGACCGTAGCGGTCACGCGGTTCCAGACTGAAGCGCCTTTAACCGCACGGCCACACCGGCCGGCTCCCTTCCCTTCCCTGGCGACTCTTTCATCTTCTGTCACCCCATCAGACAAGTCTTCCCATCGTGGAGGCCTTCAGTGTCCTCTTTCCATCTATCCGCTCTCTCCTCTGCACTGGACAGTGGAATACGCATTGCACCCTTAATGTGATAATGGTTTATTTCACTATTTGTAATTATTATTGTTCTGGTGAAAGACGTGTGGAAATGTGTAAAGCTTCATCTCTGACAATATTAATATTATGATTCAGAACAAAATACTGAAAGAAGCCGAAATTTATTACTCTTCCTATAAATCACATTCTCTTGTATCTGACTGCGACTACAAAAAAAATTTCTAACATTTCCTAACAATTAATACAATAACGCTCCTGCACGCAACAGACAACTTATCTCGTCTTGCCTCTGCAACTGCATGAATGTTCTGTATCCCGCAACATTCTTAAATAGTCAAAAGAAATACTGCGATCCATGTAGAGTGCATCGCATGGTCACAACTACCGCAATTTTGTTTCGCATAGAAATTGAATAATCAGGAGGGGTTTGGTCAACAAGCCTTAAGCGGTGTAAAACGAATGAAAGAAACCAAGAAAAACTTTTACTTTACTATATACTGAAAACTGAAATTTAAACACAGACAAATGTTATTCGGATCTTTCCTTTTCTTCTACAGGCTGATTACCAACAACTTTAGTCATTCTATGATGTCTGTAATCAATAACCACTTATCTGGTCACAACAACGACATGAATATTACTCTCAACGTATGTATACACAAATCCGATAAAATCCCTCCAGTACGCAAGCGAGCAACAACTATGTGCACCAAAAAGGCAAATTACTAAAAATCCTCAGTTAATACCAAAGTCTCCTCCGGCGCTGCTAGTACGATCTGACAGGCTCTGACCTCTCATGTCGTGCGGCTTTTCTCCACCGCACGTTGCGTCCGATTGCCCTCAACAACTTTTCACTCGCTACCACTCCCGATGATAATATCTGAGACTCAGAGTTTATGCACACCATAGCAGAATCAATGGCCAAGCTTCCCTGCCCTTCCTGTTTATTTTCTTTCTAAGTGACTTGTATTTCTGTATTCCTGAATTTCCCTGGAAATTTTTATATTTCCTTCTTTCGTTGATCAACTTTTTTTCTGTTATCCATGGTTTTTTCGCTGTTACGATCCTTGTACGTACGGTTTTCTTTCCAACTTCCGTGAGCGTCCATTTCAGAGACATCCGTTTCTCTTCAACTGAATTGCCTATTGAGCTATTCGTTATCACCGTATCTATAACCTCAAAGAACTCCAAGCGTATCTCTTTATTCCTTAGTACTTACGTGTCCCACTTCTGTGCGCATTAGTTCTTCCTGACTAAGTTTCTCAAACCTCAACCGTTCCATCACTAGTAAATTGTGATTTGACTCTATATCTACACGGGGGTGCGTGCGCCTTATAATCTAATATGTAATTTCTTGAATATCTGTCCTGAATCCCTGCCTGACCATCTAATCTAACTGAAATCTTCCTGTATCGCCCCGTCTCCGGCGTTTTCCAAGTTATCCTCCCTGCTCTGCTTACAGATGTTAATTGACGTGTTGACTACATGTTTAGTCATGCTTGACGTTTTTTTATTTGCATCCTGTGTTAACTGACATGTTTTATTATTTTAATTAGTAAGACCTGTATTCATATTGTGCTTTATTGAATTTATATGAAGCGGAAGCTACACGCAATACCACAGTTGCAAACCTTAGCTGAAAATTGCTTAAATTTGAAATACAGGGAGTCTCAAAAGAAAATGTACATACATATTTGTCAAAATAAAATAGAGACTGAAGTCTGTCGACAAAATCTTTATTTGTTATTGAAATACAAAATGGTTCAAATGGCTCTGAGCACTATGGGACTTAACATCTGAGGTCATCAGTCCCCTAGAACTTCGAACTACTTAAACCTAACTAACCTAAGGACATCACCACCACATCCATGCCAGAGGCAGGATTCGAACCTGCAACCGTAGCAGCAGCGCGGTTCCAGACTGAAGCGCCTAGAACCGCTCGGCCACACCGGCTGGCTGAAATACACAGTTTAGGAATTTATTTCTTAAAAATAATGTCACTTAAATGCAGTCCAGCATGACTGCGCCACGCCTTTAATCAATGAACAAAATTTGCATGATGGTTCGACGTATAGACACTAGGATGGCTCCCACTTCGCTAAGAATGTTTTCCTTTAGTTGGTCTAGATAAGTCAGATTATTGACATACTGTTACATTTGACATATTCCCATCAGAAAAAAAATCCATGGGGCTCATATCTGGACTGCCTTGGGGCCAATTTATGTCACGCCTCCTGGAGATCAATTGTCCAGGGGAGAATTACGAACTCGCAATATAGAGGTATTGGACGTGTGTGCTGTGGCTCCGTTTTACTGAAATCACATTCTTTGATCACAGCCAGGAAAGTTTTGCAATTCAGGCACCAAAACGTCATTTAACATCGTCGCATAACGTTCCGAATTCACTGTAACTGCACGACCGTTCTCGTCCTCTTAAAAAGTACGGGCCAACTATTCAAGGAGCCGGCATCACAGCCCATACCGTAAGGGTTTTCTCATGCTTCTGTCTAGGATTCGTTGCATTCCAGTAACGGCAATTTTGCTTACTGACGTGACCGTTCAGGTGAAAATAAGCCTCGTCAAAAACAAGATTGTTTTTTTTTTAATGAAGGGCAATCAATCACATCATTAACAACCTGCAGCCAGTGTCTGCCATCCTGAAACTTTAATACTTGCTCCAACTGGATTTTCTAAGGGTGCAGTTTAAGGTATTTTTACACAATTCGATGCAGTGATGATTTTCGCCCATATAAAGAACTTGCACACTCAGAATGGAGAGGTTAGGACCGTCACAAACAAACAGACTTACACTCACCACGGATTCATCTATATCTACATACATACTCCGCAAGCCACCTGACGGTGTGTGGCGGAGGGTATCTTGAGTACCTCTATCGGTTCTCCCTTCTATTCCAGTCTCGTATTGTTCGTGGAAAGAAGGATTGTCAGTATGCTTCTGCGTGGGCTCTAATCTCTCTGATTTTATCCTCATGGTCTCTTCGCGAGATATACGTAGGATGGAGCTTGACTCTTCGGTGAAGGTATGCTCTCGAACCTTCAACAAAAGCCCGTACCGAGCTACTAAGCGTCTCTCCTGCAGAGTCTTCTACTGGAGTTTATCTATCTCCGTAAAGCTTTCGCGATTACTAAATGATCCTGTAACGAAGCGCGCTGCTCTCCGTTGGATCTTCTCTATCTCTTCTATCAACCCTATCTGGTACGGATCCCACACTGCTGAGCAGTATTCAAGCAGTGGGCGAAAAAGCGTAATGTAACCTCCTTCCTTTGTTTTCGGATTGCATTTCCTTAGGATTTTTCCAATGAATCTCAGTCTGGCATCTGCTTTACCAACGATCAACTTTATATGATCATTCCATTTTAAATCACTCCTAATGCGTACTCCCAGATAATTTATGGAATTAACTGCTTCCAGTTGCTGACCTGCTATTTTGTAGCTAAACGATAAGGGATCTATCTTTCTATGTACTCGGAGCACATTACACTTGTCTACATTGAGATTCAATTGCCATTCCCTGCACCATGCGTCAATTCGCTGCAGATCCTCCTGCATTTCAGTACAATTTTCCATTGTTACAACCTCTCGATATACCACAGCATCATCCGCAAAAAGCCTCAGTGAACTTCCGATGTCATCCACAAGGTCATTTATGTATATTGTGAATAGCAACGGTCCTACGACACTCCCCTGCGGCACACCTGAAATCACTCTTACTTCGGAATACTTCTCTCCATTGAGAATGACATGCTGCATTCTGTTATCTAGGAACTCTTCAATCCAATCTCACAATTGGTCTGATAGTCCATATGCTCTTACTTTGTTCATTAAACGACTGTGGGGAACTGTATCGAAGGACTTGCGGAAGTCAAGATACACGTCATCTCACCTGTGAACCCGTGTCTATGGCCCTCTCGTCTCGTGGACGAATAGCGCGAGCTGGGTTTCACACGACCGTCTTTTTCGAAACCCATGCTGATTCCTACAGAGATGGTTTCTAGTCTCCAGAAAAGTCATTATACTCGAACATAATACGTGTTCCTAAATTCTACAACTGATCGACGATAGAGATTTGGTCTACAGTTCTGCACATCTGTTCGACGTCCCTTCTTGAAAACGGGAATGACCAGTGCCCTTTTCCAATCCTTTGGAACGCTACGATCTTCTAGAGACCTACGGTACACCGCTGCAAGAAGGGGGGCAAGTTCCTTCGCGTACTCTGAGCAAAATCGAACTGGTATCCCATCAGGTCCAGCAGCCGTTCCTCTTTTGACCGATTTTAATTGTTTCTCTATCCCTCTGTCGTCTATTTCGATAGCTACCATTTTGTCATCTGTGCGACAATCTAGAGAAGGAACTACAGTGCAGTCTTCCTCTGTGAAACAGCTTTGGAAAAAGACATTTAGTATTTTAGCCTTTAGTCTGTCATCCTCTGTTTCAGTACCATTTTGGTCACAGAGTGTCTGGACATTTTGTTTTGATCCACCTACCTCTTTGATTCAAATGGTTCAAATGGCTCTGAGCACTATGGGACTCAACTGCTGTGGTCATTAGTCCCCTAGAACTTAGAACTACTTAAACCTAACTAACCTAAGGACATCACACACATCCATGCCCGAGGCAGGATTCGAACCTGCGACTCTACCTCTTTGACATAAGACCAAAATTTCTTAGGATTTTCTGCCACGTCAGCACATAGAACTTTACTTTCGAATTCATTGAACGCCTCTCGCATAGCCCTCCTCACACTACATTTCGCTTCGCGTAATTTTTGTTTGTCTGCAAGGCTTTGGCTATGTTTATGTTTGCTGTGAAGTTCCCTTTGCTTCCGCAGCAGTTTTCTAACTCGGTTGTTGTACCACGGTGGCTCTTTTCCATCTCTTACCATCTTGCTTGGCACATACTCATCTAACGCATATTGTACGATGGTTTTGAACTTTGCCCACTGATCCTCAACACTATCTGTACTTGAGACAAAACTTTTGAGTCGTCAGGTACTCTGTAATCTGCTTTTTGTCACTTTTGCTAAACAGAAAAATCTTCCTACCTTTTTTAATATTTCTATTTACGGCTGAAATCATCGATGCAATAACCGCTTTATGATCGCTGATTCCCTGTTCTGCGTTAACTTTTTCAAATAGTTCGGGTCTGTTTGTCACCAGAAGGTCTAATATGTTATCGCCA
This sequence comes from Schistocerca nitens, assembly GCF_023898315.1. Taxonomy (NCBI): domain Eukaryota; kingdom Metazoa; phylum Arthropoda; class Insecta; order Orthoptera; family Acrididae; genus Schistocerca; species Schistocerca nitens. Next base: position 514,070,213 of record NC_064620.1, on the reverse strand, counting down.
CGAGTCGGTTCTCTGTTTAACTGCTCAAGGTAGTTTTCAGATAAAGCACTTAAAAACATTTCACTGGATTCTTTGTCCCTGCCACCCGTTATGAACGTTTGAGTCTCCCAGTCTATATCCGGCAAATTAAAATCTCCACCCAGAACTATAACATGGTGTGAACATCTACTCGAAATATTTTCCAAATTATCCTTCAGGTGCTCAGCCACAACAGCTGCTGAGCCAGGGGGCCTATAGAGACATCCAATTACCATGTCTGAGCCTGCTTTAACCGCGACCTTCACCCATATTATTTCACATTTCGGATCTCCGTCAATTTCCTTCGATACTATTGCACTTCTTATCGCTATAAACACGCCTCCCCCTTCACTGTCCAGCCTGTCTCTGCGGTATACATTCCAATCTGAGTTTAGGATTTCATTACTGTTTATGTCTGGTTTCAGCTAACTTTCCGTCCCTAGTACTATACGGGCATTGTGACCGTTTATTAATGAGAGCAGTTCTGAGACCTTTATATAGACGGTCCTGCAGTTTACTATTAGCACATTAATATTGTTATTCCCTGTTGCATTTTGCCTACGATACCACAGTTCATCAAGAGTAGTGACTGGCGTATTGTGACGAGCCAGTTGCTCGGCCACCATTGACCAGACGTTTTCACTTGGTGAGAGATCTGGAGAATGTGCTGGCGAGGGCAGCAGTCGAACATTTTCGGTATCCAGAAAAACCTGTACAGGACCTGCAACATGCGGTCGTGCATTATCCTGCTGAAATGTAGAGTTTCGCAAGCATCGAATGAAAGGTAGAGCCACGGGTCGTAACACATCTGAAATATAACGCCTACTGTTCAAAGTGCCCTCAGCGCAAACAAGAGGTGACCGAGACGTGTAACCAATGGCACCCCATACCATCACGCCGGGTGATACGCCAGTATGGCGATGACGAATACACGCTACCAATGTGCGTTCACCGCGATGCCGCCAAACAAGGATGAGACCATCATGATGCTGTAAACAGAACCTGGATTCATCCGAAAAAATGACGTTTTGCCATTCGTGCACCCAGGTTCGTCGTTGAGTACACCATCGCTGGCGCTCCTGTCTTTGATGCAGCGTGAGGGGTAACCGCAGCCATGGTCTCCGACCTGATAGTCCATGCTGCTGGAAACGTCGTCGAACTGTTCGTGCAAATGGTTGTTGTCTTGCAAAAGGTCCCCATCTGTTGACTCAGGGATCGCGACGTGGCTGCACGATCCGTTACAGCCATGCGGATAAGATGCCTGTCATCTCGACGGCAAGTGATACGAGGCCGTTGGGATCCAGCACGGCGTTCCGTATTACCCTCCTGAACCCACCGATTCCATATTCTGCTAACAGTCATTGGATCTTGACCAACGGGAGCAGCAATGTCGCGATACGATAAACCGCAATCGCGAAGGCTACAATCCGACCTTTATCAAAGTCGGAAACGTAATGGTACGCATTTCTACTCCTTACACGAGGCATCATAACAACGTTTCACCAGGGAGCGCCGGTCAACTGCTGTTTGTGTATGAGAAAGCGGTTAGAAACCTTCCTCACATCAGCACGTTGTAGGTGTCGCCACCGGCGCTAACCTTGTGTGAAAGCTCCGAGAAGCTGTCGGTAAAATTTCGCTTCTGTAGCACGTCATCGTCGTGGTGTAGCAATTTTAATGGCCAGTAGTATATATGAGTGTGTGTGTGTGTCTGTGTGCGTTGGGTGAAGAGGGTATGGGAAGGCTGTAACAGGATCCACCTGAGCTGACTGGGAACCCAAGCTAAAGAGCAGTAATGCCTCAGGAAGTGTAAGTGATAGGAATTGTATAGAAAGGCTTACGCTTGCATACAGTACAGGTTCAAGCGGATGCAGGTTGCAGCGGTTACGCAAAGGTGAAGGATACCAATCACACAGAGCTGCATCAGATTTGTTTTGAGACTGACTGGAACAACAACAACAACATCATGGAGATGTGGCTCTTGTTACTACAGTTTCCGTACTCGTGTCCTCTGTAGTTCCTGCGAGACGGGCGGCCGCGTGGTTCCCTGACAGGCCGCCTCGCAGTCTGGGAGCGCCGCCTTTGATGTCTGCTGCGTCCTGTGCAGCGTTGAGTCACGGCCCACAAGGTCGAGGTGAGGCGGCCGGATCCGGCAGTGGCCTTGGCTGCTGGTGGCTGCTGGCCGGTGGCGCGTCAACAGTTCCCAGACGTTCCAACATCCGAGCGCTCTCGATTCACTTCATTTCCCACTCACAGTGGGATATATATAATGACTTTTGAACACTATTACGGTAAATACATTGTTTGTTCTTGGTTCAAATGGCTCTGAGCACTATGGGACTCAACTGCTGTGGTTATCAGTCCCCTAGAACTTAGAACCACTTAAACCTAACTAACCTAAGGACATCACACACATCCATGCCCGAGGCAGGATTCGAACCTGCGACCGTAGCGGTCGCACGGTTCCGGACTGCGTGCCTAGAACCGCGAGACCACCGAGGCCGGCCATTGTTTGTTCTCTATCAACATTTTTCATTTACTAACTTTGCCTATCAGTAGTTAGTGCCTTCAGTAATTAGAAGCTTTCACTTAGCTGGCGGTATTGGCGCTCGCTGTATTGCAGTAGTTCGAGTAACGAAGATTTTTCTGAGGTAAGTGATTCATGAAAGGTATAGGTTATTGTTAGTCAGGGACATTCTTCTGTAGGGATTATTGAAAGTCAGATTGCGTTGCGCTAAAAAAAAATATTGTGTGCCAGTTTAGTGATGATCAGAATAAGTAAAGAGAGAAATGTCTGAGTACGTTCAGTTTTGCACAGCTGTTTGAAAATCAAATAACGTAAGAGGTTTACCAGCACAACCATTTATAATTTTTCTAAGGGGACGTTACAGTGTGTGTTTAGTAGTCGTGAGAGGTTGTGACAAAAATAAGGGGATGACAACTGCAAAAGTCACTGCAGAACTGAATTTCCCACTGGAGAATCGTGTCAGCACCAAAAAAGAATCTCCATAAGCAGGGAATGCAGGTTGATATGAAACTGCAAAACGACTCTTCAGTGATGCAACACACGTATGAGGAAAAGCCGGAGCCACAGAAACTACTGGAGGAGTAGGAGAACGTCCATTTGATTTAGAGGATGATGTTTTTCCACTTTTCCCGTGTGCGATATAAATCTTAGATACGGTGCGTCTTGAAACACCAAACACTACAGGTTTTGGTTTCAGACATACCCATCATGCAAGAACCAACAATTTGCCAATGTTCGAAATCACGGTACTCCGACATAATGCACTCACAACTACACGGAACAGTGATCTGACCCCGAGTGACACTTGACGCGTATTGAGGACATTGAGCAGGTGCCGTTCGTGGGAAAATAAAGCAGCACCTCCTGCAGTCTAGGCTAGGATCAGCATTTACGTTCAAACGAGCATTTCTCCCGGTGTTTCTGTAATTTTGTTCAATCCTGCATATTGCATCAGCTGTATCTTTGTAAGTACGACACACGTTGTACGGAATGTTTCATTCTACTTTGTACTATCACCTGTTGGAACACTTGCATTTCCTCCTGAAACACCGCGTATACTCTTCAGAAACCACTGTTGTTGAAATGGCAAGAATATTGTAGGAAGTTGAGGTATCGCCGAATACGCGAGGTGTTATGAAAATCTCATTGTATATACGAGGAGTGTTTTTTTAAGTAAGTACCGTTTTGAAATTAAAAAAAGACGTGCTAAGATATTCGAATACTTTTATTTTTACATGAAAGCTTGTACCTTAATCTACTTTTCTACATAATTTCCGTCAATATTGAGGCACTTGTCATAACGTTGTACCAGTTTTTGAATACCCTCCTCATAGAAGTCTGCCGCCTGACTTGTTAACCACTGCATCACCACTGTTTTGACTTCGTCATCGTCTTGAATACGCTGACCGCCCAGGTGTTTCTTCAAGTGCAGGAACAGATGGTAGTCACTGGGCGCAAGATCGGGGCTGCACGGAGGATGATCTAGAGATTCCCATCGAAAAGATGTGATGAGATCTATGGTCTGATTCACCACATCCGGACGGACGTTGTCTTGCAGCAAAACGATGCCCTTGCTCAACTTCCATGGACTGTTGCTTTGATTCTGGTGTGGCGTGGGCCACCCATGTTTCATCGCCTGTAACAGTTTGGCTTAAGAAATCATCACCGTCGTTGCGGTACCTCTCAAGGAGAGTCAATACACTGTCTAATCGTTTGGTTTTGTGCACATCCGTCAACATTTTCGGTACCCAACGTGCGCACAATTTTCGGTAATTCAAGTGCTCGGTCACAGTGCCATACAAAACACTACGAGAAACATTAGGAAAGTCATCCCGCAAGGAGGAAATCGTAAAGCGTCTGTTTTCTGTCACGTTATTGTCCACTTCCTGCACCAAACTTACAGTAACGACCGAAGGACGCCCACTCCGTTGTTCATCATGGACATTTCTGCGGCCATCTTTAAATGTTCTCATCCATTTTCTTACCATTCCATCACTCATAATGTTTTCTCCGTAAACTGCACAGATCTCACGATGGATATCGATAGCTTTTAGGCCTTTAGCACTAAGAAATCTTATAACAGCCCGTACTTTAAAGTCGGCTGGACTCACGATTATAGGAGGCATCTTAAGGGGAGTAGGACGGCAAACGGGCCGTCTTGAAGCAGTAGAGACACCACAGCACATTTTAATTTCCACTGTCTATACTTTTACGAATAAATTCATAAGACTTTGTCAGCATGACCAGAAAGGATTCAGGATTCTTTATCATAGCAGTGGAAGTTCAAAAACAAAATAAATTTCTTTTACATGTGAAAGTTCATCATTTTTGTAACTTCTATTGGCTGCATTTGTTGCTATAGGTACACGTTTCTTCATAAGTAAGGGAGATTCTTCGATGAATTTTGTACAGCATACAAACCATACTTACAGGTGTATGAAACTCTAGAAATTATTTAATTTATGAAAAAATGAATGTGCTGCTATATTTTAAACTTCATGTTTAGAAAAAACTCAAATTTTATAGTTAATTATAACAATTTTTACCACAGTTTTTGATAGAAAAAAATGGCTCTGAGCACTATGGGACTCAACTGCTGTGGTCATTAGTCCCCTAGAACTTAGAACTACTTAAACCTAACTAACCTAAGGACATCACACACATCCATGCCCGAGGCAGGATTCGAACCTGCGACCGTAGCAGTCGCACGGTTCCGGACTGCGCGCCTAGAACCGCGAGACCACCGCGGCCGGCCAGTTTTTGATAGATTTGGAAAATTCTAGAGTGTCGTACACCTGTAAGTATGGTTTGTATACTGTGCAAAATTCATCCAAGAATTTCCTTTACTTATGAACAAAAGTGTACCTATAGCAACAAAGGCGAAATACAAATGTCAAAAAAATAAATTATTTTCTTACAGTTTTGAACTTCCACCACTATAAGTGCAAATCCTGAATCCTTTCTGGTCATTCTGACAAAGTTTTATGAATTTATTTTTAAAAGTATAGACAGTGGAAATTAAAAAGTCCTGTGGTGTCTCTCCTGCTCCAAGTCGTCCCGTTTGACCTCCTACCCCCCTTAAACACTGAGTACACAACGTAAACAAGGAAGAATCAGATTGTAATGGCGTCAGTGCATAGATTAAGGTACAGGCTTTCATGTAAAAATAAAATTATTGAGATATCTTAGCACGTCTTTTTTTAAATTTCAAAACGCTACTTACTTAAAAAACATGCCCCGTAGGAATGCAGACACCGTTCACGAATTTCAGTGATGACAGTCGTCTGAAGGTGATGGGTAGGAAACCCGTCGAAACGTCGCTACAATACGACTCGGCTGGTAAGCCAAGAACCTTGAGTCTGGAACCGCGCGGCCCCTACGGTCGCAGGTTCGAATCCTGCCTCGGGCATGGATGTGTGTGATGTCCTTAGGTTTGTTAGGTTTAAGTAGTTCTAAGTTCTAGGGGACTGATGACCTCAGCAGTTAAGTCGCATAGTGCTCAGAGCCATTTGAACCATTTTTTTTTTTGAATATTCGCTTGTGTAGTGTTGGGCGGTGGGATGTGAACAGCGCGTAGCGTTGCGCAGTTGGAGGTGAGCCGCCAGCAGTGGTGGATGTGGGGAGAGAGGTGGCAGAGTTTTGAGAGCGGACGATCTGGACGTGTGTCCGTCAGAAAAAGGAAATTTGTAAGACTGGATGTCATGAACTGATATATAATGACTGTTGAACACTATTAAGGTAAATACATTGTTGTGCCTATCAGTAGTTAGTGCCTTCAGTAGTTAGAATCTTTCATTTAGCTGGCAGTGTTGGCGCTCGCTGTATTGCAGTAGCTCGAGTAACGAAGATTTTTTTGAGGTAAATGATTCATGAAAGGCATAGGTTATTGTTAGTCAGGGCGATTCTTTTGTAGGGATTATTGAAAGTCAGATTGCGTTGCGCTAAAAATAAAAAAAAATTGTGTGTCAGTTTAGTTCAAAAATGGCTCTGAGCACTATGGGACTTAACATCTTAGGTCATCAGTCCCCTAGAACTTAGAACTACTTAAACCTAACTATACCTAAGGATATCACACACATCCATGCCCGAGGCAGGATTCGAACGTGCGACCGTAGCGGTGGCGCGGTTCCAGACTGTAGCGCCTAGAACCGCACGGCCACCGAGGCCGGGCTGTCATTTTAGTGATGATCAGAATAAGTAAAGAGAGAAATGTCTGAGTACGTTCAGTTTTGCTCAGCTGTTTGAAAATCAAATAACGTAAGAGGTTTATCAGCACAATCATTTATAATTTTTCTAAGGGGACGTTACAGTGTGTGTTTAGTGGTCGTGAGAGGTTGTGACAAAAATAAAGGGATGACAACTGCAAAAGTCACTGTAGAACTGAATTTCCCACTGGAGAATCGTGTCAGCACCAAAAAAGAATCTCCATAAGCAGGGAATGCAGGTTGATATGAAACTGCAAAACGACTCTTCAGTGATGCAACACACGTATGAGGAAAAGCCGGAGCCACAGAAACCGGACTGGAGGACTAGGAGAACGTCATTTGGCCGGATGAGTCTCGCTTCGCACTATTCCCAAAATCCGGCCGAGCTTATGTCCCAAAAGTGAAACACGGCAGGGGGTTCGGTGATGATTTCGGAAGCCATACCGTGGTATTCCATGGGCCCCATGGTTGCTCTGCGAAGTTGCATTACGGCATAGTTTGACAGAACAGGTCAATGACATGGTACAATGTGTGTTCCCCAGTGGTGATGCTGTGTTCCAAGGCACAGCTCGCATCGTCCACGACTGGTTTTGTGAGCACGAGGATGATCTGTCGCGTCTCCCCTGCTCACCACAGTCACCAGATTTCAATATTATTGACCTTTTGTGATCACATTTGAGAAAAGTGAGTTGATCGGTATCCACCTCCACCATCTTTACCTGAAATCGCCACTATTTTGCAGGAAGAATGCTATAACATTCCATTGAAAACCATACATAACCTGTTTTTATCCATTCCTAAGATGACTGGAAGCTGGTTTGAATGCCAAAGGGTTGTCTGCGCTGTGTTAGGCATACTAATGTGTTATGTTTTTGATGTTTACATAATTTTGTCCAATCCCTAAATATAAATACTCACTGGCTGTATTCGGCACCTATTCTTAACCAGATCAATTCGTCTCTTGTGTTTTTGTATGTAGATTTCGCCTTTTACCCTTTCCCAAAGTCAATAATATAAGGGGGCAATGCCCGCTGACCTTAGTGGCCAAGAAAATTGATAATTTCTGCCGATCCATCTTCCGGGGAATGTTAGATTTAGATTATGTGTCATGTGGTGACTAGTATGTGCGGGGCTCCCGCCATGATAGGAGAACATACCAATACTTGTAGCTGAAGGAAACTCTTCCAGTAATGCAGAAACTTCGTTTTTAAGACAGTCTCGAGAACTGGACCATGTACGAGAGTAATCCCAAAAGTAAGGTCTCCTATTTTTTTTATAAGCACATAGATCTGTTTATTTCTACAATGGTTTACATCAGTTTATAGCTTGAACATTTATCTATTTTTCTACCTAATCACTATTTCTGTCGATGTATTTTTGTGGACGCTGTGGCAGTTTTTGTATGTCCATGTCATACCAGCTCGCCGCCACGCTGTTCAAAAAGTTATGAACCTCTTCTTTCACCTCGTCGTCGGAGCTGAATCGCTTTCCGGCCAAATGTTCTTTTAACCAGTACAGAAAATTGTCCTGTTCGGCTGCAAGGCGGTGAAGAGATGCGCGGGAAGTATCAACTCGTTGCCGCATGTGGTCTTCAGTCAGCAAGCGTGGCACCCATCTTGCGCACCCCTTCCGGTAGTTCAAAAATGGTTCAAATGGCTCTGAGTACTATGGGACTTAACTTCTGAGGTCATCAGTCCCCTAGAACTTACAAGGGAACCTCCCCATCGCACCCCCCTCAGATTTAGTTATAAGTTGGCACAGTGGATAGGCCTTGATAAACTGAACACAGATCAATTGAGAAAACAGGAAGAAGTTGTGTGGAACTGTGAAAAAATAAGCAAAATATACAAACTGAGTAGTCCATGGGCGACATAGGCAATATTATGGAGACCGTCAGCTCACGAGCGCCGTGGTCCCGTGGTAGCGTGAGCAGCTGCAGAAGGAGAGGTCCACGGTTCAAGTCTTCCCTCGAGTGAAAATTTTACTTTCTTTATTTTTGCATAGTTATTATCTGTCCGTTCGTTCATTGACGTCTCTGTTCACTGTAATAAGTTTAGTGTCTGTGTTTTGCGACCGCATCGCAAAACCGTGCGATTAGTAGACGAACGGACGTGCCTCTCCAATGGGAACCGAAAACATTTGATCGCAAGGTCATAGGTCAACCGATTCCTCCACAGGAAAACACATGATATATTCTATACGACACTGGTGACGGCATGTGCGTCACATGACAGGAATATGTTGTCGACCGACCTAACTTGTACACTTGGCGAATGCGTAAAAAGATTCTTCTACCTTGCCCGATTTAGGTTTTCTTGTGAATGTGATAATCACTCCCAAAAAAGTGATGAAAACATAAGAGTTTGTCACGTAAACTGAAAATAAAAAATTAAACTTTTCACTCGATGGAAGATTTGAACCAAGGACCTTTCGCTCCGCAGCTGCTCATGTTACCACGAGACCGAGCGCTCCTGCGTTTCAAGTGTCCTTGATGTTGCCTATCTTCCCATGAACTACTCAGTTTGTATATTTTGCTTATTTTTTCACAGTTCCACACAACTTCTTCCTGTTTTCTCAATTGATCTGTGTTCAGTTTTTCAAGGCCTATCCACTGTGCCAACTTATAAATAAATCTGAGGGGGGTGCGATGGGGAGGTTCCCTTGTTAGAAGTACTTAAACCTAACTAACCTAAGGACATCATACACATCCATTCCCGAGGCAGGATTAGAATCTGTGACCGTAGCGGTCGCGCGGTTCCATACTCTAGCGTCTAGAACCGTTTTCCGGTAGTTCAATGTTTCTGTTAAAATCCTCTTAGCGGTGCTTCGGGAAACCTCAGGAACCAACGTGCAGAGATCATCCAGGGTGATCCGCCGATCTTCACGCATTCTTTGCTCAACCTTCAACACTGTCTCCTCAGAAATTGACGGTCTCCCGCTCCTTTGTTCGTCGTGAATTTCGGCCCGACCAGCTGCAAACTCTCTACACCACTTACGAACATTTTTGACATCAATGCACGACTCACCATACACTTCCGTCAACTGGCGATGGGTTTCAATTAGCGCAGTGGCCTTTGCGTTCAAAAACCGAATAACTGTGCGCAATTGGCACTTGGATGTAACATTCAACTGGAGCTCCATTCTCAACGGCTGCCAAGCCAAGACAGCGGCTGAGCGTGGCGTGCGCATGTTTACACACAGCGCGTGAAGCACTCTACATAACAGTGGACCAACTGCCACACAAACAGAGTTATGTACTTATAAAAAATAGGAGACACTTTTGGGATTACCCTCGTAAGACTATGCACAGAACCGGTCCAATCAATTTATTGTCTGTCATACCACGTCATACATTTACAAGGAGGTGTTCTTGAAAATGTGTCTCCACAAAGGCACTTGGAATGTCTTCGGACCACCGACGTGAGTTATGTGTATCTGACACCGTTAGGAGTAAAAGTGGCAGTATTAATGAGAGTACTTGGCGATATGCAATTAGTGAACGACAAAATTTCAAGGGTCTATCTCCACGTCCTTCTCGAAGGTGTAGAATCCGTTGTGAATGATAAGGCTACAGGCCATGAATGTGTAATGCCTGTTATATTCATGTATGTGAAACACCGGTACACGTTGAAACTCTACATACGCTTGTCGAAGGACTACGTGTATCAACTGAATAATGCCTTCTATATCATCCACACTCTATTCATTCGCATGTCCGTATGAAATACTACTGCCGGAAACTGCCCCAGTTTCGCAAAGTTTTGTGAAAACACGACTAAACAGTTCAGAATCGTACTCTGCGGTTGTGAAATATTCCACCGTGTTCTCTACAAACAGCAGCAGCAGCGTTTACATTACATACCCCGTACCCAAGATGATGCGGAACACCATTTTCCATTTAAGTCATCACTCTTTTGACTGCTACAAGACTATCCTCCATCTTTTCCAGTTTTGTTCCAATATTTTAATCTCTTCGTATTCAGCACTTGTAAATATGGACTGTTTCATTCGAATTACTCTATATTACCACCCCGTAAAATACTTTCTAATCCTCCCGAAACTGCCGGCCGCGGTGGCCGTGCGGTTCTGGCGCTGCAGTCCGGAACCGCGGGACTGCTACGGTCGCAGGTTCGAATCCTGCCTCGGGCATGGGTGTGTGTGATGTCCTTAGGTTAGTTAGGTTTAAGTAGTTCTAAGTTCTAGGGGACTTATGACCTAAGATGTTGAGTCCCATAGTGCTCAGAGCCATTTGAACCATTTTTTGAACCTCCCGAAACTCCCTCTATACACTAGCTGTAGTAGTTGCTTTGCTACTAACAGTAGTAAATGTGTTATAGGAACTGACCTTGTTAGCCGTCTTCCTACCCAAGATGATGCAGAACACCATTTTGCATTTAAGTCATCACTCTTTTGACTGCTACAAGACTATCCTCCATCTTTTCCAGTTTTGTTCCAATATTTTAATCTCTTCGTAACTATAATACCCAAAATCATCTACAAGGGCTATTCATAAAGTTTTAGTTATCACCTCGAAAAAATAAAGTGACTTATTTCGATTTTCGTTTGTTTGCGGGTGCTATGCAGTTAGTGAAGTTATGAAAAGAAAAAGGTCAGTACAGAGGAGATTGTGAAAAGATTATCTTTTAAAACGTGTAATGCTTTCGCATGTTAATCTTCTGAAGGACCTAAAAATTGAAAAAGAGAGCTGGTTTAAATTCTCAGGATGAATATTCTTTGTGTTGTTGCAGTGTGTTACAATGCATAGAAGGAGAAATGACGCTGTAATGAGGAAATCGAAAAGTTTTTACGAAAGACTTACAGTAACTCTGAGACACTTGGCAACTGGCAGAAGCTATGCTGATATGACATTTTCTGCTGTGATGATGACCTTCATCGTTAAGCAACATCATCCTGGAAACATGTCGTGACATATATGAAGTACTAAAGCACTTTATCTGGTCTTCACACCTGGACTGTGTCAATTCAAGCCCCGCCAAACTTCGCATAGGCCGACCACAGTAACAGGCAAATTTTTCAGTCGGTGATTCGTTTCAGATAAGCATAACTTCTGGCTTCTGCCAGTTGTCAAGTACTTCAGTGTTGCTGTAAGTATTTCATAAGTACTTACTGACTTTCTCATTGCAGTATCATTTCTCCTTGTACACTGTGTAACATACTGCAACAACACAAAGAATGTCTGTTCGTCTCAGGTAATTAAATCAATCCTCTTTTTCAGTTTTAAGCTTCTTGAAAAGATTAACCGTGCGAAAGCATTACACGTTTTAGACGCCACTCTTTTATCCGTATTCTCTGTACTGGTCTTTTCTTTTGATATCTTCAGAAGTAACAGCACTAGACAGAGTAGTTATCTTATAAGCAAACTTACTTAATTTAATCATCGCCAGAAAATACTCTGCACTCTCGGACTACTAATCCATAACTGTGGAAAACCTGCATTGTGGTTGGAAGGTGTAAATGCCATCTGAATGCTACAGATATTCAGACTGTCGTTGTAAACATGGTCTGCTCAGACAAACCTGAGCGTGTAAAGAGGACTTTAATATAAAATTAATTACGGAACTTCATTTTTGTAGGCGATAATTAATTCCCTTTGATCACCCCACGTACAATTTGTTTTGCATATTTTACGGTCCTCTGGGGACGTGAACCATGTATTTACGGTTGACGTGAAACGTGTACGTAATAAAATGAACTGTTATTCTGTGTACGAAAGAGCATGTAAAAATATTAATTAACTCGCCGTGATGTATATGGAAAGCCGTATCGATACTTCATGATAATGAATCTGTGTTTTGTAATAAAGATAAAAACAATGAAAACAATAGAAATAGATTTTCATAATCTTTTTACTTTGGTTCCAATCTTCTACGAAAAAGACGTGGATGGAGGCCTACGTATCTTTAAGGTACTTCTGGAAAATATATACTATTATTGATAACCACCACTTATTTAAGTATCCCTGCATGTATGAGAAAGTAACTGTGCATTTTTCACAGATTAATAACGGGCAGTACTGCGCGAGTTGCAATTAGTATTGTTAGCCGTCATTTGTAAGACGGCAGATTCTTATTTAAATTAGTCCAATATTATGTGGCGTAAATCCAAAAGGAGATGGTTTACAATTAATTTCTTGAATAAACAAACTAAAGTCAAGTTAATTTCATTAATTTTACAAAGAGTAGTACCGATATCAAATCAGATTCTTGTGATTACTGCTTCAAGACTATCTTTGGTTCAAGTGACGAGATTTTTCGCAGTTAAGAAGGTGCTTAGCTTTGAATTAATAATAAGTGTACAATAAGTGTACAACGCAAAAGATGTATCTCCACGCGAACTTACGAAAGTTTAAATTATTATTCGCGCTGAAGGACATTCCATTACAACCCTGTGATATTTCTAAAAGTAAACAATTGAGGTGCTTCACACCGATCTGTTCATAATTTATTTTGCGTCTATACAAACACTCCAGTGTGATTTATTTATCGGGCGCCTTAACACTATCAAAGATAATATCACTTGTCCATGGAATAAACCTGTAGTGAATACATTGTGATCTCACCGTGTACAAGTGCAATCATACCTATTGTTCAGTGATCCGTATATACAGACGATAGATATACAAGTGAAATACACCACATGAACACTACAATGAATCTACACACCCATACATACACAAAAAACCACTGCAATATTCTCTAGCCTTTGTCTGCTGCAGCTATTTATTCCCTCTACCGATCCCTCCAGTACCAACATAATTATTTCTCGATGGTGTATCACATGTCTCATGCTAATGTGAATGTTGTAAACTCAGCCATCTCCTCACCTATTCTTTGTGATACTTCTTCATTTTGTGCTTTACCCGCCCGTTCTTCGAAAGCACTATATTTTCAAATGTCCCCACATTCTTCTTCTTAGGCTCTTCCGATCGCCCACGTTCCAGTTACATACGATACTGTGCTCCAGGAACTTCTTCCATTTTTCCATGTCAGTATCTCATACATGTATACGACGATTGCAGTTGTACCAGTGAAATTGTTACTGCGATTCGTGTATATTTAATTAATCTCATCACTTTGAAAAGATTATTCTGTAGTAGAGGAACTAGCTATTAATGTTTATGCCCTTTAACTGTCTATTTCTTCCTTTTTATTTGAGCAATGGCTATATTTTTGTGTTATATAATCTGAGTGCAAAAGAAAATATTAGTGAGAAAACCTGCGACATGTAATATTTATTCTTAAGCACTGAATCTTAAAATTTTTTTCTTAAGAAGTGTGCCATGATCCGCCTTCTCCGCATAAAGACATGGTTACCGGACAAGGTAATAGTATATTCTGTTTCAACTGCAAAATGGTAGCGAGTCCTAGTTGAGTGTGTTGCTCCTTTCATGGTGACGTTCGGTGGGAAGACGATTAAATTAAAGAAGACACCAACAATTAGTTATTTTGAATTTTAAATTGTTACTGTTTGCTTTTTCAGCACCAATTTTTAATATATAAAAGCAGTACCGATTGGACAACCTTGATTAATCATAATCAAATTTTCACTCTGCAGCGGAGTGTGCGCTAATATGAAATTTCCTAGCAGAGTGAAACTGGGTGCCTGTCCGAGACTCGAACTCGGGACCTTTACCTTTCGCGGACAAGTATTCCACTGGGTCGTGAGTCGTGCTTGGGTTGTCGGTAAAAAGCACTTTCCAGGGAAAGACAAAGGTCGCGAGTTCGAGTCTCGGTCCGGCACACAGTTTTAAAGTGCCAGGGAGCTTGATTAATCATGTTAGGAATTCTGTGGAGCATTAAAATTGCTTCTGTATTTGCTTCATTATTTTATTTGTAAAACTCGCGTCCTTCTTCCACGCTCGCCCTTCTATTCCAAATGTCAATTTTATCAATACTTTGCACGCAGTTTCAAGCGTCGTCCGCCGTCGATCTCTTCACTACTACCGCCCGACTCAAACTGCCTTCGCGTCCCTTCCGCCGGGTTCTTCTACTTACGTCGCACGCTGTGGTCACGTGAATAGGACACACGACTTGCCAACAACAAAACATGCGCCTTTCAAGTTCTTGTCAGAAAAGTGCAACACCTTCCGGACGACTCCTTTTCTATGGGCAGTGCTTTTATAAACAAATAGCTACATCAAAGGGGCACTGAGTTCAGGGAAGAATTTACACATAGTGAATTTTTATTATCTGTTCTTAATAAAAATGTGAGGTCACATTTCAGGTCTCCGAGGATATGGCCATCTTACGCTAGTAAAACAGTTTTGAAATTTTTCTTCGCTAGTGCCAAAGTACTTCCGAAATCTTGCTTCGTAAAGTCATCATGTGTTACCTTGTTGTAGCTAATGTGTAGTTGTTGTCGATGTGGGTTTAAACAAAAGACTGGTTTGGTTTAGCTCCCCAAGTTGTTCTATCCTGTGCAAGCCACTTCATCTCTCCACAACTACTACAGCTTACATCGTTTTGAATCTTGCTGCATTCAATCAAGTCTTCCTTCCACTACCTCCCGCCTCCCCACACTTACATTACTTTCCATTACCAAACTGACGATTCCTTGATGTTTTACGATGTGTCCTATCAACCGATCCTTTCTTTTATTCAAGTTGTGCATTAAATTTCCTTTCATTCTTGTATTGTCTTAGTTCCTAAAACACGAATTTTTCCACTTCTGCGTTGTTCTTAGTTTTGATTTTAAATATTTATTCTCCTTTCTATTACTCTTCATCATCTGTATCTTCATTGTATTTATCTTTAAGGCATATTGTTCTAATGGTGCTTTCCACTGCAATCAACAGGATTTCTAAGCCTTACACCTGAGTACTTCATATCACTTCAATAATCCTTGTTGACCTCCGGTTGCCCATATCTACACACCCCATTGCACTTCTTGCAATAAAGAACTGTATCTGTCGTTTGAAAGCCAATGAAATGCGTATTTTTAAATCATTTCTGTCGTTCCGCTCTAGTTGTAAATCATTTCTGTCGTTCCGCCCTAGTTGCGAGGGCCAGAATTGGTATTCTGACTGACTGCCCCGTGATGCTGCAGCCAAACATATTACGCGAATATATCCGATCTCATTTAACATTCATGAAATCCTCCGCTTTCCAATTCCGCGGTCGAAAATACACAATAATAAACGTGATGTACAATCGGAAGGCCGCTCAGAATGAGGAACAGGAATACCGCCTGTACCTGATAGCTTTCAGCATTGGAAAATTGGAATGAAACTTTAATTCTGTAGCAGAATTCGCGTTGTAGTGAATCTACTCGACAGCGTAGATGTAAGATACTATTGTGTCTCTATCGACGTTGATAGGACTTTTAAATCTAAAACTCTTTTCATTGGGCATTGAACCTATTTTTCATAAGGCCCTTTTTGTCGATGATGCGAGTCAAGCTAGGAATGTAAAAGAGATTTTTCTAGAGTTTAGAGGGATGGAGGAGAGTGGATGAAGTATGGTAGTTTTGTGTTGTCCCTTGAGCGCACCAATGTGTCTGAGGTGATAGAGAATTGTTCCCAGAAAACAAAAGTGTTGCAGTTTTCATCTGAGGACCATGCTGTCAGCAGAGCGCTGTTGGCAAGCGGGGTGCACTCAGCCCTTGTGAGGCAAACTGAGGAGCTACTTGATTGAGAAGTAGCGGCTCCGGCCTCGGAAACTGACATACGGCCGGGATAGCGGTGTGCTGACCACATGCCCCTCCATATCCGCTTCCAGTGACGCCTATGGTCTGAGGATGACACGGCCGCCGGTCGGTGCCGTTTGGCCTTCATTTTTAGTTTTTCATCTCAGGAAAGAGTCTGTTTTACATGTTCATATCGTCTTCACAAAAGTGTAATGGAAACTGTCATAGAAAGGCGACTGCCCCGGCGAGATCCTGTTCCTAAATTTAGCAAATATGTATTCCAGGAAGACTATGTAATAACTCTGACGCCTTCTTCGGGTATTCATCATAGGGACCATGAGAATAAGGTAAGACAGATTAAAGCACTTACAGAGGCATATATAAACTCGAATGGCGCAGGGTAGCTTGATAGGTGCCGACACAGTATCACCATGTTTGTAGCCGTTGGACTGGCGGCATTGCAGATAAACCTTACAGTAGGTGTTTCAGCTGCAAAATGTTGTAGATTAAGGGACAGGCAGAAGGCAACAAACGTATCATAAAGGCAGAGAGTCAACAAGATGTCCCTCCTAAAATTCGCCAGGCACTTTTTATGAGGTTTTAAGCAGATATATTCAAGTTAATTTTTACAATGGGTAGCTGGAGTTAGCCCAAACAAATACTGCTCCTCATGTGTTTCATGCGACGCTCAGTATCGAAGGAAAGGTCAGTAGTGGGTAGCTGCGGTGTACAGCAGGCGGGGATTCGTTGAGTGTACTGTGTAATGCATGGACGGACTTTTGGGACTATGTGAGTTGCAGATTTATTACGTGGAGGAATGATGACTCAGAACAATGGTTGCATAGCATACGGACGTAGAAAAGATTTCGGAATTAATAACAAGGTATCATTTGATGAGGTAAGAAGTTTATTTTTATTTTTGTAGACTTGTGTCGTTGTTCCTCTTCACCCTCG
This sequence comes from Schistocerca nitens, assembly GCF_023898315.1. Classification (NCBI taxonomy): domain Eukaryota; kingdom Metazoa; phylum Arthropoda; class Insecta; order Orthoptera; family Acrididae; genus Schistocerca; species Schistocerca nitens. Next base: position 514,052,867 of record NC_064620.1, on the reverse strand, counting down.
TCACAGCCAAGTTTTTGATAATGATTCTATTGATTGATCTTCTGAGTTAATTTACTGTATCACGCAAGTTATTAGATTAAATGAATTTTCATATTAGAGTCTCTAATTGTATTCTTTGATAAGTTCCTCACAGACAGAAATTTCATAACTTAAAGATTGAGTCATGTGTTTTATTGGCATTTTGTGTCAAGATTATGAACCCAATCTCCCTGGACCAACTGTAATTAGTTTTTTAGCAGTATTTTTTTTTCTTTTAGCTGTTGCGGAGTCTTGCTGTGTTGCTGCTTCTGCCAGTACTTCATTTTGCAGATGATGTTCATACTATGTGATTGTTTCGTTTCCTCGCGCAATGTAGCTTCTGTCACTTTGCCTTGGTCATATGTCACTGTAGAAATTTTCGTGCGTTTCAGGTTACTTTCTGATACAGGTCGACATTACAGTTTGCTTTGTTTTTTATACAGTTGCGTATTTTTTCAAACCTTTCGCATTGACGAAGCCTATTGAGCGTGAAATTATTGGTTTGCTTATTTATTTGCTTATGAATGAGACAGGTGTTTCACACACACAGGATTCTTTCCAGTTCCATGTAAGTGGTGTGGTTTTGAGCTCAGTAGCACATTTAGGTTGTCAGTTCACATTCCCAGGTTTGTATTTACGCTTTCACACACCCAAGTAAAGGTTACTCAGTTACAGTAGCTACGAAAAAACTAGTTTTAAAGCGTAATTTTACGTGCTGATTTGATAGGGCGCTCCAGTAGCCTAGTGCAGGGGTTCCCGAAGTTTCCCTCTGACAGAACACGCTGAGAATCCTAATACTCTGATGGAATTCCTAGTATATTTGGAATGTTAACAAAATTTTAAAAAAATGAGAAGAACTTGTTTTATTCATTGATTACCTCAGCCGGCCGGGGTGACTGAGCGGTTCTAGGCGCTACAGTCTGGAACCGCGCGACCGCTACGGTCGCAAGTTCGAATCCTGCCTCGGGGATGGATGTGTGAGATGTCCTTAGGTTAGTTAGGTTTAAGTGGGGGACTGATGACCTCAGAAGTTAAGTCCCATAGTGCTCAGAGCCATTTGATTACCTCAATTTTAAATCAAAACCAATAACACAGAATTCATAATGAAATTTTAAAAAAATTACTATAGTCAAAATGAAGCAAAGGAAAACGTCATGCTGTTAATATCTTCTGGCAGAGAACAGATTCACATCCAGCAGGACGCCAGTGTTCCGTGAAATACAGTTTGGAAAAGCATGGTCTAGCGCGATATTCGTTTAATCGATATACAGAGGGGTCCAAAAAATGTATCCACTGTTTAAAAGTCCATAACTTGCAAACTAGTTGACGGAGTTGTCTGACTTTTGGTGAAAGTGTAGCTTAAAGTCCAACTTAAAAATATCACTGTATGTGTTCGAAATGGTCACCATTTAACATCCACACACAAACGATGCCGCCGAACTGCAGCACGAACTACTGAAGGCAACGTGGTCAGTTGGATATTTGCGCATGAGTGTACGACTGACTCTCGAAGTTTATCCAGTGTGGGTGGCTTTCGTCGATAATCGACGTCCTTTAGTGTTCCACACAGGTAAGTCCAGAGCAGTTAGGTCTGGGGAACGTGGTGGATACTCCGCAGCACCTCTACAGCCTATCCATCTTAGTGGTAGATTTTCGTCGAGATAAGCCCTAACACGATTTTGGTAGTGGTCTTGGGCACCATCTTGTTGAAAGTAAGCTCTTCCATCTCCATCTCGGATGCTAGGTAAAATGGATGTCTGAAGCTTCTGAAGTTACACCTCAGTGGTAGCTGTGTCGTCAAAGAAGAATGGCCCAATCAAGCGCGGAAATTTGTCTGGAATGCGACGAATCGTTAAACGCGTCGGTGGCTCTTTGATACTCATTTCACCAATGCCGTTGAACCTCATTTATGTTTTCGTACATAAAATACCACTTCAAAACTGACTTCCTTTCATCGAATGTAAGCCTTGCGCCAGCCATGTTTACTCGAGTGACAAGGTGCAACTAAGAACAGAACAATGACTATCTGGCGACTGTCATCTAACAAAACAAAACAACGCAATACAACGCTTGTGTGGCGATTGCCGGAACTACAAACTATTACGCTACCAAAGATAATTCCGTCAATTAGTTCGCCAGTTATGGACTTTTAAACAGTCGATACATTTTTTGGACCCCTCTGTATTAACAAGGAGAGTAAAACACTCTAGCAGCTGACGGCACCGTCCTAGCAGGACTTTAGCAATCGCATAACAATGCCTTCAGTAGTTTGCTCGATGGGACACAGCTTTTGGGCTGCCCTAAAATGGGATGTCTGACGGATTGGCAACGCGCTTACGTAAATCCGCTTCCGCACAATTACCGGAAACCGGAATTACGTAACTGTTGTCGTTCGCTCGCCGCGGTGCTCGGGTCGCGTTTACGTAACGCCGGCGTACGGTAGGCACAGCGAACGCGGCTATGGTCTAGCCTCCCCGAACCCATCTGCAGCTGCGGGTCCTGTTGCATAATAGCCCCTGCGCGCGGCGTTAGCGGCAACCCGCGACGCCCGTCTCCCAGCGGGAGGTGTGAAAACACCTGAAGCGACGTTTACATGGGTTTTGTATGTTTCTCGAACGTAGTGGCTGCAGTAATGCCCGAGAAAGTACACTACTGGCCATTAAAATCGCTACACCACGAAGATGACGTGCTACAGACGCGAAGTGTAACCGACAGGAAAATGCTGTGATATGCAAATGATTAGCTTTTCAGAGCATTCACAGAAGTTTGGCACCGGTGGCGACACCTACAACGTGCTGACATGAGGAAAGTTTCCAACCGATTTGTCACACACAAACAGCAGTTGACCGGCGTTGCCTGGTGAAACGTTGTTGTGATGCCTCGTGTAAGGAGGAGAAATGCTTACCATCACGTTTCCGACTACGATAAACGTCGGATTGTAGCCTATCGCGATTGCGCTTTATCATATCGCGACATTGCTGCTCGAGTTGGTCGAGATCCAATGACTGTTAGCAGAATATGGAATCGTTGGGTTCAGGAGGGTAATGCGGAACGCCGTGCTGGATCCCAACGGCCTCGTATCACCAGCAGTCGAGATGACAGGCATCTTATCCGCATGGCTGTAACGGATCGTGCAGCCACGTCTCGATCCCTGAGTCAACAGATGGGGACGTTTGCAAGACAACAAGCATCTGCACGAACAGTTCGACGACGTTTGCAGCAGCATGGACTATCAGCTCGCAGACCATGGCTGCGGTTACCCTTGACGCTGCATCACAGACAGGAGCGCCTGCGATGGTGTACTCAACGACGAACCTTGGTGCACGAATGGCAAAACGTCATTTTTTCGGATGAATTCACGTTATGTTTACAGCATCATGATGATCGTATACGTGTTTGGCGACATCGCGGTGAACGCACATTGGAAGCGTGTATTCGTCATCGCCATACTGTGGTATCACCTGGCGTGATGGTATGGGGTGCCACTGGTTACACGTCTCGGCCTCGTCTTGTTCGCATTGGCGGCACTTTGAACAGTGGACGTTATATTTCAGATGCGTTACGACCCGTGGCTCTAGCCTTCATTCGATCCCTGAGAAACCCTACATTTCAGCAGGATAATGCACGATGCAGGACCTGTACAGGCCTTTCTGGATACAGAAAATGTTCGACTGCTGCCCTGGCCAGCACATTCGCCAGATCTCTCACCAACTGAAAGCGTCTAGTCAATTGTGGCCGAGCAACTGGCTCGTCACAATACGCCAGTCACTACTCCTGATGAACTGTGGTATCGTGTTGAAGCTGCATGGGCAGCTGTACCTGTACACGCCATCCAAGCTCTGTTTGACTCAAGGCCGTTATTACGGCCAGAGGTGGTTGTTCTGGGTAGTGATTTCTCAGGATCTATTCACAAAAATTGCGTAAAAATCTAATCACATGTCAATTCTAGTATAATATATTTCTCCAATGAATACCTGTTTATCATCTGCATTTCTTCTTGGTGTAGCAATTTTAATGGTCAGTAGTGTATTTCGTCATTTGCCAAAAACTGATAGCCTATACCGTGCAGCATACACATGGATAGAAAATCTGGGTTAGCTCCGGCAATCTAGAGGACGTTCTACTGTCTTCAACCAGTATTCTAAATTTTTATACTTAGTGTAACCCTGGAAAGTCGGGAATGCTTCCTTCTCCTTGCAAACCAAGACTGTTTCACTGAGACAGCAGGTGCTATTACAGTGGAAATTTGGAAACTGTCCACAGAATGAACGAGCCCCAACCTCCTATAGCAGTACGAAGAAGATAAGTGTCTTATTGTTCATAAACACTGCTGTCCACTGAAATTCTAACAGGCGCGCTCCAAACGTCAAACTGGTGTCATGTGCGCTACATGCTTGGAAAGGAAAATGATTAGCATTTCATTGCATCTGCGCAAGGCAGGTAGGAGTAATACCGCCTACAGTCTCTATGTAAGGTAGAGTATTTCTGGCCGCCCGGGATTATCCGAGCGGTCTAGGGCGCTGCAGTCAGGGCTGTGCGGCTGGTCCCGTCGGAGGTTCGAGTTCTCCCTCGGGCATACGTGTGTGTGTTTGTCCTTAGGATAAGTTAGGTTAACTAGTGTGTAAGTTTAGGCACTGTTAACCTTAGCAGTTAAGTCCCATAAGATTTCACACATATTTGAACATTTTTGAGAGTATTTCGCATTCAGAAGTCGCAGTAAAGCATTGTGTGGTATCATGGATCAGTAGAACGTCATGGGCGTCATAGCAACGGAGTTGCAAGTCGCCGTGAGATGCCGGTAACAGTCTTGCGGGGTCCAGCGGACTCAATGGAGCCCGCTCTATGAGCCACGCCTCCAGCTGTTCAGTACTACGTACGAGCGTCCCTGGCACCGCAATGTAGGACGGCTGGCAGTATCCGCTCTGCCCACTCGCCCTTTGAGCTTCTCCCTGCTGACAGTGGTAGCTCGACTCTATTTCTTCTTACATCAGTTGTAATGAGTCTTCATGCATACAATGAAGGCTTTCACGACCGTGTGTTTCAGCTGCTGAGAATTCTTCCGGGTTGTATGGCCGTGGTCCATGGAACTCTTCAATCCCTGACGTTTCGTCCAAGGCTACGTTGGGCATCTTCGGAGGTGCTCCTGGTTGTGCTGAGTCTTGTCGACTGACGAGTCGGACGTCGAAGAGCGGCCTAAATACCGTGGAAAGTGAGCGTGGTCTGGATTTCACGTGGCAACGGAGATAAACCTTGTCAAAGATAAAATTTTTTAAACTATCGATCATAGTACGTCAAAGATAGAAACTCTTCATCGATTCTCAAGTTCCATAGTGCTTAGAGCCGTTTGAACCATTTTTGTGGGGTTTCTGCATTCGCGTTGGGGTGTGTGATGTATGGACGCCGATATCACCCCAGGGAGGAGCGACAACCTTCAGGTGGTGATTTTCATCCAGGACTTTCGGTAACCCATGTGACCTATTCCAATTTCTGAATATGATGAGCCATTTCGCCTGATAAGTGCATGCGCTGCTCTGAAGTTCTACTGGAGCTCATGGACAAGAATTCTACCATTTGCTGAGGTGTAAGAAGCCGCCACTTAAGACGGCCAATGTTCCGAAGTAATATAATATGTGACAGTGAAAAAGTTATATATTCGTGGCTGTTAGACATATCGCTGTGCCCTCTTAAGCCTAATATTCTACCTTGAATTTGGTGGCCATTGTTGATGTTCCGGGAATAACATTCATTGTCTGGCTTGTGGCTGAGTTTTCCTGTTTCTTGTAGCTTAATTTCAAAGCCATTGATGATTTGTATAGACACTGTTTGTGGAGACCAATGTAGGAACGTTACTCTCACTACCCTTATGTGGCATTGGTTTATTCCCCATACGTAATGGTTCATCCTTGGGTTTGCCAATTTGTTGATTTAGAATTTTAGTCTGTTGTAGTTATCCAAGGGCCTGTATCATCTCCCAAGGTAACTGGCGAAAGCTTAAGGCAGGTTTTCGCTGCCCTGGTCTGCCACAGGTCTGGCGCACCTCTCCTAATGACCGACAGACCTATGCGCCGGTGTTAGAAAAGGCCGAGCTATCTCATATGGCTCTGCCGACTGTTCGAGGCCGGAGCTGTAAAACAATAACAACTTCGTTGTATGTATCTTACTTTCTGAAACACATCTCGCTTTATTATGATGGCTGAAAACATTTAAGTTCGGAACTTACTTCGCACTGACCTTTTGATATTTAATCAATCTTCTGTCGAGCACCGTGGCCCGTTTTGATCTTAAATATCATGTAATGTGAACTGCTGTCTGTTAAAGACTTAGTAAGCGCAATGGCGCATGTTTTTTTAATTACAGTTTGTAACGTCACCAGTTTTTCTAGTTGGTAGTTGATAGATTAGTATTGATCGGCCCTGGATAAAACTCGGCGATAGTCGGTAGAGCGATGATACTGTTATTAGGTAAAGACGACGTTACAAAAAACAGTGCTGAACTGAACTCTCGACGTGTGCGTGATATTTACTTCACCAATTGTGACCAATATTACGCTACTCGTCGTAATTAACTCGTTTATATTCGATGGTTTAACAGTTGCTATTAAAATATTAATGATAAATCAATTCAATTCAGTTCCACCGACACCAACTTCCCCATGGTTTGGCTGTAATTTCAAATCTCTAATAAGTCGTAACATTGCGATTGCTTCCTAACGTCAAAGAGTTTCTATATATGCGCCGAGCGCTTCAGTCAAACATTATCGCAGCACGCAAAAGATCACAGTTATTTCTCTAAACAATTTTGTAATTTGGAATGACAAATGCGTAAATTGGAACGAAAAGGTGGTTTATTTCACAATAACAATCACTTCCTAACAAGGCCGTGAGGAAGAAGATTTCCCAGGTGGCGGTGGTGTGTGTGTGTGTGTGTGGGGGGGGGGGGGGGGGAATTTATAAATTATCTGCTTTAAAACTATTGCCAAGTTCCAGAGTCTATTTGCAATTACGAATGAAGTTAATAGTCTATCACTGTTCAATGCCTAACTAGAGTTGAGTTCGAGTTACCTAATTAAAAAGTTCACTTCAGTCTAATATAAGGTAGCCCTCTATCTGAATTCTAAACGATATAGTTGAAATCCATGTTTCGTTTCACTGCGTCATAGTAGATCGCAATTATCAATCCTCGAAAAACAATCTAACCGTGCCTACATATACAAGTATTCAAACAAGTCTGACCACCTTCGGTTAACTCTCGTAACCTAGTGACAATGGATCAAATTTTCCTTAGCCATTACTCACGATTCTCAGAGTACTCACACGAAGTATTCTTTGAGATCGTTGGTTCTACCTTGCTAATTTTAATTATAATGATTTTGCGGTTTACTATGATTTTGAGTTTGAATTTACTGAGTTTCTATCTTTCTTTTGTAAGTTGATAAACTACTAAGGTTACTGTCCAAATAATAGTGTTAAAAGGAACTTTGGTTACTTGTTCACTTTTCATGGAATTTGGAACTTGTTTTGGGGAAATTTTTTGGGTATTGGTTGCTATTTTTCCTTTTTTCATTTTTCGTCCGAGGAAGTGGCATTACAAGTTGTCAAATGACAGGTTATTAACAGAGAAGTTCCAGGAGCGCATTTTTCTGAAATTGCAAATATTATTCAAACTGTTTTGAAAAGATAAATTCTTATTGACAGATAGTTTAGTAAGCACTAGGTACATATTTTCTAAAACCGAAAATTTATTTAAATTCTTACGGATATCTGTTTTACTGAATGTTGTGACGTATTTTTCGTAACTACATTTCGTTTACTGTGTAATCAGCATTTCATTCCAGTATTTCATACAGGGAGAAATTTGCTTGATTGTGTCCATGCACTAACTGGTTAATCTTGTACAAATAAATTGCCATCAAGCAAACTGTGAAGGATGTTGCTGTTTCTGGGCTAACCCTCCCATTCCACAGACGTGAGTGGTGGCCCTTGTGCCTTCTTGCTATGACCGTCATTTCACCTTCAGTGTAACGTAATTTTTGAACTAGCTCGACTTGCTCTTGTGGTTAAGGGAGACGATTTTCTGAAAGCAGCTGAATAAATACACCCCTACTCCGCATGCGAACCACTAAAATGAGATTTTCTGACGATTCCTTTACAGGGCAGCAATTTGTTTTGCCTGCACCTAAGCGACTGCGAGATTCTTTGGGAGCGTTACACAGGAAGCATATCTCGGCGCCTCTCAGCCGTGGTAAAGATTGCTGTTTTGAAGAGCGCGCCGCAGCGCGTAGTGTGAAGCAGTCGTCCTCCGTTTTTGGCGGTGGCGCCGCTGTGGCAATCGCAGCTTTGGTGCCTCCCTCTGGTGGGAAAGGGGAAAGGTTGCCCGTTCACGTGCATTTAAGGGGCGCTATGAGCTCGCCAATTGGTCAGTCTGGGTGAGTCTGGAGTCAGTCTGGGGTCAGTCTCTCGTCCCCAGCTTGCTAGTCTGTCTCTCGTCCGAATTTGTGGCGCAGTGAAAGAACTCAACGAGTGGTCGCGCGGTCGGGGGGTAAGTTCCTGCATCTGAGTCTGCGCGTTAGGCCGCCAGTCTGCTCGAGTTGCTCAGGCAACGGTCATTGGCGGTTGGATCGATGGGTTGGTCGGTCACACACTGAGACACAAGATGACTTGTCCGCCTTGAGCGTCGGCGCATGTGAGGTCGCCACTTGAGTCCAGTGGGCCGCGCCGTATAGCGAGGGGTAGTGGCTTCGCGGCCGACACGACAGCAACAGGAGTCAACCGACGACATCGGCCTGGCCGGAGCGAGCTGCAACGCCGTGAGACGGGAGATCGGCGCGCCTTCCTGCGTCCGTTGAAGCGGCTGGCTGCGGACGGTTCGGGAGAGCGTTTTGGGGGTGCTGCGCCAGGTCTTCGCCAGAAATCGCAATTTATTAGAAGTTAAGTGATTGGTGATATGTTGTTTCATTTACTTGTTAAATTCTACTTGTTTTCTTGGTGAGGTCACCAGGCGCTTTGTTTTGGGGTCGTCCCACCATTCTTCTCCGTTTGCTCACCCGCAGGAAGGTGGCTATTTATGAATTGGGTGGTCCGTTTTTCCCTTGTGGAGTAGGGGCGGGTTAGAGCAACCTGCGGTTCGGGTTGTTCGGTAATCGCCCTATCAATCTGCCGTACGTTAATAGCTGCCTCTGTCATGTTTGTCGAATTTGGTGTGTTAACGAATTTATTGCTTGAAGTGTAACGGCCTAATTCCTGAAATATGTTTTTATCTTGCCTATCATCTTGAGAGGCGGTATATGTGTACTGTAGAGCATGTTTGGCCAACCTTGTATAATTTTATGTAAGATTGCATTTCATGGGCTTTTATTTAGATCGTCATTTTAGTATATAAGGTTGCCACCCTTCCACCGTAAGACTTTTCTTAGAAGTTAAAATCAAGTTGCACCTTCTGTGACAAGTTAATATTTTAATTTTAGTGTTTTGCACCATTTCCATCCCTCCTACGGGGTGCATAGTTAGTGTGCTTGTGTGAATTATTAAAACATCTACTTTAAGGTAATCTTGTGTGTTGCAGATTTGCACCTGTGTAGTCTTTCAGAAGTTGTTGTGAGCGGTCGTGACTACGGCCGTGTCAAAAAGGAGCGGCAAGGTTCTCAACCCGAAAGCTCATACACTCAAAATTTTGTTTCTACCTCTGAAAAAACTGTTATTTGATATTTAGAGGGTGTTTTCTTCTTATAAATCTGTTTCTTAAAAAAAGCCTTTAGAAATAAAATTCCCATTTGTTAAAAGCAATTTCATTTTGATTTCATCAGTTACTCCCTGGCACCTACTTCCACGCTTACATAGTGTGATTACATGTGCTAATGTTCTTGATGAATTGCTAGTAAATAAAGTAAGTTCTTAAGAAATGGTTTTGAAAGTAAATTCACGTTCCAGCCTCAATTAGAGAAATTCATAGTGGAGCGTAAGCAATACGATGTTTATTTGTCGTCTTGCAAGTGGATTGCAGCACAGGAAAATTTTAAAGTTAACCTTGCAGAAAATCGATTACAAATCCCATTTTCCGTTTATGAAAAGACGTAAATTGGAGGTGCTCTCGTCTTCGAGGACCGGGGGCTCGTGACATCGCAACGATTTTCTGAGCCGGTTTTCCGGCCGGGTTCCGCTGGAGAAAGGCTTAGCAGACGACGCGGCGTCTCTTCCGCCCCCTCGCCTCCTGCCGCCATTGTTCCAGCGCTCCGCGGATGTCGAGAAGGCTCCGACACCGGAGATCGCTTCGCTGATTGTCTTTCGAGCCGTCCGGAAGCAGGGATTAATGCACAGGAGCCCTTTCCCTGTAAAAGCCCTGCACTGAGATGTGTCGGTAAACGGCGGCAGGGTTCACCTCTTCGCTAAATGAGGAAAGAGGATGAAGGGGAAGAAATGCAAGGGAACTCATCTCCACCGTCTGGCTGAAACGGAGACGCCGGCCATTATGACATTTTCGAGACGCGGTATAAGCTCTAGGGTAAAAGGATTACCGCGGTACAAAGGAGGATAATGCAAAAGCATAACAGAAAGCGATCTTCAACCAGCAGTGTCATTCGTTAGAATATTTTTACAATAGATTAACTTCTCACGGTTGGGATTCACAGTCATATAATATTTATTAAAAGACAGCATAGTCGCCGTTGACTGTATAAAATATTTATTATTACGATTGCAATTTCGGCGTTAGGGCCATTTTCAAGTAACACTGCAAAAGTTACCTAAACACAAAAAAACACAAAAGTGAAGCGCAGGGTTTATATACATAACTAAGCAAATATAAATGAAATGTAGCCTTGCCATTTCATTGTATCAGAAGAATGTGATTTATTGTATGAATTTACTTCAAAAGTGATTCATAGAACTGTACATTTATTTTGGAGGTTTTAAGCAATTTCGATGGAACAGTGTACATATTTACTTCGTCGGGTTTGCAATAATAGAACCTGGTTGAAGGATGCATCCTGTATTTGTGCGGAGGCATTGTTATGTTTTGTCCCGATTTGTGGTGCTACACAGTGAATTAAAATGCTGGCGAGCGTTTTACGCCATTCATGTTCGTAAAATGTATACGCATATTTTGTTTCTTTTTCTTTATTGAGTTTCGATTCCCCCCGAAGGGGGCGGGCTAGCAGCAGCTTAGTACGCCGCTCTTCAGCCTACAGAATTTGTTTTAAAAAGATGAAGATAATAAATAATAAAAGCAGGCGATAAAATCGGTGACTTAAATGGTAAAATTACGGAAAATCATGGAACTTAAAACATTGAACAAATGGTTGATGATGCTAGTAAAATACATATGAAGCAGACAGGTAAAAGGATAGACAGACAATTAAAAAAACACGGCGACAGTCTGGTTTCTGTTCGCAAGGGATATAAAATTTACCCCCAGCGACAGCATGGTTTCTGATCGCAACACTTTGGAAAGACGAACAACACTGAACATTCACATGAAAACAGCACTAAAAAATTGGCACAAATATGATATACCACAGCCAAGGGCAGCCTGGACAGATGATGGGAAAGGAAGGGGGGGGGGAGGAGAGGAAAAAAAGAAGTGGGGGGAGGGGGAATGGAGGCGATTGAGGACGAGGACCTATAAGAGGGGGGCAGGTGCTGAGCGAAGGGAGTGGGGAAAGGCAGAGGAGGGGTATACAAAAGGACAGGGGGGAGAGGGGAGGCAGAGAGAGGTTAGGTGGGGAGAAAACAGGATGGAAGGGGGGAAGAGGGAGCCCGTGGAAAGGACAGAGGAAAGGAGGGGGGGGGCGAGGACCAGAGTTGATAGGAGGGATAAATGGAGGGACAGAGGGCATCATCCAGGAGGGGGAGTTGACGGAAGCCACCTTGGAAAAGGAGATGAAGGGTGTAGAGATGGAGGGTAGGGGGGGACACAACAGTGAAGGCGTGGCAGAGGGCGGGGATTGGAGAGGAGAGGAGCAACCAGGGGTGAGGGGGATCGAGGCGGCGGGATGTGTGGAGGATGCGGATATGTTCGAGGAATAGGAGCAGATGGGGGGAAAGGAATGAGGTCATAGAGGATCCGCATGGGTGATGGGAGGTGTATACGGAAGGCGAGGCGGAGTGCATGGTGCTCAAGGATCTGGAGGGACTAATAGAATATGGGTGGGCGGATATCCAGGCAGGACTTGAATGAAAGAGGATGGGACGGATTAAGGATTTGTATACGAATACAAATTATTACGTATATATCAGAGCTCTGTCTTCATCTCATTTACGAGCACTTAAGTTAATGTGAGAGCTTATTAACAGATAACACATGTATTATCCTCTATTATGTTATAAATAAATATTCCCATCCTGTCCTACTGCCCCTACAATCATAGCACTATTATGATGTCGACAGATGAAAAAACTTTACGATATAAAGCTTGTAAGTTGTACCCTTGGTATGCACTACCTTTGCTACGTGCACAGGCAGTATATTTACTAAATGTATTTTCGCGCCAACAGACTTAGCTCCATATGTTGTCAGTGCACCTGAGCTTGTATGTGTGATACATTATTAGGACGATGGTAACGCTGACAGTTCAGTATATATGTAACAGCATTTTACGATGTAATAAGTGCCGTACTCATCGGATCTTGGGGGACTCTCACAGTCAAATGGCTGCATTTTGACGATGGCATGTGCTCATGTCAGATAGTCTGACAGAATGTACATTTCCCACCAGTTTTTATAATTACGCTACTATTTTAATGAAATGTTTTCGTAATTATATATATAAACCCTGTGCTTCACTTTTGTATTTTTTTGTGTTAGGCAACTTCTGAGGTGTTACTTGAAAATGGCTCTAAGGCCGAAATTGCAATCGCAACAATAAATATTTTATACAGTCAACGGCGACTATGATGTCTTTTAAGAAATTTTTACAGTACTTTATCCTTGGTAATTAGCTTACTGAAATAGATTTTGAAGAAGATAGTTTTTCATACAGACATTTTGTATGGTCACAACGCATGGAGAATTTGTCGATACTGCTCTACTCCTTTTCGTTGATGGAATGGAAACTCACCCCATGAGCACCTTGACCGAACCAATGCAGTCTGATACCCATTTGAGGCGTGAGGGCAGCGGTTGGGTTGGGAGCGGTAAGATGCTGGTGCAAGTTAAATAACATTTTATTTAATTTTAACAGTAGCCAATTTTTTCCCCCCCTGTATGTTAAGAACATCATAATAAGGATATGCCTGCAAAACTACAAGTTAGACAACCCATTAGGCTAAGCTAATAAAACAGAGGCCAGTTTCATCACAAAGGAAAGGTCAAGTAGTCACATACACTGTAAAGCGGAATTGACCAATGGACGTCACCAGTGACGAACCCACCACTACTGAAGGAAGAAGGGAATATTCTGTTGTCATTAGAGAAACAGCGATAGCGGGATGGGTCGGTCATAAGAACTCAGTGACTTCTAACGTGGACCAGTGACTGGATTATACCTGAGTAACGGATTCAACAGGGACATCTCAACCTTTCTCAGGCTGCCCAAGTCGACTGTGGATTGCGAAGTGGCAACGTGAAGGATCAACCACAGTTAAACTAACACCACTTACGGTACACGCATTGTGGACTGACGGAGGAAGGTTGTTGTAAAAAATCGAATGAAATCAGCGGAGGGAATCACCCATGAGTTCAAAAATGCTACTAGCAATGCAGGTATAGCGTCCCCATGGATACTCTTGACAACTAAATATAAAACATTCAAACAATAAGGATTTTTGTTAAAATGAAAGTGAAATATTATTCTGCTAGTAGAAACAGTGATGAAATCCGTAATTATGTACATTTAGTAAATACGCCGAAGCGCCAAAGAAACTGGTATAGGCATGCGTGTTCAAATACAGAGATATGTAAACAGGCAGAATACGGTGCTGCGGTCGGCAAAGCCTATATAAGACAAAAAGTGTCTGGTGCAGTTAGATCGGTTACTGCTGTTACAATGGCCAGTTATCAAGATTTAAGTGAGTCTGAGTGTGGTGGTATAGTCAGTGCACGAACGATGGGACACAGAATCTCCGAGGTAGCGATGAAGTGCGGATTTTCCCTTACGACCATTTCATGGGTGTACAGTGAATATCAGGAATCCGGTAAAACATCAAATGTCCGACATCCCCGAGGCAGAAAAAAGATCCTACAAGAACAGGACCGACGACGACAGAGGAGAATCGTTCAACGTGACAGAAGTGCAACCCTTCCGTAAACTGCTGCAGATTTCAGTGGTGGGCTATCAACTCGTGTCAGCGTGGGAACAACACAACATCATCGATACGGGCTTTCGGAGCCGAAGGCCCACTCGTGTACCCTTGATGACTGTGCGAGGCAAAGTTTTACGCCTCACCTTGGCCCGTCAACACCGACATTGGACTGTTGATGTCTGGAAATATGTTGCCTGGTCGGACAAGTCTTGTTTCAAATTGTATCGAGCGGATATGAAGACAACTTCATGAATACATGGATTCTGTTTGTCAGCAGGGGAATGTCCAAACTGATGGAGGCTCTGTAATGGTGTGGGTCGTGTGCAGTTGGAGTGATGTGGGACCCCTGATACGTCTAGATACGACGGCGATACGTGATACGTACGTAAGCATCCTGTCTAATTACCCGCATCCATTCATGTCCACTGTGCATTGCGACGGACTTGGGCAATTTCAGCAGGACAATGCGACACCCAACATGTGCAGAATTGCTAAAGAGTGGCTCCAGGAACACTGTTCTGAGTTTAAACACTTCCGCTGGCCACCAAACTCCCCAGACATGAACATATTTGGGATGCCTCGCAACGAGTGTTCATAAGAGATCTCCACCCCCTCGTAGTCTTACGGATTTATGGACAGCCCTGCAGGATTCATGGTGTCAGTTCCCTCCAGCATCACTTCAGACATTATTCGAGTCCATGCCACGTCGTGTTGCGCCAGTTCTGCGTGCTCGCGGTGGCACTACACGATATGAGGCAGGTGTACCAGTTTCTTTGGCTCTTCAGTGTGTTTCGTTTATGATTGCTAAAGACTATGACAAGAATATGTATAGAAGAAGCCAGTATGCTGTCATTTAATGTATATAATCGTGCAATGAGATCGATCTCTATTCTGTCCCTTTTGCTCACTCTTGCTATTGACTGGTCTTCTTGTTCGCTTGCTATTGATCTAATTAATCGATATGAGTAACAGTGAATTGCTGTACTCAGGTATGTTATTGTGTTAAACTTGATTCATTCGGAAGAAGAGACGTAGCAGTAAATGTGGTTACATTTTTTCATTTATAGAAATGTAATTCCCATTTGCGACGTTCTGGAGTTTTCATCATTTTTAGCACACGCTGCTGCAGAGACGAACGTAACATCTCTGGTCTCCTTGTTGTCCGCCATTACTCGGAAATTTTTATTTTCAGTAGTTATTTATGCAATAGCGCAATTTAAAGCGCACAGACATTCCACAGGAGTTCTGAGATCTATCACAAATATATTTCTGTATAAGGTATAGAGGTGATGTAAGTAAATGGTCCAGGATCGACAGCGGCGTGGCTCAAGGCTTAAGGTAAAATAATGAATTCTCAGCTTATGCTGTGTTAAAAGTGAAAGAAATTGAACCGTAACAACATTACTGAGTCATGGGGGATATTTTGTAGCATTAAAACTGTGTTTTTGTGGTGTCTAATTCATACTTATGCGCACGTAGGTACAGCCGCTTAATGTCGCGAGATTGTTTTTCTTGCATATACAACCTAATTATTTTCACTTGTACCGGATTACTTTTAAAGACTTAAGTTTCAATTACTTTCAGTGTATAAAATATTGAGTACAAAAGTGGATAGATATTATTTCTGTGGCCTACATGTAAAAAAAAAAATTTACTAACAAGAACCAACGCAATTACTTTCACATTTATAGACGATGTATTAAACTTTCTGATCTTAAAGAGTGTGCAACATTTAAACATTTATAACACAGACCACTTGCAAAAACATTTTGTGTCTATAACAATAATGATTTATCTTTCCAAAATACACTAAGTAACTAACAAAAAATTGTAGTATTTTCCAATGAGATACAAGGATTGCCTAGAAAGTAATGCACCGTATTTTTTTTCCTCAGTTCTTCCATAACATTTACGTAAATTTTCGGTATGTAATTTTTACGCAATGTTGATTCATCTAGTATCTTTTGACTTATGCAATATTTGCGTAGGAAGCTTTGAGGATAGGGTTTGTCAGTTTGTGAGGAGGAATATTGCTTGCAATGAATGCTTCACATAGATCCATATGAAACCGACTTTTTTGCTTATCTCTGGACAAATCCCTGTACTGCAACTTGCTGTTGTCAAAAGCTTTCGTGGTCCTTTCTCCTGCATTTCTGCGATGTATCTAAGGCGTTCAGCCTGACCGGGTTATCTCCAAACACGCCTCCGACGATTTTCTGGTTGAAGGCATATGCGACACTCATCGCTGAAGAGAACGTGATGCCAGTCCTGAGGGGTCCATTCGGCATTTTGTTGGACCCATCTGTACCACGCTGCATGGCGTCGTGGTTGCAAAGATGGACCTCGCCATGGACGTCGAGAGTGAAGTTGCGCATCATGCAGCCTATTGCGCACAGTTTTAGTCGTAATACGACGTCCTGTGGCTGCACGAAAGGCCGGCTGTTGTGGCCGAGCGGTTCTAGGCGCTTCAGTCCGGGACGCGTGACTGCTACGGTCGCAGGTTCGGTACCTGCCTCGGACATTGATGTGTGTGATGTCCTTAGGTTAGTTAGGTTTAAGTAGTTCTAAGTTCTAGGGGACTGATGATCTCAGATGTTAAGTCCCATTGTGCTCAGAGCCATTTGAACCATTTTGCTGCACGAAAAGCATTAGTCAACATGGTGGCGTTGCTGTCAGTGTTCCTCCGAACCATAATCCGTAGGTAGCGGTCATCCACTGCATAGTGCCCTAGCGAGGCATGTCATCGTCAGTTCCTGTCTCTCTGTATCTCCTCTATCACCGAACAACATCGCTTTGGTTCACTCCGAGACGCCTGGACACTTCCCTTGTTGAGAGCCCTTATTGGCACAAAGTAACAATGCGGACGCAATTGAACCGCGATATTGACAACACAACGTAGTCATGGTTGAACTACAGACAACACGAGGCGTGTACCTCCTTCCTGGTGGAATGACTGGAACTGATCGGCTGTCGGAACCCCTCCGTCTAATAGTCGCTGCTCATGCATGATTGTTTACACCTTTGGGCGGGTTTAGTGACATCTCTGAACAGTCAAAAGGATTTAGTCTGTGATACAATATCCACAGTCAAAGTCTATCTTCCAGAGTTCTGGGAACTGGGGTGACGCAAAACTTTCTTTGATGTGTGTATTAATAGTGTGTATCACTAGTAATTCATTTCTCCTCGAGAGATTTTCTTTGCGTTTACATTTTAAATTCTTTTAAGAAGCTCCAGCAAAACAATCAGAGGTATTAATATAATAAGAAACGTCTGCCTTTTCTTTACCAATCCATCTTCCCTCCCCACACCTCCTTCTCTTGTGTGTGGCGGAGAGAATGGGAGTGCTCTTAAGGGGCTCCGGAACGCCCTATACTTGCAATGTTAAAATAACGCTTATAAATTACATCTTTCCTCACAAAGTATTTGAGGTAGGAAGTTGAAATTTTTACAGAATATTTATTGGAATATGGGCTACAACTTAACACAGGGATTTTACAAAATTTTAGTTCAGTTATTAAAGATGATTTTTTTTCAATTGTAATGAAAATTCACATTTTTTGCAATTTTTTATTTATATATTCAAAAATATACAGTTTTTTGGAAAAAGGCTGTGTTAAATTATGCAGAAGGTACTGTGTAACATTTAATGTTACACAGTATGTTTGGAAGATCCTTAGAAAACATGTAATTAGTATGAGAAAATAAAAGTTTTGGGAATCGAGCGACAAAGATTGGATTAACTTTTTAGTGCATTCCAGGTCCATTGGATGGATTATGTTCATCCTCTGCAAACTCCTCCTCCAGCTTCCTCTTGTTCCTCCTCCTGTTTACTCTTGCTTGTATTTCTAGACTCTTTACAGCCCTGTCTGCAGCCCGAAGGCGTTCCTTGTCGAAAGCAAGCATCGCCCGTTGTTGTGTTCGTAGATTTTGCTACCATTTTCTTCAGTTGCAGTTACTGCAACACTGTTCCAAAAGGTGGTCATGTATGAACACTTATCACATTTCAGTTGTATTTCACTAGCAAGTCCTACGTGCTTTATTATGGAGAGTTCCAGACCAACTTCACTACAATGAATACATCTTACACAGTTTGAAAAAATTCCTTTGACAACCGACATATCAAATATTTTATTCACATTCGATTAGCCCATAAAACATTCATAGTTTTCACTCATTGAACCAAACTTCTTCTGTGAAGTATTTTCTTTTCCACTTTGACTGCTATGGGCAGGTGTACTTGAGAGGTTAGGTTCACTCACTTGGTTATCGTCTTTATTGTTTACAGTAATAACACATACCTTTGGCTTTCCAACATTTCTCCTTTTCTTAAAAGCCTTCAGAAGATTTCTAATAACTTTACTTTTACTCATTATTATACTTCAACAAAACAGAGACTCAAGAAACAGAATTAATTACGAATATTTTCGAGATAACGACAGAGTAAATAAACATGAAACAATCGACAATCACACCAGCGATATATATTGAACCATCACAGGTTAGCCACAACACATACTTTATCTCACATCACTAAAATGTACCTGATGAACACGGACGTTAATAATAACACCATTTGACAGCAGTTTAACAGCGCCACAGTGGGTCACGCCCATGTAGAACACATTTCAAAAAAAAATTAAAAATAGTTGTAGTCTTCGGAATTGAATAAATTATATATCTATTAAAAGGTAATAGTCTGCAGATTCATAAAACGCAAAAAAGTAAAAATTGAACTTTTCATTATTTTGAGCCTTTCCGGAGCCCCTTAAGCAGTGCAGGTTTCAAAAAATGGTTCAAATGGCTCTGAGCACTATGGGACTTAACATCTATGGTCATCAGTCCCCTAGAACTTAGAACTACTTGAACCTAACTAACCTAAGGACATCACACAACACCAAGTCATCACGAGGCAGAGAAAATCCCTGACCCCGCCGGGAATCGAACCCGAGTGCAGGTTTTTAGGATGCAATGTGGTTAAAAAGAATCACTGAAAATTGAAAGACCTACAGATGATATTTCTGGAAAAGTAGCTTCAATGTGGCGATAATGATTTCCGTGGACATTGTGCGTCGTTATTATGCTGGATAGAGACGTTAGTGCTTGTGTTTATTGGTGTGTGCATGATGTTGAGAGGCCTACTGACAGTTTCCTGTTTGGCAGGTGGATGCACGTGGGTTGTAAGAATGAAAGAGGAAATGAGATAGAGGTGGGAGCTGTCATTGAGGATGAAATAAATTAGCATGTGAAGTGTTGGTCCGATGATTGGAATAAAAGAACTGGATTTGGCTGTGCGATGTTGGGTATTGCGAGTACGCGTTCTATAACTAAACAAAGATACCTGCGGGAGAAAGTGAAACGGGAATAGTTCTATGAGACTGTGGCAGTGGCATTCAGGTGAAGTAGGGAAAGGGCAACCAGCGCCATGTGTTGCAGGATACGGGGTTGCTGAACAATGTGGATAACCTGGAAGACAGTTGTCTCAAAGCGAATCATATTATCAGGGTTAGAGGAGGATTGCTTCGATGGACTGGTGTGGTGTTGTGAACGGAGCGCGGACGATAAATAGTTTAGACAAGAAGAGAATAGAAGCTTTCGAAATGTGGTGCTACAGAAGAATGCTGAAGATTAGATGGGTAGATCACATAACTAATGAGGAGGTATTGAATAGAATTGGGGAGAAGAGGAGTTTGTGGCACAACTTGACTAGAAGAAGGGATCGGTTGGTAGGACATGTTCTGAGGCATCAAGGGATCACCAATTTAGTACTGGAGGGCAGCATGGAGGGTAAAAATCGTAGAGGGAGACCAAGAGATGAATACACTAAGCAGATGCAGAAGGATGTAGGCTGCAGTAGGTACTGGTATATGAAGAGGCTTGCACAGGATAGAGTAGCATCGAGAGTTGCATCAAACCAGTCTCAGGACTGAAGACCACAACAACAACAACATTTGAGTCTACCTGTTGACCTTTAGAGACTGGTGCTGTGGACGCAAGAAAAGGGAGTGGCAAATGGAGAAATAGGAAAGTTTCCGACATATTCATCTGTTTGAGTTGGACAGTTGGGCGACAGTAGCGCAGGCAGCCAGAAACATCTGCGGCGTGCATGTGGATAATGTGATTGGAAAGAGCAAGGCAAGAAAAGGATTATATCGTTTTATGGAGGATCATTTTGAAGTCAGCGAGTCTCCACGTTCAGAAAAACCTTCGCGGTTTGATGAGCATCGCTTAAAGCTTGATGAAGGTCATTTAAATGCATTGATCCACGCGTGTGCAGCTCTGCTTCCTCGTCTCCAATTGACTCGCAAATAAGACCGACCATTACACATCCTGTATCGTTTCTGGCGACGAGAAAAGTTGCAGTTTACTAACATACGGAAAAGCAAGGAATGTTTGAGCCTGAACAAACCAGCAACTCCTCATACAAAGATCTGCGCGCATCCACAAAAGATAATTTTATGGATCTGGTAGAACAGTGACGGTGTGGTGTGCGGCGAATTGCTTTCCCCAGATGTAACCATCACTGCTGACGTTTGCTGTCAACAGCTGAGACACCTTGCAGACGCAGTCCAAGAACAACGATCAGAAGACCGCATGAAGTGATGATACTCCACAATAGTACCCACCCACGTTCTGCTAGACCAGGGCTTCACAACATATGTGCTCGCGGAGCAAGCTGTGAGCAGCAAGGCGCGAGCACGGAGCAGCGCGAGCACGCTACCCCCACTACCGGACCAGAGCGGAGAGTGGGGAGAGTTATTTCGGGTACACAACAGCTGCCGCCAGTCAATGTAAATCCGCGGCTACCTGCAGGGATATCACTCACGAATTATTACTGCGACAAATGAAACAAATAAAGGAGAATGTACACGTGCCACATAATTTTATTAGCTTAGTGTATGCTTCTACCATCTGCAGACACTGAAACTAAAGAATTCCACGACAATCCTGTATTTTCAACACTTTCTTCAACACTACTTAAAATATCACCTCCGGTTGTAGTGTTCTTCATGGCTACTACATCGAGGAGCTCCTCCCTCACCTGAAGATCTCTATTAACACCTCTAATAAATATGGCAAGCTGCGCTGTTCCAGTGATATCAGCACTTTCGTCCAGAGCTAGAGAACACGCCATAAAATCTTTACAGATATTTGCAAGCTGGCTCTGGACGTCGTCTGCCATGTCCTGTATGCGACGCATAATGGTCATGTTAGATAATGGCACAATCCGAAACTGTTCAACTTGAGCTGGTCACAAATGTTCCGCTGCAACTACCAAACATTCTTTTATTAAATCGACATCAGTGAAGGGGCGCAGGGATTTTGCTAAAAGCAAAGCAAATTTTGTAACTCACTCTGAGAGTTGCCTCAGTTGATCTTTCTTCGTCGTCCAGATCTTCTTTGGATAGCTTTCTTTTGAATTTAATAACTTCCTGTGCATGATCTGGTCCATCACATTTTCGCTTCCGTAGTCTTTCGCGTGGGACGATATATAATGTCGCTGCAAATTAAATTTCCTAAAAGAATTCAGCGTTTTGTGGCATACTAAACATTTTGCAACACCATCTTTTTCTGTAAACAGATACAATTCCTACCAATGGGGGTTGAACTGCGAAAGCATGGTTGGGGTTACACAACGGCGACTTGACATGATTCTTAACTAGTGAAGTGACTGTTAGAGCTGATCCTAGTACTTTAAACGTTACACAGTCGGCGCGAATTCAATAGGCACGCAGCGGCCCTATTCAAACGTGCGCGCGCATTTCCCCTCCCTCCCCTCCCTCCCCTCCCTCCCTACTCCGCGACCTTACACCTGCTCGCGAGCACGTGCCTGAGCAGACGCGAGTACTCGCGCTCAAAACCGGCCAGTTGTTAAGCCCTGTGCTAGACTGATACAAAACGCTAGGTAGGAGTTGGGTCGGGAGGTTATTCCGCACGCACCTTATTCACCTGATCTTAGGCCCCTCACTTTTTCACATTTTCCACTGTCTATGGAGCAACCTTCTATGAACTTGTTTTCACGACAAAAATGCACTCCGAACATGGCTCAACGAATTCTTCACCACAAAAGCACGTGATTTCTACAGTTGCGGAATCGAAAAGCTACCCCAGCGTTGACAGACTGTTGTAGAAGTCTGCGTTATGTGTATCTGTTGCGTTTATTAAACTTGTGGAAAAGCACTACGAACTTACGCACCAATCCAATAGTCGCAGGAAGAGACTGAGTGGGGTAAGTTACAAGTATTACATTTAGGTGGCGATTGCAAGGTAGGACATTTTTTTACACGGCAAAGTAATTTCATTCCTGGGTTAGGTTAGTGGTTTTCAAATGTCCATGGCTCCCTTACTCTCAACATAAACATCCCCGGCTCCTTCCGCACTTGATATCCGACTTGAAGCGAGGATTAAATAAAGTTCAATTTCGAAAAATGTTATTTATTTCTCAGTTGTTGACATAACACATTTTCATCACCTTTTGACGTTATTACATCTTATTCTTGCAACTAAATCAGTGGGAAGGATGAAATTTCTTCTTTATCATCAGTTTTTGAAATTTCAGCCCAAGATTGGAAGTTGCGACTCGCATCTCTCTCCCCCCACATTCATTCGCGATCTATATTTCACTTTGATGAATGTCCATGCGGAAAAACCAAGCTCACATAAGCAGGATGTTGTAAAAGTATCAAAACTCATAAGGCCTTGATACCTACTTGGGGATACTCCTGAGTCACCACGCTCCAAAACTAAAGCAGAGATGAGGAAATGAGTTTCGTTCTCAGTGGTAATCTTAAGAAATCTTAATAAATTGCCCTTGTTTGTCAGTGGTGAGTTTTGACGGAAGATGTCCACTGAAAGGATCTTTGATTCAGTTCTGTTGATCGACTTCTTCTGGATTGTTATTACTGTGTTCAGCTAAATTAGCCACAAACACAGACTTCAATTGCCCTTGTTCTTCAGTGGTAGGTGTTGATGGAAGCTGTCTACTGAAAGGATCTTTGACCCATTTCTGTTGATCCACTTCCTCTACAAAGTTATTGCTGTGTTCAGCTAAATGAGCCACAAACATAGACTTCAGTTCTTCACTTAGCTGAAACGCACTGTCTTCTAAAACCACGCGAAGATTCAAATGGTTCAAATGGCTCTGAGCACTATGGGACTCAACATCTTAGGTCATAAGTCCCCTAGAACTTAGAACTACTTAAACCTAACTAACCTAAGGACATCACACACACCCATGCCCCAGGCAGGATTCGAACCTGCGACCGTAGCAGTCCCGCGGTTCCGGACTGCAGCGCCAGAACCGCACGGCCACCGCGGCCGGCACCACGCGAAGAACAAGGAAAACATGATTATCTTTATCATCCAACTTTTTCTTCCAAAACAGTAGTTTCTTTGTGAAGGCTGAAATTTTATCTGACACTTATTATACAATGGTGATTTCATTACCATGAAAGAATACATTTGGTAAATTGTGTTTTTCAAGAATATCGAAGATACGCTAGCTCTAAAACAAAGTCATTGTCTAGGAACTTTTCGGAATTCAAATGTTTCTCTTGAGCACGGTAAGAGTTAAGATCATTCCTGGGTGAATGCTCCCTTTTCAAGACATTCCCACGTGAAAGCAAGCGAGTTACTGCAATTATTTATGGAGATATCATCGTAGATCTCTACTCAAGTGGCTGACTTTTAATGAAGTTTACCACTTCGAGCACTGATTGCAGAACCCCATGAAAGACAGGACTCATACGTTTTTATATATTGGTTGTCGGTGAATATAAAAGTGTGTCCTAGTAGCATGAGGAATCTCTTTACGGAAAAGACCTTGCAATCCTGCGTAACAGCCAGCCATACAACGACCTCCATCTATACACACTCCTATACAATTTTACCAATGATTTTGTTTTCTTCCATAAGAGAGCGCGTATTTCCAAGAGCTCTGTTGTTCTTGCTCGATGAGTTATTTTCCTGCAGAAAAGATCTTCATGAAGTTTGTTGTAATGTATAAACCACAAGTAACGAATTAGATGCGCATCCTTTGTCTGTAGTTTCCTCAAACAGAATAGCGAAACCACTATTACCTTTGAGTTTCTGAACCAAGTGGTCTCTAATGTTGTCAGATAATATCAAGTATTCGACAACTAATCATGTTGTGTGACAAAGACATACTTGCCAGAGTTGACTGGCAGCTGATTCACTTATCTTAAAATACATTGACGGAAAAAATAGCAACACCAAAAAATAATTAATGTAGAGTAATGAAATTTCTGGAATACATTGTTCTAGGTAACATACTTAAGTGATTAACACTGCAAGAGCACAGGTTAATATAAGGGCAAGATAAGCCATTGCAAATGTGAAATGCTCGTGTATTACGAGGGTAAGTCAAATGAAAACCTTAAATATTTTTTTAAAATACACTCCTGGAAATGGAAAAAAGAACACATTGACACCGGTGTGTCAGACCCACCATACTTGCTCCGGACACTGCGAGAGGGCTGTACAAGCAATGATCACACGCACGGCACAGCGGACACACCAGGAACCGCGGTGTTGGCCGTCGAATGGCGCTAGCTGCGCAGCATTTGTGCAACGCCGCCTTCAGTGTCAGCCAGTTTGCCGTGGCATACGGAGCTCCATCGCAGTCTTTAACACTGGTAGCATGCCGCGACAGCGTGGACGTGAACCGTATGTGCAGTTGACGGACTTTGAGCGAGGGCGTATAGTGGGCATGCGGGAGGCCGGGTGGACGTACCGCCGAATTGCTCAACACGTGGGGCGTGAGGTCTCCACAGTACATCGATGTTGTCGCCAGTGGTCGGCGGAAGGTACACGTGCCCGTCGACCTGGGACCGGACCGCAGCGACGCACGGATGCACGCCAAGACCGTAGGATCCTACGCAGTGCCGTAGGGGACCGCACCGCCACTTCCCAGCAAATTAGGGACACTGTTGCTCCTGGGGTATCGGCGAGGACCATTCGCAACCGTCTCCATGAAGCTGGGCTACGGTCCCGCACACCGTTAGGCCGTCTTAGGTGTAAGTCAACTACCCTGGCCAGCAAGATCTCCGGATCTGTCCCCCATTGAGCATGTTTGGGACTGGATGAAGCGTCGTCTCACGCGGTCTGCACGTCCAGCACGAACGCTGGTCCAACTGAGGCGCCAGGTGGAAATGGCATGGCAAGCCGTTCCACAGGACTACATCCAGCATCTCTACGATCGTCTCCATGGGAGAATAGCAGCCTGCATTGCTGCGAAAGGTGGATATACACTGTACTAGTGCCGACATTGTGCATGCTCTGTTGCCTGTGTCTATGTGCCTGTGGTTCTGTCAGTGTGATCATGTGATGTATCTGAACCCAGGAATGTGTCAATAAAGTTTCCCCTTCCTGGGACAATGAATTCACGGTGTTCTTATTTCAATTTCCAGGAGTGTATTATTTATTGTGCAGAAGTGGTACAAAGCTGTATCACTTTTCAACATAATCTCCCACAAGCCCAATGCAAGTCGTCCAGCGATTACAAAGTGCATAAATTCCTTGAGAAAATTTTTTTGGTAGTCCGCGCAACCACTCATGCACCGCGTGGCGTAACTCTTCAACAGAACGGAACTTCTTTCTTCCCATTGCGTCTTTGAGTGGTCCAAAGATATGGAAATCACTTGGGGCAAGGTCTGGTGAGTATGGTGGGTGAGGAAGACACTCAAAATGCAGGTATGTGGTTGTTGCAACTGTTGTACCGGCCGTGTGGGGCCTTGCATTGTAGCCAGCCTTGGTAGCCGAGCGGTTCTAGGCGCTTCAGCCCGGAACCGCGCGACTGCTACGGTCGCAGGTTCGAATCCTGCCTCGGGCTTGGATGTGTGTGATGTCCTTAGGTTAGTTAGGTTTAAGTAGTTATGAGTTCTAGGGGACTGATGACCTCAGATGTTAAGTCCCATGGTGCTCAGAGCCATTTGAACCTTGCATTGTCATGTTGCAAAAGGACACCTGCTGACAGCAATCCACGTCGCTTTGATTTGATTGCAGGCCGCAGATGATTTTTTAGGAGATCTGTGTATGATGCAGTGGTGACAGTGGTCCCTCTAGGCATGTAATGCTCCAAAATGACGCCTTTTTTCGTCCCAAAAGAGAGTCAGCATAACCTTCCCTTCTGATCGTTCTGTTCGAAACTTCTTTGGTTGGTGGAAGTGCACCCAGTTTCGTCCCCAGTAACTATTCTTGCAAGGAAGCCATCATCTTCTCGTTCAAAGCGACGAAGAAATTCTTCACAAGCATTGACACGTCGTTCTCTCATTTCAGGAGTCAGCTGCCGTGGCACCCATCTTGCAGACACTGTGTGAAACTGGAGCACATCATGCACAATGTGGTGTGCTGACCCATGACTAATCTGTAAACTCGCTGCAATGTCATTCAGTGTCACTCGGCAGTTTTCCTTCACTATGGCTTCAACTGCTGCAATGTTCTGTGGAGTCACAACTCGTTGTGATTGACCTGGACGAGCATCTTCCACAGAAGTCACAACATTTGCGAACTTCCTACTCCATTCGTAGACTTGCTGCTGTGACAAACATGCACCACCGTACTGAACCTTCATTCGTCGATGAATTTCAATAGGTTTCACACCTTCACTACGCAAAAATCGAATAACAGAACGCTGTTCTTCCCTTGTGCTAGTCGCAAGTGAGGCGGCCATCTTTATACTGATACTGCGACGGTATGTGTGTATCTGCACTAAGCTGCCACCTACAGGCCATTCTGCACGCTGTTTGTAGCACGCTTACCAACTTACAGGAAAACGGCGCGAAATTTCGATTTGTTATTACAAATTTAAGGTTTTCATTTGACTCACCCTCGTAATAACTGGTGTAACCGCCAGAATGTTGAATGCAAGTATGTAAACTTGCATGCATTGTGTCGTACAGGTGCCGGATGTCAGTTTGTGCGATGAACTTCCATGCCCGTTGCACTAGGTCGGTCATTATAGGGACGGTTAATGCTGACTGTCGATGACGCTGGAGTTGTCGTCCGATGATGTCCCACATGTGCTCGATAAGAGACACTGGTGATCGAGGAGACGAAGACATTTCAACACTCTGTAGAGCATGTCGAGCTACAACAGCGGTATATGGGCGAGCGTTATCCTGCTGGAAAACGCCCCCTGTAATGCTGTTAATGAATTGCAGCACAGCAGGTGGAATCACCAGGCTGACGTATAAATTTGCAACCAGGGTGTGTGCGATACCCAAGAGAGTGGTACTGCTGTCGCAAAGGAATCGCATCCCAGATCATAAATCCAGATGCAGGTCCAATGCGACCAACACGCAGACAGGTTGGTTGCAGGCCCTCAACTGGCCTCCTTGTAACCAACACTCAGCCATCATTGACACCGAGGCAGAAAGTGCTTCCATCGGAAATAACAGCAGACATACCTGTCATGGTTCAAATGGTTCAAATGGCTCTGAGCACTATGGGACTTAACTTCTGAAGTCATCAGTCCCCTAGACTGAGAACTACTTAAACCTAACTAACCTAAGGACATCACACACATCCATGCCCGAGGCAGGATTCGAACCTGCGACCGTAGCGGTCGCGCGGTTCCAGACTGAAGCGCCTAGAACCGCTCGGCGACACGGTCCGGCACTAACGTCTCTCTCCAGCACAATAAAGACGCACAATGTCCATGGAAATCATTATCGCCACATGGAAGCTACTTTTCCAGAAATATCATCTGTAGGTCTTTCAATTTTCAGTGACTGTTTTTAACCACATTGCATCCTAAAAACCTGCGCTGCTGAAGAGCACTCACATTCTCTCCGCCACCCACAAAGGAAGGAGATGTGGGGAGGGAAGATGGATTGGTAAAGAAGAGGCAGACGGTTTTTATTACATTAATACCTCTGATTGTTTTGCTGGAGCTTCTTAAGACAATTTCAAATGTAAACGCAAAGAAAATCTCCCGAGAAGAAATGAATTACTACTGATGCACACTATTAATATACACATCAAAAAAAGTTTTTCATCACCCCAGTTCCCAGAACTCCTGAAGATAGACGTTGACTGTGGATACTGTATCACAGATACAATCCCTTTGACTGTTCAGAGATATCACTAAACCTGCCCAAAGATGTAAACAACCATGCATGAGTAGCACCTATTAGACGGAGGGGGTTCGACAGCTGATCAGTTCCAGTCATTCCACCAGGAAGGAGGTACACGGCTCGTGTTGTCTGTAGTTCCAGACTGTAGCGGCTAGAACCGCTCGGCCACATCGGCCGGGAAAGCCTGTCATAAGCAATTCCATATTTAGAAACAGATTTAGTTCAATGAGTATTGAAACGCCCGCTATATCAGGTAGAGCTAACAGGTATTTAGGATTGTGGAAAAGACCAAGGGAGTTGCAGTCGGATTCATTTCACAATTGTAATTTATTATCATTTAGTTCACAAATACACTTTTGAAAGAATTAAATTTGCTTCGCGGCTGAAGGCCTCCAAACAGATGCTTTAGAATAAGTTCAATTTTGTAAAGATTTGTAAGGACATGAGACACAGTTAAATTTACAAATAAGATAAATGGTATACGTATATGAGATCAGCATGCGGAGCGGCTGAAGGCCGCCGGATTAAATCTTCAAAATTCCAAATATACCATGATGATTACTGAAGGTAGAAGGCCACAATGTTTTAAGATGCTAACAGGGCTGATGGCCCACAAGGTGCACAGAAGGAGATAAACAAACGCAATAACATGGCTGAAGGCCGCAAAGTTAAATTCTGCAAATTAAGGAAATGTATATTGCAACAATCGGTAAAACAATACATTAAGTTTAAAAATTTCCTTTTTGCAACACCAACGGCGGAAGGCCCAGAATAACTTGTAAATTCTTTCAGAGGAAATTACAATAACCTTTCAAGAGCAGAAGGCGATAATTTTTGGACTTGAAGGAAACTGTGAGAACATGTTTCCAGGGCTGAAGACCCACAACTAACCTTGCCAATTTAAAAATATAAAATACAGTTAAATGACAACAACATTAAGACTGCCAAAAGAAAAATTAAGAGAACGGCACTCATGAGTCTCCAGTGGATCGGTCTTCCCTCGATCACTTAGGCGAGACAGGTGGATAGTCCAACTATACTTAATTCATGCGAGCCCAACCAAGGGACAGTCACGGACCAACGGCTTGCTTGCCGCAACCGAGTACACGAGAATTAAAGCCCCCCCCCCATCCCCCCCTCCCCCCACCCCAAAAAAAATTACAAGTATCATTATTCCGAAAAAAAACCTGTACGTGAACTGAGCTGACAAAACTACACACCATGTTGTGCAGCAACAACAGGTGAGGAAAAGACACGGCCTAAAAACTACGTTAGCGGCGAGGGCAGGTAACCAGAACACTAACGGCCATAAGGCAGAAAATTCCACTGGTTCACTTAACTACGAAACAAGATAATACGGTAAATTACACCCAAAATGAACACTGCCTGGATTTACGTTAGTGGCCAGGGCAGGTAACCAGAACATTAACGGCCACAAGGCAGAAAATTCAGCTGGTGCACTTGACTATGGATAAATTAATTTGTTCAATTCCACCTGACGCCGGCTACCTCGAACACTTCACTCGTTGTTGCTCACAGGAAACCTCCACAACAGCAACGCCGGAACCAACAACGTAATGCTCAAAACCACTTAACCTTCACGTCCTGGGTCGGCGAGCGACGATGCTCGTACCGATCGGACAGCTCCATACAGACTCCGACACGGCGCAGAGACCGCCAGTGGCCCAGTCGACTACGCCGCACGGAGATGTCCTCGGACCAACAGACCGACCAACAAACTACCGAAAGTCAGGTCCGGCTTAAGTGATGCGTGGCGGCAACGGTCGGGCGACCGATGTTCACGCAGGGCTCACTGATCCTGCAAGCCGGCGACTGGCTGGCCCGGGCTGCGCTCCAGACGCATTGCAACTGACTGCCAGGGCCCAACTCACGACCCGAACTGCCACCGTGAACTCTCCTTCTCGCACGTTCCCACTCACTCCACGACAGATGACAACCGTGAAGTAATAGCAGCCGCGCAAAGACCCCTATCAGAGGGGATACATCGATACGCACTACTTGCGCCGATGACGATCAGGCAGAACAGCAGCTCAGTAACGCCAGTAATTTAAATCAACGTGGTGAGATGGAAATAAGTTAAAACAGGGTGTATAATACCAAAGTATAGAGGGCATTAGCTGTAGATAACGCAACTTTAAATCGATTTTTTACATTTCATTTTGTATTACCATTTATCATTGCAGCTATAGCCGCGATTCACTGATTTTTTTCTCCACCAAACTGAGTCTTTTCTCCACCCTGCCCTCCAATGAGCTCTCGCTTGACACGTCTGAAGTCACAAGCGGCGGTGGTGTGGGGTCGGTAGAATGCATGCTACGGGGAGTCTGGCTCTGAGCTGTCCTTGAAGTAACCGATTTCTAACAGTTCGTTGTGTCACTGTGGTGCCGACTGCTGCTCAGATTGCTTCTGCAGATGCAGTACGTTGCGCGACAGCCGTTCGCCGAACACGATGGCCTTCCCTCTTGGTAGTGCCACGTGACCGTCTGGAGCCCGATCTTCTTGCGACAGTACATTCTGTGGTGTCACCGCCAGACACCACACTTGCTAGGTGGTAGCTTAAATCGGCCGCGGTCCATTAGTACATGTCGGACCCGCGTGTCGCCACTGTCAGGATCGCAGACCGAGCGCCACCACAAGGCAGGTCTCGAGAGACGTACTAGCACTCGCCCCAGTTGTACGACGACGTTGCTAGCGACTACACTGACGAAGCCTTTCTCTCATTTGCCGAGAGACAGTTAGAATAGCCTTCAGCTAAGTTAATGGCTACGACCTAGCAAGGCGCCATTTGTACCATTGCATGTATCTCAAGATAGTCTCACTTGTATCATCAAGAATGCTGTATACCAAAGGACGATATAAAAGTTAAGTGTTCTAGTAGCTACGTTCTTTTCTTTATTGCATTCATTACGAATCCTCTTCCAGACTTCGCGCCAGTCGGCGTGTGCCCTTTCGGCTACTCGTCACTGTGGACTGGCTGCCTTGTCAGTCCACTACACATTCTCATGACCACCGCTGCCAGGAATCATGTTCAGTGGCTACATTCCTCTTAAGTCTTCCTCCAGTATCTCAGAAGGGCATCCAGCTTCTCATAGCCCTATTACATGACCCATTTCAAAGTCGGTGAGGTGTTCATACCAGTGATTTTGTCGCCTTAGAGGGTTTCTTAACCAACACAAACTCATCCCGCCCAGTCTCAAAGGTAACTAATGCTCACAACCGTTACATGACCAACATAATTCACCAGATCTGGAGAACAAAGAAGTTTCCACAAGGATGGAAGAATACAATTGTAGTACCAATACATAAGAAGGGGGACAAGAGAGATGCAAACAACTACAGATGAATATCGCTACTACAGGTCGGATACAAGGTGCTGTCAAAACTATTGCTCAAGAGAGTAGAAGAACAGGTAGAAAGTACAGTTGGCGACTACCAAGCGGAATTCAGGAAGGGAAGAGGTTGTATAGAACAGATATTTATCCCGAAGCAACATAGGGCCTTCGTGGACTTCACAAAAGCATATCACTCCATCGACAGACAGACTCTTGTTAGGATCCTGAAGAACAGAGGACTTGATGGAACTACACAAGAACTCATAAAAGAAATTCTGACAGACACAAAAGCAAGGATAAGATTCAGAGGAGCACTGTCAGAAGAATTTGAGATCAAGACTGGTGTTAAACAGGGAGATGAATTGTCACCATTGTTGTTCAATATAGCACTGGATCAGGCAGTGGAGAGCAATAAACGAGGAAATGGGAATACCAAAGACCCATGTGGGGACAAAAAGGACAACAGGGCTCAAGTGGACTGCCTAGCCTTTGCAGATGACATAGCAGTAGTAAGTGAGACCGTAGAAGACGCAAAGACGCAACTCGACAACTTAAGTAAGGTAGCCAGAAAGGTAGGACTGAGGATCGCCTATAACAAGACAAAGACATTAAATACCACTGCAGACTGGGAAACACCGGAAGGCACTGTGCATATGGTGGACAAATTTAAATACCTGGGAGAATTTATAACAGGAAGGAACAGGAGCAAGGAGGGAATAACAGAGAGGATAAAGAAGGAGAGAGATATACAATAAAGAGAATAAATCCACAGAGGCAAAGATAAGCCACTACAAGGCAACGGTGATGAATGCAGTATTATATGCTGCTGAGACGATGACACTAGGAAGAAATGGGGCAAAACAACTTGAGAAAGAAGAAAGAAAAATATTGAGAAAAATACTAGGTCCCAAAAGACGCAGAGAGGTGGATGCGAAGACCCAGGGAAGAATTGTGCGGGAACATGAGAACAATATCCGGGGAAATCAGACTCAAAAGGGCAAGGTTTGCTGGACATGTAGTTAGGATGAGTATGGACAGAATGACGAAGAGAGTGTGGGAAACAACAGGGAGGACAAGGGGAAAGACAGGAACCAAGTGGGTTGTTGAACTTAGGAAGGACTGGTTGGAATTGGGGATCAAGATAGAAAGGAAAGGAAAATTGGCGGAACAAATATACACCGACCAATATGCCGGAGATCAATGACAGAGAAGAATTCAGGGAAAGATTAGAGTGTCACCAGTGGAGCCGACAGGAGAAACGGAAACTGCAGATCTCGGAAGAAGAGTGGGAAAGAAGAAGAGAAAGAATGAAGAGGTCCTGGGAGAAGAAGAGGAAAATGCAGTCCTTGAAGGGGCTACCCGTGTCCTACAGAGGCGGTAACGCAAGAAGAAGAAGAAGAAGAAGAAGAATAGTTACAGCGTGTGTTTCAAGTAAGCACGATTTTCATCCTCAAAGTGGCGCTACCAGCGCCACTCTTATCCGAGTGGCGCGAAATTTGAGGTGACATCATCTTTCAGATCTAGAAGCACGCCGGCCAACTTTCTCTTACGTCACGCAACTCCTTCTTGTTGTGTTTTTTTTCGTCGGTGTCGATATCATGTTAAGAACAACTGGTTAAGCGACGAGTTCCGCTATAGTGTGAGGTTTCTTCTCCTTCACTGCAAGGCAGGCAACTTTAAGATGAAACAAGAAACTTTGTAGGAGTCGTAGCTTCTTTAGTGATTTTTTTTCTTTTTTCGTTCATTTTAACTAGCGGGAAAAATATTTTTGTGGATTGTTAAAACAATTACCGTGATTTCGCTCCAATTCTCATTTCATTTTATTAGGAAGTATGCATCCAGCAGCTAGGACTTTGAAACTAATGACACACTTTCTTCGTTCATTTCCAACAACAGTAGACGTAAAACTAAATTCAAGTAACTACCGTCACACTTCCTGCATTTTCGTCTACTGCATCTTACATTTGAAATTTCATGTTTTTTGCTTGAATATTTTTACGTTCTGGCAGAAACACGAAACACAAAAAACAACCAGCAATTAAAAATTATCTGCATTCGAAAAAAGTAACCAGTCAATTAGTTTGTTACTGAACAAAGGCAAATGAGTCTCGTAGTATGATTCGACTGTCAACTACAACGCTACCATGACGACAACACTTATTTGCCGGCGAGCTAGATATCACTACTCTAGCACACGTTGTTCCTTTACACAGAAGTCAACTAAAGAAAATTACTGTTTTTGGAAACCCCTGGGTGGAGTCATTTCACGTAAGGCACATTTGACAACAGCGTGCTTAACCTTGACGTCGGGATGGGTCTACGTCATGTCTATGGTGGTACACGAGGGAGTCGTGAGTAATTAGGTTATTTTTTAAAGTAGGTGACATACTGCGGTTTATAGGTAGGATTAAAGAAAAATGCAGCCATACCATAAAAGATTCTGCTTACAAAACACTTGTGCGACCCATCCTAGAATAATGCCCAAGAGTGTGAGACCCGTACCAATTAGAATGAAGAGAGAGCATTTAACGTATACAATAAAGACAGCATGACGGGTTTGTCTGACTCATCACGAAGAAGCTGAAAAATGGAACTGAGAGACGCCGCGTGAAGGAGACGGAAACTATCCTGTGAAGGGGCAATGTTACAAGAAGCAGCTTTAAAAGCGAAGTGTCTAGGAGTATACTAAAATCTCCGATACCCCCCCCCCTCCCCAATAAACTGGATGTCACGAATATATATATATATATATATATATATATATATATATATATATATATATATATATATATATATATACACTCCTGGAAATTGAAATAAGAACACCGTGAATTCATTGTCCCAGGAAGGGGAAACTTTATTGACACATTCCTGGGGTCAGATACATCACATGATCACACTGACAGAACCACAGGCACATAGACACAGGCAACAGAGCATGCACAATGTCGGCACTAGTACAGTGTATATCCACCTTTCGCAGCAATGCAGGCTGCTATTCTCCCATGGAGACGATCGTAGAGATGCTGGATGTAGTCCTGTGGAACGGCTTGCCATGCCATTTCCACCTGGCGCCTCAGTTGGACCAGCGTTCGTGCTGGACGTGCAGACCGCGTGAGACGACGCTTCATCCAGTCCCAAACATGCTCAATGGGGGACAGATCCGGAGATCTTGCTGGCCAGGGTAGTTGACTTACACCTTCTAGAGCACGTTGGGTGGCACGGGATACATGCGGACGTGCATTGTCCTGTTGGAACAGCAAGTTCCCTTGCCGGTCTAGGAATGGTAGAACGATGGGTTCGATGACGGTTTGGATGTACCGTGCACTATTCAATGTCCCCTCGACGATCACCAGTGGTTTACGGCCAGTGTAGGAGATCGCTCCCCACACCATGATGCCGGGTGTTGGCCCTGTGTGCCTCGGTCGTATGCAGTCCTGATTGTGGCGCTCACCTGCACGGCGCCAAACACGCATACGACCATCATTGGCACCAAGGCAGAAGCGACTCTCATCGCTGAAGACGACACGTCTCCATTCGTCTCTCCATTCACGCCTGTCGCGACACCACTGGAGGCGGGCTGCACGATGTTGGGGCGTGAGCGGAAGACGGCCTAACGGTGTGCGGGACCGTAGCCCAGCTTCATGGAGACGGTTGCGAATGGTCCTCGCCGATACCCCAGGAGCAACAGTGTCCCTAATTTGCTGGGAAGTGGCGGTGCGGTCCCCTACGGCACTGCGTAGGATCCTACGGTCTTGGCGTGCATCCGTGCGTCGCTGCGGTCCGGTCCCAGGTCGACGGGCACGTGCACCTTCCGCCGACCACTGGCGACAACATCGATGTACTGTGGAGACCTCACGCCCCACGTGTTGAGCAATTCGGCGGTACGTCCACCCGGCCTCCCGCATGCCCACTATACGCCCTCGCTCAAAGTCCGTCAACTGCACATACGGTTCACGTCCACGCTGTCGCGGCATGCTACCAGTGTTAAAGACTGCGATGGAGCTCCGTATGCCACGGCAAACTGGCTGACACTGACGGCGGCGGTGCACAAATGCTGCGCAGCTAGCGCCATTCGACGGCCAATACCGCGGTTCCTGGTGTGTCCGCTGTGCCGTGCGTGTGATCATTGCTTGTACAGCCCTCTCGCAGTGTCCGGAGCAAGTATGGTGGGTCTGACACACCGGTGTCAATGTGTTCTTTTTTCCATTTCCAGGAGTGTATATATATATATATATATATATATATAATGACTTATGAACACTATTAATGTAAATAGGTTGTTTGTTCTATATCTAAATCTTTCATTTGCTAACTATATGCCTGAGAGTAGTTAGTGGCTTCAGTATTTAGAATCTTTTATTTAGCTGGCAGTATTGGCGCTCGCTGTATTGAGTAGTTCCAGTTACGAAGATTTTTGTGAGGTAAGTGATTCATGAAGGGTATAGGTTCTTGTCAGTCAGAGGTATTCTTTTGTAGGGATTATTGAAAGTCAGATTTCGTTGCGCTAAAATATTGTGGGTCAGTTTAGTAATGATCAGAATAAGTTTTACTCAGCTGTTTCAGTATCAAATAACGTAGAAGTTTCCCAGCACAGTCATTCTTTTCATTCAAAGGCGAAGTTTCAATGTCTCACTCGCGAACCCTGTCAGCACCAAAACAATGCCGGTGTGGCCGGGTGGTTCTAGGCGCTTCAGTCTGGAACCGCGCGACCGCTACGGTCGCAGGTTCGAATCCTGCCTCGGGCATGGATGTGTGTGATGTCCTTAGGTTAGTTAGGTTTAAGTAGCTCTAAGTTCTACGGGACTGATGACCTCAGACGTTACGTCCAATAGTGCTCAGAGCCATTTGAACCAAAACAATACGAAGGGAGTCCGTAACCATGGAACTGCAGCACGAGCTGGAATTCCTAAACCTCTCATCAACGGTGCAAATGCCATTAACAGGAAAACATGGTGCCAAAGCCATAAAACCAGGATTATGGAGCAATGTAAGAGACTCAGTTGGCAGGATGAGTCTTATTTCACATTGTTTCCAACATCCGGGCGAGTTTACGTTCCAAAAGTGGGAGAGTGTGGTGACGATTTAGGCAAGGTGGAACTACT
This sequence comes from Schistocerca nitens, assembly GCF_023898315.1. Classification (NCBI taxonomy): domain Eukaryota; kingdom Metazoa; phylum Arthropoda; class Insecta; order Orthoptera; family Acrididae; genus Schistocerca; species Schistocerca nitens. Next base: position 514,016,064 of record NC_064620.1, on the reverse strand, counting down.
GTTCAGGGATTATGTGACAATTATGGCTGATCAAGTCCATCTCATGACACAATGTATGTTCCGCAAGGGGGATGTGTTCCAAGATGACAGGGGCCCTGTTCACACAGCCCGAACCGTCCAGACATGTTTATGTAAACACTGGGATGAATTGTCTCATCTCTGCTGGACACCACAGTCACCAGATCTGAATGTTATTGAGCCTTCGTGGCCCACTTTGGAGACAGAAATTAGTGGTCGCTATCCACCTCTATCAGCGTTACCTGAACTTACCTCTGTTTTGCAAGAAGCAGGGTACAAGAGTCACTTGAAATCTTATATTTGTCCATTCTGAGACGAATGGAAGCTGTTTTGAACGTCGACGGGTTTCCTGCACCGGACTAGGCACTGTAATGTGTAGTGTTTTTAGTGTTTCCATATTTTTGTCCAACCTCTGCACTTACCAGTAATACTGGAGCAGTGACGCAAGCGGCGCAATGCCAGGCCCGATCACGCAGCGAAGCCACAAAACAGCGCGTGCAACCAACTGGCTGTACCACACAGAGGGGAGGCGCCACAAATTACCTCGACAGAAAGAAGAGAAACGGTCGCAGGGCAGCAAGCTCGGCCGCCCCTTTGGCCGAGCCGTTCTAGGCGCTTCAGTCCGGAACCGGGTTGCTGCTACGGTGACAGGTTCGAATCCTGCCTGGGGCATGGTTGTGTGTGATGTCCTTAGGTTAGTTAGGTTTAAGTAGCTCTAGGTCTAGGGGACTAATGACCTCAGATGTTAAGTCCCATAGTGCTTAGAGCCCCTTTTTTGTACCAAGCTAAGGCGCCTCTCCGCACGAACCCAATGCTTAGTGCGGCGTTTCGAGAGGAGTTTCGCCTCAGCTGGTGTAAGGTGACCATGTACTCGGAAACCTCAGATGTCACCTTTCTTTTTCATTAACGCATAAATGATTAAAATTCTTTACGCAGGGTGATTTAAAAGTAACTGTACATGAAATGATAATTAAATAGACACCCTAGCTGCAAGCAGGCGTTGATACACTTCATTCGGGACATGTTGAAAATGTGTGCCCCAACCGGGACTCGAACCCGGGATCTCCTGCTTACATGGCAGACGCTCTATCCATCTGAGCCACCGCGGGCACAGAGGATAGTGCGTCTGCAGGGAGTTATCCCTTGCACGCTCCCCGTGAGATCCACATTCCCAACATGTCCACAACACTACATTCGTAGTGTGCCTAATAGATGTTTGCCCATCATACTCATTACTCGTGGCAGATTAATCTACCAAGTAGCGTACGAGTTCGGGCATAGCGTGTGCGTTCGCACAAGAAGGTCAAAGGAAGGGAACCCATGTTTTTTAACTATATATGACGGTAGTATCTGTTCCCGAAAGAACAGTTACCGTCGATGACCATGCAGCTTTGCTCGAAATGAAATGATAATTAAATAGACACCCAAGCTGCAAGCAGGCGTTGATACACTTCATTCGGGACATGTTGAAAATGTGTGCCCCAACCGGGACTCGAACCCGGGATCTCCTGCTTACATGGCAGACGCTCTATCCATCGGAGCCACCGCGGGCACAGAGGATAGTGCGTCTGCAGGGACTTATCCCTTGCACGCTCCCCGTAAGATCCACATTCCCAACATGTCCACAACACTACATTCGTAGTGTGCCTAATAGATGTTTGCCCATCATACTCATTACTCGTGGCAGATTAATCTACCAAGTCCCGTACGAGTTCGGGCATAGCGTGTGCGTTCGCATAAGATGGTCAAAGGTCGGGAACCCATGTTTTTTAACTATATATGACGGTAGTATCTGTTCCCGAAAGAACAGTTACCGTCGATGACCATGCAGCTTTGCTCGAAATGAAATGATAATTAAATAGAGACCCTAGCTGCAAGCAGGCGTTGATACACTTCATTCGGGACATGTTGAAAATGTGTGCCCCAACCGGGACTCGAACCCGGGATCTCCTGCTTACATGGCAGACGCTCTATCCATCTGAGCCACCGCGGGCACAGAGGATAGTGCGTCTGCAGGGACTTATCCCTTGCACGCTCCCCGTAAGATCCACATTCCCAACATGTCCACAACACTACATTCGTAGTGCGCCTAATAGATGTTTGCCCATCATACTCATTACTCGTGGCAGATTAATCTACCAAGTAGCGTACGAGTTCGGGCATAGCGTGTGCGTTCGCACAAGAAGGTCAAAGGCCGGGAACCCATGTTTTTTAACTATATATGACGGTAGTATCTGTTCCCGAAAGAACAGTTACCGTCGATGACCATGCAGCTTTGCTCGAAATGAAATGATAATTAAATAGACACCCAAGCTGCAAGCAGGCGTTGATACACTTCATTCGGGACATGTTGAAAATGTGTGCCCCAACCGGGACTCGAACCCGGGATCTCCTGCTTACATGGCAGACGCTCTATCCATCTGAGCCACCGCGGGCACAGAGGATAGTGCGTCTGCAGGGACTTATCCCTTGCACGCTCCCCGTAAGATCCACATTCCCAACATGTCCACAACACTACATTCGTAGTGTGCCTAATAGATGTTTGCCAATCATACTCATTACTCGTGGCAGATTAATCTACAAAGTCCCGTACGAGTTCGGGCATAGCGTGTGCGTTCGCATAAGATGGTCAAAGGTCGGGAACCCATGTTTTTTAACTATATATGACGGTAGTATCTGTTCCCGAAAGAACAGTTACCGTCGATGACCATGCAGCTTTGCTCGAAATGAAATGATAATTAAATAGACACCCTAGCTGCAAGCAGGCGTTGATACACTTCATTCGGAACATGTTGAAAATGTGCGCCCCAACCGGGACTCGAACCCGGGATCTCCTGCTTACATGGCAGACGCTCTATCCATCGGAGCCACCGCGGGCACAGAGGATAGTGCGTCTGCAGGGACTTATCCCTTGCACGCTCCCCGTGAGATCCACATTCCCAACATGTCCACAACACTACATTCGTAGTGCGCCTAATAGATGTTTGCCCATCATACTCATTACTCGTGGCAGATTAATCTACCAAGTAGCGTACGAGTTCGGGCATAGCGTGTGCGTTCGCACAAGAAGGTCAAAGGCCGGGAACCCATGTTTTTTAACTATATATGACGGTAGTATCTGTTCCCGAAAGAACAGTTACCGTCGATGACCATGCAGCTATGCTCGAAATGAAATGATAATTAAATAGACACCCAAGCTGCAAGCAGGCGTTGATACACTTCATTCGGGACATGTTGAAAATGTGTGCCCCAACCGGGACTCGAAAGTGTTAAATAAAGTTTTGTCCGAAATTGTTTTATTTCTGAGGTACTCAATACAGTAGCGCGACACAAACAACAAAAATTAAAACTTTAATTCCTCCAGTACTTCGTCTCCTACCTTCCAGACTTCACAGAAGCTCTCCTGCACACCATGCAGAAGTAGCACTCCTGGAAGAATGGATATTGCGGAGACATGGCTTAGCCACAGCCTGGAGGGGCGTGGGGGGGGGGGGGGGGGATGTTTCCAGAATGAGATTTTCACTCTGCAGCGGAGTGTGCGCTGATATGAACCTTCCTGCCACATTAAAACTGTGTGCCGGACCGTGACTCGAACTCGGGACCTTTGCCTTTCGCGGGCAAGTGCTCTACCAACTGAGCTACCCAAGCACGACTCACGAACCGTGAAAGGCAAAGGTCCCGGGTTCGAGTCTCGGTCCGACATACAGTTTTAATCTGCCAGGAAGTTTCATACCAGCGCACACTCCGCTGCAGAGTGAAAATCTCATTCTGGGAACAAAAATTAATTCTGCTCAGAAAGCAACGACATTATAAGGGCTCAAAATTCAACACAACTGTATACTGTACGTTTACCACAGAGCATGTTCAAAATGATTTTCACATAGACGAAGATAGTGCCGTCCTCGACGTCTTACCACTCTCGGCTCCCTTCAACTCATTCCACACAGTTGCACAGCCATTTTCAATTCTCTGCTGTAGTTGTGCTACATTCTCAGTTGGAACACTATACACGAGTCACCATGCACCATCTCCTTGAGGCGGCCCCAAAGGTAGAAGTCCAGGGGGTTAAGATCCAGAGATCTGGTGGGCCAACCAACTGGTCCTGCACGACCTATCAAATTACCAGGATGCGGAACGCTGAGATACACTCTTGACTCCCAACCGAAATGTGCAGCGGTACTGTCTTTCATAAACCGTAAGTTGGTTCGTGTAGCGAATGGGACATAATGAAGCACTGTCGAGACATTCTGCCACTCAGGCGCTGTGGAATAACATGCGGTCGGAGTAACTGATTGTTCACTATACCACACCAGATGTGCTTCAAAGCGATTTGATATCCTCGTCTGTAATTAAGCGAGACATTCCGCACGCCCACGCATAGATCTATTGAGCGTTCACGATACCCGCATGCATATAGAGGCTCTCATTCGTAAACACTACACGATGACCTCACAGTGGATCAGCAGCATGGGGCCTGAGTAACCATAGACAGAAATCGTGACGTCTAGGGTAGTCTACGGCTGTCAGCTTCTGCACCATCTGCACAGAAAATGGCTGGAATTGCTGTCTCCGGAGCAGTTGGCGGATACTTATGGTCGGATCTTTATGCACTATTTCCATGATGTTCTCAACACCCACACCAACCATTTGAGGCTCACCTAATCCGTTACATGCCCATCCACAGCTGGGAAAGTCTCATGATTTGGTATTCTTGTGTTTGGAAACATTTCCGTATACCGTCGTCTTGGCGTTCGTGCAATGCCTTCTCCTGCTCCGTAAAGGAGGTGGATGTCCGCGTATTCATCGTTTGAGTAGGTCATCGTACCGTAGGGGGCACAACGACAGAATGAATGTAAGTAGTACGACTGGTGCCGCTACACTACAACAGTGCCATAGAGTGTTCAAAATGGTTCAAATGGTTCTGAGCACTATGGGACTTAACATCTGTGGTCATCAGTCCCCTAGAACTTAGAACTACTTAAACCTAACTAACCTAAGGACATCACACACATCCATGCCCGAGGCAGGATTCGAACCTGCGACCGTAGCAGTCGCGCGGTTCCGGACTGCGCGCCTAGAACCGCTAGACCACCGCGGCCGGCCATAGAGTGTAACAGGCCACACCGAAGTCTATTAAACAAAGATATTTCGTGCCAGAATCAGCGGAGCGGTGTAGAGACGTGTACGAAGCAACAGCAATCAATCGATATGCAGGCGAACACGACACGTTAAAAACCTATGCTGGGCCATGATGTAACGCCTACCCAAATGACAAAACTTTGAGACAGAACTTTATTTAACACTGTACTCTTTTTTCGATCCATACGTTACTCCCACAATATGTGTACTATTACTTTTGAATCAGCCTGTATATAAATGGATATCTAAATTTGCTCCTGATATCAGTGCCGTTTTGATGCAGCCGTTTATTCTGGATGTACCGTAAAGAAAAGAAATTTTCCAGAGCATTACGCTCACGTGAAAGGTGTGTGTTTTGTTGCTTTGCTACTGACGACGTCTGCGGGCTCTTCACGCGAGTACGGCTTACGACGCTGGTGGACGCACCCGAGCGGAGCGACGCCAACTTAGTGTGGGTCAAACGGTGGTAGTGTTGAAGGGGTCGACGACTGAAGTTGTGCGAGTGTGCGCGAAACATTGAGAAAATGAACATTTGGGACAGAATATCGAGGGTGCAAGAAGACGCAATTACGGCATGTAAAATAGTGAACAATTGTATTTGCCAAAGTCTCTAACGTGATTAACCCAAGTGGAGTAATCAGAACTAGCTTTACTTATTAACATTTGAAGTGAAAATTAATAATTTGTAACTGAAAAACGAATAATTGTGGGCGTCTTCTTTCATTTAACCATTTTCCCACAAGGAGCGACAATTCAACTAGGCTTCGTCTCCATCTTGAAGGTAAAACAGTGCACATTATTGGCATGCTCTGGAAACCTTATCTTTAAGTGTACAAGGCGAATGAAGACACATTTTTAACATAAAGAGTGTGGGAATCAGTGCTCAAGTTAAATATTACATGAAGCAAACTACACTCATGCTCATAAATGAAGGATAATTGCAGAATGTGTTGTCACACAACATGGCACTACACAAAACTGGCGCTAACAGCATAGGCACATAGGGAACACACACGACACAGTTCTGTAAGACCACGGTATTGGTGATAAGTTGAGAAAACCGTCCCGAAATAAATTTGGTACAAAACGCCACTGTTTCCTGCGTATGTACCCCGACATCAATATGGGATATGATCACCATGCACACGTATACAGGCCGCACAACGGGTTGGAATACTCCGGATCAGGTGGTCGAGCAGCTGACGGGGTGTAGCCTCCCATTCTCGCACCAGTGCCTGTCGGAGCTCCTGAAGTGTGGTAGGGGTTTGAAGACGTGCAGCGATACGTCGACCGAGAGCATCGCAGACGTGCTCGATGGGGTTTAGGTCTGGAGAGATGGCAGGCCACTCCATTCGCCTTATATCTTCTGTTTCCAGGTACTCCTCCACGATGGCAGTTCGGTGGGGCCGTGCGTTATTATAAGGTGGGACCCACTGCCCCCCTGAAAAGGCGGACATACTGGTGCAAAATGACGTCACGATACATCTGACCTGTTACAGATCCTCTGCCACAGATATGCAGGAGTGTACGTGCACCAAATCATAATCCCACCCCACACCATCAAACCACGACCTCCATACAGGTCCCTTTCAAGGATATTAAGGGGGTGGTATCTGGTTCCTGGTTCACGCCAGATGAAAACCCGGAGATAATCACCGTTCAGATTATAACTGGAGTCGTCCGTGAACATAACCTGGGACCACTATTCCAATGACCATGTACTGTGTTCTTGACAAGAGGCTTTACGGGCTCTCCTGTGACCAGGGGTCAGTGGAATGTACCTTGCAGGTCTCCGGGTGAATAAACCTCGTCGTTCAGTCGTCTGTAGACTGTGTGTCTAGAGACAACTGTTCCAGTGGCTGCGGTAAGGTCCCGAGCAAGGCTACCTGCAGTACTCCGTGGCTGTCTGCGGCCACTGATGGTGAGATATCGGTCTTCTTGTGGTGTTGTAAACTGCGGACGTCCCGTACTGTAGCGCCCGGACACGTTTCCTGTCTGGTGGAATCGTTGCCATAATCTTGAGATCACACTTTGTGGCACACGGAGGGTCCGTGCTACGACCTGCTGTTTGACCAGCCTCCAGTCGGCCCAGTATTCCACCCTCATAATGTCATCAGTATGTGTTCTTTGAGTCATTTTCAACACATAGTCACCATTAGCAAACGTCTGCACACTTACTCGCTGAACCGTACTCTGACGTGCACCAACAGACCTCTGCGTATGTGGACCGCTACCAGCGCCACCGTGCGACGACCGCAGGTCAAATGCACCACATGGTCATACCCCAAGGTGATTTAAGCCCGCAAACCGCTCGCCAGAGCGTTGTTTCACCATGTATTAGCATTATCCTCAATTTATGAGCATGAGTGTATTTCATTAATTTTTCATTTTGCAGTCAAATCAGATGAACCAAAAATTAAATTCGTTGCGGAAATAAAAGTAAAACTGTTATTTACAGGGTCATAAACATCAAGCGACAGGCCTTATAAGACAGAACAAACGTTCAAAATCAGTGCACTTAATTAACTATGTTACTGCCAATTAACTATCCATGAGATTGATGCCGTGATAGTATACATGTCTCACTGTACCAACTGACTATGGAGCAGTTGTTTTGCACTGGTTTGAATAGAAATATAGGGTGCGCATCAGTTGAAATTTGTACTAACAACTTCAAAACTATACAGGTGCCACCGATGTGATAAAAATGTGAACGCCACGGGAGAAAACTTTATATAATACCCAAGTGCAAGGAAACCTTATCAAACGGTATAGAAGGGAAACACGATCCCTATCAACCATTTGGACTTGACACTTCCTTTACGGAAACGGGTACTGCACTCCATAAACAGGTGACGGGTCGTCCATTTGTTTAAGACGCCAAAGTTGTGGAGTTATGGCAAACGAGACCGAGGAAATCGCTGCTTATTGTGGCCAGAGGGAAGAAAATGCATCTTACCTCAGAATCCATGTCTTTATCTCTAGTTTTTCAGTCACTAAACCCGATGGACAAACCTAGGCACAGTTTGTAGTGGATATGCTAACAGAGACTGACGCTAACAGTAAATCCTGGAAAAATGATTTTTTGAGATCGACCTGTACATCTTTATTTGCATTTCACCTTACGAGGTATGGCAGAGAGTAATTCTGGTACTAGCATCATTTTCCCCATTTTCTGTACTACTCGAGAAGTTATGTGGGAAGGGCGACCGTTGATAAGCTTCTGTATGAGCTCTAATTTCTCTAATTTTTTCGTCGTGGTCGCCTCATCTTCGAACGTACGCTCTTGGAATTTCAACAGTTACACACTACGCCTCTCTCTTAGCGACTGTCACTGGAGTTTTTTTGGCATCTTCATAAACCTCTCACGCCTGCTAAACTATTAAAAGCGACGAAACGCGCCGCTGTTCATTCGATCTCTGTCTCTTCTCTTGATCAGACTTCGCACTGATAAGTAATACTCAAAAATTAATCGAGCAAGTCTTTTGTAAACCAAAGAGTGGATGACTTATATTTCTTTAAGATTCTTACAACTGAAAGGCTGATTCGTATTCGGGGTAGGAACATGTAAGTTTCAATATGTTATTCAATATTATGCCTTTCCATCTACACAGGCTCTATTTTAGTTCTTGGTTCCCCAATCGTCACTGTTTTGCGGCGCTTCTTATTTTTTTCACAGCAACTAGTCCGACCTCAGATAGAATTTTAGCTAAGATAGTACTTGTTAGTACCTATTGCCTTATGCTTGTAAGCATTTGTAATAAAAATTCGCCAACCGGAGTGACCCAGCGGTTCTAGGCGCTACAGTCTGGAACCGCGCGACCGCTACGGTCGCAGGTTCGAATCCTGCCTCGGGCATGGATGTGTGTGATGTCCCTAGGTTGGTTAGGTTTAAGTAGTTCTAAGTTCTATGGGACTGATGACCTCAGAAGTTAAGTCCCGTAGTGCTCAGAGCCATTTGAACCATTTGAATAAAAATTCGTAGCGTCATTTGTTTTTTGTTTTCATTAATATTGCACCTGACGATGAGCGTCCATTAGCGCAAAATCGGTCGTGATATTGGAAGATTAAAAGCCGCTTATAATCGAAATGGTCTATATCCATATTTAGTGATTTAATTAATATTTATATGTAAACACCACAAATGTTTTTTTTCGTGTTTTTACGTACCGTGAAGGGAATGCGCAGTTTGTGAGTGGCCATGTACAGTATTTCATGTATCGAGCAGCTTCCATTCCCGTGCTCTCCAGTCCCACAGATAATCTCTGGTTAGTTTTAATGTCTGCGAACTTGTGCGCCTGAAATTGACTAGAGAGGGAAACAAAGGTTGTCTTAGGTAGTCTGTGCTGTAATGTCAAATCTGTTAGCTTTCCAAAGGAGTCTCCTAATTTTTTTTTTACTCATGAATCAGAGCGTTTCCCACTTTGTGACATTGGTAGCTCTCTCTAGAACATTCGGGCACATTCTCTTCTTGACAGATCAGTGCTCCCGCTTCTCCAACAGCTGCTGTTTGGGGCCCCAAATCCTGTAAAGAAATTAAAAAAAAGTCATAACACGATGAGTTGTGATCCTGGCGCTCAAATGGTAAGACCTGTTGTTCCTCTGGAACAGAGATAAGGTGTTGTAATTCTCTTAGTGCGGTCAAGTGTTTCTAAATAGGAGAATTTCGTTGTAGTGAATCGACAAAATTAATTTACGACAGAAACATGTGGATAAGCTGTTGGCTTTGTTCGCGGTTGGGGTGGCCATGTGCAGTTAGCAGTGCATCATGTTAATTCTGCTAGAAGTGCCATCTCGATTGGATTTATTTTCAGTGTCTCTGAATAATCTTAAATTCGTGTCTGTGGACCACTTCTGAACAATAATAATGAATTTGCCATGCGAGCACATTGGTCTCAGCAATCAATTGAGTGTAAAAGCTACTATTTTGCGATTTAACTTGTGCATTATGGGAGCGTATTTTACATTTGAAGCACCGTTACGCGTGCAGCTTCACTGCCACATATCGAAGCTTCGGAACTGGTGGGCTCCTCTCTCCACTCATGTAGTTCCTATGCTAGGGGAATATAACGTCTCATGCCTGTTTTGAGTCGTGTGTGAATCAGACAAAATATTAATGCAAGATTGTCTTCCGCTTCCCCGTTATCTGACCACCGTCTTCCTCGTCCTCTCATAAGCTTGTTCCTCCTTTGCAATTAATTTCCTTCCAGTAATTTGTCTCAATGAGGGACTGGGATCTTATTATGTGTTCAAAGTTACATTGTTTATACAAAGTGTTATGTCGTGCCCAACAATAAATTTCGTGAATTCATAAAATCCTTTTGGCAAGAACAGTTCTACCTCTAGTCACTTCCTCTCCGCCTTCAAACAGCGGCTCCTCATGAAAAGACTAACAGAAAAGGTTGTAAAACGGTTTTATGTTCAGATAATCCAAACCATCCCCATGTGTAGTCAGTTTCGATCAAAGGGAGCATTTCCGTTCCGCTTAATTCAGATCAGGGTTCCTTGCTAATTTAAAACTCCAACGGCCTGCAGTAATATTCAGAAAACTAGCTACCACTCATTTTTCAAAAATAACTGACCATTTACTCAATGAATTTCAGCCCGGTTTTATGTGGTCGTTGCACTTTAGGTCGCTCCGGACGGTTTGTGCTGCGTATTTTACGGTTGTTACTACTACCAGTTACCTATCGTCAATACCTTAGTCGAACAATAATGGCTCTTGAAATTTTAAACATTGTTATAGGCTGAAGTCCAGCAACCGTACGTTAACTTAATTACAGCATGTACGTATAGACACCTCGGCTGCATAAAATTGTTGACAAATTGACCATGGTTTCGACAGCTGTAAGGCGATCTTCATTAGAATAAAAATTACATAGGATTACCTAGAAAATATAATGACGTGGCTCAATAATACAATATAATTAATAGGATTAATACTGTACAAGCAATCTACTTAACATGTAATCACACATAGGTGAAAAACATCTGAGCAAAAAAGCTCTTGTCAAATTGAAATAATCGCAAGAATAAAAATTAAACTGTAAAAATGTAATATGTTTGTCAATTTAAACAAAATGTTCCAGCGAAATACAATGGCAGTCACAAGGTCGCCTAGAGCCAAACAACTGCATCAAACCGCCGCTACTGTCAGACTAGACGGCTAACAGGCAAAGGCAGCCACGAGTTGGACACGAAAACAGATTCGCGCCATCTAGCAAGAAGTGATGGAATTACAGACAAGAGCAACTGAGGCACTGTATAGACAATTTAACATTACAGGCAATAACAGGAATCAGTGCATGAAAATTACAGCACACCGTAATGGTCTTATTTTTTAAATGAAATATAGCTCAAATGTACATAAAAAATGTGCAACTGGAAAGGAAAACGACGTTTAAGAGTCTACATTGAGGAGAGTATCGCCATTCAGACCATTTTTAATTAGCGGCTCTATACCTTGAAAAATGTTTTTGTTGTGTAATTGCAGCTGTTCGGTTAGAATGGGACCGTCTCTCAGAGATAGGTGTTTAAAAATCTCTAGCTCTTCTAGGATGTTAAGCTTAAAACCTTTTTTCTCCGAGTGCAAGATCTGGACGTCTTTTACATCTTTACGATTATGCCCTGTGATTAACAAATGGTCAGCGAAAGTTGAACTGTGAACATTGGTTTCTTTTTTGCCGAGAAGGTGTTCCTTGAATCTTGTCGCAATAACTCGATCTGTTTGGCCTATGTAATAGGCAGGACAATTGCCGCAAATAATTTTATAGACACCAGAATTGTGCAGAGGGGAAAGCGAAGGTTTCAAGTTATGTATGATATTACTTTTTAAAGAATTATTCGTGGAGAAGGCTACTCTATTTATTTTGATGTAAACGCTGTAGTCTGTAAGAAATTGGACCCAGAAATGGCATGGAGAAAATTATTTTTCTTTTCATTAGGTTCGTTACTAGAAAGGCCTAGGGCAGTGATTCTCTTATTGGTTTTCCTACTAAAAATATTATCTACTTTAGAAGGATTATTGGCAGCCACAGTTTTAATCAGATTGATTTCAGAATTGAGATTTTCAGAATATAGGGGTGTGGAAATGGCTCTGTGAATAGCTGAATGAAAAAAGGCCATCATATGAGAATGCGGGTGTACTGACGTGAGTGGAATAATTTGATCAGAAGTCGTTTCTTTGCGGAAGATATTGAAGCTCACATCATCGACGTATCTAGCGCATGAAAGAATGCCTACAGCTGACGCTGAAAAATTACTGAAAAATTTTATTTCTAAAGAATTAATGAACACATCTGCAAGGATTCCTGCTAAGGTGTTCCTCTTTGAAACGTCGTCTAATTGCTGATATATTTTCCAATTAAATTCAAAATAACTGTATTTTACTATAATACGAAGTAAGTTCATGAAGTCGGTGATTTGTCCATCAGATAAATATTTTTTGAAAGAACGTAAATTATTTTCTACTATGTCGAAGGCTTCAAGTACCCGAACATTTGTGTAAAGATTTTTAAAGTCAAATGAAATTAATTTCGTATTTCTATCACAGTGAACGTCTTTAATTTTACTAACTAAATCTTGACTATTAGAAACAGAAAAATTGCTATGGAAAACGAAAGATTTTTTTCAATATATCTTGCAAGAATTTGGCTAAGTTGTGATATCCACTGTTCGTACTATTGGAAATTGGGCGGATCGGATGGCCTTTTTTTATGAACTTTAAACTAAGCTCGTAACTTAGGCGGTAGCGGATTCACGTTGATTAACTGCTTTTTATGGAAAGGTTTAAGAACAGCTTTGGCATCGATAATAGTGGTTCTGACTTCTTTCTGCAAAGGTGGTGTGGGGTCCTAACGTAGCTTGGAAATAACGTTTCCCTGAAAGAACTGTAGAGGTTTTGCAACATATTCTTGTTTGCTAGCAATGACAATGGTATTACCCTTATCTGCCTTCGTTACCAAAGCGTCTTCTTCTACAAGCTTGGTATTTATAGTTTTAATTAGTTTGTTACCAGAATTAACAATATTACGAGAATTGTTTAGGTTTTTGCTGACAATATTACAAACATCACGTGCTACTATAGTCTGACGGGAACTGTCGATTTTTACACTGTCTAGGCCTGATTTTAAATCAACAAGATACCTGGATACCTGAGGCATGACATTATACTTTAAGCCTTTCTCCAGTAGCGACATCTCAGCTTTTGTAAAATTAATGTCAGTCTTATTTTACAAAAACTGAGATGTCGCTACGGAATTTTATATATGCCAGGCTTCCTAAGCCCAAAACCATCTTTCACAGAGCCGAGTAGTGCCCTAATCTTGGAAGGTGGACGGAACACACCCTTGATGTTAAACTCCTCAAAATTCTTCCAATCTTAAACAATATGCCGCGAACTGCCACGTAACAATGTCGGCGCTGTGCATGATAAGGACCTGGTGTGGATAAATATTTGAGCACTACGATAGACAAGATGATGTGATGGTGGTCTGATATTTTTTTCTGGCGTTGCGATGTATGTTTTTCTGTTACACGTGTCTCGGTCATGTAAAAATTATCGATTTCATCTTGTAGTTCTCTGCCTTTCGCTACCAGGAATCGGGTAGCAATTTTGCAACGAACTGAGAATTATGGCAAGTCGTACACGAAAACGCCTTTAGATTTCCGCCTGTTTCAAGCTCTGCAAAAGGAAATTACGCGAAATATCATAAGCAGAGTCTGTTGGATTGAGAGGCCGGCAAGATCAGAGTCGGCAGAAAATATTCCTGAACTCTCGGTTACGACTCACACGTTGATAAATGAAAGAGCCTGGTAGAGACGCGGCAGTGTGCGGGATTTCAGTTTCCAATTAGTGGATTAGCAGAATGGACGTGACGTGAAACACCGCCCGTTCATTAGCACAGCGACTCATTCGCCGCCCCCCACCCTTCCTCCTCACCCCTTCCCGCGTCACCACCACCCCCCACTACACCCCCACCCATGCTGTCGGCGTACGGTGTGTATGGACTCCGTCCTTCGTGTATGTGTATGTGTGTGTGTGTGCGTTTTCGCGTCGCTGATTGAAAGGATAGTGTTACGTGCAGAACATTGCACCACGACCCCACTTGGTGAACATCCACTTAGAGCTTGTATATCTTTCACGAAGGGGCTTTACAAAATGAGATACGCTGCTAGCACTGAAGATTTCACAGCGTTATTTCTTCGCCGGCTGCGTAAGTGAATAGACCGTTTCGAACAGTCTCGCTAATTAATCTGCCGTCCCATGAACTTCAAGCGGTTGTGGTGTGTACACTCCTGGAAATTGAAATAAGAACACCGTGAATTCATTGTCCCAGGAAGGGGAAACTTTACTGACACATTCCTGGGGTCAGATACATCACATGATCACACTGACAGAACCACAGGCACATAGACACAGGCAACAGAGCATGCACAATGTCGGCACTAGTACAGTGTATATCCACCTTTCGCAGCAATGCAGGCTGCTATTCTCCCATGGAGACGATCGTAGAGATGCTGGATGTAGTCCTGTGGAACGGCTTGCCATGCCATTTCCACCTGGCGCCTCAGTTGGACCAGCGTTCGTGCTGGACGTGCAGACCGCGTGAGACGACGCTTCATTCAGTCCCAAACATGCTCAATGGGGGACAGATCCGGAGATCTTGCTGGCCAGGGTAGTTGACTTACACCTTCTAGAGCACGTTGGGTGGCACGGGATACATGCGGACGTGCATTGTCCTGTTGGAACAGCAAGTTCCCTTGCCGGTCTAGGAATGGTAGAACGATGGGTTCGAACGGTTTGGATGTACCGTGCACTATTCAGTGTCCCCTCGACGATCACCAGTGGTGTACGGCCAGTGTAGGAGATCGCTCCCCACACCATGATGCCGGGTGTTGGCCCTGTGTGCCTCGGTCGTATGCACTCCTGATTGTGGCGCTCACCTGCACGGCGCCAAACACGCATACGACCATCATTGGCACCAAGGCAGAAGCGACTCTCATCGCTGAAGACGACACGTCTCCATTCGTCCCTCCATTCACGCCTGTCGCGACACCACTGGAGGCGGGCTGCACGATGTTGGGGCGTGAGCGGAAGACGGCCTAACGGTGTGCGGGACCGTAGCCCAGCTTCATGGAGACGGTTGCGAATGGTCCTCGCCGATACCCCAGGAGCAACAGTGTCCCTAATTTGCTGGGAAGTGGCGGTGCGGTCCCCTACGGCACTGCGTAGGATCCTACGGTCTTGGCGTGCATCCGTGCGTCGCTGCGGTCCGGTCCCAGGTCGACGGGCACGTGCACCTTCCGCCGACCACTGGCGACAACATCGATGTACTGTGGAGACCTCACGCCCCACGTGTTGAGCAATTCGGCGGTACGTCCACCCGGCCTCCCGCATGCCCACTATACGCCCTCGCTCAAAGTCCGTCAACTGCACATACGGTTCACGTCCACGCTGTCGCGGCATGCCACCAGTGTTAAAGACTGCGATGGAGCTCCGTATGCCACGGCAAACTGGCTGACACTGACGGCGGCGGTGCACAAATGCTGCGCAGCTAGCGCCATTCGACGGCCAACACCGCGGTTCCTGGTGTGTCCGCTGTGCCGTGCGTGTGATCATTGCTTGTACAGCCCTCTCGCAGTGTCCGGAGCAAGTATGGTGGGTCTGACACACCGGTGTCAATGTGTTCGTTTTTCCATTTCCAGGAGTGTAGATGGAATGGATATAACTTTTCAAAACGTGCTAACCTGAAATATTAGGGAGTGAAACTTGACCGCACCCTTACGAATATGCAACACTGTGAGAGGAAAACAAAAAGGAATTATGCACATATTACAAAAGCTGTCCAACAGTAGATGGGTACCATAACCCATAGTTCTTTGTACGACTGCTTTGTCTTCGTGTTTTTTCACACTGCAGTATGTATCCTCAGTCCTGAGAAACACTGCTCATGAAAAATAAGCAGATGTAGCCCTGAATGAGAAAGGACTTATCAGTACAGTATGTTTTTGTCCTACCTGAGGTAATAAAATATACCAACTTATGAGTGTAGCTTGTCCAGAAGGAAAGAGAATGGCTGCAGAGGTCGAAAAAGAAAAGCAAGAGACGGATCTTATACACAATATATTTGGACACAGTCCTCAGCCTCTGATATCAACCCCATCATCATCCGATAGACGCTGAGTAACACTGCGGCCGCACTCGTCTCCAACAGATCCATATAATAATCCGAAACAGGAATTTTTCTGTACGTTTCGAACTCCGGAATACCATTTGGAAAGTGCTGAATCACCTACGGACCGGCGTATCCCCTTGTAAAGAAAATTGTCAAGAAATGGGGCTACACTAATGAACACTGTGAATCTGGCGAACTGCAAGATTTACCCTAACTGCAAATCCACCAAAAGTTGGATAAAGCGTGCACGTTCGACAACTTGAGAGCGGCAGATGACAAGGCTATTCAGGCTGCGAATTTATGATTTTGGAATGTGAATTCCTGGAAAGGACACCATTTCATTCCGATATGACATATTATAGTACGAGAGCTTTAAATAAGTAACGCAATACATTTATTATTAACCACTCTTTCGGCTACGAAGCCCTATTTTTTAAACATGATCTCCGTTCAATGCGACGGCCTTCCGACACCGTACTGGGAAGGTCTTGTATGCCCGCACGGTACTATTCCACTGGTCGATGGCGGAGCCAATGTATTGCTGCGTCAGTAGCCTCCGTATCATCCACAACATCCTGCGTCCCGGGGAGTGCAGCCTTCATTAGGCCAAACATAAGGAAGTCGGAAAGTGCTAGATCCATGGTGCAGAGTGGATGAGGAAGAAAAGTCCAATGAAATTTTGTTAGCTCCTCTCGGGTGTGCAGACTTGTGTAAGGTCTTGCCGGCCGAAGTGGCCGTGCGGTTAAAGGCGCTGCAGTCTGGAACCGCAAGACCGCTACGGTCGCAGGTTCGAATCCTGCCTCGGGCATGGCTGTTTGTGATGTCCTTAGGTTAGTTAGGTTTAACTAGTTCTAAGTTCTAGGGGACTAATGACCTCAGCAGTTGAGTCCCATAGTGCTCAGAGCCATTTGAACCATTTTTTTGTAAGGTCTTGCGTTGACACGGAGAGGGAGAAGTTTGTATACATTTTTGAGGTAAAAACGCGCTGAAGTCGTTTATTCAGTTTCCTTATTGTAGCACAATACACCTCAGAGATGATAATTGCATGATGAGGGAGGATATCAAAGGCCGCTGGACCTTATGGGATACCAGTTCGATTTTACGCGGAGTACGCGCCCCCCTTCTTGCAGCGGTGTACCGTAGGTCTCTAGAAGAGCGTAGCGTTCCAAAAGATTGGAAAAGGGCACAGGTCATCTCCGTTTTCAAGAAGGGACGTCAAACAGATGTGCCGAACTATAGACCTATGTCTCTAACGTCTATCAGTTGTAGAATTTTGGCCGGCTGGTGTGGCCGAGCGGTTATAGGCGCTTCAGTCTGGAACCGCGCGACCGCTACGGTCGCAGGTTCGAATCCTGCCTCGGGCATGGATGTGTGTGATGTCATGTTGGTTAGGTTTAAGTACCTGTAAGTCTAGGGGACTGATGACTTCAGATGTTAAGTCCCATAGTGCTCAGAGCAATTTGAACCAGTTTTTGTTGAATTTTGGAACACATATTGTGTTCGAGTATAATGATTTTTCTGGAGACTAGAAATCTACTCCGTAGGAATCAGCATGGGTTTCGAAAAAGACGATCGAGTGAAACCCAGCTCACGCTATCCGTCCACGAGACTCAGAGGGCCATAGACACGGGTTCCCAGGGAGATACCCTGTTTCTTGACTTCTGCAAGGCGTTCGATACAGTTCTCCACAGTCGTTTAATGAACAAAGTAAGAGCATATGGATTATCAGACCAATTGTGTGATTGGATTGAAGAGTTCCTAGATAACAGAACGCAACATGTCATTCTCAGTGGAGAGAAGTCTTCCGAAGTAAGATTTCAGGTGTGCCGCAGGGGTGTGTAGTAGGATCGTTGCTGTTTACAATATACACTCCTGGAAATGGAAAAAAGAACACATTGACACCGGTGTGTCAGACCCACCATACTTGCTCCGGACACTGCGAGAGGGCTGTACAAGCAATGATCACACGCACGGCACAGCGGACACACCAGGAACCGCGGTGTTGGCCGTCGAATGGCACTAGCTGCGCAGCATTTGTGCACCGCCGCCGTCAGTGTCAGCCAGTTTGCCGTGGCATACGGAGCTCCATCGCAGTCTTTAACACTGGTGGCATGCCGCGACAGCGTGGACGTGAACCGTATGTGCAGTTGACGGACTTTGAGCGAGGGCGTATAGTGGGCATGCGGGAGGCCGGGTGGACGTACCGCCGAATTGCTCAACACGTGGGGCGTGAGGTCTCCACAGTACATCGATGTTGTCGCCAGTGGTCGGCGGAAGGTGCACGTGCCCGTCGACCTGGGACCGGACCGCAGCGACGCACGGATGCACGCCAAGACCGTAGGATCCTACGCAGTGCCGTAGGGGACCGCACCGCCACTTCCCAGCAAATTAGGGACACTGTTGCTCCTGGGGTATCGGCGAGGACCATTCGCAACCGTCTCCATGAAGCTGGGCTACGGTCCCGCACACCGTTAGGCCGTCTTCCGCTCACGCCCCAACATCGTGCAGCCCGCCTCCAGTGGTGTCGCGACAGGCGTGAATGGAGGGACGAATGGAGACGTGTCGTCTTCAGCGATGAGAGTCGCTTCTGCCTTGGTGCCAATGATGGTCGTATGCGTGTTTGGCGCCGTGCAGGTGAGCGCCACAATCAGGAGTGCATACGACCGAGGCACACAGGGCCAACACCCGGCATCATGGTGTGGGGAGCGATCTCCTACACTGGCCGTACACCACTGGTGATCGTCGAGGGGACACTGAATAGTGCACGGTACATCCAAACCGTCATCGAACCCATCGTCCTACCATTCCTAGACCGGCAAGGGAACTTGCTGTTCCAACAGGACAATGCACGTCCGCATGTATCCCGTGCCACCCAACGTGCTCTTGAAGGTGTAAGTCAACTACCCTGGCCGGCAAGATCTCCGGATCTGTCCCCCATTGAGCATGTTTGGGACTGGATGAAGCGTCGTCTCACGCGGTCTGCACGTCCAGCACGAACGCTGGTCCAACTGAGGCGCCAGGTGGAAATGGCATGGCAAGCCGTTCCACAGGACTACATCCAGCATCTCTACGATCGTCTCCATGGGAGAATAGCAGCCTGCATTGCTGCGAAAGGTGGATATACACTGTACTAGTGCCGACATTGTGCATGCTCTGTTGCCTGTGTCTATGTGCCTGTGGTTCTGTCAGTGTGATCATGTGATGTATCTGATCCCAGGAATGTGTCAATAAACTTTCCCCTTCCTGGGACAATGAATTCACGGTGTTCTTATTTCAATTTCCAGGAGTGTACATAAATGACCTTGTGGATAACATCGGAAGTTCACTGGGGCTTTTTGCGGATGATACTGTAGTATATCGAGCGGTTGTAACAACGGAAAACTGTACTGAAATGCAGGAGGATCTGCAACGAGCTGACGCATGGTGCAGGGAATGGCAATTGAATCTCAAGGTATAAAAGTGTAATGTGCTGCGAATTCATAGAAAGAAAGATCCTTTATCATTTAGCTACAATCTAGCAGGTCAGCAACTAGAAGCAGTTAATTCCATAAATTATCTGGAAGTAGGCATTAGGAGTGATTTAAAATGGAATGACCATATAAAATTAATCGTAGGTAAAGCAGATGCTAGACTGAGATTCATTGAAAGAATCCTAAGGAAATGCAGTCCCAAAACAAAGGAAGTAGGTTACAGTACACTTGTTCGCCCACTGCCTGAATACTGTTCACCGGTGTGGGATCCGTACCAGATAGGGTTGATAGAAGAGATAGAGAAGATCCAACGGAGAGCAGCGCGCTTCGTTACAGGATGATTTAGTAGTCGTGAAAGCGTTACGGAGATAGACTCCAGTGGAAGACTCTGCAAGACAGACGCTCAGTAGCTCGGTACGGGCTTTTGTTGAAGTTTCGAGAACATACCTTCACCGACGAGTCAAGCAGTATATTGCTCCCTCCTTCGTATATCTCGCGAAGAGACCATGAGGATAAAATCAAAGAGATTAGAGCCCACACAGAGGCATACCGACAATCTTTCTTTCCACGAACAAATACGGAACTGGAATAGAAGGGAGAACCGATAGAGGTCCTCAAGGTACCCTCCGCCACACACCGTCAGGTGGCTTGCGGAGTATGGATGCAGATGTAGATGTAGAATAGCCCCTTCAGAGTCCCAGAAGACCGACTTCGCCGGCTGAGGTTGTGGCTTTGAACTTTTTCTTCGGATGAGAGGTGGTGTGACGTCACTCAGTCGATTGCCGTTACGTTTCTGTTTCTAACCTATATTTCATCGCCTGTGACGATGTTCGACAAAAAGATTGTCTCTACCAGTACTATAACGCGCAAGCAATTCCCAATAGATGGTCTGTCGTTGCTCTTTATGGTTTTCTGTTAGGCAGCGAGGAACCCAGCAGCTACACACCTTTGAATATACCAAACTGGTGGATGAGTGTGTCAGCACTACCAACAGAGGCGTCCAGTTGAGAAGTGAGGTATTTGTGATCCGTAGATCATCTAGAATAAGAGAGTACGCACGTTCCAACACTGCAGGAGTCACGGCTATGTGAGGCCGGCCGTCACGGAAGTGATCGGACAAGTTGCGTGATCTATTTACGATGATGTCAGAGGTCTCACCCGACGACTCACGATGCTTTTGTTCACTGTCAGGTATCAGCAGACATTCTGCAAGCATCTACGAACGTATGGAACGCTCTGGTTTTCCACCAAAAGAAACTCAATGACAGCTCTGTGCTTAGAGGGCAGCACCGTTACAGACGCCATTTTGAAGGCTATGTACAGCGCAGCCACCTGTCGGGACTTTACGAAACTACAGTGGCTGAAGAGGGAATATTCCACGATGTCGCGCAATAAATTCTTCATTTTTTTCAATCGAAATTGGCAGGAAAAAAAGGTGTGTTGCATTACTTATTGAACGCCCTTCATATTATTTAATAAGGTGATATGTTTTGAGTCAGTTTGTTATAATGTTGTTAGTTGTAATGTCACTTAAAGAATTCATTTTCCCTGCTGTATGATCTCAGGGACGAGACGTAATAAAGAGTCTTAAAAACTAAACTGTAATCGCTGGTCGCTGATCGGTGGATGAAATCAATTAAAATGGGATAACTTTTAATGATATTAGTGGAATAATGTTCATAAATTGTGAACTCTGATGAAACGAATATGTTGAGACAAACGAAAATTCGTGCCGGAGCGGGAGTCGAAACCAGACTTTCCTCGAATCATGAGCAGCCACCTTAACCATTAGGTTACTTGAGCAAGCCACCAGGTAGACCTGACTCAAGTCTTCATTAATCGAGGCGACAACTAGCAATAAGCGAGAAATCCAGACTGACTCCCTGCATGCCACATGTTTTCGTTAGTCATCACATATTCAACACAAATGACTGAAAAACCTGTTAAATGAGAGTTTTCGTTAACTTTGGTCCGGGGGAAAACCAGCAAATAAAGTATGTAACCAATAATTACAGTTACTCACATAATCGATTTCTATTACAGATAGCAGTGAATTCGTTGATGCAATGATCGTACCTGTCTGTGCCGGGACATGTTTACATTTGATATTTGTCTACGTTTGATGTTAGTTAGTAGGAGTAATACACTAAATTACAAGCCCATATAGTCAACGTCGATATGCAGCAGGATTTTAGAACATATATTGTGTTCGAACATTATGAATTACCTCGAAGAAAACGGTCTATTGACACACAGTCAACATGGGTTTAGAAAACATCGTTCCTGTGAAACACAACTAGCTCTTTATTCACATGAAGTGAGTGCTATTGACAAGGGATTTCAGATCGATTCCGTATTTCTGGATTTCCGGAAGGCTTTTGACACTGTACCACACAAGCGGCTCGTTGTGAAATTGCGTGCTTATGGAATATCGTCTCAGTTATGTGACTGGATTTGTGATTTCCTATCAGAGAGGTCACAGTTCGTAGTAACTGACGGAAAGTCATAGAGTAAAACAGAAGTGATTTCTGGCGTTCCTCAAGGTAGTGTTATAGGCCCTTTGCTGTTCCTTATCTATATAAACGATATTGGAGACAATCTGAACAGCCGTCTTCGGTTGTTTGAAGATGACGCTGTCGTTTATCGACTAATAAAGTCATCAGACGATCAAAACAAAGTGCAAAACGATTTAGAAAAGATATCTGAGTTATGCGAAAAGTGGCAGTTGACCCTAAATAACGAAAACTGTGAGGTCATCCACATGAGTGCTAAAAGGAACTCGTTAAACTTCGGTTACACCATAAATCAGTCTAATTAAAAGCCGTAAATTCAACTAAATACCTAGGTATTACAATTACGAACAACTTAAATTGGAAGGAACACATAGAAAATGTTGTGGGGAAGGCTAACCAAAGACTGCGATTTATTGGCAGGACACTTAGAAAATGTAACAGACCTACTAAGGAGACTGCCAACACTATGCTTGTCCGTCCTCGTTTAGAATACTGCTGCGCGGTGTGGGATCCTTACCAGATAGGACTGACGGAGAACATCGAAAAAGTTGAAAGAAAGGCAGCACGTTTTGTATTATAGCGAAATATGGGAGAGTGTCACAGAAATGATACAGGATTTGGACTGGAAATCATTAAAAGAAAGGCCTTTTCTAATTGCGACGAAAGCTTCTCACGAAATTCCAATCACAAGAATTCTCCTCCGCAAATATTTTGTTGACACCGACCTACATACGGAGGAACGATCACCATGATAAAATAAGGGAAATCGTGCCTCGTACGGAAAGATATAGGTGTTCATTCTTTCCGCGCGCTGTGCGGGATTGGAATAACAGAGATTTGTTCAGGTAGTTCTATGAACCCTCTGCCAGGCACTTGAATGTGATTTGCAGAGTATCCATGTAGATGTAGATGTCAATCAAATTTACGCTCTCTTCGAAGGAACACGGTGGGTGTTTTCTCATTGTATGATGTCGCCTATTTCACGTGTGTCGGAGTAATAAGTTCACTGATAAGTGTTCTACGAAATTCAGTGTACAATGTACAATACGTTTGTATCTAGACTCTTATCTTGTAACCCATCAGGCGCACCGAGCGAGGTGGCGCAGTGGTTAGACACTGGACTCGCATTCGGGAGGACGACGGTTCAATCCCGCGTCCCGCCATCCTGATTTAGGTTTTCCGTGATTTCCCTTAATCTCTCCAGGCAAATGTCGGGATGTTTCCTTTGAAAAGGGCACGGCCGACTTCCTTCCCCATCCTTCCCTAATCCGATGAGACCGATTACCTCGCTGTCTGGTCTCCTTCCCCAAACCAACCCAACCCAACCATCAGGCACACTGAAATGTTTTAGGCTAACGTAAATTCGCTCTATCCATCTTGGATGTTGGATTGCAACTGTGATTTGAATTGGCGGTATATGTGAGTATGATATACAACGAATAACTGTTTTAAAATTTTTGATAGAATTTGTTTTCTGTACTATCAATTAATTTTTGAACCACTGCAAGTTCATCATCAGATGGAGGGTTAGACGAACGTCATCTGGGCCATGTGCAGCTAGACGCTATGTCGTGGTGATGCTGCCTCGGGGTATACATGATACATTAGTTCTAGTAATGTTTATCTTGTGCGTTGTCGCCCCCCCCCCCCCCCCCCACACACACACACACACTCAGGATTTAGCTGTCTTCGTTTCACATTCATTCACAGCATGCACTCAGTTTAATAATAAAAAAAGGGGAGAGTAAACAGCAAGGATGGACGAGGAAATGCGAGTAAACAACTCTCTCGTCTGCTTGTGCGACATTGGAGGCGAGCGACGGTCATATTAATTCAGGCGAGTAGTTGCCCAGATGCAGGGAACAGAGCCTCACGACCAATTACTGCAGATGCGTCACTGTCATCCTTGGGATAAGCGTCTCGGGTGCATTTTTTTCTCTACCCATTCTGCCCCGGACAATTATGGAAAGCACCCTTTGACGTGTAGAAATTCCGTATTCCGATATTCATAGCGCCTAAATACAGCGACTGGATAAGAATGTGTAAAGACGGCGGGAAATGCAGGCTTGAACATAAACGCAGATGCTAAGTCAATCATCTGAACATAAATACAAATGCTGTTCAAGCATGCTGGACGTGCTGTTCTATTTGACCACAAACGGCACATGTGCGATGCCCTCAATACGTTGTAAGTATCAGTCGCGGTCAGACTAGAGTTCTGAGTAGTTAAGAGTGCATTATGTGGGAGCTAAGTGAATTCGAAAAGGGGAAAATTGTTGGTGCTCGAATAGTGGGTGCTTCTGTAACCCACATAGCCCAACTGGAAAGAGGCACTTTATTTATTGATTTATTTTTGAGTCATAATTCTGACATGTCTCATGCGGTCCGCCACGAATTCCTCTCCTGTGCCAACCTCTTCATCTCAGAGTAGCACCTGCAACCTACGTCCTCAGTTATTTGCTGGATGTGTTCCGTTCTCTGTACTCCTCTGCAACTTTTTGTGGTGTCACCGCCAGACACCACACTTGCTAGGTGGTAGCTTAAATCGGCCGCGGTCCATTAGTACATGTCGGACCCGCGTGTCGCCACTGTCAGGATCGCAGATCGAGCGCCACCACACGGAAGGTCTCGAGAGACGGACTAGCACTCGCCCCAGTTGTACGGACGACATTGCTAGCGACTACACGTACGAAGCCTTTCTCTCATTTGCCGAGAGACAGTTAGAATAGCCTTCAGCTAAGTCCATGGCTACGACCTAGCATGGCGCCATTAGTTACTTCATGAATCTAAAGAGTCTCACTTGTATCATCAAGGTTGCTGTATACCAAAGGACGATATAAAAGTTAAGTGTTCTAGTAGCTACGTTCTTTTCTTTATCACATTCATTACCAATCCTGTTCCAGACTTCGCGCCAGTCGGCGTGTGTGTACGCGTGCCCTTTCGGCTACCCGTCTCTGTGGACTGGCTGCCTTAACAGTCCACTACACTTTTACCCTTTACAGCCTCCTCTGGTACCAGGGAAATTATTACCACATGTATTTACAGATGTCCTATCATCCTATTCCCTTCAATTTGTCATTGTTTTGAATTTATTCCTTTCCGACACCGCACACATCCTCTTCATTCGTTACCTCATCATTGTGGATGATTGCTACCAGAACTTGCCACTATTTTGAAAAAAGAGTGATATAGGAATGTTGTTGTTGTTGTGGTCTTCAGTCCTGAGACTGGTTTGATGCACCTCTCCATGCTACTCTATCCTCTGCAAGCTTGTTCATCTCCCAGTACTTACTGCAACCTACATCCTTCTGAATCTGTTTAGTGTATTCATCTCTTGGTCTCCCTCTACGATTTCTACCCTCCAAGCTGCCCTCCAATGCTAAATTTGTGATCCCTTGATGCCTCAGAACATGTCCTACCAACCGGTCCCTTCTTCTTGTCAAGTTGTGCCACAAACTCCTCTTCTCCCCAATTCTATTCAATACCTCCTCATTAGTTATGTGATCTACCCATCTAATCTTCAGCATTCTTCTGTAGCACCACATGTCGAAAGCTTCTATTCTTGTCCAAACTATTTATCGTCCTTGTTTCACTTCGATACATGGCTACACTCCATACAAACACTTTCAGAAACGACTTCCTGACACTTAAATCTATACTCGACGTTAACAAATTTCTCTTTTTCAGAAATGCTTTCCTTGCCATTGCCAGTCTACATTTTATATCCTCTCTACTTCGACCATCATCAGTTATTTTGCTCCCCAAATAGCAAAATTCTCAGAAATTTCTTCCTCAAATTAAGGCCTAAGTCTGATTCTAATAGACTTCTATTGACCAGGGATACCCTTTTTTCTAGTGCTGGTCTGCTTTTGATGTCCTCTTTGCTCCATCCGTCATTAGTTATTTTGCTGCTAGGTTGTACAATTTCCTAAATTCATCTACTGCTTGACAATCAATCCTGATGTTAAGTTTCTCACTGATTTCATTTCTGCTACTTCTCATCGCTTTCGTCTTTCTTCGATTCAACCTCAATCCAAATTCTGTAGTCATTGGACTGTTCATTCCATTCAGCAGAATACGTAATTCTTCTTCACATTCACTGAGGATAATAATGTCATAAGCGAATCATACCACTGTTATTCTTTCACCTTGAATGTTAATCCCACTCTTGAACATCTATTTTATTTCCATCATTGCTCCTTTGATGTATAGATCGAACAGTAGGGGCGAGAGACTACATCCCTGTCTTACGCCGTTTTTAATTCGAGCTCTTCGTTCTTGGTTTCCCACTCTTATTATTCCCTCTTAGCTCTCGTACATGTTGTACATTACCCGCCCCTCCCAGTAGCTTATCCCCATTTTCCTAAGAATTTTGAACATCTTGCACAATTTGACGTTGTTGAACGCTTTTTCAAGGTCGTGTCTTGATTATTCTTTAGTCTTGATTTCATTATCAGTCCAACGTCGGATTTGTCTCTCTGGTGGCTTTACCTTTCCTAAAGCCAAAGTGATCGTCACCTTACACATCCTCAGTTTTCTTTTCCATTCTCCTGAATATTATTCTTGTCAGCAGCTTGGATGCATGATCTGTTGTACTGATTGAAGGATAATTTTCGCACTTGTCGGCTCTTGCAGTCTTCGAAATTGCGTGGACGATATTTTTCCGAAATATCGTCAGACTCACACATTCAGCGCAACAACTGTTACCACTTCCTTCAATGACTTTAGAAATTCTGATGGAATGTTATCCACCCGTTCTGTCTTATTTGATCTTAAGACTATCAAAGCTCTTTTAAATTCTAGTTCTAATACTGGATCCCCTACCTCTTCTAAATCGAGTCCAGTTTCTTCTATCACATCAGACAAATCTTCCCCCTCATAGAGGACTTCAATGTACTCTTTCCACCTGTCCGCTCTCTCCTCTGCATTTAACAGTGGATTGCACTCTTTATGTTACCACCCCTGCTTTAAATTTTACCGAAGATTGTTTTGACTTTCCTATATACTCAGTCAGTCCTTCCGACAATCATTTCTTTTCGATTTCTTCCCTTTTTTATGCAGCCATTTCGTCTTTGCTTCCCTGCACTTCCTATTTATTTCATTCCTCAGCGACTTTTATTTCTGTACTCCTGAATTTCCCTGAACGTTTTTGTTCTCCCTTCTTTCATCGATCAACTGAAGTATTTCTTGTGTAGCCCATGTTTTCTTAGGAGTTACCTTCCTTGTACCTGTGTTTTTCCTTCCAATTTCTGTGATTGCCCTTCACAGAGATGCCGATTCCTCTTCAACTGTACTGCCTACTGTGTTATTACTTGTTGCAGTATCAATAGCCTTAGAGAACTTCAAGCGTATTTCTTCATTTCTTACTACTTCCGTATCTCATTTCTTTGCCTATTGACTCTTCCTGACTAATCTCTTAAACTTCAGCCGCCTCTTCGTCACTACCATATTGTGATCTGAGTCTATATGTTCTCCTGGGTAAGCCTTATAATCCAGTATGTGTTTTCGGAACCTCTGACGATGATGTAGTCTAACTGAAGTCTTCCCGTATCACCCGCCGTTTTCCCAGCATATCTCCTGCTCTTGTGTTTCTTGAACAGAGTATTCGCTATTACTAGATGAAATTTATTACAGAACTCAGTCTTTCTCCTCTCTCATTTCTTGTCCCAAGCCCATATTCTCCGGTAACACTTTCTTCTACTCCTTCCCCTGTAACCCCATTCCAGTTCTTTTCTCTATCTCTTCGTCAACTTGTGACGTCGGCATGAATACCCGAACTGTGTTGGTTTGCTGTCGATTCTGATGAAAACAGTCCTCTAACTGAACTGTTCACAGTAACACATGCTCTGTCCTACCTTCCTATTCATAAAGAATCCTACTTCCGTTATACCATTTTCTACAGCTGTTGATATTACGCTACACTCATCTGATCAGAAATCCTTGTCTTCTTTACATTTCGCTTCACTGACCCCCACTATTTCTAGATCGAGACTCTGCGTTTCCCTTTTCAGATTTTCTAGTTTCCCTACCATGTTCAAGTTTCTGACATTCCATGCTCCGACTCGTAAGACTTTATCTGTTCATTGGTTATTCAGTCTTCCATGTCGAACACTTTTAACGCATATAGCAAACGCGAACGGACATTATACGCTAAGTCACAACGCGGACGAAAGTGTGTGTTGAGTTATTGTGACAGACCTTCATTGAAGTGGACAGTCATTGAAGGCCCAACGGCGCCGGTCGACCGCCGTGTCATCCACAGCCCTCAGGCGTCACCAGATGTGGATACTGAAGGGCATGTGGTCATCTCACCACTCTCCTGACCTCTGTCCGTATTTCGTGACCAGAGCCACTACTTGTCAATCAAGTAGCTACTCAATTGGTCAGTTGGCCTCACAAGGGCTGAGTGCAACCCGCTTGCCAACAGTGATCGGCATACCAGACGGTGACCCATCCAAGTGCTAGCCCAGCCTGCCAGCGCTTAACTTCGGGCGTAGAAAAAAAAAAAAAGAAAAGAGAGCTGCAGAAGTCGCTGCGGAGCTGAATGTATCGCTCGCGGACCTTGTGAGCACCAAAACAACACGAAGGAAGCTCCATAAGCAGCGAATTGCAGGACTGGCCGTAAATCCAAAGTCACTAATCAGTTTTGCAGGTATTTGTAACACGAAAACTTGGTGATGTAGCCATAAAATCTGGACTATGAAGCAATGGGAGAACGCCATTGGATTGATGAGTCTTGTGTCACCCTGTTTCCAACTTCCAATCGAGATTACGCCCAAAGAGAGAAACATGGCGGGTTTCGGTGACGATTTGGGCTGCCATATCGTGTTGTTCCACGGATCCCATAGTTACTCTGCAAGGTCGCTTTAGTGCCAATGCTTATGGGACCAGTTTGGCTCATCACGTCCATCCCATCGTACAATGTTTGTTCGCCAGTGGCGACGGTGTGTTCCAACACGACAGGGGTCCTGTTTACACACATGGCGTCGTCAAGGACTGGCTTTGTAAACACGGGGATGAATTGTCGCCCTGGTCACCAGAGTCAACAGATCTCAACACTATTGGGCCTCTGTGCTCTACTTTGGAGAGAAGAGTGAGCGATCGCTGTCCAACTCCATCATGGTTACCTGAGCTTGTCACTTTTTCGCAGGAAGTAACACAATCATTCTGAAAACAACATAGAACAGAATCTCCAAATCATTTTGCCAATAAAGGCACAATACTTGACCTCCTTGAAGAAATCGAAATATTTATCTACACCAATACAGCACCTGACTACCTACTCAATGATCAAATTGAACTGAGAAACAAATTTTCCTTCAGAACTTTGAAGAACCACTAGTTCAAAACAAGTAACCACTCAACGAACACCGGCTCCCCTCCCCCCCCCCCCTTCCCAACGACCACCCCAGCTCCCTCTCCTTACATCCTACCTACACTGGTGTCAATGTAATATCCTACCACAGAATAAAACCTGTACTATATTTCGAAATGTTAAAGCCCTCTACTGCTAACATAAATCAGTACTTTTATACATACTAATTCTAGATGGAACAAACAGTAGCTGCCTTTACCAATATTCCAGATCACTCTAATGTAAGAATAAAAACAAGTCAACAGTTAAAGAATTTATGTTCATGATTTTTTAAATATAAAATGTACAGCCAACAAACAGCTTTAGTCCATTACAATCACTATAACTTTTATACATATACCTTTAGCTAAAATAAACAGAATCTACTCTTGATAATACCCCAGATCATGTTAACATAACAACAGAAATAAGTCAACAGTTCATCTGAAGATTTGTTATTAATTTAAATATAAAGGTCCTGGTCATACAGACAGCTGCAGCTCACTGCAGATACAATAACTCTGTATTATTGACTCCTGGGTATTCATGTTAATGCCAATCATGATTTAAAAATTGCTATAAACTGCCTGTAACATACAAATAGAAATAAAATATCACATCACCTGAAGTTTGTTCGTGTGGTAATTTATTTATTTATTTATTTTATCTTGTGCTCTCATGTTATCGCCATTCTGATTAAAATATTTGCCCTTATCTCGACTTTAATACATGTAAAGAACAACATATTACATCTCTGTACAAAGTAGGCCTATGCCATATCTTCCTGTCAAGATCTTTGTTACAAGCAACAGTAGTAAAGCGCATGCTGGTTGCTGGAAATGTCTCGCTGTCAGAGTGTAAATTAATATAGTTTGTGTGGAAGTGTGTGTACTGATATAACTACTGGACATCAAAATGGAGGCAGACAGATGGACACTAAGCGAAAAAAGCCGCCTATACTGTGGCAATAAGTAAAAAACTAAATTTACATCCATGTCGACAGATAAACTATAATCATGGCAGTACATTAAAGTGTGACCCATCTTTTTGTCATAGAGCCAGCACCCAGCATTATGTTAGCAGTAATGATGTAACTTCTTGAAACCTTCTGAAGATGCCGGCCGCGGTGGTCTAGCGGTTCTACGCGCTCAGTCAGGAACCGCGCGACTGCTACGGTCGCAGGTTCGAATCCTGCCTCGGGCATGGGTGTGTGTGATGTCCTTAGTTAGGTTTAAGTAGTTCTAAGTTCTAGGGGACTGATGACCTCAGATGTTAAGTCCCATAGTGCTCAGAACCATTTTGATTTGAAATGGGACGACCACATAAAAACAGTATTAGGGAAGGCGAATAAAAGACTTCGATTTGTTGGATAAGTCTGGGCATGTGCGGTGCATCGGTGAAGGAAATTACGCAAAGACACTGTTGCAACGAATCCTAGAGTAGGCCCCTACTGCTTCAGTGATTGGCATCCTTATCAAGTAGCGTGATAACAGAGATCGAACTAATTCAGAAAAGCGCTGTTACGATCGAGACAGGACGGTACATCCCATACGATAGAGTAAGGTACTTATATGGGAATCCTTGGAAGAAAGTCTACGTAGTTGCCTCGAAATCCTCTTTGGTGTATTTAGAGAATCTGTATTCGAAAATCCATGTGGCCGTTATACTGTCACAATCGTATGTCTCGCGTAGAATTTGTAAGAAACGATGAATAATATTAGGACGCGCACAGAAACACAGTTTTTTTCCCGTTTGCTCAGAGTGCGAATACAATAAGACGTAAATCGATAATGTTTGTGCAAAGCACTCTCTCTCGTGTGCTTTAGAGTTTCTTTCGGAGTATATAAGTAGATGCATAACAATCCACGGGTGTCTGACGTTGAACGATTTCGTAGGTTTGGTCGCAGATTAATGACGAGCTTCTATTGAATACAAGAACATTTACAAACGCGTTTTATGTCTGAGAAAGAGGTTGTTAACAAAACCATAACCTTCAGGAAAATATTATTTAAGTACGTGGAATTCATATGAAGTGGGTGAAAAGAAGTTGTCGAAACCATACTAGTGAGAACATTTTTACACGTCTTTTCAGTTTGCAGGTGTATCAGACCTGCTGCAAAACAAATTTCTAAAAACTGACTTCCAGCCTCATATATGCCAAGTTCGTAAAGCCAATGAAGATGAAATGATAATTATAAAAGTTTGCTGAGATGCATACTTTGTATAAGGAATCATTCCCATGATGAAACCTACGTATATAAAACTATCTCCCGCCACTCACTTTAGTGTGATCTTGAGAGTATAAATGCAGATGTAGATAGATGTAAAGCAATAGATTCTCTCTCTCTCTCTCTCTCTCTCTCTCCCTTTCTCTCTTGGCAACTGAAATGATGTTAGCTGTACCTTTCACTGCTCTCTGAGGGGAATGCATTAACATTACCTGTGTCCTCTTATTCTGACATTTCCCTCTGCCGCACTGCGGCGAGAACAGGGCAACCGCCACGTTTTATAGTCGGTTTAGTTCTGTCCTTAATGAGGTGTTGTCCTACAGCTAAGCACGGGCAAATAGGCTTTTTTGTGCCACGTAGTGCAATATCCGCAGCCTGGATGCTTTTACATAGGTACAACAATTCAGTAAGGAACTCATGTTCACTTGTGAACCAGCAGGGGTTCAATTATGAGCGTGCTGATTGTTAAACAGTAGCGTTTCTGGCTTAAAGAGGTTGAAACGACTAATTCAATCTTTTAATGTACAGTATGATAGCTACATTTTATGTGATCTATTGAGAGACTGTCTACTGACCTCATAGACAAGTGCTGAGAAGTGAAATACATCTCGCCTCCGTTTTCAAAACGTCGGAAATTCGCATTGAAATTGAAATACTGGCCCCGATTGTTCCGAAACGAATGTTTTACCGAAGATCTAGCCTGTAAGTGTGACCATTAATTGTCAAAATGTCGAAGAGTAGGAAAAAATTTTACAGGATTATGCCCCGACAGTTCGAGGTACGTTATTTTTCCCTACCTGCAAGGACCCGGCACAAAGCAATGCCAATGTTTCAACATCTTCTCAAGGAAGTCCACTGTGAGGAGGCTTGGTGCAATTTTCTAAGAACTTTCTGCCACAGAGTAGTAGACAGACAGTAAGTAGATAATGTGTACTAAGTTTAGTCTTTAATGTGGTGCAGAGCAAGTGCTTGTGTGAGGCGGTTTGCGTTTATCCGGCTCCCCTAACCAATAAAAATAATCGCAATGTAGGGTAAGAGATGTATTTCGAGGTTAATATGGTGAAGACGACGCAAATATCAGGAAATGGAAAAATTATGAGAAAAACAGTCCAAGGAATAAAGTAGATCTACTTCTTTAGACGAACATTTACGTTCTTTACACATTGCTGAATATGAAGAACGCAGGAAGCTAACATGAAAGACCCTG
Source organism: Schistocerca nitens (assembly GCF_023898315.1). Taxonomy (NCBI): domain Eukaryota; kingdom Metazoa; phylum Arthropoda; class Insecta; order Orthoptera; family Acrididae; genus Schistocerca; species Schistocerca nitens. The sequence continues at coordinate 513,982,958 of NC_064620.1, read as the reverse complement.
CACTTCACGACCCATCAGCCGCACTACAAAAAACTAAGAAATAGGTGAAACTTGAAAAAAATCTTTGATGAGGACTCAAAAGTAGGACATGTTGTAGAATAACTGCAAAGAAATAGAAACCTTGACATTTAAAATGGCCATGGAAATCTCGGAGTTTAACGATTAATGCAATTTGTTTCTCAAATTATTAGTTATTCTTATATTTTCGATACAGATTTTTGCATAATATCTTGTAATCTTTAAATACTAGTTATTTCACCGTAAACTTATTTCCTTCCATAAATAAATTAACTGACATTTTTACACAGTGCTGATATTATTCAGAAATGGTAATTACGCAAATACCACCACAACTCTGACTTAGAATCGGAGAAAACAGTTGAACAACATTCGACTTTCCTTCCAGTAACTTCCGATACACCCGTAGGTGAAGCATATTCGTTAAATAGAAGCCTGTTTCCCGGAAAGAATGAATAACGTGGTCCCAAGAAGGCCTAGTATTCTGTTGACTGTTGATTCCTTTACTGAGAATGTAGTTTGCAGCGGTCTGGAAAAGCCTACAATTGCGACGTGTGACCTGCCATTTGTCTCCACAGTGCTCCATGAAATTTATCTGCCAGGACAGCTCAACGCAGACAGGCATTATCGTCAATGAAGAGGAAGCCCGGACCAAGAACAACTCTTAAATGTCGCATATGTGGTTATAGTATACGATTCCCCTAGCACTGGCGTAACTCCAAGGTAGATACGAAGCTCCATACAGCACGGTGCTTTTCGATATATCGATTCCACGTCTACTATTTATGTTTAAATGCCATTATTGCAGCAAAAGAGGAATGATTTTGTTTATAAATGAATCTTTATGCGATATTCGTCTTATAGGACGAACTATATTATCTTTCTACAGTAAACTGCAATGGGAATTTTGTTTGAAAAAAGTGCTAGATTATTCTGTGACGTGCGTTACTCCATTCATTTATGATCAGATATCGATGTAACTAACTGCGTAATAAACTGACGCTTTCTAGATAACGAAAATCTTCTGTGTAGGAATCAATATCGATTCTGTGAACATACGAGGCGTGTTTTTTAAGTAAGTACCGTCTTAAAATGAAAAAAAGACGTGCTAAGATATTTGAATAATATTATTTTTACATGAAAGCCTGTACCTTACTCTACTTTTCTACATAATTTCCGTCAATACTGAGGCACTTGTCATAACGTGGTACCAGTTTCTGAATACCCTCCTCATAGAAGTCTGCCGCCTGACTTGTTAACCACTGCATCACCACTGTTTTGACTTCGTCATCGTCTTGAAGACGCTGACCGCCCACGTGTTTCTTCAAGTGCAGGAACAGATGGTAGTCACTGGGCGCAAGATCGGGGCTGTACGGAGGATGATCTAGAGTTTCCCTTCGAAAAGATGTGATGAGAACTTTGGTCTGATTCGCCACATGCGGACGGGCATTGTCTTGCAGCAAAACGATGCCCTTGCTCAACTTCCATGGACTCTTGCTTTGATTCTGGTGTGACGTAGGCCACCCATGTTTCATCGCCCGTAACAATTTGGATTAAGAAATCATCACCGTCGTTGTGGTACCGCTCCAGGAAAGTCAATGCACTGTCTAAACATTTGGTTTTGTGCATATCCGTCAACATTTTCGGTACCCAACGTGCGCACAATTTTCTGTAATTCAAGTGCTCGGTCACAATGCCACACAAAACTCTACGAGAAACATTACGAAAGCCGTCCCGCAAGGAGGATATCGTAAAGCGTCTGTTTTCTCTCACGTTATTGTCCACTTCCTGCACCAAACTTTCATTAACGACCGAAGGACGCCCACTCCGTTGTTCATCATGGACATTTCTGCGGCCATCTTTAAATGCTCTCACCCACTTTCTTACAATTCCATCACTCATAATGTTTTCTCCGTAAACTGCACAGATCTCACGATGAATATCGATCGCTTTTAGGCCTTTAGCACTAAGAAATCTTATAACAGCCTGTACTTCACAGTCGGGGGGTCTCACGATTATCGGAGGCATCTTAAACACTAGTACACAACGTAAACAAGGGAGAATGAGACTGTAATGGCGTCAGTGCGTAGATTAAGGTACAGGCTTTCATGTAAAAATAAAATTATTGAGATATCTTAGCACGTCTTTTTTTTAATTTCAAAACGGTACTTACTTAAAAAACACGCCTCGTATATCTTGTGACACTCATGTGTCTTTGTTCCATACGTGGGATCCGGAGACAATAGACAACGCCGCACTGAGGAAGACACTCGAGACAGTGCCGCAATGCCGACTAGTGAGCAAAATACACGCAAACAGATTATCAGATCAGCTTCGTGACTGTGTTCAGGGCTTACTGGATAATGAAACCCAACACCACTTTTTAACTGGGCGAAATCATCGTGTGTGAAAGTACTCTACGGGAGTGTTTTCCTTTTTACCAGATGTGCTGGTGAGGAAAAAATGACTATTGTCCAACGCGATGTTGGGTGCCAGCCAGAGTTGTCATAAGCACACACCCGAGGCCCACGAGAAAGACAGTCCGTGGCGCGTACGTCACATACACATGACTCTACAGGTCATATGAGTGCCAGTAGCCGTCTTCGGCAGGAAATGAATAATTGTTTCAGACGAATTTGTAATTCTTGACTGCATGTTTAAATACTTGGAAGTTCTGGGCAAATTTTCAATTAAGTATTGACTTTTCGTGGGCCCTACACGTAACCGAGAGGTCACGATGTGTGGCGGACAAGCCGACGAGTGTGATGTCACAAGTTCGATGCAGGGCCCGTATATCTCGTTGGACCTGCGCACGATCTGGTGAGGAAACCATATAAGCGGAGCACATATGAAGTGAGAATCATTCTAGTGATGATTCTGAAAGCAAATGGGGAAGTCCAGTGGCATAAGCCACTTTGGCGAAAGGAAAATTATGATGGGTGCTGCCACGGAACGAACATCTCGACGAAGCTAGTCAGCTGTTGGCGTGCTACTGTCGTGAGAGACCATGGGAAGTGGCTAAAGGACGGGGAAACTACGAATAAACACGGTGTTGGGCGTCCACACCTCGTCACGGAACGTGGAGGTCTGAAGCATGTCAGCTCCGTCCGTCGGTTTGTGGCAAATATGACAACAGAACACAATGATGGCGTTCAGCGCGCACTGTTAAACAGGGTCAACTATCACTAGTCTGCATGGTATCAGATGACTGAAAACTAATATCTGATACTGAGTAAACTTTTTAGGCTGATTCCAAATCTGTTTTCAGCTTTTTCCCTGGGGTCCTTACCAGGTAGGATTGACGGAGGACATCGAAAACCGAGCGGTCTAAGGCGCTGCAGTTATGGACTGTGCGGCTGGTCCCGGCGGAGGTTCGACTCTTCCCTCGGGCATGGGTGTGTGTGTTTGTCCTTAGGATAATTTAGGTTAAGTAGTATGTAAGCTTAGGGACTGATGACCTTAGCAGTTAAGTCCTATAAGATTTCACAGACATTTGAACATTTTTGAACATCGAAAAAGTGCAAAGAAGGGCAGCTCGTTTCGTGTTATCGCGCAATATGGGTGAGAGTGTCACTGATATGATACGGGAGTTGGGGTGGCAGATGATGCTGTGATATGCAAATGATTAGCTTTTCAGAGCATTCACACAAGGTTGGCGCCTGTGGCGACACCTACAACGTGCTGACATGAGGAAAGGTTCCAACTGATTTCTCATACACAAACAGCAGTTGACCGGCGTAGCCTGCTGAAACATTGTTGTGATGCCTCGTGTAAGGAGGAGAAATGCGTACCATCACGTTTCCAACATTGATGAAGGTCGGATTGTACAGTATCACGATTGCGGTTTATCGTACCGCGACATTGCTGCTCGCGTTGGTCGAGATCCAATGACTGTTAGCAGAATATGGAATCGGTGGGTTCAGGAGGATAAACGGAACGCCGTGCTGGATCCCAACGTCCTCGTATCACTAGCAGTCGAGATGACAGGCATCTTATCCGCATGGCTGTAACGGATCGTGCAGCCACGTCTCGATCCCTGAGTCAACAGATGGGGACGTTTGCAAGACAATAACGATCTGCACGAACAGTTCGGCGACGTTTGCAGCAGCATGGACTATCAGCTCGGAGACCGTGGCTGCGGTTACCCTTGACGCTGCATCACAGACAGGAGCGCCTGCGATGGTGTACTCAACGACGAACCTGGGTGCACGAATGGCAAAACGTCATTTTTTCGGATGAATCCAGGTTCTATTTACAGCATCACGATGGTCGCATCCGTGTTCGGCGACATCGCGGTGAACGCACATTAGAAGCGTGTATTCGTCATCCGCATACTGCCGTATCACCCGACGTGATGTTATGGGCTGCCATTCGTCACACGTCTCTGTCACCTCTTGTTCGCATTGACGCCACTTTGAATAGTAGACGTTACATTTCAGTTGTGTTACGACCCGTGGCTCTACTCTTCATTCGATCCCTGCGAAACCCTACATTTCAGCAGGATAATGCACGACCGCATGTTGCAGGTCCTGTACGGGCCTTTCTGGATACAGAAAATGTTCGACTGCTGCCCTAGCCAGCACATTCTCCAGATCTCTCACCATTTGAAAACGTTTGGCCAATGGTGGCTGAGCAACTGGCTCGCCACAATACGCCAGTCACTACTCTTGATGAACTGTGGTATCGTATTGAAGCTGCATGGGCAGCTGTACCTGTACACGCTATCCAAGCTCTGTTTGACTCAATGCCCAGTCGTATGAAGGCGGTTACTACGGCCAGAGGTGGTTGTTCTGAGTACTGATTTCTCAGGATCTATGCACACAAATTGCGTGAAAATGTAATCACATGTCAGTTATAGTATAATATATTTGTCCAATGAATACCCGTTTATCATCTGCATTTCTTCTTGGCGTAGCAATTTTAATGGCCAGTAGTGTATTTCCATACACATCGATTGAGGTGACAAAAGTAATGTCATACCTCTTAACATCGTGTCGGACCTCTTTTTTCGCGGCGTAGGGCAGCAGCTCGACGTGGAATGGACTTAGCAAATCGTTCGAAGCCCCCTACAGAAATACTAAGCGATGATGCATCTATAGCCGTCCGTAACGGTGAAACTATCGCCGGTGCAGGATTTTGTGCACGAACTGACCTCTCGATTATGTACCATAAATGATCGATAGGATTCATTTCGGGAGACCTAGAAGGCCAAATGAGTCGCTCGACCTTTCCAGAATGTTCTACGAATGGTCTCCAAGTAGCTGACTTATTTACAGCCAGTGATAGATTCACGTGAACCAGAGCAGCCAGACCAGTTCGTGTAAACAAAGCCCAACAAGTGCCTTGTAGACAACCTGGATCCATAGCTTCGTGGGCTCTGTGCCTCACTCGAACCCTACTAGAATCTGAAATCGGGACTCATCTGACCAAGCCAAGATTTTACTATCGCCTAGGGTCTCGTTTAGGGTTGAACTACTAAAATCTGAAATCGGGACTCATCTGACGAGGCCAAGGTTTTACAATCGTCTAGGGTCTCTTTTAGGGTCGAACCAAAATGGCCACGAGTCTAGAAGAGGCACTGCAGGAGACGTCGGTCGTCTGCTGCCATAGCCCATTAACGCCATATTTCGCCGCATTGCCCTAACGGTTACGTTCGTCGTACGTCCCACATTGATTGTTGCGGTTATTTCACGCAGTGTCGCTTGTCTGTTAGAACCGACAAGTCAACGCAAACGCCGCTGCTCCCGATCGTTAAGTGAAGACCCTCGGCCACTGCGCTGTCCGTGGTGAGAGGTAATGCCTGAAATTTTGTGTTCTCGGCACACTCTTGACACTGTGGATCTCGGAATATTGAGTTCCCTAGCGATTTCCGAAATGGAATGTCCCATGCCTCTAGCTCCAAATCCGCAGCTTGTGGTCTCGCGGTAGCGTTCTCGTTTCCCGATCACGGGGTCCCGGGTTCGATTCCCGGCGGGGTCAGCCTCGAGATGACTGGGTGTTGTTGTGTCGTCTTCATCATTATCATTCATCCCAATTACGGTCGGAGGAAGGCAATGGCAAACCACCTCCACTAGGACTTTGCCTAGTAGGGCGGCGCGGGTCTCCCGCTCTGTAAAGGAGAATGGGACTTCATCATCATCTAGTTCCAACTACCACTCCGCGGTCGAAATCTCTTAATTTCCGACGAGCTGCCATTGTCACGACGGAAATCTCTGCACATGACTCACCTGAGTACATGTGACAATTCCGCTATTGCACTGCCCTTTATACCTTGTGTACACATTATTACAGCTATCCGTATGAGCACATATCGCTATCCCATCACTTTTGTCACCACCGCCTATAACGCCTGTCTGTCAAGGTACCTGACAGAGCACTGGCAACAACTGGTAAATTTGACTTTTTCCATCCTCTTTCTTCAGTTATACATAACTTTTGGACATCAGTGTAGCTCAAAATAATTTCTTGTATCACATCAACACTCAGCATAACGTCCACACCGCGATAAACAACCTTACTGTGTCTTTCTTCGTGGTAGTCTCCCTGGCTACAGTAAGTAATCAACGCTCTCGGACTGAGTGTTCACACCCTCACGTGAGCGTACATCGCACTGGGCTGCCATAGGTTCTATTAACGGTTCTCGGCTGCTTTCTATGACACACATAAATGGTCCCCCGGCCGTTAATTCCATGTGAGTAATTGAACGTTCTGCCACAGATTCATTACCACCCATTAGCCAGAAAAAAGGAACGAGAGACGGAGAGTTATAGCTTATCGGTTCCCACGAGAAGGATTTTTCACCATTGTCTGCATGCGACGCACGTTACTCCACATTATCCCGCATATCACGTGTTATTTGTAACAGTAAAATCCCCAAATTCTATGAAAGAAATGACCCAATAATAACTACGATACGTCTTTATCTGTTTCTATGAAAAAATTACCAGCAATGACTATGATACGTCCATATCAATTTGGTATTTGTGAGCAAAAAAGGGGAGCGTTCCGTTCATGTTTGTTAACCCCCCCTTAGTGTTGGATACTTCTATGTTTACGTCTTTTTTGACATGTTGTGAGCCATTGTTTCAGTTTTCTGGCGTTGTACTTAGAAATTGCTGCCACTTGCAGCTATTATGTAATTACAGTATTTATTTTAGCAGTTTTCCTAAAAGCCTTCAGGTGAATTCTACACTGCCACCCAACTTACAGATTATCATTTACAGCACGTCACGCTAAATATAAAATTAGAGGAAAGACTTCCTTGCAAACAGAGCCCAGTAAGTCGCACTGGCAATACATAGTCATAAGCATAAGTAATGAAACCATGACAACTCAGAACGCATATACAGTGTTTTCCTTATGGTGGCACAATGTAGTATATCATGTAACTGTATGCCTTGAGCAGCTGCAATCCAGACAAGCTATGTTACGTATCAATGTAGGGATTTCGTGCTGCTTATGGCATTCACTCGCTGATTCATTGCGTATTATAAAACGAATTGTAATATTTCTTAAGAGCCCAGGCTCTTGCACTCATTCGTATCTCTCACATCATTGGTGATTGCTCATTTTCAATGACGCTTGCTGTGTAAGAGCACATGAACACGCTAACTTTCGACACCTTGCGAATTTATTGGTTATTTTTCTTTCAATGCTGCTAAACATAACATAGATGCCGCAGTCTGGAAGATACGGGACTTAAATCTACCGGTCTACTGCTCCTCTAGACTCCAGTTGTGCACGTTTTAAGGAGCTTTTGCGCAAGCGCAAACACTTAACCGATTTGATGAACAACGTGCACAGTTCCCGACGTGCACAGCTAGCCCTTGCCACTCCACTAGAAGTTTACATCAGTGCCTCCAGGTGGTAGCACACTACGGCAAACTTTACCCCATTCGTTCGGCACAAATCTTGCTAGATAATAACACAGTCCTCAGACGCGCTAATTCATTTACTATATACACTGCTGGCCACCGTAAATGCAACACCAAGAAAGACAAGAGGTAGCACAACAAAATTTATTTTGTAGATAACATGTTGACCAAGTATCAAATGATTACGTTTACAGACGTCTGTGACATGTGGTTCCTGCCAGAATCAGTAGCCAGAGTAGCCGCCATTGTTGGAGATCACCGCTGCCACACGTCTCGGCATTGAGTCAAAGAGACGTTGGATGTGTTCCTGGGGTGCAGCAGCCCAAGCAGCTTCCACACGTTGCCAGAGATCATCTGGTGTGGCAGCTGGGGATGTAATCTGGGTCACTGGTTGAGCAACCATGGACCACATGTTTTCTATCGGCGAAAGATCCGGAGAGCGAACCGGCCAGGGAAGCAATTCAATCTGGTTATTGACGAAGAACCTTTGGACAATGCGTGCCACGTGTGGTCGCGCATTATCCTGTTGAAATATGGCTGTAGCCGAGCCCTGAAGGTACGGAAGGACAACTGGCTCCAGCACCTCGGATATGTAGCGCCGGCTATTTAAAGTACCGGCAATGCGTACTAGAGGCGTGCGAGAGTAATATCCAATACCGCCCCATACCATAATACCCGGTGCAAGACCAGTGTGGCGGTGCATAATGCAGCTGTCCAGCATCCTCTCTCCACGGTGTCTCCACACTCGAATCCGACCATCGTGGTGCTGCAGACAGAAGCGTGGCTCGTCAGTAAAGACAACGTCATTCCATTCTGCCGTCCACATCCGTCTGTCATCACACCATTGGCGACGGAGACGTCTGTGATTCTGCGTCAATGGTAGACGAAGCAATGGACGTCTTGCGGACAGACCACTCTGCTGTAAACGGCGTCGAATGGTACGCGCAGACACTGGATGATGCGTTACAGACGCAATGTGCTGTGCTATGGTTCGGGATGTCACTGAGCGATCCGTCACTGCCATGCGCACAATTTGCCTATCAGCACGTGCAGTGGTGCACCGAGGTGAATGCGATCGACCACGTCGGTCCGTCGTACCCTCCTGCATCCAACGGTCACATATCCGCACTACAGTTGTTTGGTTTCGTCCAACACGACTAGCGATTTCTCTGTATGATAATCCACAATCTCGGTAAGCCACTATCCTTCCTCTGTCGAACTCGGATAGTTGATCAAAAGATGTTCGCTGTTGTCTACGAGGCATAACTGATCGTCTTGTGAAACAACCACAAGGTAAACACACGTGCCGAACGTACACTCGTCGATATCGCCAAGCCTTAAATGGCGCTATGAGGTGGCGCCACAGGCGCGCGTGATGTGCGTCTGCGCTGAAATTCTAATCAGTTGCATATCTCATCGCTGCAAACTCATGGTGTAAATTTCACTTGATTCGGATGCTTCCTTCAGGGTGTTGTATTTACGGTGTCCAGCAGTGTAGTAAAATTAGATCTGACGTCAGTGTATGTTAAAGTTGTACTGACAGTAAACCTATTTTTTGGGTTTATGAATGAGTTATAGAATATTAAGTTATGAATTTCATCGTACAATAATCCATCTGATGCAGTGAGAATCATAAGGGCCTAAAGTGTATCACTGTCGACTGTGAGATTGTAGCATTTATTTATGCTTCTGAAATCCGTTGATATTTGATGAGTCACGTGTATCTGTACTGTAGGCCCATGATGATTCACGAAAAGCTGTATCACTGGTTTCTCTGATATTCACTTAAATGCGGGGCCGACAGCGGTGTACTTTAGGCCCTAACGGCTCTCAGTGCCTCATTTGTATTGTAGTCAAGTGACGATGTTGGTAGGCATTGGTAGACATTACTACTTGAGTTTAATCATTTTCACAAGCGGCAGTTTGTGTTTGTAGTTGGTTGTTTACTGTGCGGGAATCGGCTTTCGTGTGCAGTGTAAACATGAACTATGTTGAATCTGTTTTGAACTCAATCAGAAAAGTAAAGCTATGAGGATACGTCGCGAGTCGTGCTTGGGTAGCTCAGTCAATAGAGCACTTGCCCGCAAAAGGCAAAGGTCTCGAGTTCGAGTGCCGGTCTGGCACACAACTTTAATCCGCCAGGTACTTTCATATTAGAACACACTCCACTGCAGAGTGAAAATATTCTGGGAACATAAAAGTAAATTCTCAGGAAAAGTTAACTGCAAAGGAACTAAGGACTCCAAGAACAGATCCTTTATTTGAAAGAGTGAAGAAATCAAATAAGCGTAACTACAAGCGAACATTTAACAAGGAAGTATACAGTTAGCACAAATTGTTGTGTGGGTGCAGCGTAAGACTATCTTATTTTCAGCCCGGAAGTAAATTCGTTAACTAATACATCTGTAATCGAACTTGTAAATTTGTCCGAGAAAATGGAAAAGCACGAAAACTGCCAATTACACAAAAACGTGAAACGTCTGCAGCTCGTGGTCTCGCGGTTGCGTTCTCGCTTCCCGAGTTCGATTCCCGGCGGGGTCAGGGATTTTCACCTGCCTCGAGATGACTGGATGTTTGTGTTGTCTTCATCATCATCCAGGAATGCGGCGAAATAGAACTCAGCAAAGGTTGGGGAACTGTACGGGCGCTGATAACCGCGCAGTTGAGCGCCCCACAAACCAAACATCATCATCATCATCAAAAATGTGAAACGGAGAGTTGTGGAAGCCTAGTTATTGCTGTTGTGGACTGGCAAGACAGCCAATCCACAGTGACGGGTAGCCGAAAGGCACGCGTTTAAGCTCACGCAGACTGGCGTGAGGTCTGGAACAATTAAAGGAGTCTAATAAGAAAAGAACGTAGTTCTTGGAATACTTAACTTTAATCCATAATTGGTGAACATCTCTCTTGACTGTACATGCTTCACAAGATAAATATCAATTGAATACGGCGCCTTGCTAGGTCGTAGCAAATGACGTAGCTGAAGGCTATGCTAACTATCGTCTCGGCAAATGAGAGCGTAATTTGTCAGTGAACCTTTCCTAGCAAAGTCGGCTGTACAACTGGGCGTGTGCTAGGACGTCTCACTAGACCTGCCGTGTGGTGGCGCTCGGTCTGCAATCACTGACAGTGGCGACACGCGGGTCCGACGTATACTAGCGGACCGCGGCCGATTTAAAGGCTACCACCTAGCAAGTGTGGTGTCTGGCGGTGACACCACATTTGCACTAAACTGTATTGAATTATGTACAAAACAACAACAAAAAATGGCTCTGAGCACTATGGGACTTAACATCTGAGGTCATCAGTCCCCTAGAACTTAGAACTACTTAAACCTGACTGACCTAAGGACATCACACACATCCATGCCCGAGGCAGGATTCGAACCTGCGACCGTAGCAGCCGCGCGGTTCCAGACTGAAGCGCCTATAGTCCGTGAGACGAGTGATTGGTACTGACAGTTCCGGCGGGCAGACGGCGCTGTTGCCGAACGTGGCTCACAACACGCGGCGCCCTGTCTGCTACACGCATTCTCTAGCAGCAGAAATAAAAGCGAGACAAAATACAAGTCGTACTGGTACGTGTGAATTTATTTAAAGTTGATGCTTGAAATATATTAACTCGAAAACTGATAAGAGCTATTTAGTACAAGTATCTAAGATGCTGAAACATAATAAAGTTATTTGTTAAACTTCACAACTGAAATGAAAACTTTTTTCGCAAGTTGTTGAACATTAGCAGTTTTGGTTTCCATTGTTAAGTATTAGCATTATTAATTTGTTCTACTACAAGCTACAGAATAATTGGTCAGTGTATTAAGAGTTATAATCTGAAGAAAGCACTCACAATATGATCATCTGGTTGTAGATCGATAGCAAACTCCCTCCTTACATTCCTGAATACGTTGTAGTTACTGTAATGGAAAAACACCACTCACATCACTGTCAGAATCTGATTTGACATTGTCTTCCTCAGCACTACTCGAACTATCACTGCTCTCTCCCAGATGTATAATTAAATTTTCAATGCATTATTCCACAACCCCTTCGGTTTTGGCCGCCTCTCTGATGGCACTTGCAGTGCTGTTTACAATTTTAGCCCACGTCTTGCTTGTCACTTTATTGATAGCTGCTGAAAGGAGAGTTTCCACTTCAGAGATCGTGAATTTTTTATTGTTTGCAGCAATGTAATTTTTTATCTGCGCCCACACTCCTTCAATTGCATTGAAGCCCACACTCCTTCAATTGCATTGAAGTCACAGTGGTATGGAGGAAGCCGAACGATTTCATGCCCGTGCCTTTTAGCAATCTCGTCAATTACATATGTTGGAAATTGGGGTTCCTTTTGTGCTACAATTTCGAGCAGTTCCGCCTTCCTTAAATCTTCTCTGAAATCTACTTTTCGCCGTTTCAACCACTGAATGATATCGTCTTTTTTTGTTGCCAAGGTTGGTGCCTTATCGTAAACAACGGAATGATAAGGCGCATTGTCCATAACAATCACTGATGGACTTGTCAGATTCGTCATAAGCGATGTCTCGAACCATTCTTGAAATACTACACTGTTCATTTCTTCATGGTAATCTCCCGTCTTTTTTGACCGAAACATTTTCAAGCAGTTTGGCACAAAACCTTTCGATTTTCCTGCATGTAAGACAATAATACGCCCTCCTTTGCCAACAGGCACTGCCATTGTTCCCTCGGGCGTTCCATCATTCCAGCCTCCACGTAAAGAATGGCTGGCATTGACCCAAGTTTCATCCAACCACACTATACTTTCGAATTCCACACCCATGATCCTGCGCAGAAATCTGCACCGCCATGCAACTACATCTGTCCTTTCCATTAATATTTTGCGTCCGTTAAACAGTGAATAGCTGAAGCCTATGTCTTTCAACACTGTACGCAATGAAAATTTGCTCCCTTTAAAAAGATCGTCTTTCTGAAGCGACACCTGTAATTTAGATAGAGTGGGATGTTCCCTTCTCTTATAATAGCTGTATATATGACGACGAATAGCGTCTTTCTGAAAATCGTCAAAAGCTGTCACCTGCTTATTTCTCGGTCGCTTCTTTCCTGGTGTGTGCAGCTTTGTTGTGCCACTCTCGTCACAATCTACACTACACTGTTCTTTCCCTATCTTTAAAACAGTGTTCTTACTTATTTTCAATGCTGCTGCGGTTCTCTTCACAACCTGAACAACAGGAATTAAGGGCCCACCTTTGTCCTTTTCTTTCTCAAAGTAATCCTCACGGAGCACACGAATTCACGGGCCTGGGTGTGTAGCACACTTTTCTTCCTCCGTTTCACTTCTTGTGTTGGGCTGGTACTACCCGCCGCACTAGACATTGTTTACAACGAAACATAAACAAAGAAACACTAAAAACAACAAAAACGAAATAAACTGCGAATTCAACTTCAGACAAACGACGAACGACCGCACCGCCTGCACGCGAGACACTGGTAAGTTTCACAAGCGCGCGCGACCGGGTTTCAGAGCGGCAACGTGGCCCTTGCTACCCGCTCAAAGTCAGGCCGTCATTGGCTGCCTGCCTGCGGTCGCTAGGCAACGGAAAGACGCTACCGAACTGTCAATGCCAAAGACTCGTCTCCCAGACTATAGAACCGCATGGCCACCACGGCAACAACAAAACAAAAAATTCCACAAAAACAGTTCTTTCTATTGTCAGATAAGTTATGTATCTTATTATTATTATTGTTCTTCTTCTTCTTCTTATTATTATTATTATTGTTATTATTAATATTGGCAGTGGCTGTAGTTGTATAAATTTGTTGATAAGCACAATTTTTATACAGCAGATGCTATTAATTTCGCACTGCCAAATTTATCTGAATCTAAAAATTTGTGAACACCCAGAATGTATACTCATGAGCCGCTACTGTTTAGATACATATGATGATGAAGTACTTAGCCGGTAAATTATTTTGTTTGAATAGACTCTGGTTCTCACGATAAACCGTTCTACAAAAAAAATACACGTTTTCTACTAATCTAAACTCATTAATGGGTGTTTTTCGAAGTAAGGTAACTGTAATCAATGTGGCCTGTGACTCAATATAGCCTAGTGCCTTTGACTTGTTAACTATTACAGGAATCCGACAGAAGGCACCTTATGCGCATTTAGCAAACTACGTTAACTATTTCTGCTTCTCACAAAGAGAGCCAATACTATCAGCCATTTCACAGATGGGCTTTTGTTATTTGCCATTCAGTTGTTATTATTTTGTGTAGGTAAGCTTCTTGCGTTACTCATTCGTTACAGTTTTTCTACAAACATGATACTTGTCAGTTACTTTATGCAGACTGTCCTGTTTGGACATTGTTTTGCTGACCGCTGTAGCCGAGCGGTTCTAGGCGCTTGAGTCTGGAACCGTGCTGCTGCTACGGTCGCAGGTTCGAATCCTGCCTCGGGCATGGATGTGTGTGATGTCCTTAGGTTTAAGTAGTTCTAAGTCTAGGGGACTGATGACCTCACATGTTAAGTCCCATAGTGCTTAGAGCCATTTGAACCATTGACATTGTTTTACAGGAAGTGTGAGTTCTTCACGGAAGTCTTCTGTTAATTACCCCGACCATTTCTGCTATATAAGTGGTAAATATTGTTAAGAGAAACGAAAAATTGACATCGGAGCGGGAAAGACTGGCCGCCGAGAATGAACCTGACTACAGGAAAAGATAACATCGTTTGTGAACCGTTGGTCAGTCTGCAAAAAATCATTCTTCCGCTGCTACATATTAAATTTGGGCTTATAAAACAGTTCGTTAATGTCTTAGGTAGGAATAGCGATTGCTTCAAATATATTTGCCAGTCATTTCCTGGTCTCAATATGGAAAAGTTAAAAACAGGAATTTTTGATGGGCCACAAATCCGTACTCTTTTTAAACAACGATGATTTCACAAACCGCATGACTTAAGTTCAATTGGGAGCATTGGCAAGCTTTGTATCAGTTCTAAAAATTGTTTGGGGAACCATAAAGCTGAAGAGTATTCTGAAACAGCAGCAAAGCTAATACGAGTGTTAAATTGCATTTTTTGCACCTTCATTTAGATAAATTTCCTGACAACTTGGGCGATTACAGCAAAGAACAAGGGGAACGGTTCCACCAGAACATTAACAGCATGAAGGAAAGATAACAAGGCCGTTGGGATCGCCATACGTCAGACTACTGCTGGAACTTGCTGAGAGATTGTCCGGACCAAAAAAACCGAAAAAATCCCATACAAAACATTTTTCTTAATTATTATTGATGTTTTTGTTATTATGGTTAATTTTATTATTTTTCTATAATTTATAGCACTTTGTTTGCTTAAAATCATCTGATAGCTTTAAAATTAAGGTTTTAAAAATATTCTCCTCTTTTTTATAATGTAATTTTCGGTATAAATAGATTTACTTTATCTCAAAAAGTAGAGACACTTCAACAAAAATATTATAATTTTCATATTTAGCAGAGAAAAATTACCTCAAATTGATTAATAAATTACATGCCACCGACTCCGTGTTACCGTGTGTTACAAATGATACTTGACGAGACCTTGATACTGAACACTAGTGCACCCTATCCGCCCTATTTGACTGCTTGTCCTGTGAACTAGAAATTTTCGGTACAGTTGACTTCCTGCCACATGTTACAGCTGGCGCCAGTGCTGTTTATGTATTCCTGAAGCGCCAGGGGGCACGGGTGTCTGTTAATTGCAGCCCTACGCCGAAGTGAGGTGTGACCATGTGTGACAACGGGGCTGCAGTCGCACCTGAAACAGCATCAACTTGAAACCAGCGCCGGAGGCCGTAGACATTTGTGGACAAGATTCTGTGTACAGCGGCAGGCGCGCCGGCCGGTCTTATTTACTTCCCCTGTGGGTGGGAGTTGGCCAGTGATAGCTGCCCCTTGTAGATGGAAGATGGGGCGGCCGCTGTCTTCAATAGTGGGAGCCGCAGAGCCGTGTGCAGTATCAAGTGGGTCAGAAACAAGCCAACACAGCTAGCCACTTCCTAAGACGGCAGCCGGCTTGATGAGGTGAAGGAGAAAGTGCGTGCAGCAGTAGTCAGGGCTCTCGATGGCTTGCTGTCAACGTGGGGCATTGAGTCCGGTATGGAGGAGTGGTCGATGGTTATCTTTGCGCATGTAGGGAGGATACTGCGCCTAGAATGCAAGTTACGTTATCTGAGGTTTGTTTTGGCCACGATGGTTAAAGGAGACTGTGTTGATCGTGATCAGCTGCAAACCTTTGTAGTCCAGACGACTTGTCTGGTTTGTACTGTACGAGTGGTCACATGGTGGCTACTAAGAGGTCGCTGCAGGGCGTACTATATTAAAGCTGAGAACCGGCGTTTTATCGTTTGTAGTGTTCACCTGTTCAGTGAATTTGTAGTAAATTGAACTTCAATAAAACCGTAAACAGTTTCATTCACGACCGGTTATACTGCGTTAATGCAACATCTTCAGTTGTCACACAGATTAGTGCACGGAAACGCTCCATTGTTCGTAGTCACAGAATCCAACAACATGAGGAGGGGAAGTGGTCAACAAATAGTAGCCAGCAGAGCATTAGGGCGAATAGTGCAGCGGTTGAGGCACAAAAACTAACCGCAATCGAGAGTGAACTTCAGATTATAGGAGACCCCAGTTATAATGGCAAACCTTGCAGTTGGTTGTCGTGAGGAGACACCTCTACCCTATTATTGTTGACCACTTCCTCTCTTCACGTGGTTGGATTCTGTGACTATGAACGTTGGGGGCGTCTCCGTGCGCTAATCCATATGACACTACTGACCAACTGAAAATGCTGCTTTAACGCAGCGAAACCGGTCGTGAATAAATCATCATCTGTCAGCTCTTTGCGGTTTTAATCAAGTACAGTTTATCATAAATTGCAACGGTTGTGGCTCCCCATATTATAAAGTTGTATGTTCAGGAAATTTGTTTGATCTGTCCTTACAATTGGCGTTTCCTGGTCTCCTCTTTTCATTTATAGCGGTTGAGGTCAGCAGCTGGTAACATGGATTGGTGTGTTCTAATTCCGGCTGGGGTGGCCGAGCGGTTCTAGGCGCTACAGTCTGGAACCGCGCGACCGCTACGGTCGCAGATTCGAATCCTGCCTCGAGCATGGGTGTGTGTGATGTCCTTAGGTTAGTTAGGTTTAAGTAGTTCTAAGTTCTAGGGGACTGATGACCTCAGACGTTAAATCACATAGTGCTCAGAGCCATTTGAACCACTTTTTGTTTTGTTTTCTAATATTGTATTTTGTTCTCTTGTAACTGATTGTATAATATTGGTTAAGGTGTCGGCTTTTGATGGGTTGAGTTTTAGATATTGCGTGCTGGGCCAAGATTTGATTATTCCTTATCATTTTGTCTTTGTTTTACTGTTGTCTGTTCAAATGGCTCTGAGCACTATGGGACTCAACTGCTGTGGTCATAAGTCCCCTAGAACTTAGAACTACTTAAACCTAACTAACCTAAGGACAGCACACAACACCCAGCCATCACGAGGCAGAGAAAATCCCTGACCCCGCCGGGAATCGAACCCGGGAACCCGGGCGTGGGAAGCGAGAACGCTACCGTACGACCACGAGATGCGGGCTGTTGTCTGTTATTGATGGTGTATAGTTGGTGTCCCTTTCATTATAAAGTTGAATAAATGCGAACTGTCCAATTGTTTTACTGTGTGTTCTATTGTATTAGATATTAAGCCTTGCACCGTGGTAGTTTTCCTTACGTAACGTTATGCATGCGCCCAGAGCTACTGAGTCTGATTAATGGCCATTTTTAATAATTGTTAAGGATTTGGCCTGCACCTGTACAATCCCCAGCCATTTTCCACTCCCACCGTTTCCTACGCCGCGCGCTTAACATTAGTTTTCTGTCGCTTCGAAAATCCTGAGTGCACAACATATCGCAGTTAAGTTGTTGAACTTGGGCTCTTTCCATTGTTATGACTGTAATTCTGCTCTTACTGTTCACCAACATTCATATCTTCGATTAGTCAGTGTTCATAGTCATTGACTGACTAACACATGCAAACACACTACTGGCCATTAAAATTGCTACACCACGAAGATGACGTGCTACAGACGCGAAATTTAACCGACAGGAAGAAGATGCTGTGATATGCAAATCATTAGCTTTTCAGAGCATTCACACAAGGTTGGCGCCGGTGGCGACACCTACAACGTGCTGACATGAGGAAAGTTTCCAACCGATTTCTCATACACAAACAGCAGTTGACCGGCGTTGCCTGGTGAAACGTTGTTGTGATGCCTCGTGTAAGGAGGAGAAATGCATACCATCACGTTTCCGACTGTGATAAAGGTGGGATTGTGACTATCGCGATTGCGGTTTATCGTATCGCGACATTGCTGCTCGCGTTGGTCGAGATCCAAAGACTGTTGGCAGAATATGGAATTGATGGGTTCAGGAGGGTAATACGGAACGCCGTGCCGTGCTGGGTCCCAACGGCCTCAGCAGTCGAGATGACAGGCATCTTATCCGCATGGCTGTAACGAATCGTGCAGCCACGACTCGATCCCTGAGTCAACAGATGGGGACGTTTGCAAGACAACAACCATCTGCATGAACAGTTCGACGACGTTTGCAGCAGCATGGACTATAAGCTCGGAGATCATGGCTGCGGATACCCTTGACGCTGCATCTCAGCGATTGTGTATTCAGCGACGAACCTGGGTGCACGAATGGCAAAACGTCATTTTTTTCGGATGAATCCAGGTTCTGTTTACATCATCATGATGGTCGCATCCGTGTTTGGTGACATCGCGATGTACGCACATTGGAAGCGTGTATTCGTCATCGCCATACTGGCGTATCACCCGGCGTGATGGTATGGGGTGCCATTGGTTACACGTCTCGGTCGCCTCTTGTTCGCATTGACGGCACTTGGAACAGTGGACGCTACATTTCAGATGTGTTACGACCCGTGGCTCGACCCTTCATTCGATCCCTGCGAAACCCTACATTTCAGCAGGATAATGCACGACCGCATGTTGCAGGTCCTGTACGGGCCTATGTGGATACAGAAAATGTTCGACTGCTACCCTGGCCAGCATGTTCTCCAGATCTCTCACCAATTGAAAACGTCTGGTCAATGGTGACCGAGTAACTGGCTCGTCACAATACGCCAGTCACTACTCTTGATGAACTGTGGTATCGTGTTGAAGCTGCATGGACAGCTGTACCTGTACGTGCCATCCAAGCTCTGTTTGACTCAATAAAAATGTGTAAAAATAAATGTGCACCGGTGGTCCCGAACTTATTTTAATGAAAATAATTTGAATCAGATTGTTTCTTTAAAAACAGTGCTCATAGCACGATCCATATAACAAACTTTTCTTGCTGATGTATGGAGCCGAAATTAATTACGCACGAGTTGCGAAGAATATTGCTTCAGGTAACATACGTCAGTCTTATGCGCGGCTGATATTCGGTGGTTTTAATGATCATTTTGCTGAAGATAACTGTTTCCATCATAATCAATAGTTGTATAGAATCTGTTGTATGAACTGTGATTTAGTGACACTTACACAGCTTACAGACTACACTTTAACACAACGTCAACTTGGAGTTCTTTAGTAACTTGACCAAGTCTTTAGCCGGGAGAAAAAGTTATTTAGTAATTACTCAATGTAATAAAATTATCATTTTTATTTACAAATTAGTTAATTACCAAACCACTGAATAACACAGCGAACGCCACAGAGAGAGAGAGAGAGAGAGAGAGAGAGAGAGAGAGAGAGAGAGCGATTGAGAGAGAGAAATTAAATAAGCCCAGGACTCGTCATGAGTTTACTTATCGAAAACGAGAGCGTCAAACAAGTAAACAACTTGAAAAGATTTAAAATCCTGAGAGCGCGAGTCAAGAAAGTTGCCACTTCACCCCGTTATCCGATGGTATAATGCAATTCATCCTTCCGCGCATACCAATGGCTGCAGAAGAAAAGGTGTGAAATAGAACAGCTTGGTTGACATAAGAGTTGTGTGTGTATTTTTCATTCTTTTTGTTCCTATCTTGCTTTGCCGTACTAACGCTTAGCTTGAAAAGTATTGGCTGTTTAACACGTTGATTACACAAATCCATGATGCAATGACGTCTTTCGTTGAGCGTGAAGCGGAAACTACTCGAAACAAAAGACTGTGAGTTTAGCGCAGGCTAAGCCCGGCGCGTTTGCGCTGAGTCCACGCGGAAGTGGACTGATAAGGCTGTGATAAGAGGCCTGAGTGAGGTACGCATGCGTGAGCAAGCTGATACGTCCTTCAGGAGTGCAGGACAAAAGCACTGACCTCCTCGTGTTATTTGCTTAGTGAGTGTAATAACGTTGAAAACTTATTTGTCGGGCTCACGTAACACTATTCTATTTACAGACTGTTTACACTCAATTTGCATATCTCACTTCAGACGTTAGCGGATGCAAGTGTCGAACTCTCGTGTACAAAACGGCTTCAAACGTCTGAGTATCTTGCAAATGAGTTAATGTGTATAATGTTTGACAACCTTAAGAGAGAGGAAAAGTTTAGAATGTTTAGAAAAGATTTGAAATTATATGCAAAGTTTGTTGGAAGTCGCAAAGTGTTGTTCCGACTCTCAAACAATGGATGAGTACACTCTAGAAGATTTGCGCTCCTCTTTAAGAAAAGCTAGTTTATAACGTAATATCTCCTGAACTGTGTAGCGTACAAAGATATAATTTGTCAGGTACATTCAGTGGTCTATGTAGATATTGTCTGAAAATTATATTGCGAACTGCTTTAGTAGTAAAGCAGTAATAAATACAAATATCAAGCCTGACACTGTAGTTTTACTGTATCCACAGCGAAAACGTAGTAAGTGTCTAACTTTTATTGCTTTCATTGTTTTGTAAGGGGGTGCTTCAGTTCTCAGATACGGAGTCCGGGTAATTTGCACGCCATGAGTGCGCTGCCTGAAGTCATACACAGTTCATAATTTTAATTTCGTAACGTTTTTCTGTAAGTTTAATAAACACAACATTTACACATAACAGAGACTTTCGTCATCAATAATATATTCTCCTCCACCATTCACAACAGTCTACCACACTACCAAAGCTGGGGTAACTTTTCGATTCCGCGACTGTAGAAATCACGTGGTTTTGAAGTGAAGAACTCGTCGAAGCCGGCCGCGGTGGCCGTGCGGTACTAGCCGCTGCAGTCCGGAACCGCGGGACTGCTACGGTCGCAGGTTCGAATCCTGCCTCGGGCATGGATGTGTGTGATGTCCTTAGGTTAGTTAGGTTTAAATAGTTCTAAGTTCTAGGGGACTGATGACCACAGATGTTAAGTCCCATAGTGCTCAGAGCCAATTTTGAACTCGTCGAACCGTGTTCGGAGCGTTTTTTCATTAGGAAAAGAAGTTCCTTGACACTTTTTTCTGTAGAAGGCGGAAAAGGTGAAAATCTTAGGCTGCAAGATCAGGTGAATAACGTGGTTGCGGATTGGCTTCCCAATACAACTCCCGTATAGTGTTTTCGTCAGTTTAGCGAAATGCGGGCGAGTGTTCTCGTAGAGTAGCATCACTTCACGCAGTCGTCCCGGTCGTTGTTCTTGGACTGCGTCTGCAAGACGTCTCAGCTGTGAATGTCAGCAGTAATGTTCTTCGGGGAGGCAATTCGCAGCACACCACACCGTCGCCGTTCCACAGGCGCATAACGTTACCTTTTGTAGATGCGCGTAGGTCTTCGTAGTTTCGGCTTTGTTTGGGCTCATTCTTTCTTTTCTGTTAGCATAAAGAGACCATTTCTCGTAACTAGTAACGATGCAGGGTAGGAATGGTGGGTGCTGTTCACCATCTAGTTGGTGACAGGCAAGTGGAGATGCACATATGGCCCTCCGCTGATTTTTGTGATGCGGTACCCATAAACACGATTTTTGAACCTTCCACTTTGTAGAATGGTCACAGTTGATCACGTTTGTCAGTTCTAGAACATACTGACTTGGATCATTGCAGATTAATGCCTTTAAACGGCCTTTTATCAAATCCTGAAGGTCTTCCTAAACATGGAAAGTCACTGATGTCAAAACGATCGTCCTTAAAACGAGGAAACCATTTTCTTTCCGTGCTCTGCCCAGTGGCGCAGGTGTTTGTGGCTGCCTCCATGCTGTCACCACTATGTTGAATTCAAACAGTAGAATATGTCGGAAATGTTCTGCTTTCTCCACTTGGCAATCGATTTTCTAGCGTCTACATCTCCAATTATTATCCCCAAATGTCAAAATGACAATATGTATACCCAAATAGCAACAGTGAAATACAAATAAAAAATGACAATCGATAAATAAATCCATAGCAACTGGAACACCATATTCAAAACAAAAACGCTACGAACTTATGTTCCAACCTGATACCTGACTTACTGAGTGAGTACATTTAAGGCAGATACTTTAAAGTGGAAGGTGACGAAGAAATAATTAACTATCACCTTTCAAACATTTACAACTGTTGAAGGCAAATCTATTAAATGTAACCCCGCGTTCATGGTCAGAGGACCAAGGGATGCTTACCGGCTGCCGGGTGACCCTCTTCCACAAGGCGTCATTCGGGTGCGGTTCTTGACTGTCTACGAGAGAATGTGGCCTTGGTAGTATAAACGAGACAACCGAAGGACTAATTTACTGCATAAAATTTCAATTAGTAACAGGGAATACACCGTTCAAAAATCGCAAGAAGAGGAGGTATGCTTGGAAAAGGTGTGGAGATGCAGAAAGATTTCTGCTCGGATACTTTGAGGACAGACAGAATTTCCGAAATCAGATATTCGATTTTAAGGCGTACTCAGGTGTAGATACAGACTCGGATCACAATTTGGTATCGATGAAGAATGGCATTTTGGATTCCCCTGTGCCTGCAGTGTTACTGTCTTGTAAGGACAATATATGTCTAGTAATCCAAAACGCTGTTATAGGCTACTCAAAATAAAAGATCTTTGAATATGGCAGCGTTTTGGCTTACTAGAATATAATGTTCTTAACAACATGAACAACAGGCTGGGATTTAAGGGAATCGCCCAGAAGAATTAATGTGGAAAGAAGTGGGATATTGAAGTAAAGAGGAATAATCAGATGCTTTTGAAATTCCCAAAGACGTTTGACGTAGTTCAGCTGAACAGCAATTGACACCTTTAAAAAAGAGCAATCACAAAATCTGAATAGGCAAACATAGTTACAATGAAGCTGACTGCGAAGGAATCTAGACTAATAGAAGACATACACTCCTGGAAACGGAAAAAAGAACACATTGACACTGGTGTGTCAGACCCACCATACTTGCTCCGGACACTGCGAGAGGGCTGTACAAGCAATGATCACACGCACGGCACAGCGGACACACCAGGAACCGCGGTGTTGGCCGTCGAATGGCGCTAGCTGCGCAGCATTTGTGCACCGCCGCCGTCAGTGTCAGCCAGTTTGCCGTGGCATACGGAGCTCCATCGCAATCTTTAACACTGGTAGCATGCCGCGACAGCGTGGACGTGAACCGTATGTGCAGTTGACGGACTTTGAGCGAGGGCGTATAGTGGGCATGCGGGAGGCCGGGTGGACGTACCGCCGAATTGCTCAACACGTGGGGCGGAAGGTGCACGTGCCCGTCGACCTGGGACCGGACCGCAGCGACGCACGGATGCACGCCAAGACCGTAGGATCCTACGCAGTGCCGTAGGGGACCGCACCGCCACTTCCCAGCAAATTAGGGACACTGTTGCTCCTGGGGTATCGGCGAGGACCATTCGCAACCGTCTCCATGAAGCTGGGCTACGGTCCCGCACACCGTTAGGCCGTCTTCCGCTCACGCCCCAACATCGTGCAGCCCGCCTCCAGTGGTGTCGCGACAGGCGTGAATGGAGGGACGAATGGAGACGTGTCGTCTTCAGCGATGAGAGTCGCTTCTGCCTTGGTGCCAATGATGGTCGTATGCGTGTTTGGCGCCGTGCAGGTGAGCGCCACAATCAGGACTGCATACGACCGAGGCACACAGGGCCAACACCCGGCATCATGGTGTGGGGAGCGATCTCCTACACTGGCCGTACACCACTGGTGATCGTCGAGGGGACACTGAATAGTGCACGGTACGTCCAAACCGTCATCGAACCCATCGTTCTACCATTCCTAGACCGGCAAGGGAACTTGCTGTTCCAACAGGACAATGCAAGTCCGCATGTATCCCGTGCCACCCAACGTGCTCTAGAAGGTGTAAGTCAACTACCCTGGCCAGCAAGATCTCTGGATCTGTCCCCCATTGAGCATGTTTGGGACTGGATGAAGCGTCGTCTCACGCGGTCTGCACGTCCAGCACGAACGCTGGTCCAACTGAGGCGCCAGGTGGAAATGGCATGGCAAGCCGTTCCACAGGACTACATCCAGCATCTCTACGATCGTCTCCATGGGAGAATAGCAGCCTGCATTGCTGCGAAAGGTGGATATACACTGTACTAGTGCCGACATTGTGCATGCTCTGTTGCCTGTGTCTATGTGCCTGTGGTTCTGTCAGTGTGATCATGTGATGTATCTGACCCCAGGAATGTGTCAATAAAGTTTCCCCTTCCTGGGACAATGAATTCACGGTGTTCTTATTTCAATTTCCAGGAGTGTATATACTGTAAGAAAAAAAGATCCACCACGAAGGAATTATGCGCATGGGATGGAAATAGGTAGATGCGATGTGCATGTACATACAAACAAATGATTACATTTTTATAAAAATTGGATGATTTATCCAAGAGAACGCACTTCATAAATTGAGCAAATCGGTAACGCGTTGGTCCACCTCTGGCCCATATGCAAGCAGCTATTTGGCTTGGCACTGACTGAGAGAATTATCTGATGCCATCCTGAGGGACTTCGCGCAAAATTTTGTCCAATTGCGTCGTTGGATCGTCAGAATCCCAAGTTAGTTGGGGGTGGGCGGAGGGGGGGGGGGGGCTGTCCATAATGCTCCAAACGTTCTCAATTGGGGAGGGATCTGTCAACCTTGCCGGCCGAGGTAGGGTTTGGGGAGCACGGGGACAAGCAGTAGAAACTCTCGCCACGTTCGGGCGGGCAGTATCTTGCTGAAATGTAAGTCCAGGATGACTTGCCATGAAGCCCAACAAAACGGGGTGCAGAATATCTTCGACGTACTGGCGTGCTGCAAGGTTGCCGCAGATGACAATGAAAGGGGTCCTCCCGTGAAAATAAATTAAATGGCACCCCAGACCACCATTCCTGTTTGTCGGGCAGTATAGCAGTCCAGAGTCAAGTGGGTATCCCACTGCTGCCTGAGGTTTCTCCAGACACGTCTCCGCTGGTCATCGAGACTCAGTTCGAAGATGAGTCCCACTTCGAACTCACCTCTGGAGATAATTCTTCTCAAGTCAGTAAGATCCCAGATAAATATTGGAATTAACTTACAAGCATATACACTGAAGCGCCAAAGAAACTGGTATAGGCACACGTATTCAGATACAGAGGTATGTAGACAGGCAGAAGACGACGCTGCGGTCGGCGACACCTATATAAGACAACAAGAGTCTGGCGCAGTTGTTAGATTGGTTACTGCTGCTACAACGACAGGTTATCAAGATTTAAGTGAGTTTGAACGTGGTGTTACAGACGGCGTAGGAGCGATGGGACACAGCATCTCCGAGGTACCGATGAAGTGGGGATTTTGCCGTACGACCATTTCACGAGAATACCGTGAATATCAGGAATCCGGTGAAACATCGAATCCCCGACATCGCTGCGAACGGAAAA
This sequence comes from Schistocerca nitens, assembly GCF_023898315.1. NCBI lineage: Eukaryota > Metazoa > Arthropoda > Insecta > Orthoptera > Acrididae > Schistocerca > Schistocerca nitens. Next base: position 513,957,289 of record NC_064620.1, on the reverse strand, counting down.
AGATCCTGCAAGAATGGAACCAACGACGACTGAAAATCGTTCAACGTGACAGAAGTTCAACAGATCCGCAAATTGCTGCAGATTTCAATGATAGGCCATTAACAAGTGTCAGCGTGCGGAATATTCAACGAAAGATCATCGCTATGGGCTTTCTGAGCCGAAGACTCACTCGTGTACCCTTCATGACAGCACGACACAAAACTTTACGCCTCGCCTGGACCCGTCAACACCGACATTGGACTGCTGATGACTCGAATAATGTTGTTTGGTCGGACGAGTCTCGTTTCAAATACTATCGAATGGATGGACGTGTACGGGTGTGGAGACAACCTCACAAACCCATGTACCCTGGATGCTAGCAGGGGACTGTTCAAGCTGGTAGAGGTTCTGTAACGGTGTGGGGCGTGTGCAGTTGGAGTGATTTGGGACCCCTGATACGTCTAGATACGACTCCGATAGGTGACACGGACGTAAGCATCCTGTCTGATCAGCTGCATCCATACATGTCCATTGTGCATTCCGACGGACTTGGGAAATTTCAGGAGGACAATGCTACAATCCACACGTCCAGAATTGCTACTGAGTGGCTCCAGGAACACTCTTCTGAGTTTAAACACTTCCGGTGGCTACCAGACTCCTCAGACATGAATTTATTGAGCACATCTGGGATGCCTTGCGACGTGCCGTTCAGAAGAGATCTCCAACCCCTCGTATTCTTACGGATTTTTGACCAGTCCTGCACGATTCATGGTGTCATTACTTCAGATATTAGTCGAATCTATGCCACATTGTACTGCGGCACTTCTGCGTGCTCGCCGGGGCCATACAGATTAGGTAGGTGTACCAGTTTCTTTGGCTCTTCAGTGTGTATGGGTATCTCTCTTATCGATCGTCAGGTCCATTTCCTCCGGTGTTTCGGCAGCAATTTGCAGTTTCATTTTTGTGTGTAACGAGAGTGAGTCCAGACAGGTCTTGGTCGTGCCTTGCATACGACGACCAGCGTCGACGGAAAGCATCGGTTTGTTTCCAAATACAAACAAAACGGTTTTTAAGTGGGATTTTTACGTTCCCATTCGATAGAGCGATCGGAAAATAGTCTAATGTGTTAATCGTATTATCGATGTGTGTTACCATGAGCAATGAAACACGAAGAGTAATCAGTAGCCCTCCAATGATGACTGAGCAGCGCTTCTGCGTGGCGGTAGTAATCAGCGCGGGCGGTGCTTTCGATGCTGGAGTGCTGTTTATTCTTCGATTTTACTGTTCCTGTTAATACACACCCATAAAACTAATATCGCACTGCTCTGTCGAACGAGCACGTAAAATTCAACTTTACAGCTCACTTTGTTTGAGACGTGAAACAAGGCGTCGCTTTCCATCGACACTGGGCGCCACGTGAAAAACGTGGTGAGTAGTATTTGTCTGGGCTGAATACAGCTACATGTTGCAAAAACGAAATTGCAAATATCTGCCGAAACACGAGAGAAATGCGCAGGACGACTCAGGAGAAAAACCCCATATATATATATATATATATATATATATATATATATATATATATATATATATATATATATATGGTGTTACAAAAAGGTACGGCCAAACTTTCAGGAAACTTTCCTCACACACAAATAAATAAAAGATGTTATGTGGACATGTGTCCGGAAACGCTTAATTTCCATGCTAGAGCTCATTTTAGTTTCGTCAGTATGTACTGTACTTCCTCGACTCACCGCCATGATTTCATACGGGATACTCTACCTGTGCTGCTAGAACATGTGCCTTTACAAGTACGACACAACATGTGGTTCATGCATGATGGAGCTCCTGCACACTTCAGTCGAAGTGTTCGTACGCTTCTCAACAACAGATTCGGTGACCGATGGATTGGTAGAGGCGGACCAATTCCATGGCCTCCACGCTCTCCTGACCTCAACCCTCTTGACTTGCATTTATGGGGGCATTTGAAAGCTCTTGTCTACGCAACCCCGGTACCAAATGTAGACTCTTCGTGCTTGTATTGTGGACGGCTGTGATACAATACGCCATTCTCCAGGGCTGCATCAGCGCATCAGGGATTCCATGCGACGTAGGGTGAATGCATGTATCCTCGCTAACGGAGGTCATTTTGAACACTTCCTGTAACAAAGTGTTTGAAGTCACGCTGGTACGTTCTGCTGCTGTGTGTTTCCATTCCATGATTAATGTGATTTGAAGAGAAGTAATAAAATGAGCTCTAACATGGAAAGTAAGCGTTTCGGGACACATGTCCACATAACATATTTTCTCTCTTTGTGTGTGAGGAATGTTTCCTGAAAGTTTGGCCGTACCTTTTCGTAACACCTGTGTGTGTGTGTATAGGGTGAACGAGAACTTCACCAACAAACTTTCAGAGTTGTTAGTATGGACCAAAGCAAGAAAAAACTGTCTTGTACACTTGGGCTCTAAAATGAACGTCTTAAGAACTATGAGCATTTGTTCATCTGCGCTAATGCGACACACATGTCGTCTACTGACAAGTGCTCATAGCTCGTAAGGTACGTAATTTAGAGGCTATGTTTACTGGACATTTTTTTCTTGTTCTCATACATACTGCCTCCCACCAAAATATGAGGAAAAATGTTTGCAGTAGAAGACTAGAGATTCTTTCACAATCTCGAAGACGAACAAATGCTCATAGATGTTAAGAGATTTGCTGGCCGTGGTGGCCAAGCGGTTCTAGGCGCTTCAGTCCGGAACCACGCGACTGCTACGGTCGCAGGTTCGAATCCTGACTCGGGCATGGATGTGTTTGATGTCCTTTGGTTAGTTAGGTTTAACTAGTTCTAAGTTCTAGGGGACTGATAACCTCAGATGTTAAGTCCCATAGCGCTCAGAGCCATTTTTGTTAAGAGATTTGTTTTTGACCCCATACTTCCTAGACTTTTTTCTAGTTTTCGACCATACTTTCTTTTTCTGAGTGATCAGTCTTCTGACTGGTTTGATGCGGCCCCCACTAATTCCTCTTTTGTGCCAAATTTTCCATCTCAGAGTAGCAGTTGCAACCTACCTCCTAAATTATTTGCTGGATGTATTCCAATATCTGTCTTTCTCTACAGTTTTTACCATGTACAGCTGCCTCTAGGACCATGGAAGTTAATCCCTGGTGTCTTAATACAGGTCCTACCGTCCCGTCCCTTGTTCTTGTCAGTTTTTTTCCATCTATTTCTTTCCTCGACGATTCTGCGTTGAATCTCCCCAATCCTTACCTTACCAGTTCACTTTCAAAATTCTTCCGCAGCACCATATTTCAAATGCTTCGATTCTCCTCTGTTCTGGTTTTCCCAAAATCCATGTTTCACTACTGTGCAATGCTGTGCTCCAAACGTACATTCTTAGAAATGTCTTCCGCGAATTAAGGCCTGTTTTTGACACTTAGTAGACTTCTCGTGGCAAGGAATGCCCTTTTTCCCAGTGCTACTTTGCTGTTTTATGTCCTCCTTGCTCCGTCCATCATGGGTCACTTTTCTGCCTAGATAGCAGAATTCCTTTCTTCGTCTACTTCGTGATCCCCAGTTCTAACGTTTCTCACTGTTCTTATTTCTGCTACTCCTCATTACTTTCGTTTCTCTTCTCTTTACTCTCAATTCATATTCTGTATTCATTATATTGTTCTTTCCATTCAACAGATCCTGTAATTCTTCATTCTCACTGAGGACAGCAAAGACATCAGCAACTCTTACAATTGACGTCCTTTTACCTTCAGTTTTAGTCTTTTTTTTTTTTTTTTGTTTCCGTTACTGCTTCTTCGATATGCAGATTGAACAATAGAGACGAAAGACTGCATGCCTGTCTTAAACCCTTTTTAATCCAAGCACTTCGTTCTTGGTATTCTAGTCTTACTGTTCGCTCTTGGTTCTTGTAACATACTGTATATTATCCGTCTTTCACTATAGCTTACCCCAATGTTTCTCAGAATTTAGAACATCTTGCGCCATTTTACACTGTCGAACGTTTTTCGCCGGTCGACAGATCCTATGAACCAGCCTTGATTTCCTTCAGTCTCCGCCCCATTATCAACCACAAGGTCAGTACTGCCTGACTGGTGACTTTAACTTCACTAAAGTCAATGTGGTTGTCATCTAACAGAGCCTCAATTTTCTTTTGCAGTCTACTGTATATTTTTATTGTCAGCAACATGGGTGCATGAGCTGTGCGGTAGTTCTCGCGCTTTTCTGCTGTTTCAATCTTCGGAATTGTGTATATGATGTTTTCGAATGTCTGATGGTCTATCGCCGGACTCATACATTCTACATACCAAGCCTGAACAGCTGTTTTGTTGTCACTTTCCGCAATTATTTTAGAAATTCCGATGAAATATTATCTGCTGGCTTACTTGATCTTGTTCAAAGTTCTGTTAATTTCTGATTCTAATACTTCCTCTCACTCTTCCCTGTCGATTCCTGTTTCTTCTTCCAACACATCATCAAACATGTCGTACCGGTCATAGAGGCCTTCAATGTACTCTTTACACCTCTCCGCTCTCTTCACTGCATTTAATAGTGCAATTCCCACTGCACTCTTAACATTAGTGCCCTTTCTTTTAACTTCACCGGAGGTTGTTTTGACTTTTCTGTATGTTGAGTCAGACCTTCTGACAATCATTTCTTTTTCGATTTCTACACAATTTTCATGCAGCCATTTCGCCTTAGTTTCCCTGCTCTTTCTATTCATTATTTCCATATTAACACCTTTGAATGCTTGTCAGAGAAGTTGTGGAGCAGTCTCTGTACATCACATATGAACATTTCCTTTAGAAATTAAAGGTGCCGTAAAATACTTCGACCCGGCACGGTCATCAACACACGTTACAGTATACTGGAACGTTAAGTTCGTTCGATTATGGTATCTACGACCGAATGACGCTCCATTCACTATCTCCTGACAACTTCATGTCGATACCGTTCAGCGATTTCCTTATCTCACGGAAAACATGACGCTTGTGATACCATACGTGTGGGAGTTTATCTACAGAGAACTTGGAGCACATTCCTACCACACCCCGTTCGGGCGCGTCAGACATACGTAATTCTCAAGAATACTGCTTGTTCAAGATTACAGCAAGCACTCCATCTGTCACGAATGTTTTATTGCAGATTTATGTCCGTAAACATTCAGTGTAGGCCAGACTGATCGGTCGCCAGTCTTTACTGTGGTTGTGACGTGGTGTGTTTATTTGATATCGACATTTGACAGGCGCTATTGAAGTGGAGCGTCTTTAATAAAATCAGTTTTGATTGGCGCTTCTGTTTAAAATTGAGTTGTTACGACGCACTGTTATAGGTTGTGCCAGTGGTTCGAAGTAAAGAATACCTTCCGAATACGCCTCTTTTACAGTCAGTTGAGCACTTATGAAGAGAGTTAACTTATAAAACAGCTCAAGACAGATGCTGTCTAGAAAGATACATTAGTTGTCTGTTATCTATCTAGTGACAGTATCGTGGTGCCAACTTCCAACATGACAATGCTCGACCACACATGGCACGTGTCTCTATGAACTGTCACGGCGATGTTGAGATACTCTCATGGCCAGAAAGACGCCCCAGTTGCATCCCTGGTAGAACATTTCTGGGACCTTCTGGAACGTCAACAGTGTTAGTCAGTATCCAGAATAGAAAGGACCAGTTACTAACATTTGCGGACCAGCTTCCCTCAGGAGAGAATACAACGAGTTTGTGCCACCTTTCCTAACCGAATCAGTGCATCCATCCAAGTCAGACGGGTCGCACCGTCCTACTGATAAGTGGGCTCTTACTGCCGCGCACTTTCCAAATTTGACTCAAAACTGTAATCACTATAATAACATAACATACCTTCTCAACCTGTGGTGTTTCATCTTCTCCTTCTGGGTGCTACACTCGTTTTGTCAGGTAGTGTATTTAGCTCTATTGCTACGTTCAACTTCATAGCTACTACCCATTTTTCCATTCGTGAGTTACTTTGTTTTAATCTCGCTATAACTGGTTTTCAAGTCGCTTTCCAAAACATGTTCTATTCACATCTTGGATTCACTGTTGAGGCTCATCTGCACTAAGTGCATTAAGTACAATATTATTAGAAAAAAAACACGTCACGGTGTAGATATAATTCATTAATCAGTATTATTTCTCCGTTTCTCAGTTTGCGAATGTGTAGAATTCATCTCTGACTTATGAGAATAGTTTTAGGAAGATGGAATCCCTTTATGTATTCCTCTGTTGATTCTAAATTTATGGGCATCTTGATCGAGTTAAAAAAACCGTAGCATTAAACTATTTTTATCCCTGACTGTACTAACATACATTGAATCGATGCCTAGTTTCTCAGTGTCTGTTAGGATAGATTTTGTTGAAAGTAATTCGAAAGCTTTCAGAAAATCTGTCGAGACAAAGTAATACTTCATATGCTTTGTTCAATTATATAATTTCGTTTCCGATTTGCAAATTCTCCACTTGTAGAACCAGCTTGGTCCTTTACGTGATTAAAATCAATTTTTTTTCTGCGCAGTTTGTGATATTTTTAATGAGCATTTCGTACATTACGGAGAGGAGGCTGATAGGTCTTTTTAACGTCTTGTCTGCCCCTTTTCTTTTGAAATTGAACAGTTATAGTACTGTTCCAATTTTGTGGTACTATTTTCCTTTGCAGACATTTTGTCAATAATTTTACAAGTTCCCCTCGCAGTACTTTTCCTCCAACTTTAAAAATTTACTTTAAAACGTTATCCAAAGATGCCGTTTTCTTGATACCTGGACTGGCTTTGTGGACTGTCAGTGATTCCGGTCAATCTCTTGATCTATATAAAAACTGAAATATATCTTGGAGTGCGTATTCTTCTTCCCCGGTGTGTTAGTTACCGTAACGTCTGCTGTCATGACTGGTCAAATGTGGTGTCTACCAATATGTATGCTTCCTTTTTGTTACACATTTCACTTCCACGTAAGACTGCACTAAAAAGAATATCTGAGAAAGACCTTCGTAAATTTATGTTCGATATTAACATGTTTCTTTTTGTGCTATCGTCACTCCATGTTTTATCAAATATTTACTTCTGCAATGTTGTAATGATGGAAATTAAGAACAACAGACAGACGAATTACCCTGCAATCAGCCAGGGCAAACTCACATTACAGCAATGTTGAGTAGCACTTGAAAGCTGGAAGGTAAAGCTACTGTGCAGAAGCAATAGTGGTCCAATAACAGATCTTTTGATATTATCGGTAATGTGCCACAAAGACATTCAAAACAACACGATCCACTTAAAAACCAGGAGTAGGAGTATCGCCCATTACTACGATCTGCTTGGACAACAACAATTTGCAGGACTAATGGTCCAAAGAGAGGTATTTCTGGTCCTCACGAAAATTCAAGGTTCATACCGTATGGTAAACTACGGAACTGTCTTTCTCGGTAGATGTAGCAGTAATACATTTCATATGAAATGTATTCATCTGAAAGCTGAACGTAGAACTACAGTGAAGTAGTAATGGTGGTCCTCGGACAGACATCTATGGTACTGCAGGCTCTATGCCGTAAGGGTATTAAAAATAACACAGTCCACATAAAAACTTGTAACAGAACAACTGTCCATAGCTACCTCCTGCTTGCAACGTAACAATTCACAGCAGTATCTGTCAAAAGATAAATTCCGGGGTTACGATAGTGTGTGGCTTATGCAGTATGATTGATGACTGTACCAGTAAGATGTTTCCCAGGAGCTAGTGTGCACATAACCAAACTTCAGTTACAGTACAGTAGCAATAGCTCTCCAAGGAGGTCTGTTTGTGGTACTGCCAGCACTGTACCAAACAACTGGAATAGGACAAAATTCTGCTCCTGTTTTCTCCTAAGATAATTACAATCAGCAGTAATAATCATCCTAATACAAAGTGTGGTGTCACCGCCAGACACCACACTTGCTAGGTGGTAGCCTTTAAATCGGCCGCGGTCCGGTAGTATACGTCGGACCCGCGTGTCGCCACTATCAGTGATTGCAGACCGAGCGCCGCTACACGGCAGGTCTAGAGAGACTTCCTAGCACTCGCTCCCAGTTGTACAGCCGACTTTGCTAGCGATGGTTCACTGACAAATTACGCTCTCATTTGCCGAGACGATAGTTAGCATAGCCTTCAGCTACGTCATTTGCTACGACCTAGCAAGGCGCCATGTTCAGTTGCTATTGATATTGTAAATAATGTACAGACAAGAGCCACGCTCAACATTAATGGATTAAAGTTAAGTATTCTACCAGTTACCTCCTTTTTTCTAAGTTCTAATTACCGCGTCCTGTTCCAGACCTCACGCCAGCCTGCGTGAGCTTAAACGCGTGCCTTTCGGCTTCCTCTCAATTTAGTGGGTTGGTCTCCTGCCAATCCACAACACAAAGTGCTGAAGCAGTTACGACAATGCGAAGCTGTGAAACTGTTTCTGGTGTGCACATAGCCCAACACCTGGAAACTGGACGTTAGAGCTACATTACAGTAGCAACAATGGCCCTAGAACGTATCTCAATGGTACTGTTCGCATTATGCCACAAATATTTTCCAAAAGCACACAGGCGACTTAAAATCCTGGAACCTGACAACTGCTAGTTGGTATGGCCTGCTTGATTCGTAACAATAAGCGGTGATAGTGGTCCAAACATGAATCCCTGTGGTGCTCACAACAATGTACGATTAATACCACATAGGAAATTACGAAATTGTCTTACTGTAGCAGTAATACATTTCTTACGAGCTGGTACGCACGTCGTCCAACTCCTGCAAGCTGGATGGTTTATCTATAATGCGGTAGCGACAGTGGTCCCAGAACGGATATTTGTGGTGCTGTCGGCACTGTGCGATAGGGACATTAAAGGTAACTCAATCTGTCTGAAATCCTGTAATACAATAACTTCTCACTGCTGCCCTTTGTGCGGATCGTAACAATAAACAGCAATGGTGGTGCTAATACAGATCCTTGTGGTACTATTGACAGCACACAGTTCATGCCACGTGAAAAAATGAAAAACTATCTTACTCAGTGGCAGTAGCAGTGAGATGCATCATACAATAGGTATGTGAGTCACTGTAGCTCATAGCTGCTCATGAGGAGTGCCGTGTGCCAATAGGTCGTAACAGTAAGCAGCAGTGATGATCCTTAGGCGAATTCGCGTGGAACGTATGGCAATGCACGGTTCATGTAATATTAGAAATTACCAAACTGTCTTACCTGGTGACTGTAGCATTAAGCTATTTTATACAAACTGGTATACACGTTACCCAACTACGCAAACTGAATGGCTGAGTTACGGTGCAGTAGCAAAAGTGGCCGTAGAACGGATATTTGTAGCACTATCGGCACTATATCACAACAATATTGAAAATAATTACGGTCTACCTGAAATCCTGTAATACAACAAGCTCCCACTGCTATCGCTTGGTTCAAATGGCCCTGAGCACTATGGGACTCAACTGCTGAGGTCATTAGTCCCCTAGAACTGAGAACTAGTTAAACCTAACTAACCTAAGGACATCACAAACATCCATGCCCGAGGCAGGATTCGAACCTGCGACCGTAGCGGTCTTGCGGTTCCAGACTGCAGCGCCTTTAACCGCACGGCCACTTCGGCCGGCTGCTATCGCTTGCTTGAATTGTAAAAATAAACAGTAATAGTGGTCCTGAGACACATCCTTGTGGTGTTCTTGACACCACACGGTTCATTCCACGTACAAAAATGCGAAACTATGTTACTCAGTGACAGCAGTGGTGAGATGCATCATACAAAAGCGTCTACGAGACACTGTCGCCGATGTCTGAGGTCATCAGTCCCCTAGATTTAGAACTACTTAAACCTAACCAACCTAAGGACATCACACACATCCATGCCCGAGGCAGGATACGAACCAGCGACCGTAGTTCAAATGGTTCAAATGGCTCTGAGCACTATGGGACTTAACATCTATGGTCATCAGTCCCCTAGAACTTAGAATACTTAAACCTAAGTAACCTAAGGACAGTACACAACACCCAGCCATCACGAGGCAGAGAAAATTCCTGACCCCGCCGGGAATCGAACCCGGGAACCCGGGCGTGGGAAGCGAGAACGCTACCGCACGACCACGAGATGCGGGCGCGACCGTAGTAGCCGCGTGGTTCCAGATTGAAGCGCCTAAACCCGGCAGTGGACCTAGGACGAATTCCTGTGGTGCTCACGACAATGCAGGTTTCATGACACTTGACGAACTATGAAATTTACTAGGTGACTGTAGTAATAAGACATTTCGTATGAAATGTTACGCTCGCTGCCCAACTCTTGAAAGCTTGGTGGTAGAGCTACAGTTCAGTAGCGACAGTGGTCCTAGAACGAGCATTTGTAGCAGTGTGTTCAGGCAACTGTGGACAACAAAGGTCCTGAATAATCCCAGCAGAGGGATCGAAACGTCGATTTCGTAGAAGAAATATGACGCAGCCTAACAACCCAAAATATGTCCCCTTCATTTGTAGCACTGTCATACTATAACATAAGAATATTCAAAATAATACAGTCCACATGAAATCCTGACGTCTGCTCGAATGGTAACATGAGCAGCAATAAGTTGTCCTAAGGCACATCGTTGTGGTACTCTTGACAGTCCACGGTTCATGCCATGAGCGCCCGCATCTCGTGGTCGTGCGGTAGCGTTCTCGCTTCCCACGCCCGGGTTCCCGGGTTCGATTCCCGGCGGGGTCAGGGATTTTCTCTGCCTCGTGATGGCTGGGTGTTGTGTGCTGTCCTTAGGTTAGTTAGGTTTAAGTAGTTCTAAGTTCTAGGGGACTCATGACCATAGATGTTGAGTCCCATAGTGCTCAGAGCCATTTGAGCCATGCCATGAGCGACAATGCAGAACTGTCGTTTTAAACGACAGCAATAGCGAGCCGCATCATACGAAAGAGGGTGCACATCACTGTCGCCATTTGGGGTGAGTCGTGTCATTAGATCGAAACAATAAGCAACAAAGGTGGTCCTAAGACGACTTCATGTAGCACCCACGACGACTTCCATATGGGGAGCTATGAAACTGTCTTCGGCGACTGTTGCACTAAGGTCGGCCACTGTGGCCGAGCGGTTCTAGGCACTTCAGTCCGGAACCGCACAGCTGCTACGGTCGCAGGTTCGAATCCTGCCTCGGGCATGGATGTGTGAGATGTCCTTGGGTTAGTTAGGTTTAAGTAGATCTAAGTCTAGGGGACTGATGACCTCAGATGGTAAGTCCCATAGCGCTTAGAGCCGTTTGAGCCATTTTTTGTTGCACTAAGACGTTTTGTAGGAACTGGTGTGCACCTTGCCCAACTCCTGCAAGCTGGGTGGTAGATCCACAGTGCAGTAGCAACAGTGGTTCAAATATTTATGGTAGTGTCGGGACTATACCATAAGGGGGTCGACAGAAGCGTCCGATCCCACGCGTCGGCTTTGAGCCGTGACGTAAGGGTGTTGTGTGTGACGTCATGACGGCGCGGAGTGTGGTTTGAGTGTGACTGTCTCCAGTTCTGTTTCATTTTATTTACTTTTCTGATCTGTTCGTTCTGTCGCGTGAGATATTTTTTAAATTTAAAAACACTTATTACTTATTTTAATTATCTGTTTCCTCCAATTTCTGTTTTAGTTTATTATATTTATCTTTCTGATCTGTTCGTTCTATCCCGTGAGATTTTTTTTTTTTTAAAAAGACGAAAAACACTAATCAGCTACTGAAGCATCTTTATCTTCTATGGGTTGCATGGGTTACGACCCCTGGGGAGGTGGGTGGGTATTCATGCATGGCTGTCTTCACTTACACGTTGTAGCTACGCAAGGCGTCTAATTTTGTTTATATTTAGTTTGCCCCCCACCCAAAACACCCTATTTCCCGCGCTTGTCCCGTTAGTGTCATTAGGCTTCTTGTGGAAAGTGTGTGTGTTTGTTTTTGTTTCCGCCATATTTGTGACGTCATGGGTCAAAGCAGACGGGTGGGATCGGACGCTTCCGTATTTCCCCATAAGGTTATTCAAAATAACACAGTTGATCTAAATCCTGTAATAAAACAACCCACCATTGTTTTGGTCCCCTCGGATCACAACAATAGGCAGCAATAATGGTCCTAAGACACATTCTTGTGGTACTGTTGACGGTGCAAGGTTCATTCCATTTGCGAAAATACGAACTATCTTGCTCTGCGACAACAGTAATGATCTGCATCACACAAAAGCGTGTGCACATCACTGTTTCGTTAGGAGATCATTTGGAGTATCTTGTGTAAAACAAGTAACAATAGTGACCCTAAGACGAATTCCTGTTGTGGTCACGACAATGCACTGTTCATGCCTCATGGGAAGCTATAAAACTGCTGACTGTAGCTCTAATGTAGGACGTTTCGTAGGAATTGGTGTGCACATCGCTCAACTCCTTATGGCTGGGTAGTTGAACTGCAGTGCAGTAGCGGTCCAAATATTTGTGCTACTGTTGGAACTATGCGTTAGGATATTCAAAATAACACAGTCCACCTGAAATTCTGCAATCAAACGACCTCCCAAAACTTCTGTCTGTTTGGATAGTAACAATATGCAGCAGTAGTGGTCCTAAGATACATCGTTGTGGTACTGTTGACAATGCTCGGTTCAGACCATGTGCAAAAATGCGAACTATCTTACTGAGCGACAGTAGAAATGAGACGCACCATAGTAAAGTGTGTGCACATGATTGTCGTCATGGGTAGCTCAGTTGGAGTGCCTTGTATCATTAGATCGTAATAATAAGCAGAAAAGTGATCCTTAGACGAATCGACAGGAAGTGCAAAATGGCTAAGCAGGGATGGCTAATGTAAGGATGTAGAGGCTTATCTCACTAGGTGTAAGATAGATACTGCCTAAGGGAAAATTAAAGAGATCTTTGGAGAAAAGAGCACCACTTGTATGAACATCAAGAGCTCAGATGGAAACCCAGTTCTAAGCAAAGAAGGGAAAGCAGAAAGGTGGAAGGAGTATATAGAGGGACTATACAAGGACGATGTACTTAAGGACAATATTATGGAAATGGAAGAGGATGTAGATGAAGATGCAATGGGAGATATGATACTGCGTGAAGAGTTTGACAGAGCACTGAAAGACCTGAGTCGAAACAAGGCCTCGAGGGTAGACAGCATTCCATTAGAACTACTGAAAGCCTTGGGAGAGCCAGTCCTGACAAAACTCTACCATCTGGTGAGCAAGATCTATGAGACAGGCGAAATTCCCTCAGACTTCAAGAAGAATATAATAATTCCAATCCCAAAGAAAGCAGGTGTTGACAGATGTGAAAATTACCGAACTATCAGTTTAATAAGTCACAGCTGCAAAATACTAACGCGAATTCTTTACAGACGAATGGAAAAACTGGTAGAAGATGACCTTGGGGAAGATCAGTTTGGATTCCGTAGAAATATTGGAACACGTGTGGAAATACTGACCCTACGACTTATCTTAGAAGATAAATTAAGGAAAGTGAAATTACATTTCTAGCATTTGTAGACTTAGAGAAAGCTTTTTGACAATGTTGACTGGAATACTCTCTTTGAAATTCTGAAGGTGGCAGGGGTAAAATACAGGGAGCGAAAGGCTATTTACAATTTGTACAGAAACCAGATGGCAATTATGAGTCGAGGGGCATGAAAGAGAAGCAGTGGTTGGGAAGGGAGTGAGACAGGGTTGTAGCCTATCCCCGATGTTACTCAATCTGTATATTGAGCAAGCAGTAAAGTAAACAAAAGAAAAATTCGGATTAGGTATTAAAATCCATGGAGAAGAGATAAAAACTTTGAGGTTCGCCGATGACATTCTAATTCTGTCAGAGACAGCAAAGGACTTGGAAGAGGAGTTGAATGGAATGGACAGTGTCTTGAAATGAGGATATAAGATGAACATCAACAACAGCAAAACGAGGATAATGGAATGTAGTCGAATTAAGTTGGGTGATACTGAGGGAATTAGATTAGGAAATGAGACACTTAAAGTAGTAAAGGAGTTTTGCTATTTGGGGAGCAAAATAATTGATGATGGTCGAAGTAGAGAAGATATAAAATGTAGACTGGCAATGGCAAGGAAAGCGTTTCTGAAGAAGAGAAATTTGTTAAAGTCGAGCCTAGATTTAAGTGTCAGGAAGTCGTTTCTGGAAGTATTTGTATGGAGTGTAGCCATGTATTTAAGTGAAACATGGACGATAAATAGTTTGGACGAGAAGAGAATAGAAGGTTTCGAAATGTGGTGCTACAGAGGGATGCTGAAGATAAGTTGGGTAGATTACGTAACTAATGAGGAGGTATTGAATAGAATTGGGGAGAAGAGGAGTTTGTCGCACAACTTGACTAGGACATGTTCTGAGGCATCAAGGGATCACCAGTTTAGTATTGGAGGACAGTGTGGAGGGTAAAAATCATAGAGGGAGACCAAGCGATGAACACACAAAGTAGATTCAGAAGGATGTAGGTTGCATTAGGTACTGGGAGATGAAGAGGCTTGCACAGGATAGAGTAGCATGGAGAGTTGCTTCAAACCAGTCTCAGGACTGTAGACCACAACAACAACAGACGAATTCCTGTCGTGCTCACGACAATACAACTTTGGAGCCATATCGGAAGGTATTGAAACTGCCTAATTAGTTGACTATGGCACTAAGGCATTTCGTGGGGTATGTACCTCGCCTAGCTCCTGCTTGGGTGGTAGAGTTACGATTCAGTAGCTACAGTGGTCCAAAAAGTTGTGGTGCACTCGGTTTGTCATAAGGTGATACAAAATAGCGTATTCCACGTGAAATCCTGTAATCAAACAACCTGCTATTGCTGTCGTCTGTTCGGATTGTAACAATACTCAGTAATGATGGTCGTAGGATGGACCCCTGCGGCAGTGGCGGTGCCATATGCTGTGTTGGTCGCGAGCGGCCGGCTCACCTGGAGTGCCTGGTGTCGGGGTTGGGGCTGGGTCCCCTGGCAGCGCTGCCTCCAGGGGCGCCCCCAGCCCCCGCGACGCCGCCCGCCGCCGCCGCCAGCTGCGCCTCGCTGTAAGACTTGAAGGTGACGAGGCGCCGCCCCGTCCCGGCTTCGGACGCTAGCGACGACACGGAGAAGAGCGACAGGTCCGTGGTGACGGACTCGTGCGACGGCGAGCGCAGCATGTTCCACTGGGCCGCGCGCGCGACAGCTGCCGGTTTGTTGACGTCTGCGACGACTCTCCGCGCCCGCGCCCGAACACTGTGCACTCGCGACTCGACTGCAGCTGGAGCAGACGCGGCCGCGCCCCGAACGCGCCAGTCACGTGGGCCGCGCCGCGGGCTCGAGTGCAGCGCATCCGAGCCCCTCCCCTCGCCGCCCCTCCCCGCCCTCTGCCCCTTCCAGGCCGCCAGAACCCGTTGCTTACTTTCTGCTACGGTCGATAGCCGCCGCGCCGGGCTGTACTGCACGGAGACTGTGCGACCGTGGCGCTACCGCGCCGCGCGGAGCGGCTCGGAACCTCCCTGCACTTCTGTTTACGGTACCCATCCACAAGCAGGCACACCGAGTGGGGCGGCGCAAGTGCTCACGCATTGTGTTCCTGACTTTCCTTGGTCCCGCTAAGTATCCTTTGATTTCCATTAGCCACACGCATCAAGGCAGTGACGCTTTCCATTCGCTGCAAGAAAAATTAGGTCTAATACCGAAACCAGCATTTTAGCTTTGATTAATCTGTATTTTTCGGTATTTGTTTAGTCTACGTTACGACAGGTTTTTTTCTTTTTAGTTTTTTACTAATAACCGGGTAAGAAAAGCTGCATGACAATTTACTGTAGCAAAAGTACAAAAATGTTTGGTTTCATACAAAACTTTTTTTAAAGAAACGAGTATTGATTATTCGTAAAATTACCATTGATTTGAAATATTGGATCATCATAGAAACTGGGAAAAGCAATCAGCACTATATTAATAACAACACCTGCAGTTAGAAACTAGCAACAAACGAATGAATTAAGATCTTCGTACATCCATAGTTGAAATGGAGGACAGTGGAACCTCACCTGGTATAAACTTATATTAAAAACGAAGAAATTCCTCCAGCTGTATTTAAGGTGTCGATTTTATTTTGGCGACTAGTTTCAACGTTGTAACAACGTCATCTTCAGGCCCATACACTAGTTGACGTCAACTGCGTGCAGCTGATAACTTCCACACGGAGCACGTCCGTATATCACCACTGACTTTTAGTATCAGCCGCACGCAGTTGACGTCAGTTGTATGGGCCTGAAGATGACGTTGTTACAACGTTGAAACTAGTTGCAAAAATAAAATTGACACCTTAAATACAGCTGGAGGAATTGGTTCATTTTTAATATAGACATGGATTAAGAGTCGGTATAGCATTGTAGAGACAGTAATGTACCTGGTGCTGTGTGGAGTGGCCTATCACGGCACGCATGTAAGACATATTCCTATCTGATCTATACAGGACACTACCCTAGTTTGGAAGTATTTGATGAAGTGCGGTAGCAGTGACATTCAATACTCCAGTTGCTGCAAAAGATTGAAAGAGCCACAACAGACTTGCGGCATCATTCAACGAGAAAACATCCACCGTGTTCCTCGGAAGAGATCGTAAATTTGATTGACATCTACATCTACATCTACATGGATACTCTGCAAATCACATTGAAGTGCCAGGCAGAGGGTTCATCGAACCACCTTCACAATTCTCTATTATTACAATCCCGCATAGCGAGCGGAAAGAATGAACACCTATATTTTGCCGTACGAGCTCTGATTTCCCTTATTTTATCGTGGTAATCGTTCCGCCCTATGTAGGTCGGTGTCAACAAAATATTTTCGCATTCGGAGGAGAAAGTTGGTGATTGGAATTTCGTAAGAAGATTCCGTCGCAACGAAAAACGCCTTTCTTTTAACGATTTCCAGCCCAAATCCTGTATTATTTTTGTGAGACTCCCTCCTATATTTCGCGATAATACAAAACGTGCTGCCTTTCTTTGAACTTTTTCGATGTACTCCTTCAGTCCTATCTGGTAAGGATCCCACACCGCGCAGCAGTATTCTAAAAGAGGACGGACAAGCGTAGTGTAGGCAGTCTCCTTAGTAGGTCTGTTACATTTTCTAAGTGTCCTGCCAATAAAACGCAGCCTTTGGTTAGCCTTCCCCACAACATTTTCTATGTGTTCTTTCCAATTTAAGTTGTTCGTAACTGTAATACCTATGTATTTAGTTGAATTTACGGGTTTTAGATTAGACTGATTTATCGTGTAAGCGAAGTTTAACGAGTTCCTTTTAGCACTCATGTGGATGACTTCACACTTTTCGTTATTCAGGGTCAAGTACCACTTTTCACACCATTCAGATATTTTTTCTAAATCGTTTTGCAGTTTGTTTTGATCTTCTGATGACTTTATTAATCGATAAACGACAGCGTCATCTACGAGCAACCGAAGACGGCTGCTCAGATTGTCTCCCAAATCGTTTATAGAGGTAAGGAACAGCAAAGGGCCTAAACACTACCTTGAGGAACACCTGAAATCACTTGTATTTTACTCGATGACTTTCCGTCAATTATTACGAACTGTGACCTCTCTGAGAGGAAATCGCAAATCCAGTCACATAACTGAGACGATATTCCATAAGCACGCAATTTCACTAAGAGCCGCTTGTGTGGTACAGTGTCAAAAGCCTTCCGGAAATCCAGGAATACGGAATCGATCTGAAATCCCTTGTCAATAGCACTTGTAAGTAGGCTGTTTAGGTTTTTATATTAGTAACGCCATGTAGCGCTCTGTATGAAAATCACTGGCTGTGCTGTGTGCAGTCTGTGGCTGGTTAGCAATGTTGTAGTATTCGCTATTGTAGTGTTGGCCAGTTGGATGTGAACAGTGCGTAGCGTTGCGCAGTTGGAGGTGAGCCGCCAGCAGTGGTGAATGTGGGGAGAGAAATGGCGGAGTTTTGAAATTTGTAAGACTGGATGTCATGAACTGCTATGTATATTATGATTTTTCAACACTATTAAGGTAAATACATTGTTTGTTCTCTATTAAAATCTTTCATTTGCTAACTATGCCTATCAGTAGTTAGTGACTTCCGTAGTTTGAATCTTTTATTTAGCTGGCAGTAGTGGCGCTCGCTGTATTGCAGTAGTTCGAGTAACGAAGATTTTTGTGAGGTAAGTGATTTGTGTAAGGTATAGGTTAATGTTAGTCAGGGCCATTCTCTTATTGAATGTCAGATTCCGTTGCGCTAAAAATATTGTGTGTCAGTTTAGTGTTGATCAGAATAGGTAAAGAGAGAAATGTCTGAGTACGTTCAGTTCTGCTCAGCTGTTTGAAAATCAAATAATGTAAGAGGTTTATCAGCACAGTAATTCATTAATTTTTTTAAGGGGACGTTTCACACTCAGCACTTCATGTGAATAAAGAGCTAGTTGGGTTTCACAGGAACGATGTTTTCTAAACCCATGTTGACTGTGTGTCAATACCTATAATTTTATTGACGTGCTGTAAACTTGAGATAATTTAATTTTGTGGTTGCTTCATGATGAAAAATTGATACCGGCCAAAAGTGACGATACAGGGAAGTCGTTAACTTGTGACCTTTCCCTCTCGCAGTCGCCGCGCCCTTCTCCTCCTTCACCTTCGCCACCGTTCCTGGAGAAAATGGGATTTATTTCTTCTGCAGTCTCAAACCAATACCGATCGTTATCTCCTGCTCCTTCACTTTGATTATAATGTTTCAATCTTTGTTCGAGGTGTACTTACATTGCTGGACGTAAGAGCAATAAAAAACCGAAAATCGGTAATGACAGAAAATGTAACTTTTAAGCAGTTTTTAACAGTCAGGTTAAGCTGGAGACGACAAGAATCAGTGTAACTGTAAACCGGTTGTTTCAGCTATAACCACCAATCCTAAGCAAAATTTGCGACTTTTCAAGGTAATCGCAAACGAAAAGGCGTTTAACGAAATCCTCGTAGTTCGAAACATGGAAAGCAATTTAATGCAATTATTTGTAATGTTTTACAAGTACTTAAAATAATCCTTGTTAATTAGGAAGAATTTGAAACGTGATGATCTATCGAAGCGAAAACCGAGGTGAATGTTTCTTATTTTTTGTTTTATCTATCGGATACGGGTGGTGAGAGCCTTCGACTATAAAAGAAATGGTTTTGTTTGTTGTAAAAGAACGTTTGCTGCTTCCAGTAACAATCCTGAACGTCGTTTTTTGTGAAATAATTCCTGTTACCAAGTGAATTATTGGTCTATAATGATATTTTTAGACGTGATGTTCGCGATCTGTGAGTGGCTGATGGCGCTTTTAGGATTTCTTGTTGTCCTCTTATGCATATACTCTCACATATTGTACGTCACTTACACAGATGACAGCTCACAGTAGAAGGGATGTTTCCGTTTTGCAAGTCTCTGCAGCTGCCAAAGTTATTTTATAACAAACAAAATCATTGCTTTACCTATTGCTTTCTTTCAGCAGCCGCATGTGGCGGATACAATAAAGAAATGAAAAGCGTTCACCTCTGTACATTTTTCGTTAGTTATTTTCATTTCAAATTATTTCTAATAATGATTATTTTGTGTATTTGTTGTTATGTTATGCTGCATAAATTGCTCTCATATGTACTGCATTATTACAGTTAAGAATAAAAAAGACCCATTATATTGTAGAAAATAATTAATTGAATGTATTGTGCGACCTGCCTTAAACCCACAGGAGGGCAGGTTCCCTAAAAACAATAAATAAATACATAAAAAACAACCTATATTGCTGTTAAATTTTACGAGTTTAATATTCATGTCTTCTTTCTAAACCATCAATTTATTTTCGCCAATTTAGTTGGACTTTTCGACATACGAGTATACTGATTTACTTTTGAATACATCGTGGGAGCAGACAGTGATCAATGTTATTACAATTAGTTACTATTAAAATCAGTCTTTATCACAAATTTATTTATTGTGGTAACCGGTTTCGACCACGCCTGTTACGGCAAGAAAGGAAGAATGAATTGACTGTTGGTGTTAATAACGATCATCCTCCTTTACCTCCTCTGCATTACTGCAGATGACGTGTCACTGAGCACATCTGTTCTGTGCATGCAGTACACGCGAGGCGCCTAGTTGTTTCCACTGCACTGTGTGGAATACGAAGGTTCTGTTATAGTTCACTATCCTGCTGTCTTCAAGCTGATGTCCCCAGCGTAGAAAACAGCACGCAGGTAGTAGGTTCTGTATCTTGAGGCAGAAACTGATTTTTAGCGAGGTCCTGTTCTGAAACAATGTATCACTTCTTTGGGATGCCACTTGCGTATTTTAATATAGCCACACGAGAAGACTACATGATCTTAATACAACACCTTCTGATACAGCAAAGTACATGATCAAACACTATATTTACGAAAATGTATCTTTACACTATTTGTGGCACGTGTCTGTGCCTCATGACTACCGCAGTGAATCTTTTAATACTGAATACTGGCAAACACATCCTGCGACAGACAACATGTCTGTTCTTCTCGACTGCCTAATGCAGAGTGACGAACAGGAACTTAAATAAATATTGGAAACACATCCTACGACAGACAATATGTCTGTTCTTCTCGGCTGCCTAATCCAGAGTGACGAACAGCCCGAAACACTTCGCGCGCCATACCAGAAAAGGCGTGACCCGAACGCTTCCGAAGTGCTTCGTCTGCAATTTCGTCAGTCTTCTGTTTTTGATTTACGTTGTTTTTAATAATTCTAAAATGACTGATTGATAGCTGTTGAGAGATATTTATATTAAAAAGTGAAGTCATTCCAATAAGTAGTAGTTTAACTAATAATAATAACTATACTCTAACGTTTTGGCGCCCTTGCTCCGAACACAGCAACCTATCACAGAGCAGTAGCATTATGCAGGCGGTCTTTCTCACGGGAATTGCACCGAATGTAACATCTGTCACAGGTACCTCACACCACATTTCGTCATCTATATACTTCTTGCATCTCCACTGCTCTGGGAACAGCTTCTTGGAGCCTAATATGATGGCTGACTAAGCCAGAAATATTACACTGTGGTCATCTTCAGACCAAAATGCTGTATAAGCAGGAGCCTCCTTCTGGCGGCAAATCACTGCTCCACCAGAAGGAGGCTCCTGCTCATACAGCATTTTGGTCTGAAGATGACCACAGGGGTGGTCGAAAATGGTTACCAGAATAAATAAATTTGTGATCAAGACTGATTTTAATAGTAACTATTTGAGTATACTGACACTTAACGTGCAGTAAATGCACATAATTGTTAGAGGAATATTCCTTTCTATTTTTTTACGCCTGGTCAAGGGTTTAATGAGTATTTATCATAATTTTTTTTCATTTATAAGAAAGACCTATGGAGACTGCCTCTGCCTGGAACAAACAGCTACGTATGGATATCAGAAGAAGAACCGTGTAGGATACTACCTGCTATTTTGTTTTCTTTTCTATTTTTGAGTCATCAGTCTTTTGACTGTTTTGGTAAGCGGACGGCTACGAATTGTTCTCTTGTAATCAATCTCTTCATCTCAGAATAGCACTAGCACCCTGTTTCCTTAATTACTTGTTGGATATGTTCCAGTCTCTTTCTTTCCCTATTATTTTTACTGTCTACAGCTTTCTCTAGCACCACGAATGTTGTTGCCTGATGCCTGAACGGATGTCTTATCATCCTGTCTCTTCTTGTGGTTAGTCTTCTCCATATGTTCCTTTCTTCACCAATTCTGCGTAAAACATCCTCATTTCTTATCCTATCAATCCTTCTAAGTTCAACATCCACCTGCTGCACTAAATCTCAAACTCTTCGATTCTCTCCTGTACCGGTTTTCGCACTGTCCATGATTCACTGCCGTAAAATGCTGGGCTCCACTTTCACAGAAATTTACTCCTCAGATTAAGGCCGGTGTTTGTTACTGGTAGACTTTACCCGACCAGCAGTGCTCTTTATGCCTGTACTAATCTGCGTTGTATGTCTTGCTTGCTTTGTCCGCCATGGGTTAGTTTGCTTCTTGGTTAGCAGAATTCCTGCACTTCTTCTACTTCGTGGTTCCCAATTTTGATGCTAAGCAGACTGGCTGTCACACCAACACTTCTGAACTATTTCAAACTGCAAAGTTATTTATTTCAGTAATGCATTTCACGTGTTTGGAGCATGATCAGACAATCTATAACATGAAAACAGCCTATTAAGAAAATAACAGACGGAAGGGCGTGGTCCTATCTTGCACAACTACGCGATTAAATGAGCTGGAATTGTATACTAGAACTTACTTAAAAGTAAGTCGACATAAAACCCATCCGTCATAGGGTCCTACAGAATGAGAAGTGGACTTAATTAAAATGAATAAAGTACGACAATAAGCCATCCCGTAGTGTATTAAATTTTACGGAAACAGATTTCAGTACTCAGGAATGTGACTTACTAAGTAAACGGCTCAAGTATAACATTCAACCGCGGCTAGATGATAGGATGGTTACGGCTTTTATGACGGATTTAAAAGTTGCTCTACCACTTGCACCAAGTCGGAAAAACTCAAAACGGTATGTAGTGATCTTACTGAAAAATCTACCCATAAAAATCGAGTAATAAAGACCAAGTGGTTCTAAATTTTATTAATAATAGGTTGAGATCTGATGAAGCATTAGTTGTTCGTGCTAACATGGGCTTACATCAGCCGTCGTTTGTAGGAAAGGTTATAAAGCTAAGCCCTTGCGATTTTTTGAGCAGAATAACGGCCAAGAAATGGAATATGATACTGGTGAACTGAAATGTACACGAATGGTCTGAAAACCCATATAGACGGCTGCTGCAGTATTTTTTGTCCTGACCTCGTGCCGAAATAGAAAGTGATGAACCCTAGAACACTAACACTTCGTACTTAAATTGAGACTCATACGGATAGCTTTCCGACATGTCCGATAATAAATCTTATTGGGAACCCAGGTGAAACTGCCTCCAAAACATATTCTTAACTTCTTAGAAGTAATGTTGCAGTTTCTAATAGAAAGGAGTTGGTTCAACTTTTAAATGATGAAACTTACATAGTTTGCTCTCTCTGGATATTAAAAATCTGTAACAAAACTTTTCCTTTGGATGAGACGGCCCTTATTATACAAGAAAATTTCTTTGAGCATCGTCAGCTGAGCTTCGATGAAATAGTAGGCCATCTTACTGATGTTACTTACATCTTGCCATTACTTCTCGTTCAAAGATCAGTATTGTAAGCAGAACAATGGTTTGGCCATGGGCAACTGCCTAACAGGATGTCTCGCGGACATTTTTGTCAGTCGTTAAAACTGTAGCTATTTTACGCAGAACGCTAGTCGTTCGCATCAGGTCCTCTTCTACCGCCTTTATGTAGATGATATCGTTATTACCTTCATCGGTCCTGTCTCTCATAGATCATACACCCAGACATATTTACTTACGAAGCGATGGACTGTAACAGGAAGCGTAACTATTTATACCTGCAGCTTCGGCTTGATGGAATTCGCTTTGACAGCTGTCGTGAAACCAACCGACTCTATAATTCACGCCTCCTCCTGCCATTCTTACCAGTACAAATTGAGCTTTTTCATATCTGTGGTACACCGCATTAGTGAGATACCGCTCAGCCCATCTTCCACAGAAAAATAATTAGGGAATTTGAAACGCATCGCTGTAAACAAAGCTTACAGTCCTGAAATAGTTGATAAAGTGTAAACAAAAAACGTCAACAACTGAGCGTAAAGGCTTCCTCACCTCGTCGTTTTCGAAATCCAAATTTGTGAGGATCCCATTTATTTGGAATCTCTCCTGTGAGCTGGCCAAGCTCTTCAAAACACAGGAATGCGTGTTACTTTCACTACCGGTAGTAAAATTCATACTTATATTCATAATGAGCTCCGCTGCAGAGGTAGGTATGCAGGTGCTGGTGTGCGCGAATTGGAATTCAATGATTGTGGACTAGCACAATGTTCAAGAGGAGGTTTAGTGCGCTTAAAAACATTTCGCTTTGGCCGAGCATCTTAAGTCAAACAGGGACGAGTTTCCCACGCTGGAAAAGTTGAGAATACCACACTTTGTTCAGAAGGGGAAAAAAACTGAATATGCTCGAGGAGTTGGAGACTGTTAAGCACCTGCATGTTGACAAGCATAAGTAAAAATCAGATCTATTATGACTCAGTTTGTAGAATGTTGGTACAATGGTACGAAGTGTTACCTGCTTATGGTAGGTCATCGTTTGTGATCCGCAAATTTTATCACGATGGTCAAGCTAACATCACTCTACTGGTTTCTTCATATACAGGCAACTTAATATAATATTTGGTTTTACCTGATTTTGTATGCTTCTGTTATTTTATTTGTTTCTTGTGATTTGCATAAATATATTTTATTCTGTTTGTCTTAACAACTGATTCTGATGGTTATCTTTTGCCACATCCGTGTGAGCACTAAACGGACCTCTTCTGCCGCGCGCAACTCAGACGGCGTTTATAGTTCTGTAAGCATGGTCCAATGCTTTGCTGATACGGCGAAGTTTGCTTGTGTGGTTATGGTAACATACGCTCTCTTTTGTAAAAGTGTTTCCGTCTCGTTCATGTACGGGATGGATTATTGTAGTACTTCCTCTCTTTTTATTAGGTCTACTTCTCATTCTGTGGCGCTCTATGACGGATGAGTTTTATATCCAGTCACTATTATGTAAATTCTAACAGATATTTCAGTTCATTTACTCGCTTAGTTGTGTAAGATAGATCCATGTCCGTCCATCCTGTTCTCAGTGGGTTGTTTTATTGTTTTATAGACACCCTGACGATGCCCGAGATGGATGAAATGCGTTGTTGAAATAAACAACTTTGCAACACAGACTGTTTTCCTATCTAATACTAAGTTTATCGCTAATCTCATTTCCGCTCCTCCTTTTTACTTTCGTTATTTCTTCGATTGACTTTCAATCCATATCCTCTACTCATCAGACTGTATATTGAACTGAATACTTCCTACAGTTTTTCTTCGCTGATCACGGGAGCGGATGACTGTATCTTTGTGTCATACACTTTTTTAATCCGAGCACTGTTCTTTGTCTTATTAATATTTTTCTCTGTTATTCCTGTTTTGTGTCATCAGTTTTCTGAGTGGTTTGATACGGCTTTACTCTCAATCTATATTCTGTATTCATATTCATATTCATTCCATTCAGCAGATCCTATAATTCTTATTCATTTTACCTACAGCTTATCCCTATTTTTCTCAGGATTTCGAACATCTTGGACCAATTTACTCTGTCGAACGCCTACTCCAGTTCGACATGTTCTATGAACGTACCCTGATTTTTTTAAAAATCTTGCTTCCATTATCAACCGCTACTTCATAATTCTGGTACCTTTACCTTTCCTAAAGCCAAACTGATCGTCATCTAACACATCCTCAGTTTCATTTTCCATTCTTCTGTCTATTAGTCTTGTGAGCAACTTGGAAGCTGATAGTGCTATAATTCTCGTACTTATCGGCTCTTGCAATCTTCAAAATTGTGTGGATGATGTTTTTCCCACAGTCTGATGGTATATCGCTAGTTTCATGCATTCTATACACTATCGTGAATAATCGTTTTGTTGCCAATTCCCCCAATGATTTAGGAAATTGCCATGGAATCCACCCCTTCTGCCTTATTCGATCGCAAATCTTCGAAATCTCTTTTAAATTCTGATTCTGATATTGGATCCCAAATCTCTTGCATGTCGCCTACTGTTTCTTCTCTTATCAAGTCATTAGATAAGTCTTCCGCCTCAGAGACGCCTTCAACGTACTCTTTCCACTTATCCACTCTCTCCTCTGCATTTAACCCCTGGAGTTCCCCTTGAACTCTTAATGTTACCACCCTTGTTTTGATTTTTCTGTGACTGACTCAGTCCTTCCGACAGTAATTTTTTTTCGATTTCTTCATATTTTTCATGCTGCTATTTCACCTTAGCTTCCTGCACTTCCTATTTATTTCATTCCTAAGGGACTTGTATTTCTGTATTTCTGAATTTCCTTGACCGTGTTTGTACTTCCTTCTGTCGTCGATCAACTGAAGCATATCTCGTGTTACCCCAAGTTTCTTCGCAGTTACCTTCCTTGTACCTACGCTTTTCTCTGCATCTTCTATAATTGCCCTTTTTAGAGATATTCCTATTCAGCTGAACTGTCTACTGACCTATTCATTATCGCAGTGTCTATAGCCTTAGGAACTTCAAACGTATGTCTTCATTCGTTAGTACTTCTGTATCCAACTTCTTTGCCCATGGATTCTTCCTTACTAGCCTCTTAAATTCAACCTACTCTTCATCGTTGCCAAATTGTGATCTGAATCTATATCTGGCTCTGGGAACACCTTACAATCCAATATCTGATTTCGGAATCTCTGCCTGACTTGATGTAATGTGACCGAAATCTTCCTGCATCTTCCTGCCTGTTCCTCCTCTTGTAACTGTTGAACGGAGTATTCTCTGTTACTATTTGAAATTTCTTCCAGAAATCAGTTAATCTTTCTCCTGACTCATTCCTACTACAAAGTACAAAGTCCATATTATCCTGTAATCCTTTCTTCTGTTCGTTACCCTATAGCCGTATTCCAATCCCCCACGGGTATTAGATTTTCATCTCTCTTTACATACTGAATGACTCGTTCAGTATTTTCATATACTTCCTCTATGTCTTCATCTTCTGCTTGCATCGTTGGCATGTATACCTGAACTGTCGTTGTCGGTGCTGGTTTACTGTCGATTCTAATGAGAACAACCCTATCAGTGAAATGTTTACACTAACTCTCAGTCTTACCTTCCCATTCACAACGGCTCTACTCCCGTCATACCATTTTCTGCTGTTGTTGATATTTCCCTGCAGTCGCGTGATCAGAAACCCTTTTCTTCTTTACATTTCACTTCACTGACCCCCACTATATCTAGATTGACCCTTTTCATTTCCCTTTTTAATTTTTCTAGCTTCCCCTCCAAGTTCAAACATCTGACATTCACCGCCCCGATTCATAGAACGCAGTCGCGTGATCAGAAACCCTTTTCTTCTTTACATTTCACTTCACTGACCCCCACTATATCTAGATTGACCCTTTTCATTTCCCTTTTTAATTTTTCTAGCTTCCCCTCCAAGTTCAAACATCTGACATTCACCGCCCCGATTCATAGAACGCTAAACTTTTATTGATTATTCAAGTTTTTCTCATGATCACCTCCTGCTTGACAGTCCCCTCCCAAAGATCCGAATGAGGAATAAGTCCGGCATCTTTTGCGAATGGGGAGATCATCATGCCACTTTTTCAATTGTAGGCCACATTTCCTGTGAATACACGTTATGTATCATTAACGCAGTGGTTTCCACTGCCTTCTGCCTCCTCATGCAGTTGATCATTGCTGATACTTTCGCCTTTAGGGGCACACCCTCGACGCTTGAAATCCCATACATGTTCAGTTCGGTTTCGGCCAGGGTTGTTGGCAGGCTGTTCCGTCACTGGGCTGCCCGCTGCATCGAAATCATCTCAGATGACCTGGGCGATGTCAGGTCGAGCGTTGTCCTGCATCAGTGTGAAGCGTGGTCCAGTTGGTGTAGCCTCCTGAAATACGTGTGCCTCCAGTACGTCATCCTGGTGTCGATGGGTGTTCAATGGTGGCATGACTAGCTGGAGCTCTTTCCTGTTTAGCCTGATACCTCCCCAAATCGAGGAAGATCCGCCCCGGAGTTGATCTGCAGGCAGGTGACGCCCACATAATTCCTCACCTGCACATTGCAACACCAGACTCATGGATACTGTCGTCATAGCCCCGCCTGGAGAAGCTTGACTCATCTGCAAAGAGAACTTGATGCCAATGCTCCAACACCACTGCCAGTGCTGTCAGTCAAGCTGGAAGATGCCCATGAGATGTGCACTTGTCAATTTGGACACTGTCACTGACTTGTGCAGATAAATGGCAGATCTTGGAACCATCGCTGAACTGTCAGCAACGACGCCACTTGCCAAGTAGAAACAGTGGCGGTCTTGGACAGCCTGGCATCAGATGGCTCTATCCTCTCGCAGTATGGTGCAACAGGGACGG
The DNA here is from genome assembly GCF_023898315.1 of Schistocerca nitens. Classification (NCBI taxonomy): domain Eukaryota; kingdom Metazoa; phylum Arthropoda; class Insecta; order Orthoptera; family Acrididae; genus Schistocerca; species Schistocerca nitens. The sequence continues at coordinate 513,929,186 of NC_064620.1, read as the reverse complement.
CCCTGACTTAGCGTCCCATAGTGAGGCCTATCTATCAGTTTCGTTGCAGCGACCTTCCTACTACATTTTGTGACACGCCTAGCACATTTGGAATATACTGTTATGATCTCTCAGCTCCACAAAGAGCAACAACTTGGTTAACCTCAGTGGAACACCACTCCATAGCAGTTCTGTAAAACAAAACAAAAAACAAACTTTCCATTCCTCTTACTGAGATGAGCCAGAGCTTAAGATACACGTTGTTATTCACGCACTCTTTACCTTGCACTGAAAGCAATGGCGATAGGCCGCGCGGAGTGGCCGCGCGGTGGGAGGCGCTATGCACGGATTGAGCGGCCGCTCCCGCCGTAGGTTAGTTAGAGTCCTCCCACGGACATGGGTGTGTATGTTGTTCTTAGCATAAGTTAGTTTAAGTAGTGTTTAAGTGTATCGACCGATGAACTCAGCAGTTTGGTCTCTTAGGAATTCACACACATCTGAGTATTTTTTGAATGGTGAGAGCTTGGAAGGGAAAAAAAGAAAAAGAAAACGCTCCATATCGTGCGAGAGTTGTCTGCAGAATTATTTGATTATACATCAAAACGGAGCAGCTGAGTGCCGCTACATCGTTGTACTACGGCTTGCTGGCCACAAGCGTAATCTAAAGCGTGTCGAAAGGGTTGCCTGTCTCGTTTACGCATAGGAATCAGTGAATGGACGTGTCTGTACAAGGACATTCTTGAAGAGCCCAACAAAGATACGTGGTGGACACTGACGATGTTGCCCAGCTGATTGGTTCTTAGAGTGATCCTTCCCACCCACCCTGTGCACACACTACACAAGAGTGCAAGAAAGGGAGATGACAAGGAATAAACATACTTTCTGCTACAGACCATTTTCAGATTTCTTCCATCCCATTTACAGAGCAAAAATTGCGACCACACTTCAGTCCAAAAATGGTTCAAATGGCTCTGAGCACTATGGGACTTAACATCTGAGGTCATCAGTCCCCTTGAACTTAGAACTACTTAAACCTAACTAACCTAAGGACATCACACACATCCATGCCCGAGACAGAAAGACTGAAGCGCCTAGAACCGCTCGGCCACACCAGCTGGTACACTTCAGTCCAATTAATTTATTTTATTAACCGGTTTTTGACTTACAAGGCCATTATCAGACTTTAATTATCACCATCAAAGAAGGTACAATACTCGAGAACAACACTAAAAAAGATGTTAAGCCTCAAGTGTGAGGACGTGCACAGAGTAAATATCATTGACAGTGTAGCAGTAATGTAATTAAAAAATTAAAAGTTAACCAGTAAATAATTATAGAGGGAGCTAACCAGAAGAAATAACACTAACTTTAAAAAAAAATATTGCCTCAATCAATGGCTACAACGTCATCTGGACTGACTACATTCTCCATAGGAAAAAAGAAAAGAGAAACTCCCCTAATCTAAGCTCCCTCTATTGTTCCTTCCTATGATTACACGACATGGTGTACAATCCCATGTACAGGACAGGTATCACATACCACAGCAAAAACAATGAAATCCTTATCTTTACCAAAGAAAAATCGCCAGCCATTTTGAGATGTGCTGTTTGTAGGTTTCCGCCCTCTGTTGGAGGCCAGACGGTATCGCTTAGTTGGCATGGTTGCGTTTATTTGTCATCTTCTCGTGTTGACTGGCGCCACTCGGTTTCGCAACCGTTGCCTGTCCGCTGGTGGCAGCAGCGGCGGTTATCGATATGTACTAACTGTTGCGCCATCTTTGGAGCGACGTGGTTGTTTTTCCGGATCGTGTGAGTGGGCCAGTTCGGTTGAGGACTCAGGAAGAGCCAGGTCCACGCAATACAAGAACACTCCGGGACCGCTGGAGGCACGCATGGACTGCCGGATGGAAGGGCTGTGGTAAAGAGGGTGCACGACTTCGTCGTAAACCTGATCCAGCAAGCTTTAAGATGAGTGCATTTCAATCCAAGTAGAGAAACCTCCACCACTGTGATATCTCGCGATTCTCCAGTGACTTGGGTTCGTGTTGCTGCTCGCAGTGACGCCGAGACGAAGAGCAGCGAGTGGAGTGCTTGGGAAGGCGGATGTAATTAGCTTTCCTCGACTTCTTGTTACTAATTGTTGCATTCTACGTGTTACAATTTGTTAAGTTCTACCAGCGGTAATTTTTCTTGCCTGGTGGCCGCTAACGTCCCTGCCACCTGCCCTGGGGGTTAGTGTATGTAACGGCAGTATAACGTTTCCTCGCCTTGCCGCTGCTGTCCGGTAAGGCGTGTAGTTTTGACAGCTTTCTTGATTGTAGGCGCGTTGGTGATTCTTCTACTCTGGTGGTAGCGATTCCTTTCTCGTTCTGGGCGCTCTAAACACAGTATTCTGGGGACGCAATGCAGACCGCCGGTTCCGGCTTTGGCTTATTGTTCCATCGTTGCATTTGGTTTATCGGACGTCAGTTAGCTTCAGCAAGATTATCATTAGTCATTCGTTAGACTGCCACTAGTCTGAGTTACCACCTTGTGAAGTGAATTCAACTCTTGGCTGCCTATCTCATCTCTCGCGAAAGTGTTTCTTGCCCGACCTTCTCAGAGGTCAATCCCTGGCCACCGTCTGTGGCCCCTTATTTCTTGTAAGACGTGTGTGTTCTAAAAGGAGGTCTGATGTCCAGTAGTTCAGTGTAACGCTCCTTCAGCTCACGCCTTCTGCGGGTATAATCTGCCTCAGTACCCTTTAAGGGACTTATGTGCTGGTCCTTGTGTTTTATTATTGTATTATTTATTACAATACCTTGTAATGCCCACATATATGTCTCGTTGATAGTTCTGGTCGCCTTCTGGAATAAATCTGGCAGTGTAGGGTTCGGTCTATGTTAAGGGTTGTGTTACAAAGTGTACCTTTCACCCGTTTGGTGATCAGTTGCTTGTTTTTTTTTTTTTTAATTAACCTTTGCTATTGTATTTGCTGTTTTAACAGCAAGTTTCTAAATTTTTTTTATATTATTGCCGTTTCTGGAGTGTAAGGCCTTCATCCGTGATTGTGGTCATTTGCCTTAAAATTCTAAATTGGTATTTGTATTTTAGCAGCAAGCCTTAAAACCTTATTTACTGCCATTCTTGGCGTTTGAAGCCTTCTGCTGCGTTTGTGGCTACTTGCCTTTAATATTTCAATACCTGTAATTTGTAAGTTGCAGCGAGTTCTAAACAACTCTTAATTTATTGCAATTCCTGGGGTGTAAGGCCTTCTACCCAGATCACAGTGGCTTGCTTTTAAAACATTATCTGCTGTATCTGTATTTGATGGTGATTTTATGAATTGTCAGTCACGGAAAACACTATTATTTACACAGTTGTTTATTCCTTCATTGATAACGCGTGGTATTTTTTCTTTATTGTTGAGTCTGGAATTACTGGTTTAAAATAAATTGTGTGTGACTGTAAAAGGCAACCAATAGTAACTGATTACGGCCCCGTCCACAATCGTAACCGAATCCTGCATTCCCTTCACTACCAGGTTTCACGTTTATTTTTAGAAGTTATTTTCTTTAGACAACCAGTTTTGGCATCTCATTAATGCCATCTTCAGGCCCCTGCGTGTTAAAATTGAGTATACGTGTGGTACATATCAAGGTATACCACAGCAGAGGTTATAAAAAATGAAGTTTAGTAACAAAAGTCCTTCGGAATTGCAAAATGTAATATGCAGCGTTAAAAAGAGTACCTGTGCACATAAAGCACAACGAAGCAGACTATGTAAATATACTGGTTTGCATCGAAGCTAGCTTTTTTTGACATCACAGATTTATAACGGAACATACGAAACATTACAAAAAAAAAAAAATAGATGTTATGTAAAATCGGAAGCACAACGAATAAAGCTTGTCTAGTGTTTTTTTCCTTTTTCTATCCTTTTCATTTCTTTCTTTTTATTTTTTAGACATATATTTTTATTTTTATGTAAAAAAGCCCTTCATAATTATTATAGGTGAGAAACACCCTAGTTCTTAGAAAAACCTATCCTCATTTAAATTAATACGTCGCGATATAACCTATGGAGTACATAATAGTGTGCATATATATCGCCCAAATATTATCACCATTAGTGATATATCAGAAGCAGTAACCGCAGCATCAGAAAACGCAACCAGAGGCAAAACCCAACGGCTGACAAATTACTAAAAGAATACCGGTAAGCAAAGAATTTGCGAGGAATACTTATAAAATACCTGGAGGACATAATGTTATATACCAAATAAAAAAATAAAGAGATATGGCTTCGTGTCCCTTAAACAGTAATTAAACGGCGACAAATACTAGGTTGGAATATAAAGGATCCCAGATACAGTGTTAACCAAGGGGAGTTCTCTAAGAATATCAATTGACTGTGTGATTATTATTCCACTGGGAGTATAAGGTATCGTGCTACCGCCCATTTATAAAATGACGAAACTCATCTAAATAGGAACTGACAATAGCATGGTGCATCGCAAAAGATAACGAGCTAAGACCAACAAGACATCAAAGTACAAGCTCGCTAATTAACGGACACGCTGGCGCAAAATGGAGCACATTTGTGAGCGAGAAAGGAGTAATGAAATGAGCTCACACTCTAAACTAGTCATGGAATTGTACAACACTAAATCAAAGCCTTCTAAGTGATGAGGAAAACCAAATCGATAAAACAACCAATGTAGCAGCACAAGCCTACATATGCCAGGGGTCTCGAGACACACCGTGAAACTTGTGACTCACAACAGTAGCACATAACGTACTCAAAACTCACAGCTATCATCAGGTCCTTAAAAATCATTAAATTCACTTACGTGTTAAGAACATCATTAAATTCTCCATACGGTTTATGGTGAAGTAAAGGTCATAAAGCCACAGCTATACTAAAGCAACCAATAAGCAACTCAAGAGATGCAATCAACAAACACCGAATACCCCATATGTGACCTGTGGAATATGTCAATTTGGGTCTAAAAATGTGATTGACTAAAAATGCTACATGGTATGCAAACGAACTGTTTAGTACAAATCAAATTATAAGGTAACAGCAACAACCTCGCCGTCCTAAATCTCAAAGAGACATCACTGTCGTAAGGAAAATCGCAACTTAGATGCGTTGAAACGCGTACGTTTCATGGGCAGCGATGGCGAGCCACAGAATCTCTGACCAGAGAGCATGTAGTTAGTGCAGTTGCGCTCGACTCGCAGTAGCGAGCAGTCAGTCTGTCAGTAGTGGTAGCCCAGTGCAGTTGCGAGCTAGTGGTTGCGAGTAGCGCGTCGGAGATGACGCAGTCGCGGTCTAGATGCGAGAGAGTTTAGTTGTGTGTGAGGAGTCGGCGGGCGTCGACATCGCACTCTGGTCATGATTCAGGACGAGGTATATTTTTATTAAAGAACGTATTCAAGCAGCATTGCGCTCATCAGATAATCTAATGTATATTTATTGTAATTAACTTTCAAGAATCGCCCCAATAATAATTTTGATTTCAAAGCAATTTTTAACAAAAAAAAATCATTTGATTCCCTTGCATTTCCTTAAAGAAAATTTTCAGTTAAATTCAAAAAAAATTATTATTGCGATGCATTTCCTCCAAGCCGTGGCCAACCAAAAGAGCAGAAATTTGACATGCAGTTATACTAAGGTAAGAAATTAATTCTGATTTTTGCACAGGGCCAAAGACCGACATTTCGGTTTAATTGAGTTTTGATTATCACTGTACTTTCATTGTCATGGGATTATCTTTCATTATTTTATGGGACCTTATACTTGGGTCAGATTGCTAGTTTTCATTTAATTGTCTTTGTCATCAAATTTATCTGGGGAGCTTACACTTGGCTCTAGGTCCATTTGCATTTAAAATATTAACATTAAATTTTTGTGGGGAGGTTACAGCGTATAAGCTTACAAAAGATCAAAACATGGCCAATAATGAAAACGTGCTACATACTAGTAGTATAGAGCGTTATAAAGCGAGATTCGGAGAGCTGCAGAGACATCAAAGGTCTGTAAGAGATTCCAGTACTCATAAAAGCCATCTACCCTACTTCACAGTTAGACAGACCAGTGCATTAGAATAACATAACATATACTTGCTATGAAACGAAGACAGGAAAACTAGAGACGGAAAAAAGCGTAAAATATCGGTAACACATTGGTCAAAGAATCAGAACCCGAGTCAAAAAGAAAGTACACAAATACAGGTATGCCAATATAACACCTATGATCAAAGAAACACAACAAAATAACGAAACAGTAAAAACTGCAGCGCCCTGTCGAACGTTAAGTCAGCCAAGGACAGCTATTACATAACAAGCACCTGTGTGAAACAAAGTACCCTTAGACTACTGGTATGAACACCCAACCTACTAGAATCTCAGGTCAGGTACTCTTCAAAATAGAGTGTCCTGTATTTCTAAACCACACCATACTATAGTGGTCCAAGTACACAATAAAAGAAACGCTATTGTTGCCGAATTATTATTGAAATCAAATGATCAAAAGTAAACGATCATTAAACAATGGGCAAAACCTACGACTTACACGATAAAAGTGAAAGAGGACAAAGATGACCTAACTTTAATTCCTCAGCCATCACACAAATCCTTTTGACAGAAACTACACAATCGATATTATCATGTGAACATTTCCAAATAAAACATCTTAGTGAGGAGAAGTGTACAGTCATAAGATATGTGCTATTCTTGACACTATTCACAATAAAACCAGTGGGTAAGCTACATCTGTAAAAATACAGTAACCCCTCTACAATAACACCGTTGTCACGTAACACTTAAAAATGAAATCGTCCCCTGCGCCATGAAATGTACGATCATAAGATAAATAAGATACCCCAACTTAATTGCAATACACCAGTGGTGAAACAGGTACAGAGTTATTAAAATAATCACTCTACACAGTAGGCCATACCAACAACTGCCACAGAGCAAGCATTTACTCACCTAGAATCAGATACATCGAAGCATGTATAACTGGAACTATCAGTATCTGGATTCCGTGAATTCTGAAACGAAAGCACAGACAGTCAAGCCTGAAGTAACGACTCAAGATGAACATCGAACCCATACAATCTACAGGCAAGTTTACTTTTGTGGAGTGTCTACGTTGAAGACTTACCAACAACAGAGTACGCCTGCTGTCCGAAAAAGTGGTTAAAGATAGTACAACAGAGTCTAAGGATAGAAGATAACAGTCGTTGGCATAGATTAGTACGTTGTATCATCATGACGGGGTAGAATCAAACACAACTTAAAGTTGTCAGTATCCAGACTTTTGTGTCTGCACAGATAGTGTATGAATGAGTGCAAACTTAGCTTACCATTTAGCGCGCAAATGGACAAAACATCTGAACTGTCTTCTCAAGCCCAGGGTGTTAAACAGATAGTCTAAATAAATATGAAACTGGCGATGTATGGGAGCTAGTATTAGGTGTGGATCGTAACAAAATCATTAGAAATGCGGCTGTCACTTAACCGGAATGCATGAATTAATAAAAGTGAAAGTTTTGGATCTATTCTAGAAAGACAAAACAGCTATTCCCCTTTTTATTCTACATATAATTCATCAACTGTGCTTTCAGTGGTCAAGTGATACACAACAATCATGTTCAATTACTTTTGACACTCAATAAGAAAATATTTAACTCTTGGACATATTGAACTGACGATTGTAAATCGTTATCTCTACATACGCAAAAAATTTATTACAGGAAAGAGTGATAAAAATCATCAGCTCATTTACATCTACAGTGTCGTAGATGGTCAATGCACTGAGTTGGTGGAGAATAAATTTACTTTTTGAACCAATGAAAAACTCTCATGTGCTCAATGTGAGGCTAGGTTAATATCCAAGCTTTTGATGTTCAGTGGTCGAAGTGTATGCAAGCTGGAGTGAGCAAAATCTCGATTCAACATTTACTGTGGCCTAATGCACAATGGTACCTTACCAAGAGGCATCCGCAATAGCGTTGTCTCCATGCTGGATCTGAAATGCTAATTCCCTGTTCTGGCCTTGACTGGCCTGCCTTCCGTATAGCGTTAATCTTTCCCTAGACGAAATAATGGCTATTGCACATTCGCTAGGGGTTGGAGCGATGTGCACAATTTCTTTGCCTGCCAAACCTGCCGCAGGAATAATTAACTACCTGTTTGCTATCTGTCCACACTTCACAGCAAGCAAAGCTCTAAACGATCTCGTTATTTTCCACACACTTGAGCGGTCCGCTGCGGGATGGGAGAGATATCTAGCCATATTTGTTCTCAAAATACTTTTATATAATGGGGATCTCCCCACCGTGTCACGTCTGCATCGCCCAGTACACTTCAGCCAATCACCGTCATGCTAAAGGTGAATTTTATTTTTCTTGTTGGGTTGCAGCCTAGCCCTGTTAATGCTGTGCAGCCCACTTTCCATCCGTCCTGGCTGTATTTACGTTAAAGGGAATAATGTATTGTTCTGGCATTATACTTTTCTGCGCTGAAACTCGTTCTCTTGTTAACTGGGATTTTCTGATGCCATTAACCACCTGCTCGGTTCGTCTCCAAAATGCATTTCACTTTAACTTGTTTATTGCCCCTGTCCATATAATGGTAGATATTGTTTTGTTAGTTTTCGGTACGTGAGATTACTGCAATTGCCTGTTGTTGACATAATATAATTATTTTTTCTGATGATCTCGTACTGTATCGTGCTGTCATTATGGATCAAGCTCATGTAAGGTCCATAAAATCCATGCCGTCCTTTCCAAATTAATTTTGTGCTGCTGTGATGAATGGTTGAGGCCTTGTTCATTGCAGTGGAAAATAATAAATTCAATTAATTTTAATCATTGTCCAGCTACTTGTCTATCTTATGCTAGATGATGTCATTTTAACATTATTTTTTGATTTTTTATATTTTTTTATATTTAGATGATTATTATGTGGCTTTACAGGCCTTTATAGCAGTTATTTGACTAATCTTACAACATTTTTCTCTCTAGCACTTGTGGTTAAATTCTACGTATTTAAATGGTTCATCCACCCTTTAGATTCTCTCTTTACAATAACTTCAGGCACTCCACAGTTCTCAAACATTCATGATACTGATGACTGTGAAAGATGAGTGAAGTTAAGGAATCATTTCCTTCTCTTGGCTATTCGCAACACGTAAATGCTACATCAATATTACAATTTATCCTCATAAACAGACATGTATTTACTTAAGTGACATTATATATGTAAAATAGTTAATATTTTAGCATATTTTTATACACATTAACACGAACTTGACTTTATTTATCATTACAAACACGTTTCAAAAAATCTTTTTTTTTTTTTTTTTGTCATCAGTCTACTGACTGGTTTGATGCGGCCCGCCATGAATTCCTTTCCTGTGCTAACCTCTTCATCTCAGAGTAGCACTTGTAACCTACATCCTCAATTATTTGCTTGACGTATTCCAATCTCTGTCTTCCTCTACAGTTTTTGCCCTCTACAGCTCCCTCTAGTACCATGGAAGGTCATTCCCTCATGTCTTAGAAGATGTCCTATCATCCTGTCCCATCTCCTTATCATTGTTTTCCACATATTCCTTTCCTCTCCGATTCTGCGTAGAACTTCCTCATTCCTTACCTTATCAGTCCACCTAATTTTCAACATTCGTCTATAGCACCACATCTCAAGTGCTTCGACTCTCTTCTGTTCCGGTTTTCCCACAGTCCATGTTTCACTACCATACAATGCTGTACTCCAGACGTACATCCTCAGAAATTTCTTCCTCAAATTAAGGCCGGTATTTGATATTAGTAGACTTCTCTTGGCCAGAAATGCCTTTTTTGCCATAGCGAGTCTGCTTTTGATGTCCTCCTTACTCCATCCGTCATTGGTTATTTTACTGCCTAGGTAGCAGAATTCCTTAACTTCATTGACTTCGTGACCATCAATCCTGATGTTAAGTTTCTCGCTGTTCTCATTTCTACTACTTCTCATTACCTTCGTCTTTCTCCGATTTACTCTCAGACCATACTGTGTACTCATTAGACTGTTCATTCCGTTCAGCATATCATTTAATTCTTCTCCACTTTCACTCAGGATAGCAATGTCATCAGCGAATCGTATCATTGATATCCTTTCACCTTGTATTTTAATTCCACTCCTGAACCTTTCTTTTATTTCCATGATTGCTTCCTCGATGTACAGATTGAAGAGTAGGGGCGAAAGGCTACAGCCTTGTCTTACACCCTTCTTAATACGAGCACTTCGTTCTTGATCATCCACTCTTATTATTCCCTTTTGGTTGTTGTACATATTGTATATGACCCGTCTCTCCCTATAGCTTACCCCTACTTTTTTCAGAATCTCGAACAGCTTGCACCATTTTATATGGTCGAACGCTTTTTCCAGGTCGACAAATCCTATGAAAGTGTCTTGATTTTTCTTTAGCCTTGCTTCCATTATTAGCCATAACGTCAGAATTGCCTCTTTCGTCCCTTTACTTTTCCTAAAGCCAAACTGATCGTCACCTAGCGCATTCTCAATTTTCTTTTCCATTCTTCTGTATATTATTCTTGTAAGCAGCTTCGATGCATGAGCTATTAAGCTGATTGTGCGATAATTCTCGCACTTGTCAGCTCTTGCCGTCTTCAGAATTGTGTGGATGATGCTTTTCCGAAAGTCAGATGGTATGTCGCCAGACTCATATATTCTACACACCAACGTGAATAGTCGTTTTGTTGCCACTTCCCCCAATGATTTTAGAAATTGTGATGGAATGTTATCTATCCCTTCTGCCTTATTTGACCGTAAGTCCTCCAAAGCTCTTTTAAATTCCGATTCTAATACTGGATCCCCTATCTCTTCTAAATCGACTGCTGTTTCTTCTTCTATTAGATCAGACAAATCTTCACCCTCATAGAGGCTTTCAATGTATTCTTTCCACCTATCTGCTCTCTCCTCTGCATTTAACAGTGGAATTCCCGTTGCACTCTTAAAGTTACCACCGTTGCTTTTAATGTCACCAAAGGTTGTTTTGACTTTCCTGTATGCTGAATCTGTCCTTCCGACAATCATATCTTTTTCAATGTCTTCACATTTTTCCTGCAGCCATTTCGTCTTAGCTTCCCTGCACTTCCTATTTATTTCATTCCTCAGCGACTTGTATTTCTGTATTCCTGATTTTCCCGGAACATGTTTGTACTTCCTCCTTTCATCAATCAACTGAAGTATTTCTTCTGTTACCCATGGTTTCTTAGCAGCTACCTTCTTTGTACGTATGTTTTCCTTCCCAAAATCTACAATACACAAATTCTTATTAACATATCTTTATATTGAATGGACATTTACAAATTTTACATGAAATACAAAATATAAAACATGGTAAATTTATGAATACACTTAAACAATTTACAAATCGAATTATAGAACACAAATGAAACACATAAAGTACTAATTCTCAGTGGTACAGGTGTGACTGAATATTTACAGTCATCTCAACTCCTTGTCAAAGTGATTATCTTTTGCACTCTTTAAAATATTACAATGAATTTGTCACATGCATCACTTACTTTCTTCACGCACCTTACACGTTAAGCTTGGTGGTTGATGCTGATAGTCAGTCATAGACTCTGCGTGATGCTGATGAAGATTATTGACATTTACAATTCTGGGTGTTTGATCACGAATGCCATTACATGGTCAATTCCATGTTGTGTTGTTGTGACGACAAACTGCTCGTCCAAGGCAATGCCATGATGTGACAACATAGGTGACATAGTAGTCCTTTATTGGTGTAGTTGCCACTGAGGTAGATGAGAGTAGCCCCTCAAAGGTTACTGCATTTTGATGTCCTCATTATGCGATCTCTGTTTGATGGTTTGACCACCTTTGATTGGATTGACAGTTAGGATGAAATAACTGCTACGGTTTTGTTGAATATTGCTTTCTGTGGATTCTGCCAAATCTCCTACTAGTTTAAGGTATAGGATTCAGAAAGAAATGTTGCTGTCTTCTGCCCTCTTCTGGGGACTCTTTCTTCTCTTCGTTACTTGCTGTGACTACATGTCTTCTTTCATGGAACTTGCAACTGCTCGGGCACAAGGATACGATATGTTATTAAGTGAACGTTATTCAGAAGTTTCCTGGCAGATTAAAACTGTGTGCCCGACCGAGACTCGAACTCGGGACCTTTGCCTTTCGCGGGCAAGTGCTCTACCAAACTGAGCTACCGAAGCACGACTCACGCCCGGTACTCACAGCTTTACTTCAGCCAGTACCTCGTCTCATACCTTCCAAACTTTACAGAAGCTCTCCTGTGAACCTTGCAGAACTAGCACTCCTGAAAGAAAGGATATTGCGGAGACATGGCTTAGCCACAGCCTGGGGGATGTTTCCAGAAAGAGATTTTCACTCTGCAGCGGAGTGTGCGCTGATATGAAACTTCCTGGCAGATTAAAACTGTGTGTGCCCGACCGAGACTCGAATTCGGGACCTTTGCCTTTCGCGGGCAAGTGCTCTACCAACTGAGCTACCGGTAGCTCAGTTGGTAGAGCACTTGCCCGCGAAAGGCAAAGGTCCCGAGTTCGAGTCTCGGTCGGGCACACACAGTTTTAATCTGCCAGGAAGTTTCATATCAGCGCACACTCCACTGCAGAGTGAAAATCTCATTCTGTTATTCAGAAGGATTACTAGTAATGTTGTTATGAGATGGAGCTTTTACCAACAGTTTGCTATTGATAGTTGCTTCTATTGTGCGTCGCACTAATGGGGTCACTTCACCTTCCTCTCAGGTGTGCGTCCTTTGTCTCTCGCTGTTGCTGGGTTTTACCATCCTCTTGCGATTGGGGCGAGGCGTAGGACAATGTTCTTCAAAATACACCTGGCTCGGTCTCCACACTAATGTAAAGCTTGAGTCAGTAAATTCCTTACACTGGTCTCCGGTTTGCCGCTGATGCCATATTGTGCAATTGTGCAAACTCTCACACTCAGACCATAGCCTCTTATCGGCCTTCCACTTCTGTTGTCATCTTGGATTCCTTCCACACATGATTGTAGTGACGTTGTTTCATTTGTTTACAATGACTTTTGCTTAATGCTACTACTTACAAGTTTCTTTATCTAAATTTACAATGAGGTTTTCATTTGAAAATTTACATGAATAATACAATGAATATTTAAGTGTTTTTTCAGCACTTTAGAGAAGAATTATCATTTACACTTTAAGTTACTTTATTTTATAACAGTTCCTTTACTTCTTGAATGAGCATGGATTGATGATATGTAGATTAGTTAATTAGTATATCATGCAATTAGTTTGCTTTTATTTTTTGCCGGCCGCGGTGGTCTAGCGGTTCTGGCGCTGCAGTCCGGAACCGCAGGCCTGCTACGGTCGCAGGTTCGAATCCTGCCTCGGGCATGGGTGTGTGTGATGTCATTAGGTTAGTTAGGTTTAAGTAGTTCTAAGTTCTAAGGGACTTATGACCTAAGATGTTGAGTCCCATAGTGCTCAGAGCCATTTTTTATTTTTTCTAATCTACTTTGATTATTTAAATGATTAGTATTATTGCGCCTATATTTGAATATTGACATGTCTGTAACACGTCCTGTCTGCATCTTGAGATCTGCTGCTACCTGAAACACATCTACATTCTTTTACTGTATCATCTGTGATCCATTTATATTTTTGTTTTCGTTGCTAATTGCCGTATGATCACTGCAAGAATTCCTATCTAATGCGTCTGTGGAACAGCACATTATTCTTCAGCAAATAATGCTGACGAATGTCAACCAAGTTCTTGTCTTTCCACTTATGTTTGACCCTTGACGCCTCTGGATCTTTGTTCTGTTCGAATAAGTCATTGTCACCATTTCAGCGGTTGAATAACGGCTCTGATTTCGCCGTTAACCCACTCCCACTATCTACTATTGTATTAACGACAATACCCTTGACTGTTACACAAAGTATCGGACTTACCTCCGAAGTACTCTCGTCTTCAACTTCCTCCATTAATATGTCCTCAGTTACTTCGTAATTTAACTGATGTAGGTGTGTTTTTTCTGTCACAACTGGATGTTTATGGGCATCCATAGCTGCGTCTTTTTCCATCAACATTTGATGGTCTTCATCGAGAGTTTGGGGAGAAGTACTCCCCTTTTTAAATTGTCCACCTGTAGTCTCGCTGCTTCTAGATCAGCTTCTAAAGTAACCAATCTAGATTTTAAATCCTCATTTTCACACTTTGCTACCTCCTTTAAGTTTATCTCCTCGTCACACATCTCTGTAATCGTGTTTAATTTGGATTTTAGAGCGTGGCAAGTATTTTTTAAGCGTGACAGTGCTTCACACTTAGATTCCGGGGAGTCGTCAGATTCTACGTTAAGGGGCTCCGGAAAGGCTCAAAATCATGAAAAGTTCAATTTTTACTTTTTTGCGTTTTCTGAATCTGCAGACTATTACCTTTTAATAGATATATAATTTATTCAATTCCGAAGACTACAACTATTTTTAAATTTTTTTTGAAATGTGTTCTACATGGGCGTGACCCACTGTGGCGCTGTTAAACTGCTGTCAAATGGTGTTATTATTAACGTCCGTGTTCATCAGGTACATTTTAGTGATGTGAGATAAAGTATGTGTTGTGGCTCACCTGTGATGATTCAATATATATCGCTGGTGTGATTGTCGATTGTTTCATGTTTATTTACTCTGTCGTTATCTCGAAAATATTCGTAATTAATTCTGTTTCTTGAGTCTCTGTTTTGTTGAAGTATAATATTGAGTAAAAGTAAAGTTATTAGAATTCCTCTGAAGGCTTTTAAGAAAAGGAGAAATGTTGGAAATCCAAAGGTATGTGTTATTACTGTAAACAATAAAGACGATGAAAATCCCCAACATAGCTTGTGTCCCAAAGAAGAAGACAGTTGGTGTAAATATAACAAAGGATTGCTAACTGGTGAAGTGTACACTCATAAGCATAGTCTGCCTCATGCAATAATGGAGGTGATAAAACCTATTTTCAGAGACTTAGCAGCACCTGAACTGTTGAAAAAGTGTATTCACGGAAAAACTCAAAACCCCAATGAAAGTGTAAATAGTGTTATATGTTCGAGAATCCCCAAGACTGTATTTGTTGGAATAGAAACACTTCACTTTGGTGTGTATGATGCTGTTGCGACTTTCAATGATTGCAACATTGTAAGGTGCAAGGTATTTAGAAAATGGGAATGAAGATAGGCTCTAACATGGTACGAGCGATGCTTGCTTTAGCCAAGGCACGCCTTCGGGCTGCAGTCTAGAAATACAAGCAAGACTAAACAGGAGGAGGAACAAGAGGAAGCTGGAGGAGAAGTTTGCAGAGGATGAAGATAATCCATCCTATGGACCTGGAATGCACTAAAAAGTTAATCCAATCTTTGTCGCTCGATTCCCAAAACTTTTATTTTCTCATACTAATTACATGTTTTCTAAGGATCTTTCAAACATATTTGTTTCAAACTTTCAGTAAATGTTACACAGTACCTTCTGCATAATTTAACACAGCCTTTTTCCAAAAAACTGTATATTTTTGAATATATAAATAAAAAATTGCAATAAAAATGTTGTGAATTTTCATTACAATTGAAAAAAAATCATCTTTAATAACTGAACTAAAATTTTGTAAAATCCCTGTGTTAAGTTGTAGCCCATATTCCAATAAATAATCTGTAAAAAGTTCAACTTCCTACCTCAAATACTTTGTGAGGAAAGATGTAATTTATAAGCGTTATTTTAACATTGCAAGTATAGGGCGTTCCGGAGCCCCTTAAGTGAGTCTCTACTCGCATCCTGACTCAACTCGTAATCATATTTGTTATCTGCCACTGAGAGTTGAAGATTTAAATTTTCATCTGTGTCGCCATTAATTATGACGCTGCTTTCTGTGTCTGGTGTGATGATTACGTAGTCTCGGTAATACTTCCGTACTGTGTCCTCGTACGTGCCAAAATTGTATACCTTTGAATCTGATTTATCAGACTGTTCACATACTTTATTATCTGGTTCGTTTTCCGATCCGGATGGGATATTGTCCCTGTCATTTTCCTCTCAATTATCGAATTGTTCTTCCCGATATTGTTCGATTCCTGCTATCCACAACGCCTCAGACTCTTTCTGCTTTTCTTCCAAAGTTATGTGGAAGGATTTTAATAGGTCTTGTAGCTTGTCGAACTTTTGATCAGATGAACTTATCCGTGCTTCCCTATTTTTTCTATGACCTGTATTAGCCGTATTTTGTCGGTTAATCCTATCGTCTTGATCAATCGTAGCGTTACAGGTTACAGTAGGATATGTTTTATCCTGCTGAAAATCATTTTTCGTCTGTGCAGAAGCAAACATCTGCACCATATACATTAATGCTTCGTCATAATCAAATGGTTCATTCTAGACTCCTGGAAATGGAAAAAAGAACATATTGACACCGGTGTGTCAGACCCACCATACTTGCTCCGGACACTGCGAGAGGGCTGTACAAGCAATGATCAGACGCACGGTACAGCGGACACACCAGGAACCGCGGTGTTGGCCGTCGAATGGCGCTAGCTGCGCAGCATTTGTGCACCGCCGCCGTCAGTGTCAGCCAGTTTGCCGTGGCATACGGAGCTCCATCGCAGTCTTTAACACTGGTAGCATGCCGCGACAGCGTGGACGTGAACCGTATGTGCAGTTGACGGACTTTGAGCGAGGGCGTATAGTGGGCATGCGGGAGGCCGGGTGGACGTACCGCCGAATTGCTCAACACGTGGGGCGTGAGGTCTCCACAGTACATCGATGTTGTCGCCAGTGGTCGGCGGAAGGTGCACGTGCCCGTCGACCTGGGACCGGACCGCAGCGACGCACGGATGCACGCCAAGACCGTAGGATCCTACGCAGTGCCGTAGGGGACCGCACCGCCACTTCCCAGCAAATTAGGGACACTGTTGCTCCTGGGGTATCGGCGAGGACCATTCGCAACCGTCTCCATGAAGCTGGGCTACGGTCCCGCACACCGTTAGGCCGTCTTCCGCTCACGCCCCAACATCGTGCAGCCCGCCTCCAGTGGTGTCGCGACAGGCGTGAATGGAGGGACGAATGGAGACGTGTCGTCTTCAGCGATGAGAGTCGCTTCTGCCTTGGTGCCAATGATGGTCGTATGCGTGTTTGGCGCCGTGCAGGTGAGCGCCACAATCAGGACTGCATACGACCGAGGCACACAGAACCAACACCCGGCATCATGGTGTGGGGAGCGATCTCCTACACTGGCCGTACACCACTGGTGATCGTCGAGGGGACACTGAATAGTGCACGGTACATCCAAACCGTCATCGGACCCATCGTTCTACCATTCCTAGACCGGCAAGGGAACTTGCTGTTCCAACAGGACAATGCACGTCCGCATGTATCCCGTGCCACCCAACGTGCTCTAGAAGGTGTAAGTCAACTACCCTGGCCAGCAAGATCTCCGGATCTGTCCCCCATTGAGCATGTTTGGGACTGGATGAAGCGTCGTCTCACGCGGTCTGCACGTCCAGCACGAACGCTGGTCCAACTGAGGCGCCAGGTGGAAATGGCATGGCAAGCCGTTCCACAGGACTACATCCAGCATCTCTACGATCGTCTCCATGGGAGAATAGCAGCCTGCATTGCTGCGAAAGGTGGATATACACTGTACTAGTGCCGACATTGTGCATGCTCTGTTGCCTGTGTCTATGTGCCTGTGGTTCTGTCAGTGTGATCATGTGATGTATCTGACCCCAGGAATGTGTCAATAAAGTTTCCCCTTCCTGGGACAATGAATTCACGGTGTCCTTATTTCAATTTCCAGGAGTGTAGGTAATGCTGGGAGTTCACCCTCATCGTCAGTGTCAATCCAACCTATCTCGTCCCAACACTTCAGTTGTGACTTCCTCCCTATTCGTAGTATCCGTGCGGATACCTTTGATAATCTTTCTGTCGTTCCTGTTCTCAATTCCAACTCTTGTACGTCACACCTTAACCTGCTTATTGCTGCGGCGCCTTGTCATCCGTTACTGCAGAAAGTGTATTATCTGCTCGAACTCCTGCAATACCTAACGTCAGTCAATACTCACGCTGCACCGGATTTGGTGGTCTTCATTCAACCTCCATCTGTGGTTATTTTCTCCGGTAATTACCCGAAGCATTTGCTTGTGGCTGCGTTCTCGCACTACCTCCCCATCTGCTTTCTCTCCATGGACCTGGACATCGCTGATTACAATCAGTATGTGGTTATCTCGAGTTCTCCACTTTCCATTCCTGTTTTCGTCTATATTCCGCCTGTTCCAACCACTATTAAAATCATGTTCATTATGCTGTGGACTAGCGTTTCCACTACTCCCATTTCCGTAATTATTCCCATTTCATCCAGAATTCAATCACAATACCGGCCTACCATCGCTACCATTATTGTTATTTTTCTTACTATTACGTGTTATTTCAAAATTATTCAGACCTGAATCGCGACGTCTTTGAGAGTCGTTTTCATAAATGAATTCTATTTCTCTCAAAACACCTTTGAAATTTTTTACATTATTGCCCCCACGTCCTATCAAGGTTTGTTGATACTTCATTGACAGTTTAGTTTTGCATATTTGGATCAATTCTTCGTCGCTATCTGGGTTATCTAAGTATTGGTTCCTTTTAGACATATTCTCAAAGAATTTGACTGCTATTTTCTCACTCGAATTTTCAAATGAGACGTTTTGTAATAAGACATATTTTATTCTCACCTGATCCTCAGGCGACCAATATCTTGCTATAAAGGCAGCTCTAAACGAATCATACGAATCTCAAGTTTCTGCTATCTTCCGCATTGTTTCAGCAACACTTCCCTCCATATGTGCGCAAATGAAATTTATGTTTCAATGGCTAATGTGTCGGTATTCCTACTTTAAATTGGTCAATAAATGTGTGAGGATGGAGAATATTTGCATCTTCCTTATAGTGCTGATATTTCCGCACTGTAAGAAAGTGGTTATCATCAAAACCTCTCGCTTCTCTCTGTGATGTAACTTCTGCGTTTTGAAGACTGGAATTCTGCCCTTGGTTTGCGTCAGATCTACGCAAACGTGTGTAACTTGACCCTTTCTGTGACATTTGTGCCGTCGAATCACTTGCAGATCTCACTGAGTAATATGTGTGCATAAAGCCCTCTACCGGGTCTGTTTTTTGACGTGTAAGCAATTCTGGCTCTTTAGACGCCGTACTGTAACCCGTCGGTATTCGTCCTACAGGTTGTTGCGTTGCGTAACGCGTCTCTGTGGTTTGATCAGCGTATGTCACGCTTTGTGCTTGACGTACTGAATCTTGCTGCAAACCACGTTCTTGTATTCCAGATTGATCTGTTGTTATTTCTTCATCAAGTGGTTGCAAACCAAACTGTTCCCTACGGTTACTGTGACGTTCTGGCATACGCTGGTCTGGACTAATTTCCGATTCGCGGTTTGCGATTTCGGATTGGCATCCACATGTGCATTTCCGTCTTACGTGACACGTAATTTCGAGTACCCTTTCTGTCGTATTATCGGCAACTGTTGATTCTGCAGTCTTCACAATAGTATCTACCGACAGTAAAGTGGATTCTGTCGTCGTCTGCGACATAAGGTAGTCATAATCAAATTTTCTGCTTGTAATGGTGAAACAGCAAGACTATATGTTAATTTATATCCATGACAGCCTATGTCTCCTACTGTACACAAGATTTTTGTATAGCCAAACTGTCATTGACCATGCCCTCTTACCCATTGTCAATTTATCAGAAGAAGCAGCTGAGGCCCGCAATAAGCATTTTCATCTGGCCAGACAAACTTTCGAGAGGAAATTCTCACGTAAAGAATTCAATCCGGTCATGACAAACAGGCTAATAGTGACATGTAACATATATGAGACCGACGGCAAAGTAAACTAGCAAAGCTCTCAAGCGATGGACAGCTTAGGTAGGTTCCTCACTCTGAAAATGGTGAAGAGGAGAAGTTCCCCTAGAACTTAGAACTACTTAAACCTAACTAACCTACGGACATCACACACATCCATGCCCGAGGCAGGATTCGAACCTGCGACCGTAGCGGCCGCGTGGTTCCACACTGTAGCGAGTAGAACCGCTCGGCCACCCCTCCGGCTTTCAAGTATGTTCTGAAGGGTCTCACAGTACAGAACATACCAAGCACTAATTTTGGCCATCCACGGGCAAGTGCTGGATGTTTTCTGAGACACGGATCTTTGTGAGCATTAGGGAAGACTGAATATCATTTGGAGTGGCTGCTTGACTATTGTACTAGGTAGCATACTCGAGAAGTACGTCTCTCGGATTTGCAAGAAGACTGCCGTGGAACTTTGTAACACCATAGCTCTAAGCTCTACTGATTTATTTTGCTTTTGTTTCATTTAATATTACATCGTTAAGCTTCTGTAAATGTGTTTGTTTGAATCGATAACATAAAATTGTATACTCCTTTCTTTGTACAAACTTTGATATCATGGTTTGGTTCAATGCAAAGTAGTGTATCTGCAATTTATATTCTTTGTCCCATTTGGAGGGAACAAAACTTGCTGTATATAATTGTAATTTTGTGTGAATAATTTTTTGTAGAAATGTCTGTATGTGCAAATGTTCTGTTTTATT
The DNA here is from genome assembly GCF_023898315.1 of Schistocerca nitens. NCBI lineage: Eukaryota > Metazoa > Arthropoda > Insecta > Orthoptera > Acrididae > Schistocerca > Schistocerca nitens. Next base: position 513,908,545 of record NC_064620.1, on the reverse strand, counting down.
TAATGTATTTGGTTACTGTTATGTAAATTGCTGATCCTCACTTAGGGCTCTTAGGATTCTGTGTATAAGAGGTGTAGTGGTTCCCCTTGGGAACGGAACTGTGTAGCGCGCGCAAATTGTGGTTGGCCTAGGTAGGAAAGGTGGAACTGATAGTCAGTCGGGGACGAGCTACCAGTCGGAGATGAGCTACGAGTCTGTGCACTGGCATTTAAAAGACGCATATGGTGCTGGTTCCGAGAGAGGCTTTTCCTGTTACTTTCCAAGGCCTCGGATGGATGGATAAATAGCTGGAACTATTCTGGAATTTGTATCTATCATCGCCACCAAGAAATGACAAGAATCCAGCAATTCTGCCTGCTATTCCACCTACCAACATGCAGTTGCCACCACATTGCGCAATCATTGCAACGTAATACTATAATGATGTACGGTGAAGGATCAGCTTAATGGATGTGCTAATGTGCTGAAATATAAGGTAATTTATATCTGAATTTATATACCTACCTTGACTTTTCTCCTCATCATAACACCTCTCAGGGTCCTCTCCGTTTGAACTAAAGTAATCACCGAGTGTCCCTACTGAAAGAACTTTTATGACCAATGTTATGCTAATTAATGCCTCTTGAACTTAGTAAAAAGAAAGTTAAAGTTAATGTGGCAAGAGAGTGAGTTAAAGTAAATGTTGTTTACTGAAAATAATTTTCTTATTAAAACTGCTTATTAAAGTGCTGTTGCCAACTGCAAAATTAAAAGTTCTTAAGACTGAGGCTTCTAAAGTTTTGCTTAGCTAATGATCACCTTGATATCTGTAGTAAATTCTATAAGATGAGCCAGTTTCTTACAATTTTGTTAACATTGTGTTTCGATGTAGTAAAAGTGGAAAACTGCATAGTAGGAAATTATATGTTCATAATTACTAAGTGTTTGTCTCTCTTGAATGCATATTAACAGTAGAAAGACCACTCAGTTTGTGTAAGCCATGAAAGTGATAGTGTTTTTCTGTACCTGTTATAATTTTGCAAATAGTTTGTGCTGCTCCAACTGTTAGTTTCACTCTCATCGTAAACATATGAGTGTGTCAGAGTTCATTGCACTCGCTTGTGGTCAAGTATAGGTTGTGTTTACCCATTAGAGTTACTAATAACTATTTTCTTGAACGATAATGTTAATCATTCTCTTGCCTAGTTAGGCTGGCGACCGTTTTCTTTATCAATTAAACAGTGCAGATAGGCAATATTTTGTTTATCACCGTTTAATTATTTACGTAATTCTGACTTTCACTTCCGATAAGCCACCCCCATTAGGAATAACACGGTCAACACAACAAAAATTCCTCTCAGAGGGTAACACTACTCTGTTGCTTTATACCATAATTACTATAGCAAAATAATTCTGTTTTACAAACTGACTCCTACTTTAAGGTTATGGTATAGCAGTAGCAGACAGGGAGTGTTATAACTTGATCTGCTGTTTGTTGCTACAGAAGTCACAGAAGTACTCAGCCGCCATCATTGGCGCTAGTAATTTGGTGAGCATACAATGCATAGACTGTGTGAACAGTTATTTGAACTTATCCTCTGTGCTACAGGGATCTTTATACACTGAAGAGGCAAGGAAACTGGTACAACTGCCTAATATCGTGTAGGGCCCACACGAGCACGCAAAGGTGCCGCAACACGACGTGGCATGGACTCGACTAATGTCTGAAGCAGTGTTGGAGGGAAATGACAACATGAATCCTGCAGGGCTGTCCATAAATCCGTGAGAGTACAAGTCGGTGGAGATCTTTTCTAAACAGCACGTTTCAAGGCATCCCAGATATGCACAACTGTGTTCATGTCTGGGGAGTTTGGTAGCCAGCGGAAGTGTTTAAACTCAGAGGAGTGTTCCTGGATCCACTCTGTAGCAATTCTGGACGTGTGTGGTGTCGCATTGTCCTGCTGGAATTGCCAAAGTCCGTCGGAATGCACAATGGACATGAATGGATGCAGGTGATCATACAGGATGCTTACGTACGTGTCACCTGTCAGAGTCGTATCTAAACGTATCAGGGTCCCATATCACTCCAACTGCACACGCCCCACACCATTACAGAGCCTCCGTCTGCTGGCATGCAGGCAACATGTTTCCAGTCATCAACAGTCCAATGTCGGTGTTCACGGGCCCCGGTGAGGCGTAAAGCTTTGTGTCGTGCAGTCATCAAGGGTACACGAGTAGGCCTTCGGCTTCGAAAGTCCGTATCGATGATGTTTCGTTGACTGGTTCGCACGCTGACACTTGATGATGGCCCAGCACTGAAATCTGCAGCAATTAGCGGAAGGGTTGCACTTTTGTCATATTGAATGATTCTCTACAGTCGTCGTTGGTCCCGATATTGCAGGTTCTTTTTCCGGCTGCAGCGATGTCGGAGATTTGCGTTTTATCCCATGCCTGATATTCACGGTACAGTCGTGAAATGGTCGTACGGAAAAATCCCCACTTCATCGCTACCTCGGAGATGCCGTGTACCATCGCTCGTGCGCCGACTGTAACACCACGTTCAAACTCACTTAAATCTTGATAACGTGGCATTGTAGCAGCAGTAAACGATCTAACAACTGCGACAGACATTTGTCTTATATAGGCATTGCTGAGTGCAGCGTTGTATTCTGCCTGTTTACATTTCTCTGTATTTGAATACTGCATGCCTATGCCAGTTTCTTCGGTGCTTCAGTGTATTACGTTTTAGATTTGAGCTAAGCCCGTTTTTTATTCAAAGACATTACAGGTTCCAATTTTACAGTGTTACATTTTAAACGTTTCTGTCTTTGTATGCCACAGTAATTCCTATCTATCGGCTTGAGCCCGTTTTGCAATTTATGAATGTTACTTGTGCTCGCCTTTTGTAATTTATTTTTGCATTCAGGTTTACTTTTACTGCTTGCTGTTTCAACGGAAACCTTGTTGTCGTTTTTGTATAAATTTCATTTATACATTTTTATAGAACTAGCATGAGTCATGTAGATCTAACTTAAATTGTGTACTCTTTGAGGCTTATACTTCACATTACCTTGTAATTGTACATTGGTTGTTTCGATTTACTGGGCGTTACGTGTTGGCCAAATGTTAATGATGATTAATGCATTTTTCTTCGGAACATGAGTAAACTGAAATCTCTTATGTCTATTTTACTGTGTCCTGGACCCATCTTAGGCCTTCAATATCATTGACCTGAGTAAAATTGTCCTCTGCGATGAGTCCTGCTTCGAACTGAGCCCCGATGACAGCGAAGATGTGTTTGGAGACGCGCGGGATACCGGTGGAATACCAAACTGACTGTCGCGCGTCATGTAGCTCCACAACCAGGACTGATGGTCATGGGTTCCCATGCTTTTTATAGCAGGGCCTCTTTGGTTGTCATCCGCGGCACCTTTACAGCGCTGAAGAACGTCGACGATGTTCTACGGTCCGTTTTGTTGCCCTTCATGGCAAGCCATCCTGGGCTTACATTTCTGCAAGATAATGCCTTTCGACACAAGGCGAGAGATTCTACAGCTTGTCTTCGTGCTTGCCAAACTCTACCTTGGCGAGAAAGGTCGCTGAAACTCTGTCCAACTTAGAATGTTTGGTACATTAAGGGCAGGGCCCTCCAACTAGCTCGGGATTTCGACTATCTAACGCAACATCTGGACAGAATTTGGCACGACATCCCTCAGGAGGACATACAACACTGTCAGTCAATGCCGAGGCAAAGAACTGCTTGCATAAGGGTCATCGATTTATTGGCTTATGAAGCTCTTTCTTTAGAATAAATCATCCAGTTTTTATGCAATTGTAATCATTTGTCTGTACATGTACATCTACCTATTTTCTTACTGATAATTCCTTCGGGTATTCCGATTTGGGTAACTTACATTCTAAAGATAGATACATCTGTGTATGTAACAGTAATTCCCGTCTATCGGTTTTGAGTCTGGTTCCCTGTGTTCTCTTTCAGTTGGATCCAAATGACTCAAGCTAGTTCTGTAACAGAATGTACTCGTGCATATAAAATTTAAACAATAACGCCCACAAAGTTTCCACTGGAACAGAAAGTAGCAAAACTAATTCTGAGTGCAAAACTTAATTAAAAGATGAGCAAAAGTAACATTTATTTGTTTTCGTTTTCACTTCTACCAATGACTTTAGAATTCTAATGGAATGTTATCTGTCCCTTCTCTCTTATTCGATCGTAAGTCTTTCGAAGCTCTTGTAACTTCTGATTCTAGTACTGGATTCCCTATCTCTTGTATGTCGACTACTGTTTATTTTCCTGCCACATCAGACAAATTTTCCCTTATATAGGCCTTCATGTACTTTTTTCACCTATCTGCTCTCTCCTCTGCATTTAACAGGGGAATTCCCGTTGCACTCTTAATGCTACCGCCCTTGGTTTTAATTTTACGAAAGGTTGCTTTGACTTTTCTATACGCTGAGGAGTGCTTTAGACAATCATATTTTCTTTTTTGATTTCTTTGCAGTTTCCTGCAGCCATTTAGCCTTAGATTCCCTGCACTTCCTAATTTATTTCATTCCTCAGAGACTTGTATTTCTGTACTCCTGAGTTTTCTAGAACTTTTTTATACTTCCTTCTTTCTTCGATCAACTGAAGTATTTCTTGTGTTACCCATGGTTTTATGATTTCGGGATCTATAACTATGATGTAATTTAACTGAAATCTTGCCGCCTCTCCCGGGGCTTTCCAAGTGTATCTCCTCTTCTTGTGATTCGTGAGTAGAATATTAATAGCTGAAATTTACTGCAAAACTAAATTAGTCTGCCGGCCGGAGTGGCCGTGCGGTTCTAGGCGCTACAGTCTGGAGCCGCGTGACCGCTACGGTCGCAGGTTCGAATCCTGCCTCGGGCATCGATGTGTGTGATGTCCTTAGGTTAGTTAGGTTTAAGTAGTTCTAAGTTTTGGGGGACTGATGACCACAGCAGTTAAGTCCCATAGTACTCAGAGCCATTTGAACCATTTTTGAACCAGTTAGTCTTTTTTTCTCATTCCGAATACCAATCCCATATTCTTCCATAAACCTCTCTTTTGCTTCTTCCCCCACAACCGTATACGAATCCCACACGACTCTTAGATTTTCATCTCCTTTTACGTACTGAATTTACCCGCTGAATATCCTCATATACTTTAACTATCTCTTCATTTTCGGCGTTCGACGTCGGCGTGTATACTTCAGTATTGTCGTCGGTGTTGGTTTTCAGTCGATTCCGATGAGAACAACCCTGTCACTGAACTATACACAGTAATTCAATTTCTGCCCTACTTTCCTAATCATAACGAATCCTACTCCCGTTATACCATTTTCCGCTGCTGTTGATATTACCCTATGGTCATCTGACCAGAAATTCTTGTTTTCTTTCCATTTCACTTCACTGACGCCCACTACATCTACATTGAGCCTTAGCGTTACCCTCTTCGTGTTTTCTAGTTTCCCTCCAAGTTCAAACTTCTGACATTCCACGCCCCGACTCGTAGAACGTTAGCCTTTCGTTCGATATTCAGTCTTTTTCTAATGGTCATCTCCCCCTTGGCAGCCCCTGCTGGAGATCGGAATGCGGGACTAGCCTGGAATTTTTTGTCGATGAAGATATCATCATGACATTTTTTCAATTGCAGGTTACATGTCCTGTCGATCACTGCTGATTCTTCCTCCTTTAGGGGCAGTTTCCCACACCAAGGGAGAAAGAGTGCCCTGAACTTCTGTCCACTCCTACGCCCTCTTTGACAGGGCCATTGGGAGGATGAGGGTGATTTCTTATGCCGTAAGTCTTCGATCGTCATTGCTGATTATTTTTATTCAACATGTAAATGGTGGCGGGGTTCGAACGCGGGACCGAGGTGGTCGTGATTGGTACTCGAAAACACTGCACCCAGACCACATGTGCAATCGTTTTTGTAAAAGGGTATCTTCATCTTGGTGAGTCGTGTCAGTGGGATGATTGCTTCAATACTGATGGCGATTTTGCCTGATTGGCGTACCGATTCTGGATTGTAGGGCCTTCAGGTGGAAATTTTTGTATCGCTCTTTACAATAAACAGTTTATTTACTTTTTTTATCTGCCTCGTTTCATTTGACTGCCCCTTACTGTAAATGGAAGGTAATCACAGAACTTTGGAGGAATGATAAGAGCGAAGGGCGAAGTATACAGAAAGGCATTTAAGTGTTGCAGACGTCCGTCGTCACGCAGATCACCACCTGCTGTTTGCGTCACCCCCGTTAACTCATCTTCATTCGGCGCCTGTGGGAGTAAATCGATGCGTGCGTTCGGCCCCGCCCTTTTGGTGCTTCCCCTTCTCCGACGTTTCCGAAGCTAAAAAAGTTCCTTTTCGGCACCGGGAACTTTAACTGGTTTCCTTAAGTCCCATAAGGTGACTGCCTTGATAGACCCTTAAGCAATGGATAAGTTTATGGCCCATAATTAATCAGTTTTGCGTCTCTGACGAAAAGGCAGGATGATAAAATTCGATATTTCATCTTTCTTCAAAGCCTCTCAGAAAAGAATTGGTCATTACGGACGAAGGAGTGTTCCAGGAAGCGGCAACAACAGTGTGTTTACAACACTCATGTTATATCCGACGTAAACCTGCCAAAGAATCAGCTGGTTCCACAATGAATTTTCGCTCTGCAGCGGAGTGTGCTCTGATTTGAAACTTCCAGGCAGATTCAAAGTGTGTGCCGGACGGGGAATCCAAGCCGGGAGTTTTGCTTTCGCGGGCGAGTGCTCCACCGATGACCTATCCAAGCACATTTTATGGCGTCACATGTTTAAAGACATTTCCCCCTTTCTTTTTGTTCAAAGTCCTCAATATTGCAACTAAAATGAAGTTAAATAATAATTAATATGTGAAATATTTATTGTTTGTATAAACAGGAGCGACTGTCATCGTACTACGATCACTTAAATAAAAGAACAAGGACAAAGATACTCACGTGTACTCTGTTGTAAAAGGAACAAACAACGACGAAATCGGCCATTCCATTTTCATTCGCATTCGCTGATCTGATGATATTTAACATGAGTTGTCGCACTGTTTCTTGTAGATAGTTGTGTGGAACAATTAAAGTGAAAGAGTTTAATTTTATCAGGATTTTGTCCTTCGAAATTTCCTTTCCAGTTGTTTAAGGATGGAAGCGCAGAACTATTACAAAATGTAATATAATTAAATACGGAAGCTTTTCGTTTGCGTGAAGTGTTTAATTCCAGTTGCCAATTACGGCAGTATAAATTTTCATTAATTAAATGTGATAGAATATACATTCGCTTTCATTTCTCCAGAAATCTGATCGTCTCTGCGTACTTTAAGATTCAAACAGTTAAAGACTATATTAAACTAGAGAATTAAACCAAACGATATATATGTTTTTGGATAGGGTCCGCCTTTAGCAAAACACAATTTTGTTTTTTAACCCAAACATGTTTCACTGCAGTTGCAGCATCTTCAGTGAGCTTTTATTTTTCATCTGTTAAAGATAAACATTGTTCTATACTGTTTGTATAAATGTAACTATTAGTTTTTAAATCGTAATTACAGATATTTGAAAAAACACATAAATTATGAAATTTATACCTTTTTACCACATGGTGTGGTTTTTCTGATGTGTTGTGTTTCTACAGTGACTTCTTTGCTCCACAGTTTGTCATCTGCAACCAATTATACCTTAAAGTAGATAAATTGTTTAAGCCAAAAATTACGATTTGAAAAATTGTTATTTCTGTGCCTCTACGCATAAGAAGATGGGCTTCCAGTGGGGTCAGCAATCAGTGGACTCCTAGCCCACATTTTTCTCGATCACACTGAAAATAAAATATTTGATACAATAGTAAGACCCAAACAATACCGGATGATATATTGGTACCGTTATGTAGATGACATCGTATGCCTTGTAGATGAAGCACCAAGTCGCATCCAATAACTCCACAGTGATATAAACAAAGTACACCCAAAAATAAAATTCACCGTAGGAACAGAACACGACAAAAGGTTAAACTTCCTTGATCTCACAATATACAGACATAACAAAGCAAACATGGAAAAAAGAGTTTCAACCCCAAGATGGTTAAACCAAACGAATTATTTCCAGGCAAACTGCGCGCCGTTGTGATTCGGGAAGTGGTAGTAAAGAAATGCTTCAAATTTTTCAATAATTTACTAATTTTGTTCAGGAGTACGTCAAAGATAATTTTAGGGCCCCAATTATTACGTTTATCATTGCCGCAAGTGAAGTAAATAGCATGCAATGGTATTTTACGTGCCACTTAAGATCTGAATTAATTGAATCCAAATTAAACACAGAAAGTAAAACTAAAAGTAACAGCGGTGACGGTAGAGATTCAAAAGAGATTCAAAACCCGCCCTCACGGCTTTACATTTCCTACCTGCCAAACCTCAGGCTGTACCTAAACCACATCTCCACCGTGTCCTTTCTTCCAGGAGTGCTAGTCCCGCAATGGATGCAGGAGAACTTCTGTGCAGTTTGGACGATCAAAAAAAGCTAGGTGGACTGATAGGGTAAGGGATGAGAAGGTTCTACGCAAAACGGGAGAGGAAAGGAAAATATGGGAAATACTGACGAGGAGAGGGGTGAGGGTGAAAGGACATCTGTTAAGACATCAGAGGATGACTTCCATGGTACTAGAGGGAGCTGTAGAGGGCAAAAACTATAAAGGGAGCTAGAGATCGGAATACATTCAGCAGATAATTGAGGCTGTGTATTGCAAGTGCTACACTGAGATGAAGAGGTTGGCACAGGAGAGGAATTCGTGGCGGGCCGCATCAAAAAAAGAAAATGCCGAGGACTTGGCGCCTTCGCACTCGCAGCTAGTTTCGCTGTACACCGGTTTCTGAAGGCTTCCACAGTAGAGGTCTGCACTATCTCCGATTTTTACCGGCGAGTCCCGCTCGCCCCTCTGGCTCTCGGGAGTATGCGGCCGAGCGTCCTCTTCCGCCGGCTGTGGGCAGCCGATCGTCAGCGCTCGGCCGAGTGCGCCAAACGCTCGGCCGGTCGCCAGTAACCGGTGGACTCAACTGCCAGCGAGCGGCGCTTCGTCACACTCCTTGAGATCAGAGGCCACCGCTTCTTTGTTTACTACCAGTTCTATGACCTAAACAATACACTTGTGTATGTTACATTTGATGTTTCTTAATATGTTGCATAGTACTGGAGTTTCGACTTTGAGGTTATCATGTATTCCAGTAATTGTAACGTTAAAAACTGTAATGCCTTTATTTAGTATTTTGTTCCGTTCGGTAGACAAACGGGAACACAGTAGTCTAATCATGGACTATGTGTAGCCTATCTCCAAACTCGGCCACGTATACGTTGTACTAACATTAAATGCAGGATCGGGAAGGAATGACGGAGTTAAAAGTAATACTCACGAAATTTTGTTGCACAAACGTTAGTTTCTGAACAAATTATGACCTGTAAATAACGTTACAAGTGAATCATGACTGTACGATTCATTTTTCGTCATTGGTGGTGCTCCCTTGTGCGTCATTTGTGTTCCTGGAGCTATTACTACAGCTGGCGGTTTGAACTTCTTCCTGTGAAGTCAATGAAAGTGGAATTATACATTTATAGAGTTTGAGGAATGTTTCCTTCCTTGTGATTACGTGGTATGTTGTGAATACTTACGTTATTGTGATGGATCAATAAGAGATCATACACCTTGTCTGATACCAGGCACGATCTTTTACTGGACAGCAGGTGACCGGCCTGGCTAAAATTTCTCTCGCTGGCAGCACTAGTGGCAGGAATACAGAGAACTCTTCTGGCTACTACCGACAGCCTTGGAAATAACCCCGCGTGCGTTTTCCACCACTGCAAAATTTGTCCTTCGGCACAGCTACAGTCGGATTTGGAGAGCGAAAGTACCTGTCGAGTTCATTGATAGTAACTGTGTGTCCATCTTCGTCGTCCTCATCCGAACTCCAGTCCATCCTGGACTTTTTCATGGGAAGAACTTGGTCACTGTTTGCTTGAATGGACTCTAAACATGAATGAAAACATCCGTAAGATATTCCTGTCACCTTCCAATATGTATACACTGTAGTTATAATTACTGGTTACTAAACGACTATATTTACGGTGACATTTTATATATATCGAATAAATTACATCAAAACGCATTGTGGAATGTTTAAGCTGCGAAACCTTTCCCAAATATCACATTGTAGACGTAATAAATGTTGATCTAACGAAACATGACAGATTAGACAAACGAACATTCGTTTACTAATTGGTTTCAGTGAATGAACCATACCATTTACGGGCAGTTCTGAGTACAACCGTCTAACTTCAGCATATGCGGCTTGCTTTTCGTCTGCTACGAGTTTCTTCAAATGACGCCGTGATGGCCAGAGAACCGTGGCAACGTAATGGATAGCCTCAATTTTGCACTTCTCTGTGATGAAGTATGCTGTTCTCCTTTTTATTTTCGCCATGAGCTGAAAAGGAAACCCAATATACATAACTGCACTCTGATAATTCAACAGTTGTATAAAGGATCGTAACCTATAGAAAGTGTTCTCACCTCGTTGTCACTGTCTATTGGTTCACAATGATGTAACAGACTCTTGTACCACGGCAGCACACGTTCCAGCTTTGTTACCTTTGCAGTTTCCAAATCCAAACTCGCTTCTTTAAAGGGGGTTAGAAAAGCGACAACGTCTCGTACGCATCCTTCTTGGAAGGTTTCTAACTGTGTCGATTGTCCCCGGGATTCTAGTAGATCTCGAATATCGTCGCTTTGATTTGTGACGGAATTGAGCATTAACAGTATACTGTCCCACCGAGTTACAGCTTCTTGCTTCACAGAGTGCCGCAGACGCCCCGAGTGACCCGATCTCTTCAAATAGCCTACTATACCTCTTGAAGATAGTAGACACGACAGGATTTCAGGGGCTTCGTCTTCTAAAAACGTCTCTTGAAACGTGTGACGAAGCGCGGTCATCAAGCAGCGATCAAAGCAAGGCAAACGGTCGTGATTCAAGTGCCTTCTTCATATTAGCTCCTTGGTCGGTGACAAAGTAACATTTCGTAAGATCATTCTTGTTAATTCCCAACGCAAGCATCGGCTCTTCGATTTCGTGCCGTATGTTCTCTGCTGTCTTAGGTACGTCCGGAAAGTAGGCTGTTATCAAAACAAACATTTCCAGCTGCCACTCATCATTCACATAAAGCGACGTCCTAGTCAAAAAATTCTCTTCTTGTAGTTATCAGACCACAGATCAGCGTCTAAAGCGCAGATTTTGTTCTTTAAGGCACATATTAGCTTGGGCACCATTGTCACCCGTATTTTGTCTGCCTTTTCTTTAATATGCCGCGATACAGTGGTAGGGTGCGGAAGAACATCTTCTATATTGACTTTGCCGTAAGTGGCGCCAACATTGATGAGCTCCTGCGAATAAATCTTGAAGCCAATCTTACTACAAGTATTTAACGGTAGCAAATCTATTCCACTCATATCGACCAACCTATCAACAACAACTTTCTTTATGCTTCTTGGTACTGCAAGTAGCCGGTGGACTTCTGCTCCGCATTTACTTTTGCAGTGCCGAATCATACCTGTCGTGCTTGACTGGTATGAAAGTATGGTATCACATGTGGTACATTACACGAAACCAGCAGAAGCCTGCGTGACAGGATCCACTACAAGTGCAAACGATTTCCAAGCTTCACTTTTCGCCTCCTCTTCCGACATGTCTTTCTTCTTCAGGACTAATAAGCCGCTCCTAATTCTCTCCATAATACTTCGTTTCATGAATGGAACGTTTACGACCTATACTTGGCTTATCCATAACGCTGTCTGCGCTGCTCAGAGCCAGGTCGTCAACTGCGTTTACACACGATTTCTAATGCGATTCGGCACTGTAGAGCGCGCGGCTGTTGTACTGTCACCGGCCGAGATTGTGAGTACGCTCGAGCGCTCGGCAGTGCTCGACAGTCCAACCGATAACCGAGAGGTGGAGGACAACCGGCCACATGGCATTAGACGGCCACATCCGTATCGCAGCGTGGGCCTTTCCCAGCCGTCGGGCAGCGGCATGAAATGGAAAATGCTCGAGCGGTTGTTTTCATCGAAATGCAGAGCTCTATTCCACAGTCACTGTTCACCGCACATAGCGGGCATATATCTTCGTGTTTGACCATCCTGGATGTTAGGCTTTGAACACCGCCTATCCCGGTTTGGCACTCACCGGCCTCGATTTAGATGCGTCTGACACATTCCGCGGGCAACTTCACTGACGAAACCACCTGTCGCCGCTGTCACGTGCTGCCGTGGTTCAAATGGCTCTGAGCACTATGGGACTTAACATCTCAGGTCATCAGTCCCCTAGAACTTAGAACTACTTAAACCTAACTAACCTAAGGAAATCACACACATCCACGCCGACGGCAGGATTCGAACCTGCGACCGTAGCGGTCGCGCTGTTCCAGACTGAAGCGCCTAGAACCGCTCGCCCACCAACGGACGGCTGCTGCCGTGGCTCCCGCGCATATAGCTTGAAACACGTATGTGTTCAGTGTATTCATTAACAGCGATGGCAAAGGCATGACAGAATCTCTGACCAGAGAGTTATTTATCGTTGCTAGTCTGCGCTTGACCGCGCGAGTGTTCAGTGGCGAGTAGGAGTTGCGTGTAGGGAGTCGGGAGGAACAGTAGCAAGTGGACGGTTGCACTGAGCGAGCGTCGACATGGGTCTCTGGTCACGGTTCTATACGAGGTATATTGTTATCGAAGGTAATGAAGCAGCATTGCGCTCAGCAAATAACACATGTTAATTGTAATTAATTTGTTAAAGAGTTGCCCCAATAATAATTTTCTTTTAAAGTAACTGTTTTAAACAAAAAGGATTCATTTCAAGTTAAATAATATTTCCCATGCATTCCCTCCAAGAATCAGAATTAAACATGGGCCAGCATTGCACGGAGCTGTGCCGAAAAATAAGAGCAGATGTAGATGCAGTAAAAATAAGAGCAGATATAGATGCAGTTTACTGAGGTAAGAATTTTGGTTTTTGTGTTCAGCTTTAATTATTGCACAGGGCCGAAGGTCAGCGCAGCTGGCCTTATAAAATTTATCAGGTTCATCTTAACGTTAATTTTGTGGGGACTTAACATTTTTGCACATTTTTATTATCATTGAGTTATATTACTGTGGGGAGTTTACATTTGGGCCATTATTATTCTTTAATTTTGCAAGGAGGTTACGGTTAGCTCATTTTTATTATTCATTTTTGTGTAGAGTCAACATTTGGCTCATTATCATTGTTTTTCATTTTCGCGGGGAGGTTACACTTGGCGACATCCGGACCAGGATCGTATTCCTTTGAGAATCTTCTGATGAGTAGTCAGATATCTGCTCTTATTTACTTAATATAATTAGCATTTGGCGCAACGCTTTTACTGATTTTGTGACTTTCTTTCCTCAGATCATCAGCAATTCGTTGCTCTTTGTTGTATTTGTATTTGTTGGATTTTGCATTGTCTTTGTCTCATTTGTGAATAATTGTGATTAGTGTAAAAATGCCGCGAAAGACTGTTAATAGTGCATCGCGAGGTATAATGAGCGAAATAACCGACTTAAATAACTTCAGTGATAGTACTTGTGATCTTTGGTGTGACGTCATAAGCGAGTGACTGCGTGTGAGATCGCTCTCTAAGTTTTCATATATTTTTAGGTTCCAGATACATATTTTAACGGTTTTTGTGATAATATTTACTATATAAGTGACGTATTAGTGGTTTCTTCATTCAGCTCTGCCTTTCTTCTGTTGTGACGTGATATTTGTGAGTGTTTCGTATCGAGCAACTTAACCTCTTGCCTGTGTTTACATTCCGCGCTGACCAGTTGCAGCTGTAGCGGCGCATCGAAAGCTAAGTACTAATTAATTGTTTGTGCATAGTGATTTATTTAGGAACTTTAGTAGTCTTCAACCGGTGTTCGTGGTGTTTTCTGGTGAAATAATTTCAGAAGAACCTTTTGGGAACTGTTTACAGCTCGTTACTGTGTGATTAGACGTTTGATTCTCTTTCTGTATTAGTCTTTTCTTATATTCACATTTGTTGTTTATTAATACTGTTAATAATAGTAGTTACTTCCCTTGTAGAGTAAGTTTGTGATTATTGTAGTCAGGTTTTTAGCATCTTCTTATTGTAGTAGCGGAACTTAGAAAAAGTAAAATTTTACCATGAGTGAGAAGTGTGGGCTTTGCCGTAGGTTCGTGAGTAGTGGATTGCGGTGTGACACTTGTTCGAAGTATTTTCACTGGGGGGAATGCAGTGGGGAAGCCAGTGGGCATTCTGGTGAGATCCTCTCCTGGAACTGCAGGTTATGTAGCAAGAGTAAACTGATAGAGGAGCAGGAGCGTAAGATCTGTGCCCTTCAGGTGCAGTTGAAAAACGCACAGGAGGAGCTAGATAGGATGAGGAGGGAGAAGGGGGTTGGGGAATGGGAGCTGGCTATTGGCAAGAGATCTGCTAGGAGAAGAAGATTTTCAGATAGTTTTACTATTGGTGTTTACAATAGATATGACCAACTGTCAGAGTCTAGTGGAGAGGAATCTCTAGTAGCTGTAGATGTAGGAAGTATGCAGCAGACTTCAGTAGTTACTGTGCCTAGAACAGTTGCAAAGTCGAAGAGGAAGAAGAAGGTTCTGCTGTTAGGTAGTTCACATGGCAGAGGTGTAGGCCAGCAGTTGCAGGAAGTGCTGGGAAGTGAGTACCAGGTCACCAGCATTGTGAAGCCTAATGCAGGGTTGGCTCAGGTGACTGTTAACATAGGGGGGCTATGTAGGGATTTTACTAAAGAGGATCAGGTAGTGATTGTGGGTGGGGCTGGTAATAGTATTGGTAGGGATGGGGAGTATAACATAGATGGTGACCTGGAAAAGATAGCCACTCAGACTGGCAACACGAATGTGCATTTCGTGGAACTGTTTCAGCGTCACGATCGGCCTCATCTTAATACAGCCGTCAGGCGTAATAACATGAGACTTGGGGGTGCGCAGATGACAGAAAGCATGGGTCACATTTCAGTGGTGTCGGTGGAGTCTATCAGCAGGATGGGTTTCACTAGACACGGCCTGCACCTCAACAGGTATGGGAAGGGGAGGTTGGCAAAGCTTATAGGTGACAGCATAGGTGGGGTTGGTGGGATCACTCATGGGAAAATTCCTGCAGTAGTGTGTGTTAGAGCTGCACCTTTTTTAGATTGAAGTCAGCTGATAGGTATTCCTGCTTAAGGGAAGTCTCTCTAACAAGGGAATCACTTTTGACAAAGCTTAGGTATCCGAGTAATGAGGGAATTAGTATATTTCATCAAAATATACAAGGTATTAGGGATAAAGTTAGTGAACTGCTTATAGATGTTGACTCTGAAATTATTGGTATATCTGAACACTTCTTAAATAAGGGGATAATTCAGAGGCTTCCTTTACCAGGATACAGGTTGGCTGGCTGCTTTTCGAGGAGCTCTTTGCGGTGTGGGGGAGTAGCCATGTATGTGAAAAACGGCATCGCATTTGAGTCAATTGATGTTTCAAAGTACTGCACTGAAAAGGTGTTTGAATGTTGTGCAGGTGTGGTTAAATTTAACGGAGTTAAACTTGTAACTGTTGTTATTTATAGATCCCCAGACTCCGATTTCACAGCATTTTTGCTAAAGCTAGAGGAGGTTCTTGGTTCACTTTATAGGAAATACAAAAAGTTAGTTATATGTGGTGACTTCAATATTAATTGTATAAGTGATTGTGCAAGGAAGAGGATGCTGGTAGACCTCTTTAATTCATATAATCTTATGCAAACCGTATTCTTTCCAACGAGAGTGCAAGGGAACAGTAGAACAACCATAGACAACATTTTTGTTCATTCCTCATTACTAGAAGGGCATTCTGTTAGAAAAAAGGTGAATGGCCTTTCAGATCATGATGCGCAAATTTTAACTTTAAAAGATTTTTATGCTGCAACTCGTGTTAAATATAGTCATCAGCTGTTCAGGAAAGCTGATCCGGTTGCTGTAGAGACCTTTGTAAACCTTATAAAGGAACAAGAGTGGCAAGATGTTTATAGCGCTGAGACAGTAAACGATAAATATAATGCTTTTCTAAAGACCTTTCTCATGCTCTTTGAAAGTTGCTTTCCGTTACAACGTTTAAAACAGGGTACTAGCACAAACAGGCAGCCTGGGTGGCTGACTAGAGGGATAAGAATATCTTGTAGAACAAAGTGGCAATTATATCAAAACATTAGAAACAGTCAAAATCTAAATGCAGCAGCCCATTACAAACAGTATTGTAAGGTGCTTAAAAATGTTATTAGGAAGGCAAAAAGTATGTGGTATGCAGATAGAATAGCTAAGTCTCAGGATAAAATTAAAACCATATGGTCAGTCGTAAAGGAAGTTGCTGGTCTGCAGAGACAGGTCGAGGATATAGAATCAGTGCGTAGTGGGAATGTCCGTGTTACTGATAAGTCACATATATGTACAGTATTTAATAATCACTTTCTGAATATAGCAGGTGAACTAAATAGAAATCTAATTCCAACAGGGAATCATATAGCGCTCTTAGAAAAAAGTGTTCCGAGACTGTTACCTGAAATGCTCCTCCATGATACTGACAAGAGGGAGATTGAGTTAATAATTAAATCACTAAAGACCAAGAACTCTCATGGATATGACGGGGTATCTAGCAGAATACTGAAGTATTGTTCTATGTATGTTAGCCCAGTACTTAGCCATATCTGTAACTTTTCCTTTAGGAGTGGTCGGTTTCCTGATCGATTAAAATACTCGGTAGTGAAGCCACTTTATAAAAAGGGAGACATTGATAATTTTGACAATTTTAGACCTATTTCTATGCCATCGGTGTTTGCTAAAGTTATCGAGAAGGTTGTATATACAAGGTTACTGGAGCATTTAAATTCACATAATTTGCTGTCAAATGTTCAGTTTGGTTTTAGAAATGGTTTAACAACTGAAAATGCTATATTCTCTTTTCTCTGTGAGGTTTTCGACGGATTAAATAAAAGGTTGCGAACGCTAGGTGTTTTCTTTGATTTAACGAAGGCTTTTGACTGTGTTGACCACAAAATATTACTGCAGAAGTTGGACCATTATGGAGTAAGGGGAGTAGCTTACAATTGGTTCGCCTCTTACTTTAAGAACAGAAAGCAGAGGGTAATTCTCCGCAATATTGAGAGTGGTAGTGATGTTCAGTCCCAATGGGGCACTGTTAAGTGGGGCGTTCCCCAAGGGTCGGTGCTGGGGCCACTGCTGTTTCTTATTTATATAAATGATATGCCTTCTAGTATTACAGGTGATTCAAAAATATTTCTATTTGCTGATGACACCAGCTTGATAGTGAAGGATCTTGTGTGTAATATTGAAACAGTAACAAATAATTTAGTTCATGAAATAAGTTCGTGGCTTGTGGAAAATAATTTGATGCTAAATCACAGTAAGACTCAGTTTTTACAGTTTCTAACTCACAATTCAACAAGAACTGACATTTTAATCAGACAGAATGGGCATGTTATAAGCGAGACGGAACAGTTCAAGTTCCTAGGCGTACGGATAGATAGTAAGCTGTTGTGGAAAGCCCATGTTCAGGATCTTGTTCAGAAACTAAATGCTGCTTTATTTACCATTAGAACAGTATCTGAAATAAGTGACACTTCAACACGAAAAGTAGTCTACTTCGCATATTTTCATACGCTTATGTCGTATGGTATTATTTTTTGGGGTAATTCTTCTGATTCAAAAAGGGTATTTTTGGCTCAAAAACGGGCTGTTCGAGCTATATGTGGTGTAAGTTCGAGAACCTCTTGTCGACCCCTATTCAAAAATCTGGGAATTCTGACATTGCCCTCACAGTATATATTTTCTTTAATGTCGTTTGTTGTTAGCAATATTAGCCTATTCCCAAGAGTTAGCAGCTTTCACTCAGTTAATACTAGGCAGAAATCAAATCTGCATGTAGAATGCAGTTCCTTGACTCTTGTGCAGAGAGGAGTGCAGTATTCTGCTGCATCCATTTTCAATAAGCTACCACAAGAACTCAAAAATCTTAGCAGTAGCCCAAACTCTTTTAAGTCTAAACTGAAGAGTTTCCTCATGGCTCACTCCTTCTATTCTGTCGAGGAGCTCCTGGAAGAGCTAAAAAATTAAGCAAATTCCAGTGTTACATTGTTGATTGTCTTCATTTAAACTTATGACTTGTCACCTGAATATGTTTTTTTTTCTATATTTCATTTTATCTGTTTCTAATATCGTGTTATAATTTCATGTATTGACTCGTTCCATGACCATGGAGATTTCTCCTTAATTTGGTCCCACGGAACAATAAATAAATAAATAAAATAAATAAAAAAAACACAGTGTATTGATGACAATCCTCCGTTTACTGATAATCAGTACGTACCGACCGCTAATAATGATTTTGATCTTAGTGATGAACAGACGAATTCAATTGTGCCCTCTGTTAATTTGACGACAATTGATGACGCGGGGCGTTCTGTTGCAATGAGCGCTGCCCAGCTTAACACAACCGGTTTGCAAAATTCACGTGACGAACACACAAATTTTTCTAATGAAAATGAACAGTTTAATCAGAATACGACAGATTTATTTAATTCCTAGATAGTGACAAACAGTGTACATCCGATTAGCGAACATTTTCAAGAATCACAGAATGACCAAATGGTCACACAAAACGTGACAATTGCAGGTACACCATCAAACAGCACAGAGAATAGAAATGCTAATTTTGGCTTGGAACAAATTATGGCAAGATCGCTACAACAACAAAGTGACAATCTCAAACAACAACTTAATGAAATTAATAAAAAACAAGACGACCTTAAAGAAGATTTCAAACAACAACTTAATGAAAATTCCAAACAACAGAATGAAAGGCAAGACAACAATCTCAAACAACTTAGTGAAAGTCTCAAACTTCAAATTAATGAAATTAATAAAGAACAAGAATACAATCACAAACACCTTAATGAAAAATTAGACAACAATTCCAGAAAGTTAAATGAAAAGTTAGATGACAATTCGAGACAGCTTAGTGAACAGATTAGAGCCGTTGCCGCGCAGTTTCATGACACTAAGGAACAATTACGTGTGGAAATTGAGGCTTGTGCTAGGAAAAGTAGCGAAGAAATTAGATCTGTTGCTCAGGAATTAAGGGATATGCAAACAACTACAACAGAAACACTTAGAGAAGAAATTAGTGCAGTCGGTAAACAATGCTCTGAAAAAGCAACACAATTACGTGACGAGTTTAAAGTAATGACAGCAAAACTTTCGCGCACAATGGATGCAAAGATAGACGCGAAATTCGAACAACAGAACAGTCAAATTGACGAACGTTTTAATCATCACCTACAAAACAGTGATACGCGTTTCCGCAAATTTATACAGGATCAAAATAAAGTAAAACGACAAGTAATGGAAACAATCACAGCACAGAGACAGGAAGATAAACGTAAATTGTTTGCGAAAGCTAAAACGTACGTAGACAACAATATTGCTTCAGTGTCCGATGAAATTAATACCATCAAACAGTCGAACACAGAATTACGTGACGAAATTTCCGATCTTAAATCGAAAACAGACACATACACAACAGACTTTCAAACAGTGACCGACAGACTCGAACAATTAGAACTAACACAGGATTCCGATGTCGTCAAAGCTGACGTTAAAAAATTGAACGAAACCACACGTAGATTACGAAAACAGATTAATGCTTCTGACACTAAAAACGATGATCAGGTAAAAATACTGACTGAAAAATGTGATGAATTGGCCAGTCGTATTGATGTTATTGAAAGTAATAATGAGAGCAAATCAGACGATACAGCACCGATTTTGTTTAACCAAACAGCTGAATTCCAAAATCTACAACAGACAATCAATGAGATAGATTTGTGTAATAACACATTGCGTAGAAAATTGTCAAGTTTACAGCAAGAAGTAACAGAGATGAAAAATATTTCAGTTAATAACACATCACAGCAGACGCCACTTTGCGAACATTTGTCAGACTCATGCAGCGCGTATAATTTGGGTAATCTACAGAGAGTACATGACTTAGATTCCGAACAGACACAGACAAATAGATTCTCTTACAATCGTGAACCTGTTCCATCATACAGAGACGATAACTTTGATTACAAACATTTTCTGTCAGTGAGAAAATTTAAAGTGTTTAAAAATGACAGAACACAGATTCACCCACTGGATTGGATACAACAATTTAGCTTTGCTTTTCCACCGACTTGGCCCGTAACACACAAACTTGAATTTATTTGCAGTTTTTTGGAAGGCGAACCGGCAACTCGTATGAGACCGATCGCGAGGCAATGCTATTCGGTAGAAGAGTTTCAGAATGCTTTCTTGTCAGCGTATTGGTCGAAGACGACACAGCGCGGAATTAAAGATCAACTAATTAGTTTACTGAATTATGAGAACTCAAATTTTCCCAGTGTCACGCAATTTTTTGAACATATGGTCCAACAAAACCAGTACTTAAGTGAGCCATATAGTGAATCTGCACTCATTCAATTATGTATTTCTAAATTGCCACGATCATTAAGAGTGTCACTTCTAACGGGTCAGCAAAAGGAAAATATTTCGGCATTCAGGGATCTGTTGCAGCTTTTAGAAGTGCATCAATCAGATTATTCCTTCGTAAACAAAAATTTTTCATATAACAACCAAGGCCAACAAACTTACAGCAATTATGTTCAGGCACATAATTTCAATAGCAAAGGTAACAGACGCTTTAGGAACGACAACCACCAGAACTTTAATAGCAGACAAAATTTTAATTATCAATATCGTCAAAATTACCAGCAACAGGAACCATATTTTAGTAACAATAGAGGTTTTTTACAACAACAGCAACAAAACCAGCCGGTTAGCATACCTAACCAACAATGCAGTCTACAAGGTCAACCAAACTTTAATGTTTCGCCGCGTGCACGTATAGTCCCAGCTACAACAAATAGTAACGCACGCCAGCAAGGAAATAACTACGTACAGAGAACACGCTATTTCAATTCCTATCGCAATGCACCGTATAGAAGTGATTATCACGACAGACGTAAAAATAGTGAGCACAATTTTCAGCGTACATTTAATAGCAGTCTATCTTATCAGCAGCAAGAACATCCGCCACAACAAATAATCATGAATGAACCAGATAGTAGATATCATCCAGAACGTAATACGTCTGGAAGAAATAACAGAACAGTTCAAATAGTGGAAATGCCACAGCATCCTCCAGAAAATAATAACACGTCAGATAGAATATGACTAGATACAGTACACGTCGCATCTTCCAGTAACACAAGCACTACCTTTGACACGCAGAATGATGTTCATGAAAATGTTATTACTTTCGACGACATCCGAGACACTCTTTTACAGGAAAGACCAGTTGTTCAAAAAACTATTTCATACCCTGTCATCGAAATTAAAATTGGTTCATCGAAATTCTCAGCAGTAATCGATTCCGGATCACCTATGTCAGTAATAAATGAAGAAACTTTCAACGAGTGTAATAAAGAGAATACCTATCCTACATTACCATTAGGCAAAACGAAAGTAAAAGGAGCAGTATCGAGTAAAGGAGTAGACGTTAAATTACAGACACATTTATCATTTTGCATTGCAGGTCACACATTTCACTCAAATTTTTGGATTGTTCCTTTATTGACAACAGACGTTATTTTAGGTACGAATTTTCTGGTACAACACGACGCAGTTATTGACTCAAAATTCCTATTTAATGTTGAAGGATGAAAATGTACAATTGGCTTTAGAATTTCAGCAGTCATTATCTGCAGAAGAACAAACAATTAATCGCACTGAGGTCATTTCCGTATCACGTAGCATAGACTGTAATTCAACATTGTTCACAGATACGTACGTACATAACTATAATACTCCAGACGAAGCTGACTACGACGTTATGCAGATGATTTCAGATAAAGTTGAACAGAGCAGTGCAAATACAGACGACGAACGCACGCAACTACACAAAATTCTTTTGCAGCAAGCTTCAGTTTTCGACAACATTCCTGTTACTATGTCCGGTTTTATGTATGAATTTCAAGTCAAACAGCACGACACATTTAAAGCAAAGCATTATCCCATTCCATATATCCACAGAGGACAAGTTAAAAAAGAATTGCAAGATACGCTCGATCAAGGAATTATTGAACCGGCAGTTAGTCCGTACATAAACCCGCTCCATATTGTTAAGAAAAAAGATGGCTCACTTCGCCTCGTACTTGATTCACGTCACATCAATGACATAATTATTAATGAAACAGATCGACCACAGACACTAGAGGAACTACTACAGAAATTTCACGGTACTGCTATTTATTCTACATTAGATCTGAAATCGGGATTTTGGCAAATTCAACTCCATCCGAACTGCAGAAAGTACACAGCGTTTCTCTGTTTTGGCGACTGTTATCAATTTTGCAAATTACCATTCGGTTTAACTATTTCTTCGGCAGCTTTTATTCGCGGTTTGAACACAATACTTCCGACAGAACTCAAAGACAGAATCACAACGTACGTAGACGACATTCTTATTGCAGAAGCTAACTGGACTGAACACAATCTGATTCTTAAACAACTGTTGCAAACTTTTCGTGCACAAGGACTCACAGTTAATCTCAGTAAATCGCACTTTGGCAAAACTTCTATAAAATTTCTTGGACACGTAATTTCAGCAGAAGGCATTGCGCCTGACCCGGAAAAACTTCAAGCTTTACGTGACATTACTGTTCCTACGACACAAAAATAAATTACGCAGCTTTTTGGGATTAATTAACTTTTTTCGTAAATTTATTCATCACTCTGCTTTAGACACACCTAGATTATGCCAATTGACAGGTAAAAACACTGTTTGGTCCTGGGATAAGCAAGCACATTCTGAATTTGTGAACCTGAAAGAAGCCTTGTTGAATGCTCCACTTTTATCGCACCCAGACCTTACCAGAAATTTTTCCATTGCCACCGACAGTTCTAACACCGCTTTAGGCGTACATATTTTCCAGGAAATTGAAGAAGATGGTTGTACAGTAATTAAAAACATCGCATTTGCAAGTCGCATTTTGTCACCTGCTGAACGAAATTATTCCGTTACCGAACTGGAAACATTATGTGTTGTATGGGCTTTTAAGAGATTTAGGCACTTTCTTTATGGCAGACATACCACCGTATACACAGACCACAGAACGATACAATTTTTACTTTCAGCTAAATTTACACACGATAGGTTAAGTAGATGGAAACTTTATTTGCAGGAATTTAATTTCACAATAGTTCACATTCCCGGCACACAAAATGTTATAGCAGACGCACTATCTCGTTCTCTCTGCAACAATCAGCATGACATCGCAACCAACTTCTGCAAAGCAAATTTCAGCGTAATGTACATTCAACAAGTTGCATTTGAAAATTTTATTTCGTCGTCATTACAGGGCATAGCACAAGAGCAGAATAAAGACAACGTATGGAAAGAGATTAAACACCTCTGGCAAGATAGGAATAATGTTACGATTAGAAACCACTACACTGTACGCAATGACATTCTATTTCGCCGCTATCATCCTGACAGCAACAGTTGGTTATTATGCATTCCTGACGAGCTTGTTAACAAATTAATCTGGTATACTCATTTAAGTTACGCACATTACGGAGCTAGAAAATGTTTTCTTATACTGAGACAGAACTGTTATTTTGCCAACATGGAGAAACGTATACGACGAGTTTTAGCGTCATGTAAAATCTGCCAGAAAGCTAAGTCAGACACATCTTCACATATTCCTCCATTATATCCCATTGCGCCTGTTAAATTAAGACACGTGGCCGCTGTAGACATTTTTGGTCCGATTCCTAGAACTAATAGAGTTTTTTGCTACATCTTTGTCGCTGTTGAACTCACTTCAAAATTTGTTACCTTCACTCCGTTACGCAAAGCTACTGCTAAAACTGTTTCGAAAGCATTTCTAAAAGATTTTCTATTTCACGTATGGCATGTGATGAAAGTAATTTCCGACAATGGACCACAATTTCGATCTGCTATATGGACACGTATGCTGCGAGCTAGAAACATTTCTCCGATCTATATCTCCAGGTACCATGCTTCTTCGAACCCTTGTGAACGATTAATGAAAGAAATTGGTAAACTGTGTAGAATATACTGCCATAAAAGACATATTGATTGGGACACACACATACACTTATTCCAGGATCTAATTAATTCCATACCAAATGAATCCACTATGCTATCTCCGTCTGTTATATTGAAAAATGCTGAACCACCTAACAAAATTAAAGAATTAGTAACATTTCCTACATCTCGTCGACTACGACACCATGAAATAATTGACATTGCGCTGAACAACATCAAACGTGCCGCAGAGCGCCGGAGAAGACAACAAAAACAGGTTTGTATACGCCGTGACTTTCACTTTGGACAGAAGATATTAGTACGTACACACCATTTATCTAATAAAGGAAAAGGTAGGTGCAGTAAATTTGAAATTCTATACGCAGGACCATATCGAATTCGCAGCATTCCTCACCCTAATGTTGTACACGTCGAAACTTTGAGAACCAGAAAATCGAAAGGAAACCACCACTGGTCGAACGTCAAACCTTTTATTGAATGAAGATACTTTACGATTTAACATGCTATAATGCCATTTGCTAATTTTATGATCACTTATGCAATTATATTCACATGACTACTTACTGATGATTATCGTATTTTTTCTTGGCAAGTGCCCGGAAAGGTAAGGTTAGCAGGTCGCTTTTCTTGTCGTTACATATCAGACTGTGCACATTTTTCCAGATAAACTTATGAATAATTATGCAATTTTATCTAGTGACATATTAATTTTATTAAATTCTCTCTCCATTAAAGTCTTTAATTACCACCTCTACTAACTACACAACATACAAGCTGAACACAAAGAAGGTCACATTTCTTGTCATCTTTTTTTTATGTATGTACGATTGTTTTCATATTTTGTTAGTGTGCACTATAAAATAGTTAAGATATAACACACACCAGTTGACTTTGACATTTTTGCCCTATGATATCTCAACATCGTGACTGTTTTACATTTTTTTGCTGCTGCATTGTGATATTCTGCGTACATTTTTGCATTTGAACACTGTCTACTTTTTTTCACATATTACGTTTTCTGTCATGTTATGCTGTATGCTTAACTATGTTACCATAAACCAGTCATTATTTAGTGAGTATATGATGTAAATGCAAGACATTAATCTTTGTTCATCAATTACAGAAAGAAATAATGTGTGAAAGAAATAAATTAAACAAAAATGGGAATTTCACCTTCGGAATGGTCGAAAGAAGATGCAAACCTTATGAGGAAGAGTAAATGGATCAGAATTAACAAGCATTAACAAGAATATACTATACACATCGTAGAACAGCAGTCTTAACTATTTTTTTCTTTCAGAATACAAGGCGATTGATGCAGGCAGTCAGACAGAACCACACATCTTAGTTTCAGTGATGAAATATGCTAGAGATAAGGAATAGTTGCGTAATGAGTAATGAAGTGATTTTTTTGCAGATGATAATGAATGCTGATGAATAATGATGAAGAATATGCTACTATGGATAATGAAGTTTTTCTTTACAGGTGATGATGATAGTGGAGTTATTATAATATAGATAATGATGTGATGGATAATGAAGTTTTTTCTTTACAGATGAGGATAATGTTGAAGTTATGTATTTATGTTATGTAGTTATTTAAGTACTTGTTGCAATTCGTTTTGACAGTATGTGTTTTATTGCATAGTAGGATGAATGAAGGTTTTGGAAGGGACAGCTATGGAACACATTTTTATACACATTTCACTGCCTGTTAATTCGAGGTCACTACTTTTCAGCATAAAATGCGTTTCTTCCTTCAGATTAATAATCCATTTTTTGTATATTTTTTGCAGGAGAAATTATTTATGAAATTAATGTGCTATAAGCAGTTGTTCATTAAGTCTATGTCATTTATGAATGTGATCACATATACTCTACTTGTTTCATAACCTTGCTACAGATGACTCATGACGAATGACGTTACACATCTTCATTTGCAGCAATAAGTCAAATGCAAATATTATTATCCCCCAGCAATTAGTTATCGATCTCAACACAATGCATTGCTAGCAAATAAAAAAAATATGATAATACTTTGTAATTAGGAAATGAGTGCCTATGTTCTCTTTAAATCATTATATGAATATTATTATGTAATGACTTCTGATGATTTGTAACTAGGAAATGTGTACCAATGTTCTCTGTAAAACACCACATAAATATTATGACTTCTGATGACTTGTAATTAGGAAATGAGTACCAATGTTCTCTGTAAAGCACCACATGAATATAATGACTTCTGATGATTTATAATTAGGAAATGAGTGCCAATGTTCTCTGTAAAGCACCACATGAATGTAATGACTTCTGATGATTTATAATTAGGAAATGATTAGGAAATGAGTACCAATGTTCTCTGTAAAGCACCATATGAATATAATGACTTCTGATGATTTGTAATTAGGAAATGAGTACCTATGTTCTCTGTAAATCATTATATGAATATTATTATGTAATGACTTCTGATGACTTGTAATTAGGAAATGAGTACCAATGTTCACTGTAAAGCACCACATGAATATAATGACTTCTGATGACTTATAATTAGGAAATGAGTACCAATGTTCTCTGTAAAGCACCACATGAATATAATGTCTTCTGATGATTTGTAATTAGGAAATGAGTACCAATGTTCTCTGTAAAGCACCACATGAATATAATGACTTCTGATGATTTGTAATTAGGAAATGAGTGCCTATGTTCTCTGTAAATCTGTATATGAATATTATTATGTAATGACTTCTGATGATTTGTAATTAGGAAATGAGTACCAATGTTCTCTGTAAAACACCACATTAATACTTCTGATGACTTGTAGTTAGGAAATGAGTGCCAATGTTCTCTGTAAAACACCATATGAATATTATGACTTCTGATGATTTATAATTAGGCAATAAGTGCCAATGTTCTCTGTAAAACGCCAATTTATGAACATTATTCTGTAATACTACATACATGGTACAGAAATGTTCAATAACTGGGCAATGAATGCCGCAAACTACTAATGTAATTCTCAATGAAGACTAGTATGTGACTTAATGTCCTTCACCTTCTAACCTAATTACCTGGAATTACTGCAATATCCGTTTGTCCTGTATATTCTCTTGATCATGGAGCACTATATTTGGTTTTTGCACTAATTCTACGTTGGTGTACCTTACAAGGACGTGGTGTTGACACGACATGCTGTCCACCACTGTAAGCGATGGAGATGTTATTATGGTCCCACTGTTTGGTGTACCTAACGTACTGCTAAAATGATAACATGGAATATTACTACGACATGTCAGTGTCTTGGCTACGCTGATAAATACTTCTGGGAAAAGAACTTCAGATTGTTCCACTTGGTGTTGTGCTACAGTAGAAAGATATGGACTTTCAGTGCAGCTGCGTGCAACCTAAAGTTGCGTGTAGGGAGTCGGGAGGAACAGTAGCGAGTGGACGGTTGCACTGAGCGAGCGTCGACATGGGTCTCTGGTCACGGTTCTATACGAGGTATATTGTTATCGAAGGTAATGAAGCAAAAGAAAAATTCGGAGTAGGTATTAAAATTCATGGAGAAGAAGTAAAAACTTTGAGGTTCGCCGATGACATTGTAATTCTGTCAGAGACAGCAAAGGACTTGGAAGAGCAGTTGAACGGAATGGACAGTGTCTTGTAAGGAGGATATAAGATGAACATCAACAAAAGCAAAACGAGGATAATGGAATGTAGTCAAATTAAATCGGGTGATGCTGAGGGAATTAGATTAGGAAATGAGACACTTAAAGTAGTAAAGGAGTTTTGCTATTTAGGGAGTAAAATAACTGATGATGGTCGAAGTAGAGAGGATATAAAATGTAGACTGGCAATGGCAAGGAAATCGTTTCTGAAGAAGAGAAATTTGTTAACGTCGAGTATAGACTTAAGTGTCAGGAAGTCGTTTCTGAAAGTATTTGTATGGAGTGTAGCCATGTATGGAAGTGAAACATGGACGATATCTAGTTTGGACAAGAAGAGAATAGAAGCTTTCGAAATGTGGTGCTACAGAAGAATGCTGAAGATTAGATGGGTAGATCACATAACTAATGAGGAGGTGTTGAATAGGATTGGGGAGAAGAGAAGTTTGTGGCACAACTTGACTAGAAGAAGGGATCGGTTGGTAGGACATGTTTTGAGGCATCAATGGATCACAAATTTAGCACTGGAGGGCAGCGTGGAGGGTAAAAATCGTAGAGGGACACCAAGAGATGAATACACTAAGCAGATTCAGAAGGATGTAGGTTGCAGTAGGTACTGGGAGATGAAGAAGCTTGCACAGGATAGAGTAGCATGGAGAGCTGCATCAAACCTGTCTCAGGACTGAAGACCACAACAACAACAACATGATTTATATTCATGACCAATACATTTTTTTTGATTTGCTGATATATTCTGAATTATAGTGCGTGTGCACTTTTTTCATTTTTTTTAACATGATTTCTACTCATTGTATGTACATTTTTTTTCATTTGCTGAAATGTTCTGAACTACAGTACATGCGCACTTATGTCATTTGTGAATGAGATTTGTACTCATTATGTCTATTTGTTGTGAAGACTTTGAAGAATTTTTCAGTGCATGTGCACTTATGTCATTTGTTAATATGTTTTGTGCTGAACTTCAGTAAGTGTGCACTTTTGTCATTTATCAATATGATTTGTATATACATTTTTCTGATTTGTTGATATGTTCTGTACTCATTGTATATATATTTTTTGTCATTGTCTAATATGTTTTGTACTCGGTGCATGTGCACTATATTTACTTCATGTTCCATGTCTGTATATTCTCTGTTTGTAAAGTTAATTAGTTAAGAAAAAATTTGTTGCTCATGGCAAGTCCAAATGACTCACCATCGCTGCCAAATTTTTGCCCCCCCAGTGGAGGGTTATGAAACACGTATGTGTTCAGTATATTCATTAACAGCGATGGCAAGGCATGACAGAATCTCTGACCAGAGAGTTATTTATCGTTGCTAGTCTGCGCTTGACCGCGCGAGTGTTCAGTGGCGAGTAGGAGTTGCGTGTAGGGAGTCGGGAGGAACAGTAGCGAGTGGACGGCTGCACTGAGCGAGCGTCGACATGGGTCTCTGGTCACGGTTCTATACGAGGTATATTGTTATCGAAGGTAATGAAGCAGCATTGCGCTCAGCTAATAACACACGTTAATTGTAATTAATTTGTCAAAGAGTTGCCCCAATAATAATTTTCTTTTAAAGTAACTGTTTTAAACAAAAAGGATTCATTTCAAGTTAAATAATATTTCCCATGCATTCCCTCCAAGAATCAGAATTAAACATGGGCCAGCATTGCACGGAGCTGTGCCGAAAAATAAGAGCAGATGTAGATGCAGTAAAAATAAGAGCAGATATAGATGCAGTTTACTGAGGTAAGAATTTTGGTTTTTGTGTTCAGCTTTAACTATTGCACAGGGCCGAAGGTCAGCGCAGCTGGCCTTATAAAATTTATCAGGTTCATCTTAACGTTAATTTTGTGGGGACTTAACATTTTTGCACATTTTTATTATCATTGAGTTTTATTACTGTGGGGAGTTTACATTTGGGCCATTATTATTCTTTAATTTTGCAAGGAGGTTACGGTTAGCTCATTTTTATTATTCATTTTTGTGTAGAGTCAACATTTGGCTCATTATCATTGTTTTTCATTTTCGCGGGGAGATTACAAGCTGCTGATCCCAACACTCGCCGTGCCGGCTCCCGCCGACGTCATTAAGGAACAGCAACCTCTCACCTATTTTAATCCAGTTTCTGTCCCTAAATGTATAAAGAACTACACTAACGACGATTAAAATTGCTACGCCAAGAAGAAATGCAGATGATAAACGGGTATTCATTGGACAAATATATTATACTAGACCTGACATGTGATTACATTTTCACGCAGTTTGAGTGCATAGATCCTGAGAAATCAGTACCCAGAACAACCACTTCTGGCCGTAATAACGGCCTTGATACGCCTGGGCATTGAGGAAACAGAGCGTGGATGGCGTCTAAAGTACAGCTGCCCATGCAGCTTCAACACGATACCACAGTTCATCAAGAGTAGTGACTGGCGTATTGTCACGAGCCAGTTGCTCGGCCACCGTTGACCAGACGTATTCAATTGCTGAGAGATCTGGAGAATGTGCTGGCCAGGGCAGCAGTCGAACATTTCTGTATCCAGAAAGTTCCGTACAGGGCCTGCAACATGCGGTCGTGCATTATCCTGCTGAAATGGAAGGTTTCGCAGGGATCGAATGAATGGTAGAGCGACGGGTCGTAACACATCTGAAATATAAAGTCCACTGTTCAAAGTGCCGACAGTGCGAACAAGAGAGTGACCGAGACGTGTAACCAATGGCACCTCATACCATCACGCCCGGTGATACGCCAGTATGGCCATGACGAATACACGCTTCCAATGGGCGTTCACTGCGATGTCGCCAAACACGGATGCGACCATCATGAAGCTGTAAACAGAACCTGGATTCATCCGAAAAAATTACGTTTTGCCATTCGTGCACCCAGGTTCGTCGTTGAGTACACCATCGCAGGCGCTCCTGTCTGTGATGCAGCGTCAAGGGTAAACGCAGCCATCGTCTCCGTGCTGATAGTCCATGCTACTGCAAACGTCGTCCAACTGTTCGTGCAGATGGTTATTGTCTTGCAAACGTCCCCATTTGTTCACTCTGGGATTGAGACGTGGCTGCACGATCCGTTACAGCCATGCGGATATGGTGCCTGTCATCTCGACTGCTAGTCATACGAGGCCGTTGGTATCCAGCACGGCGTTCCGTATTACCATCCTGAACCCACCGATTTCATACTCTGCTCACAGTCATTGTATCTCGACCAACGCTAGCAGCAATGTCGCGATACGATAGACCGCAATCGCGATAGGCTACAATCCGACCTTAATCAAAGTCGGAAACGTGATGGTACGCATTTTTCCTCCTTACACGAGGCATTACAAAAACGTTTCACCAGGCAACGTCGGTCAACTGCTGTTTGTGTATGAGAAATCGGTTGGAAACTTTCCTCATGTGAGCACGTTGTAGGTGACGTCACCGGCGCCAACCTTGTGTGAATGCTCTGAAAAGCTAACCATTTGCATATCACAGCATCTTCTTGCTGTCGGTGAAATTTCGCGTCTGTAGCACGTCATCTTCGTGGTGTAGCAATTTTAATGGCCAGTAGTATATTTCTGACAGGGATGTTTCACGAACAACTCGCCTAGCAGCTCCAGTCACCATCACGGCTACAATCCACGTACCGGCAAAGTAGTGGTACCTGGCGCCTTCCTACAGCTCGCTCTACCTTCTGCTTGCGGCCACGTCTTGGGATCCACGTTGGAGCCCGGCCTGGCGGCGACAAGGTCTCTGTTTCCGCTGTATACCGGTTTCTGAAGGCTTCCACAGTCGCTGATCATTGCATAGCGGGCATATTTCGGAGTCGGCCATCCTGGATATTAGGGTTTGAACATCGTCTATCCCGGTGGCATTCGGCGGCCTCGATTTAGATGTGCTGCTACGAGCAGCTTCTAACACATTCCGTGTCATTCGACGCCCTGGCCTATTTCGCGACCCCGAAATGATTGAATGCTTATTCATTTGGTGCCCGTAATAAGATGAATATCTCCACGAAGTTTAATAATATCTGACTGGTGCAATACTTTCCATTTACGTAACTACACCAATGTTGTTTACGAGCTGTTTGAGATATGCTGCTTTGTTGCGAATATTATCGAGTCCTTATTCATGCCTTAACGTGTGCGCCCATTTAGTAATGAAATTTGCCTAACGCAGGTTGCGATTCCAACAGTGAACGACATATTCTGCGGAAACAGGGTGTGAAGTGTCTTTTCCATGCCTTCCGCATGTAACACGCCTATCTCACCACTGACTACTAGTGTTAGACACATACGGTTGCTGTCAACAAGTATGGACCTGAAGATGAAGTTGTAACAATATCTAAACTAGTTGCCAATAAAACCAACACCTTAATTCAGCTGGATGAGTTTCGTCATTTTTTAACATATATTATACTAGCTGACGTCCCAAGTCGTCCGTTACAATTATGGATATACGAAGATCTACTATCAGGGTCGCTTTAGGGCCTGTGAAAGACGATTTTGTCTGCGTAAGACGGGTATTTACAGTATCCTTTGCAGTTGTGACATGTCACACATTTTTTATTTATTATGGCTTTGGACAGTTATGGGCTTACACCCAGCAGTATTTACAACAGTACCATATTGACAGTTCTGAAAATTCGCAGTGGAACGGTAATGAGAGTTCGACCTACAGTCTTAATGTCAAATAAAACACAGAATGACGAACACCATACAGTGCCAAGTTAGCAGAATTGTATATTTCGCAACGGAACAATGATGAGAGTTTAAATTAAAAGATAAATTATTAAAGTAATATGAAAACACAAAATTACGAACAGTTTTCGAACCGAGCTGGTTCCATGAAAGGACGACATCCACAGCAACTTATAATTTAATGTTGGGCCACGGCGCCGTTTACAAATGTAAGTTCTTTATGCAAAATAAAAATGCAAAATTACGACCCAGTTTTCGAGGTGGGCTAGTTCCAGGCGAGGACGAGGTCCATAGCAACTTATAGTTTAAGCTGGATGCCGACGTCATTTAAACAGCCCACGAGCAAAGTGTACTTATATACCGGTGTCCCACCTAACTTCGCCACTTCATGTAATCCGAAATGAAACAAAATGTCAAAGATGCAGTTGGCCAGGGATCCACGTATGTGAGAGGATCATACAATTATTAGATACACATGGCCGCCAAAATTTGTTGCCAATCAATTCCGAGTTGCAGTTTCCTTCCCCAGAGCGATGTTCTGTGTTATCTTCCGTTGTCAGCTATTACCGATATTTATACCATAGCCATGAAATGTTGTTGTCGATGAAAACAAATGAATGTTATTTGTGAAGTAACTCAAGGAAATGTGTGTGCTATGTTGGAAATATTGAAAACATTATTATCCATGACCAATCTAAATTTTAATCTACTGTTTTATTGTCGCTGAAGGTATATCTCAGTTGTATACTAAATTTAACTGATGCTTATTTGTTTACGATAGTTTTAACGGTGAATCTTAGAAGCATCTCATCATAATTTATTTACACCGTGGAAGGCGTGTTGGTAGTTGATAATCAAGTATGGTCTTATTGGACAAACGAATTTCTTCTATATATAACTGGATGATCGTAACGTACGAAATTTAAAACCCTATATATCAAAATCTTTGTGTTAAATCTGAGCAAAATATTTTAATTCTTCCCTTGTGCTTTCAAGTTAATGTTTACACAGTTTGCTTGACAGATGACTCACTAATTTCAGTCGACATCCTACTGAAGGAAAAAATTGAAAAATCGTCCACATCGACCGGGAATAGCTTGGAAAATATAACTATCGTAAAGGAATCGAAGGTAGCAAGCAAGTAAGGGTTGCTACGGTTTAATGTATTTATGATTAAATGTTCTTCGTCTCTCGCTTAAAGGTAATTTGTAGAAAATTTATTTTGAGTAACTACTGTTCAAATGTTATCATGCTCCTCTTCCTCTTACTTGTACATATGTGGTAATCTCTACATACAGCAGAGACGCCTTCCACAATCTGCTCTAAATATTAAATCTTTTGTCAGTTCCTACGATTTTTTTTTCCTTTCATTGCTCCCACTTTTTCACTCTTTCCACTATCAGACACATTATCTCATGCCTCAACAATAATTTCCTTCAACAGGATGGATTTTTCACTCCTTTACTCCGTGTTTTGCTTACTGCACTTTTTTTATAGTTTTGAAACGTAAGATTACAAACATTTGCCGGCCGCGATGGTCTAGCGGTTCTGGCGCTGCAGTCCGGAACCGCGGGACCGCTACGGTCGCAGGTTCGAATCCTGCCTCGGGCATGGGTGTGTGTGATGTCCTTAGGTTAGTTAGGTTTAAGTAGTTCTAAGTTCTAGGGGACTTATGACCTAAGATGTTGAGTCCCATAGTGCTCAGAGCCATTTGAACCATTTTTGAACAAACATTTTTTCTTTTTTTCTTTTTCAGTTTGTCGATATCTAGTGTTCCATTTGTAATGAAACTGGGCCTCGGGATATCTTGTTTCGGATGTAAAATTTTTGGTAAAGCGACTTTTTTTGTAAATACACTGGCTATCTTCACTTAAGGATAAAATTTCTATTAATGGAAACTTTCTGATGCTTGATAAAATTTTATCATTTGTATTATATGTCTGCTGCGACACTCTCTGTATTTACATACCACATGTTGCTGCTTTCGTGAATTTTAACATATTATCCATCATGAACCAATATTAAACCGTTATAAAGTTTTACTTTGAGTATTAACATACTAACTGTTTTCTGCACAATGCTTTCATATTGCGTTGTACAATGTGTTCAGCATTCGGCAAGCAGAATAAGTGGCAGTATATTTGCTGATTATAAAAACAATATAACTTTTTTGTAATCGAAAATTGAATTTACTCTCTGAAAATTGTCACGAAATTGCAGGTTCGAATTGGAGCCATAAGAAATATTTTTAAACATTGAGATGAATCTAAATGACGAAAGGTACCAATTAAATAATTATGAACACCGTTTTATATATTTCAACTAAGTATTTCATTTACTGGCACAATTCAATAGCATTATTTTTCATAGTTACAAGTGAGGATGAAGAAAGGAGCCAAAATGGGTGTCGAAAATGGTTGTTGACCATTTTTTATTATTTCTTCACACCAGCAAGTAGAACAGAAAAAACGACACAGACTTTCAAAGCTCTGTCCGCCGCTCGTGGTCGTGCGGTAGCGTTCTCGCTTCCCGCGCCCGGGTTCCCGGGTTCGATTCCCGGCGGGGTCAGGGATTTTCTCTGCCTTGTGATGACTGGGTGTTGTGTGCTGTCCTTAGGTTAGTTAGGTTTAAGTAGTTCTAAGTTCTAGGGGACTATTGACCATAGATGTTAAGTCCCATAGTGCTCAGAGCAATTTTAACCATTTTTCAAAGCTCTCACGTGCCTAGTGCCTATAAATTTCTACGGCAACATAAGTGGAGAAAAACATGTCTCAAAACACACGATCTCAATATGATACATTACAGTTGATTGAGAACTTTATATATAGAGGGCACGCCATTTATCTTGATCACTCCAAATAACGTTTTGTCAAGAAGCAATTGTTTAGCGACCAGGGAGACATTAATTAGCATGACTGCTTACTTGTAAATTGGTTCGTTACGAAAATACACTGGTGTGCAGAACGTAAGGACGAAAGTAACTTCTGCATGATGAGTCGCTGCCAAGTTGGAAACTCGATGAAACTTGGACCATTTAGAGGAAGAAATACTACAGTATGGTACAGAAGGTAACTGAAAGATATTTGTAATGAATGGACAGAAACGATACAAAGACGGCCTGCTAAACCTGCAGGACAGGACAGGTAGTTTAAGTTGTAGAGAGGGGCCAAAATAAGCGGCTGTCAGTTACACTCCAACATACAACATTTTATTTGATCAAACATTACAAGGGCCAAGAAAAATAAAAAAAAACACAGCTTTAGTTCTGGAACTTAATTAGTGGCTGAATGCGCCGTACAATCTCATGCCTTAAGGGCAAGACAACTTTAATTTAAAAACGGCTGAAAGCCAATAACTTAAAGCTCAACCGAAATCAGAAATTTAAAAGGCAAAGCCTTATCTTAAAACAGTTCCTTAATTAGGCCGAAGGCCCAAAGAATCTGACACTTTAAGAGCAAAACAACTTAAATTCTAAATCGGCTGAAGGCCCAACACTTAAGACTCAATAACATTAATTTTAAAAATGCCAAAGGCTTTATGTAAAACAGTTCTTAAATTAGGCTGAAGGCCCAAACCATCTGACGCCTTATGGGCAAAATAACCTTAATCTAAAAATCTGCTAGAAGCCATACAAGTACAAACAACAAGAACAAACAAGAAAAGCCAGGACACCCAAGGGCGCTCAGAAGTTCCGATTGTAGGCCTGGAATTCAAACACTAACACTCACTTAGGTGAGACAGGCAGTCGGCCCAACGATTGTCAATCCGACGGCAACCCAACCGACAGACAACAGTCAACCGACAAGATAACCTCCGCTTCACCCGACCAGCACACATCTGGGAGTTCAATGGAACAACGTTGAAGGTATTGGTGCCCACAACCAACTATACATTGAGCTGTCAAACTACATACCATGCTGGACAGCGACAACACGATGAGGAAAATACACTGCCTGAATTTACGTCAACGGCCATGGCAGGTAACCGGAACATTGATGGCCACATGGCAGAAGATTCAAATAACCAAATACAGTTAAACTACACCGGAGGGTGGCTAAAATTTGCCAACTTGAAATCACACGTTGTTGCTCGCGGGAATATCCCAACAGCCAACGACGAAATCCAAACGACACAATGTGGACAGTCGTGACTTGCTGGTAGATTAAGTCATAACTTAACTTTTATGTCCAGAATCGGTGAGCCACGAACCTCGTATCAATGGGAACATCACCACACACTCCCGACACCGCATAGAGGCCACCAGCAGGCCCGGCCCAATTACGCACTGCAGAGATCTCCTCGCTGCTCCACACTAACCGACCAGCTGCCCGCACAGAGCCCAGCTGCAAACTATAAGCGCCAGGCCAAAGATAGTCCAACGTGCTAATACCGATACACACCGCTGCTGCCATTCGCAGAAAGAGAGGATAACAGCATAATCGCGATAACCGCGGGAGACTAAACACAGAATAGCAACCAAGGTTTAATCAAACGCATAGCATGAGCCAGCCACGGCTCAGGTAGGTTTATTAAAAGAAAATGATTACACTGAAGTCACCACGATTTATGATGGTCCCTCAACATTACCAAAGGCGTTAGGTGGTCCATAATATGGCGTGTGATAATCGCTGCAACATGCTCTCATGCTGACCATAAGATTCATAAGGAGTTCTTGTGGTAGAGCGTTCCATTCCTCCGCCAGCATGGTTGACAACTGTTGGATGGTTGTTGGTGCATGTGGTCGTGCTGTGGTGCATCTCCCCTACGCATCACGCTTGTGTCCCGCAGATTTAAATTGAGGGAACGAGCAGGCCAATCCATTCGCTCATTCTGAGAGCTCCTCTTCCTGTGAAATTAGATGCGCTCGCGCATTGTCGTCCCTAAAAATAAAGTCAGCCCCAATTTCCCCTTAAAAGACGCACTCGGGGAAGAAATACAGTGTCACAATATCGTCGACCAGTGAGTGTACCGTGTTCGAAGATCCAGAGCCGAGTACTCTCACGCAACATTATGCGACCCCACACCGTAACACCTATACCACCAAAACGATGATGTTCTTTAATGTTCCTGGAAACGTGAGACACCCAAGAACATTACGTGGGGCGTTTGAAAAGTCCGTGCAAAGTCCGAGAGATGGCACCACAGGCGCGTATCGAGGTCATGTTAGTAGCATCTTTGGAAAGAACGCACGCCAAGTTTCAGCCATATTGGTCTATTTCTTTGTGTTTGGCATTCGTGTGAATCAAGGAAGTTGAATTACTGTCAAAAAATGGACTAAAAAGAATTTCGTGTGGTGATTAAACATTATGAAATGCAAAACGCCTCAAGAGACTAAAGAGAAACTTGATAAAAATTACGGTGACTCTGCACCTTCGATTAGAACAGTTTGTATGTGGTTTCAAAATTTTCGGAGTGGTCATATGGGCACTAGGGATGCTGAACTTTCTGGACGCCCTGTGGAGGTTATGACTCCAGAAAGAATTGATAAAATCCATGATATGGTGATTTATGACAGAAGAGTTAAGGTGCATGAGATTGCTAGTGCTGTGGGCATCTCGAATGAACGCGTACCTAATATTTTGGATAAACATTTTGTTGTGAGAAAGCTATGCTCCAAGATGGGTTAAGTGGTTGCTCACGCTTGACCAAAAACGGAATCGTGTGAAGTGTTGCAAGGATGGTTTGCAGCTGTTCAGGAAGAATCCGGAGGACTTTAAGCAACATTCTGTCACTACGGATGAAACATGGATATGTTACTATACTCTTGAGATCAAACAACAATCTACACTATGGGTTACCAAGGGAGAATCTGCACCAAAAAAGGCGAACACCATTCCTTCAGCCGGAAAGATTATGGCGCCTGTCTTTTGTGATTCGCAAGGGATAATCCTCACCACCTATCTCGAAAATGGTAAAACCATTACAGGTGCATATTATTCATCGTTATTGGACCGTTTCAGAATCGAGCTGCAACAAAAAAGCCGGTGATTGGACCGCAAAAAAAAAAAAAATGGTTTATATGGCTCTGAGCACTAAGCGACTAACTTCTGAGGTTATCAGTCGCCTAGAACTCAGAACTAATTAAACCTAAGTAACTTAAGGACATCACACACATCCATGCCCGAGGCACGATTCGAACCTGCGACCGTAGCGGTCGCTCGGCTCCAGACTGTGACGCCTAGAACCGCTCGGCCACTCCGGCCGGCGGACCGCAAAAACACCCTTTTCCATCTCGACAATGCACCAGCAGACACTTCTGCAGTTGTGGTCGCAAAATTAATGGAAATAGGATTCCAACTCTTTCCACATCCCCCCTGTTCTCCAGACTTGGCTCCCTCGGACTACTATTTGTCCCACAATTTGAAGAAATGGCTGGTGGGACAAAGATTTTATTCGAACGAGGAGGTGATTGCAGCAACTAATAGCTATTTTGCAGACTTGGACAGTTCCTATTATTCGGAAGGGATCAACAAATTAGAACAGCGTTGGACGAAGTGTATAAGTGTAAAAGGAGACTATGTCGAAAAATAAAAAAGGTTTACCCCAAATACGTAAGTAGTTTTATTTTTGCACGGACTTTTCAAACGCCCCTCGTACTGGACATGGTCGTTCTGGTGTGGCAAGGCTTAACGTTGTATGGGCGTAGTGAACTCGGAATCTCGCAACACGGTACACAACACTATCGTTACACTGCACCCATTGTCCATGCGAGTAGTGTCAGGGACGCATTCTGCCCTGACGTGCGTGACCGCATCGAACTGCAGAATTGGAGCAGTTCCTGGATCGAAAGGATATCCAGTGAATCGACTGGCCTGCCTGACCCTGGACTTCAGTACCATCGACCACGTGTGGGTTGTCTTGGGACGATGTCTGCAAACACGTCGATACGCACCATCGACCATCTGGCAGTTGTCGTCTCCGTTAGTGAAGGAGTGGAACGCTTTACACAACAACTCCTTATCGACCTTGTAGCTAGTATTGGAACACGTTGCAGAGCATATACTGCCGTGCGTGATGATCAAACGTCCTGTTAAGAATCATTCCCCGCCTTATAACGACCTGGAGATCATCACAAATCGCGGTGACGTGAGTGTAATTACTGTCTTTGAATGAAAGTGTCATTTACGAGTATTGTCGCCTCATCTCTTTCAGTTACTTTCTGTTCTATACTACAGCAGTTCTTTCAATGTATAGTCCAAGTTTCACAGTCATGCTGTGTTACTTGGCAGTGAGACATCGTGCAAAATTTACTTTCGTCCTCAAGTTTTGCACAGTGGTGTTAACGAATAGCAGTAAGACTTTTATAAATAGCACCTTACATTTCTTATTCGATAATCCACGTCCTTTCCTCAAGGCCTGTTCAAAAACGTAGCACAGTGCCGTTCACGTAAACATGACGCTATAAAAAACTGCGCAGGTATGTTGGGTAACGTAACTCTCCAGTTGCTGAAGTTGACATTAAACAAATGGAAGCACAATGAAGATACACATTTCTTGGGTTGGTCAGGATATACGGGACATGCTGTATTTCCAGCAAATTTATGAGCCGTTAGAATCGCTAGGTAATAATAAGTATTACCCTTTCTGTGTGCTTTACTGAAATATTTCGTACTTAAAAATTTCTATTATTCGAAAATTTATTTACCACTCTGTTTTCTCACAGTTTTCTGAACCACACGTTTTAACCATCTGATATAAATTAACGTTATCACTATTCTTTTATTACTTTTGAAAACTGTTAAAAGAAATTATTGGCTGTAAAACAAAAAAATTATGATTTACTTAATTTAATTGTTTCCACGTAAAACAGCTGACGCATGCTTAACGACAGCCAAATTAGCAACATTTATGTGAAAATTACTTCTGTATTAAAATTACCTAAAAAACAATATCTAACATTATGGGAATTGCACAATTTTGGAAAGAAATTTGTTGACAAAAAATTTATCTTTAAAATTAATACTTTAACACTCACTACAATGTTCAAGAATGCCTGCATTTAGTCTCATGTGATGAGCATGTACGATGTAATAGTGGTCTCTAAACAGTGTGAGAAAAGTTATATGTCTTGCAATCAATTTAATTACGATTTTTGTGGAGCTGTCATATTTGGTAGAAGTGTAATTTTGTACTAAAATGAGATTTTCAACCAATCACAAATGAAAAAAAAAACAGAAAATGTTTAAGTAGCTTATCTACCATCGACATTGAAACTTCTGAACCCGAACCTATACAGGAAAATGTCATACCGCTGGCCAATGAAACACGCAGAATTGAAAAAATATAGGAAGGAAACCCATCTTCGTCGATCACCTCATAAAACATAGACACTGCACTGTATCTAAAAAAAGCCTCGAATTTCTTTGCGGACTGAAGAAGGGATATTTTATGGACATGTATGCGGAAATACGACGGTATGCTTTTGCTGGAAAAGCCCAGGGAATAGGCGTTCAACATTCAGTGCACACCAGTTTTCTGTATGTATGCGGCCGCATTTTGATACCGTCGTTCAAAGACACTCCACAATTTCGTATCTCCTATCAGGTGTTAGTAAACATGCCCTTATCTTGTGCAGTCCACGTTGCATCTATGACACAACAACGGCCCTTACAGTTCCCTGTGTTATAATGTTTATCTGTTCATGCTAGATGACGTAATTTTGTGCATGTGCTGGACGCACCGTAGGAATTTTGGTACCTGAATAACAGATACTATTCGCTAGTTTTCGGTATCTGTTTTTATGTTTTACTTATAACCGGTAAAAAGAACCGAAGTATTAGTAGTCATAGCAGCAGAGCTAAAATTTTTCGTATTCAAATATACCTTTTCTAAGGAACGATTAATTTTTATTCGTTAAATTTGCATTTTTTTTTGAAATATTGCGTTATTGTAGAAAATGGGAAAAACAATCTGTGCTATTTTAATAACAATGGTGACAAAAAATGGTTCAAATGGCTCTGAGAACTATGGGACTTAACATCTGTGGTCATCAGTCCCCTAGAACTTAGAACTACTTAAACCTAACTAACCTAAGGACATCACATACATCCATGCCCGAGGCAGGATTCGAACCTGCAACCGTAGCGGTCACGCGGTTCCAGACTGAAGCGCCTAGAACCGCACGGCCACACCGGCCGGCAACAATGGTGACAGAAACGAGCAACAAACAAATGGTATACGAACTGGTACAGCTTAGTGAGACAAGGTTTCTGTTTCCATGTGGCGTGGCTTATTAGATGATACGTATGTATATGCAATGTGATAGACTTCCCCCATCTGATCTATATGGTTGTTTCTCACAATCGTCGTCCAGCATCAGTTGCATTAGGAATGGCACTATCTTTAATCTGGAAGTATTTACATCAACGATGTACAATGTTCCATTTGCTTAAATAGATTAAAAATGGCTAGGAGCCACAACACTTGCGACATAATATATACACAACATGCCTACATCTGCTGTTAACCATTTAAAACGGACAAACTAACACGAAAAACAGGCTTCTTCAACATCAGTTTTCACCGTTTAGCAATGACTTTTCGTGCTGTCGAAATAATGATATCATCCCCAATTACAACACGATTTTTGAGTAGAGTTTCAAAAAAATTATAATCGGTAGGATAATACTGGTGATTTTTTGTGGTAGTCAATCACGTTTCCAGAAAAGCAGAGATGATTGGACAAAGTTTTTTTTTTAATTTGCCTATTTGATATTTGGTTGTATGTACCTTGAAACTGAGGGAGTCAAAATTTTTCAGTCTTTGTTTGATTGCTTCGTATGTTATAGAAAATAATGGGAATAAAAAACCGAAAATCTCTTATTTCAGAAACCGGTTATTTTGAGCGGTTTTATCAGTCCGGTTAAACTGGCGTTAGAAAAAGCCAATATAACCGAAAACCGTTTATTTCAGCGATAACCGACATCCTTAATGCACCGTCAACTGCAACTATTTTATAATTTCATTGAATCTAAACAACTATCTTTGGCTTTTCATTAGTAAAGTACTCCATTTGAAACTTCAAATATGTCAAGATATAATTCCTTTTAATGGTAGAGTATGCCAATAACGTTAATTTACTAAAATGTTCAGTTTTTATACTCATGGCACTTTCTAAGTTAATATTCAACACATCACCTTCATACCCACCTGACTTTTACTTTCTAAATCAGTTTATTTCGGTTCACCATAGCACAATGTAAGCTATGTTCTTCAAATTTCTTTTTTCTGTATTTATGCTGTAGGGGAGAATATTGTACCTTGGAACACTTTTCAGACTTTCGCTTCTGGCCAGCATTGCAAACAAAACATGTTGCAACGTACGACGTGGTCACATGGCTTGGAAAAAGTATTCCATTGGAGTTTAAAAGCGTTTCAGTCGAGGATATTTTGTAAGTACTCTATTTAACTACCTGTCTGTTCCATTATTTTCTACTACGCACCAGTAATAATCAGAGATTCAAATAAAGCAGAAATTTTGTCAAAAACTAGATACAAGTTAAATACATCTTGAAATTACAGTTATTAGAAACTAACAGGAATTTTCATTTTCAAGAGAAGTAAAACTGTTCAGACGATAATGAAACGTAGTTAATTTGCAAATGTCACATGTTACATGGTGAAAGGTACGGAATGGTGTACGACCGGCGATTCATGGCTTAATGGTCCATACTTTACATAACCAGTTCTAAAAATAAACAGAACTTAACTTGCAATATAAAACCTGTACCTGATGAAGTTACAATATATTCCAAATAGTTTTAATGTTGTATGCATCAGTTAAATGTGTATATCTCAAAGTTGTAGGTTGGTGCATAAGTTCGTAGCCTTTTTCGACAAGTTTAATAAGCACAACAGATATACATAACAGAGACATTAGTCATGAATAATATAGTCTCCTTCACTATTTACAACAGTCTGCCCACGCCGGGGTAACTTATAGGTTCCGAGACTATCACGTGGTTTTTCAGGCGAAGAACTCGTCGACCTATGTCCGGAGCGCATTTTCTTCCGGAAAGAAAGTTCCTTCATGGTTGTTAAGCTACGTTCACACTGAGGGATTTGTCGCG
This sequence comes from Schistocerca nitens, assembly GCF_023898315.1. Lineage (NCBI taxonomy): Eukaryota > Metazoa > Arthropoda > Insecta > Orthoptera > Acrididae > Schistocerca > Schistocerca nitens. The sequence continues at coordinate 513,864,863 of NC_064620.1, read as the reverse complement.
GATATTCGTGCCCGGCACAGGTCGCGGAGAAAAGTTTCTCAGCACGTGTATCTCGTGACTAGCTTCAAGGAGAAGTGCCCGGCACAAGTAGCAAACGCGAGCGTTCTCACTGGCGACATGTAGCCAGTCAGTTTCACGGAACATGGCATGCGACGCAGAACTGTTTCTTTGTGCTAGCGCTGTTAATATAATAGTGAATACGGAGAATAAGCGGAGATAGGAACGTAGGTGGTGGGTGCTTAACTTTCTCATTAAACAGGGTAGTCATCACTTCTGTGATGCGTGACCTTAAACTTCAAGACAGACAAGGCTTCAAAAATTTTGTTAGTTTGTCTACGACGGACTTTGAAGTATTACTAAATATGACGGCACAGTACTAAGAACTGAAGGATACAAATTTTCGAGAGGCTGTAACCCCTGCTGAAGAACTTGCCGTTACATTACGCTTTTTAACTACTGGAGATTCATGCAGCTCCTTAATGTACATGCATAGGATTTCCAAATCCAAAATCAGTGAAATAATACCAAAAGCGTGTCAGGCTATTATAGAGGCACTTGAAAGAGCAACTGAGGTAAGAACTTATTTTTATTGGTTACTTAGAACAAAATACCACTGAAGTTAACACACAGATGTAGAAATTTAACTATTTTCTCTTAAAGTAAAAACGTTTTCTGTTTCAGTTTGCCGGCCGCTGTGGCCGAGCGGTTCTCGGCGTTTCAGTCCGGAACCGGGCGCCTGCTACGGTCGCAGGTTCGAATATTGCCTAGGGCATGGATGTGTGTGATGTCCTTAGGTTAGTTAGGTTTAAGTAGTTCTAAGTCTAGGGGACTGCTGACCTCAGATGTTAAGTCCCATAGTGGTTAGAGCCATGTTTCCGTTTGCTGCCCCTCATTAACGTATATTGGCATTACGTTTATTTCCGTACTTTCACTCTCTTCAAATTCTTCTAGTTCTTCGAGTTATGCATCGAAAATTAATTCCTATGGTTTCTTCTGCAGAACGGTAAGACTTTTTAATTACGAAATTCACATTCAATATATATATATATATATATATATATATATATATATATATATATATATATATATATATATACTCCTGGAAATTGAAATAAGAACACCGTGAATTCATTGTCCCAGGAAGGGGAAACTTTATTGACACATTCCTGGGGTCAGATACATCACATGATCACACTGACAGAACCACAGGCACATTGACACAGGCAACAGAGCATGCACAATGTCAGCACTAGTACAGTGTGTATCCACCTTTCGCAGCAATGCAGGCTGCTATTCTCCCATGGAGACGATCGTAGAGATGCTGGATGTAGTCCTGTGGAACGGCTTGCCATGCCATTTCCACCTGGCGCCTCAGTTGGACCAGCGTTCGTGCTGGACGTGCAGACCACGTGAGACGACGCTTCATCCAGTCCCAAACATGCTCAATGGGGGACAGATCCGGAGATCTTGCTGGCCAGGGTAGTTGACTTACACCTTCTAGAGCACGTTGGGTGGCACGGGATACATGCGGACGTGCATTGTCCTGTTGGAACAACAAGTTCCCTTGCCGGTCTAGGAATGGTAGAACGATGGGTTCGATGACGGTTTGGATGTACCGTGCACTATTCAGTGTCCCCTCGACGATCACCAGTGGTGTACGGCCAGTGTAGGAGATCGCTCCCCACACCATGATGCCGGGTGTTGGCCCTGTGTGCCTCGGTCGTATGCAGTCCTGATTGTGGCGCTCACCTGCACGGCGCCAAACACGCATACGACCATCATTGGCACCACGGCTGAAGCGACTCTCATCGCTGAAGACGACACGTCTCCATTCGTCCCTCCATTCACGCCTGTCGCGACACCACTGGAGGCGGGCTGCACGATGTTGGGGCGTGAGCGGAAGACGGCCTAACGGTGTGCGGGACCGTAGCCCAGCTTCATGGAGACGGTTGCGAATGGTCCTCGCCGATACCCCAGGAGCAACAGTGTCCCTAATTTGCTGGGAAGTGGCGGTGCGGTCCCCTACGGCACTGCGTAGGATCCTACGGTCTTGGCGTGCATCCGTGCGTCGCTGCGGTCCGGTCCCAGGTCGACGGGCACGTGCACCTTCCGCCGACCACTGGCGACAACATCGATGTACTGTGGAGACCTCACGCCCCACGTGTTGAGCAATTCGGCGGTACGTCCACCCGTCCTCCCGCATGCCCACTATACGCCCTCGCTCAAAGTCCGTCAACTGCACATACGGTTCACGTCCACGCTGTCGCGGCATGCTACCAGTGTTAAAGACTGCGATGGAGCTCCGTATGCCACGGCAAACTGGCTGACACTGACGGCGGCGGTGCACAAATGCTGCGCAGCTAGCGCCATTCGACGGCCAACACCGCGGTTCCTGGTGAGTCCTCTGTGCCGTGCGTGTGATCATTGCTTGTACAGCCCTCTCGCAGTGTCCGGAACAAGTATGGTGGGTCTGACACACCGGTGTCAATGTGTTCTTTTTTCCATTTCCATTCGTGAGGAGGTGCTCACTTGCCCTCTTCAAAACTTCAAGTAAAGCATCGGCAGACTTATTATTTTGAATTATTTTCGCTTTTTTCCGTGCTGGAATTTGGGGTGGCTCCAAATGTGTACTAGGAGTACTACAAGTACTCGCAGTACTCATACTTTGTATTTCTTCCAGTTGTGAGTCATCGTCTTCTCTCACTTCGTCTGACGTACCCTAAAAAAAAAGGGAAAACATGTTCAGAATCTTTGTTTACTTTTTTCAGGTTACGCATACTGAAGCACAACGGAAGCAAACTGCACGGGAATTTGGGTTTCGCTGGAATTTCCCTCACCGGATAGGGGCTTTAGATGTAAAACATGTTCGAATTGTTAACCCTACTCATACTGGAATCACTTATTACAACTATAAAGACACTTTCAGCATTGTGTTAATGGCATTAGCGGATGCCGATTAACAATGGAACCATTTCCAGGTAATCATAACAAAGGCAGCAAAGAAAGAGTGTATAATTACAGACTCTGTAGAGACCGAAGCGTCATTGAAAATGCCTTTGGGATACTGTTGTCTGTTTTTCGTGTTCTACGAAAACCTATTCATCTTGATCGCCATAAAGCACTGTTGTGGTTTTGTGCTGCATTTATCTTCACAACTTCCTAAGAAGAAATCGAGAAGCTCGCCTAATTTATTCACCATCAGGCAGTTTCGATCCTGAAAACCTAGAAACAGGGACTGTAGAACCTGGGAGATGGAGAGACCATCGCTATCAGGAATCGGTAGAAACGTTGCTGAAGACGCAAAGCAAGTGAGAAATGAGTTTGCAGCATATTTTGTCACCGCTGAAGGACAAATGGAGTGGCAACATTTGTTTGCTTAGTGTCGAAGATAGTTCAGTGATTGTTCATCGAAAATACTTTTTTTCAGGCAATACAGCAAAGAACACACTCACATTCATAAATGTTACGTAAATAAAAGTTTGTGATGAATATCATGAGAAATAAAATTACGTCAAACGTGGATGAACTCTTTCTTGGCGTGTTTATGTCCTTCATGAATAGCAATGAATTGTAGGCAAACCACTTACATACGTAAACATCTTCTCTGCCCGATCCTGATGGCTCTGTCGTTGATTTATTATATTCCCGGAGGAACTGAGATCTTAAATTATGGAATTTACTGTCCACCTCTTTCTCAGAAAAGCCAAATAAACACAACTGATGAATTTCGTCCCGTTTGGCGTTGCGATTTTTATAATCTGAGGATGATGGATCCCACAAAGAGTGCCTTTCACGAAATTCTTCAATTAGGTTCATTGTGTTGTTCTTCGTCCACTCCAACTTCGCAAACGAAAGCAAAATAGGTCGAGATTACATGTTATAGCACTAACTGTGTAACGTCCCCTTAGAAAAATTTATGAATTACTGTGCTGATAAAAATTTACGCTATTTGATTTAAAACAGCTGAGCAAAACTGAACGTTATCAGACATTTCGCTCTTTACCTATTGTGATCAACACTAAACTCACACACAATATTTTATAGCGCAACGCAATCTGACTTTCAATAATCCCTACAAAAGAATGGCCCTGACTAACATTAACCTATACCTTTCACAAATCACTTACCTCACAAAAATCTTCGTTACTCGAACTACTGCAATACAGCGAGCGCCACTACTGCCAACTAAATAAAAGATTCTAATTACTGAAGGCATTAACTACTGATAGGCATAGTTAGCAAATGAAAGATTTTGATAGAGAACAAACAACGTATTTACCTTAATAGTGTTCAAAAGTCATAATATATATATATCAGTTCATGACACCCAGTCTTACAAATTTACTGTCTCTGATGGACACACGTCCAGATCATCCGCTCTCAAAACTCCGCCATCTCTCTTTCCACATCCACCACTGCTGGCGGCTCACCTCCAACTGCGCAACGCTACGCGCTGTTCACATCCAGCTGCCCAACACTACAATAGCAAACAACAATGCAAACCAGCTACAGACTGCACACAGCAAAGCCAGTGATTTTCATACAGAGCGCTACGTGGCGTTACCAATAAAAAAACCTAAACAGCCTACTTACAACTGCTACGTAACGTACACAGCTGATCACATGTACCCAAGATGCAACACCACGCGCGTGCCTGTGAACTGCGCATGTGCAGTAGAAAATATATCTGCGATTTGTGCCGTGTTATCGCTGCTGGCCGCAGTGGCCGAGCGGTTCTAGGCGCTTCAGTCTGGAACCGCGCAACAGCTACGGTCGCAGGTTCGAATCCTGCCTCGGGCATGGATGTGTGTGATGTCCTTAAGTTAGTTAGGTTTAAGTAGTTCTAAGTCCTAGGGGACTCATGACCTCAGAAGTTAAGTCCCATAGTGCTCAGAGCCATTTTTTTTGTTATCACTCGGCGATGTTGGAGGTACTAGTCGGAGGAACTTGCGACTTGTGCCACACCTCATCAGCTACATGTGCCGGGTACGAATATTCGCGACAAGTCCCTCAGTGTGAACGTAGCTTTAGATAGAGAGCGGAAAAGGCGAAAGTCTGAGGGCGCAAGATGAGATGAATTAGGTGGGTGCGGACAGACTTCCCAACCCAACTCATGTAGGGTTCTCTTACGTCTGTCTAGCAGAATGCGGGCGGGCGTTATCGTGGAGTAGCACCACTTCACGCAGTCTTACTGGTCGTTGTTCTTGGACTGCATCTGCAAGACGGCTCGGTTGTTGATAATAAATGTGAGCTGTGATGGCTACGCGACTGACAAACAATTCGTAGTACACCACACCGTCTCTGTTCCACCAATTGCATAACATTATCTTTTACGGATGCCCGCAGAACTTCGCACGGGGAGTTGCTGCTTTGTTTGGGCATTACTCTTCCTTTCTTTTCCTTATGCTATGATAAAGAAACCATTTATTGTCACCAGTAACGATAGAGGATAGAAGGGGTCAGTGTTGTTCACGAGCCAATTGAAGATGAGTAAACAGAGATGCGCGTATGGCTGCCAGCTGATTTTTGTGATTTAGGCTTAGAGCATGCGGTACCCATACACCCGATTTTTGAACCTTCCTCACTACATGCAAATGTCGCACGATGCTGGAACAGCCACAGTTCATCATATTTGCCAGTTTTCGAGTATACTGACGTGGATCATTACTGATTAATACGTTTAAACGACCTTCATCAAATTCCGAAGGTCTTCCTTAACGTGGACAGTCAGTAATATCAAAACTATCCCCCTTAAAACGAGGAAAACCATTTCCTTGTTGTGTTCTGTCCATGGCGTTATCCCCATACACGGTGCAATCGTTTGTGGCTGCCTCCGCTGCTGTCACTCCTCTACTGAACTCAAACGGAAGAATATGTCGGAAACGTTCCGATTTCTCCATTTGGCATTCCATTTTCTAGCGTCACACAGCTCCACTCATTATCTCCAAATGACAAAATGATAATATGTAAACTTAAATGGCAACAATGAACTACAAACAAGAAAATGACACTCGATTAATAAACCCATGGCAACAATACCTAGCCGGCCACTGTGGTCGGGCGGTTCTAGGCGCTTCAGTGCGGAACCACGCGGCTGCTAACGGTCGAAGGTTCGAATCCTGCCTCGGGCATGGATGTGTGTGATGTCTTTAGGTTAGCTATGTCTAAGTAGTTCTAAGACTAGGGGACTGATGACCTCAGAAATTAAGTCCCATAGTGCTTAGAGCCATTTGAACCATTGGAGCATCAGTACCGTCTAGATACAAAAGCTTACCCTACAAGTGAAAACTTGAACTTCTTCTTGTCGAAACACCTACGTTATTTTTATGTACATTATTGTAAAATTCATCTTGTCATTGTGTGGAACATTTGGCTGCATTTACGAAGTTTCAGATCCCACTAACAAATGGCTATAGTGTAAGAGCAAAAACTAATCTTTAAAAAATTTTACTTTTTAAAATACAGTCTTGATCGCACCACATATGCTATAAGAACATAGGTGGTCGAGTTCGGTCATATCACAAGACCATCATCAGACCTGTAATTTAATTTAGAAACCTTACTAGATTGACAATAAAATATGACAAAATGCTTATAAGGAAAAAATACAATAAGACTTGTTATACCCATGGCATCCCTCGAAGATGGTAGGTGGAGCACTCTTCTCAGGTGCCGTGATGTCAACTGGTGCCAGCAAGTGGCGGGCATACGCTTAAATACGAAGATGCTCTGCCTACCTTTTCTCCCTCTACCTCACGTCAACGAATCAGTGTAAACGGGTTCACATAATAGTCAAAACGTAAAAAAAATGTACAATAATAACATAAAAATAGTTATGTATAAAATATCTCTTTACGACCAAGGAACTACTTAAATATTGTATAATATTGTGAAGGTCTTTAGCATTGCGGCATCATATCGATATATGAGTTGTGACTCGACTGCAAGTATACACCTATGCTAGATTCAGTCTGTCTTATATTAACTTTATTTGCCACTGATGGTATATGTAATAAAGGAGTGATCAACTGCAGAGTGCTATAATATTACATAGACTTTTTAAAATGTCATAAAACTGATTTATTAAAAATGGAGTCATATTTCGTGATATTTCTAGTTGGATGTCTAAGATTGTGATATAAATATTTACGTAGCATTCTAAGGTACATTTCTGCCATGGATACAACTGGGTCCTATGATTTTCTGAACAAAATAGTACATAAGTGTTCATAGAATTCCGTCAAAGAGATCATAAAAATTCTATGAACACGTAAGTACTCTTTAGTTCAGAAAATCATGGGACCCAGTTGTATCCATGGCAGAAATATACCTTAGAACGGTACGTAAATATTTATATCACAATCTTAAACTTCCAACTAGAAATATCACGAAATATGACTCCATTTTTAATAAATCAGTTTTATGACATTTTAAAAAGTCTGTGTAATATTATAGTACTCTGCAGTTGATCATTCCATTATTACATATACCATCAGTGGCAAATAAAGTTAATATAAGACAGACAGACTGAATCTAGCATAGGTGTATAGTTGCAGTCTAGTCACAACTCACGTATCGATATGATGCCGCAATGCCAAAGACCTTCAAACATCGTTGACTTTGAAACCATTGCGGTAGTACCACCTTAGCCCATAGAGGGCACACTCAGTATACATAGTCTGTACAGTTATTTTAAAGCTTTTAATTGATATTTTATACAATATTTAAGTAGTTGCATGGTTGTAAAGAGATATTTTATACATAACTATTTTATGTTATTAATGGTTTTTTTTTTACGTTTTGACTATTATGTGAACCCGTTTTACACTGATTGGTTGACGTGAGGTAGAGGGAGAAGAGGTAGGGAGAGCATCTTCGTATTTAAGTGTATGCCCGCCACTTGCTGGCACCAGTTGACATCACAGCAACTGAGAAGAGTGCTCCACCTACCATCTTCGAAGGTTGCCATGGGTATAACAAGTCTTATTGTATTTTTTCCTTATAAGCATTTTGTCATATTTTATTGTCAATCTAGTAAGGTTTCTCTTACTTTCTACACTCCTGGAAATGGAAATAAGAACACATTGACACCGGTGTGTCAGACCCACCATACTTGCTCCGGATACTGCGAGAGGGCTGTACAAGCAATGATCACACGCACGGCACAGCGGACACACCAGGAACCGCGGTGTTGGCCGTCGAATGGCGCTAGCTGCGCAGCATTTGTGCACCGCCGCCGTCAGTGTCAGCCAGTTTGCCGTGGCATACGGAGCTCCATCGCAGTCTTTAACACTGGTAGCATGCCGCGACAGCGTGGACGTGAACCGTATGTGCAGTTGACGGACTTAGAGCGAGGGCGTATAGTGGGCATGCGGGAGGCCGGGTGGACGTACCGCCGAATTGCTCAACACGTGGGGCGTGAGGTCTCCACAGTACATCGATGTTGTCGCCAGTGGTCGGCGGAAGGTGCACGTGCCCGTCGACCTGGGACCGGACCGCAGCGACGCACGGATGCACGCCAAGACCGTAGGATCCTACGCAGTGCCGTAGGGGACCGCACCGCCACTTCCCAGCAAATTAGGGACACTGTTGCTCCTGGGGTATCGGCGAGGACCATTCGCAACCGTCTCCATGAAGCTGGGCTACGGTCCCGCACACCGTTAGGCCGTCTTCCGCTCACGCCCCAACATCGTGCAGCCCGCCTCCAGTGGTGTCGCGACAGGCGTGAATGGAGGGACGAATGGAGACGTGTCGTCTTCAGCGATGAGAGTCGCTTCTGCCTTGGTGCCAATGATGGTCGTATGCGTGTTTGGCGCCGTGCAGGTGAGCGCCACAATCAGGACTGCATACGACCGAGGCACACAGGGCCAACACCCGGCATCATGGTGTGGGGAGTGATCTCCTACACTGGCCGTACACCACTGGTGATCGTCGAGGGGACACTGAATAGTGCACGGTACATCCAAACCGTCATCGAACCCATCGTTCTACCATTCCTAGACCGGCAAGGGAACTTGCTGTTCCAACAGGACAATGCACGTCCGCATGTATCCCGTGCCACCCAACGTGCTCTAGAAGGTGTAAGTCAACTACCCTGGCCAGCAAGATCTCCGGATCTGTCCCCCATTGAGCATGTTTGGGACTGGATGAAGCGTCGTCTCACGCGGTCTGCACGTCCAGCACGAACGCTGGTCCAACTGAGCGCCAGGTGGAAATGGCATGGCAAGCCGTTCCACAGGACTACATCCAGCATCTCTACGATCGTCTCCATGGGAGAATAGCAGCCTGCATTGCTGCGAAAGGTGGATATACACTGTACTAGTGCCGACATTGTGCATGCTCTGTTGCCTGTGTCTATGTGCCTGTGGTTCTGTCAGTGTGATCATGTGATGTATCTGACCCCAGGAATGTGTCAATAAAGTTTCCCCTTCCTGGGACAATGAATTCACGGTGTTCTTATTTCAATTTCCAGGAGTGTAAATTAAATTACGGGTCTGATGATGGTCATGTCATATGACCGAAACCGGTCACCTATGTTCTCGTAGCATACGTGGTGCGATCAAGACTGAATTTTAAAAAGGAAATTTAAAAAAAAATTTTTTTATCGCTGTTACAAAAATGTTTATTAAAATTGTTCCATAACTAATCGCTGAGTAAAATAAAGACCTGTTAGTAATCTGCAAAGTGATACGATTACTTTTATTTTATGTGAAAATTATTATTACATTAATTTTTATTTATTTGGAATTAAAAATAGAGTTTGCAAAGGGAGTAGTACGAGCCCTGTTCGACCTTCCTGACACGACCTTCAGAAACTTGTAAAGATGATAACGGAGGCACACAGTTGCAGATTACCTTTCCTTACTGCGGTTCAGCAGCTGACCCCAAACTCGGGCCACACACGTGCGGCAGAAAGTGAACGTTTCAGATCACTCCGCGGCTGTCGGCTGCAGCCCCTTGTCTAATTTGCACCCTGTCTGTCAGCGCTGTTACGCCCTAATTGTCAGCCACGTGGCGCTCTCTTCCCCCTCCGTTCCACGTGCGCTCACTGAAAAGTGGACGAGGAATGGGGACAGTTGGAGCGGCTATCGCGACATATGGCCCGTTGTACACGGCTGAACGCGAGTCTTTACTCGCTTTTGCTTATACGAGGGTCACTCCAAAAGAAGAGCACACTATTTTTGTAAAAATACAGTTTTCATACTGCATGTGTCAAAGTTTTACAGTGTGTAGATAAATCCTTCCCGCTTGTTTTCAAACTTAGTTCAACTTGTTCCCGTGAGTGGCGCTGTCACAGCATGTCTTCAAGATGGCTGCTTCACTTGACGTGCATCAGAAGCAACGTGCTGTTACAGAATTCCTGTGCTGTGAAAACGAGACAGTGGGAAACATCCACAAGAGATTGAAACAGGTGTATGGAGATGCTGCTGTCGATCGCAGTACAGTTAGTCGGTGGGCAAACAGGTTACGTGATGACAGCAGGCACGGCAATGTTGAGGATTGTCCTCACAGCGGCAGGCCTCGTACTGCACACACTCGAGACAATGTGCAGAGAATTAACGAATTGGTGACTGCTGATAGACGCATCACAGTGAACGAATTGTCACGCTACGTTGGGATAGGGGAAGGAAGTGTTTGCAGAATACTGAAAGTGTTAGTGTTAAAAAAGGTTTGTGACAGGTGCGTTCGCAGGATGTTGACAGTGGCTCACAAAGAAACAAGAAAAACGGCATGCAGCGAACTTTTGGAACAGTACGAGAATGGTGGAGTTGAATTACTTGGAAGAATTGTGACAGGTGCTGAAACATGGTTCTATCATTTTTCACCAGAGACGAAGAGGCAATCAGTGGAGTGGCATCATGCAAATTCACCCACGAAAAAAAATTCAAAACCACACCTTCTGCTGAAAAAGTTATGGCTACGATGTTTTTCGATTCCGAAGGACTCTTGCACGTGGACACCATGCCAAGTGGAACCACCATAAATGCTGACGCACATGTGACGGCACTGAAGAAACTTCATGCTCGACTGAATCGTGTTCGACCTCATCGGCAGAAGCAGGATGTTTTGCTGTTGCACGACAATGCATGGCCACATGTCAGTCAAAAAACCATGGAAGCGATCATAAAACGCAGATGGACAACACTGAAACACCTGTCTTACAGTCCTGACCTGGCTCCATGTGACTATCATCTCTTTGGGAAACTGAAAGACCCTCTTCGTGGAACAAGGTTTGAAGATGATGACTCCCTTGTGCACGGTGGCAAACAGTGGCTCCAACAGGTTGGTCCAGAATTTTACCGTGCGGGTATACAGGCGCTGGTTCCAAGATGGCGTAAGGCAGTTGAGAGGGATGGAAATTATGTGGAGAAATGAAAATATTGTTTCTAAAGGATGTATCTACACACTGTAAACTTTCAAACGTGTAGAATAAAAGATGGATTTAAAAAAAATTGTGTGCATTTCTTTTGGAGTGACCCTCGTAGCATTTTTTCTCCATTGTTATTTGAGTGGATTGCGCGGTCGAGCCATGTGTCTTACTCACTCATTAATGTACCGCATTTCTTGGTTGATTTTAGTTTATGGGTCAAAATTTAAATGGTTAAGAACCCAACAGAATACACTGAACAATGAGATTTCAATTTTAACTCATAGTCCCTGGCCACATTATTACAAGCAGCTTGAGATTTTAACGTAATAAGAGTTCAGAAGATGCAAAAACGTGCTAAGATTATTTTGATCACTCCAAACGAAGTGATTTAATTTCTTTAAACATTATAAATTATTAATAACTGATAAACCACACACTTTTAATCGTTTTTACAAAATGTCCAATAAGCAGAACTAGGCTTAATTTTTTAATGTTTTGTCAGTCTGCCGTTACCTGCTATGAATGCTTCATTTCGTTTTGGCATACTGTTAATACAGGTTTGTACGGTGTTCTGCGTCTGTGAGTGGGGACACCAGAGTCCAATAATATTTTGAATGAGACGTATTTTTGTTGAGATTTTTTCCTTCGCCATTTCCTTTTTAATTAGGTCCCAGACATTTTCAGTTGGGTTCATATAGGGCGAATTTCCTGACCACGGTAACAAAGAGAAATTTTCTTGCTGCAGAAAGGTTTTTACTGATCGCACTGTGTGGCATGGAGCTCCATCCTGCATAGACACAAATGGTTCTCCTATAAGGAACCATTCTTGTCGTACGCTCCTCCTTAACGCAAGCTTGTACTGGTCTTGCCGCATTGTTCCCTCAACAGACGACCAGTGTCTTTGCCTCTGATGATGGACCATAATATGACATCTGTGGGACGTTTCATAGTTCACGCAATACAGTCGGAACTTCACGTTTCATCAGGCGACTTCGTATAAACTGAGATTCATTTACCAAAATTTAAAAAGTGGTCTCATTACTAAAGCAAATCTAAATCTAAATGGAAAAGCCATTGCCGGCCGCTGTGACCGAGCGGTTCTAGGCGCTTCAGTCTGGAACCGCTCGACCGCTGCGGTCGCAGGTTCGAATGCTGCCTTGGGCTTGGATGTGTGTGATGTCCTTAGGTTAGTTAGGTTTAAGTAGTTCTAAGTCAGAGGGGACTGATGACCTCAGATGTTAAGTGCCATAGTGCTTAGAGCAATTTGCACCATTTGAGCAACAATAGCGTCTAGATTCAAAATCTTGCCCTACGCGTGAAAACTTAAACTTTTTCTTGTCGAAACACCTACATTACTTTTATGTAAATTATTTTAAAATTCATCTTGCCACTATCTACATCTACATCCATACTCCGCAAGCCACTTGACGGTGTGTGGCGGAGTGTACTTTCAGTACCTCTATCGGTTCTCCCTTCTATTCCAGTCTCGTATTGTTCGTGGAAAGAAAGTAGTCGGTATGCCTCCGTGTGGGCTCTAATCTCTCTGATTTTATCCTCATGGTTTCTTCGCGAGTTATACGTAGGACGGAGCAATATACTGCTTGACTCCTAGGTGAAGGTATGTTCTCGAAACTTCAACAGAAGCCCGTACCGAGCTACTGAGCGTCTGTCCTGCAGAGTCTTCCACTATAGTTTATCTATCATCTCCGTAACGCTTTCGCGATTACTAAATGATCCTGTAACGAAGCGCGTTGCTCTCTGTTGGATCTTCTCTATCTCTTCTATCAACCCTATCTGGTACGGATCCTACACTGCTGAGCAATATTCAAGCAGTAGGCAAACAAGTGTACTGTAACCTACTTCCTTAGTTTTCGGATTGCATTTCCTTAGGGTTCTTCCAATGAATCTTAGTCTGGCATCTGCTTTAACGACGATTAATTTTATATGATCATTCCATTTTAAATCACTCCTAATACCTACTCCCTGATAATTCACGGAATTAACTGCTTCCAGTTGCTGACTTGCTATATTGTAGTTCAATGATAAACGATCTTTCTTTCTATGTATTCGCAGCACATTACACTTGTCTACATTGAGATTCAATTGCTATTCCCTGCACCATGCATCAATTCGTTGCAGATCCTCCTGCATTTCCGTACAGTTTTGCATTGTTACAACCTCTCGATATACCACAGCATCATCTGCAAAAAGCCTCAGTGAACTCTCGATGTTATCCACAAGGTCATTTATGTGTATCGTGAATGGCAACGGTCCTACGACACTCGCTTTCCGGCCTAATGTTCTTTTAACCTAGGGAACAGGTGATAGTCACTGGGCGCCAAGTCAGGACTATAGGGTGGGTGGGTGATTATGTTCCACTGAAACTGTTGCAGGAGAGCAACGGTTTGCCGAGCGATGTGTGGGCGAGCGTTGTCATGGAGAATACGTACGCCCTTGCTCAACATTCCTCTTCTCCGGTTCTGAATTGCCCGTTTGAGTTTTTTCAGAGTCTCGCAGTACCTGTCATGGATGTGTGTGATGTCCATAGGTTAGTTAGGTTTAATTAGTTCTAAGTTCTAGGCGACTGATGACCTCAGAAGTCGCATAGTGCTCAGAACCATTTGAACCATTTTTTGTCCTCACAGAGGCAGGCCTCGTACTGCACACACTCCAGACAATGTGCAGAGAGTTAACGAATTGGTGACTGCTGACAGACGCATCACAGTGAACGAATTGTCACGCTACGTTGAGATAGGGGAAGGAAGTGTTTGCAGAATACTGAAAGTGTTGGCGTTAAAAAAGGTTTTTGCCGGGTGGGTTCCCAGAATGTTAACAGTGGCTCACAAAGAAACAAGAAAAACGGTATGCAGCGATCTTATGGAACAGTACGAGAATGGTGGAGGCGAATTTCTTGGGAGAATTGTGACAGGTGATGAAACATGGCTCCATCATTTTTCACCAGAGAGAAGAGGCAATCAATAGAGTGGCATTATGCAAATTCACCCAAGAAAAAAAAAATTCAAAACCACACCATTTGTTGGAAAAGTTATGGCTACGGTGTTTTTCGATTCCGAAGGACTCTTGCTTGTGGACATCATGCCAAGTCGAGCCATCATAAATTCTGGCGCATATGTGACGACACTTCAAGCTCGACTGTGTTCGACCACATTGGCAAAAGCAGGATATTTTGCTGTTGCACGACAATGCATGGCGACATGTCAGTCAAAAAACCATGGAAGCGATCACAAAACTCGGATGTACAACACCGAAACACCCGCCTTACATTCCTGACCTGGCTCCATGTGACTATCATCTCTTTGGGAAACTCAAAGACTCTCTTCGTGTAACAAAGTTTGAAGATGATGACTCCCTTGTGCGTGCTGCCAAACAGTGGCTCCGACAGGTTGGTCCAGAATTTTACGGTGCGGGTATACAGGCGCTGATTCCAAGATGGCGTAAGGCAGTTGAGAGGGATGGAATTTATGTGGAGAAATAAAACTATTGTTCCTAAAGGATGTATCTACACACTGTAAAACTTTCACACGTGTAGAATAAAATATGGATTTAAAAAAAATAGTGTGCATTTCTTTAAGAGTGACCCTCGTAGTATTTTCTCTCCATTGTTCGTTGAGACATTAATTCTTTAAGTGGATTGCGCTGTCGAGCCATGTGTCTTACTCACCCATTAATATACCGTATTTCTTGGTTGATTTTAGTTTATGGGTCAAAATTTAATACACTGAACAATGAAATTTCAATTTTACCTCACAGTCCTTGGCCACATTATTATAAGGAGCTTGAGATTTTAACGTAATACGAGTTCAGAAGGTGCAAAAACGTGCTAAGATTATTTTGATCACTCTAAGCGAAGTGATTTAATTTCTTTAAACATTATAAATTATTAATAACTGATAAACCACATACTTTTAATCGTTTTTACAAAATGTCCAATAAGCAGAACTAGGCTTAATTTTTTAATGTTTTGTCAGTCTGCCGTTACCGGCTATGAATGCTTCATTTCGTTTTGGCATACTGTTAATACAGGTTTGAACGGTGTTCTGCGTCTATGAGTGGGGACACCAGAGTCCAATAATCTTTTGAATGAGACGAATTTTTGTTGAGATTTTTTCCTTCGCCATTTCCCTTTTCTTTCGCTCCTAAATGTTTTCCAATTGGGGTCATGTCGTGCGGATTTCCTGACCACGGTAACAAAGGGAAATTTTCTTGCTGCAGAAAGGTTTTTACTGATCGCACTGTGTGGCATGGAGCTCCATCCTGCATAGACACAAATGGTTCTCCTATAGGGAACCATTCTTGTCGTACGCTCCTCCTTAACGCAAGCTTGTACTGGTCTTGCCGCATTGTTCCCTCAACAGACGACCAGTGCCTTTACCATTGATGATGGACCATATCATGACCTCGGTGGGACGTTTCACAGTCCGCGAAATACAGTCGGAACTGTACGTTTCTCCCGCTGACTTTGTATAAACTGAGATTTATTCACCAAAATTTGAAATGTGGACTCATCACTATAGCAAATCTGAAACTAAATGAAAAAGCCATTAAAATTTTCTTTACGATTGGCCTTCAACTCAAAAAATGTATTTATCGATATTGCATGTGTTGTGGACTGTTAAGGCAGCCAGTCCACAGTGAAGTAGCCGAAAGGGCACGCGTCAACTCACGCCGTCTGGCGTGAAGTCTGGAACAGGATTCGTAATGAATGTGATACAGAAAAGAACGTAGCTACTAGAACACTTAACTTTTATATTGTCCTTTGGTATACAGCATTCTGGATGATACAAGTGAGACTATCTTGAGGTACATGCAACGTTACAAATGGTTAATGGCGCCTTGCTAGGTCGTAGCCATGGACTTAGCTGAAGGCTATTCTAACTGTCTCTCGGCAAATGAGAGAAAGGCTTCGTCAGTGTAGTCGCTAGCAACGTCGTCGTACAACTGGGGCGAGTGCTAGTCCGTCTCTCTAGACCTGCCGTGTGGTGGCGCTCGGTCTACGATCCTGACAGTGGCGACACGCGGGTCCGACATGTACTAATGGACCGCGGCCGATTTAAGCTACCACCTAGCAAGTGTGGTGTCTGGCGGTGACACCACAGCATGAAGGCAAATACAGTCTAATTTAATGATACTCACCGATTTCCCGAAGTACAAATCTCGATTCTTCTGCTCCTTTGCCCATGCAAGACGTTTTGACACCACAGAGGCAGTTAACTTTGGCTTTCGGGCAGGCCTATGGGCCTTGAAGTTCTCTTGTGAAAGTTTGCGCCTTACATTTCTTTCAGGTATAATGACACCACTGTATTCCAGGTTCATTTTAAGCTCTTTTGTGCAAGCACACCAACTGTCAGGGCATACCTTTTTCCAGGAGCGCCCAGACCTTGGAGAAAATATTGGTTTTTTGCCACATATATTCTTCTTTTGAGGAACTTAACACGCCTTACAGATGATACTGATATGCCAAATCTTCGAGAAATCTTCCGATATGAAGACATATTGGTGCCAATTGGTGCTTTTAGTTCCGCAGTCTTCGAGGCATCAAATTATTTACTTTACGAGTTATTTCGTATCTTATTGTATGTAATATCACTCAGTGATCAGCGAAATTCATCATTAGAGGCCACAGCTGGTAAATGCACCAGGAAACTAACAATGCCGGCTGAGTGGCTGAGCGGTTCTAGGCGCTTCAGTCTGGAACCGCGCGGCCGCTACGGTCGCAGATTCGAATCCTGCCTCGGGCATGGATGTGTGTGATGTCCATAGGTTAGTTAGGTTTAAAGTAGTTCTAAGTTATAGGGGACTGATGACCTCAGATGTTGAGTCCCATAGTGCTCAGAGCCATTTGAACAAACTAACAGTACTAGAAGTTAATAATGCACTCACACTTGAAACACGTCATCTCTTACTGTTCTGAAAATTGTAACTGACAATTGTTCATTAAGAACCAGCTCTCACGAGGTTGCTGCAGCACGACAAATGAGCTCATTTCTTTCTATAATAGTCCGTTAACAATATTCAGCCTATTAATGATAGGCGGGCCAGCTTACAAAACCAAACTCCAGAAATACAGTGATCTCAAAAAAATCGGGTACGTCTAATAATTTGACCAGGGACTAACTAGTGGTCATTTTCTGTGTGAAATATACCGGGAAACTAACAATACTAGAAGTTAATAATGCACTCACACTTCAAACACATCAGCTCTTACTGTTCTGAAAACTGTAACTAGCAATTGTTCATTAAGAATCAGCTCTCACAAGGATGCTGCAGCACAACAAATGAGCTCATTTCGTTCTATAATAGTTCTTTAACAATATTCAGCCTATTAATGATAGGCGAGCCAGCTTACAAAACCAAACTCCAGAAATAAATTAATCTCAAAAAAATCGGGTACGTCTAATAATTTGACCAGGGACTAACTAGTGGTCACTTTCTGGGTGAAGTATATTAAAACAGTGAAACTTCACAGTCTGCAAACCAGCAAGATCGCAATACCTTTTATCCTGCATACCCAGCACCTGCTTGGTGATCTCTTCGGCGTTGTTATTGGTCTTCCTGCGGTTTCAGTATATCCATTGTGAGTGATGAACTGCAACTATGATTTAAATTGGTGATTATCTGCACGCAAGCAGTCATTTTTTCTGGCTTTTTTGCTACAAATTACTTTCGGCACAATTAACTAGTTTTCGAGGCACTGCAGGCTGGTCATCGTATGATCCTCTTCAGTGAAACACATGCTTGTAATGAAACGAACACACTTAAATAATCACGAAATAATGGATACATATGGTTCAGACCATGTAATATAAAAATATCCTTCTTTACAGGCAATAAACTCCAAAATGCAATTGTTCACAACATTAAACCCACTGGAGAATTACATCAAAAGTCAGGCATATAACAACTTGCATACTCTTGCTTTTGCTACTATGTAGGACAGAGAGAAATTATGCAACCCACTGCGACGAGCATACTGATGACATCGGACCCATGAACTTTAACAAGTCCTGCTGTGCGTCACACATTGGTCATCATGAACACTTTGTTGGTGATATCAATGATAGCATTTCTGTGCTGCACATTGCTGACAAAAGGTTGTAGATGGACCTTCTTCAACAATTGTATGGGGCCGTCAGATGAAAACGAGGCACATGGAAAAAGGTGAATAAACCGTTTATTATTAGAAAAAAAAACCTCTGAGACAAAGTCAATGCCTTCATGGAAAAATGTTTACGAAAGCTTTCAAGGAAAAATCATGATTGTAGCGAGGTGTGCACCTCTTCAAAAATAGTTCAAATGGCTCTGAGCACTATGGGACTTAACTTCTGAGGTTATCAGTCCCCTAGAACCTAGAACTTTTTAAACCTAACTAACCTAACCTAAGGACACATCCACGCCCGAGGCAGGACTCGAACCTGCGACCGTAGCGGTCGCGCGGTTCCAGACTGTAGCGCCTAGAACCGCTCGGCCACACCGACCGGCTTGGACCTCTTCGTCGGAAGCAAATCGATGCCCATGAATGTCTCTCTTTGGGGGTCAAGAAAGAAAAAGAAATGCCAACTGCTAATTGGCTTTCAAGAACACGGAGACACAATTAACGTACAACGGTACGTGGACACTTTGCAAAAACTGAAGCGCGTCATCAAGTGCAGGCACCCAGGGATGTTGACGGACGTCATCATTCTGTTGCACGATAATGCCCACCCACATGTTGCGGTGCAGGAGTTCGCTGGGAAGCCTCTAAACACCCTCCATACATACAAGACATCTCCCCATGCGATTTCCTTGTTTTTTGGAGCCCTGAAGAAAAACGTTCGTGGCCATCGATTTCCTTTCGACGAAATGGTGCACGCCTGGGCGCAATCATGGTTCCTTAGGCAATCGCAAACATTTCTCGAAGGCATTGGCCATTTTATCTAACAGTGGTATAAAAATATTAACAGTTATGACGATTACTATTGAAATAATAAACATTTTCTTACTTTTCTCCGTTGTAGTGTTTTTGGCCTAAGGACACTTAAAAACCGATTTTTACCATCCGATGTGGTACGACCTCGCCGTGGTTGATAGGCGTACCTAATTGACAGTGCCAGAACTGTTGACTGGCGAACTTCTGCAATCATGCACAATGAAGAGTACTTATGATGTAATGAGTAACTCAAACCATAGCCGTCATATTACAATCCATCTGTCATTTGTAGCCGACCCCATTTACGTTAAGACGCTAAGGGCTTCATCTATTGGTAAAATTTTCGTAGATTTTTTTTTTGTTCCATGACCTTTCCCCCCAGCGTCAATGATAAGCTGCTCAAAATTGACGTCATTCTGAACACTGATTATCTTTATACGGCGCTCTGAAACGGGAAATTTAATTAATGACTTCCTGTATATCAAGAACAGCTTTCACAATTTTTGAAAACGTTACTGGAGACATACAGTCTTCGAAAATAATTATAACAGTCGCAAGGCACATTTATTGAAAGGTGACCTGTTTCGGTAGTCACATAATTATCTTGAGACCTACAACTGTAAAGTAATACAGGATATAAATTGGAGGGATACATTAAAAGAACTTAAAATTACAAAACGTAGATATACCCATTTTGATGGAAATTGGCTGTGCATGGAGCAGGAATGGCTGAATGACAATAGGTAGAAGCTGGAGAAGGCAGTACAGCTGTTTCTTAGGTACTGGAGTATCTACCTACAGCTGACAATATGATGTCAGCGTTAGCCAATCAAATGTAAGTATAGAGGATTATATACAAAAAGATATACTTAGTAAATAAAACGTCAAAATTACGTAAAATAATTTTCAATAAAGAAGAAACAGTTTGTTAACATAGCTATTGTCAAATATATGCACTAGAAGCTTTAAAAAGAAAACAAATAAACAACACATTCGCTTTGTATAGGTGGGCATGCTAGAAAGTAATTACGATGTTGTTGGACACCAGTATATCAGACAAACTGACAGTAACATTTAATACCTCTTACGGAGCACACTACCGGTACTGCACTTACCAAATCCTTGTTTGCACAGCATCTGTACGAACATAATCACTCTAACAGTATATCTGACGATGACTGGGTGCTGTGTAATGTCCTTAGGTTAGTTAGGTTTAAGTAGTTCTAAGTTCTAGGGGACTGATGACCATAGATGTTAAGTCCCATAGTGCTCAGAGCCATTTGAACCATTGAAGTATATCTGACAAACTGGCCATAACGTTTAAATACGTTTTACAGAGCATACTACTGGCACTTCACGTACTAAATCCTTGTTTTGACAGCATGTTGTTGATCATAATCATTCTCAAGGTTGCATTTCTAGCAATTTGAAAATTTTACATAATGCACCTAAGGGCTACATCTTTTAATACGTTAGAAGAAATTGAAATTTTTTCACATTACAAAAACAAACCCTTAGCTACTACAAATGAGCAGCTACACTTCATAGGCAAACATTTCTTTGAGGTTTTTGTCGATCTACTTTGTAATGCTTAGCCTGATGTCCGATTTTATAACTGTACAAATCTGTTTCAAAAATGTTCAGATGTGTGTGAAATCTTATGGGACTTAACTGCTAAGGTCATCAGTCCCTAAGCTTACACACTACTTAAATTATCCTAAGGACAAACACACACACCCATGTCCGAGGGAGGACTCGAACCTCCGTCGGGACCAGCCGCACAGTCCATGACTGCAGCGCCTAAGACCCCTCGGCTAATCCCGCGCGCCAAATCTGTTTTACAGCCTTCTTCCAACTCTTTTTATTGTGACTCATATTATTGTGCTTCTTTGCCTTTTTACTTATATGTAATGGCTCATGATATTCTTTCTTTAATTATGTCCTTACATCTTTGTAGAATGACAGTACATTTACAAGTAATTGGCAAATTAGGTCAGTCATAGCACTGAATTTATATTTGTTCTTCATTGCATCATTTTGATTTCTTTCTTTAGGACATTACTCAGTTTCACCAGTTTGTTTTAGGAATATAGTAACGCATTTTTCCTTTAACATTGATAGTCTTTCATACTACGTTTACTACTATTTGCTTGAATATTACGGTCTACAGCTCTTACTATAGATCGATACCTACATTAACGGATACTGCTTCTTTGTATCCAGGGACTGCGTCTATGGAGCGTTATCTACACTATGTGATCAAAAGAATCCGGACACTCCCAACAACACACGTTTTTCATATTAGGTCCATTGTGCTGCCACCTACTGCCATGTACTATATATCAGCGACTTCAGCAGTCATTAGACATCGTGAGATAGCAAAATGAGGCGCTCCGCGGAACTCACGGACTTCGAACGTGGTCAGGTAATTGGGTGTCACTTCAATCATGCGTGTGTACGCGAGATTTCCACAGTCCTAAACATCAGTAGGTCCACTGTCTCCGGTGTGATAGTGAAGTGGAAACGTTAAGGGACACGTACGGCACAAAAGCGTACAGGCCTACCTCGTCTGTCGACTGACAGAGACGACCAACAGTTGAAGAGGGTCGTAATGTGTAATAGGCAGACATCTATCCAGACCATCACAAAGAAAATATAAACTGCATCAGAATCCACGGCAAGTACTATGAGAGATAGGTGGGAGGTGAGAAAATGTGGAGCGGCTGCTCATAAGCCACACATCTCGACGGTGAATGCCAAACGACGCCTCGCTTGGTGTAAGAAGGGTAAACATTGGACGACTAAAAAACGGAAAAACGTTGTGTGGAGTGACGAATCCCGGTACACAATGTGGCGATCCGATGGCAGGGTGTGGATATGGTGAATGCCCGGTGAACGTTATCTGCCAGCGTGTGTAGGGCCAACAGTAAAATTCGGAGGCGGTAGTGTTATGGTGTGGTCGTGTTTTCCATGGAGGGGGCTTGCACACCTTGTTTTGCTTGGCACTATCACAGCACAGGCCTACATTGATGTTTTATGCACCTTCTCCCATTGTTGAAGAGCAATTCGGGGATGGCGATTGCATCTTCCATCACGATCGAGCACATGTTCATAATGCACGGCCTGTGGCGGAGTGGTTACACGACAATAACATCCCTGTAATGAACTGGCCTCCACAGAGGCCTGACCTGAATCCTATAGAACACCTGTGGGATGTTTTGGAACGCCGACTTCGTGCCAGGCCTCACCGACCGACATCGATATCTCTTCTCAGTGCAGCACTCCGTGAAGAATGGGTTGCCATTCCCCAATAAACCTTCCAGCACCTAGTTCTGTGATTTCACCGCCAGACACCACACTTGCTAGGTAGTAGCCTTTAAATCAGCCGCGGTTCGTTAGTATACGTCGGACCCGCGTGTCGCCACTATCAGTGATTGCAGACCGAGCGCCGCCACACAGCAGGTCTAGAGAGACTTCCTAGCACTCGCCCCAGTTGTACAGCCGACTTTGCTAGCGATGGTTCACTGCCTACTTACGTTCTCATTTGCCGAGACGATAGTTTAGCATAGCCTTCAGCTACGTCATTTGCTACGACGTAGCAAGGCGCCATTATCAGTTGCTATTGATATTGTGAATCATGTACCGTCAAGAGCGACGTTCATCATTAATGGATTAAAGTTAAGTATTCCACCAGCCACGTCCGTTTTTCTAAATTCTAATTTCCTTGTCATGTTCCAGACCTCACGCCAGCCTGTGTGAGCTAAAACGCGTGCATTTCGGCCTCCTTTAGTAAGACAGTGTTGGCTCTCTTGCCAACCACAACATTGGCGACGAGGCAAAACCGCGTTCTTCTCTAAACTGCCCTGATTTACTTGTGTAATGGCTTCGCCACAATCTCCGATGTACTGTCCGAATTTTATCGCTTACAGAATCAGCAGACGCAGGCATTACTGGATGCCCTTGGACAACTCATCCAGGGTCAACGTGCAATGCAAAACGATGCGGCAGCCGCCGCTCCACCGCTAACGCAGCCACAACACGCTGTTGCACCAACTTTTCGAGCTTTTGATACTGCACTGGAAAGCTGGACGGAATGGTCACGCCAATTTGGATTCCATCTCGTCGCCTACAGAATTCAAGGTAACGAGCGGCAGCCTTATCTCTTATCATCGGTTGGCGTACAAACATACCATGTGATAGTCAAATTATTTCCCCAACGCAATGTAGCAACTCTGTCCTACGAAGAAATTTTGTCTGCATTAGACGCATATTTCAAAGAATCAGTAAATGTAGTTGCAAAAAGGTATACCTTCTTTCGTACAAAACGTACGGTAGGTCAGACTAATCGGGAGTGGGTTGCAACCTTGTAAGGCCTTCCTAGGGATTGTGCTTTTGAGTGTCAATATGGACTCCCTTATTCAGATAGCCGGCCGAAGTGGCCGTGCGGTTAAAGGCGCTGCAGTCTGGAGCCGCAAGACCGCTACGGTCGCAGGTTCGAATCCTGCCTCGGGCATGGATGTTTGTGATGTCCTTAGGTTAGTTAGGTTTAACTAGTTCTAAGTTCTAGGGGACTAATGACCTCAGCAGTTGAGTCCCATAGTGCTCAGAACCATTTGAACCTTATTCAGATACTATGGTACGTGATGCAATTGCACAGAGCATTTCTGATGTTCGTATAAGGGAACAGATTTTGAAACTAGTCAGTCCCTCCCTTCAACAAGTGATGGACATATTGGATCGGCAGGACACACTTGACTTTGCTCAGGAATCATATGAAACTTTGCCACCCGTGTGTCAGGTTAACTGGCCCGCCGGGCGAGCTGCACGGAACAGTAAACAGTCCTCGCGCCCGGCCGCGCCGCTGCCTCCAGGCTCTCACAAGGGGAGGCCGCCAACTGTGAAATTCAGATTCGATTCACACTGCGGACAATAAAACCTCATGGGCAGAGGTGTAATGTGGCAAAGCACCAAGATGGACATCTCAACCGTTGTCAAGAAAATCGACAGTTAAAAGAAACCATTGCGGTGAAATACTCTCTACGATTAATAATTTTCTACAGCGTTGTGGCGCAGCGGTAAGCGCTCGGGTTCGTAATCCGAAGGTCGCCGGATTGAATCTTACGCCATGGAACTTCTTTTTATTTGTTTTTTGTAATTCAAATGTACACACACACACACATAAATATATATAATTCCCGGCAATCAGTTGCAGCAATTATGCATAGAATAAGTTGTTGAAAGTCGATTGTCGTGGAAAAATAATACTCGAAATAAAACACAATATCACAAATAATATGCAAGTGCATACAATTTATTGAAAAGTTCGGTATACACTCGCACATAAGTAGCTGGAGTATCGCAGGAACCAGAGTGATAGCTATAGAAAAATGGAAATCAGAAAACAGCACGACATCGAGCACATCTGATAAACGATGCGTTTTTACAAGAACAATTGTTTTTTAAATTATCTGTTGGGAAACACACCTGATTGACATTCTGAAAAATTGTTCTATCGTTCATCAGGTTTGATGCATTCCACACGTATCGTATCATATCGGCAAAAATCGGAGAAGACAGTTGGTGGTGGACGATGGATTGGATTTTTATACAATCGTTTCTGGAGTTGATGTCATGGTTTCGCTCGATTAAAGAAGCACAATTTTGAAGGCGCTTGATCAAATTTTTTACTTGCTGGTAAAAACACATACGTCACACGGTTGGACGAGTGGAGTGCACTTTGGAGGAATGACTTTTATAGTGCACGTTGGTAACTTTGTTTCGTCTTGTAATCCAGAGAAATATAGTCGTACCCTTTCTTTTTTCTTCTCGTCCGGCTCGTATTCGTCTGATGTTTCGTTGGCAATGGGACTCGTTTCAACGTCTTCGTAGGCATTATTATCGTCGATTTCATTAATGTTTATCAGTTCCTCATCATGAACGAGGGTTTTTTCGGCGAGCATTTGCAACGTATTCTGGAAAATGTCTTCCCCAATTACCATGGCTTCTTCGTTGATTGATGATGACGGTTCTGCTGCGATGCGATTCCTGTTGCGAAGGAGGCTTTCAAAATACACCAACGCATCTTTCAATTGTTGTTTCGCCACTTCACTGTGTATAGGATCTTCTTCGATCACATCACTTTCATATGAAGGGCCCGGATCGCTCTCCAATTGTACCGCCTCCATTTTTCCGTTTGTTTAACAGGGTGTACCAAAGCTCTCACGTACGCACTGATTTTCGACGATGTTATAAGTTGCGCTAGGGACCGCATCTACCTTCTTTCGAAGTTAGCAGGCAAATACGCTGTTATGCGGCGGCTCCTTTCGGCCCATTCAACATCTGTCCATCAAGTGTAACGAGCGAGTAACGGAGTTTATATTTTATACCTGCCACAGCAAATTTGTGTTCGTGGGGTCTCTATTCTAATTCGAACGTTTGACTTACATTATACATATTCGTTTCGGAATATCGTTTCCATGTCTTCTGTTAACTATACTTGGTAAACATTATGAAGACAATTAATAACATTTGTGAAATACAACTTTGTTTGCGGAAAACATAATGATGTTCGAAGTCGCCAGTTTTTCCATGACAAACGACTTTCAACAACTTATTATATGCATAGTTATTGCAACTGATTGCCGGGAATTATATATATATATATATATATATATATATATATATATATATATATATATATATATTGAATATATACATATATATTGAATACAAAAAAATACTAAAAAAAGGGTTGCATGGCGCGAGATTTGATCCGGCGACCTTCGGATTACGAACCCGAGCGCTTACCGCTGCTCCACGACGCTGTAGGAAATTATTAAACGTAGAGAGTATTTCACGACAAATGTTTCTTTAAACCGTCGATTTTCTCGACAACGGCTGAGAAGTGCATCTTGGTGCTTTGCCACATTACACCTCTGGCCATGAGCTTTTGTTATGCACAGTATGAATCGAATCTGAGTTTCACAATTGGCGGCCTCCCCTAGTCAGCCACGGGTGCTGCGGCGGCAAGCAAATGCAGTGCTAAAATCATGCCCGCGGTGCTTTACTAGACATTCGCGTGAGAATTGCCCGTCACACCAAGCTATTTGCTCTTTCTGTAATACAAAAGGACATGTTCAAAGTGTTTGCCAGAAAAAGCTCAGATCGGAAACTCAAAACCATTCTAGGCCCTTTGCTTCGCGCCGGAATCGGAAACGAACCAAGGATACTCAGGCTCGCGAAACTTCGCCCATGGAAATTCTTGTAGTTCATTCCACTCTGCCCAGTGCCACTCTCTCTAACAGTGACTGTGTTCATCCCACAAATAGTGTGCGTCGACATCGCCGGAACTCCCGTCAAGTTCCAAGTGATTTTGTTCCAGTGTCAGTTCACGTTGCACGAGACAGTCGCTCTTGTCCAGCTCGATACCGGGCTGCAGTTTCACTGATCAATCAAGACACTTACAAACTGCTGGGCACACCTCCGTTGCGTGCCGCAAATGTTAAGTTAACTAGCTATTCAGGTCAAGAGATCCCTTTGTTAGGACAGTGCAGCCTTCTTGCAACATAGAAAGGACAAACAAAACTTGTGTCATTTTACGTCCTTCGTTCTTCTTCTGCAGTGAACTTGTTTCGTTTCGATTTATTTCAGTTGTTTAACTTGTCTATAGTCAATCAGGTCCTATCAGTGAACCAGACTGTGCCTTCAGCCAGTGTTTCTCGTCTATGTGAAGAATTTGCAGACATTTTTGCACCAGGCCTTGGTTGCGCTAAGAACTATAAAGCACATTTGGAACTGAAAGTAAACGTGCAACCGAAATTTTTCAGAGCGCGCAATGTTCCCCAAGCATTGCGTGATGAGGTCGCAAAAACATTACATGATTTGGAATCACAAGGTGTAATTGAACGTGTGCAGGCTTCTCTCTGGGCATCACCCTTGGTAATTTTGCCAAAACCTTCAGGAAAATTGAGACTTTGTGTGGACTTCAAGGTAACAGTGAATCCGCAACTAGTGATTGCAACTTTTCCTTTACCCCGCCCGGAAGATCTTTTTGACAAACTGTGCCAGGGTAAATATTTTTCGAAGTTGGACCTAGCAGATGCATACTTGCAAATACCGGTGTACGAAGAATCCCAGCGCGTTTTGGTGGTTAACACGCATCTTGGTTTGTACCGATTCAAACGACTGCCATTCGGGTGTGCGTTCGCCCCTGCATTGTTTCAGCAATATCTCCAAACTGTTTGTGCGTCGGTCCCTACTGCAGCAAATTATCTGGACGATATTGTGATCTCCGGAAAGACGGAAGAAGAACAGTTAGCCAATCTCAGAACATTATTTCAGGTCTTGCGACAAAATGGTCTTCGCTTGCGGAAGGACAAATGTGTGTTTTTTTGCTCGTGACTTGCCCTACCTGGGACGTGTACTCAATGCCCAAGGCATACATCCTAGTCCCAAGCACCTCCGTGCCATACAAGACTTGCCTTCGCCGTAGAATTTGAAGCAGCTACAGAGTGTGCTGGGAAAAATCAACTATTATCATAAATTTGTGCCGCATGCCTCTTCCATTTCAGCTCCGCTTCATCGCTTACGCTGTAAAGGTGTTCTGTTCGTCTGGACGACGGAATGCGAACGCGCCTTTCGCCAGTTGAAATCGGCGTTGCTTTCCAATACTTGACTTACGCCATTCGATCCCCAGAAGCCCCTTTTGTTGATGGTGGATGCATCGGATTTCGGGATCGGTGCTGTGCTTGTGCATGAAGATGGATCGCACGATCGCCCTATTGCCTTTGCGTCCAAATTGCTCTCGTCTGCGCAAAGAAATTATTCACAGATCGAGGAAGAAGCATTGGCTCTCGTATTTGGTGTTACAAAGTTTCATGATTTCTTGTATGTCGTCACTTTACCATCCTCACAGACCACAAACCTTTGACATCGCTTTTTCATCCGACCAAGCCTGTACCTCCACGTACAGCGCAGAAATTTATTCGCTGGTCTATTTTCCTCTCGCAGTACTGCTATGATATCTTGTATCGGTCCACTGCTAAGCACGGAAACGCCGATGCGTTGTCCCGTTTGCCTGTTGCTGAGGATAGAGCATTCGATTCCTCCAAACTTGCTTGCATGTTCATTGCTGCGGAAACCGATGACATGGTCGAATAGTTTCCGATTGTTTTTCGTTGTGTAGCTACAGCCACAGCTGCCGACCCTGTCCTTGCTACCGTTCTGCGTTTTGTTGCTACGCAGTGGCCCTTGTCAAGGTCATGGATCGGGGACCCATTGGTTCGCCGATTTTTTGCTCACAAGGAGAGACTTTTTGTTCGACGTGGTGTTTTGCTGTTGCGTTCTGATAATGATCAGTCCAGGGTCGTGGTCCCACGTTCGTTACAGTCCTCTGTCTTACAGCTTCTCCACCAAGGACATTGGGGCATAGTGAGAACGAAACAACTTGCTCGTCAGCACCGTACTTGGTTCGGAATCGATGCCGCGATTACGAATATGTGCTGTTCTTGCATGGTGCGTGCCAAACAACAATCAGCACCACCGCGGAAATTCTTTGCATGGCCAAAAGCCACTTCCCCTTGGCAACGCTTACACATCGATTTTGCTGGTCCATTCTGGAATGCTCGATGGTTGGTTGTGGTAGATTCATTCAGTAATTTTCCTTTTGTTGTCCGGATATCTGCCACCATCCAAGCGTTATCTGCTATCTTTTGCATTGAAGGTCTTCCACAGACTATTGTTTCCGACAATGGCCCACAATTAATGTCCGCAGAATTTCAGTCATTCTGCAAGGCCAATGGTATTCAACATCTGACGTCTGCGCCGTTTTCGCCACAGTCAAACGGTGCCGCTGAACGATTGGTCAGGACTTTGAAGTCACAGATGTTGAAGTTGCGAGAGTCGCATTCTCGGAAGGACGCGTTATTGCTCTTTTTGTCCTCGTATCGCTCTCAGCCCCGAGAAGGTCGCTCGCAGGCTGAGTTGCTCCACGGTCGCCCTCGTCGAACCTTGATGTCTTTGCTACATCCGCCGCATCAGGTTCCTGTGCAGCGGCAGACACCTGCTTTTGCCCCAGGCGACGTTGTCTACTACCGCCACTACTGCGGTTCACGGCGTTGGCTCGAAGGGAGCATTCTTCGTTGCCTCGGACGCGCTATGTATCTGGTTTTGGGGGCCTCTGGTGAGGTGCGCCGGCATCTCAACCAGCTGCGCCTCTGTCGTCGCACGGAATCTGCCGCTCGCCGTCTGCTTTCAGCGACGGTGCCGTCCGGTCAGCGCCCTGGTGACCCATCTACTGGCTCGCCTCAGCCCCAGGTATTACCGACGCTGCCTTCCATTTTGCCCCATTGCGACGCGCCGCCGCCACCGCCGCCACCGCCGCCTGTTCTCCCGCCGGCGACGCCCGCAGTGGACGAGTCGCTGCAACCACCGGGCGCCTCCTTGGGTCACGCGCCGCCGATCGCTTCCCGTGACCGGTTGTCCTCCGACATGGAACTCTTGCCCGCTCCGGACCATATGTCGTCTTCGCAAGTCGGGTGCCCCGGCCCGATGGAGGTCGACCCTTCGGCCCCTTCTGTCTCTGCGGGAGCGTACACCGCATTTTGGCGTGCACCCTGGAGCAGGTTTTCAGGCGTTTCCTAGCTCCCCGCGGTCCGAATGGCAGGGTGCGGGTGGCACAGCCTCGCCTGTTAGGATCCCCACCTCGTCGCATACGTCAACATGGGGTCCTCCCCACGGCGGGTGGAAGCCTTATGCCACAACCGTACGCCGATTTTCGGAGGAGCAATGTGGTGTCACCGCCAGACACCACACTTGCTAGGTGGTAGCCTTTAAATCGGCCGCGGTCCGTTAGTATACGTCGGACCCGCGTGTCGCCACTATCAGTGATTGCAGACCGAGTGCCGCCACACGGCAGGTCTAGAGAGAGTTCCTAGCACTCGCCCCTGTTGTACAGCCGACTTTGCTAGCGATGGTTCACTGCCTACTTACGTTCTCATTTGCCGAGACGGTAATTTAGCATAGCCTTCAGCTACGTCATTTGCTACGACCTAGCAAGGCGCCATTACCAGTTACTATTGATATTGTGAATCATGTACCGTCAAGAGCGACGTTCATCATTAATGGATTAAAGTTAAGTATTCCACCAGCTACGTCCGTTTTTCTAAATTCTAATTTCCTTGTCATGTTCCAGACCTCACGCCAGCCTGTGTGAGCTAAAACGCGTGCATTTCGGCCTCCTTTAGTAAAACGGTGTTGGCTCTCTTGCCAACCACAACAGATTCAACGTATGCCTGCGAGAGTGGAAGCTGTCATCAAGGCTAAGGGTGGGCAAACACCATGTTGAATTCCAGCATGACCGGTGGAGGGCGCTGCTAACTTTTAAGTCATTTTCAGCCAAGCGTCCGGATACTTTTGATCACATAGTTTTCGTCATTTGTCTGTGGTTGTGGCTGCTTCATTGGGAACCGCCAAAGATTAGCGTCTTCCATCCCCATGGTAACCAACTGCTTCGTAGATCTATGGAACGTCGTCTGCTCGTCATCACCGGTCGATATTCACGGCCATCTCTTTCGAAATCGCTCTGATGCTACATCGTTAGTACGGTCTCAATAGAAATATTGTCCTTATTTGCCAGCTTGTCTGTAGAGGGCAACCTATACGCAATGAATACGATGTTTACATGGTTCCTTTTTAAAGCTTTTAGTACATTTATTTGGCAATAGCTATGTTAACCAACTGTGTCTTCTTTAAAGTAAAATTATTTTTCATAATTTTGACGTTTTATTTACTAATAAGTACATCTTTTTGTACATAATGCTCTCGACTTATATCTGATTGGCTTACGTTGACCTCATGCTGTCACCTGTACGGGGAGCAACCAGTACTTAAGAAATAGCTGCACTGTTCTCTGCAGCTATCGTCATTCAGCGGTTCCTGCACCATATACAGCCATTTTCTATCAAAATGGGTATATCTGCGTTTTGTAATATTATAGCAGATTTTAATTCTGTTAATGTGTCCCTCTAATTTACGTCCTATTATATACTGAAGCGTCAAAGAAACTGATTTAGGCATGCGTATTATTGTACAGAGGTATTTGAACGGGCAAAACACGGCGCTGCGGTCGGCAACGCCTCTGTAAGACAAGTGTCGGGCGCAGTTGTTAGATCGGTTAATGCTGCTGCAATGACAACTTATCAAGATTTAAATGAGTCTGAACGTGGTGGTATAGTCTGCGCACGAACGATGGGACACAGCATCTCCGAGGTAGCGATGAAGTGGAGATTTTCCCGTATGACCATTTCGCGAATGCTTTTTTGGAAATTTATGGTAAGACCTATGGGACCAAACCGCTGAGGTCATCGTTCCCTAAGCTTACACACTACTTAATCTAAAGAAAACTAACCTACGCTAAGGACAACACACACCCAAGCCCGAGGGACGACTCGAACCTCCGACGGGGGAAGCCTCGTGGACCGTGACAAGGCGCCCAAGACCGCGCGGCTACCCCGTGCGGCTTTCGCGAGTGTACTGTGAATATTAGGAATTCGATAAAACATAAAATCTCCGACATCGCTGCGGCCAGAAAAAGATCCTGCAAGAATGGGACCAACGACGACTGAAGAGAATCGTTCAGCGTGACAGAAGTGCAATCCTTCCGCTAATTGCTTCAGATTTCCGTGCTGAACCATCAACAAGTTAAACATACGAACAAGTAAATATCATTGATATGGGCTTTCGGAGTCGAAGGCCCACTCGTGTACCCTCGATTACTGGACGACACAAAGCTTTAGTTATCGTCTGGGCCCGTCAACACCGGCATTGGACTGTTGATGGGTGAAAACATGTTGCCTGATCGGACGAGTCTTGCTTCAGACTGCATCGAGCGCATGGACCTGTACGGGTATGGAGACAACCTCATGAATCCATGGACCCTGAATGTCAGCAGGGGACTGTTCTGTGTAATGGTGTGGGTCGTGTGCAGTTGGAGTGGTATGGGAACCTTGATAAGTCTAGACACGAATCTGACAGGTGACACGTATATAAGATTCCTGTCTGATGTCCTGCATCCATTAATGTCGATTGTGCATTCCAACGGACTTAGGCAATTCCAGTAGGACAGTTCGACACCCCACACGTCCAGAATTGCTACAGAGTGACTCCAGGAACACTCTTCTGAGTTTAAACACGTCCGCTGGCCCCTAAACTCCCCAGACATAAACGTTATTGAATATATCTGGGATGCCTTTCAAGGTGCTGTTCAGAAGAGATCCTTACCCCCTCCTACTTTTACGGATTTATGAACAGCCCTGCAGGATTCATGGTGTCAGTTCCTTCCAGCACTACGTCAGACAGTAGTCGAGTCCATGCCACGTCGAGTTGAGGCACTTCCGCCTTCTCGCGGTGGTCCTACGCGATAGTAGGCGGGTGCACCAATTTCCTTGGCTCTTCAGTGTATTACAGTTGTAGCTCTGAAGATGATCACTAGATGATCGAAACAGGTCACCTTTTAATAAATGCGCCTTGCGGTCTGGACTGTTATAATTATTTTCAAATAGCTCACACAAATCCACCTACGAAGGTTCCACCTACTGGAGGTACCATTAACTAGTAGCATTGTAATATTTGCCGGCCTGGCACTCACCATTTACATTATTTACAAGACACAAATGCTGTGCACGGATACAGTGTCGAACCCACGAATATCGAGCAGGCAACAGACGGATATATTCATCATGACCACTTACGGAGTCGATTTATTTTACAAGAACCGTTAAACATCTCGGAGCTTTCTCATTTTTCGTTGCGACAGGATCGTCTCATGAAATTGTAATCACCAACTTTGTCCTCAGAGTGTGAAAATATTTCATTGCCTCCCACCTACATGAGCAATTGCGGATTCGTTTCTTCCCTGTGCTGTTCAAGAATGGAACGGTTGACAAATTCCTTTAAGGTGGTTGGATGAACCTACTGACAGGCACTTAATTGTGAACTGCAGTGTAATACTGTAGATGGAGATGCAAACGTAGACGGTAACGTTTCGAACAAAGTTCATTACATTAGTAGATACATAAGTAGACCAGAGATCCCGACACAAATTACTAGCAAATGTGGACACAAACTGAATTCTAAGTAAAACAGTGTAGAGCATATGAGGAAGACGCCACTAAACTAAAAAACGCTATGCGATAAATTTTAAATGCAGATTAGAGACCCAGCATGTCAAACCAACGTCAGTTATTTACAGAAGAGTGATAAAGAAATAGGTAGAAGCTGATCTCGGGGAAAATCACTTTGTGTTTCGAGAAATGTAGAACACGCGAGGCAATACTGACAATACGATTTGTCTTAGAAGATAAACTGAATAAAGTACATTTGTAGGACATGCAGATTTAGAAAAAGTGCTGATAATGTGTGTTGAAATACCCTCTTCCAGATTATGAAGATAGAAAGCATAAAATACAGGGGGCGAAAGATTGTTTACAACTTGTACAGAGATTAGAATGCGATTGTAACAGTCGAATGATTTTGAAGGGCAGCTGCAGTCGAGAAGGGAGTGAGACAGAATTGTAGCCTACCCCAGTATTATTCAACACGTACAGTGACTTAGCTTGAAGGAGACCACGGAGAAATTTGGATGGGAATTAAATTTCAGAGAGAAGAAATAGAATAGGAATTGCCAATTAGGTAATCGAGGGAATCGTGGGGGATAAAAACTGTAGAGGGAGATCAAGGCTAGAATACAGGAAGCAGTTTCAAATGAATGTAGGTTTCAGTAAATGTAGAGAGATGAAGAAGCAGACCGAGAATGGGCTACCATGAAGAGCTACATCGAACCAGTCTTCGGACAGAAGACCACAAAAATAAGAACATCAACAAATATATTGGGAAGATGGGTGCAGAAATTGAGATAACGTTGAGACTTTGACATGACTTGTGCTAGATTAGACTTTCAAACTAATGCAGGCTGCCATACCATAATTTTTATCATTCCCAATCTAGAAATAGAATCAGGTTCAAGAAATGTTCAATGTAAGTGATAAAAAGTTACAGTAGGCGTATAGCTATCTGGAGATGAATTCTTTTTGACATGCAAAAAAGTTTGGAAAAGAAAAAGTTTTTTTTTGGACCTCTACAAAATTTAATTGTTTTAACATTATTGATGTTTACATTTACAATGTCACATGTAGGGCGACTCAGTGACGGTGTATGGCAGAAAATTAAATACGGTGCAGGTGATTTTCTGGTATAGAACTTGTGATGTGGAGAGCCAAATTAATAAAATAAAGAGCTTGAACGTGTCTTCCGACAACTCAGAGTGTGTTACTTCAGCCAAAATTGTGGATTCGCCTAGCCTTCTCAAATTCTCTACTTTCAACGTGATGCGTGCTGCCTATACTTTAGAATCGTACACCAATGATTATTTTTCACATTATTTGCGCCTAAATTAATAATGCTGGCTACATTGCTAACATTAATTTATAAATGTAGATAGTGGTTGAGTTCTGTGGCTGTGGACTGAACTACTTGCTCCGCTTGAGTGTGAATGTTGAGAAAAAGTAAAAAAAAAAAAAAAAAAAAAAAAACTAGCATACTCCGCTTACTTTCATTCCATAATGTCATACATTTTTTTTGGTAGCTCATCAATCCAAGCCAAAGTTTTCCTAGACCAGAAACGTTTAATAATTGTCTGTGGTGTGAACTCAAAAACGTCCTGCAAAGGCCTGTTAACTGAACTGGGGATATTAATTACTGCTTCCTAATGTATTTGTTCCTTGATTAAATTTTTCGTTAATAATATATCCCTTTCTGCAACCAACAGCTCAATTCATGGAATTATTCTAGAAGTAAGGATAATTTTCACGAACATTCATTGTTTAACTATCAATAAAATTCAGTTTAAGAGGAGCCTAAAGGATTTATCGGTGGTCAACTCCTACTCAGTTGATGAATTTCATAGCAGAATGTACTGATGTGTATATGCCGCCCGAATAATGCGAATACTATTGTCCGTGCTGAATACCGTGGCTGATAGATGCGCAGACGGAAGGGCATGCTTGGGAAGAGCGATAGTGGTGGGGCTGCAGGCAGACTCTGTAGGGGAAACGCCGAGCGCTGGAGGGGAAGTACCGTTCTAAGCCGAAGCCTACGATCACATTTTTCGTAAATATTAAATGGGGCCCTCCATGTGCACACTTGCATGGTGACCATTCACCTCTGATTTGTTTAGTATCTAAAAAGAATTCCGCCGAAAACGCAGCGATTTGTTTCCAAATGCTTGAAATGGCTCTAAGCACCATGGGACTTACCATCTGAGGTCATCGGTTTCCTAGACTTAGAACTACTTAAACCTAACTAACCTAAGGACATCACACACATCCATGCCGGAGGCAGGATTCTATCTTGCGACTATAGCAGCAGCGCGGTTCCAGACTGAAGCGCCTAGAACCGGTCGGCCACAGCGGCCGGCCGATTTCTTTTCACCTGTCTTGTGAACCACTAGTAACTTTCACAGAATTGTCACAAGTGGCGAATTTTGAATAAAATCTACAAATTTCCCTTGTTGCCATGTTAAAATCTGCTTCTTTTGCCAAAACTTGGTGGGTTTTACACAGCCTCACCCCACTAACATGTTGGGAAGACAATTGCGATATAATTCTGAAACAGTTGTTTATTAAGTTTATTAAGTGAGGAACTGAGGAAAAGTAAGGTCAGTATCTTATAAAAAAAGCACTGAAACGGCCGCTAAACCTGCTGGGCAGAACAGGTGACTAGGATTGTGGAAATGGCCAAATAAGTGGTCGGTCAGGTTCACTTAAAATTGTAATTTATTGTAACTTAATAACACCTTTAAACGAATACGGCACATAGCCGAACCTTCAGAACTACGAGTTTCAAAAAGGCAATTATTTCATGGCTGAAGGCCTCCAAACAAGAAATCTTAAATCAAAAAGATAAATCTCAAGCAGTAAAACATGCAGTTAAAATTGCAAATAAAATAAGTAACATATACACAGTGAGGCTGAAAGCCTCAAGGCAAGACAAACATAGACAAGATGCAATACAAACGGCTGAAGGCCCACAAAAAAATTTTCAAAATTTTAAAAATAAATTAGAATTTTTTTGTAGAATAAAGATTTAAGTGCTGAAGGCCCACAACTGATTTTCCAAAATTCAAAATACATAAAATCCAAGCAAGAATTTTTAAATCATTAGCTATGCTAAATTATAAACAGACAATTAAACACTGGTGAGTAGGACAATAAAGAAAACGGCACTCAGAAGCCTCGTTCATTTAGGTGCGACAGGTGGTGAGCCCAACTACACTTGATCTCCTGGAACCTAACCAGGGAACAGCCACGGACCGACCGACAAAACGAATTGCTTGCCACCAATCGGTACATAAAAACTCAATCACAAAAGTTATGAACGTCATTATCCACAACGAAATATGTATTAAGCTGTCAAAACTACACACCATGTTGGACAGCGTCAACAGGTGAGGAAAGGACGCTGCCTGAAATTACGTTAGTGGCCAGGGCAGGTAACCGGAATACTAGCGGCCACAAGACAGAAAATTCCGCTGGTGCACTCGAATTGTAGTCTACCAATATAGTGAATTGCACCGCATGGCGGCTAAATTTCAGCAACAGAAACACTCAGTGTTGCTCACAGGAAAACCTCCCAAAGAGCGAACAACCGAAACGAACCACACAACATGAATGGATGTGGCTTGGGTAGTTGAAACCACTACTCAGCTTTGACGTCCTGGGTTCGTGAACCACGAAGCTCGTAGCGATCGGACAGCTCCACACACGCTCCGACACTGCGCAGGGACCGCCAGCGGACGCAGCCGACTGCACTGCGCGGAGATAACTTCCCTGGTCCGCAGCAACCGACCGACTCCTATCAGAACACCGACAACATCTAAAATAGTCGTCAGTGAAAATAACGCCAGCTACACACACAACCTGACAAACACTTGCACGAAGACCTGAACGATACCCAACAGGAACTAAGCAAGCACGAAGACAAATCGGGAGTCGATGCGCGCGCGCGCGCACACACACACACACACACAGACACACACACACACACACACACACACACACACACAGCCGACTGATGAACGATCGGTGAGCCATAACGTGTCGTCCGGTACGACGACCGACCGATGATCCACCAAGACCGTGGCCCATCTCAAGTGGTGCGTGGCGGCAATGGTCGGGCGAGCCATGTGGACGCAGACCTCACTGCTCCAACCCGACTGCACTAGTGCCGCATTACAACTCCCCGTGTGGCAGGTCCGGACTGCGCTGCAGACGCGTTCCAACTGACTGAGCCCAAACTAGCGACCCGAACTCTTTACGACAGACGACGACCGGGAAGTAATGGCAGTCGAGCAAAGAGGGGATATATCGATACGCACTGCTAGCGCCGGTCACGGTCAGGCAAAGCAGCAACTCAGTGACAGTAGTAATTTAAATTAACGTAGTGAGGTGGAAGTACGTTAAAAACAGGGTGTAAAATACATGCTGGCGGGAACACGAGCCACGCACGGCTCAAGCACATGTAATGTCTTCATTTATATTGTTCCAAAACCCATAGCATTTCTCGTTTTACCACCTATCGATGGCCCTTAAAAATTACATTCTTTCATAGAAAAAGTACGTAGTTAGTGGAATGACACGACAGATAATGAAGTTTTGCGTAATAATCACACGGCAAACTAATCTGCTCTTTGCTAGGTATCATTTATCAAAATCTCATTGCCATATCTCAAACCGTTTATGAAATATTAGGTATGTTGCGAATATTTCACTCTGGCTTTATCGCTGGCGTGGCGCGATCACAAATAAGTGTGCTATGTCAGATCTGTTTTCTCGAGATTGGTGACAGATAGTGAGCTCCACCCAAGTTTAAGGAAAAATTCAGTATATGTTAGCTAAATTTCATACGCAGAAAGATATTAGGGGAACTCGGGGCAGAACGGGATAGCGGGGCACAATGGGAAATGGCTCTTTTCTAGACTGGACAGTGTTGCAACCTGTTGTATGGGCATGTAACTATTTCTCCGAATGAAAGGGAAGTGAGGGCAGCCATTCTCATTTAGTTTGAAGTGCGAGTTCTAAGTGAATTGTTGTCCGTCACGTTAGCGCTTGCGTTGTTCTAACGTTTGGTGAATTTCAACGCCAGGTAAGCTGTTAATTGTTAATTGTATACCCTAAAATGACACATTCCCTTAAAGTGCATGGCATTTGTGATACTTTAGTTATTTAATGCGTTTAAATACGTCAGTTATTACACTCCTTAAAAGTTGTTAACCTCAAAAGTGCTCTTGGGGCGGAACGGGACGGGGGAGAATGGGATAGTGTCCCGTTCTGCCCCGTCATATTTTGATGCAAGTAGAAAGTAAACCCAGCCTGGATGTTCATGGATGCCAGACTCTCCCAACCAGCTATGTTCGACGAACAACTCAGCTTTCCAGATATCGCCCGAGGCTGTCATTCCAATCCCACTAATCTGTCAAAATACTTGGCGCACTACAAGACGAAAAGGAAAAACCGTCGTATTAACAGATTCTCCTTATAAGAAGGAACTGCAGAATGCTGTCGCACGCAAAGTAGGCCTACAGAAAGGAGGAGGGTGCACAAATATAAACAATGTGAGGACAGAGACGTCAGATGCAATGCAACTTAAGGCAAAAATATCAAACTGTGCACCCAAAAAAACCAAAACAGAGGACATCAAAGACCTTAAGAAAAATAAAAGGAAGAAGATGATGGACAAGAGAGAATCAGAGAGAGGATGCTGCGTGTCTCTACTGCGGGGACTTCGTTTCTGAGGGTTCAAAAATGGTTCAAATGGCTCTGAGCACTATGGGACTCAACTGCTGTGGTTATCACTCCCCTAGAACTTAGAACTACTTAAACCTAACTAACCTAAGGACATCATACACATCCATGCCCGAGGCAGGATTCGAACCTGCGACCGTAGCAGTCCCACGGTTCCGGACTGCGCGCCTAGAACCGCGAGACCACCGCGGCCTTTCTGAGGGCTGGGTCGCATGCCAGAGTGGGCACACAATTCATGTGCTGGCATAGACAGTGAAGATGAAGAGGAAATACTGATTTGTGACTATTGTCGAAAGGGCTAGTAGTTAGTGGTTTGGTGGTTATTAAGCATTGTACATCTTTCAGAATAACATTAAAATATTTTCTTATTTTGAAGAATGACTTTCTAATTGTTTAAATTACACATTCCTTAGTCTGAATTGCCTGTTATACAACATTTTGTCATAGTTTAATACGATATTCGTAATTCAGATTCAACGTTTATGCAACAATTTAACAAAAAATACCTTTATCCCATTCTGCCCCGTGGCTGGGGTGGAACGGGAAATATGCAAGACTTTCTTTGAAAAATTGTGAAAAATGCAAAATGTATTGTTTTAAATGATTTTATGATAAGGTACATTAGGTTACACTACAAGGTGTTTTTTTATCACTTGAAGAAGTGTTTCCTTGTGTTCCCTTATTTTATAGAAATTGTTAAACATAAAGTGTCCCGTTCCGCCCTGAGTTCCCCTATGTAAAATGCACCGAACGCAAAACCATAGCGGCCCCTATTTTTTATTGCAAACTTTTTCGAATTTCGCGCAGTGTCTTACTTCCCGTAAATATAACAGTAACTATGACCATTAATGAAATGATGGGCACGTCATAATGAACCTGATACATAAACTAAAAGTAAATCAAAACTGATTTCTTTATAGAATAGTTTCTGTAAGATCGTTTAAGAAAGATTGCAGGGCTTGAGCCTCGATTCTATCATCGCCGACCGGCCGAAAATTGGCAAGAACAAGTGAATGAACTCTCCCAGCGCTTTGGACGAGAATGGGTAGCTGCGCATTGGCCACTGCATGTTGCACGGACTCTGTACTGACCTCTGTACAAATTCAGTGCAGTAATTCGATCATTGTAAAGAAATGTTGCGAACTGATATTTCTACTCGCTTATGCCGCCAACGTAACCTAAGAATTAGCGTATACATCTCAGAGTATAGAACTTTTACATTTTTTGTGACATATTTGTTATTATGTGACTTTTGTACAAATTAAATGCATTAATATGTTGGTAGTAAATAAATATTGCAAAATGATCTTCTATTTGACGATGAGTGGCTACAATAGCCTAAGACTTAGCAAATGCACCTCAGTGCATTGAACATTTACATGCTTTGTAACAATTTTGTTACGACCTTTTAAACCAAAATGTGTTTAAGCTTTTTTGGCTTATTCCACATGCATGAGGACCATTACACTTGGGGTCTGTGGAAGGCACATCAGAATTTCCGTTTTTCTTTGTAAATATTGATGGAGTATTTTGTCCGCAGCTCGTGGCCTAGTGGCTAGCGTTGCTGCCTCTGGATCACGGGGTCCCGGGTTCGATTCGCGGCCGGGTTGGGGATTTTCTCTGCCTGGAGAATGGGTGTTTGTGTTGTCCACATTATTTCATCCTCATCATCATCATTCGGAGCAGCGGAGAGATTGGACTGTGTAAAGACTGGACTGCGTAAAATCCGCTACTTTGTATGGGCGCCGATGACCACGCAGTTGAGCGCCCCACAAACCAAACATCATCACAATTGTGTAGTTTTGGTTTCTGACATGTCCTACATCCTTGAGGATTTCCTCACTATGGATCTACTGAAGATGGGTGAGTGTCCGAAACACGTGTTGGCACAAAATGATACTAGACAATAAAAGTGGCTTGTTGACTGTATTTATTCAGGTAATATATTGATGACATTTACATGTGTTTCGTTGACATTATTTACATTTTTATTTACAGGAATGTACCGTACGTACACTTTACGTTACTGTAGTACAGTAATCAAGTTTAACTGCAAATGAAAAATATTCATATTTTGATACCAACATTTTTAAGCACACGAAAGCTCTTCAAAATGACCGCTGCCCACCTTAGTGTACTATATACTGTCACAAACTGTCAAATATTTTTCCCGTATTGCGAATAACGTTACAGATGGCTGCAATCTTGCCGTATAAGTCCTTATGTATACCTACATACAACGTGTTTTAGAACTCCCTTTTAGGAAAATGGTGACAGCATCTATGTCCAGCCTCTTCTAGCAGTCCATCACTGAGGAGTTGCAGCTTTGAGATGGTCCAGGACATCCTCTTATTTACTGGTGTTCGGCTGTGCTGCAACACACAATTCACTTTATTCTCTTGTGGAAAGGTCTTTCTTTATATATTACAACATAGAGGTCTGCATCTAAGATACGTAACATGCTGAAACATCAGCTTGACTCTACGCTGCAGCATGTAAAGAAAAGTCTTTCCCCTCCCTAGTCGACGGGCCTCGGCCCGAAACTTGTTACGGTGGAGCAAATCATTTATTCAAAAAGTGTGGTTGGTTGGTGTTTTTTCTTCAGTGGTATTTAAGAAAGTAGTCGCAGTGTTCTAGAATCACCAGGGATAAAATAAGTGAATAATCACAACTTCCTAGCAGATTAATACTCTTTGTTATCAAACCTGAAACGCTCTATGCTAGCGAGACTCTAAACCTTAATTACAAAGGAGACCTCGAAAATGTCAAAAAGGCCGAAAGAAAAATCATCCGAAAAATCCTTGGCCCAAAACTCACAGACGAAAGATACCGTCTACAATCACACACAGTCACAGAAAAATATTCCAACATCGAAACCGATTTCTCAAAAGACGATTGAAATCCTATGGACACATTATGAGACTAGATGACAACCGACTAACAAAGAAAATTTTGACGTACTTACAGAAAATGAAAACGACAACAGTCTGAATAAAACAGGTCCAAATTCATCTAAAAATCTCAAAATCTCACCGAGAATTATCGAAGATCGAAACGTCTTCAGACATAAGGTCTACAGTTGGGAAATTTCATCAGAAGACAAACCGAAGGTAACTAGGAGAAAGTGGTCAGATGAACGTCGAACTAAGCATAGCGAGATGATGAAGCAATTCTGAAGAACAAGAGAAATATCAGCCACAGGTCATAATTTGCCTTATGTGATCCTCTATGGGTCCAAACAATGTAAATAATAACAATAATAATAATAATAAGGCGGGCTGCAGCTGTGTAATTTTGTATCTACAATAACTTGTACTTGTTAAACAACGTAAACGGATTTGAACTTCTTCTTGCAGAACCATTTTATTTATGTTATGTTGTTATATTGTTTGAATTGCTGTTAGCAGAATAACGGAAATTCTACAGAAAGTGTTTTCCTAAAACAGAAATTGCATTTATATTACAAAGCAGTGAACATGTAATATTTATGTCAACGATATGAATATTTTGTTCAAATTATTTGTAGATGAAACTGATTTGTCGAATTTTTTGATAGTTGTGTTGTACACGTAATAAAGTAGACGTGGTAATAAAGAAGACTTGAAATGCCTAACATACCAGTTTCTTCTCTTACGCTTAAAATAAAAAATAAAAAAAGTTATGCCAAACAATGCTTTGTATCTGTTGTACTCACATATGTCTGTATTTTAAGTACTACATTTGTAAATTTACGTGATTTCCCAACACTCTACCTCCATCAGGTGATTGTGTAAGTAACGTGCATGCATGCTTTTCATCGTCATTTGCCGTTATTAACCCTTCTTGATAATAACTGCCTATTTCTGCACACTGGCGGTTGGTTTTTCGCTCCTAGATAAGATTCAGGACTCCAATTTTGCACTGATGAAAAGTCGATAGTTTCCGGTAGATCGGTGCCTCTGATTTTGAAGTTTTTTCTTTTTTTTTTGCCCAATTTGAAACGGTAGTCGTTTTCTTGCAGAGATACGTGTGTGCCACGTTCGCTTCGCCACTGCACACTTCGCATAAAGCTGAGGGGGCCAATACAAGCACGCACGGCCCACCTTCCCAACTTTACTTCTGCCAGTTTTCTATTATAATCCTACCTTCCAGACTGTTGTGATGGCGGTTCCTGAGTAATGTTTGGATAGATCATTCGGTCGAGTATATTCCCGCAAAATACAAAAGGTTGCGGGATCGGTTCTCGGTCCAGTACACAGTTTTATCTGGCAGGAAGTATCAGAATCAGCACACACCCCGTTGAATGGAACTTCGTTTTGGAACGAATTAATCATTAGCTGAATATTGTGAAATATGAGAAATATCCATGATAGAGGCAGAGACGACGATGCATAGGAAATAAGGAGGAACAAAAAATCGGCTGCAGCAATGTTCCCTACGTTACATTAGGGCAGCTGTGTCGAAATACACGTTTGAGACCATTATCTTCTTAAAATAGCTTCCAGACCCTCAAGTTATCTATATCAAAATGTTTGACGGAGTGTCCCCAAGCACTTATTTTTGTACATTTACACTGAATTACTCTAATAATCAGCACATATAATAGGATCAATATCGACACAACAGAGTATTTACAATATCCTTCACGCTTCAACAACGACGAAAATAGTCATGGTTCAGATACGTATTCCGATGATGTGAAATATTTACAGTTTCGTGGAACAGCACAAATATTTTCACAAGAATGCTTCGACAGCTGCTGTTTTTTGTGAATAAACTTCCTGATGAAAAAAGTGAAGCACCCAGAAGACATGGTCGTATGTCAACGTAACTTTGTAAAGAGCACTCCGTCTTCAGGCCACAAGTGGCCCATCGGGACCATCCGACCGCCGTGTCATCCTCAGCTGAGGATGCAGATAGGAGGGGCGTGTGGTCAGCACACCACTCTCCCGGTCGTTATGGTGGTTTTCTGTGACCGTAGCCGTTACTATTCGGTCGAATAGCTCCTTAATTGGCATCACGAGGTTGAGTGCAACCCCGAAAAAGGGCAATAGCGCATGGCGGCCCGGATGGTCACCCATCCAAGTGCCGGCCACGCCCGACAGCGCTTAACTTCGCTGATCTGACGGGAACCAGTGTATCCACTGCGGCAAGGCCGTTACTCAACTTTGTACGAGGGACGTCCAATAAGCAACGCAACACACTTTTTTCCCTGCCAGTTCCGGTTGGAAAAATGCAGAATTTGTTGTTGGACATTGTGGAATATTCCTGCTTCAGTCCTTACAGTTTCATGAAGTTCCCACAGGTGGCGGCACTATATGTAGCCTTCAAAATGGCGTCTGAAATGGAGGTGCGCACCAAGCAGACAGCTGTCATTGCATTTCTTCTGGTGGAAAAACAGAGCATCGCAGATATTCACAAGCACTTGCAGAAGGTCTACGGAGAGTCAACAAATGCACGATGAGTCGTTGGGCGTGGCGTCTGTCATCATCGCAACAAGGTAGCACAAGCCTGTCCGATCTGCAGCTTCCTGGCAGC
Organism: Schistocerca nitens; assembly: GCF_023898315.1. Taxonomy (NCBI): domain Eukaryota; kingdom Metazoa; phylum Arthropoda; class Insecta; order Orthoptera; family Acrididae; genus Schistocerca; species Schistocerca nitens. The sequence continues at coordinate 513,820,192 of NC_064620.1, read as the reverse complement.
TCACACACAGCTGTGACTCCTGCAGTACGTTTGTCGCCACAAAAATGCAAACGAACTTCTCTTCGTACATTTTATTTATCCATCGTAGACAAGACATGACTTTTACAAAATGTTTAAGAGTACAATAAAGAGAAAACATAGAACATAAAGTAATACAATACAAGAAGTGAAGATTAAATAAAGTAAAATACAAAAACACATAAAACAATGCTCATTTAAAAGAGCTGGTATGATTCTGTCTGGGATTTCAATCTTTATACCCCATGCGAAGCCCAGTACGCAGCAGCTTATAGGGCCTTGTCATTTGCTTTTAGTAGGTCCTGTATCGTGCAACTTTCGTCCAATTTCCTGCAAACTTCTAGCGTTGTGGGTCATGCAGTTCTCCAGATTAGCAGAGCTCGTCTGTATCGATATAACCCTTCAGGTTTATTTTGCATCGTGATACACCCGACCTTAGTCTACTCGGGGCTTCTCAGATCGTGTATGGAAGTTCGAAGCCGGCTGTAGGTTCTTCCCTGGAGCTATTCCCTGGTCTTCCAGGTACGAGTTTCGCCACAGTTCTTCTCGTAGTGCTTTAGGCGCTAAAGGGGCTGGATCAGTTGTTTGTAGAAAACTCTTCCTTGATTTAAGTCTTTTAGATTCGGGGCAGTGTCCAAACATTGAATGCCTGGGATCTGTTCCTTATTTTTGTTTCTTTTCTGCAGCTGTTCTCCTACTGATGTCTAGAGGGGCTATGCTGGTTTGTGGGAGTTGGGCGGAGGTAGCCTGTTATGATGCGTCCTGTCTCATTCGGAGTTATATTTACTTGTTTTGCGTGGGTGGGTTTTTGCCATATATGTGCCGAGTACTCCGCAGCGGAGAAACGTAACGCAGAGCCGACGTACGGAGTACTGTGGGTTCTGCTCCCCTTCTACTATTTGTAAGCTTGCGGATGATGTTGTTCCTGGCACTCCCTTTCATATTTGTGTCCAAACAGTGATCCTTGACAATTTTGATCCCAAGATATTTTGGTGCGTCGCAATGAGAGCCGCGGTGTCCCCGCTAAGTTATGTTGAGTTTTCTCCTGGCCTCTCTACTGCGCAGGTAAAAAGCGCAGACTTGGGTTTTGCTGGGTTTGGCTTGAGGTGGTTATCGTCATAGTAATCAGCCAGATTATCAAGCACTGTTGTCAGTTTTCTTGCCACTTTTCCCAATGTTTTGCAAAAAATGGTTCAAATGGCTCTGAGCAGTATGCGACTTAAATGCTGAGGTCATCAGTACCCTACAACTTAGAACTACTTAAACCTCAGTAACCTAAGGACATCACACACATCCGTGCCCGAGGCAGGATTCGAACCTGCGACCGTAGCGGTCGCGCGGTTCCAGACTGAAGCCCCTAGAACCGCTCGGCCACTTCGGCCGGCTAATGTTTTGCCCTAATGAGCAATGACTGTATCATCTGAGTAGATGAAGGAGCGAGCATCTATACTAATCATCTGGTCATTGCTGTAGATGTTGTACATCATTGGGGCATGGACGCTACATTGGGGTAGTCCATTTTTCTGGGCCCGCCATCGGCTCTTCTTTGTCTGTTCTACAGCAGGCACTGGATGAATTGCGCCAGTCGGTAATCCGTCGTGGTGTTATATATTTTTGATATTAACTTATTATGGTTAATGGTGTCTGTTGTGGTGTAACAAGCTAGTCACGCCACACTGAGGAGGAAGCCGAAAGGCACGCGTACACACACGCCGACTGGCGTCAAGTCTGGAACAGGATAAGTTATGACTGCTATAAAGACAATACGTAGCTTTGGTATATACTTAACTTTTAATGCTTCCTTTGGTACATCTCTCTTGACTATACAAATGAGACTCGTAAGATACATGCACTGATACAATTGGCGCCTTGCTAAGTCGTAGCCATTAACTTAGCTGAAGGCTATTCTGTCTCTCGGCAAATGAGAGCAAAGGCTTCGTCAGTATAGTCGCTAGCAACGTCGCCGTACAACTGGGGCGAGTTCTCGTACGTCTCTCGAGACCTGCCGTGTGGTGGCGCTCGGTCTGCGATCACACAGTGGCGACACGCGGGTCCGACATGTACTAATGGACCGCGGCCGATTTAAGCTACCACCTAGCAAGTGTGGTGTCTGGCAGTGACACCACAGTGTCATGCGCGGCTGTAAGGTCGAGAAAAGCTGCACCTGTGATTTGTTTCCGTTCGTAGCCATCTTCTATGTGCTGGGTGAGGTTCAAAATTTGTCCACAGCATGACCTTCCAGGGCGGAACGCTGCTTGATCTTTAATAATATTCTGGTCTACACGAGCGGAGATGCGGCTAAGGATAATTCTTTCCTAGGACTTTATAGAGCTGGCAGAGGAAGGAGATAGGCCTAAAATGCTGGGATTTGTGGGGCTCTTTCCAGGTTTTGGTACAGCTACTATCTTTACTTTCCGCTAGGTCTTGGGGATATTTATTTCAAGGACGCATTTCTTGATCATAGCCACACTACTGGCCATTAAAATTGCTACACCAAGAAGAAATGCAGATGATAAATGGGTATTCATTGGACAAACGTATTGTACTAGAACTGACATCTGATTACATTTTCACGCAATTTGAGTGCATAGATCCTGAGAAATCATTACCCAGAACAACCACCTCTGGCCGTAATAACGGCCTTGATACGCCTGGGCATTGAGTCAAACAGAGCTTGGATGGCGTGTACAGGTACAGCTGCCCATGCAGCTTCAACACGATACCACAGTTCATCAAGAATAGTGACTGGCATATTGTGACGAACCAGTTGCTCGGCCACCATTGATCAGACGTGTTCAGTTGGTGAGAGATCTGGAGAATGCTGGCCAGGCCAGCAGTCGAACATTTTCTGTATCCAGAAAGGCCCGTACAGGATCTGCAACATGCGGTCGTGAATTATCCTGCTGAAATGTAGGATTTCGCAGGGATCGAATGAAGGGTAGAGCCACGGGTCGTAACACATCTGAAATGTAACGTCCACTGTTCAAAGTGCCGTCAATGCGACCGTGACCGAGACGTGTAACCAATGGCACCCCATACCATCACGCCGGGTGATACGCCAGTATGGCGATGACGAATACACGCTTCCAATGTGCGTTCACCGCGATGTCGCTGTAAACAGAATCTGGATTCGTCCAAAAAAATGACGTTTTGCCATTTGTGCACCCAGGTTCGTCGTTGAGTACACCATCGCAGGCGCTCCTGTATGTGATACAGCGTCAAGGGTAAGTCTCCGAGCTGATAGTCCATGCTGCTGCAAACGTTGTCGAACTGTTCATGCAGATGGTTGTTGTCTTGCAAACGTCCCCATCTGTTGACTCAGGGAACGAGACGTGGCTACACGATCCGTTACTGCCATGCGGATAAGGTGACTGTCATCTTGACTGCTACTGATACGAGGCCGTTGGGATCCAGCACGGTGTTCCGTATTAGCCTCCTGAAACCACCGATTCCATATTCTGCTAACAGTCATTGGATCTCGACCAACGCGAGCAGCAATGTCGCGATACGATAAACCGCAATCGCGATAGGCTACAATCCGAACTTTATCGACGTCGGAAACGTGATGGTACGCATTTATCCTCCTTACATGAGGTATTACAACAACGTTTCACCAGGCAACGCCGGTCAGCTGCTGTTTGTGTATGAGAAATCGGTTGGAAACTTTCCTCATGTCAGCACGTTGTAGATGTCGCCACCGGCGCCAACCTTGTATGAATGCTCTGAAAGGCTAATCATTTGCATATCACAACACCTTCTTCCTGTCGGTTAAATTTCGCGTCTTTAGCACGTCATCTCCGTGGTGTAGCAATTTTAATGGCCAGTAGTGTAATAACCACTGTCTGGTAGCGAATCCGAACATTTTTATTTGCTCTGGGCGTAGATTATCTAGTCCAGCAGTTTTACTATTCTACATGGGCTTCTTCTTGAGTGACCCTCTGAAGCTTCTTTCTTGTATGTTTGCTGTTGGTTTTGCCATTGAGGAGCTTATGTGCTGTTTGATTTGGTGTGACCTTATACAAATTTTGAGTGTTAGTTGGGGCGGGGGGTCATTCAAAAATGGCTCTGAGCACTATGGGACTCAACTGCTGTGGTCATTAGTCCCCTAGAACTTAGAACTACTTAAACCTAACTAACCTAAGGACATCACACACAACCATGCCCGAGGCAGGATTCGAACCTGCGACCGTAGCAGTCGCACGGTTCCGGACTGCGCGCCTAGAACCGCGAGACCACCGCGGCCGGTGCGGGGGGTCATTATTAATGTTTTTAAGAAATTGCTAGGCCTTTCGGCTACTCTTTTTCATGTCTAGGCTTGCGATTAACTTACACCATTTCGCTCTTCTTTAGTCTGATATGGCCTGTAGGAGTTATTCTCCAGCCGCACGTGTTTCTTCTGAAAACGAGTTTCTCTCAAAGAACTGTTGGTAGTGTTCCAGGAGAACCTTTGAGTTTCCATCGAAGCCAAGTGTAAACGTAGTTCTACAGCCTCGGGGGATGTTTTAGTGTGAGTTTTAATTAATTCAGTAAATGTCTTAGATTTTTTGGGGTTCACGTGTAGGTTCTGCACCTCTTTGTCAAGTCCTTCGGTGAATTTGTTCCACTGGGCACGTTTAAAATTAAAGAGTATTCTGAATTTGGTGGGTTTTAACAACTGCTACCACTAGACATATTATGGCTCGATGTTGTGTACGTGCGAGGGGTTCTTCCACAACCTGCCTGGTTTGATGTGCAATATGTTCGCTGACGAAGATGTTACCAGGATTGTATCTGGGGTTGCACGTGTTGCTGTTAAAAGGGGATGGAAGTTTGGGATCGTGTATTAATTTCAGTCCAGTTGGGCCTGCCCAGATTTCGAGGTCCTTTGTCTATTGCCTGTACCCCCACGCTGAGCTATGGCAGTTGAAATCGTCCATTACTAGTTTCGTTGGTTGTAACCCGAAGTTGGATGGTTCATTGAATCTGAACTCTCTGTTCGGTGGCTTATTGATAGATGTCTCTATACACGATTGTATTTCTACGGTCAAGATTTCGGTGTCTTCTTGAGATGTCAGTTCTGCAGATACAATGCGTAAGTCGGTTTTGCCCATGTGATCTTTCAGTTACTAATTTCGTTAGATGGATCTTCGGTCTTCTATTGTTGCGGCCGCTATGGGTCTCTTGAATTACTAGATCACAGTTGTCTCTTTTACGCGCTTTGGCGAGTAATACCTTTTTCTCTTGTGAGAGCCGTTCAATGTTTATGGACATTATCGTCAAAGTTGGCTTTAATAAAAGCCGTTTGGTGGTGTCTTGCTGTTGAAAGGATTGGCCATTAGGCAAAAACCTAACGTTGACCAGCGTACGCTCGATCGCTTTCATGATCTTCGAGGAGGCTCCTTTCGTGTTCATGTACGACAACGCGAGGCCTCACACACGTCTGTGCACTCGAGAGGAGGTCACAGACTGTTCTTCCTCATCCGCCCTACAGCCCGCATCTCGCACCTTCCGACTGCCATCTGTTTGGCCCAATGGAGGAGGCACTCCGCAGGAAGCAGTACGTGGATGTTGGGAACATTCTTGATGCAGCAAGACATTCGCTCCGTCGTCGACCTGTAGAGAGGTACCATACAGTCATACTGGCCTTCCATTGGACGTAGATTATGTTGAACGATAGGGTTTGGTAGTCAAAAGGGTCGCGAATAACATAACGTAATGGAGCCCTGAATAAAACCAACCTGCTTTCAGAAAAAAATATTCTGCTTTACTTATCGAGCGCCCTTCGTATATGTACACACCATTCCCTGGCGTGTAAATGATTAGATACGCTTGACATCACTCAAGGGGGTTATCTAGAGCAGTTTGTCGAGATCGGTAATCATAATTTTATTTGCGATTACCGGTTCCGGTAGGTCTAAGTTGCCATCATCGGATCTGTAAAGCATATAGGTAGAAGATACGTGCATAATCATGTCAGATATAATAGGGTAGGGTACAGATTTACACAACATGTACACATCCAATATACCTTACGGAAGTACACGTCAATAATCCGCCATCATAGGGCAATATATATTGTCAAGTCGTATCACGCCATTCCAGGGATGTTTTCCGTTGCCCATATCCTGCATTATTCTTTATATTCACAGGTCCTTGGAGATGGGAATGAACTTCGTCTTTCCACAGAATGTTCCCTTACCATTCAATGTCCACTTACATGTAAGCAACAAATTCTTGAGCAAACGTTAGTCGTACTGGTAGGTCAGCATGAAGAAACTGCTGAAAGTGGATAATTTTGTACGAATAGCAATTCAGGATGTTTTATAGGATTTTATGCCCCTTGATCACAGGCATGTCCAGGCAATTTCCTGTGTACTGCATGTTTGCACACAACCACTCGACACTTACTGCAGTGCTGTGGCCACATCTTCTACTGACGTTGGATCAAATGTTTTCCTCCCTCTGTCGCAATGGACTTAAAAAAGAAGTTATCTTTTCTAATTTCGTAACCATTTTCTCCAGACCATTGACAGTCATACGACCAACGCCCTTTTTTCATATTCTTCAGTGTCTGCAACTTCTGCAAAGCCAAAGGCACACAGTCACCGTTCTTGTAAGAGAGCTTTACCAGCAGCGCGCGATCTTGGATTGGGACAGACATGTCGAGCGTCTCAGACGCGAAGCAAGTAAAAGCCGTGTGCCATGCATCTTTTATTTTATACATCCTTCCGCTTCAGCGCCTTCTAGCAATAGAATTTTCGTAAAATTTTGTTGTTTCCATCAAGTTTCCCTCTTCTTCGAGAACTTTCCGTTAAAATTTAATATCATTCTGAGCAATGGCTCATTTTTTACAGCGTTTTGAAACTGGAACTGTAGTTATAATCACCCTGTACATCTGCTCAGCCTCTTAGTTTTCATACTGGTGTTATAATGGAAGGTGACAGACAGATGACCAAAATACCAAATCCGGTCTTCCGAAACTGCTTCACTATGGAAACTTGTATTTTCAGCCATCACACTCATGATTGCAAGACAGACATTTAGGTAAACTGCCGCCGACTAAAAATTGGGAACTGAAGTCGCTCAACGGAGGAGAGCGAACTGGACCTCGTTCTATGTCCGTACAATTGTACACTGACGGCGACGAGGAGTGTTGATACCACGGCGAAGAAATCCGATATTTTTCAGACCTCGTGAGGATTTTCATTACATAACGGGCATTAAATGAATAAACTTTCGTTCCACTCTGAAGTGATGTCTACCGCCGTCATCAATATGGGTTGTGGCCTCGCAGGGATACGTATTTGTTATGGCATGGGCGAGGTTTCAGTGTCGTTGCACATCGAGTTATGCGAGTTTTGCTACAACTTATTTTATCTCTTCGGTTATTTGCATCTCTTTTTTAGTGGCATGTCATAGCTGGAAACTCTTTGCATAACAACGGATTATCTCTCGACAACGTTGCGTCCTCTGGTACGTGCGTAGCAGTGTCTCGTATCACAGTACAATATGAATAAATTTAGTGTACACCATTTTGAACACGGAAGTTAATTTCAAAGAAAATAAATTCTGCTCATGTCCGATACAAGTAAGAAAGGTGGCAGTAATAAAGCGTAAAGTCAAGCTCGTTAGCTGTGTAAGAGAGAAGAATTAATATGGCGCTATTCAGCTTGTAATAAAGGCGAGTAGCGTTATACAGGGAAGCAAACAGCGTCCGAAAATCGTCTTGTGGAAACTCATGCTATCACAGAAACACATGCTCTGATAATTTATGAAAACTGCAGGCTCGAGGTTGGTATGGATGCGTTTGAGTTGCGTTCCAGACATTCTGTATGTGAGTAAATACGAGGCGATCCGCACGTTCCTCAGGACGTCTGTGGTGTGAGCCGCAGCATGAGCCTTGCGCTATGCTGGTGGAGTATGACATTCTGTAGCCTGGTCTGGGAGCTGTGAAGGACTGGAAAGGAGTGGCGGGAGTGGCGTTAGACGCATGAGGCATAGCAGGTTGCCATGTTGTGGTCATGCACTTCCCTCCTGCGTACGTCTGAATACAGGGTGTTACAAAAAGGTACGGCCAAACTTTACATTCCTCACACACAAATAAAGAAAAGATGTTATGTGGACATGTGTCCGGAAACGCTTAATTTCCATGTTAAGAGCTCATTTTAGATTCGTCAGTATGTACTGTACTTCCTCGATTCACCGCCAGTTGGCCCAATTGAAGGAAGGTAATGTTGACTTCGGTGGTTGTGTTGACATGCGACTCATTGCTCTACAGTACTAGCATCAAGCGCATCAGTACGTAGCATCAACAGGTTAGTGTTCATCACGAACGTGGTTTTGCAGTCAGTGCAATGTTTACAAATACGGAGTTGGCAGATGCCCATTTGATGTATGGATTAGCACGGGGCAATAGCCGTGGCGCGGTACGTTTGTATCGAGACAGATTTCCAGAACGAAGGTGTCCCGACAGGAAGTCATTCGAAGCAATTGATCGGCGTCTTAGGGAGCACGGAACATTCCAGCCTATGACTCGCGACTGGGGAAGACTTAGAACGACGAGGACACCTGCAATGGACGAGGCAATTCTTCGTGCAGTTGACGATAACCCTAATGTCAGCGTCAGAGAAGTTGCTTCTGTACAAGGTAACGTTGACCACGTCACTGTATGGAGAGTGCTACGGGAGAACCAGTTGTTTCCGTACCATGTACAGCGTGTGCAGGCACTATCAGCAGCTGATTGGCCTCCACGGGTACAGTTCTGCGAATGGTTCAACCAACTATGTGTCAATTCTCATTTCAGTGCAAATGTTCTCTTTACGGACGAGGCTTCATTCCAACGTCATCAAATTATAAATTTTCACAATCAACATGTGTGGGCTGACGAGAATCCGCATGCAATTGTGCAATCACGTCATCAACACAGATTTTCTGTGAACGTTTGGGCAGGCATTGTTGGTAATGTCTTGATTGGGCCCCATGTTCTTCCACCTACGCTCAATGGTGCACGTTATCATGATTTCCTAGGGATACTCTACCTGTGCTGCTAGAACATGTGCCTTTACAAGTACGACACAACATGTGGTTCATGCACGATGGAGCTCCTGCACATTTCAGTCGAAGTGTTCGTACGCTTCTCAACAACAGATTCGGTGACCGATGGATTGGTAGAGGCGGACCAATTCCATGGCCTCCACGCTCTCCTGACCTCAACCCTCTTGACTTTCATTTATGACGGCATTTGAAAGCTCTTGTCTACGCAACCCCGGTACCAAATGTAGAGACTCTGCGTGCTCGTATTGTGGACGGCTGTGATACAATACGCCATTCTCCAGGGCTGCATCAGCGCATCAGGGATTCCATGCGATGGAGGGTGGATGCATGTATCCTCGCTAACGGAGGACATTTTGAACATTTCCTATAACAAAGTGTTTGAAGTCACGCTGGTACGTTCTGTTGCTGTGTGTTTCCATTCCATGCATAATGAGATTTGAAGAGAAGTAATAAAATGAGCTCTAACATGGAAAGTAAGCGTTTCCGAACACATGTCCACATAACATATTTTCTTTCTTTGTGTGTGAGGAATGTTTCCTGAAAGTTTGGCCGTACCTTTTTGTAACACCCTGTGTAGGAGAGCGAGCAGAATCTCCGCTCTGTCTACCCACTACATCGCAAGGAGCAACTACAGGTTGTTTCACAACAGAATACATATTGATAACTTATTACATATGGGGGAACTTCTTCAATGTGGTAAGCAGTTGACAGATCCAGATCTTGATCTTTTTTATATAACAGTTCACTTAACAACTGCATATAGGTACTAAAACATAAAATAATTCCACAATATTACGAAATGCTATGGTGGTACGGTTATGTGGGGATTAACCGTGATTATTTCTGCACCAGAATTACCCTTAACACAAAACTACCATTGAGATACGCTACTGTAATCTGTGCGCAAGGAACTATCTAAACGTGTGTTAATAACATGTGGCCCTTGTAGTGAACCTAAGTTGGAAAAAAATAAAACTTAAATTGACATCAAATATCCTACAGAAAAAGGCCATATTTTCAAGTGAACAAGTTATATTATCTATTAAAACGAGGAAGGTGTGTGATGATGGATTTATTGCAAAACAACATGACCTTCAATCATGCAAAACAACATGACCTTCAATCACAGTAATAACGAGAAGATATACAATTAAAACACCTATAAATCACAATCATGCACGTACCGACTATTGGTTGGCAAAGTTGGAGGGAAGGTGTGGAATTCCAGACATGACGCGTCCCTCGTAGAGTATCAACATTAACGTTATCTGTCTGATTGTACGAGGTGACAGTAATAGTGAACCGCTAAACTATAAGACTGCGTTGTACACGTTAATTGAACAATTTCTCTTGTAGGTCGAGAGAACAGGCCGCAGACCTTCGAAAATTTCTAATGTGCTGAAGCTGCAAAGATGGCCATCACAGACAGCTGCCGACCGTGCGTAAAGATCGTGACTGTCTGTGCAAATCTGCGACCATCACGTCTGTGCACAGACTGGGACTTCAGATATTCCGCCTCGACTGCCGATCCTAGGCAAGTGCTTCAATCTTGACGCCCCATTCTCACCAGAACAACTCTCCAAAACACCTCGGAAAATTCGTTCTACCAATTGGACACAGCAGGATTTTAACACGCCAATTGCATAATCAATTATCAGTACACAGTCACCCTCCATAAGACAGACTAAAATCCAGTAGAGTGCCTACCCACTGACTCCCCGAATATGTCTGTAAGGTTCGCATGTCACTTTCATTTTTGTAAGTTATCGATGTGTACGTCAGCAGAGACAACAAGTTATATTACTGTTAAAAAATCCTTAGTCTTATTGTGGCACAGTTTTTGCTTGTGCGCTGTCTAATACATTCTTTGTTGAAGTGTGGTAGGTGATGTAGTGCTGGGTTGACTTGAGAATGTATCTGTTAGATGGAGAAAGATTTATTGTAAAGGACAGCAAGCATGAATATGATGTATATATTGGACGGCGAAAACGATGTAAATTTTGAATACTGTTATTATTTTCGAAGAGAATAAGTTTGAGGTAAGACTTCATCACTGCACAGCTAGGAATGATTATTGTCAGCTAGTTAACTTACTCAGAGCTGAGAGAAAGAGCACCCCACATCCCTGAATCATGCAACTGATTAAGCTGTTTGGTTTTCATAGAAATTCTCTGTTAACATTGTACCCCTTTCAAACCATTGTTCACTTTGTTAAGCATAGTATTGTTCAGACCAATGTTATGCGTGAAAACCCCGCGAAATTTTACTGTGCTTTTTTGAATCCATACTTCATTCTAAAATCCTTGTCTTGGAATATCATTTCATAAGAATAGTTACCCTCCCCATCACACTGCCTAAACAAGGTTTATCACTAAGCGTTATCACATCGCACCATGTGGTATGCAACAGTTTGAATATATACTTAGAAATACAGATCTTGCTTAGACGCTGCCTGCTTGATGTTTGCTGTTGTGCTTTCGAGAAATCTATAACAGTGTTGCCAAGACGCAAGATAAATCGAAATTTTGATTAGGGCCAGACAATTGTTTTACTTCAGTTGCGCTTTTAATACAAAGAGAAGCTGTGTTGAGACTAGTTACAGTTCAGTTCAAATCACGTTTTGTTTGATCAGGGGTTAAGTTACGAGTTTAAGTTGCATTACAGTTTATGAGTACCTAGTTTTGGTAATACATAGATCTTTTTATAGAGGGGGAGATAGAGTTGGGCTACATTTCATACATAAACATATGGTGGTGAGTTTACATTTCTTCTGCAGTCACTGTCTGAATTCCAGTCATGACGTTTATTTTCGGTGTACGTTGGAAATCACTTGGAGTGGGAATCCAAACGTCTCAAAAATACATCAGCTGCACTGGCGACACACAGTCGGGCGATCAGCAGCAAGGGGCTATTTTGGACTCTGAGGAGAGACGTTTTGCAATCGTAACATACAAGATTCTCTTACAAATGATCCTGTGAAAGCCGGCTGGCAAATAAATGCTGTTCCAAAAACGTTTCTGTCCCAACAGGGAACAATTTCCTGGGTGCCAGCCAATTGTGCGATAAAGTTCTAAAAAGACTGCAGTTAGCATTGAGAATACTTCACCATAGTGCGTTACCAGCAGGACACTCATGCTGGACTGATGCGTGGCTGTGCGGGCCTTCCCCTCACCTCCCCTGTGATGTGAAAGCGTCGGACGACTCCCACGCGATGCCTGACACTGTACATGCAGCCCAGCAAGGCGCTTCTGTCTGCCCAGAACTTCAGCTATTAAGGCGACCCTGCACTTACCCTCCGAGAAACGTGTCTCTCCCCACACAGCGCCAACACAAGCAGATCACGAGATTTCAGTCAACATAAAGAAAGACCCGTCACCTCCAATTAGCCAGTGCAACTAGATATGGAGGCAATCAGTATGCAGTCGCTGTCAGTCCACTTTATTTAACGTCACAACTATCATAGTGACTTTCTATCTAGATAATAGTGCATTAAATGTGCCCATACTTGTGATCTAAACAAATTAAAAATGTAAAGAGGCAAGTCCTCTGGATTTCCCATCTTTCATTTCCCTCTACTCGCAGTAATTTTTTTTCCATAGGTAATTTACGGTGTACTTTATCCACCTCAACATCACAGCAATACATAGTAAATCATCATCCAACACACAAACATCCTCAGGAATACTAACACAGCCAACCATGAACACAGTTACCTTACTGCTGGACACGAGGCATAAGGCTGTAAGTAGTCTGTTTACGTTCTTATATTGGTAACGCCACCGGCACGCAGCGCTCTGTATGAAAATCACTGACTGTGCTGTGTGCAGCCTGTGGCTGGGTTGCATTGTTGGAATTTGCTATTGTAGTGTTGAGCAGTTGGCTGTTAACAGCGCGTAGCGTTGCGCAGTTGGAGGTGAGCCGCCAGCAGTGGTGGATGTGGGGAGTGAGATGGAGGAGTTTTGAGAGCGGATGATCTGGGCAGAGACAGTAAATTTGTAAGACTGGATGTCATGAACTGATATATATATTATGACTTTTGAAACTATTAAGGTAAATACATTGTTTGTTCTCTATCAAAATCTTTCATTTGCTAACTATGCCTATCAGTAGTTAGTGCCTTCAGTAGTTAGAATCTTTTATTTAGCTGCCAGTATTGGCGCTCGCTGTTTTGCAGTAGTTCGAGTAACGAAGATTTTTGTGAGGTAAGAATTCATGAAAGGTATAGGTTATTGTTAGTCAGGGCCATACTTTTATAGGGATTACTGGAAGTCACATTGCGTTGCGCTATAAATGTTGTGTGTCACTTTAGTGAATGTCTGAGTACGTTCAGTTTTTCTCAGCTGTTTGAAAATCAAATAACATAAGATGTTTATCAGCACAGTAATTCATTAATTTTTCTAAGGGGACGTTACATATGTCGACCCTTAGCCGAGGATACCTCACTGGAATCTTCTGATTTTTTTCTTGTAGTTTGTGTAATTAGTGTAGCTATTATTTAATTGTAGAGAGAATCTTCTTTGTAATTGTAGTTTTTCATTGTTGTACAGTATAACAGTTGTGGCATGCATGTATATTTGCACCAAGTATTTTGCAGCTGCGCTTGCAATTCACTAGATATTATTTTCAGTGCTATGTTAATGTGTTTTCTTATTTTACTCTTCCAATTGTGCTTTTCTGTGTTATCGTGTGAAACATTGTGACAATTATGGCGTGTGAAAAACGTAGTACTAGGCTCCAAAGTAAACTGAGAAATGACAGTGAAGACGATAGCAGTGTATGAACACCACCGTGTAATGAATTAAATAATGTTAAACATAGTAATTTGGTAACTGTGCATAGGGAAATAGAGCGGGCGGCAAATAATGGTGTAGACAGTGAAACAATTAGTGAACAGGGAAGCATTATCGATCGATCGGTCGGCAACAGTTCGCCTCAGGAATACGAAATGACAGGACACAATCTTGCAAATAGTGTAGATTCAGGTTTTGCGTCCTCACCTTTTTCTCAAATAAGTCAAGACACATTTTCTGCTCATCAAAATGTGAATGTTGCCGGTGCAAATGCACTGCCGAAAAGCATAGAGGAACAGATTCCAGACGCTAATACATTATTATTGCAATTAACGCAACAAATGAAACAAAATCAGAGACAAACACAGCAACAGTTAGACACAATCGAACAACACCAGAAACAAACACAGCAACAGTTAGACGCAATGGAACAAAATCACAAACAGTCACAGCAACAGCTTCAAAAGTTAGATACCACGCTTGAACAAACACGTGAAGGTTTAACTGCTGAGTTACTTAAAATCGAATCGAAATGTCAAAAAGTTTGTATTGACGTAAAAACACAAATTTGTGAGCATTTCCAACCTATCTTTTCGCGTCATTAAAATGCATTACAGAATCACGAAGCAGCCATAAAAGAACTGCAAACTATTTTTCATGAAAATCACGACACTTTGCAAGCTAAAACTGACTCAGTTGCATCTACCGATTCGGTTACGCAACTTGCAAAAACTCAGGAAAACTTAAAGGACACAGTAGATACGAAAACAACACAAATGGACACTCTGAAACTTGGTTCAGAAAAGTACACTGAGGAAATAAGTTCACTATCGGAGAAAGTAGTCTAACTTTCGGATCAGTTCACCAACTTATCCACAAAGGTAGATGATGATATGAATGACACAAGACCCATAGCCTTCACTGACACAGAAGAGTATGAAAAAAAGAGAAAATTCAAACAAAATCAAAATCAAATCAATACACAGTACAAAAGAGAAATCCGGGAAGTACAAGATCAGTTGACACAGGTAATACAAGAATTACATATTTCAGAGGAGACTCGCGCTCCAACATGGGAAGAGGGACTTAGAAATACGGAAAAGTCACAAAATAATAACACAGGGCATTTCGGAAATGTCACAGCAACAGCTTGAAAACAGCACTGAATTTTGAGATTGAACCATTGAAACGAAGTAACAACGATCGATATGCGACTCGCCGACATGATGATTTTGACTATAAGTTGTTCATTACTACACGTAAATTCAAAACATTTAAGAATTCTGGCAAACGACATTCATCCACAAGCAAGGCTTCATCAATTCTCTTATTGTTTTCCTCCCAACTGGTCATTGGAGCACTGGTTAGGATTTATGTGTGGCTACTTAGAGAATGAACCTGCTGTAAGAATGCGATCGGTCATTCACGATTGTCACAGTGAAGGAGAATTTTATCTATTTCGAAGACATGTTACATAAGAATCAGTATCTTTCAAACCCATACAGCCCCTCAGAACTCATCCGCATTTGCTTAATCAAATTGCCTGAACATTTACGACATATTATTTTGGCAGGACGTTGCAAAGACGACATTGAAGCTTTACAGGGACTGTTACAAGAATTGGAAATTGATACTGATAATCACGGAACGCGAAAACAGGAGCACAACAATTACATGTCACATTCGTCACAATTCCGCGATGAAAGAAATAATAACTGGACACGACAAGGCTATTCTTACAACGTAAATCGTGACCAAAACAGACACCACCCATACGACAACCGTTGGCAGAGTAGTAGTAATTACAGGGAAAGATCACCTCTCCGCGGTAATGGCTATCACAGAGACAAAGAGAGAAACAGACAATATGGTAACTAAAATAATTATTATCAAGGGAGACAGAATAACTTCACACGCAACGGTCCACCGCGCAGTTACAATTCCAGGAGAAATTCTCCACCACATAACCGACAAACAAGAAACTATGTAAACTACCGACAAAACGAGAGACCTGAATTCCATCAGAACTGTCGGGATTCAAACAGGGCAGGGCCCTCTCGACAAGGTGAATTTGTAGAAGTTAGGTCTCCTAATCCCAATAACGATGGGCGCCAACAATGAGACAGACAATGACTCCCACTGCAGGCAGCCACATGCGCCGGCTGCTCAGAGAAAAATAACATAAACGCTAACCTTGAGAAAAATTCCAGTATTCTTTACTGACGTATGCCGCATGATAATTGCGTTCAAGTTGAAACTCTGCATACTAGGAAGAGTAAAGGTTTATACCATGTTTCACATGTAAAATCATTTACTGAAAAATAATCTGCTTTTTAACTTAGTCTTTGCTATAAAATTTTTCACTTCACATTACTAGTACGCTTTGTCAGACTTAGAAACTGTTAACATGCAACAATGTTTGAAGTTAAATATCCGGTCAAAAACCAAGATAACTTATTTAAACAGTAATTACGAATGCATTGTTATAGTGAACAGATGACACAGTATTATTATGTGTGTACATTCTTGCTTGTTAGTTACACAATTACGCAACGAGTATAAGGCTCACATATTTAGAACATAGACTGGTATTGCTAATGAGATTTAAATGCAACATTTTGATTTACTTGAAAATACGTTCTGGATTTAAAGTACTTTCTGAGAGATACCAAATGACACAGTGGTTAGTTTATTTTACAGCTAGACATTACTAATGAGTGACACAATTTATATTATTGCTTTTACGCTGCATCTGTTTCATATCTGCACAGTTTTTCTGAATTCTTCTGGAAAGTAAAACATGTTTTAGTAGTAACTTTTGTGGTATAGCTAAAATGAGACAGCCTTTTTCGTAGCACAACAATACGTTACAGTATAGTACTTTCTTGATACGGTACTGTACGTAATAACTACGATATCTATATGCATAACATTTCGCTTTCGTTTATTACGAGGTAAGTACATTGACTTCCACAGAACTTTGCTAATGGACGCCGATAATTACGACACTTGGCACATTTTTACCCTTAAGTAATGACAGAGATTATCTTACAAAAGACGCACAGTTTAGCGCTACAGTACACGTATTTGAGTGATTAATTTTGTACTTAAAACATTTATTTTTAAAGATTTTTGAATTACAAAGTAAGTTTTCCGTGATACATTTCATTCTATTGCTGTAATCTGTAACACCTGAGGGTATAATTACATTAATCCTCAGGGGGGTACACGCTTACTTTGTGTATCATGTGTTTGGCAAGTACAAGGAGCCCTAGCTAATATGGTATTTGCTTATACAACTTTACACATCGTTACCATATTTCTCTAACACAGAATTACACAGCTATCTGATCATTTAACTGAGATAGACAAACATTTATTTTACTACATCAGTGACAGATATTTACGCAATCACACAGTTGGATAACTTCACACTTATGAAATTGTATTTTGTCTGTACTATGTGAACTGTTCATGTTTTTTCGGAACCATTGTGATACTATGAGAGCTTTGAACGTCGTATTTGGTATGAGATCATGATTTTTAAAGTACGTTTGAGGTAGATGACACTATTGAAATGAACAGATAATTTTTTTTAGGTTTTGACATTATTGCAGAAAGCTACGACGTTTTTGAGATTTGACTGAGGTGTTATGATGTTATTTTTACGACGACGATGTGTATTATGCTGTTGATGTATGTTTACGATCAATAAGCTGATGCTATATGAGGAATTTGATTATGCTACATATTTATAAAGATGAAATATTGAAGAATGTCGACGAATATGTTTATGTGTAATAAGGTAAGGAATAATGAGTAGTGGTTAGGGACGCTGATTTGTGAAAATGGATGTTGGAAACCAAGAATCGTACTTTAAGAGTTATGAGTTGTTTGTCCATGTGTGAATGTATCACAACACTGCTATTCCTGAGATTTCATTTCTACACATTTCTACTGTAACGTTTCGACCTGTGAAATTTTTTTATATGAGACTGTAACTGCTGTCATAAATATTTCGGTAAGAAAGTTAAGTGACTTTCACGTAATGCGTCGTGGGCGCCCGGCTGTCCCACCTGCCTGGAGAAAAAGCCATTAGGTGGAGAAAAAAGAGGCCAGTAACCTCGCTATTGACATTTCTTTGTAGAAAGCATCGCAAATACGACACGTTCGAACTTGAAAACATATGATTACACTGTGGAACTCTTAATTTATGATATTTACTAAAATGCCTAATGAAATGATGAGAAACATTTTACATCTATTGTCTTTCTAGTTGAGAGATTGCTCAATTTGTTTAATATCTAGTTTCTAGCTGTACTGCAGCATTGGTTAAATTAAAATTTAATAGATGTACTGATATAGATATTTTATGCCTACAGATCCAGTAAATAATAATTTTATGATCTACTTAAAAAAAATTAGAAGAAAGAAACGAGGGAGCACAAAAAGATATTTCCCTTCACAGGAATTGCATACATAATTTTTGTCAATGACTGGGTAACTTGATTTGTAGAGTAAGTCAAGGTGATGCATCACTCTAGTGTTAAGATGTGACATAGGAATTAAACATGGCCATTTTTACTGTAATATTTTTTCTGTTTGAGCTTTGTCATGTTTAGGTATAAGTTATAGCATTTGCTGCTGCTGTTTGCCAGGCATAGTGCTACTGAATTTCGCTTTGTATTACTTTGTTAAGCAATTTTACTACTGATTTATTTTTCTTGTTTGCTGCACATTGGCTTATATTTAGTTGTAATATTGCAGTTGCTTTGCTAATTTATATTTATTGCTGCTTGCTTTGCCAATTTGCATTTTTTGTCATTGCTGTTTGTGTTAATTGTTTTGTACTGCTGCATTGCCTCGTCCCTTAGTTTAGCATCTGAGCTCAGTAGATTTAAGTTAGCTGAAGAGGGGGTAGACTATATAAGAGAGTGAGTTGTGGGGAACTGGAAGAAATGCATTGACAAGGTATTAAAAAAAAGTGAAATACGAGGAAACATCTATGAAATGAAGTTTTGGGTTGGACTGCAGTACCAAACGTCACACTGAAAACAAATCCTGTCCTGTCCTTTTGTGTTATTCCACTGTGTGGCTGTGTACCTTGTGTATTTGTGTTCTTCCTGTCTTTATGTGTTTATGTGATAAGACTTATGTTGTAGAATTTTTCTAATACTCAGCTGCATTCACTATGATGAGGAATACTGTTATCCTCAAACATTATTTGCATTTATAATATGTTACTTACTTTGTAAAGATGTTTAGACATTATTTATTCTGTTTTGTTTTAATGCTCACGTGTGAAGTTGATGTTTTGTAAGTTATTCAGACCTTTTATGTATTTACTTATGTCATAATTCCTGTAACTCTGATGTATATGCTTATTTCTATTCTTTTGTAAAGCCCATATTACTACAAATTTTATCTGTATTGTTATGTTCTTTAATGATGTATTTTGTACCTTTGTAATTGTATTCTTATGTTGTAAATTTATAATTGTATAGACACCAGTTCTTCAAATTAAGTTACATTTCACTGCACACGTTTCTGTTGGTCATAATAGATGCACAATAGATGAGAAGTTGAGACTGTTAGTGTTTGCACATGTGTTAATAATTCAGCAAGGGACTCGTCAACTCCAAAAACTTTGTGAGTGCACAAGTGGTGGTTTATGGACTTGCTACATTATCCGCAAGACTCTTCAATGGTGATTGTGCACCTGCACAGTTGCAACAGATGGCTGGTGGCCGTCTCTACAAGGACTGCAGTGCGTCTGTACCTTTGATGGCCCACAAGTACCATACTCTCTACCAGGACTACAGTGGGTCTGCTCTGTGATGACCTACCTACCAATATTCTTCAAAACCTCGACTGACTCTGCGGTGGGTTTGCTCTGTTGTGGCCCATTACCTGTCTGCATGTCAAGAGTCAGCACTGTCTTTCCGTTGGAAGGACAATACTAGTTCTTCAAGACTGCATGGAAATCCACTACTTACGTGTGCATTTTCTTTTGCTAAGGAGACTTTGTGAAAAAAAAACTGTAATTACTATTGTGATAAATGATCAGGACTGTCTTTATGAGAACAATTTTTGCTTTTGACCAACATTGCATCAATAAGTGTGTGCATTTGATATCTTTGTTATTGTAATTATGAAAAAATTTTTCAAATCTGTGTTGACCACTGCCCAAAACAATTTGTAAAATTTTTTGTGGGGAGCATGGGGGCTATGTAAGTATTCCGTTTAGGTTCTTATATTGGTAACGCCACCGCCACGTAGCGCTCTGTATGAAAATCACTGGCTGTGCTGTGTGCAGTCTGTGGCTGGGTGGCATTGTTGGAATTTGCTATTGTAGTGTTGGGCAGTTGGCTGTTAACAGCGTGTAGCGTTGTGCAGTTGGAGGTGAGCCGCCAGTAGTGGTGGATGTGGGGAGTGAGATGGCGGAGTTTTGAGAGCAGATGATCTGGACAGAGACAGTAAATTTGTTAGACTGGATATTATGACTTTTGAAACTGTTAAGGTAAGTACATTGTTTGTTCTCTATCAAAATCTTTCATTTGCTAACTATGCCTATCAGTAGTTAGTGCCTTCAGTAGTTAGAATCTTTTATTTAGCTGTCAGTATTGGCGCTCGCTGTATTGCAGTAGTTCGAGTAACGAAGATTTTTGTGAGGTAAGAATTCATGAAAGGTATAGGTTATTGTTAGTCAGAGCCATTCTTTTATAGGGATTACTGAAAGTCAGATTGCGTTGCGCTAAAAATATTGTGTGTCACTTTAGTGAACGTCTGAGTACGTTCGGTTTTGCTCAGCTGTTTGAAAATCATATAACATAAGATGTTTATCAGCACAGTAATTCATTAATTTTTCTAAGGGGACGTTACAAGGCTACCTGTTCATATAGGACTTCCTGGTCTCTGCAGTCATCCCAGACAAAAAACAGACTTTCAGAAACAAATTAAATGTGCCCATCACAACAACACCCTCACTTCTTTACTGATATCAGAGAGCGTTATTAAATACCATCGAAAACCTGCATTGGAAACTGAACAAGACTAGAAATGTACAAAAAAGTTTAATTTAACTGAAGGTTCACATAGTCAAATTTTACCGCAAGAACATGTTTAGTTATGGCACTGTCACCAACACTCATGCATAGAAGAGATATACAATAAAACATACGTTTGATAAATGAAGTGTGACATGTACAAAAAAAACAATAAAACGAAAATAGACAAGTAAGCATCAACAAGATGTGAGTCATGATGTGTGGTAGACTGAGAATGAATATGCGAATAATTTACTAAAAAAAAAAGTTTTGCTTGAGTGAATGTAAATTGTACCAACATATATACTACCCCACAGCCTAGACCTTCGTACATGTAATCTGTATTGTAAACTGTACATGTATGTAGAGACGCAATGAAGACGGTTATTAGTTGTTGTGCAAATATATTTAATTAACGCTAAATTATGGTCATACGGACATCAAAGGTATGGCAGAACAGTGACACTACAAATTAATTCTGTGGCCAGGTCAAACACTTAAACGAAAGTCAGTTGCCATAAATTCTAGTGTTTATTACAAAACCTGACGTAAACATTGGCAATAGTTGCAGTAAAGTACAATATAAACATGTTTGATTATCCTGTTCATTAAAAAATATTTTTGCAACTACGTGAAACGGTTGCATGCAACTGCGGTTGGTGAAGATTCAAGATAAAGAACTCTTAGGAGAAGTTAGTACAGTCCTAGCATGACTGATCCGTTTCCGGGATCCGATGACAGTGACTGCCAAAAATCTGAGTTTCTAATGTTATGCATCTCATGGAAAATCTGATGTTCACTAAACACGTCGTGACCTGTACATGCCACAGCCGATCCCAGATCTTTTCATTTTTTAACTGTGTTGTTATGCTGACCACCGATACTGCTGTTGAATTTTTTGTGCGCTTGTATAAGCGCAGCCACTGCATCTGCATCTACATCTGCACCTACATCTACATACATGCTCCGCAATCCACCATACGGTGCGTGGCGGAGGGTACCTCGTACCACAACTAGCATCTTCCCTCCCTGTTCCACTCCCAAACAGAACGAGGGAAAAATTACTGCCTATATGCCTCTTTATGAGCCCTAATCTCTTATCTTATCTTTGTGGTCTTTCCGCGAAATATAAGTTGGCAGCAGTAAAATTGTATGCAGTCAGCCTCAAATGCTGGTTCTCTAAATTTCCTTAGTAGCGATTCACGAAAAGAACGCCTCCTTTCCTCTAGAGACTCCCATCCGAGGTCCTGAAGCATTTCCGTAACACTCGCGTGATGATCAAACCTACTAGTAACAAATCTAGCAGCCCGCCTCTGAATTGCTTCTATGTCCTCCCTCAACCCGATTTGATAGGGATCCCAAACGCTCGAGCAGTACTCAAGAATAGGTCGTATTAGTGTTTTATAAGCGGTCTCCTTTACAGATGAACCACATCTTTCCAAAATTCTACCAATGAACCGAAGACGACTATCCGTCTTCCCCATAACTGCCATCACATGCTTGTCCCACTTCATATCGCTCTGCAATGTTACACCCAAATATTTAATCGACGTGACTGTGTCAAGCGCTAGACTACTAATGGAGTATTCAAACATTACGGGATTCTTCTTCCTGTTCATCTGCATTAATTTACATTTATCTATATTTAGAGTTAGCTGCCATTCTTTACACCAGTCACAAATCCTGTCCAAGTCATCTTGTATCCTCCTACAGTCATTCAACGACGACACCTTCCCGTACGCCACAGCATCATCAGCAAACAGCCGGACATTGCTATCCACCCTATCCAAAAGATCATTTACGTGAATAGAAAACAACAGCGGACCTACCACACTTCCCTGGGGCACTCCAGATGATACCTTCACCTCCGATGAACATTCACCATCGAGGACAACGTACTGGGTTCTGTTATTTAAGAAGTCTTCGAGCCACTCACATATTTGGGAACCAATCCCATATGCTCGTACCTTAGTTAGGGGTCTGCGGTGGGGCACCGATTCAAACGCTTTCCGGAAGTCAAGGAATATGGCATCCGTCTGATACCCTTCATTCACGGTTCGCAAGATATCATGTGAAAAAAGGGCGAGTTGCGTTTCGCAGGTGCGATACTTTCTAAGGCCGTGCTGATGCATGGACAGCAACTTCTCTGTCTCAAGGAAATTCATTATATTCGAACTGAGAATGTGAGATATGCATCATCGGAGATCTGCTCCAAGCGGTGACTCTGTCGACTACGATGCCCGTGAAACCCAAGAAGCTACCTAGGTCAAACTTTACGTCTTGCTCCAGTTGGAGGTACAAAATGATATAACGACTATTCACTGTGAAATCGGAAACCGAAGTCTGCGAGCAGTATTCTAAGTGTTTCTCCTACAAGCACAGGCTCTGGAGTCTCTCCAGCGCCTCCTGTCCTCTCTCAAAACACCATTTCATGGCGAGCCAATCAGAAAATCTTCCAAACAGTTATCCAGTGCTAACGAGCAATTTTTCCGGAGCATCTCCCTCAAAATACACTACTGGCCATTAAAGTTGCTACACCAAGAAGAAATGCAGTTGATAAACGGGTATTCATTGGACAAATATGTTATGCTAGAACAATCATTTGATTACATTGTCACGCAATTTGGGTGCATAGATCATGAGAAATCAGTACCCAAAACAACCACCTCTGGCCGTAATAACGGCCTTGATACGCCTGGGCATCGAGTCAAACAGATCTTGGATGGCGTGTACATGCACAGCTGCCCATGCAGCTTCAGCACGGTACCACAGTACATCAAGAGTAGTGACTGCCGTATTGTGACGAGCCAGTTAGTTGCTCGGCCACCACTGACCAGACGTTTTCACTCAGTGAGAGATTTGGAGAAAGTGCTAGCCAGGGCAGCAGTCGAACATTTTCTGTGTCCAGAAAGGCCCGTACAGGACCTGCAACATGGGGTCGTGCGTTATCCTTCTGAAATGTAGGGTTTCGCAGGAATCGAATGAAGGGTAGAGCCACGGGTCGTAACACGTCTGAAATGTAACGTCCACTATCCAAAGTGCCGTCAACGCGAACAAGAGGTGACCGAGACGTGTAACCAATGGCACCCAAGACCATCACACCGGGTGAAACGCCAGTATGACGATGACGAATACACGCTTTCAATGTGCGTTCACCGCGATGTTGCCAAACACAGATGCGACCATCACGATGCTGTAAACAGAACCTGGATTCATTCGAAAAAATGACGTTTTGCAATTCGTGCACCTAGGTTCGTCGTTGAGTACACCATCGCAGGCGCTCCTGTATGTGATGCAGCGTCAAGGGTAACTGCAGCCATGGTCTCCGAGCTGATAGTCCGTGCTGCTGCAAACGTCGTCGAACTGTTCGTGCAGATGGTTGTTGTCTTCCAAACGTACCCATCTGTTGACTCAGGGATCGAGACGTGGCTGCACGATCCGTTACAGCCATGCGGATAAGATGCCTGTCATCTCGACTGCAAGTGATACGAGGCAGTTAGGATCAAACACGGCGTTCGGTATTACACTCCTGAACCCACCGATTCCATATTCTGCTAACATTCATTGGATCTCGACCAACGCGAGCAGCAGTGTCGCGATACGATAAACCGCAATCGCGACAGGCTACAATCCGACCTTTATCAAAGTCGGAAACGTGATGGTACGCATTTCTCCTCCTTACACGAGGCATCACAACAACGTTTCACCAGGCAACGCCTGTCAGCTGCTGTTTGTGTATGAGAAATCGGTTGGAAACTTTCCTCATATCAGCACGTTGTAGGTGTCGCCACCGGCGCCAACCGTGTGTTGACTGTTTTCTGAAAATTGTGCCTGCGGCTGTGGCCGAGCAGTTCTAGGCGTTTCAGTCCGGAACCGCGCTGCTGCTACGGTCGCTGGTTCGAATCCTGCGTTGGGCATGGATGTGTGTGCTGTCCTTAGATTAGTTAGGTTTAAGTAGTTCTGGGTATAGGGGACTGATGACCTCAGATGTTAAGTCCCATAGTGCTTAGTGCCATTAGAACCATATGGAGTTTTGGATATTGTCTTAAATGGTTAATTATACCATTTTCTGCTAATAACATGTTTTTTTTCATCTTGAATTTCAGTATTCTGTTATAAAAACTGAAATGACATTCAAATAATTTGAAAGCCTGCTAAAACGCTCCATTCGACCCATGTGATGCCTGTGACGTCACTAGTTAGCTCGCTGCTACTAATGTTATAATGTTAGTTCGCAGCGATGTGTTGTTTCGGAATTAACTTTTCGGAGACTGAGATACAAATGGTGTGTGGTACCATACTGTACAAATACATCTATAAAAACTCCTGAAAGATGGTTTCTGAGCGTTCCAGAGAATGAGAACACGCATGAAATCTAAGTGCACTGTACCTGCAAATTGTCACCACGTCGACGCTCAAGTTCACTAAATTAAAAATGTGTTGCACTGTGAAGTTAACATTAACTTACCTCCGAGATATGCTCTCCCACTATTACAACGAAGGATAGCGTCATTCAACGAAATTAAACTCCTAGTGAAAATAGTCGTTTTACCCGACTGCACCTCATTCATTCGGTAGCACAGTTGTTAGAGCGGCAGACCGTAGAATTTTATGAGACGATGTTCATACATCACTGGTTTGAATCTAACCCGAAAGAACATTTTAACTTATTTGTAAGACGACTCGACAGTCCTCTCACATGAAAACCAAATCACATTAAAAAAACTTCCCCACACTGACCAGAAACAGAATTTTATTGTGTTTAATTTGCTGTTTACATGCGCTTACATTTGCAATCGATGTTCACACAAGTCACGTTGAAACAGATATTTCCTATTTAATGTGGTCACACACTTTTTACCTTATCAGAAACAGGATTTTTGTCTTCGTACTGTCCACCTGGGATCCTTATTGTTTACTCTTTTGCAGTTTCATCGTCTTACACAGAGACAAAGTAAGTCTGCTTGCTTTATATCTCTCCGTATGTCCTCACCGTCCTACACCTCGTTGTACTAGGGCGTGTGGTAATATCTTTACTAATAGCAACGCTTTCGAAAAGTGTGAGTTGTTTGTTGGCAAAGTAAATGCATTTATTCTCCGTTGTCCATTTCTCACGCTACGACTAATGTGAAACTATATATAATACATCCCACAATCGAAACAACTGCTATAGTCAGTTCTTGCTAACGCTATTTTCATATTTCGTGTAAAACTTTTAAAAATATATGACCCTTCAGCGATTCGAACTTATGAGTTCTTTACCTGCAATCGTATGCACTATCCATTCTGCTACCAAACGTCTGCTAGGTGCAGTATCACTGCTGAGTATGTTATACAGAGAAAAGCAGCACTAAGTTTTGCCAACTACACTCCTGGTAATGGAAAAAAGAACACATTGACACCGGTGTGTCAGACCCACCATACTTGCTCCGGACACTGCGAGAGGGCTGTACAAGCAATGATCACACGCACGGCACAACGGACACACCAGGAACCGCGGTGTTGGCCGTCGAATGGCGCTAGCTGCGCAGCATTTGTGCACCGCCGCCGTCAGTGTCAGCCAGTTTGCCGAGGCATACGGAGCTCCATCGCAGTCTTTAACACTGGTAGCATGCCGCGACAGCGTGGACGTGAACCGTATGTGCAGTTGACGGACTTTGAGCGAGGGCGTATAGTGAGCATGCGGGAGGCCGGGTGGACGTACCGCCGAATTGCTCAACACGTGGGGCGTGAGGTCTCCACAGTACATCGATGTTGTCGCCAGTGGTCGGCGGAAGGTGCACGTGCCCGTCGACTTGGGACCGGACCGCAGCGACGCACGGATGCACGCCAAGACCGTAGGATCCTACGCAGTGCCGTAGGGGACCGCACCGCCACTTCCCAGCAAATTAGGGACACTGTTGCTCCTGGGGTATCGGCGAGGACCATTCGCAACCGTCTCCATGAAGCTGGGCTACGGTCCCGCACACCGTTAGGCCGTCTTCCGCTCACGCCCCAACATCGTGCAGCCCGCCTCCAGTGGTGTCGCGACAGGCGTGAATGGAGGGACGAATGGAGACGTGTCGTCTTCAGCGATGAGAGTCGCTTCTGCCTTGGTGCCAATGATGGTCGTATGCGTGTTTGGCGCCGTGCAGGTGAGCGCCACAATCAGGACTGCATGCGACCGAGGCACACAGGGCCAACACCCGGCATCATGGTGTGGGGAGCGATCTCCTACACTGGCCGTACACCACTGGTGATCGTCGAGGGGACACTGAATAGTGCACGGTACATCCAAACCGTCATCGAACCCATCGTTCTACCATTCCTAGACCGGCAAGGGAACTTGCTGTTCCAACAGGACAATGCACGTCCGCATGTATCCCGTGCCACCCAACGTGCTCTAGAAGGTGTAAGTCAACTACCCTGGCCAGCAAGATCTCCGGATCTGTCCCCCATTGAGCATGTTTGGGACTGGATGAAGCGTCGTCTCACGCGGTCTGCACTTCCAGCACGAACGCTGGTCCAACTGAGTCGCCAGGTGGAAATGGCATGGCAAGCCGTTCCACAGGACTACATCCAGCATCTCTACGATCGTCTCCATGGGAGAATAGCAGCCTGCATTGCTGCGAAAGGTGGATATACACTGTACTAGTGCCGACATTGTGCATGCTCTGTTGCCTGTGTCTATGTGCCTGTGGTTCTGTCAGTGTGATCATGTGATGTATCTGACCCCAGGAATGTGTCAATAAAGTTTCCCCTTCCTGGGACAATGAATTCACGGTGTTCTTATTTCAATTTCCAGGAGTGTATAATTTTATTTTGCTTTTGGTCGTAGCTCATGACTGACAGTCGACAATCTAGTTATAACATACGGACCCATTTGCAAAAGTTCTACAGCTATTAAGTTTTGAGCGAGTTTAATGATGTTGTTTCCAACGGCCTTGCCGCAGTGGTAACACCGGTTCCCGTCAGACCACCGAAGTTAAGCGCTGTCGGGCTGGGCTAGCATCTGGATGGGTGACCATCCGGTCTGCCGAGCGCTGTTGGCAAGCGGGGTGCATTCAGCCCTTGTGAGGCAAACAGAGGAGCTACTTGACTCAGAAGTAGCGGCTTTGGTCTTGGAAACTCACATACGTCCGGGAGAGCGGTGTGCTGACAACATGCCCCTTCATATCTGCATCCAGTGACGCCCATCGGCTGAGGATGACACCGTACCGTTGGGCCTTCATGGCCTGTTCGGCCGGAGTTTAGTGTTTAGTTTTAATGATGTTGCAGACAGCAGGTCAAAGGACATCTGTCGTTTCACATATCGCAGCTCTAAATGAGTGGAGCATAAACGCGTCAACTATTGCAAGGACTCCACTATCAGAGTTCAAAAAATTCCTTTCTATTACTACTTAAAAGTTGTAATTGCGTTTTCCATCACTAAATACCTAAACTATTTGCGAAAAAAGTACGTAAAAACCTCGTAACTTCAGCTAACTTTTCCTATAACCCATGTATACCTTCGTCGTATTGCTAGTCTGTGACTTCACCAGAGCATTAGCCAACAACAGAGCTCTTTCTATTACGTGACCACATGTTGGTATTTAATGATTTTAAGCTTTAATTACATAAAAATGACATATTTTGTGAGAATATTGACGGTAAATGTTACTTAAGCGTTATAATCTATCAGAGTAACAACAATCCGAACCAAATTTTTAACGTAGGAAAGTAGCCTATTCCCATATTTTCGTCCAGAGGACTACGTGACTTCAGTTAAAGAAAGGTAATTTGTTTGGCTTCGTCCTGTCAGTTACTAAAGAAGTCCATTATTCAACGTAACAGCATAACAGCCTGTTTCCCCAAATATCCAGATATTGCTGAAACTTGCTGGCAGATTAAAATTGTGTGCCGCATCGAGACTCGAACTCGGGACCTTTGCCTTTCGCGGGCAAGTGCTCTACCAACTGACCTACCCAAGCACGACTCACGCCTCGTCCTCACAGCTTTGCTTCCGCCAGTACCTCGTCTCCTACTTTCCAAACTTCACAGAAGGTCTCCTGCGAACCTTGCAGAACCAGCATTCCTGGAAGAAAGGATATTGCGGAGACATGGCTTAGCCACATCCTGGGGGATGTTTCCAGAATGAGATCTTCACTCTGCAGCGGAGTGTGCGCTGATATGAAACTTCCTGGCAGATTAAAACTGTGTGCCCGACCAAGACTCGAACTCGATACCTTTGCCTTTCGCGGGCAAGTGCTCTCAACTGGTAGAGCACTTGCCCTCGAAAGGCGAAGGTCCTGAGTTCGAGTCTCGGTCCGGCACACAGTTTTAATCTGCCAGGATGTTTCATATCAGCGCACATTCCGCTGCAGAGTGAAAATCTCATTCTGGATCCAGAGATTGCTGTTTACACTTTTCATGAGGGCCTGGCTGCAAGTATTTTGGGACGAGAAAGCTGTGGTCTCGTACTTTCTGTAACCCTCACTCCTCTCCTGGCGTGTTCTGTCTAGAGCATAGGGTCGTAAATGCCTTCCAATCTCTGCCTGTTACTTTCACAGAGGCCGTGGTCCACAGTGGTGCATTATCTTCCTGTATACAGGTTTGCACCGTGCTGCTTCTGTGTTTGTACACAAAGCATGTTGCTGCTCGCTAGCCGACACATGTAACTGCCCTCTAGAAAAGTGTTTTAGGATGTGGGTTCAAATGGTTCAAATGTCTCTGAGTACTATGGGACTTAACTTCTGAGGTCATCAGTCCCCTAGAACTTAGAACTACTTAAACCTAACTAACCTAAGGACATCACACACATCCATGCCTGAGGCAGGATTCGAACCTGCGACCGTAGCGGTCGCGCGGTTCCAGACTGTAGCGCCTAGAACCGCTCGGCCACTCCGGTCGGCTTTAGGATGTGGGAGCGACGGTCAGGCCATCTGGAATTTTTCGAACTAAATGGTTCAAATGGCTCTGAGCACTATGGGACTCAACATCGTAGGGCATAAGTCCCCCAGAACTTAGAACTACTTAAACCTAACTAACCTAAGGACATCACACACACCCATGCCCGAGGCAGGATTCGAACCTGCGACCGTAGCGGTCGCGCGGTTCCAGACTGTAGCGCCTAGAACCGCTCGGCCACTCCGGCCGGCTTTAGGATGTGGGAGCGACGGTCAGGCCATCTGGAATTTTTCGAACTAAATGGTTCAAATGGCTCTGAGCACTATGGGACTCAACACCTTAGGGCATAAGTCCCCTAGAACTTAGAACTACTTAAACCTAACTAACCTAAGGACATCACACACACCCATGCCCGAGGCAGGATTCGAACCTACGACCGTAGCAGTCCCGCGGTTCCGGACTGCAGCGCCAGACCCGCTAGACCACCGCGGCCGGCATTTTTCGAACTCTTACTGGGGCTTGCTAAGGGCTGTCCTTCACCAGAATGAAGTTGCATTACCGCTGGTGGCGTATTCTCTCAGCTGTCTACAGGTGTCCTCCTAGGCTGCTCACTCAACAGAATAGCCTTTGGCGTGTGCTGTCCTACCTGTAGTCACGTTTATTACATCCTGCGTTAACGGTGCCCTTCAGTCTACTTCGCTCTGCTCCCTGTCTGTAAATTTGCCAGCCCAGACAAACGCAGTTCTCAAACAAATAAACTGCTACAAGTACTTGATGTACAATCACTGTCCATAAGACAATTAAATGAAAAAATACATGGACAGTCTTTAATAGAAATAAAGGAATATTCTATCTGCAAATTAATTCTATTTGCACAAAAATTCAAATGGTTGAAATGGCTCTGAGCACTATGGGACTTAACATCTGTGGTCATCAGTCTCCTAGAACTTAGAACTACTTAAACCTAACTAACGTAAGGACATCACACAACACCCAGTCATCACGAGGCAGAGTAAATCCCTGACCCCGCCGGGAATCGAACCCGGGAACCCGGGCGTGGGAAGCGAGAACGCTACCGCACGACCACGAGCCGCGGACTCTATTTGCATACCTTGGTATATAATTTGCATATCAAGTGTTGGTAACTGTGACGTCCCTTTCCTCCTTCTTCACTCGCCGGGAGGAGACGTGAGTCGTAACGATGTTCGTCCCCGTCGGAGTGACGTGGAACAGCACCTGTAATTCTCTTAAGAACACAACTCCTCGCGTGGTTTAGAAATGTTGTGTTATCTGTACGCGTCTTCTTAGTTTGTGCAAACTGGTAAACTGCAATCGTTCATTTTTATTTTTATGCCCGGTTAGTTACGAGATGAACTAAAGTCTTGATTCTTGATTTCATCATTACGGTCATTTTTCACATCATGCAAAGCGAGGATGAAATTTTTCTGTCTACTATTCCGTTGCTATGCCGTTGCTACGTCCAGTTAATAACAACGGTCCAACGAAACTCCAGAGATAACTAATGTTGGAGTAAATGTTTTTTTTCTTTTTTTTTATACACCGTAATACTGGTTTAAACTAATCACTCTTCACTGTCCATAATTCATGTACTCACTCAGTCACTTAAAATGTTTAAAGACTTGTATTAACACACATTGTATTGTCCGTTTAACGAGTTAGGCGACAGTCGCGCGGGATTAGCCGAGCGGTCATGGGCGCTGCATTCATGGACTGTGAGGCTGATCCCGGCGGAGGTTCGAGTCCTCCCTCGGGTATGTGTGTGTGTGTTTCTCCTTAGGATGATTTAGGTTAAGTAGTGTGTAAGCTTAGGGACTGATGACCTTAGCAGTTAAGTCCCATAAGATTTCACACACATTTTAACAGTTAGGCGACACTTAAGATTTACCTTTTGACTCAGATTTTATTGTTCTTTCTGTAATTAATTGTTTGTCCCTACAACACACGCACACCGGTATGTCATTCAAGATTAACTTCAGTTCAGTAAACGTGACGCTGACGACAACTTTTGACTAATCGGCGTACTTGTCTTTCTTCGTGTGTTCGTGTTATTGTGTCCTACACAAGACTACGAATTGTTTTTCTGTCGTTGATCCATTGCTCTCAAAGTTTGTAACTGTTCATCAGTACGACGGCTAAGTTCGATAAACCAATATCACTCAATTGAAGTCTAACACTCGTCTTACGATACCGTAGCGTTGAGAACGGTAAAGATTAACTATAGTCAGTCGAATGACTGAGTAATGCTTCAGTCTCTACCTCACGAACTATCAAACTTCCAAAACCGAAACAATCCAATAGCGTTTGTGTCCAGACAACTATCGCAAAAGTACTCTAGAGCGACTAAAGAGCAACTAACTAACTGAACATTTCCATATCCGAGTTGCGTTGTAGTCGCAATGAATTACCTTTTAGATGTGCTACAACTGTCTTCCATGGTAAATGTTACCTTTGACTGAATTACTTTCTTGGATTTAACCTTTGTTCATATAATTTTGAATTTATTCTATAGATGTCTGATAAAAAATCTAGGATACTCCTTTCCTTTTATCTCCCCTTTTTGTGTGCTATTCTCAGTACTTGAATAATTTAGGTGTTAATCAAACTATTACCAGTGTAGATTTTATCGTCAATAATTGCCGTCATTGTCAAGATGACTCACTTCCCTACTTTAAGTTTCCACAGAGTTTGTTAATTGGGGTTTTCTGTCCTTGGGGCGTTACATAACGTGAGACTCGATGAAACGACAGTTTCGACATCTTTCACTAACTCCCCTCTATATTTCAAACTTTATGACGTCAGTGACACTTCAGTTTGTCACAGTCTGTAAATGAATGCTGAAACGTGTATGTACTCGGTAGCAGCGATGGTGAGGCATGATAAAATCTTTGACCAGAGAGTTTCTAGTCTGCGCTTGACTGCGCGAGAGTGCAGTTCAGTTGCGAGTTAGAGTTGGAGAGTAGTAGCGCATGCGAGATGACGTAGTCTGTGGTAGTAGCGCGCGAGAGATAATCGCAGTTGTGTGTGAGGAGTCGGTGGGCGTCGACATGGCACACTGGTCAAGATTCAGGACGAGGTAGATTTTTAAATATGGTAATGAAGCAGCATAGCGCACATTTGATAATGTAATGTAAATTAACTGTAACTAATTTGTTCAAGAATCGCCCAATAATAATTTTGTTTTTAAACCAAGCATTTTAACAAAAGAAACATTTTATTGAAAGAAATATTTCCCTTGGTATTCCTTAAAGAAAAGTTTCCCTTAAATTCAAAATTTTTGCAATGCATTTCCTTCGAGCTATGGCGAAAAATAAGAGCAGATCCAGTTTTACTGAGGTAAGAATTTGAGTTTAATCAGGGCCTAAGATCGACATTTCGGTCTATTGCGTTTTCATTGTCACTGAGATTTCATTTTTTATTGAATTGACTTACATTTTTGTGGGCAGCTTACACTAGGGTCAGACTGCTATTTTATTTTCATTTAATTGTCATTGTCTTTAAATTTAATTGCTGGGAGGTTACATATAGCTGTATGTCTATTCACATTTAAAATATTATCATTCAAATTTTTGTGGGGAGGTTACAATGCATAATATTCCCTATCTCAGTCATACTTATGGGGACCACCCTCATTCAGAGTTCCTTGCTGTACAGTGTGGAGAAGGCGCTTATGTATATCTTACATGACATTATAGTTAAGTTTTCGAATGGTTACTGCTGGGAATGTAGGAAGACGACATAGGTTACCGTCAGTCTGAAGGATTCCCGACAATTAGTAATAAAATGGTATTTATTAAATAAATATGAAGAAATGCCCAGCTTAAGTATTGCTTCTTCTTGTAAAATGTCCAGCACATTTATTACAAGTCCTCTGAAATATTAAAGTCGTGTCACTGTGCCTATGAGCTGAGCCTACGTAGAGTCCAGAGAAAAAAAAAAAAAAAAAAAAAGGTTCAAATGGCTCTGAGCACTATGGGACTTAATATCTGAGGTCATCAGTCCCCTAGAACTTAGAACTACTTAAACCTAACTAACGTAAGGACATCACACACATCCATGCTCGAGGCAGGATTCGAACCTGCGAGCGTAGCGGTTGCGCGGTTCCAGACTGAATCGCCTAGAACCGCTCGGCCACACGGGCCGGCGTAGAGTCCAGAGCTGGCCTGCAATGCCTACAGAGCCTGAGTCTAGGGGACGACGGACAAACGCTGCAGCTTGTTGACTCGGCGGTAAGTGGAGACTGTACATGACTCCGCGCGCTGGTGAAAACTGTCCGCCGTAGCTAAGTGTTCCGGTAATTAACGAGGCATCGACCAATCGCTATCCGCACACGTGATGCCCACGGGTTGGCATCTGCGCCCCCAGGCGGGCTTTGCTATAGTTTGTACTGCCAAGCTATACAGCTGCTGCATTACGAGTGTTTCGCGTTCGGCTTATCGATTGGGGTGCGGTACTCTCTGGAGTCGTGAGCACCGTCACCACACTTACAACGAAAAGAATCTGAACAATCAAAAAAGAAAATCGGTTCAGATCTTTGAGTGAAAAACACACTTAATTCGGGACATGAACTAGTTTTCCCTGTCAACGTGTGGTGCCCCCTTTAGTATTAGTTTAGATTTGACATAACGTCCACACACACACACACACACACACACACACACACACACACACACACACACACACACACATCTACCAGCTACGTTCAAACACTTTTACTTGAAATTAAATGTGAAAATATGAGAAATGTAATCAACTTCACAATAACTATATAAATCACAAAAAATGGTTCAAATGGCTCGGAGCACTATGGGACTCAACTACTGTGGTCATCAGTCCTCTAGAACTTAGAACTACTTAAACCTAACTAACCTAAGGACATCACACACATCCATGCCCGAGGCAGGATTCGAACCTGCGACCGTAGCAGTCGCACGGTTCCGGACTGCGCGCCTAGAACCGCGAGACCACCGCGGCCGGCATAAATCACAAAAATCAATTTTAATGTATAATCACAAGTGAATTCACCCAAATACGCTAGTGCTTACAAAGAGCCCCAAAAATCAATACGTTCCCACTTCATTAACGACTCAAACATATAAACAACGACTGTAAAATTACACAATGATAAATTTATATGTAAATCACGTAGCATAACATTGAGAAACAAATTATCTAGTGTTGAAGCAAATAAATGCCATAGAGGTAAAAGATTAACTTTACAAAAATACAGTCACCGTCTTCCCAGAAGGAAAGAAAATAAATTAAAAAAAACTATTTCATTATTTGAACGTTCGTCAAAAAAGTGTAAAAGATATTTGGATGATGACTGCTAACAGCCGTTAAGTAATGCATAAAATGCATATCTGAACCATCAGCTGATTTTGTTTTCAAGCCAAATTCTACCGGTTTCGGTCTTGGACCATCATCATGGATGAAGAGTTAAAATGATTTAAGCCACCATATTGCATCAGTCATTATTTAAAATGTGTAGTACGTGCCATGACTGTAAATATATGAGATAGGGCTT
The DNA here is from genome assembly GCF_023898315.1 of Schistocerca nitens. Lineage (NCBI taxonomy): Eukaryota > Metazoa > Arthropoda > Insecta > Orthoptera > Acrididae > Schistocerca > Schistocerca nitens. Next base: position 513,784,895 of record NC_064620.1, on the reverse strand, counting down.
CAAAGCAAACATCCAAATACTAAATGTATACATACTACACATTTTAAATAATGACTAATGTACTAAATGTATACTTTAGCATTTGCATGTTTACTTTTAAACTCCTATGTCATATATTTACATTCATGGTAGGCACTACACATTTTAAATGCGATATGGTGGCGTAAATCATTTTAACCCTTCATCCGTGAAGATGGTCCAAGACCGAAACCGGTAGAATTTGGGTTTAAAATAAAAACAGCTGATGGTTCAAATATGCATTTTATAAAAAAGTATAAATTTAATTCACGAAATACCTTTTTTTTCCTACATTGAGTTAGTGAGGGCACATCTCACACAGGACAATACTACTTATTTTGTTGGGACTTTTGGAGATAGACTGTTAACACATGTATTATGGGGACGAAGATTAATTGCGACTGATCTGTGGAGGGTGAAGCTCTAGTTCCTCGCCGAATAGGCGTGAAATTGTCCTTGCTTGCTGGCAAGAAGAAACACGTCACAATTGCTGTTGTTCACCATCGCATCTAATGCATTAGTGACAGCTGGCGTGGGCATACTCAAAGGCCAGCGGGGAGGCAAGGACTTAGCCGAAGATGGAGGGGGGGAGGGGAGGCGGAGTCTAGCGAGTCCGGACGCCGAAAGATATTTTCATTTCCAATCATACGACGAAAATCGGATATGCACTAGCAATAGTCAACAAGGGCAACGATAGGTTTAAACTATCTGTACATCCATAGGACTATCGGCTATCGCCCATCTCTATTTTAGCCAAGACCAATGGTTGGTCTTGCTTTAGCTCAGTTGTCGTTTCGTTAATCAGTAGAGTTCTTACTGTACTACTGTAATGGCCTAATTATCTGTCTATAGCAGCTTAATATTAGCACTGGAGTTTCTTTAAAGTCAGTAAAGCCATTAGACTGTTTTTTATTTGCAGTGCTACATTTACGCGATCATGATTTCGGCTTTTAATGCCATGATAGGGTTTTAATGTTATACAGAGCCTAAGATGGCATACTGCCGTATTTAAAATACACTATTAGAGACATTGTCTAAGGGCCAATATTTCTGGTAAAAGCCTACTGCTTTGTTTTATCACTGAGTATACCATCTTGACTCAAGAGGGGCTCTTTATCAAGAGCCAAGACGGTATACTCAGTGATAAAACAAACCAATAGACTTTTACCAGAAATATTGACACTTAGACAATGTGTCTAATAGTGTATTTTAAATACGGCAGTATGCCATCTTAGGCTCTGTATAACATTAAAACGCTTGATAATGGAATTGTAAAACCGAAATCATGATCGTGTAAATGTAACACTGCAAATAAAAAAGACTCTAATGGCGGTACTGACTTTAAAGAAATATATTATGACTATGACCCCACATTATGAAAAAATTATTAAGCACTGGAGCTGTTATTTGGGTGCTGGTAGAACTTTGGCGTTGCAATGTTGTATTTGATACGCAGCAGAGCGGTAAATACGATAAAAACTGAAATCAGTGCATAAAAATGCACTTGCATTTGTTTGGGTCGTCCAAAAATCGCGTTGCTTACCAAAAATATCGCCCTAACTCCGATGGTTGCATCGCTTTTAACAATTTGTTCAATATTCTATCGTTAGTAGGCCAAATGGCAAAATATAGCCCAATCTGGCCACCTGGCCGGTACTCAGTTATGAAAACCAGTTCCGGTATTATACGATGGGGGAAGGGTTTGCGAGGAGTGCAAGGGGTATATGACAGAAGATTCTGTAGTTCGTTCGTTTCTAAAGATTTTTTCAGCAGGCTGCTTGTGTTTGTCCCAGACGACTGCACCTTTCATCCCCCATCTCCCATCCGTCCGAAATCTACACTAATGCTCATAAATTAAGGATAATGCTGATGCAAGGTGAAACAACGCTCTTCTGGGCGGTTTGCTGGTTTAAATCACCTCGGGGTATGACCATGCGGGGCATTTGACCCGCGGTCGTCGCACGGTGGCGCTGACAGCAGTCCACATACGCAGAGGTGTGTTGGTGCATGTCAGAGTACGTTGCAGCGAGTAAGTGTGCAGACGTTTTCAGACGTGCTAATGGTGACTATGTGTTGAAAATGGCTCAAAGAATACATGTTGATGACGTTATGAGGGGTAGAATGCTAGGGCGCTTGGAGGCTGGTCAAACACAGCATATCGTAGCACGGGCCCTCCGTGTGCCACAAAGTGTGATCTCAAGATTATGGCAACGATTCCAGAAGACACGAAACGTGTCCAGGCGCTACAGTACGGGACGTCCACAGTGTACAACACCACAAGGAGACCGATATCTCACTATCAGTACCCGCAGACAGCCACGGAGTACTGCAGGTAGCCTTGCTCGGGACCTTACCGCAGCCACTGCAACAGTTGTCTCCAGACACACAGTCTACAGACGACTGAACGACGAGGTTTATTCACCCGGAGACCTGCAAGGTGCACTCCACTGACCTGTGGTCACAGGAGAGCCCGTAAAGCCTGGTGTCAAGAACATGGTCATTGCAACAGTGGTACCACGTTATGTTCACGGACGCGTCCAGGTATAGTCTAAACAGTCATTCTCGCCGGGTTTTCATCTGGCGTGGACCAGGAACCAGATACCAACCCCTTAATGTCCTTGAAAGGGACCTGTATGGAGGTCGTAGTTCGATTTTGTGAGGTGGGATTACGATTGGTGCACGTACACCCCTGTAAGCCTTTGACAGAGGAATTGTAACAGGTCAGGTGTATCGGAACGTCATTTTGCACCAGTATGTCCGCCTTTTCAGGGGTGCAGTGGGTCCCACCTTCCTTCTGATGGATGATAACGCACGGCCCCACCGAGCTGCCATCGTGGAGGAGTGCCTTGAAATAGAAGATATCAGGCGAATGGAGTGGCCTGCCTGTTCTCCAGACCTAAACCCCATCAGGCACGTGTGGGATGCTCTCGGTCGACGTATCGCTGGACGTCTTCAAACCCCTACGACACTTCAGGAGCTCCGACAGGCACTGTTGCAAGAATGGGAGGCTATACCCCAGCAGCAGAACGACCACCTGATCCAGAGTATGCCAACCCGTTGTGCGGCCTGTGTACGTGTGCATGGTAATCATATCCAATAGTGATGTCGAGGTACATGCGCAGGAAACAGTGGCGTTTTGTAGCACACGTGTTTCGGGACGGTATTTTCAACTTATCACCAATACTGTGGACTTACAGATCTGTGTCGTGTGCCGGCCGTCGGTGGCCGAGCGGTTCTAGGCGCTTCACTATGGAACCGCGCGACCGCTACGGTCACAGGTTCGAATCCTGCCTCGGGCATGGATGTGTGTAATGTCCTTAGGTTAGTTAGGTTTAAGTAGTTCTAAGTTCTAGGACTGATGACCAAAGCTGTTAAGTCCCATAGTGCTCAGAGCCATTTGAGCCATTTGTGTCGTGTGTGTTCCCTATGTGCCTATGCTATTAGCGCCAGTTTTGTGTAGCGCCACGGTGCGTGGCACCACATTCTGCAATTATCCTTAGTTTATGAGCATGAGTGTATTTACGCTCTTGTAATACTACACTGGGATGGCAAAAGTCATGTGATAACAATATGCAGATATACAGCTGGCGGAAGTATCGCATACACACTGTATAAAAGGGCAGTGAAATGGCGGAGGTGTCATTTATACCATGATTATTCGTGCGGCAAGGTTTCCGATGTGATTACGGCCGCATGACGGGAGCTGAAGGACTTTGAACGCTGAATGGTAGTTGGAGCTAGACGCATGGGACACTCCATTTCAGAAATCGTTAGGGAATTCAATATTCTGAGATCCACAATGTCCGGAGTGTGCGACAATACCAAATTTCAGGCACTACTTCTCACCACGGAAAACGCAGTGGCCGGCGGCCTTCATTTAGCGATCGAGAGCAGCAGCGTTTGCGTAGAGTTTTCAGTGCTAACAGACAAGCAACAATGCGTGAAATACAGGCGCTCGCGCTGTTCCAGAGGAAGACTCTCGAACCCAAGGTTTATGCATTCACAGAGGATGGGAGGTTGGGAGCTCCAACGACAGCCACGTAATGGGGCTCCTAAGGGATATGAATGTCAAGGAGAGGAGGGAGTCCAGTGTGTACTCTGTGTGTGTACCGGGAGCAGTCATTCCAGATGTGGAAAGGCTGTTTACAGGTGCCACGAAGAGCGCAGGGTGCAGCCAACTGCAGGTGGCAACTCATGTCTTAACTAACGTTGTCGCTTTGGATGGAAAGAGATTCTTCCTGCTTTGAGGCAGCTAGATGAAGTGATAAAGGCTGTCTGTGTTGCTTGAAAAGTTCAAGGCGGAGCTCACCATCTGTAGCATCGTCGACAGAGCCAACTGTAGTCCTTTGGTACGGAGTGGAGGGTCTGAATCAGAGGCACAGTCGGTGCTGCAACCGACTTGCGCCATAGGGTGGTGAATATCCAAGATCCGCTTAGGGGTGCACTACAGACAGGACGCGGCTGTACGTGTAGCAGAGGCCGTGTGGAGGGGACTGGGCGGCATTTTTAGATCGGAGGGTCGCAAGTACAGAAAGGGTATCGCTCTAAAAGAGTGCAGAACAAACTCAGTATCGGTGGGTATGGAAACAAACGGTATTGTAGTTGTAATTTGTCACAGATGTGTTGGAAAAGAATCTGAACTCCAAGCGCTAATAGAAAGCACTGAAGCTAAAATCGTTAGGGATGCTAAAGCCGTGCCGACCGGGGTGGCCGAGCGGTTCTAGGCGCTACAGTCTGGAACCGCGCGACCACTACGGTCGCAGGTTCGAATCCTGCCTCGGGCATGGATGTGTGTGATGTCCTTAGGTTAGTTAGGTTTAAGTAGCTCTAAGTTCTAGGGGACTGATGACCTTAGAAGTTAAGTCCCATAGAGCCCAGAGCCTTTTTTTTTTTTTTTTTTTTTTTTTTGCTAAAGCCGTAAATAAGTTCAGCCAGAATTTTTCCAAAAGGCCTAACCATGTTCAGAAATGATAGATTACATGCAGTTGGTGTACTTGACAACTGGAATGAAATAATAATTGCTTCCTTTTACTGACCCACCGACTCACACGATTTGGTTTCTGAACAGTTCAAAGAAAACTTGAGTCTCACTTCAAATAGGTACCTCAGTCATATAACTGTAGTTGATGGTGACTTTAATCTACCCTCGGTAAGTTGGCGAAAATAGGCGTTTGAAGGCCTCCGAAATCGTTCTGAATGCGTTCACAGAATATTATTTGGCAGTTAGTTCAGAAGCCCACTCGAAGTGTTATTCGTTGTGAAAACATTCTTAACCTCTTTGCAACAAATAATGATGAGCCACTTGGGAGCTTCATGACGGATGCAGGGATCAGTGACCACAAGGTTGATGTAGCGAGTCTGAGTACCGTAACATCTAAACCCTCCAAAAACAAGCGCAAAATACATCTGTTTAATGAAGCAGATAAAAATTCGTTTGATGTCTTCCTGAGAGAGTCTTCACTCGTTGCAATCTGACTATGTAAGCGTAGACCGGCTGTGGTTTAAAATAAAAGAAATAGTAAGAGAAATAGTAAGACAGCAACTGAGAGACATCTACAAAATAAATTATAAGAAATGGTACTGGTCCCCAATGGTACACAAAATAAGAAGCAACGAAAAAATCGTGCCAAATTTAAAACAATGCAAAAGCCCCAAGACTAGTTAAGTTTTACAGAAGCTCGCAATTTAGTGAACTGCTTTTAATGGTTTCCACAACGAATCCTGCAGAAAACCCAAAGAGATTCTGGTCGCAGCTGAAGTACACCAGCTGAAAGACACAATACTTTCACTGCGGATAACAATGGCGATGTTACGGATGACAATGCCACTAAAGCAAAGACACCAAATAGTTTTCTGAAACTTGCCAAAGAAGACAAAGTAAGAACAACTGCCAACACGAGTAATTTAGATATCCTCGATGTTGCGTAGCAGATTAAATCATTTAATAAAGACTTGTCCTCCAGTCCAGATTGTACACCAGTCACGTTCCTCTCAGAATATGCTGATACAATGAATCTGTGCTTAGTAATCATATACAACAGCTCACCTAAAGGCTGAAACGTTGCACCAATCACATCAATATCCGAGAAAGGAAATAGGAGTAATCCACTGAATTACAGATCCTTATACTAACGTTGATTTCCAGTAAGATTCTGGAACATATAATGTGTTCGAACATTATGGGATATATCGAAGAATCCGATTTATTGACAACAGCCAACGCGGATTCAGAAAATACCTTTTTTTGTGAAATACAACTAGTTCTTTATTCTCACTAAGTAATGAGTGCTATCGACAGGGGGAGTCAAATTGATTCCATATTTTGATTTCCAGAAGGCTTTTGACACCATTTCTCACAAGCAACTTCTAATCGAATTATGTGTCTGTGGAGTATCGTCTCGGTTGTGGGACGGATCTGGGATTTCCTGTTCGAAAGGTCACAGTTCTTAGTAACTGACGGAAAGTCATCGAGTGAAACAGAAGTTATATCTGGCGTTGCCCAAGGAAGTTCTATAGGCCCTCTGCTATTCCTGATCTACGTAAACGATTTAGGAGACAATCTGAGCAGCCCTCTTAGATCGATTGCAGATGATGCTATCATTTACTGTCTTATAAATTCGTCATATTATCACAACAAAGTACAAAACGATTTAGACAAGATATCTGTATGGCGCGAAAAGTGGCAGTTGACTCTAAATAATTGAAAGTGTGAAGTCATCTACGTGAGTATTAAAAAGAATCTGCTAATTTTCGGTTACAGGATAAAACACACAATTCTAAAGGCAAAAATTAACAAATTAAACTAAGTAGTTAGGGATTACAGTTACGGATCGACTTAAACTGGAAGGATCAACGAGAAATAGCTTGAACCTGCTTCGATGAGCCATCTGCGAGGCACTTAATTGTGAATTGCAGAGTAATCGTGTAGAAGTAGGTTCTTGCATTCCATGTACAGGAAGTGTGTTAAAGAAAGTGTGCTGTTGACTTCTGCAATAATACCAAAACAGGCTCTTCGACATTTGCGATATTCTCCTGTCACCTTCTTCGTAACTACTTTGCCTCTTTAATTCACGTGTTACTCTCCATGAATTTTACCTTTCTTCGTAATATTTCTTCGATATTCCGAAGAATGTTTCACTCTTTACTTCGCGTAACTATTCGCACAAGCCTCTTCGCCGATTTTCAGAATACTGTCATCAGCAGTAGTAGATTCCTCTATGCAGTTGTACCAAACATCAGGTAGTGCCAAAATTTGAGAAGACAAATAACCAAAGTCCTGAACTTTGGGTGCTTTTGCGCTCATCTCAAACTTCCTACCTCTGCACGGGAGGAAACGATTGCTTTGGTTGTTTTAGTGCATAATCTGGAAGGGCTAAACGCAGTGTGCGCATTTCTGCCTTTAACCAATTTTTCATCAAAGTAGACTTAGGGGCTTTTTGCAGTCAGTGGTTCAATCGTGTCCTGTATGCCGATTATTAGCGCCAAAAAACAATAACGCATCGTTCAGAGGCTAAGTTCTTTATCTCATATACTGTTTCTTTCGGCCTAGTCTATACTTGTTCACAGATGCAAGTGAATGGTAGTGAATGGCGAATCGACTGCCAATGTCCATTTGCGTATGCCTGGTTACATTCATTCCTGTGCAATTGGAGTCCTTGAATACACCGTTCAGTGCTGCCGCTATGCGGCGCCTGCCGCAACGTCTTGCTCTTGTCATCCAGTACAGCTTTGCGCGAAACTCCCCAGATGGCGGCTAACTCGGCTTTCGTATCGGACTGAAACCACTTGCCACCAACGGATCACGTCTCGGGTTCCTGTCACAATTCCCTCTACTTTTGAACACATGGAGACAAATCGCCCTAGAAAATTGAACACAATATAATAATTACGGAGCTAATGTGTCTCATGGAAGAGTGAGGGGGCCGTGTTGTTGGATGCAAAGAGGTTGATTATCACGTTTTATAGTCGTCGAGTCTTTCGCAACTCAGCCGGCCGCGGTAGCCGTGCGGTTCTAGGCGCTGCAGTCCGGAGCCGCGGGACTGCTACGGTCGCAGGTTCGAATCCTGCCTCTGGCATGGATGTGTGTGATGTCCTTAGGTTCGTTAGGTTTAAGTAGTTCTAAGTTCTAGGGGACTGATGACCTAAGATGTTAAGTCCCATAGTGCTCAGTGCCATTTGAACCATTTTTTCTTTCGCTACTCACTGTTTTTGTACCGATAACAATGATCTACAAATGATAATTACTCTACGCAACTTTTAGGTCAAGAGTGATAAAAATTAAATAATTCAGTTGATAATAAAATAAACTCAGTAGATTTGATTATTGTGGAGATCCAATAACTACAGCAGAAACGGGAATATCTGTGAAAAAATGGAAAATTAATGATCTTCCAGACCAGGAAATGTAACAATAGAATTAATGAACTACGGACAGAGTGTGATACGGAACGTTTGAGTTAATTATTTAATGCATGCATGTATGTTTGAGCGAGAAGAAGTGCGCAAAGAATGGAATTTGTCGTATCTATGTCCATTTATAAGAAAAGCAGTAAGAATATATGTGGAAATCATCGTGGAGTCAGTGTTACAAACTCTATTGGTAGGTTGTCGAGTCCTAAAAGACAGGATAGACGAGATATTGACGGACATCGAAGTGCAAAGTAGATTCCAGAAAGGAAGATCCGTAACGACAACATGTTTATTTTTAAGACGACCAGTGGCAAAGAGACTGGAAATAATCTGAGCAGCCATTTAGTGCTGATAGAAATTGAAAACACGTATGATACGGTACTGTTAAAGAAACTGTTGGAAGACCTGAGGGAGTAGTAGGCTAGAAAAGAGATATGTTAGAAGAATTTGCAGCCTGTAAGAGTATGCAGACTGTGTAGTCAAAGAGCGGAATAGAATTTCGCCACAGCCTTTCAAAACTAGAAAATGCTTGAAGTAGGGACGCTGCTTGTATCCTACATTGTTTAAAATATACGTCTAGAATGCCTTAGACTTGTGGAGTATGAAGAGTGCGGGAATCGGCATTCAGGTAACAAAGGATCAGTGCTTGTACACCTTGCTCCTTGCAGACGATCAGACAGTGGTGGCTAGTGAAGGGGATGACATCTGCTGCGTGATAACTAAGCTAGTAGAAGAATATGAGAAGTGGGGACTGAAAATACGTTTCCAAAAGAGAAAATGCAAGAAGCATAAATTTAGTTGGCCAAAAAAAAATCAAGGCACGTAAAAAATTGAAATATTTGGGTTGCGTCCTATTGGAAGACGGAACAAATAACTGGGAAATACAGTAACGAAGATCCTACGGAAAACCGCAATCCAGAAGTTGTTATGGTCTTCTGACATAAGTTGTATAATAAAGACAATCCTCTACAGAAGTATTGTAGACCATATAACAACTTGAAGATGCAATTGCTGGGAGCTTACTAAAAAAAAAAAAAAAAGGAAAAATACGTATAAAGGGACGCAGAAATGAACTGTCTCAGAAGATTGTGTGAAACATTTCGGTGAGACAAAGTAAAAAAAAAAAGATTAGAGATATGACACAGACACAAGAAAGCGTCATAGACAGAAAGATGAGTAAGAACTTGCCTGGTACGGATATACAGGGTGGTCCATTGATCGTGCCAAATATCTCACGAAAGAAGCGTCAAACGAAAACACTACAAAGAACGAAACTTGTCTACTTTGAAGGGGGAAACCAGATGGCGCTATGGTGGACCGGCTAGATGGCGCTGCCAAAGGTAAAATGGATATCAACGGCGTTTTTTAAAATAGGAACCCCCATTTTTTATTACATATTCGTTTAGAACGTAAAGAAATATGAATGTTTTAGTTGGACCACTTTCGCTTTGTGATAGATGGCGCCGTAATATGGCAAGCGAAGACCACAATGTAGCATCCACAGGAAAGAAAGAGAAGAGAAAGATCGAAAGTTGGTTAGAAAGGACCAAGGAGGGCAAGAAAAAAGCTAAATACAAGAAGAGGAGTTATCATAGGAAGATAGAAACCGATGATGACAGATAAGTGGGAAGTGGTGACAGCTGTAGGAACCCCACAGGAAGAAAAGAAGAAACAGCATAAATATCTGATAGTCTATTGGAACTGGGACAACCCTCCATAAGGAATGCTGTCTTGTTAATCCATTACCGACACTGAACCGTATTATTCAGTAAGAAACGATTTCTCTCGCATCATGACGGCAAGTAGTAAAATATGGCTTCGTATTTTGCATCAAATGACGATCCTAAACTTTCATAGAACCTTTCTGAAGTAACTAACACAAACTGCTGCTCCATCGACAACATTTATAATTTCCACAACTCACAGAAAAATCACGAAAATAAACCGAAGCTCAGAAATTAGCCGAGTTGAAACTTAAATTACGCAACGTGAATGCCTGAACAAGGTGCAGAGGCACAACAGAAAGAAGTATCATGTGGCTGCTGGTCTAATGCATGCCTTTCAGTTTAGCACCGATTCGGCTGTATGCTTGCAAGTATCGTTCCATATTGATTCGAACATATTCTTATCGTACCCCAAGAGGCAGCGTTGCTTGTTTAGTTTCACATTGCAGGAAAATCAGAAGTGGACCTCGGGAATCAAACTGCTAATATCCGAGCCTTTAACTAGTGTTCTTCCCAGAAGTGCTCAGTCGGAATGAAATGGCTATCTACGAGTGTATTACCGGAACTAGCCCGAAACCCGGAAACGGTAGCAGTTGCAGCGTAAGGGCAGAACATTGATTTTCAACATTTAGCATAACTATTGACCGGATTCAAAAATTGAAAATTCTGTCGTGATCCACTCATTAAGAGGTATTTTCTTACCTTGAAGGTTTAACGCAGTAAGTCAAGTATTAAACTTAGAAACTGTCTATGCACCCACGAGACACAAAATTACGACCACCGACCTACTATCGATATAAACCCATCCAGGCGATAGCTGCATCACTTGGCGATGGAATGACTGCTAGTCACACACGCACGGTGCATGTACACTACTGGCCATTAAAATTGCTACACCACGAAAATGACATGCTACAGACGCGAAATTTAAGCGACAGGAAGAAGATGCTGTGATATGCAACTGATTAGCTTTTTAAGAGCGACACCTACAACGTGCTGACATGAGGAAGGTTTCCAACCGATTTCTCATTCACAAGCAGCAGTTGACCTGAGTTGCCTGGTGAAACGTTGTTGGGATGCTTCGTGTAAGGAGGAGAAATGCGTACCATCACGTTTCCGACTTTGACAAAGGTCGGATTTTAGCCTATCGCGATTGCGGTTTATCGTATCGCGACATTGCAGCTCGCGTTGGTCGAGATCATGGCTGCGGTTACCCTTGACGCTGCGTCACAGACAGGAGCGCCTGCGATGGTGTACTCAACGATTAACGTGGGTGCACGAATGGCAAAACGTCATTTTTTCGGATGAATCCAGGTTCTGTTTACAGCATCATGATGGTCACATCCGTGTTTGGCGACATCGCGGTGAACGCACATTGGAAGCGTGTATTAGTCATCGCCATACTGGCGTATTACCCGGCGTCATGGTATGGGGTGCCATTGGTTACACGTCTCGGTCACCTCTTGTTCGCATTGAGGGCACTTTGAACAGTGGACGTTACATTTGAGATGTATTACTACCCGTGGCTCTACCCTTCATTCTATCCTTGCGAAACCCTACATTTCAGCAGGATGATGCACGACCGCATGTTGCAGGTCCTGTACGGGCCTTTCTGGATACAGAAAATGTTCGACTTCTGCCCTGGCCAGCATGTTCTCCAGATCTCTCACCAAATGAAAACGTCTGGTCTATGGTGATCGAGCAACTGGCTCGTTGCAATACGCCAGTCATTACTCTTGATGATTTGTGGTATCGTGTTGAAGCTGTACACGCCATCCAAGCTCTGTTTGACTCAATGCCCAGGCGTATCAAGGCCGTTATTACGGCCAGAGGTGGTTGTTCTGGGTACTGATTTCTCAGGTATTATGTACCCAAATTGCGTGAAAATGAAATCACATGTCAGTTCTAGTATAATATATTTGTCCATTGAAGACCCGTTTATCATCTGCATTTCTTCTTGGTGTAGCAATTTTAATGGCCAGTAGTGTAGTATCAGTGAGCATGCTATCCGTATGTAGAATGGGGAAGGCGGGCGGTCTAACGGAGTCTGACCGAGGACTGATTGTGATTGCCCGGCAGCCATCTGAAACTGCCCGACTTGTCGGGTGTTCGAGGAGTGCAAAACCAAGGTGTAACGACAACCAGACGTCGTGGGGTTGGGCGGCCACCGCTCATTACTGAATGGAATTACAATGAAATCCAGACGTTTAGCTGCTTACAGGCGTTGATAAATATCAAACGGGACAGTTGAAAAGTGTGCCCTTACTGGGACTCAAACTCGGGATCTCCTGCTTACATGGCAGGCGCTCTATCTTTTTTTTAATTGTTGTCATTTTGTTCGATTTTGTTCGTTGTATTTGTTCGGTGTGGATGTCCCATGACACCCGTTCAAGTTCAGTGTTGAGCCGTTGACTCAGTTTTTTATTACAGAGGGCAGCTAACCCTCTGACTCGACTGAGCCACCAAGGACACAACGAAAATGCGGCTGCAGTGACCTGTCTCTGGCATGCTCCCCGTGAGACCCCACGCTTCCTACTTTCTGTCCACACACTACAATTGTAGCGCCCCTGCCCACTATACTCATTACTCGCGGCAGTCCATCTACGGACTCCGGTTAGAGTTCGGGCAATGTGGGT